>NC_134710.1:349152112-351552112 GCF_043290135.1 Rhipicephalus microplus | reverse complement strand
ATACATACGGAGGAGGGACAGATTCATGCCATAAGGAGCTTGGCCTCTAAAAAACACCAGCCCTGCGCGGAAGGCGCAGCAGTCACAGTGAAAGCTATAGAACAGTGGCCTTTCAGAGCCTTTTCTAAACACTCATTGGGTAACTGCTACAAGCACACTTGATAACCACTACGAAATTATAAATACATTTTTTTGGATATAGTAGGCCGGCATTTGCTATGCTATTTTTCGTCATTATTCTGAGAAGCGTGGTATCCTCTAAACACTTGCAAAGAATGTGTGCCAATTATTCCTGCAGGGGCCGACGACAATGAGGAAATATACCTGCAGTGCGTATGCGCCACAGTTAATAGCTGAATAAAAACAATCTGTTGTAATGGTTTGGAGCAAGACGACCACTCATTGCGCTGTTCGCATTGTGTAACGACTGCTTGTTCTTTCGCTGTTTTAAAACGCTTTTTAAGTCGTATTAAGGTGATTGGTTTCCCGACATCAAGACTGCCTAAGGCAAATTTGCCACCATGTACTAAGCACTGGTGTGGCTCAGTGGTAGAATATTGGGCTGGCACCGCGCGGCCCAGTTTCGAGTTCCACTGTGTAAATTGTGCAAGGTTGTTCTGATAATTTTGTACAATGTGGTTGCGGACAACGACGGCGGCGCAAAACTATGGCGCCGCGCGTGACGTGAGTTGTGATGTCATCACACCTTTCGCTGTAATAACAAATCGATGGGCAGTAGTTCGCACACCCGTCTTTGCTATAGGCATGCCCCCTTGAACAGCATGTTAAGGGCCAGTGGTCAGAAATGCACGGTCATATGCTACGATAAGTCAACAATCAAACTCGCGTATCAGGGTGCTGCACCTGTCGTATATCAATGGTCGCGTTTTCCTTGCACCTCCAATTTTTCTTTATATTTTGCTCCGCCGCGGTGGTGTAGTGGCTAAGGTACTCGGGTGCTGACCCGCAGGTCGCGGGATCAAATCCCGGCTGCGGCGGCTGCATTTTCGATGGAGGTGAAAATGCTGTAGGCCCGTGTTCTCAGATTTGGGTGCACGTTACTCCACTACAGCATCTCTCATAATCGTATGGTCGTTTTGGGACGTTAAAACCCACATATAAATCAATGAACCTCCAACTTTTTTCCTCGCTCGCTGTTGCAAAAGAAAAAAAAAATCCATTGGCCTTTCGCATGTCTACTTGTTCACCGCGTCACACAGCAGCCTATAACAGCGGTCAAATGAGTGTTTTAGTAAGCTAAAAACCAACGCGTTTGCAGCAGTCTCAGCTCTAGCCATTGCATTCTGCCTCACACTTTTGAATCAATATGGCACCTCGCGAAGAAACGGCGGTGCGGAGTGAGTCAGAAGGCGTCTGCACCCTGGAAGCGGAGGCGCGCACACCGAGGCACCTTCAAGTCGATCCTAAGGGCTCGCGGCCGATCCGTATGCCGGGGGCCAAGCCCAAATCAACTTCTCTGGACATCATAATTAAATTACGTTCATTCGTGCTTCTAATTTCTAATTTATTGACTAGTTTGCTTACGTCAACTTTTTTTCTACTTACTTAAAAGACCGGTGGTGTGTAGTGAGCCACTACTCACCTCTGCAAATAAAGTCGAAGTAGAATGAAACAAAATATTTCAACATGTTTTGCGCGCGATAAAATCAGGCACTGCAGCATTTAGCATGGAAACCCCTATTCTGATATGGTTACTATCAGCGACTGAGCCGCTTTGCGACACTGCCGCTGAAATCTCCCATGTCTTATGAGGGAAGCGATCACTCATACCCCCCCTTTTCTCGACCATCCAGCCAATCAACGCGCCCTGAAAGCGATATTAGGGCGCTACCTCCCACTCAGGGGAAATGCAAAGTGATTTTGTCATCGAGACGGATTTGCGTACGTTTTGGCTCAGAACAACAATTCACGTGTGAAAAAGCGCGTTTTAGCCCAGGTTTTTATTTTTTAGGACAATTTGAGCCGCCTATCCCAGTGATGGCAGTTTGACTTGGCGAACAACCAGTGACAGCTAAACTGACATCAAACCAATTTATATATATATATATATATATATATATATATATATATATATATATATATATATATAATGTTCCTGCTCTCAGCAAGTTAGCTTTTCACCCACTTTCCTTTCTTCATATTTACATTATAATTTGGTCTATTAACTTCCCGTATACTTTCCTTGGCATTATTGTCTGTTAGATCTTATTATATTGTGTCAAAGCACAGAAAAACGAGCCCTTGGGTATACACTTCTTTCCCTTATTCATTAACGAGGGTCTCGTACTGGCCGACTTGGTGCCGTTAGGTCGTGTACGAGGAACTATTCGTCAGCTGCCTGCTCGTAATGAGTTCACATGCTACATGACGCCAAACAGGCTCATAATGAGTGTGCCACACTTGCCTGAGTGTGCCACCCTTCGGTGGTCGCGAGATGAGCATTCAGTTGGGAAGTTTCGCTGAGAAGCACCAAATAAAGAGGCTGCGAGCGAACTCTGGCGCTGATGTCCATGGGACGTGCAACGCACGGCACTTCAGCGAGCATGGAAATAATGGGTAGTTCCCAAATGTGCCTATAGTCTTTGCACTTTGGGCTCCTCTCGGCTTCACATGGCTTGAAGCTGCTTCTTCACGAAACAACAATCAACAAATGTTCAGCAGTTGCACTTCACCACCTTAACCTTTCAGGCTCATGAAGTTCAAAACAGCCCGTTCTCTTATTCGAAAGAAAATCTGCAATGAACAAAGCCGCAAGCACGAAGACTAGGTAAATTTGTGTACTACCCATGGTTCCCATGATCGCTGAACGATCGCAGCACCAGTGTCCCCTCTTCTTTATTTTAGGAAACTCTATGCTTGGACCAAAGCTTCTAAGAGTGCCTCTGCGCAGTAAAGTAGCTCCTCTGGAAGCCTTCATTTTGAGTGAAGATAACAGTTAAGGGAGGGGGAATGGTGTTGCGTCTGTGTGGCTTGTCAGAAAATTATATTATCGTCAGGAATTGGTATGTCCCTCAAAAAAACAGGTAAGCTTTTCTACACACCACTAGTCCTCTAAAACTGAAAGAGGCAACAGCTTGCAAAGGTGCTGTGGCCTATCAGACAAAGCTACCATAATCACAAACAGGTATGTGCCTTAGGAAATGAACAAATAGCACTACTTAACAATGGTCCATCAAAAAAAGAGAGAAGAAGACCGCAGCGAGCCGTTCAGAAAACTATGACAATCATAAACGGATATGAGAGTTTGACGCAAACACGTCTGGTCGGAAAAATTCATGGCAGAAATTAGTAAACACTAACCAATCGTTGAAATAAGACAGAAATACGTTTAAGACCCGCTACGGAGGCATTGTTCACAAATAATGAAAGTTTTTCATAGGCGTGGGTTTCATGGGCTTGGTGATGTGACGTAAACATTGAGCGCATATCAGAGGCAGATTGCCTGGGTTGTGATTGAACGTGTTGTAGCGAAACTTCGGCGTTGTTTAAGTTGGACACATCTAAAGACCGCCGAGACGAAGACGCGTGGGAGCGATTCCACACAGGCAAGCGATGACAAGTCGACACGATGATTTCGGGGAGCATTCATTGGGGATTTATTTATCTAACACAACTTAAATTTACAGAATGCACTAAGTCACAGATACAAAACATGCAAAATGATGGCATACCCCTCGGCTTGCATGACTGGTCTCCGGTGGTGAGAGGCGCTGTTGACTCCGAGTCCGCCGAGGATAACCAATCTCAACGCGAGTTTTCCAATCTCAACCAATCTCAACGTGAAGCCTGCCTTGCAACAAAACTGTAGCAACTTTTCGAAACGGGCACATTCTCTAAAACGGCCTTGACGCGCAAACAAGTGTTCAAATGTCGCTCTCCGATTGCCCCAGAGGACGCAAAGGCGACTCGCTCGTTTAGGGCGGTAGTGGTGGTGGTTAGAGAAGGAGAAAGGACCCTAATTTCAACAGCCCGGTTGATCGGAAGCACGGCATGGGGCCTGCTTTGGCGCGAAGCGCACAGTGACTAACCGGATGCAGCTTTTTCTGTTCAGACTCTTATTCTTCGTCGAGGTGCCCTCCTCCAAACAAGTCGTTAAATAGCTCCCCTAACAAGAGCATCTGGCAGAGAACGAACTCCAGCTTTAGCTGAAGAAGAAGCTTTTTCGCGACGCCTCCTCCCTACGAAAAGGAGTGACCCACTCGTTTTATTTGCAAAACGCCAAAACAAATAGACTAAAACACAAAAAATGTTTTGCATTCAACAAGTGTGTGACGTGCTTATTTAAAGATGCTTGTACGTGTGTCTAAATGGTGAAAAGCTTAAAACAATTACACATTTAAAACCACAGATAAAAAACAAGAATCATCGCGAAACAGAAATCAATGCAGTTCCCTCGTCGGCACTGTAATAAAACTCAGTGTCCGTGTCGTAAGCGCCGACATTCTGTTGTGCGTGGTTACCACTTGGAAGTGTCTTCCAGTCAGGCCAAGTGTCAGTGTCGGAGCTTTCGCACTGTTGTACTGGAACACGGGCTTCTGTCCCGCGCACACCATGTCGCAGACGGAGTTCTTGACTCACTCGCTAACTGCCCTCGCGCACAACACTTGGATCCAATTCCTGTTCATCACTGTTCGCACTGCACTCGCACACATCATCACTTCGATGGCGCACCTCCTGATTATCACCGGATTCATCGTCGGCGTCGTCGACGTCAGAAAAGGATCGAACGTGGGATGGCTTTGGACGTTTAACATTACCAACGTGACGTTTTTGCTCATCTTGGGGTAACATCTTTCAGATGTTTTCACCTACGCGGTGCAGAAGACGATAAGGTCTGCTGTCGCTGCCATAAAGCTTTGTTATCTTTTTCCTTGCGCGTGGGGGAGTCCACACGCAGGGCAAGTCCCCCTCACGGTAGACCTCACTGCGTCGTCTGGCTTGATAGGCCTTCCTGTTTTTTTTGCTCACTGTTTTCTTTTGAATTTATCTTTTCGGGCTTTGTTGACCCGGTATGGGACTGTCTCGTTCCCGCATTGAGAGTAGGGGCTCGCGTCAATGGGCAAAATCGGTTTGCTGCAGTGCAAAGAGGAAAACGGAGAGACGTTGGGTTCGAGTTTTGTTGTGTGGCACTCCGGGCAGGACGCTACGTAATTGCGTACATACGTCTTCATGACAGTGTCTTGTAACCTCGGTTCTCAAGCTGTGAGGAACAACGAGCGCCGTGCGATCCCGAAACCCCTGCGCCCTTCGATGCAATACACCGACGGCCAACCGAAAGCTCCGTGCCGTTCTTTTAATTTTTCTGACAACAAGAGCGCCCGGCTGTTTGAGGTGTTGCATGATGCCTCTCATTCACGAGTCCTCTCTCAGCTTTTTTGCAACACTCCCATGATCCATAACCAGCAACGTAAGGGGGTTTGTTCACTTACGTGCGTAGGATCATGGGGAAGGCGAGAAAGCGTGGCGGCGTTAGCCTGCTCAAACTGTCGCATAACTGGGCTTGTGATCACCTGACTTTCAGATAATGTGGTGATGGGGCGGCCGGGATGACCCCCTACACCCAGCCGTTTTCTTTTCACGAAGGGCCATGCTGTCCATTCTGGTTCCCCACAGGCGCCACTTGATCATTCCTGTCATCTCGGAACCACTGCCAGCACTGTTGCGCTATGTGGCCTATGAGGCGGCAAATGTGGCATCGCAGACGGCCGTCGTTGGTGCGGGAATTTCGCGGTGGCCAAGGCATTGGATGGCGACGCATCTCGTCCTCGATGCTTTTGAGCCGGTCAGAAAGCGACGCGATGGATCCAGAAATTGTCTTCATGTCTCTTTCGTGGTCGGGAGCCTCCCACGGGCAACGCAAATCGGCCGCTGCGCAGCTGGCGACACACGGAGGGGGCTGTATTGTTGCTGTGGCGGATGCTATTCTAACCGGAGGTGTGATGTTTTGCGTCCATGACTGAATTCCGGTAGAATAGTAGGCGCCAATCGACTTGGGCCTTTACGCGCGACTCATTAACGATGCCTCATTAATGCGCTGCAACATTTAGGGGAAAGCAGCGCAGGTTTTCAGGTTTGCAAATATCATTTTTTTTGAATATCTGGGCGCAAACCGCGCGAAAGGTGCCGCAACCGATCGTCTTCTGTCATAGATGGGTTGACCCTAGCACAAAGTTGTGCGACATCATAACAATACTGCTCAGGGGTTTTGGAAGACAGCTGGGTCTGGTTTCGTAGACGCAAATGGGCGATCTCAGTCGAGTGCCGATTTGTGAATGAAGTTTTAAAGAACGTCGCCCACTCTTCCCATCAATTTGAAACACCCGTTAAAATTTGCGTCGTGTAGCACTTTTTTGCATCGCCATCTAGTGCCAAATATAAAAATTTAACCTTTGTGGCTTGGTCCCATTTGTTCAATGACGCTACATGTTTGTAGCAAAGTAGCCATTCAGAATTAGATTCCTCCATTCCGCCTGTAAAAACTAGAGGTCCGACAAAAGGTCTTGTTTGGGTTGTAGACAGAGCGGAGAGAAAGTTAGTGGGTTCCGTCATTGTTGAGAAGTCTGAAGTTGTTTCCTGATGCTTGTTATTGACTCGGGGCATAGTTTCAGAGTGGTAATACTGCTACCGAGTAACCTCCACCCCTTTGTTGCGAAACTTCGGGGTTGTTTAAGCTAGACATTTCTGAACACCGAAACGAAGAAGCGTGGGAGCAATTCCGCACAGGCAAGTGATGACAAGTCCACACGATGATTTCGGGAAACACTCATTGGGGGTTTATTTATCTAACACAACTTAAATTTACACAATGCACTAAGACAAATACAACTGGAATGTTATGACATACCCCTCGGCTTGCATGACTGGTCTCCGGTGGTGAGATGCGCTGTTGACCCTGAGTCCGCTCACTCTGAAAAGGACCCGATTCGCCACCTAAATAGGGTTTTCCAGGATCCACGGGTGCGCGGACCAATCAGGCAAGCCGAGGATAACCAATCCCAACACGAGTTTTCATGGTCGCGTGAAGCCTGCCTCGCAACAAAACTGTAGCAGCTTTTTGAATAGGGCACATTCTCTAAAATGGCCTCGACGCGCAAACAAGTGTTCAAGTGTCGCTCCCCTATTACCCGGAGGACGCAAAGGCGGCTCGCTCGTTTGGGGGGTGGTGGTAGTGGTTAGAAAAGGAGAAAGGAACCTAATTTCTTCAGCCTGGTCGCAAGCACAGCGCGCCCAGTGATCGAGCGGATGCAGCTTTTTTTGTTCAGACTCTCATTCTTCGTCGAGGCACCCTCCTCGAGACAAGTCGTTAAATAGCGCCCCTAAAAAGAGCATCTGGCAAAGAACGAACTCCAGCTGTAGCTGAAAAAGAAAAAGCTTTCCGCGAGACATTGCCTTCGCGACAGTGTTATCGGTTGTGTGAATAGGAAGATATTCTAGATGAAAGCTTGATATATTCGTCTGTTCTTTTCTTATTATCTTCGCGCCATCCCCATTTATTACGTGGCTCGTGGACACTGGGTGCTCAGATAGTGCGTTTGTTCTCACGTAATTGGTTTGGACGCGCCATCCCAATTTATTTCATGGCTCGTGGACACTGCGTGCTCAGCTAGTGTGTTTGTTCCCACGTGCTTGGTTTGGACGCCATAGCTGTGCTACTTGAGCCATTTCCCATAGTTGGCAGTTTCACCGATGTAGGCTTGGTTGCAGTATACGACAACGGGCAACTTTCCCTTTCTAGTTAGTTTTTTGCCGTCCCCATAGTGTGTGTGAGCTGCCACGTAGGCACTTGAGCGATGTTTACTTCGAAGCCCCAGAGGATTCTAGACAAACTTTCGCTTACGCCTGGCACGTACGGTACAGCAACTCTTTTCCATATGTGAAGCCCTCTTACACGTGCGGTTTTCTGGTATTCCATCACTGAAAGCGAACATAGCGGCTTAGAAACGAGACCAAAACTCAACATACAGTGTATTTACAGCTCCCGTTTTTCCCCTGATATTAGGGGTGCGCGAGGAGTGAATTTTGATCTCGAATCAAGTTACACTTGAAAAGAGCTGAATAGTGGCCAACTATATCGATTCGAATATCGAGTATAAGAGAATTATTGAAAACTAAACAAAAAGTCAAAGAAATGAAATATGTTGATGGCCACGACCACATAACGTGATGAGTGAGTGCTACCGTAAGATTGCAGTATTAAATATGGTTCATCTGGCAGCACCGGTCTTCCGTGGTCTCTTTGTCCCGTGTAGTCCCTTGCGCTGTAATCACTCTTGAAGTGAAAAAAAAAGGTCAAAGAAATGACATATGTTGATGACCACGAAAGCATAATGTGATGAGTGAGGGCTACCGTAAGACTTCAATATTAAACATGGTTCATCTGGTAGCACTGGTCTTCCGTGGTCTCTTTGTCCCGTGTATTCCCTTGCGCCCTAATCACTCTTTAAGTGGAATACCATCTAGCGCGTACACGAATTGCTTCGGTAATGATGTGCCTGATCGCCATGAGTGTTCTGGGCCCAAAAATCTTCGGGCACCCGTTCACTGCAGCCTTTTCCCTCTAGTAAGTTTCTAAGAAACTTACTAATCTGGTGCTAGTGAGCTGGCGCTAGTGAGCTGCTGGATGCAAGAGAATCACGAAATATGTGAGCTTTGAACTTGTCTCGAATTTGTATATCTCGAAGACGCGCCCGGCTTCACGTTAAAAAGATTGATTTCTTACTAAAAGAGCCAGTAAGAAACTATATATTTTTGTCATTGCGCATAGACGTGTTTTATTTAACGCTGGAACCTACGCTGATGTTCAGTTTTATGAAGCCTAAGAAGTAACCAACGGCCGCTAAACTTGGCAGGCCGACGACAAAGCAAGCGTTCCCTCCACCACTTTTATGCCGTCTGTTTCTTTCTTTCGCCGTTTAGTTGTGCCGTCAAGGTCAGTGAACTTTTATTTTAGAATATACACGTGAATGAGATCCGCTTATATACATGTTGTTTTAGAGAAACTTTATTTACGCAGTCGTATTCGCTTTTAAGACGAAGCCTCGCTCAACTCCAGCCAACACAAGCCTCGCAGACACATATACCGTCATTCCCAGCGCTTCAACATTGCTCCTTGAGAAATTCGCATAGACGATGGCGCCACCCTTCCCTCTAGGTATTTATGAGAAACTCTAAGTCCACCGCGACCGACCGACGGATGCAAGGAAGTGACGGTTGTGCTAGCGGTCGACGTGGTAGTCCTCATCATGTGAGGGCGCAAGCAGTGCGTGCGGCCTGTATGATTCTAAAATTTGAAGCCTCGCGGTGTGCTCGGTCGGTTGGAGACTGATAGGGTTAATTTCAGCAATAATTCCATTTCTTAGCTTTTCAAGCAGTGTTTGGATGCCTCAGACGTTAAGCATCTCTTCGTCCATGGGCTCAGGGCCCACCCTGCGTTTCGCGCCTCTGTTGACAGACGCTGTGGCTGCGGTAGCTTGATCGCCAGACGCGCGATCTCGTTGCTGCATTTCTTGCAAAATTGACCTAATATCAAATAATTCCTGTCGAAGAGACGCATTCTCGCGCTCTAGTGATTGTATTTTGTCTCGCGTTTGCTGTGACAGTTGCCCTGGTGGCGCGGGAGCATGGGCCTCACCTGTTCCGGCTACCTTGTCCGCCCACGTAGGTTTTGAGTTGAAGTCACTCCGGGAACTCCGAGAGTGTTCTGTGGCGGCGTTCCTGGGAGCAGCCGCAGCTGATGTCTTGGTAGGAGCGACGATTTCCCGGTCTCCGGCGTTGCTCGTAGCGTTCTTCGTCTTGTGACCACCTTTCCTTCTTTTTCTACGTCGTCTTCTTACAACGTAGAAAACTTGGTACTATTTTTGCAGGTACGGTCACCGGTGAGATGAGCGTCTCCTCATAGCGCGCGCTTCGGTTGCACACATTCGTGTCCGTTTGCGATTATCGAAGTCCCGCACTTTTCACACACTTTTTCAGTCGGTCTGGCGCAGACGTCGTGCCTGTGGCTGATTCGGCCGCAGTTACAGCAAGTGTCGATTTGCCTCTTGTACAGGGTACAGCGTAGAATGTTGGGGCCGCTGTGAACATAGTTGGGTACTTTCATGCTGCTGAATAGTACAATCATGGTAGGTGTCTCTTTTATGCGCCTGACTCCGAGCACCATCGGGTTTCTAGGCAGTGTGACAAAAAGGCTTTGCAGGGCAGCTTCGGCCAGATCAGTGTCGATGGCTCTGACCACACCTCTACAGGTATTTCCCGGAGGTGCAATGTAAGCCAAGATAGAGTGCTTTTTATGTGCCAAGAATATTTCCTGCACTTTGCAGTATGCGTTGGCATTCGATTCGGAGGGTGTGCTTATAAAGAAGATATTCTGCATGGCGTTCGCACACACGATATCCTCCTCGGTTGCCGCTGGGGGCAGCCTGGCAGCCATTAAAATGGCTTGCGTGACCTTTGACTGACGGCATGTTCTCGCGTCTAGCCCTCCCCCCCGGGCAGAAGACCACTCGAAAGTGTGATGAGGGCAGGCGCGGTAGCCTGGAGGTTACGGCAACCTTTCTCAGCTGGCTGGCTTTAGCGGGGCCAACTTGGGCTCCAGTTTGCCTAGCCGAGCGCGTCTCGTGCTTGAAGTGGGTTTTATTCTCATTCCGCTGTCTGTGGGTGATAATCAAGCCGTTGGACTCGGCTTCCTCTTTGGAGATTTGCTCTCCTTCTACCATAGCCTCATGAGGCTTGGCCTACTCGGGGGTCGGCCAAACAAGCGGCCGCGCGTTCCGCCTTTCCGCGCTGAGGCGCCCGATGCCGTGTTTAAGCACAAATAGGCCTAACCTTTTGCGTTGGAGAAAGGACCCACAAAAGAGGTTACAGTGGACCTACCGTGATTAATGGGGTATCTAGGTGTTCCTTGAAACTTCCTAGAGTTGCTCCAGTAGAAATCTCGGACTCAGTTGAACAACGTTGGTTGCTTTGGTTGGCGGAGCCGATGCAGACGCGTCCGCAAGTCTTTCGGCCACCTAGCGTCTCAGCCCAAAGGGCTGAAACCTCCGGTCACCCTCCACACCAAATATGGTCGTACACCCCCCATACCAGAGATGGTCGTACAGTCCTCAGGGTAAATACCATTAAGGTACTCGGCATGATCATCGAGTCCCGCGGAACCAACACTCAAACAGTACCAAAAGCTCAGGACTAATACTTAGAATGCCATACGACACGTACGTAGAGTAGCCAACCGGCACCACGGCCTCAAAGAATACAACCTGTTGCGTCTTGTACACGCGTTTGTTTTGTGCCACTTTACCTAGGTCGCCACTATACAGAAATGGCTACGTGAGCGTGATCAACTCAATGCGCTTATTCGCAAGGCAATCAAACGAGCCCTTGGCCTCCCTATCACCACTCCACCGCACAAACTCTTCGAGCTTGGCGTACAGAACACGCTAGAAAAGATCGCCGAAGGTCAGGAATGCGTGCAATTTACCCGACTCACCACCACCAAGGCGGGCCGCCATATTCAGCGCGAGCTGGCTTCTTCTCCTCGACGGCCAGGAAACCCCCAGAGTTGACTCTAATTCCCCGTGAAATCCGCGAACTTATCACGATCGCTCCCAATCCACGAAATGTACACCCCGAATACAGCAGAGGCAGGCGCCTTGCGCGGGCAACCGCCATTCTCAAGCGCATAGAGATTGAAGCGGACAACGTTTAGTTTGTGGACGCAGCTGCCTATCACAACAACCGAGCCTTCACCGCGGTCGCGGTATCATTCGTGCAGCAGATTCCTAACTCTGCCACAATCCTCACCCGAAACCCTAAAGTAGCAGGGCAAGTAGCTATAGCTATAACTATGCTCGACAGCAAACGAGAGCTCATTTACAGCGACTCCAGACCGGCCATCAAAGCATTCGAACGTGGAGTCATCTCCGACCAGGCGTTACGTATCCTGCGCAGAGCGGACCCAAGTGCCCTGACGCATGGCACTCTCATCTGGTTCCCCGCCCATCTCGGCCAGGTGGCGGGTACCCCATCCAACCTCAAGAAGATCACCCATGAGGCAGCGCACGCACTAACTGATCACGCCGCTACAGGGCGACCCTATCTCGCTGAGTTAGAGACCAATCAGGATGCACCCATTACGTACAACGGCATAACAAAGCACTTTTACCTTGAACGCCGCATTTTTCAACCCCCCCCCCCCATCCGAAACTTAACAGACCGCAGGCGCTAACCCGAGGCCTATTGCAGACACACACGTACCCAAACCTTGCCAAGTTTACGTTTAATCTCCTGATGCATACCCCAGTGACACATGCCCGTCGTGTGGACACACGGTGACACTCGCACAGATGCTTTGGGAGTCACCCCTCCCGACTCTACCTCAAACAATTGGGAGAGGTTCCTCAGGAGCTCACTTCTCGCCGACCAGCAATGGACCATCCAGTGGGGCCACGAAGCGGCCGCCAGGTACTCCCTGTCGGTCTATACGTGGGAGACGCCCGCTACCTGCTAAGTGCGTCCTGCAGGACTGAAATAGTTTTTTCATTCCATTACACACACACACACACACACACACACACACACACACACACACACACACACACACACACACACACACACACACACACACGCGCGCACGCACGCACGCACGCGCACACACACACACACACACACACACACACACACACACACACACACACACACACACACACACACACACACAAACGCGCGCACGCACAAGCGTGACGTTTGTATAGTAATGCAGTGACTGTGCAGTGTGGCCTCTACCCTCTGCCAGAACGGCGTTTTGCTGTAGTCGAAAGACGTTGTTCAAAAAGTGTCACAGAAGGCACACAGACACACACACACGTGCGCGCTTATAGTACATACAGGTTTTTGATCTTAAACAAGAGTCGGATGGCCTCCAAGATTCAAGCTGCGCGCTTGCCACCTTGGAGGCCATAAAGAGTCTTACGATGCCTCACAGGTTATCGCATCTTATCCCACAATATCTAGTGTTTGCTGTTTTCTTGATCAATGCCTCTGGAAAAGCATGATATGTTTTCCGCTAGATGGACATAGTTGTCCATTTTAGAGCTGTGTGAAAGTTCCTGCGTGTTTTTGCCGCGATGGCTGCACTATCCCGACCTTTTTCATCGTAGTTTGATGGCCTCCCAAATGCGCCTACAAATCGCCGATTGGGCTCGTTTTCGTCGTGACCCCTGTCAAAAAAAATGCGTTAAGGAGACTCCTTCCAGTACATGGCATTTATGTAGTATTTTTTTCCAGAAGCAGCTGAAAGTAACAGCATGTCTTTGTGGTAGGACACCTGCTTGCCGCGCAAACGGCCGGGGTTCGATATTCCGTGAGACTGAAAATTTTATTCTTTAATTTATTTGCTTCTTTGTCGATTTTTCGCTCACGGAAAATTTTTCGCTCACAACCAACGGTGCCAAGGCTGACAGCGGAATTTCGGCGACACGAGCTCTTCATAACCTTAGAGGGTTTTAGCAAGCTACGGAAACACGTTACAGAAATGCGAAATGGTTCCTTTCTGTATGCGCGTACAATGGTCGCACATGCGCACTCGTCAACCAGTTCCATGTGGCTCCCTTTCAGCAACGTGTTTCCGTAGCTCGCTAAAAACTTCTAATATCGTGTTAAAACGTTGTCACCAAATGAACCTGATAAAACTGTTCACATTTAGAGTAGGTAAATGAAGGCATGCCTGTGTGAGACATTCTATCAATAAAGCCTTCCGGCAAGGCAACTTTGGAACAGGTAATTGATTCTTGACAGTACGACCCGTTGCTGTTTGAAGTGACGATAGTTATAGCGGGAGAACGGAACAATGACAAAGAGACAAGACATACACGTAGTCGTTCTAGATTTGTGAGGTTTAACGTCCCAAAAGCACCATATGATTATGAGAGACGCCGTAGTGGAGGGCTCCGGAAATTTCGACCACCTGGGGTTCTTTAACGTGCACCCAAATCTGAGTACACGGGCCTACAACATTTCCGCCTCCATCGGAAATGCAGCCGCCGCAGCCGGGATTTGAACCCGCGACTTGCGGGTCAGCAGCCGAGTACCTTAGCCACTAGACCACCGCGGCGGGGCCACGTAGTCGTTCTGTTCTTGTGCTATAACTATCGTCATGTCATACCAACTAGCCTAAGCTGCCACACTTCTATTCGTGTTGAAGATCCGCGCTCAGGGCTTGTTATGCTGCGCAATGTTAGCTGTGCGTGGCAGATCATGCCAATTTCTCGTTCAAAGAACTGTGTCTCTTGTCGCTGTACATGGGGTATGAGTAGTATGTGACCCACTGTTTCTAAGCTGCAACAGTTATCACAACATTAACTTGTGGTATGCCCTATGCGGTACTTGTAACTGTCCCTGTATGTCACGTTCAGTCGAAGAAGATGATATGGCATCTCCAGGGTGATGGACAGAATGTGATATTTCCGCAGTCAGTTTTGGTCGATAAAATACAGTAAAGCTGACTTTGTGAAGTGATTGATTAATATGATTGATATGTGTGGTTTAACGCCCCAAAACCACCATACGATTATGAGAGACGCCGTAGTGGAAGGCTCCCGGAATTTAGACCGCCTGGGGTTCTTTAACGTACACTCAAATCTGAGCACACGGGCCTACATTTCCGCCTCCAACAGAAATGTAGCCGCCGCAGCCGGGATCCGGTACCGTGACCTGCGGGTCAGCAGCCGAGTACCTTAGCCACTATACCACCACGGCGGGGTGCCTTTATGAAGTGTGGAATTCTAAAGATAGGCTTTTTCTTGATGTAGGCATATCTTTTTGCTATTTTCCAAGCATCGGCTTTCGTAAAAAAATATTTTTTTTCAAGTTCCGGTCTTGTAGTTCATTCGGGGCAGCTTCTCCCACTTTTTCTTTTCCCGAAATACCATGCAGCATAGCTAGGTATAACATACTTTTTGCTTTTTGTGAATCTTGAGAAGACAGGACGAGCGCTATTTCTACTAGGATGTCCCTTCCCCGCTGCTCTTGTATTTCTCCAAGGAGTGGTACATTGTGCTAATTATATTTCCACTAGTTTTGCTGGAGTCACCCAAAACATCGAAAACTTATATTAAAAAATATACATTTTTCACGGACAGGCATCCACTAGAGTCGTGAATTCAGGGAAAACGTCAGCTCTTCAGAACGGTGTAAATGAAGCACGTATTATAAACATAGAACTGAAGAAACCAGACAATGGCGCTTATAGACGGCCAGCTTTCTTTGCTAATATCTTGACTTGACCCACACCGAGCAGCGGGCAACCATTACCACGAAAAGCAGGGGGGGGGGGGGCTACTAGTGGAAGCACTTAGCGCAGGTCATTCACCAAGCGGTGCTTTTTCTTCGTGCAGGTTGGTCATAACTCTTCGATTTGTTGTGATGATCGATTTTGAGTGAATTTGCCGTGCCCCAGTGTTTTTTAAGTATAGCCTATGACTGTTTCTGTGCTTGCCAATTGGTTATGTGCGGTGGTGTCGAAGAAAATTCCGGACCATCAGTTCAGGAAATGTTTCAAGCAGTAATGAATGGACAACAGGCAAAAAGAAATGATATATCAGCTTTATGAACGCGCCTTAGAAATACAGAAAAACTGTTGATAGTGTTGAGAATCGTTTGAATCAGTTGGAAGACACGTAAAAACAAGTGCAGGTACAAGCTTGGTCGCATGTGTACGCGAAATGGAAGGGAAAGTGAAATTGCAACAAGCCAGATTAATCGATCTAGAAGGTCGCAGTAGTCAGTCAAATCTGATAAGTTTGGCATTCCCAAAATTATCAATGAAACAGTGTTGTTGCTACGTGACCAAGCTATAAAAAACTTTTCGCAGAAAAAAAAAATGGGCTTGAACTGCACATCGATGGCTAGAACACACAGCCTAGGAAAGATTTCAAGAGGAAGCCGAGGCCGATTACAGTTTATTTTCAGAACTCAAACACAGTATTGCAGAATTCACGGAAACTAAATGGAACAGATATTTCTGTTCAGGGTGATTACTGCACAGACACAAGACGTAAACGCAAATTGCTTTGGAATAGTTGAAAGGCAGATAAAGATAGTGTAAAAAGGTTCCAGCTGATTCACGATATGCTCCGAATTCATGATCAATATTTTTACTGGGATGACAACATGAACGTGCGCGAGGGCACATCAGGAGCTGTCAACTGACGGCGTCGTATACAGAATACCGAGGCGACTCACTTCCCGCCGCGGTGGTCTAGTGGCTAAGGTACTCGGCTGCTAACCCGCAGGTCGCGGGATCAAATCCTGGCTGCAGCGGCTGCATTTTCGATGAAGGCGGAGATGTTGGAGGCCCAGTGCTCAGATTTGGGTGCACGTTAAGGAACCCCAGGCGGTCGAAATTTGCGGAGGCCTCCTCTACGGCGTCTCTCATAATCAAATCGTGGTTTTGGGACGTTCAACCCCACAAATCCAATCAATGAGGTGACTTACTTGGTGACCGGAAGATACCGCTTAAGGGCACATCAACTCCACATCTTGTTGTTCAATGCAAAAAGTATCTTAAATAAATCAGATAAGTTAGAACATTTGCTGCTGTCATATAATCTCCGAATTTGCGTAATTTCAGAATCTGGCTACATGAAGCGATCCGCGACGATAAAATTATTCCACCCAACTATCAGCTGTATCGGAAATATAGGAGAAATCGAGGAGAAGACACTGCAGTAGTTGTCAAATTCAATGATCATGTAACATTCGTGGATCAAATACGGGGATACGAAAGTCTTTTGTGAAGGTGCTCCTCTGAAGCTGTTGTTTTTCTTGTGCTCTGTATACCAAGCCCCCGGTGCCGATGACTCATACATGCCTAAATTGTACAATCATCTTCTAACACTGAAAAGAAAAAAAAAACTTGGTAATATCAGGTGATTTTAATCTGCCATGTTTGAACTGAAATCAGTTTAATTATGGCTTGTTGGCTTCCGGTGACTTGGCCATAGACGTTACACTGAACCTTAGCCTTCAGCAAATAATTGATAGCAATACCCAGGAAATGATGATTCTGAACCTACATTTCCTACGCGAAATATCTTCTGATGGAGCATTGGTGGTTGAGCCTGGTATATCTGACCACAAGCTTACATAATTTTGCTAGGAGGTTTCAAGGGTAACACACAAAAATTGCAAAACGTTAAGAAAAATAAGAAACTTCGCAAACATCGATTATATATCAGTCGATTATCTAGACACGCCTCTGACATAATTGATAATGATGTTGAACTTTCGTGACAACAATTTCAGGATGTCGTAAAGTACTGCACTGAACGTTTTGTACCGTTAACATTCGTAAGACAGCAACGAAAGAATCCTTGGATAAATCGAGAAATTATCCAAGCCAAGCGTAAAATTAGAAGACTGAAAAAAAGAACAAATCGATGACCCCACAGTTTGCACAACAGAAACAAGAATCATTATTAAAACTGAAGTTGGTGAGCGATGGGTTTGTTAGCACGAATATTGAAGAATTTCTAGTAACTCGAAAAAATTTTGGTTACACCTAAGTCAAAGAAAACGGCAGAAAGAAAGCATTTATGTTAATGGAACTGAAGTAACGGATGCTCAAAGCATTTCCCAGCCCTTCAGTGCTTATTTTCAAAGTGTGTTTGCTGAACAAGGTCTTACTGAGTTTTGAAACACATGTAGCCCTACGACAAATGACATTTTCATGATGCGTGAAGGTGTCCTGGAACTGCTCCTAAATGTTAATATAAAAAATCGGCTTGTCCTGATAACAGAGTTAATGCTTTTTCAAGGCAATATTCTAAAGAAATATCCAAATTTCTAGCGAAATTTTTTTCAGGTATCTTTAAACTTGGAAGAAATACCACCAGACTGGCGCATGGCTTGCGTTGTGCCAATACACAAGAAGGGAGACTGTGCAACAGTTTCAAACTACAGACCTTTATATATTACTAGCACAAGCTGTAAACTTTTGGAGCATATTTCAGCTGGTTTTATAAACGAGTTTCTAAAAGATCGCAATGTACTGACACCCTTACAGCATGGATTTCGAAAAGGGCTCTCTACGATGACACAACTAGTAATATGTGCATGCATTTTCTTAAGTGCTTGATTTATCTGGGTAACTAGATGTGCTTTTTCTAGACTTTAGTAAAGTGTTTGATAGGGTCTCACACGGAAAACTATTATATAAACTGACAAAAATAGAACTACTAGGTGGTATAATACTCGGAATTTGTGCTTACCTAAGAGACAGAGAGCCGTTTGTTGATGTCCGTAACTGCAGTTATGGTGCCCGACCAGTCACCTCAGGGCCGCGTGTTAGCGTCATTATTGTTTTTCATTTATGTTTATCATATATTAGATGGTAATATTGCAAATGTGTCCATTCGGTTGTATGTGGATGATAGTGCTATTTTTAAGGAATTTGTGCCACAAGATGATCATGAAGTGTTGCAGAGATGCCTTGCGGATATTTCTGAGTGGTGCACAAATTGGGATATACAGCTAAATGTAGAAAAAGCGTACTTCTGCGTGTAGCAACAAAAATGTCCCAGTGAATTTCAATATCAACATCAAAACATAACTGTCACCGAAGTCGAAAAATACAAGTACCTAGGCGTCACACTTACCAATAAACTAACATGAACAACTCATATTTCCGATATCTGCCCCACTGATTACATAAATTGTGGTTCGTAAAGAGAAAATCTAAATATGCGCCGGTAAAAACTAAAATATTAGCTTTTAATGCAATAGTAACATCTAAATTAGAATATGCTGCTTTAGCTTGGGATCCGCATTGATTGATTGATATGTGGGGTTTAACGTCCCAAAACCACTATATGATTATGAGAGACGCCGTAGTGAAGGGCTCCGGAAATTTAGACCACCTGGGGTTCTTTAACGTGCACCCAAATCCGCATTCTGGGACTGACAATATGAAAGTGGAGAGAGTTCAGAGAAAAGCTGTGAGATTTGTATACGGAAAATATGCCATGCATCATTCCCCGTCATCACCGAACTCACAAAACCGAATGCAGAGACTACAAACGCACAAAAAATTTCATCATCTCGTACTACTGCACAACACCCTTGCCTCGAAAAATAGTATGGCATTGCGCTTTTCGGTTCGCGAACCCACTACAAGAAAAACAAGACACACCCACGAACATTTGCTTGCGCTAATTTTCGCCAGAAGAAACGCTTACAAGGACACTTTTTTCCTCCGAACAGTGACCGACTAGAATGCCCAACCTATTGAAGTTCATGAGTCGAATAATTTAATGGCTGCTTTGGCGCACAATTGTTTCTTGTGAATTCACCTCTGAAGTCTAACAACGATTGCTGTTTTTTATACGTTGTGTTCATTTAATGTTGCATGTATTCGCATGTAAACACTTTCATTTGCTTAGTTTTTTCTCTTGTTGTAATTCCCCTCCTGCTTGGACTATTTCAATGGACTGCATTATTTTTAAATAAATAAATAAATAAATAAATAAATAAATAAATAAATAAATAAATAAATAAATAAAACAATCGGTATTTACCGATGTTTAATTTTGCCGCCCATAATAAAAAGGAACAATTGTGAAGTAGTGGAATGATAATGGCTTTCTTAGTTTGAAGCGAAAAAATTTGAAGTGTTTCTCGTATGAGGCTGAAAGAATGATCCTTTGTGGTTCATGATATGATCTGACTTTTCGGGGATGCTAAAAATGCTCCTTGTCAGAACGAGCCAAGAGAATGAGCCTTGGATATGCATGGTGGTCTAGGTATGCTCATCAATGTCCACTGCTGAGTCCGTGAACCCGAGTTCTCGTCTGTGTACACTGTGGTAAAGCGATCATTCAGAGGGAGAAAATATTGCGGGGAATACTTCTTCAGTGGGCCTGTCATTGTGCGTGACGCAGTATTTGTAGCGTGAGTGGGATGCATTAGAGAGAATAGCTAGCATTAATCAACAATAACCATCACTTGGTACAATGATAGGCCACGCTACCGTTGCGCCAATAAATACGATAAAGTTCCCACAAACAGATTTTTTGAAAAGTACGCAATATTTTAGCATAAATTTTGCATTTTTTAGATCTCTGTGTGATATCTCTATGTCCTACTTCACATCCCTGCACGCATTTGTTAATTTTAGCTTGAATCAGCTTCTTAATGTTGACCCTGAAATGCTTCTCGAGCTGCACAATACTTAAGATAGAGTTTACAGAATAAATAATTTTAATATTCGTATTGATCAATCAATCAATAATTTATTTAACGTTTTCAGGAACAATGATAACGTCTTTGTGAACGCGCACGCAACAAAACACTAAGAAGAAACAATACAATACAGACAGTTAACACATAACAAAATGAAATAAAAACGTCGAATGCGCACATACAAAAAGAGGTGAACGCAACATGGTAAGAATAAAAAGACAAGACGAAAATAATGAAATTAGAGTGAGAATTAATGCCAAATATACAAAACTATGAGGGAGCTAGGTTACCTGAAAGACATAAAAAGGAAGAATCTACACATTGTTAAAAACCACATTAAGACCGCAGGAAGCTCAGATAAAAACAGTGAGTATGGACAATAAAGATATCAAGATCAAGAAAGTTAACATTATAGACACGTTGTATTTCGTGAATGGTAGTGTGCTAGAACAAGTTGGCAGGTACATGAAATGCTCAGTTATCTCTGCACTGTAAACAAAAATAAGGCCATAAGGGCGTTTTAAGCATGTTATGTGCGCTTCTTCCACCCATTTCAAAATACGAACTCCCTTGATAGGGGATAAAATGGGGTAAAACCATTGTTTTACAATGATCATGAAAAATGGGAAAGTATGGGAGTTAAACCAGTCTGAAATGGGAGTCACTGAAAAATAAAACGAAAAAAATTGGCGTGGGTCAGAAGGGTGTATATAAATACGCCCATTTAGACAAGAACAAACAAGCGAGAAGGATCGTTCTAAGCCTCAGCGTCAACGTCGCAAAAGTTATTTCAGTAGGCAAGCTTGAAATAGCCCGCACCGCCCCGAAGCTCTTCAGAAAGTTCATAAACCGCGCCTTACGACTCGGCGAATCAAGAACGCCACGCAAGCACGACGGAGAAAGTTGTCCGGACTATGCCATCTTGTGTATTTCAGAGCGCGGGAAATTGCATCACTTCGGTACTACCCCTTTCTGTGCCTCTACCTTCTGTTCGTCGAGGCAGCCAGCGGCGGCCGGGACTAAGTCGTCGGTGTTGTCAAATTTTCAAGCGGAGGGCACATGGTAAGTAAATCCGAATGAGCTTTGTGCGTTATTTCTTCGTATGTGTGCGCGCTGCGGCAACCCAATCAGTTGGTAGAAGGCTCGCGCTGGGTTCAAATTCGACATTTATTCTCTCCGGAGCGAAAGCGGCAAAACTCACCGGGAATTCACTCGCGTCACCGCCTAAGCCACCGTAAACCTACGCCGCGAAGCCGGAACAAAGAAATCGGTCCGATTTTCCCGTCACGCGAAAGCGGAACCTCTTTCCGATCTATGGCCGTCCAGCTAAAAACCACGCGATCTTAATAGCCGTGTGGCAGCTTGGGCTAGTTGGTATGGCTTGACGATAGTTATAGCGCGAGAACAAAACGACGACACAGAGACAAGACGGACACGTGTCGTGTCTTTCGTGTCCTTCTTGCCTCTGTGTTGTCGTTTTGTTCTCGCGCTATAACTATCGTCTGAATAGCCGGCGTGAAATGCAACATGGCGGCGAAAGCGTCGGCGGTGGCTTGCAACGGCTTTAATTGCAAACTACTCGTGCAGCTCGACGAAGCTGAACGGCCTCAACGAGGACGCGTTCATTGAGAGCCTGGTTTGCATTACGATCGCCGAGAACACTTGAAGTAGACGGTGCAGCAGCAGCGAGTCGGCATGCCCGAACGTGTCTCGTTTTTGTGCGTAGCCGGCTGAATCCGGTGCCGAGGCTGCCGGTGCATTCGCTCGCGCCGTTTTTGCTGGTGTATGTCTCCCCAAACAAATATTCAAAAAGTGCTGGCTCTGTCTTTACAGTACTTTGTGTGAAAACTGGAATTCGTTATGGAACATAGCGCGCAGAAAGCAGGCAAACACGAATTAATTTGCGAAAGCAGTGGCGGCTGCATCATTTCCCGGGCCCATTACAAATGCGAACATTCTTGACGTGTGCGGACGTGGTTTTCCGGCCGCTCTGGTGTTTTCGTTTCGGGCGTAGCCAGGGGGTGGCACACCGGGCCCGTGGTCCCCATCCCCTCCCAAATTTTTGGTCGTTGGCATGGAGAGCAGAAAATGGTCATTTTAAGAAAGTGACCCCCCCCCCCCCCCCCCCCCGCGAAAAAAATTCAATTCTGGCTAGGCACCTTCTTCTCAAGTGTGAATGCGGCATGTGTGTTGCAAGTGCGTGCTCTTAGTAGCTTCGGTCGAAGGGAAGAGAAATTAGGAATGACCATACATGCAAAACGTGTGTCACGCAAATGTGCAGTTTTGTTGACAAGGCCACCGTGGGGTATTCGTAACGCCACTTGAGATCATGAAAAGCCTCGCATTGGTTTGGTGTGCTTCTATTTGGTGCTGCTAACGCTCGGTGTAACGAGCGACGGCGTGGAGCATTCGGCCCGAAAGTTCTTTCATGCAGAGCAAACATGAGTTGCTGTAGCATGCGATCACTCAGAATGCGTTTTTAAAATAATATTCATCCTATTAAAATTAACCATGAAGAATAAGTTTTCCGCAAGTTCAAGTTCAGTTTTTTTTTCTTCTAAAAGCAATGTGGTAAGGGAGGCTGATTCTTAGCTACGATGATTCGAGCTACGAGCAGCCTATTCCTGGGCTTTTCTTCTCTGGCTCATGGGGAACTCGACTTGAATTATTGGACCGTGATTAGGTGTGCCTCATGAAGGCTAATTATGCTCGGCTAAATGAAGTGATACCATTATCGATTATGCCTAGTTCGGTTTAGGTATACTTAACTTGACCCACCTCGGCTCAATTAAGCATTACATGGATTAACACGAAAACAGCAAGCGACTATGCCTAATTAAAATTAGCTTAGTTTAATCTGCTTATGCTTGGCTTTTACAGGTTATATTATGCTACACTACGCTTGAGTAGTTTTTACTGCAGTTAGGCGCAACAAGGCAAGTTTAACTTGAATTAATGTGACAAGGGCAAGCTGGACCGAGGAAATTTAATTTTTTATGCTTGGCTTCATTTGGTTATATGGTGCTAGCTATGCTTATTTTAGGCTAACTGGTAAAAAAAAAGAGCTACGCGCTTGGCACTTCAACTGGCGCTGCCTAAGCTGCTGTGTGAAAGAGTGGCATAGATTTAACGTAGCAAAGAAAGCAACACTCAGTGGTCGTTTTGGCAATGAGCGCCGTAACTTTGTCAAACAAAGTGCTATACGAGGCCACCTGATTAGGACTGGACAGGCATGCACACTGCAGCAGGCAGTAGGCAGAGATAGCACGTCTATGCATTCTGCCACACAGCCTTTGGTCTGCACACTTTTGCTTAGGCCTGTACGTTTAATATGCGCTGCAAGCTGTACTAGGCTGCTGCTACATTCAATAACGTCTTTATAAACGTGTGAGCTCATCATAGCAGCCTAAGCAGTGCAATAAGCACTTGCAGCAGAATTCTGCATGTTCTGTGTTTGTTACAGTCATAATTCATATTTTGTGTCATGTTTTTTAAAGTCACATTCATTTATTACTACTGGCATGCAACTGATTTGCTGCAACAAAATATAATTGCACTGAACTTTCGAACCTTTCTGAAAGAAGAGGCAGACTCATTGCCAAATCTCACTTGACCTATGGCTGTTCCCTTTTGTGGTAAAGTATGCATTAGTTGTCATGTGCCTACTGATGTTTCTTTTCATTTATATCAAGCTGTGGCTATCATGTGTTGTTGTGAGTGCTTTTTCATGCGTGCAACAGTGATAAGAAAAGTGTGAGAACACGGCAGGGTTTGTGTATACGTTAGCCTATCGTACTGTGTGATGATAATGTACACAAAGAAAATTTTGAGCACAGCTCATGCATATAGAGGTGAGCACTAGCGTTCAAAAACTAGATGAAATCTTTCCAAACTATACTGTACAATGTTTCCTCCATCACCGTATTATTGTGGATGTGCGCTGGGCCCAAGATAGTATTGCATAATTAAAATGCATTAAGCTGTGAAGTGAACAATGCAAGGGCTTTGATTGACTTACTCGTAGCTCTCCTTTTTCAAATACATATTGTAGGCACAGTATAGAGCTTACAGGCAATTTGAAATCACTGTACCAGGTGGGGAAGCAACAAGAGAGTTGGTAAATTATTTTCTGCAGTAGTCCCTGCTGTGCTGCTACCTCTGGCTTGATGCTCTCAACTTTGTTGCACTTTGATTATGTTATCATTACATATCTTTTCTTTGTTGTTTCAACACCTGTGAACCTTCATATAATTCAATTTATTGCCTCAACTGCTATACGACATTCTTCTTTCAAGGACTTGGGCACTTAGCAACAAGTGTTCAGCTGAGACCTAGTTTGGGCTCATTTTGAATAGAGCTCAATAGCATTAAGATAAAAAAGTTTAAATGCAAAAAAGCATTGGTATATTAGTCTTTTGCACTTAATTTGTGTATCAAGTATAGGTTTTTGCCACTATGCAATACGATGCAATTAATGTAGTCAAACTATTTGATATTTTGAAAAACTTAAACTCTCACATTTTTTACCATTGGTTTCCCGAAATGGTCTGCACCCGCAAGACATGGCTTGAATAAAATTCTTACCGAATATCTGTGCGGTGAACAAAATATTTGAGTCAGATTTTGCTAACAGTGGATGTAGAAATATTCGTTGACATCTAACGGGTTTGCTGTATGGATACTGTATGTCCGCTTTCCAAAAGCCATTGAAGATTTCATGCGGCCTTGCAATTATGAAATGGATTTTCTTTCCCCGAGTCTCATGTATATTTGTGTTACAGTGTGTATGAAAGAAACCTAATAAAAATACACCAAATGAGTTAACCTATTTGCTTAATAAAGCATAACTGAATCAAATTTAGCTTGAGTAAACAAAAGAGGAATAGCAAATAATTATAGGCACAGTGAAAGAAATGTTAGCGTCGTGGTGGAAGCTTTTGTATGACGTTTTATTGCCAAGAGGTATCGGGAGATTGATAGCTGCACATGGTCCTATGTGTGTCACAATATTGCCTATAATTAAAGAAACATTTCTAGTCAATAAAATATTTGCCTTTTCACTGCAGAGCCGTTGCTGGTAGTGTGCAACAATTATTCTGGCAATCAGGGGGGGGCTGTGTCGCAGGGCCTGCTGGACAGTACCCACAAGGATGTGGTGGCTTCATATGGGCATCGCATGTGCCGTAACCACAAGGCCAGCTAGGAATCCGAAAGTTCGGCAAGTAGCGTTTTTGTTTCTCCAGCAAAGTCATGCTCCTGTCTGCAGATCAGGTAACTTGAACTCTGAAGTCGAGAGCTTTCAATCTTTTGTTGAGCATTTGGAGCTTCAGGGCAAATGACACAACTGAATAGGATAAATCATGCCTATTTTTACCAATACTTGGCACCGAAGCATAAGAAATTCACAAGAATTTGGGTCTGTAATTGCCAGAAGAAAAGCTCTTCGTGAAAGTAAGATAACTAGTTCAAATTCACTACTGCTCGAAGACGTCTGTAATTGTGGAAAGGTTGTAAATTCAGTCATAAATTTCAGCTTCACATTGCAAGTGACGAAGATTTGTAGAAGATTTGAAAGACCCAATCCGAAAATGTAACTGTTCTGGTGGTTGATCTGCATGGCGAAATGGTACCTTCAATTGAACTCGCGTTTGAAATCGTTTGCTTTTGACAAAAGATGGACCCTATTACAAACTGCTGAAATAAAAGTCTGAAAGCTGAAAAAGTGCTTAAATGCAGTGAATATGAAAAGAAGCTTTGCCGAAGGTGCAGTGGCTCCCCAGAACGCACTGAAGCAAGAAGTTCAAAGGAAATAAGGCCAAGAAATGGAACTGATATAGCTGTTGCAAGGCCCAAGTGCCAGAAAATTGCTGTGACAAAAAATATTTATGCTAGCTAGGATCATCAACAAAGTATGTGCCGAACAAGGATAAATCAAGGCTGAATGCATGCAGTAATTTTATTAGAACCACCAGAAACACATGAATACACTCCAAACAACTGTGCACTTGCGTCAGAAAAAAAAGTTTGGGGTGACTCTTTCAGGGAAGTGCCGTGGTTCTTAAATTAAGGTGGACATCTGGGCACAGCAGCCATAATATGTGGAAGTATGCTTCAAAACACTGCACTGTTGGGCGAGTTAGTTTACATTTGGCCTGGAGCAGCGAAGGCTTGGAATCAAAGGAAGACTACTTAGAAGACGCTCGACTTCCACCTGGATTTATTTTGAAAAGTATTTCAGCGCAAAAACAAATGTGCAGGCGCAGTCACACCTGATTTTCACTGAGCCAACAACATACATATGGAGAAAAATGTGTTAACAAAGTACAATACATTGAAGGGGGCATGCTTAATCAGTTTTTTTATCTAACTGCGTTCAAAAAATTTATTTCCTTCATTGTCAGATGCACCGATGATGCACTAATGCATGCATCTGCGGCGATTTCAATATTCTCTGCCGGTAATATTTTGCACTCACACCTGCCTTTACCTTTGCCCTTGACATTCACCTTCTCGAAAAGTGCATTGCAGCCAAATGTACTGCAATGCACAGAAAGGTGCCCACCATTGTTTCGAGCATTCATCGTAGTTGCGTGCTCTCTGGGTTTATTGTAAGGGTATCGGCCTGTTTGGGTGATGTATCTTTTACCACAGCTGAATGGTATCTTATATACCACTTCTGTAGCACAGTGGACAAATGGCTTCTTATGCTTTTTTCGACACACTTCTTTCTCTTCTTTCACCTGCAAGAAGTATACAAAGGGAAAAGCTTTCGGGGTGCCGTGACGACGAAGTCTATGCCCTGCTTTGAAGCTATCCTCTTAAGGTTGCGTGAAATCGTGTAATTGTAGAGAATTACAACAAACTTGTTCCACTTGTTGGACCTCTGTCGTGTAGGCATGCTGGGTGAAGCCGCAATCTGCTTCAGAAGGGAAGATGCTATGGCAACGATCAATGTGAAAGAAAACCCGAAGTTTGAAGGCACTAAATCTGGTGGTCGAAGCTGAAGTTAACCTGAAGAGAGCGTGACTTGGTCAGAGCCGAGTTGAAGCACGAAGAAGCGATTCGCCTTTTCACCACTATAGTTTGGAAAGAGTCAAATGGGAAGATAGCTTTTTTTGACCGTGGCTTATACTCCCAGGAAATAAGGTCATCCCATGTTTTCCGGATCGCATTATTGTCGGAAAGGTTCATTGTAGAGGATCATGAGGGTAGATCTGGCTTAAGGCACTGTTCAACCAACAACAATACAATACAGTTTTTGATTTAGCATTGTTTTTCAATTGTGACGACGGCATTTGCTGACAGTTTCAGCCATGGTAAAAAAAAAGCTGTCCTCCCATATGCCTCTTCCATACTATACTGGTGAAAACAGGGATCGCTTCTTCATGCCTCAACACGACTCTGACCAAGTCATGCTGTCAATAGACAGCCTTAGCTTTGACTGCCAGATTTTACACCTTCTAACTTCAAGTTTTTCTTCCACATTGCTTGTTGCCATAGCATCCTCCCTTCTCAAATAGATTGTGACTTCACTGAGCGTGCCAACACGACAGAAGTCTAACAAGTTTGTTGCAATTTATTATATTCACATGATTTCACACAACCTTAAGCGAATGTTCAATGCATAACAAAGACCTCGTCTTCTGAGCACCCTTAAAGCTTTTTCATTTATGCACTCTTGCAGGTGACGGAACAGAGAAGAAAGTCTGTTGAAAGAAACATAAAAAGCCATTTGTCCCCTGTGCTACGGAAGTGATATATAAGATGCTACTCAGTTGTGGCAAAGCTTTTATCGGCCAAACAGGCCGATGCCCTAACGATAGACTAGGCGGGCACCTAAGCTATAGTGAATGCTCGGAACCATGGGGCACACATTCCTGTGCACTGCAGTACATTTGGCTGCAATGCACTTTTCGAGAAGGCGAATGTCAAGGGCAGGGCTAAGGGCAGGTGTGAGCGCAAAACCTTGCAAGCGAGAAAGATTAAAATTGCCGCAGATGCATTCATTAGTGCATCATCGGTGGATCTGGCAATGATCCACCGATCATTGTCAAACTCCCGTGCACATGTCAAATCGACTAAACAACCAGCGAAGTTTCAAACGCATTTAGGGTCGCACCCAAGCATTAAACTTATCAGCACTTCCCACAGCCGTAACACTATGGAATGATTTTCCTAACACAATAGTTTCAATCACTGATCATACACTATTCCGCAACCAAATATACCGGCATCACTTTGCATAGAATTGTAGCTCTGTATACTTGTACATATCTGCAAATGTGTTCTGACTTTGTTCCTCGTGCTCATGTTTTGGCACCATTTATTTTGAGTACCTGCCATTTATTCAACTTTGTATTAGGCACCATCATTGTAACTATATTGTTTTTTCGTGCCCTTCTTCAGTAAGGTATGTTATATTACCACATTGCAATGTTTTGTACTCTGTTGCTTCTGTTATATTTTGTTTTCGTTGTCGCTCCCCCCCTTACTTAATGTTCCTACGGGAATCTGTAATGTAACGTGAATAAACTAATAAAACGAAATCAACTACCTTGAACACATTTAAGTCTTAAAACTAATTAAGCATGCCCTATTCATGGTATCACGTTTTTTTATTCAGATATATGTTGTTGGTTCAGTGAAAATCAGGTGTGACTGTGCCTGTGCATTTGTTTTTCCGCTAAAATACTTTTCAAAATAAACTCGGGTGGAAGTTGAGCGTCTTCTAATTAGTCTTTCTTTGATTCCAAGCCTTCGCTCCTCTAGGCCATATGTAAACTAACTAGCCCAACAATGCAGTGTTTTGAAGCATACTTCCACATAATATGACTGCTGTGGCCACATGTTCATCTTAATTTAAGAAACATGGCACTTCCCAGAAAGTGTCACCTCATAATCTTTTTTTTCTGATGCAACTGCACAGTTGTTTGGAGTGTATTGGTGTTTTTCTGGTGGTTTTATTAAAACTGTTGCATGCATTTAGCCTTCATTTATCCTTGTTCGTCACGTGTTTTGTTGATGTCTTCAAAAGCTTGTGTGAGTGGAAAAAGCAGTAGAGCTTTAACAGTCGGGTATTACATCATGTTTTGGCTGCAAGCTACACTATACTGCTCCAACGGTGGTTACCGAAGCCGTGATTTAAAAAAAAAGATCAAGTGGGTGATGTGTGACTAAACTGTCGGGCCATTTGTGGCGCCTTACTTTGATAATGTCACAGGTCAACCCAAGAGAGTGATTAGCACCCACGATATACATCTCTATGGCTTTTTCTATATGAAACAAGCTTGCTAAGCAGTGCTGCTGTATATGCAGTAGGGGGGGGGGGGTAGCAGACAATCGTCAAGCATGGAGTCTGCTGTATCCTGCGCAGCACCTTTGATACACACCATACCCCATTGAAGTAGCAAGACCTGCATCGGGCAAACTGTGCATTGAATAATTGAGCAACTGTGGAATATGCATAATGCGTAAATGATATTGGATAGGAGGACATCTTGTTGTTCATCTCAACTTTACTGCTACAGCTTTGCCCTGAGGATTTTGTAAGACAATGATTTTTTACAGAAGCAAGGGTAAGTATGTTGCTTGCACTGAAGCTCG
Source organism: Rhipicephalus microplus (assembly GCF_043290135.1). Lineage (NCBI taxonomy): Eukaryota > Metazoa > Arthropoda > Arachnida > Ixodida > Ixodidae > Rhipicephalus > Rhipicephalus microplus. The sequence continues at coordinate 351,522,256 of NC_134710.1, read as the reverse complement.
CCACATTAAAAAAAGGGAAAGCGTTGTATCATTGATAGTTCTATATTTTTTTAAACCCGTTAATTTTCGATTCGTGCATTCACTTCATTGTTAGCTATCTGTGTGTTCGTATGTAATATGTTTTGCTGCATATGTAATGTTATGTAGCTATGGCATTTATAAGTCGCTGACTGTTTGTTCACATTAGGCAAGAACTGTTGAAAAATCTGAATAATCGAAAGTCTGAAAGAAAGGACTCGCCAGAAAAAAAAAGCGCCTTTATTGGCCAAGTGGCCAGAAAAAATAATGCACGTCTGCACACAAGCACAATTACAGGTGACTTATTCTGCCCGCATTTAGATAGTATTTGGCTATAACAGTTAAGGCATGTGCTAAGTATGCATAGCATTTGTGTGGATGGCGCTTCAGGGTAGTCATCATAAGCCTCTGTTCACCCATCATTGCCCGACTCAAACTCCTGGGCAGCATGAGATTAATGTCTCCCTACATTGCTCTTGCAAATTACTGCAGCTTCTTTAAACGCCATCTATGTCTTGTAAATTCTGAATTCTCTTATTAGTGCCAACGACACAAATAGAATTGGAGACGTTGGGGCCTTTTTAGCAGGCCTTGCAGCAAAGAAGAGAGCGAGACACAAAACACGCTTGACCACAGAAACGCTTGACAAGCAAACTCTCAAATGCCAAAAGGAACTAAGTTGCATAAAGCTAGTTAATGCTGCAGCACTCGTGTTTCTCTGTTTGCTGCGTACGCGTGGCCAATTCGAGTGATCAAGAAGCCGATTCTGAGTATGGCATGGCTTGGCTTGCAGTTTGGTTGTGGTAGTCATTCAATAAATACTCTTAAAAACGGCTATCACGTTCAGCCCCAAAACGCATAGCCTTCGAAATCTGCATTTCTGCATTGACTTTTACCCTGACACAATCTCCAGCCATAGCAACTGAAACTTTTTAGTGCTGGCAACCTAGTGAAACTATCGTAAAAACAACGCGGGCAGCTGGTCAAGGCATTCAATGCCGAATTCAATCAGGCAGCGGGAGTCCGGAAAATGTGAACGGTGCACCGTGAGGCATCGAAATTCTCGGTCCCATATTTGCAATGCTCCTAAGCGATTAGTGGCGGTGCAACAGAGATGCCCGAATGAATGAATATGTCCGAATTTTCAGTGTGCGAAAAAACAGTGGGTCGCTGAACATGTTGCAAAAAGAACAAAGATGTTTGGGCCAGGGCTGGTCTCTTTTATTCTTTAGGGGGTCTGCCTGGCTTGCACTCAAAACTTCTTCGAAAAAAGGATGTGCTTTGTGACAGACAAATTATAAATTTATATAAACAGAATGTGTATGTGTATAAAAAGGATAAGAAAGAACTTTTTTTCTGGCATGATTACATCACAGGCACACATGCAACGCGCACACACTGTGGTGGCAGATGTAACCTCCCTGATGTGCTAAACGTCAGTCATCTCAGTGTTTCGTTAGGCTAGATCAAGTTTTAGTGGACTCATGTTGAGGGACTGTGCCAGTGCCTAATGCAGCAACCGAATAAACAGCAACATGACTGAGCATCAACGTTTGAGTTCGCCTCCCAATACATGACCACCTGACCTAAATGAAGTTTCAGCGATTCCCTAATTCCCTTACGGCACTTACTTAGCACAAGCAGACTCTCGCCTGTTCACCAAGGTGAAATCTACCTGCAATGCACATTACTGTGCCCCTTCAGAGAAACTTGTGCACGTGCCCTTCTAAGACTCCTGACAGCAAAAGATATTTTTACAACTTTTTTACAGGAATTTGTAGCTTTGCTTGTGGTAATACCAACATTGAAACATAACTGCTCTAACACATTGTATAATCAATACTAGTGCATTATTTACGATATTGTGTCGATTTAAAATGCCTACCTAAGTATCCTAAGAGACAAGCACCACACAGTGTAAGATTGCCCGAGACTGCACGCGCTGAAGCATCGCTCTCCCGATCGATGCTTTAGTGCATGCAGTCTCAAACATGAGCAGACCTGCAGTTGGGGAAGTATAAATAAACAATGGGAGGCCTTTGATCATATCCCCCTGAGATAAAAAGAGGACAACTACTGCCGTAAGCAGCCAAAACCACTGTGAGAGATGCCCGGCAACAAAGTGAGAAGGGAGAGGGTGGAGGTGGCACTCCTCACCGGGTGCCAGTTAGGGTATGGCGCGCACCCCACAAATGTTTTCTGTTGTCGGCAATACTCCACTTACTCACAGAATGCCACGCGCGACCTGTTTGCATCAAGTCAGAGATGTCGATTGGTGCTAATAACTCGGATGAGCACTCACCCTATTTCAAAATCAAATTAAATTATTTTATAGGCAGTGCTCTTCAATACTAATTGGTCATAAGTGCCTCCGCATGCTGGACTGTCTAACAACACAAGCATTCCTAATTTCCAAATTTGGTGTCAAGAGTCGTTTAAAAACCTTTCAGAAATAATCTACAAGGATGCATTTTAGTAATGAAAGAGCCATTGGCAAAACTATGTCGGTGCTCAATAGTTCAAAGGCTTTGGAATGACTTGGCAGCATCTTGAATAAACATGTTTTTCCAAAACCTTTTCATATACAAAAGGTTTATTAAAATAAGCTCGAATTTTCAGGGAAAGAATACACAGACAGAGAAGTACAGGTTGCAACAAATATATAGCTACACGACCCATGTATGTGCTGGGAGTGGTAACACTTCTAGTAGCCGTGACGGCGAGTATGAAACACTTTTCCCGCTTGATGGAATGCTAAAGCACGTAATATTGTACGTGTTAGAAGCTGACTAATAATCTTTACATACTACCTTAGGGCATCCAGTCTGACAGAATGAGACCCTCACTATAAATGAACGAAATAAGGGGAACTTTAAGGGCTTGTGCACCTGTATTAGGTACCTTTGTTAGAACTAATGACAAAAGAAGTTGGTGGAGCATCAGACGTATTCCAAGTTAGCAGGTTTGGTCTTTGCCAAAGGAAAACTATCCTGTTGTGCACCTTTCTAACAATTACACTATAATTACTTGAAATAACACCCCCTATATTTTCATTGGTTTTCCTGTGATTATTAACAATTTGTTAATGTTGGAAAACGACCTCTTATCATTCCCCATATTTTCGTTCATTCCATACTGTCAAGAGATTTAGTGATGATGAGCCCTTTGCATGAAACAAAGGTCTAGCATGAATCTTCCCACAGGCACTCAGGTTTCACCTCCCGAATTAAGGCATAAATATTAGGAGGTGTTGAGAAAACAGTGAGTCCATTCATCTCTGTCTACCCTATTTTCAAATTCTGCGACGTTATGGTGAGGCAATACTTCCAACTTTCTTGTTGGGCGCTTTCGCAACAAGCTTCAATTTTTTAGGACCTTGTTTTTGTTTTTGACACTAGCTTTTTACCTTACCTTACATCACCACAGCCATTTGAATTAGTGCCCGTAGTCAGGAATTAACCAATATAAAAAAAGGTCTTTTAGTACGATCCCGCTTTCGAATGCCGGTTCTTTTAAAACTCTGCTGAGCCCCATTCTATGCCGTTTCGGCTCACCAAGCACTAGGCATGTTCTTCATGCAAAACGTATATAATTGTACATGATACCACCAAAATAAGACATTGTTGTGAAACATGCCTTGTTAACCTTAGTTGGACAGACCATGCGCGGTTAAAGAACATTTTTCTATTGGTTCAACAGCATTGGCACTGAATGTTTCAATTTTGCTCAGTTTTGTTTAGTATTGCGATAGTGTTGCGTTTGTGCTAGTCCATTCGTATGTGATATTAGTCCTGTCTCGTTACGCTACTCGCAATGGCTTTTATGACCAAACACGAAGTAGTCCAATCATCAACTCTTTTTTAAAGTGTTGCTTTCTTTCTTCTACCGCAGGAACGAGCGCAGTTTTGGCCTTACCTGGTGCATAAAAACATATTGTTCATGTGCTTCACTATGATATACAGCTTGTTTTTAAAGCGTAATCGCCATTTTCTGGAATAGCCTACCTTCTTGTGCCTCACGTGGAATACACTTGAAAAAGCACACAGAGAATAGTTCACAGAACATGCATTATTCGACTTTTATACAGAAAGCTGCAATTCGAAGCGTTGACGTGAATTTAAAAAAAATTGTGGTGGCTATTTTGCCCTGCTGCTCTTTTTTTCACAATAGTGCTTCTGTCCTAGTACTATCTTGATCAGTTCGATTGCAGTTAATGGGAACGTTTTCACTGACATTACCTTTGCCTTAAGAGTGGTGGCAGGGTATTTAAACCAACACATATGTGTTGTATGAACGCTGACACAATGTGATTTTTATGAAGTCGTGGTTCCTGTATACTCTACTGGTTTTGTGACTGGGCGCAGATAGGTCATTAACCCGTGCATACATGTTTAGTATGTTGTGCCTTGCAAACCAGTGCAAGAAAGCTCAATACAAAATTTTGGTAAATGTAACAGGTTGGTTGGTGTTACATTGAGTGCAGCATTGATTTTTACCTGCCATGATCTCTGTATTTGACACCATAAAGAATACACTATTGTTATAGTTATTGTCCGCAATGTTTTTTGCTAGCCCAATTGTCATTAAATTACTGTTGTGTCTAACATAATAATAAGCCCCTCTAAAACGCTCCCAATTTTTTGTTAATTTGCGTTCAGTTAGCACGTTATAACTTGGTCATGACATGCCAAGTCAACCAGCGTTTTTCAGACCATCAAAATATGGGCGAAAAACTTTCACATTTGTCAAAGAACTTGTCCTCGTTGTTTATTTTTGTTGTCAAAAGTTTTTGTGCTTATTGTAAGTCTTTAGTTATGTGTCAACGGAGCTAGAGGGCTTCAAAAACAATTTTTGTTCATAAAATGTTTTGTAATTCACTCGATAAAATGGTACTTGTGGCAAGGTAATGAAGCAATGTAACTGTAAAAATAATAAATCATTTATGTATATCAATGCTGCGAGGGTCTATCACACCAGCAAAACTGAATAGTTGCCAAAGTCGTTTTTTTTTCAGGAAACATGGCAAGCTCAAAGGGCACAAATAGGTTATGTGCAGCTGGCCTGTTTGACATCATAAATAATAAAAATAATTTAGGCACTGAAAGTATAGCAGATAATCTGAGAAAAAAATTGCGATTTTCTCTTTTTTGGGGGTAAAAGCTCCGTATTCAACGTCTAAAGTCACCGTGGTGCTTAGAAAAAATATGCATATCTCACTTGAAAGCATTATGTATTAGCTGAAAATAGGTGCAGTTACTAGAAAGTATTAATTCTTAAACTAAAAATTATTTTTTGAAATTTATTGTTGCTTTTACAGCTTTTGCCCTACATACCTCTGCAGCATGATGCGCTTGCAAAGGCAATCTTCAGCCCAAGCCCACTGATAAACATGTAGATGGCAATCTTGGTGCCATCTATAAAGCAACCGTAAAGAAAATGTGAGTAATTGTCTGTGTTCTACTGCCAACACAGGTGCACTACAAGGAATGTAGCTAGAGTGTGGTGACAGGTAGCATAGCCAAAAAATTGTGTGGGGTTGTGTGAAAAGAAAAAAAAGTGTCAGCCACACTTCACGCACATTCGTGTGTGCATTTCTGTCTGTACAGGTATATATGCTGTAATGAAGAAGTAGTGGGTCATGCATAGCTCGGGAAACACATCGTCAGTGCTAAGCACGAGACGCTCGCGCCGGACATTAACGCTGCTTTCGCTGGCTAGGCCTACGCTCCTACCTCGTCTGAAATAACAGTCCTGACTGTATCAATTCTTTATTATATTTGGTGGAGTTTGCTGGGTCTCCTCACAATCCTGCAGTTACGAAGCCGGACTCGACGTGCCGCTGTGACCACTGCATCTGCCACAAGCGCTCCGCCTATGGCTCCCCAGGCCATCGTGTGCTCCGGCACGGTCCGTCAGCGGGACCCTCCCATATTCAGCGGCACTGACGATCACGACGTCGACGACTGGCTGCCTAGCTACGAACTCGTGAGTGTCGTGAAGAAATGAGACGAAGCCACGAGACTGGCCACTGTCGGCATTTACTTTAGTGGCATTGCCCACTTGTGGCTTTGGAACCATGAAACCGACGTTCCGACCTGGACAGCGTTCCATACAAAGTTCAGCGAAGTCTTCGGTCGTCCTGCTGTCGACAACCTTCGTGCGGAGCAGCGCCTTCAATCAAGATCTGAACTGCCTGGTGAGAATTTCACCAGTTACATAGAAGACGTCATTGACTTGTACCAACGCATCGATGCGACCATGACAGAAGTGGACTGCATCAAGCATATTTTTAAGGGTATCGACGAGGACGCATTCCAGATTCTCATTTCAAAAAGCCCGGCTACTGTCGCTCAAGTTACAGAGCTCTGATAAAGCTATGATGAGCTCCGCCGGCAACGTTTCGTCACCCGCCGTGCTGTCCCACATCAGGAATCGATGTCCGGCTTAACTCCCTCGCAAGATCTCGTCTTCCTCTCGCAGATCAAAGATTTTGTGCGCGAAGAAGTTGCCCGCCAACGGTCACTCATCTTCGGCCTTCCGGAGCGCAGTGCGTCGCTTATCCCTACATTACGGACTATTATACAAGACCAAGTGTCTGAGGTCCTTCCTCCGCAGCTGGTGCCACCAGTTAATGCACCATTGACGTATGCTGAAGCAGCAGCACAACCACGACTACAAACGTTCCGAGCGCCACCTCCACTGCCTGCTCCTGTTTATGCCGCCCAGCCGCCACGACCTCCAGTCCACCTAGTCCCTAATTCATGACGCACTGCCGACAACCGACCAATCTGCTTTTCGTGTGGCCTACCCGGACACGTCGCACGTCTGTGCCGCCGCCGCCCACTCCATTCACGTGAAAACCCACGTTCGTATGAGTACGACCACACGTTTCCCTACACTCGAGACCCCGAATTGCACCCTCCTCGACCAAGCCACCGACCACCTTCTGATCGCCGATCGTCTTCTCATCGTCGTCGCTCACCCTCCCCAATGCGCCGATGTCCCCCTACAATCGACGCAGAAAACTAAATGACCCAGTTCCCGAGGCAAGAACTTCGTCCTCGTCGCAAAGCACAAGCACTCTTCGTTCGCCGCCGAATGTAATTAATTACGTTCTTGAAGGTAAACCTGTACTTTCCCTTGTTGATACTGGTGCCACCATTTCTGTAATTGCCGAAAAAGTTTGTCATTCAATTCATAAAATTACAACTCCTTACTTGGGTTCGTGTCTTCGTACTGCCACTGCACAACCTGTGCAGCCTGTGGGCGCGTGTACCGCCAGACTTGTAATTCAAGGAGTGCCCTACACAATGCAGTTCGTAGTACTCCCGCACTGTTCTCACGACATCATTTTAGGCTGGGGTTTTCTCTCCCATAACCAAGCCGTCATTGATAGCGCTCGTGCCGAAGTCGTTTCTTGTCCCCTTGGTGATGCCCTACCTGCGGACGATCACCCTTCCTACGCGAAGTTGGTCATTAGTGACGACACCCAGATCCCTCCGTGCGCTACTGTCTTCACGCCTGTGTCGTGTTCCGCCGTCGTCGACGCTACCGCATTCTTCACACCTTCCGCTGCTTTCATTCATCGCCACCTATCACCGCTCCCAACCGCTGTCTTTACTCTTCAAGGTGGTGCGACCGACGTGTCTGTGAGGAATCCGTTCCCATTCATGATTACGCTGCTTCGGGGTGAATGTATCGGTTCAATCGAATCATTTGAAATCATCGCTACACTTGACGTTTCTGATGGATCATTGGAAGTCAGCGCCCTCTCCTGTAGTTCCGGGAATGACCCTTCAACTGCCGACATTTTCAACAGTGTCATCGACGAAGGTATAAACCCACAACAGAGGTGTAAGCTTTTGAACCTTCCTGACAAGTTTCGGCCATCTTATGAGAGTAACAGCGCTACCTTAGGTCGAACATCTACGATATGCCACCAGATCGACACAGGTAATCACCCACCACTACGGAAGCAACCGTACCGTGTTTCACCGACTGAACGCCGTGTCATCGATAAACAAGTAGGTGACATGGTAAAGTGCGGCGTCGTTCAACTATCAAACAGTCCTTGTGCGTCGCCGGTAGTTTTAGTTAAAAAGAAGGATGGCACGATACGCTTTTGCGTAGATTATAGTCACCTAAACAAAATAACATGAAAGGATGTTTATCCTTTGCCTCGAATCGATGACGCCCTCGACTCTTTACAAGGCGCAGAGTTCTTTTCCTCCCTTGATCTACACTCTGGAAATTGGAAAGTGCCCATGAATCCGGATAATAGACCAAAAACTGCCTTTGTTACACCAGACGGCTTATACAAATTTAACGTGATGCCATTCGGCCTATGCAATGCACCGGCAACATTTGAGCGCATGATGGACACTATCCTACAAGGCCTCAAATGGAACACGTGTTTGTGGTACTTAAATGATGTGGTGGTATTCTCGCCCGCTTTTCCCACGCACCTTCGTCGCTCAGAACATGTTCTACGCTGCCTTTTTGCAGCAGGCCTTCAACTAAACTTGAAGAAGTGTCACTTTGGAGCACGCTAGCTGACCATTCTCGGACACGTCGTGTCGAAGAATGGCGTTCTCCCCTACCCTGCTAAGCTACGTGCTGTTAGCGAGTTCCCGAGGCCCGCGTCTCTCAAGGAGCTGCGTAGTTTTATTGGGCTTTGCTCATATTTCCGCCGCTTCGTCCAGGATTTCGCCTCGATCATGGCAGCTCTGACAGACCTACTTCAGGGAGACCGCAATCTATCTGCGTGGTATCCAGCCTGCGACAGCGCCTTTGCGAAGCTTCGTGAGCTGCTTACATCACCACCCATACTTCGACATTTTGATTCAAGCGCTCCCACAGAAATCCACACGGATGCTAGCGGTGTCGGTCTTGGCGCTGCACTCGCCCAACGAAAGCCTGGTTACCAAGAATATGTTGTTGCGTAGGCGAGCCACACTCTTACAAGAACAGAAGCAAATTATTCGGTAACTGAGAAAGAATGCCTAGCGGTCATCTGGGCCATTACAAATTTTCGGCCTTATCTGTACGGCCGCCCTTTCGACGTCGTTACCGATCACTACGCACTTTGCTGGTTATCCTCCCTCAAGGATCCCTCCAAACGCTTAGCACGATGGGCTTTACGGCTCTAAGAGTACGACTATCGAGTCGTACTCTTAGAGCCGTAAAGTACGATTTATCGCTTGATTTATCGAGCGATAAATCGAGCGAGGACGATTTACCGCTCATAGAGTACGATTTATCGCTCAGGCCAAAAGCATGCCAATGCCAATGCTCTTTCGCGTTCGCCCGTTTCTACTGATATTGCGAGTGTCTCCATTCAAGAGAACTTACTTCCACTATCAGGACCCATTAAAATGGCTGCGGAGCAGCGCAAAGATTCGTGTCTTGCGTCTCTGATGGATTACCTATCAGAAACACTCGCCCACCCGCCATCTCGAACGCTACACCGACAAGCCTCCCCCTTCGCCATCCGTGATGGAATACTTTATCGCCGCAACTACCACCCTGACGGCCGCAAATGGCTACTCGTCATACCAAGGCATCTCCGTGCCAGCATATGTGCTGCTTTTCATGCCGATCCGCAGTGTGCACACGCCGGTTTGTTTAAAACCTACGCCAGGCTACGTTTTCGGTTTTATTGGCGTGGCATGTACACATTCGTTCAAAAGTACATTCGTTCTTGCACAGAGTGCCAACGCCGCAAGCACGATCTTAGCCGTCCTACTGCACTGATGCAGCCGTTACCGTGCCCAGTGCGACCATTCGGCCGGGTTGGAATAGACCTTTATTGTCCTCTGCCTTATACATCAGCTGGGAATCGCTCAATTATTGAAGCGATCGACCATCTCACGAGATATGCAGAAACGGCCGCTCTACGAGCCGCGACAGCACGTGACATTGCGTCTATCCTGCTCCAACGTTTTGTTCTGCGTCACGGCGCTCCGCGTGAACTTTTGAGCGACCGAGGCCGCGTCTTTCTCGCGGATGTAATTCCAGAACTTCTTGCTGAATGCCATGCGGTTCACTACTGTACTACCGCATATCGTCCACAAACGAACGGCTTGACCGAACGTTTCAACCGCACTCTCGGTGACATGCTTTCTATGTATGTCGCTTCCGACCACACCGACTGGGATCTTATCCTTCCCTACGTAACGTACGCTTACAATACGGCACCTCAAGCGACGACTGGCTTTTTTCCCTTCTTTTTACTCTATGGTCAAAAGCCATCATCTCCAATTAACACCATTCTCCCCTACCGACCCGACTCATCCGAAGGCACACCAGTTTCCGAAGCCGCTCGGTATGCGGAAGAACGTCGGCAATTAGCTCGCACCCTTACAACACAAGAACAAGGGCTACAGAAATTTCGTCACGACGATGAACGGTCCCACTACCAGTTGTCACCCAACTCTCCTGTTTGGCTGTGGGTGCCTCCCACTGCTGCTCCTGGTACCTCTACAAAGTTCGTCAGTAGGTACCACGGGCCTTATCGCGTCATACAGCGAACTTCCACTGTCAGCTACCTCATCGAACCCCTCACGCCCACTCCGAACCTGCGTCGCCTAGGCCGCGAAATCGTACACGTCGATTGTCTCAAACCGTATCACGAACCACTTGTCCTTACGACACCTTAGAACACCTACTTGGCTCCGTCTTCAGCGAGGGGGAAATATGTAATGAAGAAGTAGTAGGTCATGCGTAGCTCGAAAAGCACATCGTCAGTGCTAAGCACGAGACGCTCGCGCCGGACATTGTCGCTGCTTTCGCTGGCTAGGCCTATACTCCTACCTCGTCTGAAATAACAGTTCTGACTGCCTCAATTCTTTATTATAATGCTTATGATTAACTTAAACTGAAAAATATCTGAAAGCAAGGGGGAGGTGGAGGGGAATCGAGCATCTCTCTCTCTCTCCTTCTCTAATGATGACTCTGAGGTGAGCTATCAAGTTAAAAATTATATAATACGCATTAACACTACATTACCCACAACACAAGCGAGAGAAGACAGTAAGCTAGCCTCCAAGCTTTTAATATAAAGCTCTTCATTAGTGTTTATTCATATCACAGGGTTTGGGTCTCAAAGAGCAAGGTAGTCTCCTGAAAGTTGAAAAAATGAATTTGTATTAAGACTGCGTTGATCAGTGTGTTTCGTGAATGATACTTGTGTACTGAATATGAAATAACTTTTTTTATTAAGTGTGTAAAACACGCCTTCTGCATTTGCAGAAGTTCATAGGAAAGTAGCATTTGGGACTTTAAATCTCTAATGCTGGATGGTTCATCTGAAGTCACCACATTGACCACATTCACTGTTATGCATTTTTGTTAGACATAAAATGCAGACGATAAATTCATTTCCTTGTAGATAGCACGAAGTTTGCCATCTGCATCCGAGGCCAGTCAGTTTCATTCGAGGATTGCCTTTGTGAACCCATCACGCTGCATGAGTTACATAGACGAAAAGCAGTAGGGAGGGTATCATATCTTGCACAGCATGTGCCTCGTGTCAAACCCGCCCCCGTTGATACGATAGTGAGGTGAGAGTACGCACCCTTTCTTGTCTCGCTCGGTATATAAGCACTGCTACAATAAAGATAGTGGCTTTTCTTCCCATCGCACCCCTTCGTCATGCCTTGCTCAATCGCGCTAACGATACATGGTGTCAGAAGTGGCTAGTCAAACTCACGACTCCACTGGAGGACAGCGACGACGGGAACAGCCATGGACTTCCTCAAGCCACCGGACCCGCTGCGCATGTCAGGAGACGCAGGCAAGAACTGGAAGCTGTTCATCCAAAGGTTTGAACTTTTCGTCACCGCATCAGACCCACCGGAAAAACCTCGATCGGCGAAGACGAAGGCAGCTTTACTCCTGAGTACCGCCGGTGAAGAAGTGCTCGAAGTTTTCAACACCTTCACGTTCGCTGACAGCGAAAGCAGAGAAGACTACGCAACGGTTGTGGCGAAGTTCGAGCAATACTGCGCCACCCAGTACAGCGAAGTACACGAGCGCTACGTCTTTCGGAACATCAGTCAAGCCCCAGGTGAGCACCTGGAGCACTTACTGCGAGACTTGAAAAAACAGGCTCGTGAGTGCAACTTTGGCGCACTAACAGATTCCATGATCCAGGATCAGCTTGTTTTTGGAATAGGCGATGATAAAACCCGGGAAAAGCTGCTCAGTGACAACAATTTGACCTTAGATAAGACAGAGCAAGTTTGCAAGGCAGCCGAGGCAACAGCGGCTCGCCGAGGCGTGTGGGCAGCCAGCAAAAGCAAGTAAATGCTGTGCGCAATTCGAAGCAGAGCCAAGGTGAAAATCGACAAGGCAACCGCAAACGCCCGAAGTGCGCACGCACGCATGCTGTAGGAAACTGCCTTGCATACGGACGGACATGCCGAAGATGCCAACGAAAAAACCACTTCGCCGTATGTTGCAGAAACGCATCGCAAGTTGACGAGGTGGGAAGGCATGAAGATGACTTTGAAGTGCTCGATGTGTCTGTAAGAAGAGTGACAAGTCAATGTGATTGGGTCGTTCAGGCGCAAGTTCAAAGCATCAAAGTCACGCTGAAGATTGACACAGGATCACAGGCGAATTTACTGCCCTTCGGAGTGTTCCGCAGGATGCATCCGAGGCCAGCACTGAAGCCCAGCTGTGGCGTGCTTCGCTCATACGGCGGCGATGTAATCAAACATGCAGGGATGACGCGACTGGAAGTGACGCTGGATGACCACACCGCTGCACTCGACTTCTTCGTGGTACACAAGGGTCAGGCCATGTTAGGCTTGAGGGCGAGCGAGCAACTTGGATTGATCCCGCACGTACACGCCGTGTCTCGTACAAGCTCTGAAGAAATCGTCGATGAATTTCGCCACTTGTTCACCGGTACGGGCTGTGTCAAACGCGTCTACGAGATGGTCCTCAACAAGGGAACGGTGCCGGTGGTCCAACCAACTCGGCGCGTACCTCTGACTCTCCAGAAGCCCCTCAAAGAAGAACTCGACCGCATGGAACGGGGCCACATCATCACAAAAGTCGACGAACCAACGGACTGGGTGAGTCCACTTGTAATTGCCCGAAAAAAAGACGAGAAGCTGCGCATTTGCATAGATCCTAGAAAAATAAATCAATGACTGAAACGAGAACACTACGAGAAGCCTAGAAGAGAGGATATAGAAGCCGAGTTGTCTGGCGCGACGCTGTTCTCTCGACTCGATACAAATTCAGGGTTCCATCAAATACCGCTCGATGAAGAAACTTCTAAAATTTGCACGTTCTCCACGCCCTTCGGCCGGTACCGTTTTTTGCGATTATCGTTTGGTATATCATCGGCATCTGAGGTTTTTCAGAAAACCTTAACAAATTTTGGATGGCCTTCCCGGTGTCAGGGTGTACGTTGATGAAGCCCTTATCTGGGGCACAACTCGGCAAGAGCATGACGCGCGTTTGAGGTAGGCACTACAAGCAGCCCAACAAGCTGGCTTAACGTTTAATCTGGCCAAATGCACAATCGGCGTACAGGAGATGGAGCATCTCGGTGACGTCATCAGCAAGGATGGCATCAGGCCGAGCCCCTCCTTGATAAAATGTATGCACCAGACGCCTGCGCCGGAGGACAAATCGGCCGTCCAAAGTATGCTAGGAGTCGCCAATAGTTTGGGGAAATACCTCCCATCACTAGCCGAAAGGACTAGCCTCTTGCGAAGCCTGCTGAAGCGAGATACAATGCTTCAATGGAGTGCCAACCACGCGCTCGAGTGGGAGCAACTTTGCGCTGACCTCAGCAGGCAGCCCGTGCTTTCAGTGTTCGACGCCACGAAAGCCTCGAAAGTATCGTGCGATGCATCGCAGAACGGTATCGGAGCGGCGCTATTTCAGTGCAACAACGACGTATGGAAGCCAGTTGCCTATGCCTCCCGCGTGCTAACTCAAGCAGAGCAGCGTTATTCGCAAATTGAGAAAGAAGCTATGGCTTGTGTTTACGGCTGCGAACGCTTTCACCACTTCGTGTATGGCCGAAACATTATCTTAGAGACCGACCATCACCCTTTGCTCGCTATCGCCCAAAAACCCATTGGTGATATGCCGCACCGCCTGCAACGATTCGTCCTGCGATTGATGCGCTATGACACAGAAATGCGATTCGTTCCAGGAAAGCAGCTTCTACTGGCCGACATGCTGTCGCGGGCGCCCACCTGAAGTTATGCCAGTGATGTCGGGAGCGATGATGTGGAAGTGCACGCCGTAAGTGTCGTTTCATCTCTTGTCAGTGATGACACGTGGAAACAACTAGCAGCAGAAACAAGTCGGGACTCGTATCTTAAACCTGTGATGCACAGTTTAGAACACGGGTTACGCATAGAGGGACAGCTGAAGCCATTCTCTACAGAGCTGACGCAGGTGAAAGTTGTCCTCTTGAAAGGATGTAAAGTGGTGATTCCGAACAGTTTGATTGATTGATTTGTGGGGTTTAACGTCCCAAAACCACCATTTGATTATGAGAGACGCCGTAGTGGAGGGCTCCGGAAATTTTGACCACCTGGGGTTCTTTAACGTGCACCCAAATCTGAGTACACGGGCCTACAACATTTCCGCCTCCATCGGAAATGCAGCCGCCACAGCCGGGAATCGAACCCGTGACCTGCGGGTAAGCAGCCGAGTACCTTAGCCACTAGACCACCACGGCGGGGCTCCGAACAGTTTGAGGAAAGACACTTTAGAAAGAATTTACCAAGGACACATGGGCATCAACAAATGCAAGGAAAGGGCAAGGCGACTTGTATTTTGGCCCGGCATTAACGCCGACATTGGTGCATTCGTGCAGAAATGTGCAGTGTGCAATAAGTACGCGTATACTCAGCCGCAAGAACCTTTAATGATGCGCCCGGTGCCCGAGATGCCGTGGCAGAAAGTTGGCATTGATATCTTTGAGGACGGTGGACGGTCGTACCTCAGCGTATACGACGCACTGTCAAATTTTCTGGAAGTGGAGCAGTTGCGTGACACATCGGCGAGCTCTGTCATTCGGGCAACTAGCACCATATTTTCTAGGTACGGCATTCCACAGGAAGTTCTGACAGATAATGGCCCGCAATTTTCGTGTCACGAGTTGAGGTCCTTTTCGAGGGCATACGACTTCAGACACATCACATCCAGTCCAGGATATCCACAATCGAATGGTTTGGCTGAGAAAGGCGTCCAGGTCATCAAGAGAATCCTGAAAAAAAAAACGCATGAAGCAAAGCAAGATTTCTGGCTGGGTCTTCTTGCTTACAAGACAACGCCTCTGGAGTGCGGCATGGCCCCAGCGGAGATATTGCAAGGCAGAAGACTGCGCAACACCCTGCCGGACATGGAGACCGGACCTGAACACTCCATCGTGAAGCGCTTCCACACCAACCGTCCTGGAAGACTGCTGGCGCCGCTCGAAACAGGGGCCACGGTTCGTCTGCGTTCCAAAGGAGCATGGGCGAAGAGAGCTGAAGTCCTAAGGCCTTCCGGGTATCCAAGGTCCTACGACGTCACGACAGAAAGGCGGCAGCTGCGACGAAATTGTCGACATTTGCTGTTAACCAGCCCAGATCTTCCCGACAGCGGTGACGACGTAGCGCCATCTGCTATGGCGCATGAGGTTCCAGTCGCGTTGCCGGGGTACATGCCCGTGGCCCCGATCCCGGGAACAACAGCTACACAAGCTCCAAGAAGATCACAGCGACAATGCAAAGCGCCCAGACGGCTGGCTTACAACGACGGCACGATCCGGGGGTCCGGCGGCACGATCGCGATGACACCAACTCACCACACGCCTCTATCCTTTGTGCAGCTATTAGTCATGGCCTGCTGCTCCTGCGGTGCTATCACCAATGCTTCCGCGGCAATGACTGCTACCCGAGCTCACCGCTTCGGCAACATCATGGCTGGTCCATCGTCGTCCTTCTGGAAGGCTTCGTCGGCACGTCTTGTCGGCGATTCCATGCGTGTTCGTCCTTGGAACCCTCCATCCGGCCCCCGGCCTCTGCTCGACGACTATGCTGGTGAGCGGCTATGCCACCCAATGACCACGTCCGCAGGGCACAGCCTTGCATCTGACGCCGTGCATCAACAATGGTGCCTGGCTCCCGCTGCCTTGCCTGTGCGGCCCCCCACGGTGCTGCGCATGCTTCGTCCGGGACCACGCGCTCTCGCCATTCCCACACGTGACTGCACCTATATAAATCGCCGTGACATCATCGCTGCTTTCAGTGGGTCCGGCGGCACGATCGCGATGACACCAACTCACCACACGCCTCTATCCTTTGTGCAGGTAACCAACCGCTTTTCCTTATTCACTAAACCCACGCGTTACCGTGGTCTTTTAGTGCTGCCGGGCCCACATGCAGCGTTTGCCATTCTTTGCGACTGTGTGAATATCATCATGAGTCTCCTGCAACTGTCTGGCGATGTCGAACTAAACCCAGGGCCTGCCACTCGTGCCTCTGCCGGTGACGACCATTCAGATGTGTTAGCAGCCTTGCGCGAACTAAAAACAGGCCAATCAGCACTACTTAGCGAAATCAAAGGTATCCGAGATAAACAGGCTGATAACGATAAAATGCTGAAAGACATAAAAGAGAGACTTACGAAAATTGAAGGGGAGTGCCAATCGCTGACGGCGATCAAAGCTGACGTGAAGAGTGTGCATGCACTCGCAGAGGCAAACGCGCATCTGATTGAGCAGCCGACTGCACGCACTGATGACGCCGAAGAAAGAGCGCGTCGAAATAACTTAGTGTTCTACGGGATAGATGATGAGTCTAACGAAAGTTGGACAAAATCTGAGGAAAAGATTATCAGGTTTTCAAGCGAGCACCTCAAATTAACTATTGCTCCGAAAGACATAAAACGCGCACACAGACTCGGTACCTTTTCGCCGAATAAAACTAGACCAGTTCTAGTAAAATTCACCCATTTCAAAGATAAGGAAAAGGTACTAACTGCTAGTAGAGATCACAAGCATCCCAATGTTAACATTGTGCAAGATTTTTCACCAGCCACACGCCTAGCCCGTAAAAAACTGGTCGAGTTCAAAAAAACTCAAACTTTTCCCAGCAGCCTTCGTCATAACAAACTTGTAGCAGGGAAGAACACCTACGTGTATGACCCGGTTAATCAACAAGTCGTTCTTCGCACGCCGTAGCAGTTAGCTAGTGGTTGCCCTTACGGTCCCAAGGACTATTTATCGTTTCTTTTTACTAATATCAGGAGCGTACTACCAAAGCGGGATATCTTGTCCTGTTTAATTGACTCTTCAGATTCCAACGTTATAGTGCTAACCGAAACGTGGTTAAACTCGTCTGTCATCAGCGGTGAAATATTCCCTTCTTATCCAGATTTCAATACTTTTCGTACCGACCGAGATGGCAGGCGTGGTGGTGGCGTGCTCATTGCTACTCACCGTGACCTTGGCTGCTATCGTATCAATATACCAACCTCACTCGAAATGGTGTTTGTGTGCTGTAAAGCCATTCAACCCCACGTAGTCTTAGGTGCATGCTATCGCCCACCTGATTCCGACAGTACATTTATACCAATGTTTCATGACGCGCTACAATCACTAAAGATTCATTTCCCTAATGCACCAGTTGTCCTATTCGGCGACTTTAACTTTCCGAACATAGATTGGTCTGACCTCGTCCTTGTCACATCGAAACAAAACATTGAAAGCAACTTCGTCGATACATGTTTAACATTCGCTTTAACTCAAATTGTTAATGCAGCAACGAGGCAATCTAAACACTCAGCCAATATACTTGATCTAGTACTAACAACCCATCCTGATAGAATCACTTCGCTTTCGTACCTCGACGAAATCAGCGACCATAAGGTCATTCATGGCACATTCCAATGTAGGCTGAAGCGCCCAGACAAAACAAGGAAAAAGCTTACCTTATACGATAAGGGTGATTATAATAATTTCAATAAAGAACTAACAAAATTCTGTCAGTTTGTAGTTAAAGATTTTAACAAACGATCTGTCACTGAAAATTGGTTAATGTTTAAATCTAAAATGCATGAGCTTATTAGTACTTACATTCCAACAATTACGATTGGTGAACGTAGCACATCCCGCTGGTTTAATCCTGAACTCAAGAGGCTCAAAAACAAAAAGAAACGACAATTTCGCGCCGCAAAAAACAGCAACAATCCTGTGGCGTGGCAAAAATACCAGACTACCACGAAACTATTCTGCTCTGCCATCGATAAAGCGAAGCGGCTGTTTAATAATACCACCTTGCCCAACTTACTCCGCACTAACCCAAAACAATTTTGGAGAGTGATTAACCCGCGAAACGAAAACAAATGCATATCAATAATGGTTCCAACTGGACAGCCTATCGCGAATAGTGCAGTAGCAGAAGAACTAAACCATACCTTTTCTTCCGTTTTCACCAGAGAACCGATTGAAAACCTCCCTGATGTCTCCCCCCACAACTACCCTACCATGCCGGACGTCATTTTTTCACCTCAGGGCATCCAGAAAATTATCGAGTCGTTAAAACTTACATCATCCTGCGGCATCGATGGTATAAATGCTAAGGTGCTCAAAAACACCAAAGAAATCACCAGTGTCATTCTTTCCTATATTTTTCAGCAATCACTCTCATCCGGCATCGTTCCTCACGACTGGAAAGTGGGTAAGATCGTTCCGGTTCCTAAGCCTGGTTCATCTAGTTACCGGCCAATTTCCTTAACCAGCGTCTGTTCAAAAATAATGGAACATATAATTCATTCACAAATCGCTAACTTCCTTACCTCAGTTAAATTTTTTCACCCTAACCAACATGGATTCCAAAGGGGACTCTCATGCGATACTCAGCTTGCACTATTCATCCATGACTTAAGCGCTAGTGTAGACCTTAACATACCAGTTGACGCCCTTTTTATTGACTTTGAGAAAGCCTTTGACAAAGTTCCCCACAACCGCCTACTACTAAAACTCTCCCAATTAAGCCTTAACCAACTTGTCTACAATTGGATTCAGGACTTCCTCACTAACCGTCAGCAATTTGTTGAAGCTAACGATACGCCCTCTTCCCTTTCCAACGTAATCTCCGGTGTGCCACAAGGTACAGTTCTAGGACCCCTCCTCTTCTTAATTTACATCAATGATTTACCCGATAACATTTCATCTAACATCCGCCTCTTTGCCGACGACTGTGTAATCTACCGACCTATTACTAACGTTTCAGATACAATTACTCTCCAGCAGGACCTACTAAAGCTGGACGAGTGGTGTCGCAAATGGCTCATGGTATTAAATACTAATAAAACTGCACTTATTTCATTTCACAGACGCCAAAACTTACCCACCACTAACTATAATATTAATGGCTCCATAGTTTCTTCCCTAAGTTCCATTAAATATCTCGGTGTTAACATTTCACAGAATCTAAACTGGTCTTTTCACGTAAGTAAAATAGTTAACAATGCTAACAGAGCTCTCGGTTACCTTCGTCGTAACTTGCACCTTGCCCCTCCATCAGTCAAATTACCAGCCTACAAAACACTAATTCGCCCAAAACTAGAGTACGCATCCGCCATTTGGGACCCATTCCAAATTAACCTAAGTAAGTCCATCGAACTAATTCAAAACCGAGTAGTTAGATTCATCTACTCAGATTACTCGTATCATACCAGTGTTACCACCCTTAAAAGAATAGCAGATCTACCTAACCTTGACCTACGCCGTAAGGTTTCCAGACTATCCTTGTATCACAAAATGTATCATACGTTTCATTACAACTGTCCCATTCAATCAGCTCATCGTACTTCAGCCCGCACAAGCCACCACAAGGCCGTGTACCCACCTCCTGCATGTACCACAGCCCACCATCACTCCTTCTTCGCTCAAGCAGCCAGGGACTGGAACGATCTTCCCCCAAGTGTCATCCATCATAGCAACACGGATAGATTTAAAAATGCCATAGAATCATTGTTTTATTAACCCTATATTGTTTGCCCACACCCTCATGTAAAGCCCCCTGTTGGGTGGCCTTTGAGGTATATTAAATAAATAAATAAATAAATAAATAAAGAACTTTGTTCAAGTGCCGTGAATGAGTGCTTAACATTTTGTGAGCGTTCCAGTTGTGTTCACCTGTCAATTGTTTGATACACCAAGGAGGATGTATCATATCTTGCGCAGCATGTGCCTCGTGTCAAACCCGCTCCCATTGATACGATAGTGCGGTGAGGGTACGCACCCTTTCTTGTCTCGCTCGGTATATAAGCACTGCTACAATAAAAATAGTGGCTTTTCTTCCCATCGCACCCCTTCGTCATGCCTTATTCAATCGCGCTAACGATACAAGGAGTACTCAATTAAAAAAATATTTCTGAAGTTAAAAAAAAATTGCCCGCAGCTTCCCTCGGGGGAACACTGAGGAGGATGCGGACCATATAATTGGTTAACGGGGTGTTAAAGTGCAACTTACTTGGGTCGATGGCTAAATTGGTTAACGTGGTTGTGAAATGGGGTGTTAAATTGCGACTTACTTGGGTCGATGGCTAAATTGGTTAACGTGGTTGTAGGAGGGGGTGTTAAATGAGTGAACACGTACACACGTATGCGAAAGGGCGGCGCTGGTCGAAGGGACGTCGATCATTGTGTTTGTGGATTCATTGGAATTCATTTCACCGCGACCTTGGACGTCGACGCGCCGTACAAACCAACCGACGAGCGGCAACTGAGCGAGCGAGCGCCGACCTTGAGTATATATACAGCACGACGGCGCATGCACTGTCAGCTGTTGAATGTTCTCGAAGCGCGACGCCACATGCGCGTCCACTGGAGAATCGGGAGAATTGTAGATGTCGAACGCGGTGTGTAGAGGAGGAAGGGTGCACAGATGGTGGAGGAGTGAAGCGCGCGCGGTGTGTAGAGGAGGAAGGGATGCACAGATGGTGGAAGAGTGGGCGACGGCGCATGCGCGCGCGTCAGCTGTCGAATCTTCGAGAAGCGGTGCGGACGGCGCGGACGGCGCACTACAAGGCGCGAGTATAAGATGCTCCGCATCTAAAAACATTAGTGTCTAGTAACTGCATCTATGTTTAGCTCATATATAACACTTTTAAATGAGCTATCCTGCATATTTTTAGTTCAACACCAAGGTAATATTTTTGCTGCTGTATATTGAGTTTTCCAGAAAAAAAGTGAAATTAGCATTTTTTTCATATGAACTGGTACGCCTTGAGCCCCTAAATTACTTTTAATTTGTAGCATGTCAAACAGGCTTATTCCACATAGTCTATGTGTGCTTTTTGCGCTAGATAATATCCTGGAAAAAAATATGCTTCAATAAATTCATGCGTTTTGCTCGTGTGAAAAGCCCTAAAAACTGATATACATAAATAAGTCATTATTTTTGCAGTTGCATCAATTCATTACCTTGCCATAAATACGACTTTATAGAGTGCATTACAAAAATATCTTTTGAGAAAGGTTGTTTTTTATCGCCTTCTAGCTCAGTCGGTGAAAAACTACGGACTATTAGAAATATACAGGAAAGTTTTCGGCAATAGTAATAAACAAGGAGAACAAATTTCGAGCTTCTAGAAATACGTGGAAATCTTTTCAGCTATATTCGTGGTGGTCGGAGAAACGCTGAATGATTTGAAATGGCATAACCCTATTGCGTGCAAGTATGCTAGCTGACGTCAGTGACGATTGATTAATGTGTAGTGTAAGTTCTGGTGTTGTAATGATGCAATTTTTTACTTGTTGTGTGTGTGTGTGTGAGTGTGCTGGTTTGCCCATTGCCATCTTAATTGCAATATGCTAGGAAAGTTGAAACTTAGACAATTCTGAATGTATTCATTAGAAAGCATTAGCAGAGCATACGTCGGAAAGTGAGACAGAAAAAGCTGTCTGCTTGTTCAGTCCAGTTTTCAAATGGTATATATTTTGTTAGTAATTTTAATGCATTAGAGTTATATAGAATGTGCGTTTCTTCATATGTTTATGAATGTCTTCTTTGAGCTTGATCATTATGGTCGCTAATATTACTGAAGCAACAAATATATTGTAGTACACTCTTGAACCTCTCTTGTACTGTTGTGATTTGAAGCTGATTGGGGATAGTCAGGTGAAAATGGCTTTGCGGTAACTTGAAAGCTGTTCCAATAGTGCCTTCAGGTTTTTTATTTTCTTAGAGAAAAATGTAGGTGCATCCAGCTAATGTATTTGAGGATTGCCCGTTTATTCTGTATGTTATATGTGTGCCGCAGGAAAAATGTCCAGAAATGTCTAAGGGAACTTTAGTCACTGGTATAGCATTTAATTCAAACAAGTGCTGCAAGTTCATTTCTTGACACATTATAAGTAAGGTCTACATATATATTATTGGGCATAGTCATCTACAGCACCAGAGCTGCAGAAATGCACTTTTTTATTAACTTAGGTGATCTTTCATTAGAAGTTTAGCAGCTTTCTAGTCAGATACTCTTATGTAATTGGCAAAGTGTGTTTTAATGTTTGTATTTCATTTGATTTTTTCACTTTTAAACTGTATGGTACAAATATGTGAAAAAATTGTTTGTAGTGTTTGTACTTTCGGTGTTTTTTGTGGTGGTAATTTATGTGCTCATGCTGTACAAATCCAGTGGTCAATAACCATGCTCACTCCTGGGAAATGACCACAAGAGTTGTACTTTGTGTGTAATTTAACCTCCATAATAAATATACTTTAAGTCTTCAGTGTGTGTGCTCTCGTAGTGCATAAACAGGAAGTCTGAAAGGATCCGTATATTGCTTTGGTGTTTGGGCTGTGCATAAGCTTTTCTTTGCGTCTATTTTTTTAGAATGCAACCTGCAGCCTTGCAAGAATGCTTGCTCAGAGGGAGTACCGGCTGCAGTGGTTACTCCCATTCAATACCAAAAGTACACCCAAGAAAAGCGAGCTAAAACGCCCTAGATTCCACCTATTTACTCCAAAATAGAATAAAAAAGATAAAAAACAGCTTCGTCATGTGACTAAAATACTCCCACTCTGTCTCTTTAAAATGCCTAGAAGGGGGTAAAATAATGGGCTACTTACACTGAAAATACTCCCAAGTAAGAACCATACAACTCCGGGTTCGTTTTCACTGAGCCACAAAGGGAGTGAAGTTTTTTCCCAATCTACGCCCTTTGTATGCCCTACCACATGGGTGTTGTTGTTACTCCCATTTGGAGGGCGTAAAAACATGTACAGATGGGAGTGATCTAGAGGACAAGCCAAAAACTCCCATTTGGAGGTTTTTTGTTTACAGTGTGGGTAACTTTTGCGGAATTAAAAAGTAATCCAGCTGACACTTGAAGAACATAATATCATGCAGTGAACTAGCTTTTAAAAAAATAAGAGTTTAGCGCGGTTTCATCTGCAGTAAAGTGATGGCAGTGGCAGCAATCTAGCAGTTGCACTACGAGATCCAGTCATATCTGGCAAAACGGTGGTTGTTATTGCTTATGAATTCTTGTGGACTCGTTCAATAGCCCAACTGCTCGATTTAACAATGTCAATCCAGATCACAGACGCATATTCAAGTTGAGGAGGGCATATCACGGCGCGCAGTTTGTGAAAGACAGTATGAGAACTGAATTCTTGAGAGATTCTGCAAACGTGCCCGAGAGAACGAGACATGGCAGTGCGTTTAGTGTGAGCAGAAAGATTAGGCATGCTATCAGAAGCAACACTAATATTAGTGATCTCATAAACCAGACCTAATGGCACGATCGTGACACAGTATGGAAATGGCCATCGGTCACACCATGCTGAATGCGCCAGTTATCGTCAGTATGAAAATCACGATCAATATTTTGCGAGATACACTCATAAATTTTGTCTTTGAGCTAAACAGGGAAAGCTGATTGGTATTACAATATTGGGAGATAGAACCCAAATTTGACTGCAGCATGCGACAGTAGTTAATTGAATGAATGGCCTTAAATATCTGGATGTTATCTGCATACAAGAGAAAATAAGAACAACGAATCGGAAAAGAAACATTGTTAACGTAAATTAAAATAAGAGTGGGACTAATACCTACCCCTGAAGGACCTTACTAAGCACTTTGTACAAAAAAGACCTTTGGCCATGTACGGCAACATAACGTGATTTACTAAGCAGAGAGCTATGCTGGGAACAACAACAAACGAGAAACCAGAGTGTGCAAGTTTAACCAAAATAAGTCAGTTTATGACTACGTCAAATGCCTTGCTCAAACCACAATAGACTACGTAGAGATATTTGTGTCATAAACTAGCAAGATTTGTAGTAGAAAAAGCAATCAAATGATCAATATAGTGAAGCAATGGTTAGTGAATAATAATAATAATAATAATAATAATAATAATAATAATAATAATAATAATAATAATAATAATAATAATAATAATAATAATAATAATAATAATAATAATAATAATAATAATAATTCAATCATTTATTTAGGTTGCCCTCGAACAACCATCAAGTCTTAGTGCAGGTACACTCAAAAAGAAAACAATTATTATAAACACTACAACACAAACAACAGAAGAAATAAAAAAAACAAATGAAAAAGCGGAAACGCACAGACAAAAAGAAAACAGCCCAATATGAGAACATCAAAAGACAAGATGATAATTATAGACTGCTAGTGAGAAATAAATTGGAAGATACACAACTATGTGGAAGGCTCCCTTAAAAACGGGGGAAAACGAAAGAATCTGTATTTAGTCAAAAACTACATTAGGACTGTGCAAAGCTGAGATAAACACAGTGGCAGTGCACTGTGAAAAACATCTATGATCTAGAAAGTTAACATTATATCCATTTTCTATTGCGTGAATGGTAGAGTATTGAAAAAAGTTGCCTGGTACTTGAAATGGTCGATTCTCTCTGGTTGCCTTACGCGGAAACCGAACATTTATACATCTCTGAACCAAAGGGCAGTGTAATATACCGCGAACTATTTGGTAAAAAAATTAGAGGTCAGCGCGACTTCGTTGGCAGGGAAGTGATGGCAATGATAATAATCTGGCAGTGTTAGAACAAAATCCAGAGTAGTTTGTAGCAAAACTATAGTTGTCAACACACATGATTTTTTTCTGGACTCACTCATTGGCGTCACATCCAGATTTAGTCATGCCAATCCAGATCACGGAAGCATATTATAGTTGCGGAAGACATATTGCGGTGTACAATTTCTAGGAAGCTGCAGGAGAACTGAACTCTCGAAAGATTCTGCAAATACAACCTAGAGAATGAAGGCCTTGCGTGAGAGTACGTTTGGAATGAGCAGAAAAAAATGGCCATGCTGTCAAAAAGAACACCAAGACCACTTAATTCATATACCTTACATAACAACACAAAACTGACTGAGTGTCGAAATGAAATGATTAATGGTTTGCGAGATATACCCCTGAATTTTGCTTTTTAGTATTGAGGCAAAAGTTATTATTGCCACACTATTCAGAGAACAAAAAAAAACTGACTGCAGCAAGCAAAAGTCGTTAACTGAATAATTAGTTGGTTATGTCGAGTTTTATGGCGCAAAAGCAACAATGACTATTATGCGCCAGACACTAGGTGATTGTGATAATGGGGCTAAAATATGAGGTAAAAAACAGATTTCTGTTTACAGTTCGTTTAAAAGATCTGCGGCCTCTAGAAACCGGAAAGCATCATCTATGGGGATGATTGCATTTTCTGATAGTATTAACATTAGATGGAGAGGTGTTTGTGTTTTGTAAAATTGTTTAAAATAAGCCTGCCTTCTTTTTCCAAAGACTGGACATGTTATTAAAATATGATTGATAGTCAGAAGTTTCTTGCAATGTTCGCATTCTGGCTGATTTTCCACGCAATAAGAAGTTGTGGGTGAAGTGAGTATGACCTATTCGCAAGCGGCATAGTATTACTTCGATGAAGTGCTTTTGGTGATTGCATGACTTCCATTCTTGTAGAATAGGCTTGACAATTTGAAGCTTGTTATGCACTTGAGCCTGGCACTCTTCTTGCTCTTTTGCCCTAAAGGCCGTCGAAAAACTGTTGAAACAGTCTCTGATAGGTGCCCTGATTTCTCCTATACTTTGATGACCTGCCCTTGTTGCTACCCTTCTGCCTTTTCGTTTCCTGGGATACCAACATGGCTCGGCACCCGTACAAACCGGATTGTCTTGCCATTCTTTTCAGCTCTTTCTAGCTTCTGTATGATGTCCCCGAGAAACGGTTTGTTTTCCAACCTTAATTGCAGGGCTTTTAATGCGCTAAGTGCCCCGCCGCGGTGGTCTAGTGGCTAAGGTACTCGGCTGCTGACCCGCAGGTCGCGGGTTCGATTCCCGGCTGCGGCGGCTGCATTTCCGATGGAGGCGGAAATGTTGTAGGCCCGTGTGCTCAGATTTGGGCGCACGTTAAAGAACCCCAGGTGGTCGAAATTTCCGGAGCCCTCCACTACGGCGTCTCTCATAATCATATGGTGGTTTTGGGACGTTAAACCCCACAAATCAATCAATTAATGCGCTAAGTGAGTCAGTGTATATGACAGTTTTTTTGTGATTTCTTGATAAATTTTTTTCGAGAGCAATCAAAGGGGATATACTTGTGCTGTGAAGATAGACACAAATGGTGGCAATCTTATACATGTTTCTGAGCGTTTTGATATGACAGCACTTCCTGTATATTCATGCGTTTTTGATTCATCAGAGTAGTATTCAGAGTGCGTGTTATATTTTTTTGTACGGCTAGGAAATTCTGGATTATTTGTTCCCGTGGAGTTTCCTTCTTCCTTAAATGAGTTAAGGCAAAGTCAGTGTAGCGCGAAAAGTCCAACCATGGAGCCAATCATTCCGGCATTTGGACAACACTTAGTGCCTGATTCGGTACGTTGTAGTCTAGACATATTTCTTCAAAGCGCAGGAGAAGTGGTCTTATCGTGTGCGGTCTGTTGTATTGTATTTTGGTACCAATTTTAGAGACAATAGTGTGGCATATGTGGCTTGGTATCAATCTGGTTCCTAAAACATAGGATACAGTAAGTAGCTCTTTTCTTTGTTCCAAGCGCGCATCGTTGCTCTCAGCATATAAGCTCTGGATAGGTGAAGTTCTATAAGCTTCAGTCGCCAAGCGCAATCCATGATTATGTATTGGGTCAAGACGTCTGAGGTAAGATTTTCTGGCCGAACCGTAAATAACACTGCCGTAGTCAAGTATGCTGCGCACAATCGAACAGTATATGCGTAAAAGGCAGACTCGATCGCCACCCCAGTGTTTCCATGATAGTATTTTCAGGACTTTGAGCGCCTTGTTTGGTTTCTTTTTTGTGTAATTCATGTGGAAAATGAAGTTTAGTTTCCTGTCAAAGGCTAGGCCGAGGAACTGGTGTTCTGATTTGCGTGGCAGTACACTGTTGTTGATTTTAAGAATAGGGTCCGGATACAAGCCGCGCTTTTGTTAAAAAAGTAGGGTAACGGTTTCCTGGGTAGAAAAGCGAAAGCCATTTTGATCTGTCCATTCGGTGAGTTTGTTGATGGTTAGCTGCAGCTGCCTTTCTCAAGTGGATATGCTTGAGGCTCGACATGCTATCTGAAGATCGTCAACATGTAACGAGTGCATGATGGAAGGTGGGATTACTTCATTAGCTTAATTCATTTCGACTACGAACAGTGTAGTGCTTAACACGCAACCCTGCGACACACTATTTTCTTTGACAAAGACTCCCGATAGTGTGGAGCCCAACCGTACTTGAAAGTTTCGGTTTTATAGAAAGCCTGAGAGGCAATTAAGCATTCTTCGACGTATTCCGAGATTCCCCAGGTCTCTCAGTATACCGTACTTCCACGTGGTGTCGTAGGCCTTCTCCAGGTCAAAAAACACCGCTAGTCAGTGTGGCCTATGCAAGAAGGCCTCACGTACTGTGCGTTTGAGACGAACAAGATGATCGATCGTTGAATGAACTTTCTTATACCTACACTGATGATCATCTAATTGGTTTTCTTTTTCAAGGGTGTATGTTAGTCTTATGTTTATTGTGCTTTCGTGTGATTTCGCCATACAACTTGTAAGTGCTATTGGTCTATAGCTACCCGGTAAAGTCAGTGGTTTTCCAGTCTTTAGTAATGGCACCAAGGTTGCCATTTTTTATTTTGTGGGCAGTTCGCCAGTTTTCCAAATCATGTTAAAAACTTAAATAATGTTTGCACGGCAGCTTGAAACAGCTGCGCGAGCATTGCGTAATGAATTCTGTCTGGCCCGACTGCTGTCTTTTTTCCCACCGAAAGCACAGTTCTTAACTCATGAAGTGTCAAACGAGCGTTTTACGGCTCATCTAGGCCACCGGTTACTGGTAGTTTTTGTTTTTCGGTTGTCTTTTTGTATGCCAGGAAGGATGGCATGTAATTATCGGAACTGGATATAGTGTAAAGGTGTTCGCCTAAAATGTTCGCCTGCTCCTTTAGAGATGTCTGTGTGCCTGTGCCTGTAAGTAAGGGTATTGCGTATGAGGAGTAGTCGCTGCTGAATTTTCTAACCTGGTTCCACATTTTCTTGGATGTGGTTGTGCTATTGATTGTATATATGTACTTCTGCCAGGACAATTTTTCTGCATTTCTACGAATATATCGTGCTTTTGCTTCAGCTTTTTTGAATGCGAGGAGGTTGTCACATGTAGGGTACCTACGGAAGTTGCACCATCCTTTATTTTGTAGTTTTTTGGCTTTTGTACACTCACTGGTCCACCATGGCTTCAGCTTTGTTTCCACTAGTCCTGAATACTGAAAAATAGCTTGCTCTGCCGCAGACAGTATGCAATCGGTGATCTTGTCATTTATTTCATCTATTAGGTGTTCAGAGAACTCATCCGGTAGATTAGCTCTCTGTGTAAACAAAGGCCAGTTAGCTTTGTGAAGCTTCCAACGCTGTGGTCGAGAGCGTATGGTCGGAAGTGGTGATGTTAGTTTCACAATCGACGGTAGATGGTCACTACCGTAAGGGTTGTTTATTGTTTCCAATGTAAAATCAGCCAACAGTGAGCTAGAGCACAGGGCCAAATCCAATCAACTCATGGTTCCTGTGCCTGGAGAGCAGTATGTTGGTTATTCAGTGTTTAAAAGACACACAGTGTTAGTGAGTGAAACAACTTTATTCGGTCCACAATAGACGCGAGTAAACTCAGCGTCACCTGGCTAGGCCCACTCGGGGACCATCAGGTTAAACCTGACGGCCCTCGCGCGGGCCCTCTGGACGGCCAGGATTTGAGAGGTCTGGTCCTGGGCCTTAATGAGTCGCTTCATTTCCTCTTGGGTGAAAGGGGGACCGGCAGAGGCGCAGCTTCACAGTACATGCTCGAAGTCCGCATAACCACCACACAGGGGGCAGTCCGGGCTTGGAAACCGTTCAGGGTACATTGTGTGCAGTGCCGCAGGGCTCGGGTAAGTGTTTGTTTGTAGCAGTCGGAGAGTAACAGCTTGGGCCCTGCATAGCGAGGAGTGTGGTAGAGGCAGCAGTCTTCTTGACAGATAGTGGGGCTTGCATATCTCGTTGTACGAGCAGAGAGGCTCAGGTCGCCCAGGAGATGACGCGTTACCCGGCACACGGTCAGTCAAACCTCGTGCAGCCGAGTGCGCCTCCTCGTTGGGATTGAGCGAGGCACCCTCAATGGTTCCAAGGTGCGCAGGAAACCAGACACAGTGTTAGTAAGAATAAAATCATCAATTACCTGCCCTCTACTGTCTGTCTTTACACTACCCCATAGTATGTTGTGCCCATTGAAATCTCCTGCCATTAAAAAGGGTTTAGGTAGCCGTTCTGCAATCTGTTCTAGATTTTTTACAGCAAAATGTGTACGAGGTGAAATGTATATGGAACAAATAGTGATAGTTTTATGTGATGAAATGGTGACTGCAGCCGTTTCAATGAAGCTGTTAACTATAATTTCTCTTACCGCTATACCACTTTGGACAACAATGGGGATGTCACCCGACAGCTGGTTGATGTGAGAGCGGTCACGACGTATAACAGTGTAACCTTTTAGTATTTTGGTGTTTTTTTGTCCCAGATCCATTTCCTGCAAGCATAACGCTACAGGAGAGAAGCTTGTAGATATGTCCTTAACATCGCTTGAATTTCGTGTCATGCCTCTGCAGTTCGATGGATGTTGTATGACTTTACGCGAAATGATGTGTATAAAATTTAGTACTTCGAGTTAGTTGTGCGTAAGATAAAAAGCGACGCTGTTCGTGTGCTTCGTCACTTCTTTTTTTTGTGGGGCTGAAAATGTGTTTTGGCTCCCTTTCCCTTCTTTACAGGGAGGGATGATGGGGCGCCTGATCGCCCTGCTAGTAGGAGCAGGGTCTTTCAGGCCTTCAGTGTCCGATGGATCCACGTCCATGGAATCAGCACCACCAGGGTGCTCAACAGTCTTGGTGCCCAGCGAGGATGCTGGCCTAGGCTGGCTACTCGGCACCATCGTTGAGACCTCTTTTGCCTCGTCATTAGGTTGGCTGGCACCAACACTGGTCGAGGCTTTAGGGCCTTCCTGAAAAAAGGCACTTCATGCCTTTTTTTCGCTCTTGTCTGGGGGAGGGACTACGGCCACTAGGTCCTGGAGTTCGACCTGTGTGCCTACAGAGACCGTCGGCGGTGCCTTCCCCTTTTGCACCGCTTCAGCGTAGGTGGCGTTTTGGGCAAGAATAACTCGCTTGCGCGCTTCTGGATACGATATGTTCTTTTTGGTTTTCAGTGTAAGTATGTCTTTTTCTTTTTGCCATTCTAGGCAGGAACGCGATATCGCTGCATGGGGCCCTTTGCAGTTCACATAGTTTAAAGCGTTAGTGAACTCGCCATCCTCATGTTCATTATGGCCGCATTTTATGCTGGTTGAATTACCACGACATCAATGAGATCCATGCCCGAACCTCTGGCCCCGGAAGCACCTGCGAGGATTAGGCAAGTAGGGCCTCACACGTAAATAAAGGTACGCTACCTTAACTGCAGCAGGAAGAGTCGTGCTTGGGAAGGTTAGTATCACATCCCTTGAGCAGGTTTCCTTCTTATCTCTACAGATGATGATTGCTCGTGCGGAAAGTACACCTTGATCCGCTAAAGCATCCTCAATTTCTGCGTCGGTGCACTTGAGCAGTTCATTGTCCGATATTACACTTCGCGTGGCAATGAGAGAACGGTGAGCTGTTACACGAACTTCATGTTGTCCGATTTTTCCAAGGTGTCTGATTTTCTCACTGTGTTGTTTGTTTTCCACTTCTATGAGGAGATCTCCTGAGTTCATTTTTTGCACTGTAATTGCTTGCAATGAATTCTTTGATTGTTTTTGCGATCGGAATCTTAGTCTCAGTCAATGACGTTACAACAAAAAATTTTTTGTAATCGCTCTCTTTAGTCAGTACGTTTCTATTCGCTTCGGTGCGACCCCTTTTACGGGACCTATTATTGTAGAAAGGGGGTACTTTTTTTCCATAGAAAAGCATGATCATTCCGTAGCTATGCTGGCCACACACCATGGAGTCCATCAAGGGAACATATACACACGCTAGCCATACATTGCTACTATAACCCTATGGTCCTGACCAAGGTAGGTCAGTCTCATAGGATTAACCCTAGCCGCCAGGAAATCCCGAAGTAAACGGAAAAGAGAAGACGACAAAACAGGTAAGAAGTGAGAGATAAAGACGAAGATGTAGAAAGGGAGAGATAGGAAAAGGCGACTGCCGATTTCCCCTGGGTGAGTCAGCCTAGGGGTCTACGTGAAGCCGGGGCCGAAGAGGTGTGTTGCCTGTGCAGGGGGGCCTTAAAAGTCCAATCACCCTGCGTCGGCTCAACACCCAGGATCCCCTTTGACCCGAACACGGCAAAGCCACGCACGGCTAGGCGTGGGAAGAAGTCGAAACTCCCCCGTTAGCTCGGGTCCGTGGTGTCGCTACACACCAAACGCCTGCATAACCAGACGCCGCTGCAGGGGTTAACTGAATAAATTTCCTCAAATGTTTCGATGTCATCAGCATACAAGAGAAAACAAGAGGAACAAATTGGAAGAGAAACATCGTTAACATATATTAAAATTACATTGAGCCTAATACCGACCCTCGAGGGACCCTGCAAGTAACTTTGTACAACAAATACGTTTAGGCATTTACAGCAACATAACAGGGTCTATTGAGCAGGTAGCTGTGGAAAGGATTCACAACAGGCGAGTCAACATCATAGTTTTGTCATGACAGCATGAAGCAATGAGACACCACAGAAAATGCAACAAACTTGCCTGAAGCACATGTGATATAGGAAGAGATTGCCGTGATGGAACAAACCAAAGTAGCACTGTCATTAATACTTTGTAACAAGCGGATAAAACTTGAAGTACTTGCTGTCGGGATGAAACAATGTCTCACAAGTGTGTTATAAAGAAAAAATAAATGGGACAAGAGCACATGTCGGCGCAACATATTACCTATCGAAGCCGTGTGGGACAATCGAAGACTCCGCTAATATCTAGTGCTGAGCTTGCAGCAGCGCCCTCTTGGAGTTTCACATCCTCCCCACCGTTTCAATTGGCTGAGTGAACTCACACAAGGGATGACCTCAATCTAATTTTTTCACACTATTGAAGCTTAATTCAAAACACTTCGCTTCATCTCGCCAAGCATTTCTTGAGCGCAGCGTATCAGCGAAAAACACCGTAACTCAAGTAGAGCACAGACTACGAGAGGTAAATAATTTCTTAGATTTGCGTAACATTTAATCTATGGCCGTTTCGCTGAACCACGAAAATATATGTTTCGTAACGACTGTTCCCGGCTGCAAAAGTTAAGCTGTGTACGAACCTAAAAATGTGAAATAAAATCTCACAAGCTTTCCATTGAAACCTAACCATGGCCGACGCTCAGTGATAGCAGTCATCAAGGTTTCGTCAATTGCAAAACAGCCGTATGCTCCTATTTCGTCTTTATTTGCTTTCCCAGTCACTTTAATAACCTCTTTTGTCTAACGATGCTTCACGGATGATGATTCTTCTACAATATGTGGTGCACTATATATTCCCCTCCACCCGAGCGCTGTACAGTCTGCTATTCCAGTCGTGTTAACATTGTGCCCCCTCTCTCTCTCTGTCGCTCGCTTCTCTGGCTGCCGTTAATCATTATTCTTTAATCACCATTGCGCAGCGGTGCTGCCGAGCCGTCGTGTGTTGCGATAAACTGTCCGGACGTGCACGTCTGTTGGAGATTAATCTTGTGCGAGGATAACGACCCTGCGGTGACGGATCAGTTGGCTGCTTTGGCTGCCTGTCAGCCCACTAGAGTGGCCAGGAAAGCCAGCAAGCAGGCTCACGTTGAAACGAAGCAGGGAAGATGATAATAGCCATGACAAAAGTAATAAAATAAAGCCTGGGAGAAATAAAGGAAGCGTGGTCGGCTGGCTTTGCCCGCTTATACGAAGCGCCTATAGTAATAGCTCCGAAATCCAAGCACTAAACGATCATTATTTCAGCAGTTTTTTCTTTCTTTCTTTCTTTCTTTCTTTCTTTCTTTCTTTCTTTCTTTCTTTCTTTCTTTCTTTCTTTCTTTCTTTCTTTCTTTCTTTCTTTCTTTCTTTCTTTCTTTCTTTCTTTCTTTCTTTCTTTCCTTTTCTTTCTTTCTTTCTTTCTTTCTTTTTTTCTTTCTATCTTCCTTTGTTTCTTTGTTTGTTTGTTTGTTTGTTTCTTTCCTTCTTTCTTTCTTTTTTAGAGCGAGATAAAGTAGTAGACAGATTTGCAGAAAAGTCGGGGCGTCGCATCCCGCAAGCGGACTCGGACACAATACTCACTCGCGCGTTTCCGCATGCCTGCTGCTTGTGCAGGCTTTTGCAGATTTTGCGTTCCTGATGATCTATTAAAACTTTCGCGGACATCCGAATTCACTAAGCAGTGTACTCAATATAGAAGTAAAACACGAAACGACGCCCATGTAATCAGCATTGTAACTAAGTTCATATCGGGAGCACCTCGCTGTATTAGTGGCTAGAGTGTTCGGCTCCTGACCCGGAGATTGCGGTTTCAATCCCACCGCGGCGGTCGCATTTCGATGGAGGCTAAATGGTAAAGGCCCATGTACTTCGCGACGTCAGTGCATGTTAAAGAATCCTAGATGGTCGTAATTTCTCGAGCTCTCCCCTACGGCGTTTCTCATAATCATGTCATGGTTTTGGGACGTTAAACCTCTGATATTTTAATTATTTGATACGGATCTTGATGAATGAGAAGAACTGAGCCAGCAACGAAGTCATTCCCAAAAGGTAGCTTGTGCTGTTCAGTTTTTTTTCGTATGCGTTGCTGTGGTGGGTTGCTTTCACGACCAAGTAAGCACAACCAATACGTTCGGGCACACTGACAACAACCAATGAGGCAGAGGGAGAATGCCCTTGCTGGGAAAAATGAACAGTGTTTCTTTGAGACTAATCAAATACATAGGACCTGAAACTTTGTTCGCGCTGAACTTAATTACTACTGGAACGAAGTTCACAGAGCCTCTACACATATATCGAAAGATTATCTTGAGAGCAGGACAAACGCGGGCGCCCAGAAAGCGCTGGTGTCTCTGTGTCACCTGCTGTATGATACTATTCTTAAGCCAGAATAAGAACCCGTGTCTATAGGCACATGTATTCCCTTGAAAAACTAATTGTAAGTTGTAGACAAAATGTATGCAAAGAAATGTGTACGTATTTATTCATGATATTGAAAGCGTATGAGCAACATGAGCCTATGTGGAGCTTGACTTCTCAGCGCGAGTATCACAGGAATGCGAGGCAGGAAGTATAATACGCTCTTTGCGCACACACCTGTTATCACAGATTTCGTATATACACTCCGTGAGACAGCCTTGACAGTCGCGATGGAGACGTTCGTATGAGCAGCCTATTGAATGGCGCTAATTCACGCTGTCACGCACATGTAGACTTACTATGTTGTTCTATGCTGTCCTGAGAGTATTGGCCTATCTTTGAGCTGCACTCGTTAAAGACAATTCGCAAGCGCTATGAAGAAAGTTAAACAGTTCCTTTATACAAATAGAAATAACAAAACTAACTGGCAAAAACTAACCAATTGTGTTACATAATGAAACAAAGAGTAAACATTATTGCAAGCAACGAGAAAGTGGCATGAAATGTCCTAAAACGTCCATATTTGTTTCGAGTTCTGTGCCATTGACAGCGAAGCAGAGGCCGCCAGAACATTGCCGCGTCGTATATGGTGTGCTCTGCAGAAACAATCTTGTGTGCTAGGATGCCAGTGTTTGAACAGAGCGAGACACAACTGCGACATGTCGGGACTTCTGGTTACTGCTGCCATGGCCCAGCTTGTTCTCAAGCATTAGTTATCGCGACGTCACAGACAGCTACACTTGGCTATAAAACTTTGCACTCGAAACTGTAGTGGTGCACTTTCGATGTCACAGTTCGCGTAACAGGCTACAGCCGAGCAGTGCGTTGTCCAAATTTTTTGCGGAATGAATGCACGTTAACGCCGAACTGTCATAACAAAGACAGCCAAAAGCCTGTGTAGAACCAGTAAGTCACAGTGTACCCTTCTATTGAATCTTCTCTTTACTGATTTTGTTTTTGAAGCACGTTAGAGGGCAGTGTTTTGAGATAACTAAATGGGAAGGGTAACTAAATAAGGTTACGATGTGATCATGATGTCTTGAGGCGCTAGTTGGTTCAATCTACGCAGTCAAAACAGCGCTAAAATAGAAAAGAAAACTACAAAGAAGGAACAATAAACACATCGAGTGTTAGTGTTCCTTCTTCGTGGACCCTTTTTTTTTATTTCTGGCGCAACGTTTCCGGCATAAGCTGCTAGGAACGCTGCAGTAGGGTTCTTCGAAATAATTATCACTGCATTGGTTTCTCACAACAAAGACGGATACAGGCAGCAGGACATCGGAAGCTTTAAGAACATCTCTAAAGACATCTTGCGTGCCCTTCTGGTGCGTTATACTGCCTCATTTGTTTTCACCTTGCTCCCCGGAAACCTGCATCGCTCACTGTTTGAGAGCTAAATAGCTACTAACTTTCATAAAAAACGAATGAAATTTGTGTCACCGAGGCAAACTTGTATGAAAACTTGTATAGAAACTATAGTGTACTTGAGTAAAACATTTGAGTTGTTGGAAAGAGAAAAATAATTGAGGGTGCTCAACGAAGAGCACACTACGTTGTAGAAAATACTGCGCATATACTAAGAGTAAACTTGCCAAGCTGAAATGATATATAAAGCTCAGCAACTAATATTCAATTGAAAGAATCGTCCACGAAACTTGATGTTTTACTGGCCACCGGTTCGTTGTTACGTTAAACTGGCCTTCTTTACCGTCGACTAAAACACTGCGCATGGCCCTCTACCATTTTTATCCATCGAAATGCAACCACCGCGTCCCGTATCGAACGCGCGCCTTTTGGGTCGGCAGCTAGGCAATGTAACTGCCGAGCTGCAGCAGCAGCTACTACTGTGCGTCGCCTAAAATCCAAAAGATGCGTGACAAGAGTAAAGCCGGGTCAAAGTTGTCTCAAGTGTATGCCATTTACCGAGTGCCCAGTAAAAATAATGATATTCAAATCACCTAATGAAGTTCTAGTCACGAAGCAATTGTCGCACGTGAAGAGCCTCACGTGTCTAAGCGAGTGCCTCTGCCTCCACAGAACAAAACCATACATGATTTCGGTAACGTATGCTGTCAGTCTAGTTGGTGTACAGCTGTGTAAAACATCGTTGGCGCAAACTTGAAAGAAGACAAAAAAAGAGAAGCGCTTTTCCGTGTCTCCTCTTTCGTCTTCTTTCAAGTTTGTGCCAACAATGTTTTACACACCATACACGGCTCGGCTATCGCCTGAAATGAGCACCAGAAGTGAAAATTTTTCTATAAGCTGCATGGGAAGTTACTGCATCTAGAAAAATTCGAAAACGAAGTGACATTTACAGACTGCTCAAGAATAGTTTTCTAAGATTGGAGGGTGGGGCATAGCTTAAATAGAATACCTCGCGCGTTGTTGGAGGAGGCGGTGAAACATGTATCCTTCATTCCGAGGCAATAACCGCGTCACTGCTAAGACTGAATCAGAGATATCTTGAAGACCTCGTCTTAAAAAAAACAAGTTAGACTTACCATGCCACGTCTTCGTTTCTGTTCACAGATTTACAAGTATAAAATTACTAGAAATGATGGGGTGGCACTGTATTTGTATTCCCTGAATTAAATCAAAAGGCTGTCGACCTCTTTACAAAAATAACAGTAGCATAGCGAAAACCATTTCTTTGAGCTAAAGATAAATATTACAAGAGCAGTGCTACGTAGACCCACTATTGACGTCTGGCCTACCATATAGGAAGAAGTTGTCATAAGCTACATCGTCCTATACATTTGAACATCATGACACAGATCCCTGCGCGTTTTACGACAGCTACAACGCCCACGAACGTCCCCATACTAGCGAACACTAATATCCGTAACATTCATGCTGGGGTGCACCTCGGTGGAACAGTGTATAGGGTGCTTGGATGCTGATCCAAAAGTCGTGGGTTTGACCCCGGCTGTGGCGGTCGCATTTTGATGGAGGCGAATTGGTAGAGGTCGATGTCTTCTGCGAGGTAAGTGAATGTTATAGAACACTAGATGGTCAAAATTTCTGGAAACCTCCACTACGGCATCTCTCATAATTATATTGTGATTTTGGGACGTAAATTCCTGATAATATTATTATAGCATTCATGCTGGATCTGTAAGAGCTGATGTCAGTGACCCTTTTGTCGCGTTTTTCATGATCTTTTGAAACGATGACCGTCAACGGCAGCGATATTTTGACCGATTGGATGTTTGACCGGTTCGATTTATAGGTAATGCCTCCAGCGAAACAAATTTTGTTCAATGTGGCATGATCGCAATATACATACGGTGCATGAATATTCTATTGTAAGAATACAATTCATACGCGTAAATAACAACCTAGGTTGTGAAGGGAAGCCTACCTGTCAAAGTCTATTTGCTCAAGTATTACGAATGCAAGTTGGGAAGAAAATGACCACAAAGACCACTGACTCTATGTGATGAAAAAGTCCTTAAAATACCCACTGCAGCAAAAAAAAAAAAAAGGCAGATCCCACGTACAGTGGGAATAGATGATAGGCAAAGCACAAGTGAGGAAGGTTGATATGTCACTTTAAAGTCAGCACAACGTTACGAGGCGGACCTAAATTATGCCGTACATGACTTCCATTTCACGATTATTATTTTTGCGCATAGCATTTATGTTCGTGGTCCATTCACGTCACGTAATACCAAATTTGGTATAGGTGAATCTATCGAAACAGCCGCAAGCGTACCATGAGCGTAACATGTAGTCATGTTGTTACATGACAAGTATGTCATGGTTATTA
Organism: Rhipicephalus microplus; assembly: GCF_043290135.1. Lineage (NCBI taxonomy): Eukaryota > Metazoa > Arthropoda > Arachnida > Ixodida > Ixodidae > Rhipicephalus > Rhipicephalus microplus. The sequence continues at coordinate 351,483,793 of NC_134710.1, read as the reverse complement.
TGTTTTCGCCAGTCATAGGCCGTCGTCATCCATTCGCATCACGTAATAGCAAGTTTGGTTATGTGAAGCTGGTCAAACAAGCACGACCGCACCTTGAGTGTAGTCGACTTACATGACATGCATATCATGATCATGATTTCCACGTTGGAACCTATCACTTATGTCCGCCATTCAGTCACGTCATACTATACCAGTTTTGCAATATGTAATGTGAACGAATCTACCGCGAGAGCAACAATACCATGAAATGTATGTCATGACATTCAAGACCTAAACGACATGATTTTCAAATTATGACTGTTCACTTATGCTCGTCATGCAGTCATGTTACGCCATACCAATTTAGGCAAAGATCCCGTTACCGAAACTGCCAGGGGAGCGAAAGTCATAGGCAGCTAGATGGACACACACGGTCAAAGTCGCTGAAGTTCTCTAAGAAATGCTTCGCATTTAAAACCAAAGCACATGCAACATAACAAGAAATATGGCGCCTATCATGTGTGTGTTACGGAAAGAGAAATATCCTAGGCCGATACCCTTAAAAATAAATTATCCGAGCAAACGGTCAAAGAAGTTCAGAGTGTAATCAATATCACAGCTAAGCTCTACTCTTAATCAGGCCCAACCTAACGTAATGGAGATAGCATTTAGGGAGGACTTGGTTAGGCGTGTACCTGAAAATTCATCTTTTCATTTAGTCTTATACACTAAAAATTGTGTTGTAGCATTGTACACATCTTTGTCATTAGCTTCATTACCAGCCGCGCCAATGTTTCTGTGGTAACAATACCCGGCTGTTTCTGCCGTGGTGAAGCAATGGCAATGGTGCTCCCGCTGCGAACCCGAATATCATGGGCTTGATCATAGCCGCGGCGGTCGCAATTCCATGGAGGCAAAAAGGTAAAGGCTCGTGTACTGTGCGTTCTGATGGCATGCTGAAGGAAAGCAGATGGTCACAGTTTTAGCCACCCTGCACTACGGTGTCTTTCATAATCATATTTCGTTTTCTGGACGTCGACCCCGGATATTAGACAATAAATACCCGGCTTCTGAACAAATAGGTGAGTTCAATCCCAGCCGTGGTGGTAGAATTTCAATTGAAATCAAATGCCAGAGAGTCATGTTAGACGCAGTATGAGCGCACGCTAAAGGAACCCCAGGTGGGCGGATATATAGAAACCCTGCGCTGTGGTGTCTGTTATCGTTTCATTTGTTTTTGGACGTTAAAACTCATGTATTGAACACCATATCTATGAGATTTTTCTTCAATTCACCGCATCAAAAGATGAGGAATATTTATCAAGCTTGCTGTAAAAACCTTGAAGAACGCATCCGTGTACGCATAAATAAACTCCTGTAATGTTATTGAAGAATTGACAACAAACAATGACGTCGGTCAGTGAAGTTACAGTTGATAATGAATGGCAATACCAAAATCTTACGTGATATATTACATAAAATACTTAACCAATTCTGCTCTTATGCGTTATTTTGGCCTGATATCTACGAAAATAGCAAGGCTTTGCGAAGAAATACTAAGATAGATACCTTAACGCCCCATTCATTTTCAGTTTTGTTATAGTACTGTTTTGATTAAATGCGCTTGACAAAAATGTATAGCTCTGAGAATTGTTGGGTTACTTTGTTGTTAACATATTTTAACAGCGAAATTGTATATTTAAAGACTCGTTTTTGTTTGTTCGACTTAATATTCACAAACACTAACACGTAATAATGCCAGAGAAAGTATACGAAATGTTTATAGAAGTTATTGTAATGTAACTATCAGTGTGAATGGAATCACGTTTGATGTGATTACAAACACGCAAAAATAGTGTTCCACATTCGCCATAAGGGCAACATGTGGCAATGACTGAAGCTTCGACACTTAAATGCCCATATTTACACTATAAAATGGACAGGAGGATGACTGCCACCGTAGCTAAGTGGTAGAGCATCGAAAGCGTCATTCTAAGGTCACCGATTCGCAGCTTGCCGGTGGCCAGTTATCTTTCCGTCCACTTTTCTTTCTTCACATTTTTATTACAGCTACTTATAATAACATTCCCTTTACTTTCTCTGGAAATAATATGTGTTAGTTCTCATTATTACTTAAACCAAAACGCCAGAATGACATTTAGAAACTTCTTCCCACACGTACAGTTGTGGTTTAACGGTTTGAACTCGCAGTCAACAACCACGCATAAATCGATAACGAAATTGTTTAAAGCACCCATTTCTATTAAGAGAGCACGTCATTTTCTTTACCGCGATATCCTCTCCCGTAAGCTTAGGTGGGGCCGATTTCGTGGTGTGGCAGTTTTAAGACGATAGCTTAAAGAGCTCTTTTCGCAGAAATTATGGCGTCTGCGTCGGTGTCGGCTTCGGCATGGTTGGTTGACGCCGAAGCCGACCAGAAAATTGAGAACAATGCCAATAAAATGAAATGGTAGATATTTCTGGAGCAGAGTGGGGACCAAACCAGAGTTGTTTGGGTCCAAGGAATGATCGAACACGGGTTGCTTGCGTGGCAAGCGGATGTTTTACCACACGGCCACGCCTCTGCTTCCTTCTCTTTATTGCATGAAATCATACCAGTAATTGTGAACTACGTACGCACAACACACTTAATCAGTCAGGCAGACACACAAGCGTCCATAAGTGGAAGCTACTCCAGAAGTTAGTGAAAACAGTGAAAAGAACTTCCTCTGCTTGGAAATGCAGCGAAAGTAGCTTTCGTGCTTCCCAAACACGCGCGTTTTGTGCACGTGCTTCACAATGCAACATATAATATTGCCGTAATATTGCGCGGCACAAGCGTCCATTGCCTACAGGCGTTAGAATTTGTGATTATCAGAGTGGCTCGGTGGTTGAAAACCGGTACACCACTACAAAAGCCACACACGCGACTGCGCCTATTCCCTCAAGACCACGCAGTGAGTCATAGCAAATGCGAAAAGGTTTGATGCACTAAGTGTTTGAAGTACTCACAAGAAACAGGATGTTGATATCGCGTTCAATTTCTAAAGGTGAAGCTTTAGTGTCCGCAATTTTTTTAAAGTGTTGTGCGTAGCCATAAATCATGCGTTCTATTATGACAAACAAAATATTACGTGAAATACATAACAGATATGCTGGAACACACATTGGTGTGGTATTTAAAAGATTTAGTCTTACGTCCTGAACAACAAATGAGACAGCTCTTCTCATTGCGAACAGGTCACTAAAAGTTGTCCCCAATGACGTATCAATAAATATTAAGAAGAGATTTTCTTGCATTACGTTTGGCATAAGTGTTTTTGGGCTATTTCTGAGGCAGTTTGTTTTCCGTACATGTTTGTCATCGCAAATCGTTTTCGTCCTCACCGCTGGTGAGGACTCAACTTTCTTGTATACTGCGCTGGAGGAAATCCTCAGTAAATAAAGTGCGCAGCTTATAGTAGTGGCACAGAGCTAGAACCATCGGTAAAGCTGATGTTTAACCTAGCTAAGTTTATCTAGTAATCAAGCGTTTTATACAGACGCTAAGTTTTGCTAGCAGTTTGAAGTGTGGCAAGCCTTATTTCGGCCGGTTCCCAACACACCACACCTGTCACGTGGTGGTGGCGCGAACACGTAACGTGGCTATAGGTTTTACGTGATCTTGGCGGCAACATGCCACGCTACTGGTTACCTGATGTTGCGCGATTTTAGTCCTGTGACCAGCTGCTACGTTTTTTTGGCGGGAAGATGTCACGTGGCAGGTTGTTACCTAAGGTCACAAGATTTTAGTGGCATGTCTAGTTGTTTCGCTCATTCGGTAAAAAACATGTCCCGTGATTAACTGTGACGTGATGTTGTAATTTCAGAAATGTCACTAGCTGTTACGTTTTTCTATCGAGAACATGCACGTAATTTATTGTGCTTTCAGTCACGTGAGTAGCTATTGGGTCTATAGCGGCGACATACAACGTCCCTAACCGTTAAATCAGGGGTGATTTTAGTGACGTGAAAAGTTGCACAAGTTAGAGAGTCTTCGTCACGCGACTGGTTGCGTAATGAAGAAAAGAAGTCTACAATAAAGGGGTATACTTTTCTTTGTTACACACAATATTATTGAGATTTTACCGGAAATCTTGCCAAGCAAAAATAGGGAATGTTAAACGTGGTAAGTATAGTGTAAGTGTGAAGAAATAAAAGTAGACGAAAAAATAACTGCCCCTACCTGCGACCTTCGAATAACGCGTCCGACGCTCTAGCAATTGAGCTAGAAGAGTGACTATCTCCACGTCCCCTTTATGGGGTAATCATGTGAGTTAAACAGGGGAGGGTTAGTCAGTGCCGCCTGTAGCCGGGACGGTGAATGCGGGACACCATTTATCAGCCTGTTTAGCGTCATGTAGGACGTAAACTTATTACGAGATGACAGCTGACCAATAATACCTTGTATACTACCTGAAGACACCAAGTCTGCCAGAACAAGACTCATGAAGGATCGGTGCCTGCCTACGGCAAAATATCTTTTCACCCATTTTGCTTTCTTCACACTTACATGACAATTGCTTCATGTAACATTCCCTATACTTTCCTTGGTGTAATTATCTGTTAGATCTCAATGATATTGGGTCTAAAAAAGAAAACGAGCCCTTAAGTATACAGTTCTTGTATTCATTCATAGCGAGGGTCTAGCTCTGGCAGATTGGATGCCTTGAGGTAGTATACGAGGCATTATTTGAGGTAGTATACGAGGGAGTTGCCAGCTCGTTCTAAAATTACGTGCTGCGTGACACCAAACAGGCAAATAAAGAAGATTGCACGCTCGCCATCATGGCTACTGGAGGCACTGAGTGACACTCCCAGGTTTATTGCACCTATATGCACCCCATAATGTGAACGCGCGCATAGCTGCCGTGGTAGCTCAGTTGGTGGAGCTTCGGACGAGTTATTCGAAGGTCACAAGCTGGGCTAACTTGCCAACGGCAAGTTATCTTTCCGTCAGTTTTTCTTTCGTCACATTCACTTCGCAATACCGATATAACATCCCCTATGCTTTCTTCGGATGGCTGTGTTAGATCATAATATTATGGTTAGGTAATGCTGCACGTACTTTATTCACGTGAATAGTCACGTGATGTTACAGGATTTTAGTTATCGGATTAAATTTTACGATGATTTTACGTGATTTTCGATTCACGTGACCGGCTGTTACGTTGTGTTACATGATTTCAGTACCGTTATGAGGCTAGCGTGATGGTACATGATTTTTAGTCACCTAGCGTGTACGTTCATTGAAGTTCTTGCATTTTCAATGAATAAATGGGCGCCCATCTTGTCTTAAGCTGGAAAAGACAAAGCGAGCGCGGACCAGTTCACGATAAGGATAATCCCTTTTCGCACTACCCTGCGCCACTGACTTGTTGAAATAAAAAAAATGCGGAAAGTTAGCGCTATGTCTGACGCAAAGTTTTGCACAGCAATAATGGTGAAAGTTTTTAAGCTAAGGTTGGTTGCTTATATGTATTTATTGGTTGTAGCAAACATTCGCTGCGTTTTCAAGGAATGTAAGTACGTTTTTCTATGTTATGAGTAGGAGTCGCAATGTTTTTTTTATTTATACATACTGCAGCCCCTATTAGGACTATTGCAGGAGTGGACATACAAATGATCAGGTGATAACAAGCAGAAAGAAAAACATGAGCATATGGCACAAATTTGTGGTTCATAGTACTACACAAGATACAGAATAAACAGAGCAAGAGCACAGAAAGCAAAAGAACATGGAAATATCTACTTAACACGCATGTGATATTGCACTCAGAAACTGCTCCAAAGGGAGCCCGCGGGTATCGCCGGGTAGCAAGTTCCAGAGCTCAATAGTGAAGGAAAAAAAAAACTATACTTAAACAAATCAGTTTTGGGGTGAAGTGGCGTAATATTTAGCGCATGTTGACTCCTGGTGTGAACAGAGGGTGGTGTGGCAAACTGCAGATACCTGTGGAGCGAGGGCAAGCGCGGCGAATTAATCAAGGTGTACAGGAGCTTTAAGCATTCTGAATGGCGCCTGGCAGATAAAGGAGTTAAACCCAAAGGTGCTAAGTTGGACGTAGGCGAAAAATCCCGGTCATATCTCTGGCAGATAAAACAGACGGCTTTTTTTTTGTATGGATTCTAGTTTTGCAATGTCGGACGCTTTGTGTGGATTCCACACGACACAACCGTATTCGAGTAATGGCCGTACTAACGTTTTAAATGTTAAGAGCTTGGTTTCTTTTGGTGCTACACGGAGAACGCGCTGTCAGTAACCCAATCTCTTCAGGGCTTTATTATACGTAATATCAATGTGTTTGGACCAGGACATGTTGTGAGTGAAATGAAGGCCGAGGTACTTATATTCCATTTTTCTTGTTAAATGACAACCATCGAATGAGTAGGGAAATAGATGAGCGGATGACCGAGTAGAAAATGTCATGCACACAGTTTTTTGGAAATTTACATTCATTTGCCAGGTTTGGCACCAAGTGCAAAAATTGGAAAATGAGTTGTTCAGTTTCTCGTGATCCTCAGCAGAAGTAATTTTTTGATAAATCACGCAGTCATCGGCGTATAGCCTAATCTGAGACGTTATGTTACCGGATATGTCATTAATAAATAATAAGAAAAGAAGGGGTCCAAGTATTGAGCCCTGCGGAACACCTGAAGTTACATCAGCGGTACTGGATGCCGTTGAGTTAAAAAATACATACTGCGAGCGGTGCGAGAGAAAACTAGATATCCAACCTACGAGCAGCGGGTTTTTTTAATATGAAATTAAGTTTAAGTAAGAGTTTGGAATGGAGAACTGTATCGAAAGCTTTCGATAAGTCAATAAAAATAGCATCTACCTGATAACCCGAGTCAATGGCTTCAATAACATCATGACTAAATTCGGTAAGTTGAGTGATTGTACTGAAACCGCGTCTAAAGCCGTGTTGAAACTGCTTAAGAATATGATTAGCTTCCAGGAATTCTACTATGTGTTTGTATATGACGTGCTCCAATATTTTGCATGAGTGAGATGTCAAGGAAATAGGCCTGTAATTAGCCGGCGAGGATTTGCATCCAGCTTTAAAAAAGGGGAGCACTTTAGCAAACTTCCATGATAATGGAACTGTTGCTGTTGCTAGGGATTTTTTGTATATTATCATAAGGTAGCGGCTTGTACATGAAGCATATCGTACTAAAAAGTTGTTGGGAATATTATCTGGGCCAGGGCTTTTTTTAGTGTTTAAGTTAAGTATCAAATTTAGAATGCCTTCTTCAGATAAACATACGTCACCAATTGAGGGTGCAGGGTTGGCCAGTGAAAAAGGTAGGTGTTTGAAAATTATCAATGGTGAAAACAGAGTTAAAATAAGAATTAAATGCATTGGCTATTGTGACAGGATCGCTTGTGGAAGCTCCATGAATGTCCATTGTGTTTGGTTCCGTTGAACTCGGCAAGATGGAGCTCCAAAATTTTCTTGGATTTGTTACCATCAGGTTTTTTATTGTCACTTGGTAATAGAAATCTTTGGCGGCTTTAGTTTTGGCTCTTAACTCCTCTTTAAGTTTATTGAACTCATTTAGTGACGGGGAGGTCTGAGGTCTAATCGAACAATGTAACCTTTTTATGCGACGTGTCAGTTGTAACAACTCCCTCGTCATCCATGGCAACCGGACATTTTTTTTCTTAGTTTTTATTGGAATAAAGCGGGTGATACAAGAATGCACAAGACTTTCAAAGAAAGAAACCAAATCGTTGACGTCGCTAGATTCACTAAGCCGTTCAAAATTTTCAAATGAATACTCTAGAACTGTTAGGATACTGACGTCATCTGCACGGTTAAAGTCATGATAAGTTGAATACACAATATTCGGTGTGGGTACACGACATGAGAGTGAGACGAAAACGGCTTTATGATCGGAAATTCCTTCAGTGACAAGGCAGTTAAACGGGCTTTCTAAGAGAGTAGGGCTAACAAAGACTAAATCGAGAACTGCAGACTCTCTTGTAAATTCTCGAACAACTTGGGGTAGGCCGAGAAACAGAGAAAATTTCAGCAGCTCTGTGTCTGTTAGAGAGGGCGAATCGCTTAAAGACAGGGTGGACCATTGAATTCCAGGCGCGTTAAAGTCTCCCATAAGGATTGTATTTCCGCTACTGTAGTTATGCTCACTAATAAACTTTGTCAAGGTGATCGAAGAATCCGCTGACGATCCCGGAGGTCGGTAAAAAACGCCTATTATGATAGTGATGTGCTCAAAGTAAAATTTGCACCACACTGACTCTATTCCGATAGGCCCTTGAATTGCACGAAACTTCAAGTCTGAACATATGGGTTTTCTTTGATAGCCGATGATCTTTGTGGTGCGAAGCTTTGCGCGACACAGTGCAAGCTTTTGCAATGAAAAATTAATTACCGACAGAGTGTTACTGGCAGACCAGTTTTATTTACACAGGCCGATAAATCTGGTGGCACTCATCTTCATACCACTCGTCATTTTCATCGTACCACCAACGCCATATCGCCCCACCATGGTGGTCTAGTGGCTAAGGTACTCGGCTGCTGACCCGCAGGTCACGAGATGGAATCCCGGCTGTGGCGGCTGCATTTTTGATGAAGGCGGAAATGTTTTAGGGCCGTGTGCTCAGATTTGGGTGCACGTTAAAGAACCCCAGGTGGACAAAATTTCCGGAGCCCTCCACTATGGCGTCTCTCATAATATATGGTATATGGTGGTTTTTGGGACGTTAAACCTTACATATCAATCTATCAATCAATCTTCGCCCCTCTTGAATGCTTCGACTAGTTTTTCTGTGTCTAGGGCTACATAGATAGTGTAGCTTGTACTAAATTCGCAATGCTTAAGAGACAGCGGAGATCATGAACTTGTATCTAGTTCTGGTTTTCGCTACTATGATAAGTTTTGCAAATATTCTTGCTTCATTTTTAAGTTTTTTCTTCTGTTTTTTTGGTGTTTCCTTCACGTTTCACTTGTATTTATTTTGTTCTTTTAAACGGTCTTTCTATCTTCTTCGTCTTTCACACCTTTATTCACCTTTATCTGTCACTTCAATTATATCACTCTCTTCCGTTCATCTCCTCTCTTTGTGTCTTTTTTTTCTCTTTCTGCATTTCTTTCCATTTCTGTCCTTCTCATTCTTCAAGTGCTATGTTCAACCCTCAGTGCTCCTCTTTCCCCTCCCCTTCACGATAACATCTCTCCTCCTCACGCTCACTTCGTTTACCACACCCTTGCTACACAATACTATACAAGGCTATGCCATGCTCCGCCAGCGTGCCTGAATAATCGAGTGGTTAGGACACATGCCTACGGATCAAGGGTTCATGGGTTCCGATCCCTCCTCGTGAAGAATTTTACTCAGCAAAGATTTCTTTCATGCTGTTTCAATATTCGCTATGGCCACGAATTATATGTGGCGCGCTGTACGTTTCAAGATGGCGCCCGGAAGAGGATCAGCCGATTAGATAGCATAGAAACAGATAGAACTGGCACACCACGCGTCTTTCATCGGTAGAGTCGTCAGCATAGCGAAATGTACATGAGACCAAGATACTTTCTGAAACCATGGAAGCTGCCCCGCCGCGGTGGTCTAGTGGCTAAGGTACTCGGCTACGGACCCGCAGGTCGCGGGTTTGTATGCCGGCTGCGGCGGCTGCATTTCCGATGGAGGCTGAAATGTTGTAGGCCCGTGTGCTCAGATTTGGGTGCACGGAGAACCCCAGGTGGTCGAAATTTTCGGAGCCCTCAACTACGGCGTCTCTCATAATCATATGATGGTTTTGGGACGTTAAACCCCACATATCAATGAAACCATGGAAGCTCGCCATCTGAGAATTTGCCGCGGTTTGAAAGAGCATATTTCAGCTTCCTTACTGCCATGAAGGACGCTTGCGAAATCTTGTGGGTGCTATAGAAAACTGCACGAATTGGAATCGACGTATGAACTGAACGGCACTCCGAGGTCACATGCACCCAGCATGTCTAACTGATTTGCCGCTGTAGTAGGCCATTAGAGAGTATCATAATCGCTGTGACATGGGCCTGAACGTTCAACGTGCAAATGGTTTGAAAGCTCATTACGCTGTCATTACTTGCCCTTTCAGGAACGTGGAATCGCTTCCTCAACGGAACACAAACATTTAACATCCAATTAAGCAGAGCTTGTGTCACAGCCAATGGAGACCTTTTGTGACACCGCTGCCGCACAGATTTTTGGGTCTCCTAGCCATATACAGCTTTCGCTGTAAAAAGGTTGAAAGGAAAAGAAAGAGCAAGCCACTCCCACCAAGGGAGAGATCATGTGTCACCTCCTATGTATGGGCGTCAGACACTGTCCAGGCAGTGCTGAAAAAAACGCTGCTACTACCGTCCCCATCGACGCGCCACTCATAACTGGGTAGTGCAAAGAGAGCCGCCCGCAAGAGAACGTGCATAGGCCCCCCTGTTTGGTCGCTCTTGAAGCGCAGTTTTTTGAAAATCATGAACCTTTTAAGCTTTTTTCGTCAATCCAACCTCGCTTCAGAAAAGTAAAAAACTTATCAAAGCGAACTGCGGGTACAAGGCAAGAGGTCTTTCAGTATTTGTGCTGCAATTTAAGTGCAAGCGAGCATCGCATGACATTGACTTCGAAGCAAGCACTCCGACTTGTGTTATGTACCGCCTAAACGTGTTCAACTTCGGCATACACATAATGCCAAAGCGAGTACATGCACAAGCAATCTATGTGAAGATCAGTGGTACGAAGCTCGCTCTATCCGGCACGAATGGCCCTGACGATTTTCGTCTTTGTAGTTGCTTTCCCTATCTATCACACGCTTCCTGTGCGTAGAACTCTTGCTAGAATGTTAAGTTGACAGTTTTCGTTCGTTTCTGTATATTATAAATGGGGATACATGCTTGTACACTTTATTGGTGTACAATGAAAGGCAAAACCAAGAGTTCCGAGATAGCTCCGACAATCACAGAGACCAATTGCAAAAAAAACGTGATTGTGCTCGCGATCACTTTCCGATTTTCGTGTTGACGTACATGCTCACAATTTCTAGTTAAAGCCACAACTTAGAGCCTTCAAAGCCCTACGTGAGTTTTTCTGTGTGGTGGCGATCACTTAAGATTATCGGTGGTCGCAGAGTGTGCCATGTTTATCGCGCACGTCACCAGCCTACTGTTGTTGCATGGTGCGCACCGCGGTCAGATGCTCTGAATTAAGCTTCATAATCAACCGTGGTAATGATCGGGCGCATTATCATATCACCTACATTATCGCACTTTTTCATGCGACCGGCTGTTAAGAACGCGAGTAATTCACTTACCCAACACGTTCGCGGACGCCCGTATTCAGCGCTCTCGCCATTCTGCTTAGCGAAAGCTGCGGAAAGCAGCATAACTGAAGTCCTTTACGTCCTTGCAATTCACAACGCAACAGTAACGTCGACTACATTTTTTTTGTAGAGCGTGGAGCTGTTGCGTCTGCTCTTGTTTTCGCCGTCGTTCTGGCGAGTGAACCAGCAAGCACTTTACGGTGGTTCGTTGACGCTTCCGACAAGCGGAGAGAAATTCGTAGCTCTTTTTTTAAGTGTTTAATGCACAAACAAATCTAATATTTAGCTTAATCGTTGTTTCGTCTGCTGTTGTAGCTGGTTGCCTAGCGAACTGCGCACGGGAGTCGAACTTTGCACTACTCAAAACTGCGTGTACAGGTGGCACTGTGTGTCCGCAAAACTCCAGTCTGACGTCTATAGTGCAGAGCCTGTCTTCGCCCGACTGTGTCCAGAGTAGGCTTGTGTGCCACTGCCGCAATTCCCAGCGGGTGTGCGCCGCCATTTCTACCCCTGGCGGCGGCTCATGATCGTCGCGGGGTTCATCAAATGAGCAGTGGTGGCATCGCCTGGGGGGGGGGGGGAGAGGGTAAAGGGGGGGGGTTGATGGTAGATTCGAGAGTTAGGGGTAAAAGAAATTTCTATCTTGAATTTTGAGAAAAATGTGTTTCACTGAAAGAGTGAAGCAGTGAATGTGACAGCAACATGTTGAGTAGAAAACTGCGCTAAAAGGCGTGACGATTAACAATCCTTGTTTTCACCATTTCACTTCGTTCAAGTTGCCATTAATGGCCGCGTTTGTCTTTGCTTTGTACAGACCACGAGACGTCATGTCAAATCCTCCTTTATAAGACCGCAGCAGCTTCAGGCTATGGCTTTATGAAGACAGCAACGGCTAAGTGGAGCCCAACAGTGTTGCCTCTTTTAACCCGGTGAGGCAGGCGGTAAATTCCATCTCTGATACACCGGTCGCCTTCATCTGTCATTGCTTTATCAGAAGTTGTTCTGACCGAGCTAATTCTGCATTATCCAGATCAGGCTCGGAAACTTTAGGCCCAAGCCTGAAAAAACCAACCACGTTCTTCGAGATTGAGGCATCTCCAAGTGTACCTTGACATCTTTACATTGCCCTGAATACTGATGCATGCTTTCTGGCAGTCGAATGACGAAGACCAAGTTGCCCCAAAGGATGACGGCAGTCTGAGACGTCAGTCGCAAGTATTCCAGAAATCACTTTTAGATACTGGGTAAAAGCAGTTCAGAGGGGTTCACAGTCTGCAAGCAGTTCATGTAAAAACGAACCCGTTTGCATGTCTCCGACAGCGAGATGTGACAGATTCCGCGCGAAATGTTCATGTTAGCCCGTTTCAACTAGCGGATCAAGTATAAAGACAAATATATCTAGCAAGAAGCAACGGCAGATCTTCGTTTATTATTGTGATGGTGTTTTGCATAAGAATAATATTTTTTGCGGGCGTTCTTATAATAATTACACAAAGTGGTGTGCTAATGACTGACAATGTCCAAAAACAAGCTACAGCTAGTTCATTGTCTCTTGATTACAAAGATTGCGCCTGCTAGCCATCTTTAATAGTTCAGACTTTCGTGTCGAAGTATTGCGACAACGCGTGCGCCTCATTTCTAAAGCGTATCACAACTACAACACCAATGAGGCATGAGCAAACGTCCTCTCGATTTTCATATTGTTGCGGTATGGTGTCGAGTGACGCAGGCGGAATTCACACAAACGGAGTAGCTCCTCCACTACATCCGCTGTGAATTGTCGTCCACGCTCGCTGATAATCAGGCGAGGTGGGCCTTGTCAGAGTATGACGTACTGTAACGAAAACGACGAGACTTCACTGGCAGTTGCGGAGGTGACGCCCATTCACAATGGTAACCGACCACCACTCGTTGTGTTGCCTTGTCAACCTTCATGACCCTTGCGGCCGCCTTGCGCGCTGGGCACTCCGGTACAAGAATAGAGTTTTACCGTCGCTTACAAGAGTGGTCGTCGACATGATGACGCGGACTGTCTTTCACGTATGGCACTTAGCACGACGGACTGTGAATCCGATGACCTTGACCAGCTTGTAGCGTCTGTGTCGGCTACATTCCCGCACTGCCCCAGTGTCAGAGCAGAACAGCGCAAGGACGCTAAACTAGCACCACTATTCGCCGCTGCATCCGCTTCCACTATTGCACGCCGTTTCTGCATGCATGATGGACTGTTGTTCAAAAGGAACCTCTCCAGCTGTGGCGCGCGTTTCCTTGTAGTGATACAGGAGAGCCTGCGAACCGTTATGAGTGTCATGCACGACGACCCTACATCTGGACATTTAGGTTTGGCGCGGACGCTTCACCGGACTAAAGAGCGCTTTTCTTGGCCTGGTATGCAGGAGTTCGTTGAGAGCTATGTGGCAAGCTGCATGCAATGCCAGCGTCACAAACGTCCATCAACTGGTACAGCTGGTCTTCTACAGCCGATGCCAACCGCACCTTTCGAACAAGTGGGGATTGACTTTCTAGGGCCCTTTCCAAAATCAGCTAAGGGCAACCGATGAATAATTGTTTGCGTCGACTACCACACATGCTACTGCGAGACGGTGGCCGTCCCTTCCGCAACTGCCAGTGAAGTCTTGTCGTTTTTGCTACAGTACGTCATCCCCCGACACGGCCCACCTCACCTGATTATCTGCGATCGTGGACAATTCACGGCGGATGTAGTGGAGGAGCTACTCCGTTTGTGTGAATCCCTTCTGCGTCACTCGACAACATACCACCCTCAAACTAATGGGCTGACGGAGCGTACCAACCGCACCATTATCAACATGTTGTCTATGTACGTCTCATGTGACCACATGAACTGGGATGACGTACTCCCGTTCATTACTTACGCGTTCAACACCGCGAAGCAAGAGATTACAGGTTATAGCCCTTTCTTTTTACTTTATGCACGTTCGCCCCGGCACACCATCGACACATTCATAGCTTTCTGTGATCAAGACAACGTCACTGCCACCGAGAGTCTCTGCCTCGCCGAAGGGGCGCGTCGCATAGCTCGACTACGCACATTGGCATCGCATGACAAAGCGAAGGTACGCTATGACATTCACCATCGACCAGTGATTTATCGCCGTGGTGATCTGGTGTAGTTGTGGACTCCGATGCGCAAGCGCGGGTTATGCCAAAAGTTTTTGGCCAATTACGATGGGTCTTTTGCCATTGTGCACAGACGTAGAGAGCACAACAATGTAAAAGCTCGTCTCATGGTGAGTGGTTGACGAGCTGCCAAAACTCAAGTGGTTCATGTTGCCTGCCTGAAACTGTACACGCCACGACAACTCGACTGACTCATCCTGCGGCCTTCGTCTGCGCGGAGAGGAATGTTGCACACATGAACGAAGACAACGAAGCGTATACGTGAACTCACTTGGCGTCCGTAGTGAAAAGGAAGAAGAAGATCAGGAGAATCTCTAACCAGTCGGCGGACTCTTTAGCAGCAGTATCCCTGGGTGGGCCCACCATCCCAGTTTTGCCAGATACGGCTTACGTGACAGCGCTAAGGTTCCGAAATGCTTGCATGCAAAGGGAAAAGGTAATTTGGATAAATTCAAAGATTTCGAGCATTTGAGTTATTGCTGAAATAAATAGTGGTGTGTATCTCGCCAGTTAGAGGTCACTTATACCCTATTGCGCTGTGCAGTTCCACATATAAATTATTACTTTGACAAAGCTTGACTCAAGTCGTCATTGCTATGCATTTGGTGCAACGAAATTGAAACAATTGAACATTTCTTTTTATTCTTCCATCGTTATTCTTATCAGAGTAAAATAGTTTTAGTAGCCCCATTACAAAAGCTAGGAATACAAGTAAATCTACCAGTAATTTTATCACTTGGCGGAACTTCATTTGGTTAGTGCCACAGGGATGTATGCTCCACTGTGTTTGATTACATCAACGCAATTAAAAGATTACCATGCTAGTGAACCCCAACCTTTTCAGATCTTTATTTAATAATTCGTAGTTGTGTCTATCAAAAGCAAGAGATGGTTTGACTGCTTGCTCACGAAATATTTTTGTTTTTTGGTAGTATTATTTTTAAACTACCTTTTCAGATTGGCTTTATTTTCATTTTAGTTTCATTTAAGTGTCCTGCCGCCCGGTTCTTGGCCCATCCCCCTCTGTGGGTGAGCGCCATTCATCCCGGGTCATCATCATTATCATCAGTGGGCCGCTTCTGAGCTGCCCCTCACGACCTAATCAACGGCCCCTTTCAACCTCTACCGGTCTATTTCAATCGTAACAATAATTTTAATAAAATTACCATTTCTGCCCCATACTCTGCGCAGGCTTACAACAGTATTTATTTTATTTTCTGTTTTTTTGAGATTGTGCCGCAGTATGTACTTGTAAACTGACTTGAAGAATAACACCTGTTGTATGTTGTATAGTCAGCGTCGTGGTTTGTATCCCTTCTTCATCCCGTATTTTAGCACTGTCTTCTACTAGAAATCATGAACCAACCAGCCCAAATGCGTGTCCGGATGATAGCAACATCTCGTAGGTTATATGAACGAAGTCTAGCAGCTATTCCTTGAATCGATCTTGCGTAACTCTGTAAAAAGCTGTTCTCGTATGTTGCGGCCACTCCCGCGAGAGAAGCTGTTTATGGAGCTTGCTGTATCTCGTATCAATAGTTTCAACAAGATATGATGAGATAACAACATGAAGAAAAGTATAAAATTCGTTTCCTGATCTCTACCGAGACTGGCGCCTAGGCCCTAAATTTCACATTTGCTGCTCGAGCCACAACCATCTTTGCCCTG
This sequence comes from Rhipicephalus microplus, assembly GCF_043290135.1. NCBI lineage: Eukaryota > Metazoa > Arthropoda > Arachnida > Ixodida > Ixodidae > Rhipicephalus > Rhipicephalus microplus. The sequence goes on along the minus strand of NC_134710.1, from coordinate 351,467,621 downwards.
CGAAGGATGGCCGTGGCGTTCCCTTTCTGCTTGAGGAGCAATAGATGGTAGGATACACATGTGTGTCGCTTTTATCACATACGCCCTTCACGTGACATGGATGACCAGCTTGCCTCATCCTAAAATAATCTAGAATACTCCTATAGACATTTTGGTGTGGTTTGCGCAAGGTAGCATCTGGCCGTGCACTGGGCCGGTGACATAAACAGAAATAGGGGAGTGTGCGAGGCAACATTAGTTAAACTTGTATTGCGAAAGACATAATTACATATGAGAACATCAGGTGACAATCTGCTCATTACGCCTACTAGTGTACACAAGACGCGCTGCCATTTCAGGAGGGACTTTTTCTTTGTAAGATCGTTACGTGTCTTGTGTACTCCAGTTAGCGTGTACTAACTGGCCCAGCCACTTGTATTAGTCCACAGCACGCGGTATTTATGCAAGATCCTGCAGAACTGTTTTGTCGTTATGTACACCTGGGGCCTAACTTTTAGTGGAGTAAGTTGAAAAATGAAAGCACACTACAGATATGTGTATACTCATACAGATTACTCACAAAGAAAGACGTAATTAGCACAAAGAAGAAAAAGCATACATGATTTTCGGACTGATTACCTAATCACATGAGGAGCATGTGAGAATTTACGTAGTGAAAGGATGTTCTCAAGGCACATGTTATTGCTCTGAAACAACTTCTTTCTGACGAGGGGTCCATATTTTGTGGCAGGAAAGGCAAAGTCTACTGCTGTAAAGCCCGCACGAGAAACTTTCTACCTCAATCCTGGTAAGGATGGGCATGAAAGGAGCAGACATAAATATTCTAAGTGCATCAGAAACTACCATCAAAGTTAAGACGCAGAGCAACATGTCTCATTTTTGTGATTTTCCCTTCTTAACATGATATGTTTCAGGTTTTATCAGTCCACTGTTACTGTATATATAGCATGTGTGATCGTAAATAAAACAATAGTTGCAAGTTAGCGCTGTGTGTGTGTGCGTCTCTCTTATCGTGTCCTTGCCGTGGTGCGCTATACCTCTATAAATGATGAACCCTAACCAACTAGCCCGGCAACGTGCCTTAGCGAATTCCCTTTTGAGTTCGCACAAATGCGATGCTGTCACGCATGCAAGCTAATTTCATTCATCATATTTTATAACTAGAAACTGAATACACCACCCAACATGATAGGAATGCGTAAATTAGTGTTGTATCTCGACCTTCATGAATTTTACATCATTGCCAGAAGTAGTTCCAAGTGGTTCTGTCACCACACCTCACACGCTGGTATTCGCAAGTGACAAAATAAGTCACAAAGATAGGAGGATGCATAATAATGAGCGATATTCGAATAAGTTCAGTACGTGTTTCAAAGCTTTGCACCATATCCTTCTGCTTTTTGAAATGAAAGAAACTAATAATATATTCAAAAAATATATGGGGTTTTCCCGCATCAAAACGATGCGGCTACCACGAGATAAGCTGAAGTGGGGAACCCAGAATAATCTTGCTCAACAGGTTTTTTTAAAGCATAGCAAGGTCTAAGTGCATGGGAGCCTTATTGATCTATTTATTATTTATTTTACTCTTACGGCATACATACATTGCCGAAAGCGTGGGGGGGGTGTAGAGTGTAATTTTTAATAAAAAGGAACACGCAAGCACATGACTTGCACTCAGTTGCGGCTGCCTTCAGCACCATCAAACGACAGATAAAGAAAGTGCGCCCGCTTTTCGCGTCTATAAGCAAACGAAGCAACAAGCCATGACCATGGGACAAGTGCTGCTAAATTGTGCTCTCACTCTGGTTTCGCAACGGGGGATACCGCCAAAAGCAGACGCACTTTCGTCATCGGTCGGCTGATGGTGCTGAAGGCAGCCGCAGCGGAGCGCAGTGCACGCACTCGCGCGTTCTCTTTCATAAAAATCGGTACTGCACATGGGAAGACAAAAAAGAGTAAACGCACTACAATAACAGTAAAGTTAAAGCATCATGCAGAATAATTGCGAAAATTTTTAAAGAACATGAGTGAACAGTTAGCGGAATATGCTACAATCATTGTAGAAGACACAAGTTTGTAATGGTAAAGTAAGCCGGATAAGGAACTTTTTGTGTGAATTTATGCAATTTATATCAGTTATGAAGGCAGTTTAGTTGTTACAATATCCTGCGCTCCTGGGAGCAAATTATTGAGAGCAGGTATTTGTTGAGAAATGTATTATATTGGCCGTGTAATGATGATCAAGTTGGTATGAACAAAATATACTGGGATTTACAAACAAGTGTGAAGCATATGGTAACAAAATTTTGTGAAAAAGACCAAGGCGTGATTGCTTTCTACGGGTTGCTAGGAGGGGAAGAATGAGAGCAGCTTTCACGCTTGTGGCATTAGCATTGCAAACATAACGAGATACAATAAAGCGATCAGAGCAACGTTGCACTGTGTCAATGCTCAGTGCTAAGGGACTGACAACTCATTTTTTTTTCGACCCATTTTTTTACTGGCACGACAGAAACCTTACCCTTCATAGAGTTCGTAGCTGTAGTATATATATTAAATTAGAATTAGATATTAGAAATTAGAATTAGATATATTAATTAGAAATTAGTATATATATATTAAATTACTCTTGTAGTGGCATGCCATTTTTTTGCGTTCGAGTAGTTCTTGCAGAAATAGCATAGCTGATAAAGGGCTTTCTAGCAATGTAATAGCCCAAGTTTTGCCGATGACATGTTTTACGGCATGCAAGTGCCATGTGGTGCATTTCATCTGACCCAAGCTCGGACCAGATTAGCTTAGACCGAGTTTGGGTCGTGTATTAGCGGTCATAAATTTGATCCCCATCAAGAAAACAAATCTAGATCACCTTGATCCCGATTAAACTTACCCATGTGACACCGGTATTAGAGACTTAGAGTAGTTAATTACTAGACACCTTGCAATGGTTTAGTTCTTTATATTCATTGATAAATGCTCATGTTGAGGAAAACGCTGTTTAACAAGGTTATACTGGTTTTACTTAACAACATATGAAGTGTTTGAGAGAGTAGTTACAAATGCATTAGAAAAACTCTCGTTACAACGACAGTCATCTCGCCTTCATTCAACCTCTCTTTGAGATTTATCGACTATCACGCTGCTTTCCTGTTCCCATTTCGGTTCCATTTTCACTGAGGCGTCAAACACCCCCAGATGGTGTTAATAAAAATGGCCCAGCAAACAACCTCACAAATATCACTCTTGCCATCAAACAAAAAAAAATGAAGTGCACTTACAGTTACAATTTGAGACGTTTCTCTGAATTCTATCAAAATGAAGCAATTTCTGCAAAAGTGTACATGGCAGGCTCGTAGGCAAGAGGGGACCCAAGAGAGCACCCCCCCTGGTGATTCGTCCAGTCGGTCAACAACGCCAGAGAATGTGGGCACACGCAGAAGTATCCGCATGCGCAATCTAACAAATGAAAAGCAAACGCTATTTATGGAACTTAGCAAGGTGAATTACCAAAGAACCTTTATTCTGAAAGTACGGCAATGCTCGCCGAGAAATTCAGAGTCCAATCGATGAATCAACACAAAAGAAACACCACCCACTCATGTGCTTGAGGAGTCAGCGAAACCATTGCCTGTACAGGAAAGAAGACATCCGAGTGACTCACAAGCGTACGACCACATGCTCCCTATATGTGGCCAAGGACCGTCTACCTGTACAACAAGCAACACAGCAAAAAAAGGAGCTTTAAAACAGAATGCGACAATTTCAACTACCCATGAGCCCGTGTGATCCCACTCGCACCTATGCGCACCTCACGACCCGTTGTTCGCATGTCGGAAAGAGCAAGGAGTTTACACATTTCGTACGGTTGCGGCACCCACCTGTTGAATGAGTGTTTATGCTGGTCTCCAGTTATGCAGTGCTTAGTGCTCGTGTTCTTGGTCTTTGAAGCCGCTCTGAGCTCGCGCTATAACAATCATCAGGTTTCGTGTATTGTGCGCTGACGGAAGCGCCATAGTTGGTGAATTCACTCATCACTCTCTGGAAGGTAAGCACATGACCACCGTTGTTTTCTACGTCGTGGTAATGTGTGGTGCCACGTTCGTGTTTCCAGTTCCACTAAGAAATTTCTCGTATATGTGGTGGCTGAAGCTTGCAGGTATGTCTAATAATTGCTCTTGGGTAGGTTACTCAACACGTACAAAACTTACCAGCAGCACTGTTTTACTAATTTACCGCAAGACCTTAGGAGAAAGAGCGACAAAAGCAATGAACCATCGCCATGCTTTGGGACAGACGAGCCGCTCCGAGATTGAGATAATGCATCGCTTCTCGTTCTCAAGATTTTGTTCTGCCGTGTCGGTGCTCGTTTGATGCACTTTAAAAGACAAAAGTTAGTGTTGCCTAAGCATATGTTGGTCTTGTTGAACTGCCGTGAAAGGGCGCTTCGTTCGAACTTCCTCTATTATTTACGGAAACAGGAATGCGGCAGTCGTTGACTTCACAGAGTACAAGCAGTAATTTATACGATGCATTTGTAACGAAAACAAATTGCATGTTCCCCACAAACTCCACCTGATATCTCGGCCTTGTTACGCTTGTTTTCGTGAAGCTCCTATCACACATATTCACCAGCTTGACGCTTCACTTCACGTATAGACGGCAGCGCTGACTTCTCATTCTTATTCGCAGTAAGAGGTGATCATATATCTCCTCGGCGACCCTCTTCAAAACTTGTCACTTCTCTCAAGGCGTCATCGATTGATACTTTTCTACAGTACAACTGACCGAACTACACCATTAACCACGTCTCCTCTGGTCGAGCGAACCACGCTATCCCTTGAGCAGCAGACTTCACTAACTGATGTCTCACTGATTGACTATCCGTACCTCCGTCAAAGCGTGCTTGGGCCATACCGGTAAGCAACGTAAGCTTCTGCATGACTCTTGTAGACGTAGCACAGCGAAAGTTATGAGGATCGAAAGGTCTCACAGACTAGTCTGCGGAATGAGACGGTGTCACTTAGATTTTTCAAGTTTTTTCGAGCTTGCGAAGTGTTGGAGCTCGAGGGATACGAGGATGCCACCGCTACCTTAAGTTTAATTGTTAGAATTGGGTCCAGGTGGTCTCGACTGGCAGCTTGTCCTCGTCACCAGGCCCATCCTTTGTAGTGACAAATCGTACTATTGCAGGACAGACGGAGGTTTATTTACATTTCAAGAGCACAGAGAAACACAAGAGGAAGAAGACGAGAAAAAGAAAATAGTAATGTACAACAGTGTTGGGCTTATATAGCAAGCCGTAAGACAAGCTTGAGGTACATGGTGTCCGCACCTACCTACAGGCGGATGGCTAACGACCTGGCGGTGAGAATGAAAACAACAGCGTCCACCGCTCATCGCCGCTATCAGCGAATCTGTTCACCCAACTTTCTTAGGTGCCTCGCTGTTAGTGAGACATTTCGAGGCCTCTCATACCACTTATTTGTGTATATACAGAGCCCATATATTGAGTTGAACATCGCCTTAAAGTAGGTTTATTTGGGGCTGACTAAGCATGAAGAGATTGGAACTAACGCGGAAGCAGAATTCCACAAAATATTTTCTCTATGCCAAGAGAGAGCGGGGGAGTTCTGAGTGAAGTGCGAGATTCCACTAGTGGTAGGAACACAGAGATACCCGGCAGACTACAATTGTAGTTCTGCGGAAGATTACTACAGGTAAATTTTTTAACTCAGGACTTCTTTACTTGAAAGACTTGAAAGACTTGAAAGCGTCCCTAAAAGTCGCTTTGCGAACCACCGCAAAACACTGCAAACTTTGCAATTTGTGTTGCCAAAGCACGCCTAATTTGAATCTGTGCAGCCGGCCTCCGAGTTTTACATGAAAAATATGACAACTCATATCCTTCCACTAAAAGGTGAATGTGAAATCTAGAAAACTAAATGGCAAGCCATGCAAGAGGACTAATTTCTCCGCTTCGTAGCGGACGCTTTGGCTATAGTGGCTATCAATAATGATAATAATAAATCTGCATGAGCTCGACCCCTTTTCAGTTTTCTTGCTCTCTTTAACTCTAAGCCTCCTGGTTCAGTAGTTACTTAACATGAAGCATAAGAACGGCAAAGACACGCAGTCGGAGGAAACTTGACAACTCTTGTTTGTGGGAACTTCAGGTTTTTCTTCGTTTTCTAAAGCTGCCATCTCTCAGGCCACTCATATTGATATGCACATGGATGTCAATAAACTTACGAAGACAGTTTCCCTTCCCCGAGGATTGAGCAAAAGGCATCTCGTTCTACAAAACTGCTGTCACTCTCATTCATACCAGCAGAACACCGAAGTTCTTTTATATGAAAATGGGATATAGCCGACATTATTGTTTCTTGTAGCATTTCCAGTTGAAAAGCGTGATTATTGAGTAGCGGCTGTAACCAAGCCACGTAATATAACATTTAGAGATCCTTACAAAAATCCGTGGATTCAACAAACAGATCTCAAATAGCTAAGTCTAGGGATAAATCAATAGGGTTAGTATCACTGTGTGGCGACGCCCTCCTTTGTCGGCAGTGGTGTTCGAGCGAGCCCTGCTCGCGATTGACGACTATTTTTCTTGAATAGTTGTGCAGTGTTTCTAAGCTGTGAGCGTTTATCAGGCCTAGGGTGCGCGTGATTGTACCTGTTATTTATGTTGAAGTTTTTTTGCACGCCTGTTCTGATTATGCGCTATAGAAATGATTGCACGTGCTTAATCAAGGCAGTTTTATATGCTATACAGTAAAATTTAAACAGCTCCAGGATCATTATATGTTATGACTACTATGAAGAGGTTTCTACGGGTGAAGCTTCTTAAGGTGTTGGCCGTTCCCTCCTCCGTCAGTAGTGCACTCACAGAATTTGAGGGAGAACTGTGTTACACTCCCCAGAGTTCTTTAACTCCGTGGGGGAGTTGGGCAGAGTTGGTCGCGGAACTTACTCTTTTCTTGAAGGCAGAGTAAAAGAGATTGCGAACGTTCTGCTATTCAGGCAGTGTTTCCAATCTATGCAACTCTCGTGCCGATGTGGCATTATTGGTGTCTGGCAATCCATCCTTGCTGACGGAGTACAATCTAGTGCTTGCATGTTACCACTGACACTGCAAAGCAATATAACTTTCTCGTAACCATGCGCCTCTGAATGCAGACGCACCAGATGTAAGTTTATGCGTCAAGTGAAGGGATAACCTTCAGTGATAACAAAACTATGGTAGTGTTATCATGAATGTTTCGTTCCCACAGCGCCAACAGCAACACCTTAGAAGCAAGTGTAGATCCATCCTCATCATTATCACTTTCTCTACCACCGCTCCACGCCTCTCACGCCACTGAGGCTGAGCGGCGTGAGAAGAAAATAGATCGAGTTTTTTATTTTTTTATTTATTTATCAATACTGTAGGCCTTCTGCAGACCCATACAGGAAGCGGGCATACATCATTACAGGAAACCAAGTAGATACAAGGTTCAGGAAATACAATATTTTGAGGGACGATACGCACGACGACGAAACACTTACAATAACGGGTACACCATTACTACATTGGTGCTCTTTCCATACACGAGAAGACGAGAAAAAAAAGAAAAAAATAATGAAACCATTCCCACGCTGGGCGTGTCGGACGCTGGCAGACGCTCCGCTCCTAATAGAGTAGCGAGACCGGCAATGCCCCGTCGGCCGCCTCCACAACGTCGTCTCTACTCCGCTCGCTACAGTGGTGACCTGAACGACACGCCCTTCGACAAGCTACCAGCTGCCATGCTTCCCCACACTTTGCCCACTTATGCCACTGTTCTACGCGACCTTACTCCAGGCATGGCTCATTCGGCTCGACGCCGCTCTTGTTTTGAATGGCGTCGCAGACCAGCTGCTTATGCCGGCCATCTTGCTCGACGCACTGCCACTCGAGTTTCGTCATCTAGCTGCCAAATCGACCACAAGCCCGCACCCATATGACGCCCTCTGCATTGCGCTGCTCACCTGCTACGGCCTCACGTACCGTCCGCTTAGGGGGACCGGCTACTTCGGAGTTGCCACAGCATCGCAATGCGCGCTACCAACCGGCCCACAACCCACCCTTGCCCGTGACCTCACTCACCAGCTAGGACTCCTTCTATCTCAGATGCGGTTACAGGAACATCCAATCTTGCACCTCGTTGGAAAATCAGCGATGTTGTGCCCGTGAACAAATCTGGTAGCCGCTCCACACCATGTAATTACCGCCTGATTTCTCTAACCTGCATTCCTTGTAAACTCCTAATGCATATTCTGTACTGCAACACTCCATCTAATCTAGACAAACACTCTTTTTTGTTATTTACCAAGCAGCATGGCTTCAGACAGACCACTCATATAAAATACAACTCTTTGAGTTTACCACATATCTTCACCTTGACCATGATTCCCGTTTTCAAACTGATGTTATCTACTTTTACTTCTCAGAGGCATTAGATCGGGTCGCCTATCGTCGCAAAACATTAAAACTTGCTTTCCTCAATCTTGATACCCATGTATTATTCTGGATGGATTGTTTCCTCATGAACCACTTACAACGAAGTCATCGATAACATTCAGTCGTCAAGTAGCTCTGTCTTGTCAGTTGTACCACAAGACCCAGTGCTCGGACCTCTCCTGTCCATGATCTTTATAAATGACATCCCCACCAACATTTATTCATACTGCCGCGTGCATAGCTGCATTTAGCGGCAAGATAGCGACGACAACGAAGAACGCGGATTCGCTCGAGAGGCGCAGCGCAGCGAGTGAAGAAGAGGACAATCTTAGCGACCTTCTCTGAGAGCGTCTCTGAAAGTCCCACTGTCCGTGTTTTTAAATAAACACCCTGTAATTTATAACCCGCGACACTGGTGGAGGAGCTAGGTACTACCACCTCATGATCAGCACCCCTGTGAGAAGCCTCGAGTCCAGCCCTACGAGACAGCCACGCGTGGAGACGCCTGTGCACCGCTCCTGAACTATTTCATGGCCGGCCGAACGAAGATGCGCAAGACTGGTCTGAGCAGTTCGAACGGGTGGCTAAATCGAACTACTGGAGTCTCGATGGAAAGCTCTTCCACGTATACTTCGCCCTTGAAGACGGCGCGAAGACGTGGTTTATAAACCAGGAGGCAACATTGACGACATGGGAGGAGTTTTGCCATCGGTTTCTTGACACCTTCGGTAACGCGGACCGACGCGAAAACGCACAACGCCTTCTTGAAGAACGCATCCAACAGCTGCATAAAAGCGTCGCCATGTTTGCTGAGGATATGGTGCGCCTGTGCCACCGCGCGGACCCCAACATGCCCGAGGCTCGGAAGCTACGCCATCTCATGAGGGGCGTCAAAGAGCAGCTATTTGTTGGTCTTGTGCGCAATTCTCCGACAACAGTGGACGAGTTCACCAGGGAGGCCACCACAATAGAGCGTGCGCTGCAGAAACGGTACCAACAGTCTGATCGCCCGGCCACCGGCGCAGCTGCAGGCGCCACCGCACTTACCGAAAACGACGAGTTTTCTCTACGCCACCTGATTAGACAGATCGTGCATGAGGAGATCGCGAAGCAGAACGCAAAGTACACATTGCAGTCACAGGCGCCCCCGCAGCAGGAGTCCACGGTAGCCTCCGTCGCTGAAGTCGTTCGCCATGAACTTCGACAAGCGTTTGCCTCTCCTCAGCAATATTCCGCTCCACCGCACCGTCCAAACTCGTGTACCTATGCAGACGCTGTGCGTCGTCCATTGGCTCCAGAAGTATCATACCAGCCGAACGGATACAGCTATGCAGACGCTGTTCGTCGACCCACGCCCATGCCAGCGCCGCAGTACCTCGAACCGTATCCTGTGGCAGCCTGGGCTCAGCAGGATTCTGCAGGCGACCCTATATGCGAAAGAACGACATATGGCGCACTGCGGATCGCCGACCACTCTGCTACAACTGTGGAGAGCCAGGGCACATTTACCGTTTTTGCCCACATCGCCGAGCTGAATACCGCGGTAGTACACCTACAGCTAAGCGCCGACAGTTCGACAAAAGCCGTGCCCCCATCGACGACGACCAGGCTGGCAGGCGGGAAGGCTCTTCTACCTTCCGGACGTGCTCACCATCCCCGGCTCGCTTTGGTTCACCAAGCCGCCGTAGTTTTGCTGACGCCGTCAGAGGTCGGTCTCTCAGCCCACGGCGGGGAAACTGAAAGCAGCGACCTCTGGGGGGAAGGTTGCAAGCCGTCGAATTGCCGAAAATCCCCCACTGCTGCCGAAACACGTGAGAGACGACGATGAAGACTTCGCCCAGAAAACTGTGACTGCCGACCTCGCTGTGACGATTGACGGCGTTGAAGCGACGGCCTTAGTCGATACGGGTGCAGACTTCTCCATAATGAGTGAACGATTGGCAGACGAACTCAAGAAAGTTCAAATCGAATGGACGGGCCTTTATATCGGAAATGCTGGAGGCCAGATAATGACTCCCAGGGGAAAATGTACAGCAAGACTCATTATTGAGAATGTGGCTTTTGTAGCCACATTTCTGATCCTGCCGAAGTGCTGCAAACCTATGATACTGGGAATGGACTCCTTAAGAGAGTACGGTGATGTGGTCAACATACGCGATGGTGTGATCACATTCGCCGCTGACAAGTCTGTGACCAATGATCCAGACCAAGAACCCAGGGTGTTACGTGTGGTCGAGGACGACGTCTGCGTGCCACCACTGTCATGTAGTCTTGTTTCCGTGTGTTGCGCCGTGCACTGTAATGAAGACGCCATAGCCGAACGCATCTCTGACCTTTTTCACCAAGGCATTGCCATCGCTGGCGGTATCGTCAGCTTAGTGAATGGGCGCGCAGAGGTGCTTGTGACCAACTTCACGAATGAGCGCCGGCACATCGGTAAATGCACGGCTGTGGCGTACCTCGAAGAGCTCGACTACTCTCACGACTGTCTTCTAATGCAAGGGGAAGCCACAGCTCAATCACCTCCACATACACCACCAGTTGATATCGGTCCGAGTCTAACAACGACTGAAAGATGCCGTCTTATGGAGCTGCTCGACCAGTTGAAGGACTGCTTCTCATCGACATCACGAGTGGGTTGAACGCCTCTGACTAAGCATCGCATAATTACGGAAGACCCAGCAAAGCCGATCCGACAGAACCCATATTGCGTCGATCCGAAAGAACGTGAGGTAATCCAGCAGCAAGTCAAGAAGATGCTAGAGGATGATGTAATCCAGCCATCAAAGAGTCCTTGGGCATCGCCAGTGGTACTCGTGAAAAAGAAAGATGGCAGCTTGCGTTTCTGCATCGATTATCGTAAGCTGAACCATGTTACAAAAAAGACGATTATCCATTACCACGGATCCATGACTCTTTGGACAGGCTACGGCATGCGCGCTACTTCTCGTCAATGGACCTTAAAAGTGGAAAATGGCAAATAGAAGTAGATGACTGCGACCGAGAAAAGACCACCTTCGTGAGGCCAGACGGGCTTTATGAATTCAAAGTCCTCCCTTTCGGTCTATGCTCAGCCCCAGCCACGTTTCAGAGACTAATGGATACCATTCTGTCCGGCCTGAAATGGAAAACATGCCTTGTGTACCTCGACAACGTGATCGTTTCTTCAGCCACGTTTGAAGAGCATCTAAAGCGGCTACTGTCAGTCCTTCAAGCCATACGGTCCGCTGGACTCACACTCGAACCGGAAAAATGCCACTTCGGCTTCGAAGAACTCCAGTTCCTGGGACACGTGATCAGTCACGAAGGTGTGCAGCCTGACCCAGATAAAACAGCAGCCGTCGCAAAGTTCGCAAGGCCTGTTGATAAGAAAGCGGTCAGGCGTTTTCTGGGTCTCTGCGCCTACTACCGGCGATTTATAGCAGGCTTTGCACACATAGCCTCTCCACTCACCCGCCTTACAAGGGAAGACATTGCATTTGTATGGGGTGAAGAACAAGAAGCTTCGTTCAAAGAGCTGTGACAGCGTCTAAAAACTCCACCTGTCCTCGCTCACTTCGACGAGAATGCACCAACAGCCATCCATACAGACGCTAGCAATGTGGGCCTAGGTGCTGTTTTTGTCCAATGCCAAGATGGTGTGGAGAGAGTGGTTGCCTACGCTAGCAGAACGTTGACACGCACCGAGTACAACTACTCAACAACGGAGAAGGAGTGTCTGGCCGTCGTTTGGGCAGTTGCGAAGTTCCGCCCGTACTTTATGGCCGCGCTTTCCAAGTCGTAAGCGACCATCACTCTCTTTGTTGGTTGACCAACATGAAAGACCCATCTGGACGTTTAGCATGATGAAGCTTACGGCTCCAAGAGTATGACATGGCCGTAGTTTACAAGTCCGGAAGGCAATACTTAAATGCCGACTGTTTGTCAAGGTCACCGATTGAATCACCGGCTATAGAGAATGATGATTTCCCAGGTTTTTTAGGAGTTGTTGTTGCAGCTATCATTTCTCGGCAACAACAAGCTGATCGGGAGCTCAAGTCGCTTATAGAATTCTTGAACGGACGAACCGCCAATGCACCAAGAGTGTTTTCGAAGAACTTATCGTCATTCTGTTTACGGGACGGAATTATGTACAAAAAGAACTTTTCATCAACAGGTAGAAGCTATCTGCTGGTAGTTCCCGGAGCTCTCCGCCGCAAAATTTTACAAGCCTGCCATGACGAAACCACTGCGGGCCACCTCGGTTTCACAAGAACACTGACACGCATCAAAGAAAAATATTACTGGCCAAGAATCGCAGCAGAGGTTAAACATTACGTCCGAACATGCATTGACTGTCAGCGGCGCAAGGTACCACCTGTCAAACCCGCTGGGCTATTACATCCTGTGCCCGTGCCAGAAACCCCGTTTTCTCAAATGGGAATGGATCTGCTAGGCCCATTCCCAACATAGGACAGCGGCAACAAATGGGTTATAGTGGCGACGGACTACCTCACCCGATACGCGGAGACCAAGGCAATCGCGAGTGGCACTGCAGCTGAAGCGGCCCAGTTCTTCATTGAGAACATTGTTCTGAGACATGGTGCTCCAGCTGTCGTCATAACAGACAAAGGTACCGCGTTTACAGCCGAGCTTTTGCGCACTGTGCTTACGCTCAGTGGCACAGCACATAGGAAGACGACAGCTTACCACCCACAAACGAATGGGCTTACAGAAAGACTTCACAAGACAATCGCTGACATGCTTTGCATGTACGTCGACGTAGAACACAAGAATTGGGACCGAATATTGCCGTACATCACATTCGCGTATAATACGGTGCGCCAGAAAACAACAAAAATGACGCTGTTCGCACTTATTCATGGCACAGAAGTTACGACAATGCTTGACGCCATGCTGCCTTACGATTGCAATGATTCAGAGACAGACGCCGCAGACTTCACCGAGCGCGCCGAGGAAGCAAGGCAGCTTGCCCGCGTCTGAATATTGAACCAGCAGCAACTTGACGCCCAACGGTACAACCTTCGCCATCGATTCGTCATTTATCAACCAGGAGATAGAGTCTGGGTTTGATTTCCTGTACGACGACGAGGCCTCTCAGAGTAACTTCTACGCCGATACTTCGGACCCAAGGTTTTGCGCAGTCTTAGCGACGTGACGTACGAAGTCGTGCCCGACGCCTCCTCCTGTTCGAAACGTCGCCAGCATCTGCTTGAGACAGTGCACGTGGTCCGCATGAAACTTTACCACTCTCAGTGATGTAAACACTCGCCGGCCGCATCTCTACCTGTTAAGCGTCGGAACGCTCAACAGGTAGAGATGCGTAAGTGTGGCGTAAGTGTGTGGCGTAAGTGTGGCTTATTCTGAGCCGTGTTAGAGTGACTTTAGTGAATCTGTTGCGTTTTTGTATGATAACTTTCCTCAGTTGGGGTTTTACTAGGTGGAGATTGTTGTTGACCTGTTTTTCCCATTCATTTTGCCAGTGGTTGCATAATCCTCTATGTACAACATGTTTTATATGCAATATTAAACTTCTCAGCGCAAAAACTTTCGACAACTAACACGAGAGTCGAAGACGAGCGCAAAACCCGGAACAGTGGATGCATCTATGGCTCGCCGATCAGTCGCTTCTCTTGCATTCTTGTTCACTATTTCATTGCCCACCATCCATGATACTAGCATGATACTATAGGCTTCTGTTGTGAAATTGCTGGTGTGTGTATGCATGGCTCTGGTGTCACAGAAGTTTTGTCCATGGGCTGCACAGGATACAGACTTTTGAGACTGAGCCATCAGAGAAGAATGCGGCTTGAGAATACTTGTGCTCAAGAGACAAGAAATCTTGCTCAATTAGCGCACTTCAACATTTTTTCTTTTTGGGGTATTTGAAAGGCCAGTCACAAGTGACCGGACACTGCTGCCAAGGAGGAATGTGTTCAGTGTGGTCACTTCCCTGTAGGTCATTGAAACAAATTTCAAGTTGTTTTTTTTTCACTACAGTTCTTATTGCCAATGGAAACGATGGTGCGATAGAAGGATGGTTTTTGTATAACTGAGTAGTGGACAGATCATTCATAAGCGCTTTGCATGGGGGCTGCTTCAGAGACATGATTTTAACTGCATAGGTGACTCCTAGATATGTAGGCTGATAGTCCAGTGTCCATTAATCTGACACTACATAAAGACTTCTCAGTTCGCCTGAAAAGTCTAGCTGAGGAAACTGGAGTCTCACTTGAACATAGTTTAATGGCTCCTGTAGCATATCTGCCACCGTGGCAGTGGCAGACTATAGACTGTGATGTGTCCTTTCTTGAAGTTACAAAACATGCGCCTATTGCCCATATCCGAACATACTTCCTGGAACTTCAACACAAATACACACGTCCTGAGTTCTTTACAGATGCCTCCAAGTCTAACTCCTCTGTGTCCTACGCTGCTGTCGGCCCATCCTTTTCGGATGCTGGCCCTCTACATCCAGGCACAAGTATCTTCACAGCGGAAGCCTACGCGATACTTGTGGCGGCTAAACATATCAAGCAATTACAAATACAAAAAGCAGTAATTTATACAGACTCCCTCAGTGTAGCAACGGCTCTGCACACTCTTAAGAAACACAAAAACCCAGTCCTTGTCTCACTTTACTCCATTTTATGCACACTATACACACTCAAACAACATGTTGTAGTGTGCTGGGTGCCAGGGCACCGTGAGATTCAAGGCAACGTGAGGGCGGATCAGCTCGCTGCATCCGTCCACAAAAGCACTGCCCCTACACCCATATCAATCCCGGCCGTTGATCTTAAGCCGTCTCTCAAACGAAACCTCAGAGTATACTGGCAGAGCAAGTGGGATACACACACACAAAACAAACTACACGTTATTAAGCCACACCTTGGTCATTGGCTGCCTGTATTGAAATCGCGTCATACAAAGGTAATACTAACGAGACTCAGGATAGGACACACATACACGACACACACACACCTTTTGTCCGGTGGCGATCCACCATTGTGTGACAGATGTGGTGAAGTATTGACAGTCCTTCACATTTTAATTGAGTGCAAACAATTGGACACTGTAAGAAAACAACACTTTCCATTACCCTACCGACAACATATACCTTTGCACCCTGCAATGTTCGTCGGTAGGGAACCGCTTTTTAGTCACAAATCATTGTTAGCGTTTTTTAAAGAAATTCATAGCTTTCACATCATATACCCGGGCATCCCGTAGCATGACCTCTCCAGAGAGGTTTTTGCTGCGGTGGTTACACAAGAAAGCACTTGCCTCACGGCCCTTGGACGCAAGGGTATGAACGAGTGAGGCACTTGTGCTAATGCCATACATATCCACCATCGTCTTTTATTATCACCAACTTTTGTCATCTATTCACACCGCACACACCTTTCACGACATGGTCATGATTTTATTACTTGTATGTTTTTACCCGCCTTACCGCGAGGAATTTTATGGCCCTTATACAGCCGCTTATCACAATCATTGTCCATGTTTTTAGTAAGATGAACTGGCGCTCTTTGGCCGTGAATTGGCCCTTGCGCCATAAAACATCAAACATCATCATCATACATAAAGACTTCGGACAGAACTTGTATGGAACGTACCAAGTGCCAGCCGGATACCTAAGTGGTATACAAGGTCCATTAGTTTGAGTGCTGTCTTTGAAGCTGACTGATATACTATGCATCCATAGTCTATGCGTGACAACACCAGGCTTCTAAACAGAGATATGAGACAGTGACTGTCTGTCTCCCATGAATGATGCGATAAAAGTTTTAAAAGGTTCATGGTCTTGAGACATTTTTACTTCAGCTGTTTTATGTGCTGGATAAAAGTGAGTTTGGCATCCAAAATTGCACCGAGGAAATTTGTTTTTTCGCGATGACTAAGTTTTATCCATTCATTATTATGCAGTGGTCAGGATGTATACCTTTTCGTCTGGAGGAAAGTACACGAGAAGTCTTTTCAGCGTTGAATCTAAAACCATTCTAATCAGCCCATTTTGCAAGTCTGTTAGCACCTAATTACATCTGGCATTCGCATACCGTAGAATTACATGATTTGAAACTGGTTTGGATGTCACCCAAACAAACAGAGCCCGATATTGCAGGAGGAGTGACAGAGCGAAGAGAGTTTGGTTGAACTATAAAAAGCGTGCAGCTCAATACTCCACCCTGCGGCACTCCATTTTCTTGAAGAAATGCGTGTGATAACAAGCTGCCTATTCTCACACAAAGCTTCCTTTCAGACAGGTGATCTCTTGAGATGGTTATCAACCTGAAGCATATTCTGATGGATGATACCTCTTGCAGTATGCCATATCGCCAGGCAGTATAATATGCCGTCTCCAGATCAAACAAAACCGAAAGACAGTATTGGTTGTGTACAAATGTGTCACGTATATATCACTTGAGGAGGAGATGATTGTGAATTGTGGATCTAGCTGAACGGAAGCCAGACTGGCACGGGTCCAATATACCAGTGTATTCCAAGGAATAGACCAAACGGCAGTCAATCATTTTTTCAAACACTTTAAGCAGGCAACATCTATTTACTGAAGAGGGCTTTTTTTCCTGTTTAAGGGTTGCTAGGACTATTCCCTCTTTCCAAGCTGAGGGTATGTTGCCTGTATTGAAAATTTTGTTGTAAAGTGCTAAAAAGCATTTTTGGGTTCATCAGGTAGATTTCAGATCATTTTATAGATAATTTCACCAGAACCAGGATCAGAACTTTCACAAGAACCAAGGGCACGCTTCAGTTCATATAGTGTTAGTGGTTTGGTATCCTTCGGATACAGGCTTACTTGTCCGCAGAGGTACACTTTCAGCTATGCTTTTGTGGCGTGAGAAGTTAGCGGCATAATTTTTTGTGTTTGATATTTTCTCGATGTGTTCACCAAGAGCGTTCCCCTGTTCTTCTATTGTAGCACCGCAGTCATTCACCAAAGAGAAGGAATTTGAGCCTTGTCCTTTAAGTTTATGTACCATAATATGCGCCTTGCTGGCGTCTGTGTAGGAGTTTATTGAGGTTATGTAGTGGGCCCAGCTTTCTCGTTTGGCTATACGGTAATTACGCCTGCCATTTGCTTCGCAACTTTCGAATTTTATCAATTTTTCTACTTTTGGATAGCGAGAAAACGTCCTCCATGCTTTGTTTTGCAGTTTTTTAGCAATTTCACACCCATGATTCCACCACAGCTCTGCGTAGACGTTTTTATTGCTAGACTGCGGTAAGCACTTTTTAGCACAAATGAGAACATATTCGGAGATATAGATGGTCATCTCTTCTACGTTCAGATGCTCCACTTCTTCGATGCGTAGTTTACAGAACTCACTAAATTCCACACAGTTTGCACCATGAAAGTTCCATTTTTTAGGCAAAGATGGGCGGTCATCTCGTTGTCTAGTTTCTAAAATAGACGGAGAATGGTCACTTCCATATGGATTATTGATATCTTTTCAATTTAGGTAAGGTAGGAGTGACGGTGACCCAATGGCTGAATCTATGAATGAAGATTGTGTGTGGCACTGTAGTAAGCTCCGTCTGCTTTATTGAACAGGCAGGCTCCAGATCAGAGAAGAAAATGTTCTATTGCGCAACTTCTCGCATCACATCTGGTATCACCCCATAACAAACTGTGAGATATAAAATTTCTAATTAAAACATACGGTTCTGGAAGCTGATCAATCAGCTTTTCGAACTCTATTATATGGACAATTTGTCGGGAGGTATGTAGATGGAGCAGATAGTTATCAAATGGGTGAACAGAATGACCCGAATAGCCGCCACCTCAATAGAGATTTGTAGTGCATTGTGCTGGCATGTACACTCCTTTGTGTAATGATTGCCACTCCTCCCGACGAGGAATCGCCACCATTCCCATCTTCAAAAAAACCACGTATAGGTTCAAAAAGTTCGTGTGAGTTCACTTTAAATGAGTTTCTTGAACTCAGAACGCTTTTGACTGATAGCCATTGAGCAATTCTTTGATATCATCTAGGTTATGAAATAGGCGCCTGACATTCTACTGTAGTATTGGTGTGTCCATATTGAGGAAAGATGTATGTGTCCTGTGTTCAAATGAACGTGCTAAAAATGCTTGTCGAAGGAAGGCAACCCTTCAGGTTACCGACGTTTTTAGTGGAGCGGTTGTGGGATGTTTCCCTATCTTATTGCGCTCTAAAGAGGACTGATGTTTGGGCGTTGGCGACGCTAGTGTTCGTCTATCGATTTCTATAGCCTTCTCTGAGGCGCCGGAACGTCGAAGACTGGTCACAGAGACTTTAGTCCCCACTCTAAGGATTCGATTCAGCTTTGGGGCCTGATGAGCCAAACCCTGCAGACTCGCTTTTGATGTTGGTGGCGTGGCAATAGCAGCAGCCACCTAAGGGGCGGGAGAAGTGACTACTGGGCCACTAATAGTGACCACAGTAGACTACTGAGGCATTTGTAGCACTACCCCTCGTTGCACCACCTCAAAAAACTGGTGTGATCAAGGTATGACAGACGGTTCCTTGCTTCACGAAATGTTATATTTCTTCTACTTTTAGTGACAGGATTTCTATTTTAGTCTCCGTTTAGGACATGTTCTAGAGTAGGCTGGATGACTTCCATCACAGTACACACAACGTGGAGATGATTTGCATTCGTTCATTGCAGCTGCATTTAGCACAAGTCTGCTTTCCCCGGCAAGTCTGGGATCCGTGCCCGTACCACTGGCACTTATAACATCGCTGAGGATTTGGGATGTACAGCCTCACGTGAAGCTTGATGTAGCCTCCATCTAGTGCAGCAGGGAGTACACAGCTGTAAAAGGTTAGTATTATGTGCTTAGTGCAGATTTGCTCACTGTTTCGGCAATCAGGATTATTTCAACCTTTATAACATTTTGATTCGGGAAGCCATCTAGAAGTTCCTCATCACTGAGGTGCAAAATTTATCCTCGCATATTATACCATGGCTCTTGTTCATTGGTCGATGTGCAGACACAGTGACTGTTACGTCACGAATACATTTCAAGTGATTCATTTTTCCAAATTGATTTTTGTCCTTAACTTCTAGTAGCATATCACCGCTAGTCATTTTCGTAGCCTTGTAGCTTGTTTCAATGATCTTTCCAAGGCATTTCGTCACCAGGAAAGGAGACAATTTACGAGCAGTATGGTTGCGCTCACTATAGAATAAAAGGTATTTCGGAAAGTTGTCATTGCTTAGCAAAAAAAAAAAAGATAGATGGGTGATTCGGTGCGCCCTCTTTTCTGGGGCGATCAAGGAAAAGAGAAGCTTGTTTAGCCATAGGAGTAGTATGTGCGTTCGGCGACAGCACCAACCGCCCACCACGGAGCCCAACAAAAGTATGCGGCAAGACTTAAAACAAGTCTGCAGAAGGCCAGCTGTACGCTATCACTATAGCCAGATATAGCCGACCCAAGGTTGGATACCTACGTGAAGTTAACCCTTGCTTCCAGGAAACAATGAAGTAAATGGAAAAGAGAAGAAGACAGGATATATTTAAAGAGTGGGAAACATAAAGATGTAGAGAGAGAGAAAGAGAGAGAGAGATAGGAAAAGGCAACTGCCCATTCCCCCTGGTTCGGTCAGCCCACGGGTGCCGTTTACGTGAAGCCGGGGCCAAAGGGGTGTGTTGCCTCTGCCGGGGGCCTAGAAGGTCTAAGCACCGAGCGTCAGGATCCCCAGAATCCCCCTTTTCCCGGTCACGGCTGAGCTACGCCTGGTTAGGCGTGGGAGGGAGTCAAATCTTCCCCACACCGTTAGCTCGGGTCCGTGGTGTCGCTACACACCAAACGCCTGCTTCCGCAGACACTACTGTGGGGATTACACAAGTACTAAAACCTAGTGTTGTAGGGTAGGGAGGATCCTCTTCCACCCAAATAATTTATGTAGAAGCACTTTTCAAAGCTTATGCACACATGAAATCATTGCCGATATACAAATGCGTGTATCCTGAAGACCTATATCGACTATCGACAAAATTACAGCACCCATGCCTTCATTTCTTGTACTACAAAGTATGAAAAGACGCTTACAATTGTGAGCAATGAATGCTGTTTTTTATCGTAGTGATGCGCAGAAAAAGGAAGGCAATTTGATTAATATGCATGTTATAAAGTTCAGCTCAAACTGATTTCTCCCACTAGTACTAGAGCGCGCTTTAAATTAGTGTGATGGTTTGGTATCTTTCCTGCAAAATGTAACTAATTTGGTATTCTCAATCGCAAAGGAAATGCTGAAATATGCGGTGCCATGACGTTAAACTGCAGCTTCACAGAATCATACTATACAGTTCAAACTGCTCCAGCCATCACAATGTGCTTTTTCTGCTGAAGTGCACATTGAGCAGGAGGGCACAGAACTGGCAGTGCCTCTCTACTTGCTGGTCTTCTGTGCTTTGTTCGTGATACACTGTAAATATCCATGGAGCACCTGCTGCCTTCATACTGCTGGAACTTGGCAAAGATACAGATTGTCGTTAGAATCACGCTACATGCAGAAGTGTGCAGTTGATAAATATGGTCTCCTAATTAGAGATGATGTAGTTTCAAAAGCCGATGACAAGTATGAAGAAACAATGAAAAAAGTCTTACTACACACACAAATAGCGAACACTCAATATAGAATTTATGATTCAAGTGCATAACTACGATGTTAATTTTGAAGGCATGAAACTTCTGTCAGGCATAATAGGCCAATAATGTATCTTGTATTTCAACTCTACACTATCGTAAAAGTCGAACTATGGGTCTAATAAAGAACAGACTAAAATGTCGACCCTATATAGTTTTATAGAACTGTCAGTGGCAGAAAATAATGTGGAAGTCTCGCAAAAATGGGTAGCTGAAGTCGAAATCCTCCACTGCGATCATGAGCATCAGCAGCGGCGCCGTTAAGCAAGGCTAGGCAAAGCCTATGCAGTGTTGTAGCAGTACTATTTTGCCTCGATCATCTGCCGTGAGTCTGCTGTTTTCATTTTTCTATTCCCTTCAGAATTGAGTGGTATTCGACGGCAGTTTGCGATATGCTTTAAGAAAAAAAGTTATTGAGTATGCTGAAGCGCACGGCAACCTGGCGGCCCAACGGGAATCCGGTGCATTGGAGAAAAGCGTCTGATACTGGAGGAGCCAAAATCAGCACATCACATCCTGCAGCAACAACAGCAAAAAAAAAAAAAACATCGTTTCGTGGACAAACTGCAGTGCACCCCGAACTGGATACGCTACTGGCCGAATTCTTACGGAAGCTGCCTGTGAGGTCGATAACCGTAACAGGGGAGTGTTTCCGCGCGAAAGCTTTCGAGATAGCGCGTGACTCTGGGCTCACGAGGGTGCAATTTGGGAGAGCGTCTTCGTGGGTGCGCCAATTCATGAAGCGGAAGGGCTTTGTGCTGAGGCGGTGTACTTCCGTTTTTGCGCAAATGCTGTATCAGCAACGCATTGGATGGAATGGATGACGATGCACTCTGGGACGTTATAAGTGACAAACAAACGGTCGAACTGGAGTTCGGACAAGTCCGAGTGACAGCGATTTCTAGCCTTCTGGCGTTCAACTGCATACGATTAGTGTCAAAATAAGAAGAAATATTCCCACAGCGCAGCTGGTTGTGTCACGTATTTACCAAGAAAAGAGTGCGCCGCGGCATTTTGCGATTTTCAAAATTTTGTTTTCCAGAGATTCAAAGTGAGAGGGGTCGACTTACATTCCGGTCCGACCTATATTACACAAGGCAGGTGCGAAAAGCCGACTACGAATGAGTTCACTAGGCCAACTTAGACAAAACCCAATGTTCATAATTTCAAAGTTATCTAACATAGCCCGCTCATCGTAGCAATACATGAGCAAGTACGCAGCCCAGAAGGCACAAAGCACTTGTCAATTATGAGTGTGCTTCTTGCTCACATCTATTCTTCAGAACGAAGAAAATCTTTCGAAAATGCACTTCAATAGGGTAAATGATGGTACGCAACCAACACACTTACAATCTGCCAATTAACTTGATTGGGCTCCTGCAGCTGCCAGCAACACTCACCATTATTATTGATGTGAGTGTCGTTCCAGACGGATATGCCGTGTCCTGCACAGAACACGGAATAGGCGCTCCATTACTTGGCTGCATGGGTGTGGGTTGCCTTGCACTGCTGCTCAGGTAGGCTAGCCACGGACAGGGGGATAAGGAGCCATGGCTTTGAGGCACACCGAGAGTCACCTTTAGAGATCAACAATGCCTACTTGGGTCAGGTACAATTAGTAGAAAAAATTTCTGCTTGCGCGATCAGAGTGAACACGTTACGCTGAAACATAACATGCCACAGCACTCAGAGAGAAAAAGCAATGTCAGGTAGAAAGTGCATTTACCTGCCCTGTGTCGTCTGAGACTTGTACGATAGGCCTTTCTCCTTACAAGTTGTGAACAACCAGGTCATTTTCAACCACTTGCTATTTCCTTCCAGAGCATTTGATCTTCCGAGCGAGTCACAAGCACGGGAGCTTAATAAAGAATCAAAGTATTCGTGTTCGTTCAAAAGCACGAAGTTTTCAGCCTTACATGAATGGAGTTTACTTCATAAGCTGCGGGCTTGACACTTTCAACATTCTCAATTATCCCATAGTTTGCTTCTAATAATGGCCAATAAGCATTGTGTGTGAGAGTAATTCAAGCATCCACTGTTAGCAACCATTATTGAGTTTTCAATGTGTGTTCATTACCTGGTGCTTACTTAATCGTATATAAGTAAAAACAGATAACCTAGCAACGATCCATCAGACAGTTTTCTTTCGAAGCTTCCAGGCAGATCAAAGTCCATCTAGATGATACTGCCACGAATTTTTTGAGGCCACTTACAGGTCTGCTGATTGATAACAGTCCCACCAGTGACAGAGACCTGCACGTTTAGGGAGCACGAGACATTCCTATTTCTGTACTGGTGCTCCAAGCCAGTGCGTGCAACCGATGCATACAAGAGCTTAACACTGTGATCTCTCAAGATGTCAAAGCGATATATTTAAAAAACGATCAATAAAAGCACTCACTGTTAATAGTTCTTTAACTATAACGCAGAACTATCACTTCGTTAAAAAGATCCAATCACATATATTGACTTTGAAATAAACTGAAGCCAAGCCCCGCGAAGCCTTTACGTACCACAATATATATGTTCTAGTGTTGTATAGTGCTGCCACAGTGGTAATCCTCCTTAGAACAAAATTTTCAAAATAACAAGAATTCCTCAAGTGTAACGTGGCTCCTGGAAAATAAATTTAAAATATTATTTCCAACTATCAAACGTGGCTAACAAACAAGCTTGACTTAATACTCAAAGAAGAGCTCACTTATACGAAATCACAAACAAACTGCTGATGTATTTGCACCCCTCTTCATAATATATGTATGTGTTTACGGTAGTAGTAAATTTTTCATACTTGAAGTAAGCATGAGAAAACATTACATCTGCTGGGTTGAAAAGCTTGCACACGTTATAGTACTACGCGAAAAAGCAACAAATTTAGTTCCTCAAGGTCAACTCACCGGTGGCAGAGCATTTAGTAGCAGTAAGTGTCATCAGGGACTAAGTGTGCTCTGAGGCCAACAGGCAAAAAACGTCTGTAGACTGGACACTGCCGATGTTGTAGCAAGTAAAGGCTGGCCAGGCATGCATGCCCACTCATGAAGTGTAAGAACCTCCAATGGGCACCTGTATTCGAGGCTATAGTGTCCCGCTAAACGACGGCCAGACTGATTCGAAAACCTGTAATGAGCCAATAACGTCTGCAACTTCAATCTAAGCAAGGCAATGGTGAAATCTTTGCTCTTTTCGAGGACCGGAGGGAAGCTAGACGTTCACGGGCTCTCACTGGCACGTGCTTATGTTTTCACCAAAAAACACTCTAGGTGCTCTGCCAAAGCTTCATGATCCACAACAGAGTGCAGCATCTCGCGGCTTCGGTTCTACGCATCACAGCGCTCAGACTACGGTTCTCACAAAAAGGAGAAGTGACAAGTTTATTAACAAAAACGTTCAGCCCCACTACCGCAACTTCACAGGGCAAAATAGTCATTGACGCTGTCTTTCAATTTTCTCTCACACGTGCACAGCCATTTCACAAGTTTTCGAAACCACAACACAGCATCCCTGTTCACAAAGAACATCGTTTCACTCACGATCACTGGACTGCTCTGAATAGAAGCGCAAGGGCTAACCAGTGGTGAAGCAAAAACAAACCAAAGCGCCTAGTTTATGCGTAACTGTACGCACTTGGGGTCACTCAAGTAACGTTCCAAAACGCTGTCAATCCAAAAAGCCGGACAGAACTCAACTGAGAGACTAGAAAGCGAAGCGAACAAATTGTTACCGGCACACAAATACCCATTGAAGGCTTCTCGAGTTGCCCGCCACGGTGATATAGTGGCTAAGGTACTCGGCTGCTGACCCACAGGACGCAGGATCAAATCCCGGCTGCCGCGGCTGCATTTAAGATGGAGGCGGAAATGTAGGCCCGTGTGCTCAGATTTGGGCGTACGTTAAAGAACTTCAGGTGGTAGAAATTTCCGGAGCCCTCCACTACGGCGTCTTTCATAATAATATGGTGGTTTCGGGACGTCAAACCTCACATATGAATTAAGGCTTCTCGAGTGCTAGTTGCCGTCGACCCACTGGCGCCGATGCTCCCTTGACAAACACACCGAAGTAGAGGCTTCGCAATGTATCACCGTACACCATGACACTGCCGCGGATTTCCAAACTGCTTACACTCACCGAAAAAGTAGCCATAATCACGACGCATTCAGTGGAACGCTGACGTAACTCAAGCGAGAAGCGTTTGTTAAAATCGGTGCAACACACCGACACTGTTAACGACGCCTTGTTGCTTTCGCGTACTGTGCAGCACGCAAGAGAGCTCTTAAAAGTTCTTGAATGGTTTTCACGGCGAAGCAAAATTTGCTCTCATGCGCGAGAGAAAATATATGACGAACACGGCAGCATTTCTGGGCGGTTCCAGATGAAAGAAGTCTTTTGGCAAAGTGATAAGGTCACTTGAAGTTGAGAATAATGCTTCCCAAACAGTCACAAGCTATGCTTAAAAGCCAAGCCGTCATTGGTCGCGTTTGTCGTCTGGTTCGATGAGAGCATGCTGCAGGGGTTTTGCCTTCGTGACGCAATTATTCCCGGGTAAAATGATCGCTGCCGCACGCAGAATGAATATCAGCGGCTGGCTCCACTTTTCAATTATATTCTTACGTCAACTTAAACAGCTGTTGTCAAAGGGAAAAATTCAGCCAAGGTTTGCTCAAGAATTGTGATCATTTGCACATTTCCGGTGTAATTTAAAAGTGCGGAAATAATTTATCCTAACTGCTTGTCATATCAACGCGTTCCACATCGGTTTTCGAACATTCAAGGCAGAAAAGTTGATTTGGTTGTAGTTTCAGGCGTAATCACGCCCACCCCTAATGAGATTCGGTTCACAAAGCACGCACCTGTTTTAGATCGTCCCTAAGTGCATCGGCAGTAGTAGTTCAGAGATCGTGCCTATTACACTTAGAGCCAGTGGTTAGAGCCAATATGAGAATATAACCACTGAAGAGGCTTTACGAACAGCTAAGTGAAAAGTTACGCTCCTTTTTATTTCCAGTAGCGTGCAGGTAATGTATATTTCTACTAACCTCTTTGGTGGTACTTTCCGCCGTTGTGGCAAGCATCCTAAGTTGTACTTTTAATTGGATGATGTGGGGCGCAACACAGTAACATGACAATTAGGGTTGACAATGTACCACGGAGTGTTCGAATTCACCGGCCATTTACGTACCGCATTGGTTTGCATCGACCAAATGTCTTCGCATGCATAATTTTACGCTATTGATGCCCAATACGATTCTTGAATTACTGTGGCTCTAAGCCTATTAGACAACTGTGGTTGTCAATACTGTTTATTGGGTGCAATGGAAACAGCACCTAAAACGCAAAGTGCCGAAATCAATAAAAACGCACCAGCAGCCAGAAGGCAGCCCTGTGCGGTCGTGAACGAACTCAAAATCGGCTACAGCACGCAGGTATTCCGCCACGCCTACAGGTTCTAGGCAGCCACAATGTTTGTAAGAGTGGTGCGAACTACTTTTAGTATTTATCTATTGCTACGCTGTTTTTACGCAAAATTTAGCTTCATGAATCCACTTATGGGCATTTTTTGGTGACGTAAGAAAATATAGCAACTGGATCATCATCGCTGACATATTCCTGGGCAGTCACAGCACGCTTTATTGCAGCGGCCGATGTGACAGCAATGACCTCTTAAGGCGTTTTTGTCGCTTCGTTATTATACTTACGCGACCAAATTTCCCTTGAGCAAAAAGTTGCTCGAAAGTGAGCTTTTTTTCAAAATGGCCCTGTATCTTTTACAGAGGCAGCGTTACCGCCAATATTGTGACCACAAAGAATGCAAGACGTTACCCCAGGCATATGTACACAACTGAAAAAAATATTTTATGTGATTTTCGTCGTAAGGAACTGAATGAAGGGTTCTCTATCCCGTGACCGCAAAGCACACGTGAAGGCCAGGGGACGAGAGAGAGCAGGAAAGGACTAGAGGAGAGGGTGTTGAACAGTTGGATGGGGTATATCCAGCTGGCATCGATAAAATAGAGGAGGTGTTTTCACGCACCTGCGATGTTGAAATCATATTCTTTCATAAAGTTGCAACTAAGTTCAAGAACACCAACATAGTTTATTTGTAACCTCTCTAGTTTGTGTACACCCTGCTTATCTTGAGACGAATAATTCTTGGTCATCTTGAAAAGACTCACAAATTCAGCTTTCCTAACAGACACATGTCACTAGAGTGTTTTTTTGGTGTTTTTGGTGTGGTCTAGGCGTGTTCTACGTATGAAGTGAGTGTGAAAGAATTTTGGACAAGCCTATCATAAATGCTGCCTCACGGGAAAGCTGGATGGTGATGTGCAGTAGCTCCGCATACCTTCTGTTTTCTGTGGAAAGTGAACTGCACTGAGCCACCTTGTTGTTGTACTCAAGTAGCTCGTACGTTCACGATGTTCAAAATTAGGCCTTTTGTTTTTCTTTAAAACGTCAGCGCTTTGAGTTATGTGAGTAAAAGCCACCTTTCCAGATAGGAGTGTATTGATAGGGACAGCATGTGCAACAACAATGCTCACTCTCAGCAGTGCCGGTGAAGAAGACTCAACAATGAACTTGTTATCGACTGCAGCTGGTGGTTATGGATGTAGTGAAAAATTTGAGCCAGTCACATTTTTAGATGATTGATTTTATTGATATGTGGGGTTTAACGTCCTAAAACCACCATATGATTATGAGAGATGCTGTAGTAGAGGGCTCCGGAAATTTCGACCACCTGGGGTTCTTTAACGTGCACCCAAATCTGAGCACACGGACCTACAACATTTCTGCCTCCATTGGAAATGCAGCCGCCGCAGCCGGGATTCAATCCTGCGACCTGCGGGTCAGCATCCGAGTACCTCAGCCACTACACCACCGCGGCGGGGCATTTTTAGATGATTTACTTGTAAGAATTATAGCATGCTTGTGCTCAGATATCCTGCTCGAATGTTTAGTCTCGGCTTGTATTATTACGAATGCAGGACAGTAAGCACTAGCACACTGCTACTAGCGCACAGATGTGCAGCATTTATACTGACCATGGCTTGAATGCATAGGCAAACATTATAATGGTTACCTTTTACAACTGGTTGGCGATCACAAGCAGTGACTTCTCGTTCCACCAGGGAGCAATATTTTGATGATCCTCACGGCCTCGCATGCGTAATCATGAAAAGCACAAATAAACATTTGAGCTGGATATCTTGGAGCATAGTCATGCTCGAAAAATTTTTTCCATGCGAGACTGTGTATAAGCACGACTGCCACAAACTTTTCAACGCAAACATACCCACTTATTGTAGTCACTAAAATTTCGTTATTCTTATTCTGCTGATGAGCTGTTGACAGCGCTTGTGTCTTATTTTGTGCTTTCCTGGACACACAACTTATCTGCAAAGGTGGTTTTCTGTTGTTAGGGCTGCATTTTATTGCAACTACAAAGCGCACCTCTGAATGTGTCAAGGCTGCTTTCTAAGATTTTTACGGCGTACTTTCTTTGTTTTTAATATGTAAGCGAGCTGCCCTCAAGTCTAGTATGTCATATTTCAAATCATGTGTTATGTGCAACTATGTATTTTTAACAATGCACTTTTTGCTTTGTGATAACGTGGTAGCACATAATGCTTTTATTCCTACTGGAATATTCACTGGCTATTTTATTTTAGTAAGTTTTTGAAACCTTAGATAGTTCATTATCTTCTGGAATTTGATTTCATCAGTGCAATAAAGTTATTTCCTACTGTCATACCTGATCATACACAACTTTGTGAATACCTAGCCATGTGTGATTTTTTTTACAAATACTCTCGAAAATTTACTGCCGAACGTCGTGAATTCGTGAAATACCGAAAACGTTCAAGCAAGCAAGGCACAAAATGCGTGCCACTTCTAATGCCGGTCGTCAGGTACTCACAAGAAACGTGGCTTTAAGCATTGAAAATCTATCACAGTCCAGTGTAAGGTATTCAATGCTAGAACTAATTTTTTTGTAATTAGTGGCGCACAGCATGAAGAATCTGTTACAACTATGACTTTTTCATTTTTTTGTCGCATCGGTAACGTAAGTTCATTGATGGTTTTCATACTATCAATATGATACTATCAATATGATACCATCAATGAAAACTCTAACGGTGAACTGTGCTGATGGACGTATCTGCAAGTCATTTGCACTATGTAGGAGGGCACCAGTATAAGATGTCGTAACCTTACGCATACGAGAAGACACATTCAAATGAATAACAGAAACAGCAGTCCCCGTGTCCACCAATGCTTGAACTGGCACCCCTTCGGCATACACTAATAACACATTAGCCGGGTCCTCTGGAGGTCTTGGTGTTTGTTCGAGTGATGCCACTTTCCCTCCAGAAACTGCACCAGCTAGTTTTACGAGTGGTAGTCAGAAGTATGAACAGCTGGTCTCAGAGGAAATGTTCAGCGTTGCAGAAGGGAGAGGAATCGGTGGCGTCCCGGATGGTAGGAGCGAGATGCGGCGAGTGGAGAAGACGGAGAGAAAGAACTTGTCGTAGGGCAGCGCTGGTACTGAATCGGAGTGGGCACTAAATTCCTTTCGTAAACGTTGTTGCCCTGGCATTCGTCCTGCTGGCGTTTGCGGCAGAATTGTGAAATAAGACCCCGATTTCCACAATAGTAACATATCAGGTGAGGCGAGTGCCAGGGGCGTAAAATGCCGGAGATGGGACATGCACTCGGACAGACGAGTGTGGTGCGAATTCTGCTACGTTGGACTACGCAGAAACAGCATGCGCGTGCTGAACCAATAAAGGTGACATGAAAGCCACTTGCGCATACGTAATGGGCGGCGTTGGCGGCGTCGGAGTGTGAGATGGGAGAGCTCAAGCCATGGATGAGAGCTCCTCTTTGATCATGTTGCGCAGACCAGCAGACAGGGAGCGAGGCCGAAAGGTGGGTGCACATGAAAACGCTTGCGCTTAAAGCTCCTCTCGAATCAGAGTGCGGATCAGCGTGCGTCAATCCGCATCCGAAGAAGGCCGGCTGCCGCAGGCGTCTGGGTAGTCTGGGTACAATCGAATGGCTTGAAGTTCGTCAAGAATTTAACATATAGTGATAATATACTCAGTGGTGGTGGGGTTTTGACAAACAGAGTGTTGAACGCGACATGGTCCATCCCTTTGAGGATGTGGCGTACATGATCAGCTTCTGTCATCGCTGAGTTTACTTGGAGGCAAAGCGCAAGGGCGTCTTCAATGTACGAAGTCTGCGTCTCCAAGGAATGTTGGGCACTCCCGTCAAGCTTTAGTTTCGACACTTCGGAATGAATGTTCGGTTTTTCAAAAATCCTCCGGATTTGTTGAGCAAAGCTAGGCCAATCCGGGAAGCTTCTCTCATGGCTAAAAAAACACGCTTTCGCGACACCGGACAGATAGAAGGCGACGCGACAAAATGTTGGAGGCTCATTCCATTGGTTTTAAACACTGGTCATTTTTTATTCTTTCAGCCATACCTCGACGTCGTCGGGTGGAAGATCGGAGGAGATGTATGGGTCACGCTGCCGGGCGTTGAAGAACCAGGCAGGAATGGTTCGTTGGGCAGGGACGCTGGATGGTTCGGGCAGCGTTTCTTAGGACATGACAACGGACGCGTGGCGCAAGCGGCGATTCGAACGAACGTCCAGGAGAACATGACGTTGGAGAAGACCTGGAATTCGAAGGCAGCCTCCACCACTTTGCAAAACAGTAGCAGCGTTGGAGTCGTGGCGGCGTTTAGTAGGCTGAATCACTTGATCAATGCTTAGAACGAAGAAGACGTTTCCCGTGGGGATCATTATTTACAGATGAAGAAGATGATGGTCAAATGCTTTGATTATTGTTCTTGTAAGATATATATATATATATATATATATATATATATATATATATATATATATATATATATATATATATATATATATGAGATTTAACATACAATAATGCCACGGAATGAATAAGGGAAGTTATTGGAACAAATGTAATTTAAATAACAAAGGAAAGTGGGTGAAAAAATAGCCAGCCGTGCCCACTTTTCTTTCTTCTTATTTACATTACATTTGTTCTAATAACTTCCCCAATACATTCCTTGACATTATTGTCTGTTAGATCTCGTTAATATTGTGTCAATCAAAACACGAAAAATTGAGCCCTCCAGTATACACTTCTTCCTCCTTCCCCCCCATATATATATATATATATATATATATATATATATATATATATATATATATATATATATATATATATAAGGGAAAGAAGTGTATACCTAAGGGCTCGTTTTTCCGTGTTTTTAACACAATAATAATGAGATATAACAGACGGTAATGCCAAGGAATGTACAGGGGAAGTTATTAACATTAATGGAATGTAAATAAGAAGAAAGAAAAGTGGATGAAAAAATTACCAACTGTAAGCAGGAATCGAACCTACGACCTTCGAATTACGCGTTCGATGCTCTAACCACTGAGCTATTACAGCGGCACTCCCTCCATCCACTTTTTTGGGTTTATCTGTGAATTTAGAAGTAGGAGCAACAGTCAGCGACATCTATAAGCCAAACAACGAGTGTGAAAACACTCTTATGCGCATGTTTGGCGTCACGTAGCACGTGAACTTATTATGAGCGGGCAGCTGATTAATTGTCCCTCTTATACAACCTAAACACACCAAGTCTGCCAGTACGAGACCCTCGTTCAATGAAATAAGGGAAAGAAGTGTATACCTAAGGGCTCGTTTTTCCGTGTTTTTAACACAATAATAATGAGATATAACAGACAGTAATGCCAAGGAATGTACAGGGGAAGTTATTAACATTAATGGAATGTAAATAAGAAGAAAGAAAAGTGGATGAAAAAATTACCAACTGTAAGCAGGAATCGAACCTACGACCTTCGAATTACGCGTTCGATGCTCTAACCACTGAGCTATTACAGCGGCACTCCCTCCATCCACTTTTTTGGGTTTATCTGTGAATTTAGAAGTAGGAGCAACAGTCAGCGCCATCTATAAGCCAAACAACGAGTGTGAAAACACTCTTATGCGCATGTTTGGCGTCACGTAGCACGTGAACTTATTATGAGCGGGCAGCTGATTAATTGTCCCTCTTATACAACCTAAACACACCAAGTCTGCCAGTACGAGACCCTCGTTCAATGAAATAAGGGAAAGAAGTGTATACCTAAGGGCTCGTTTTTCCGTGTTTTTAACACAATAATAATGAGATATAACAGACAGTAATGCCAAGGAATGTACAGGGGAAGTTATTAACATTAATGGAATGTAAATAAGAAGAAAGAAAAGTGGATGAAAAAATTACCATCTGTAAGCAGGAATCGAACCTACGACCTTCGAATTACGCGTTCGATGCTCTAACCACTGAGCTATTACAGCGGCACTCCCTCCATCCACTTTTTTGGGTTTATCTGTGAATTTAGAAGTAGGAGCAACAGTCAGCGCCATCTATTAGCCAAACAACGAGTGTGAATATATATATATATATATATATATATATATATATATATATATATATATATATATATATATTTGTATATATTTGTATATATATATATATAAGAGAAAGAAGTGTATACCTAAGGGCTCGTTTTTCCGTGTTTTAACACAATAATAATGGGATCTAACAGACAGTAATGCCAAGGAATGTACAGGGGAAGTTATTAGAACCAATGGAATGTAAATAAGAAGAAAGAAAAGTGGATGAAAAAATAACCAGCCGTGAGCAGGAATCGAACCTACGACCTTCGAATAACGCGTTCGATGCTCTAACCATTGAGCTACCACAGCGGCCTTCCCTCCGTCCATTTTTTTGGGTTTATATGTGAATTTAGAAACAGGAGTGACAGTCAGCGCCATCTATAAGCCAAGCGACGAGTGTGAAAACACTCTTTTATGCACATGTTCGGCGTCACGTAGCACGTGAACTTATTATGAGTGGGCAGCTGATTAATAGTCCCTCGTATACAACCTAATGACACCAGGTCTGCCAGTACGAGACCCTTGTTTAATGAAATAAGGGAAAGAAGTGTATACCTAAGGACTCGTTTTTCTGTCTTTTAACACAATAATAATGAGATCTAACAGACAGTAATGCCAAGGAATGTACAGGGGAAGCTATTAGAACCAATGGAATGTAAATAGGAAGAAAGAAAAGTGGATGAAAAAATAACCAGCCGTGAGCAGGAATCAAACCTACGGCCTTCGAATAACGCGTTCGATGCCCTAACCACTTTTTCATCCACTTTTCTTTCCTCTCATTTACATTTCATTGGTTCTAATAACTTCCCTTGTACATTCCTTGGCATTACTGTCTGTTAGATCTCATTTACATATATATATATATATATATATATATATATATATATATATATATATATATATATATATATATATATATATATATATATATATATATATATATATATTCTGAGCGTCCCAATTACCACGCAGATCGAAATATAAATTAATGGAACTATGATGGGATGCGACGCAGCAGAGCTGCGTACGCCGTTCACCTGTATGAAACTGGTGTTCATGCGGGTGCTGGAAGAACGGTTTGAAGCGAGCCTCAGAGTAGCGTTACAAAGCAAACATTTCTTTGAAACGCAAAAGCACAGGAGGCGTGTTGGATTTCCTGGAAGTCTAATCGCAGATAAACGAGCAGAAAGTGTTTCTACTCGATGTGTGGCCGAGCTTTGCCGGCGGTAGAGAGGTTGAAGCGAGAAATATGTGTGTTGCGAGCAGCTGAAGGAGCAACACCACCTCGGTGTGTTCGGAGCAACCTACTAATTACGTGCTCATTTTTCTGTTATTAAAGAAATCCCGTGAATTAGAAAAAAAACTCGTCACTAGGCCGCTGCGCGGATCAGCAAGAAGCGCCCTTTAACAAGCTGACCTTGATTGAGTTAGCCAGTAGCAATGAAGGAAATGTACAAATAAAAAACACTTGTAGCGCTATCTGCCACTTCCCACCCAAAGAAACGCGCTGCCTTATTTCGCACCGTCATGCTGTAATCGCTTTATATCAGAGAAGTGATCCGGCCACGTTATCAATGAGAACAGTTGACCGTGAGATACGAATGGGGATAGCGACACACAACAGGGTGAAAGGAGTGCCTGGAAAACTGTAAGACATATTCTTTGATTGATTGATATGTGGAGTTTCACGTCCCAAAACCACTATATGATTATGAGAGACGCCGTAGTGGAGGGCTTCGGAAATTTCGACCACCTGGGGTTCTTTAACGTGCACCCAAATCTGAGCACACGGCCCTACAACCTTTCCGCCTCCACCGGAAATGCAGCCGCCGCAGCCGGGATTTGATCCCGCGACCTGCGGGTCAGCAGCCGAGTACCTTAGCCACTAGACCACCGCGGCGGGTCTGTAAGAGATATTCTTGAAACCTGACTTGTACCATTGCCAATGTGCAAAACGCTGTCTCTGGCAACGCAAACCAGGCAAACGGTTGCTTCCAGTAAGATTTCTCTTGGGTGCGAGTGCCATCAAATTTCATTTTTCATGATAACCGCGAAGCATTCTTAGCGAACCGTAATATACTGTGCAAAAAAAAAAAAACCGGAAGGAAATAAGAAAGGGGAGAATAGACAGACAACCGCAGCTTATAAACCGAACCTTTGTTGCAAGACCGAGCTATCATATAAAGGAAAGTATAAAAAGCAAAGAAGGGCAAATGGGGAGGAGAAAAAAGGCACGAGGGACCAAATCGACAAAACATAGGCCACATTAGAAAGAACACGCGCGTCATACAAAACAAAGGAAGCTTAACCCTTTATCATGTATGGCCACCAAGGGAACACTGACACACGACTCAGAATTCTTGTGAATATGCGCCGCCTCAATAAGTTTGCGAAATAAGATATGAGTCGTGCGTCATTTTCCGCTCTGTGACTCTAGAAGAAAAAGAGTTAAGCTCTCTTGTTTTTGTATAACACGCGTGCTGTTCCTGGTGTGGCCTAGGTTTTTGTTGATTTGGTCCCTCGAGCCTATTCCCCCCTTTGCCCTCGCTTGCTTTCTATCCTTTTCTCAATGTGTTGCTTCGGTCTTGCGATAAAGCTTCCGTTGATAGCCTGCACTTGTCTGTCCTTTTCTCTCCTTTCGTGTTTCCATCCGTTTTTGGCACAGTATATTATGAATCACTACTAACTAGCCCAACTAGCCATTATACTGATTTTTAGCTAACTTCAGGGAGCTTAGGCGTTTCTATCTATCTATCTATCTATCTATCTATCTATCTATCTATCTATCTATCTATCTATCTATCTATCTATCTATCTATCTATCTATCTATCTATCTATCTATCTATCTATCTATCTATCTATCTATCTATCTATCTATCTATCTATCTATCTATCTATCTATCTATCTATCTATCTATCTATCTATCTATCTATCTATCTATCTATCTATCTATCTATCTATCTATCTATCTATCTATCTATCTATCTATCTATCTATCTATCTATCTATCTATCTATCTATCTATCTATCTATCTATCTATCTATCTATCTATCTATCTATCTATCTATCTATCTATCTATCTATCTATCTATCTATCTATCTATCTAGCCGGCTAGAACTTTTAAGCTCTCCTGGCCGTTTGGATAATGGGATCTATACCAAAATTGGAATGGCATAACATCACTGCACGAAGAGCATATGGGACTTGTCATAACTTTCAAATCATTACACGAATGTCATGAATTGCACGTCAGGGTCTTGATGCTTCTGCGGTCATTTCGTTCACAAGCCATATTGCAAAACCGGTATGGTATGATATGGCTGTGTGGCATGTAAGAAATTTACTAGCTGCCACCCTAACAATGAGCTCTCGGTCATTTAGCTAGCTTCCCAAATACCAAATTTCGTATTACGGGACGTTAACGGATGATGGAGGTATATATATGACTGGTGCAAACAAGACAACCATGACATGCGTGTCATGTAAGAACAGTACATGGCTGCGTGTCATACAAGCAGCCATGTGCGTGTCATGTAAGAACATTACTAGATGCTGCGCTCACGATGCGCTCGCGGCCATTTCGCTAGCTTCTCAATAAATAAATTCGGTATCGCGGGACGTGAATGGAAGATGGAGGTATATATATGACACGCGCAAGCAAGATAATCACGACATGCGTGTCATGTAAGAACAGTTCATGGCTGTGTGTCATAC
This sequence comes from Rhipicephalus microplus, assembly GCF_043290135.1. NCBI lineage: Eukaryota > Metazoa > Arthropoda > Arachnida > Ixodida > Ixodidae > Rhipicephalus > Rhipicephalus microplus. Next base: position 351,431,255 of record NC_134710.1, on the reverse strand, counting down.
AGGCAGCCATGTGCGTGTCATGTAAGAACATTACTAGATGCCACGCTCACGATGCGCTCGCGGTCATTTCGCTAGCTTCTCAAACACGAAATTTCGTATTACGGGACGTGAATTGATGATGGAGGTATATATATGGCTGGCGCAAACAAGATAATCATGACATACGTGTCATGTAAGATTAGTACTTGGCTGCGTCTCATACAGGCAGCCCTGTGCGTGTCATGTAAGAAAATTACTAGATGCCGCGCTCACGATGCACTCGCGGTTATTTCGCTAGCTTCTCAAACACTAAATTTCGTATTACGGGACGTGAATGAGTTATGGAGGTATATATATGGCTGGCGCAAAGAAGATAATCATGACATGCGTGTCATGTAAGAACAGTACATGGCTGCGTGTCATACAGGCAGCCATGTGTGTGTCATGTAGGAACATTACTAGATGCCACGCTCACGATGCGCTCATGGTCATTTCGCTAGCTTCTCAAACACTGAATTTCGTATTACGGGACCTGAATGAATGATGGAGGTATATATATCGCTGGCGCAAACAAGATAATCATGACATGCGTGTCATGTAAGAACAGTACATGGCTGCGTGTCATACAAGCAGCCATGTGCGTGTCATGTAAGAACATTACTAGATGCTGCGCTCACGATGCGCTCGCGGCCATTTCGCTAGCTTCTCAATAAATAAATTCGGTATCGCGGGACGTGAATGGAAGATGGAGGTATATATATGACAGGCGCAAGCAAGATAATCACGACATGCGTGTCATGTAAGAACAGTTCATGGATGTGTGTCATACAGGCAGCCATGTGCGTGTCATGTAAGAACATTACTAGATGCCACGCTCACGATGCGCTCGCGGTCATATCGCTAGCTTCTCAAACACGAAATTTCGTACTACGGGACGTGTATAAATGAGGGAGGTATATATAAGGCTGGCGCAAACCAGATAATCATGACATATTTGTCATGTAAGAACAGTACATGGCTGCGTGTCATACAGGCAGCCATGTGCGTGTCATGTAAGAACATTACTAGATGCCACGCTCACGATGCGCTCGCGGTCATTTCGCTAGCTTCACAAACACTAAATTTCGTATTACGGGACGTGAATGAGTTATGGAGGTATATATATGGCTGGCGCAAAGAAGATAATCATGACATGCGTGTCATGTAAGAACAGTACATGGCTGCGTGTCATACATGCAGCCATGTGTGTGTCATGTAGGAACATTACTAGATGCCACGCTCACGATGCGCTCATGGTCATTTCGCTAGCTTCTCAAACACTGAATTTCGTATTACGGGACCTGAATGAATGATGGAGTTGTATATATCGCTGGTGCAAACAAGATAATCATGACATGCGTGTCATGTAAGAACAGTACATGGCTGCGTGTCATACAGGCAGCCATGTGCGTGTCATGTAAGAACATTACTAGATGCCACGCTCATGATGCGCTCGAGGTCATTTGGCTAGCTTCTCAAACACTGAATTTCGTATTACGGGACCTGAATGAATGATGGAGGTATATATATCGCTGGCGCAAACAAGATAATCATGACATGTGCGTCATGTAAGAACAGTACATGGCTGCGTGTCATACAGGCAGCCATGTGCGTGTCATGTAAGAACATTACTAGATGCCACGCTCACGATGCGCTCGCGGCCATTTCGCTAGCTTCTAAAACACTAAATTTAGTATCACTGGACGTGAATGGATGCTGGAGGTATATATATGACTGGCGCAAACAAGATAATCTTGACATGCGTGTAAGAACAGTACATGGCTGCGTGTCATACAGGCAGCCATGTGCGTGTCATGTAAGAACATTTCCAGATGCCAAGCTCATGATGCGCTCTCGGTCATTTCGCTGGCTTCACAAACACCAAACTTGGTATTATGGGACGTGAATGAATGCTGGAGGTATATATATGGCTGGCGCAAACAAGATAATCACGACATGCGTGTCATGAAGGAGAAAATTTCGTATGACACGCAGCCATGTGCGTGTCATGTAAGAACATTACCAGATGCCACGCTTATGATTCGCTCGCGGTGATTTCGCTAGCTTCACAAACACCAAATTTCGTATTACGGGATGTGAAGGGATGCTGGAGGTATATCTAAGACTGGCGCCAACAAGATTATCATGACATGCGTGTCATGAAAGAGCAAAACATGGCTGCGTGTCATGTAAGAACATTACTAGATACGTGAATTAATGCTGGAGGTATATATTCGACTGGCGCAAACAAGATAATCATGACAAGCGTGTCATGTAAGAACAGTGCTTGGCTGCGTGTCATACAGGCAGCCATGTGCGTGTCATGTAAGAACATTACTAGATGCCACGATCATGATGCGCTCTCGGTCACTTCGCTAGCTTCACAAACACCCAATTTTTTATTACGGGACGTGAAATAATGCTGGAGGTATATCTATGACTGGCGCAAAAAGGATAATCATGACAAGCGTGTCATGAAAGAGCAAAACATGGCTGCGTGTCATATACGCAGTCATGTGCGTGTCATGTAAGAACATTACCAGATGCCACGTTCACGATGCGCTCGCGGTCATTTCGCTAGCTTCACAAACACCAAATTTCGTATTACGGGATGTGAATGGATGCTGGAGGTATATCTATGACTGGCGCCAACAAGATAATTACGACATGCGTGTCATGAAAGAGCAAAACAAGGCTGCGTGTCATACACGCAGCCATGTGCGTGTCATATAAGAACATTACTAGATGCCACGCTCATGATGCGCTCTCGGTCACTTCGCTAGCTTCACAAACACCCAATTTCTTATTACGGGACGTGAAATAATGCTGGACGTATATCTATGACTGGCGCAAACAAGATAATCATGACAAGCGTGTCATGAAAGAGCGAAACATGGCTGCGTGTCATACACGCAGCCATGTGCGTGTTATGTAAGAACATTACCAGATGCCACGTTCACGATGCACTCGCGGTCATTTCGCTAGCTTCACAAACACCAAATTTCGTATTACGGGATGTGAATGGATGCTGGAGGTATATGTATGACTAGCGCCAACAAGATAATTACGACATGCGTGTCATGAAACAGCAAAACAAGGCTGCGTGTCATACACGCAGCCATGTGCCTGTCATGTAAGAAGATTATTTGTTGCCACGCTCACAATGCGCTCGCGATCATTTCTCTAGCTTCCCAAACACTAAATTTTGTATTACGGGACGTGAATGAATGATGGAGGTATATATATGGCTGGCGCATACAAGATAATCACGACATGCATGTCATGAAAGAGCAAAACATGGCTGCGTGTCATACACGCAGCCAAGTGCGTGTCATGTAAGAACATTAATAGATGCCACGCTCACGATGCGCTCGCGGTCATTTCGCTAGCTTCACAAAACACCAAATTTCGTATTACGGGATGTCAATGGATGCTGGAGGTATATATATGACTGGCGCATACAAGATAATCACGACATGCGTGTCATGAAAGAGCAAAACATGGCTGCGTGTCATACACGCAGCCATGTGCGTGTCATGTAAGAAAATTAATAGATGCCACGCTCACGATGCGCTCGCAGTCATTTCGCTAGCTTCACAAACACCAAATTTCGTATTACGGGACGTGAATGGATGCTGGAGGTATATATATGACAGGCGCATACAAGATAATCACGACATGCGTGTCATGATAGAGCAAAACATGCGTGCGTGTCATACACGCAGCCATGTGCGTGTCATGTAAGAACATTATTAGATGCCACACTCACGATGCGCTCGCGGTCATTTCGCTAGCTTCACAAACACCAAATTTCGTATTACGGGACGTGAATGGAGGCTGGAGGTATATATATGACAGGCGCAAGCAAGATAATCACGACATGCGTGTCATGAAAGAGCAAAACATGGCTGCGTGTCATACACGCAGCCATGTGCGTGTCATGTAAGAACATTAATAGATGCCACGCTCACGATGCGCTCGCAGTCACTTCGCTAGCTTCACAAACACCAAATTTCGTATGACGGGAAGTGAATGGATGCTGAAGGTATATATATGACAGGCGCATACAAGATAATCACGACATGTGTGTCATGAAAGAGCAAAACATGCGTGCGTGTCATACACGCAGCCATGTGCGTGTCATGTAAGAACATTTTTAGATGCCACGCTCACGATGCGCTCACGGTCATTTCGCTAGCTTCACAAACACCAAATTTCGTAATACGGGACGTGAATGGATGCTGGAGGTATATATATGACAGGCGCAGGCAAGATAATCACGACATGCGTGTCATGAAAGACCAAAACATGGCTGCGTGTCATACACGCAGCCATGTGCGTGTCATGTAAGAACATTAATAAATGCCACGCTCACGATGCGCTCGCGGTCATTTCGCTAGCTTCACAAACACCAAATTTCGTATTACGGGATGTGAATGGATACTTGAGGTATATATATGACTGGCGCCAACAAGATAATCACGACATGCGTGTCATGAAAGAGCAAAACATGGCTACGTGTCATACACGCAGCCATGTGCGTGTCATGTAAGAACATTAATAGATGCCACGCTCACGATGCGCTCGCGGTCATTTCGCTAGCTTCACAAACACCAAAATTCGTATTGCGGGACGTGAATGGATGCTGGAGGTATATATATGACTGGCGCATACAAGATAATCACGACATGCGTGTCATGAAAGAGCAAAACATGGCTGCGTGTCATACACGCAACCATGTGCGTGTCATGTAAGAACATTAATAGATGCCACGCTCACGATGCGCTCGCGGTCATTTCGCTAGCTTCACAAACACCAAATTTCGTATTACGGGACGTGAATGGATGCTGGAGGTATATATATGACAGGCGCAAGCAAGATAATCACGACATGCGTGTCATGAAAGAGCAAAACATGGCTGCGTGTCATACACGCAGCCATGTGCGTGTCATGTAAGAACATTAATAGATGCCACGCTCACGATGCGCTCGCGGTCATTTCGCTAGCTTCACAAACACCAAATTTCGTATTACGGGACGTGAATGAATGCTGGAGGTATATATATGGCTGGCGCACACAAGATAATCACGACATGCGTGTCATGAAGGAGAAAATTTCGTATGACACGCAGCCATGTGCGTGTCATGTAAGAACATTACCAGATGCCACGCTCATGATTCGCTCGCGGTGATTTCGCTAGCTTCACAAACACCAAATTTCTTATTACGGGACGTGAAATAATGCTGGAGGTATATATATGACTGGCGCAAACAAGATAATCATGACAAGCGTGTCATGAAAGAGCGAAACATGGCTGAGTGTCATACACGCAGCCATGTGCGTGTTATGTAAGAACATTACCAGATGCCACGTTCACGATGCGCTCGCGGTCATTTCGCTAGCTTCACAAACACCAAATTTCGTATTACGGGATGTGAATGGATGCTGGAGGTATATCTATGACTAGCGCCAACAAGATAATTACGACATGCGTGTCATGAAACAGCAAAACAAGGCTGCGTGTCATACACGCAGCCATGTGCCTGTCATGTAAGAAGATTATTTGTTGCCACGCTCACAATGCGCTCGCGGTCATTTCGCTAGCTTCCCAAACACTAAATTTCGTATTACGGGACGTGAATGAATGATGGAGGTATATATATGGCTGGCGCATACAAGATAATCACGACATGCGTGTCATGAAGGAGCAAAACATGGCTGCGTGTCATACACGCAGCCATGTGCGTGTCATGTAAGAACATTAATAGATGCCACGCTCACGATGCGCTCGCGGTCATTTCGCTAGCTTCACAAATACCAAATTTCGTATTACGGGACGTGAATGGATGCTGGAGGTATATATATGACTGGCGCATACAAGATAATCACGACATGCGTGTCATGAAAGAGCAAAACAAGGCTGCGTGTCATACACGCAACCATGTGCGTGTCATGTAAGAACATTAATAGATGCCACGCTCACGATGCGCTCGCGGTCATTTCGCTAGCTTCACAAACACCAAATTTCGTATTACGGGACGTGAATGGATGCTGGAGGTATATATATGACAGGCGCAAGCAAGATAATCACGACATGCGTGTCATGAAAGAGCAAAACATGGCTGCGTGTCATACACGCAGCCATGTGCGTGTCATGTAAGAACATTAATAGATGCCACGCTCACGATGCGCTCGCGGTCATTTCGCTAGCTTCACAAACACCAAATTTCGTATTACGGGACGTGAATGAATGCTGGAGGTATATATATGGCTGGCGCACACAAGATAATCACGACATGCGTGTCATGAAGGAGAAAATTTCGTATGACACGCAGCCATGTGCGTGTCATGTAAGAACATTACCAGATGCCACGCTCATGATTCGCTCGCGGTGATTTCGCTAGCTTCACAAACACCAAATTTCGTATTACGGGACGTGAATGGATGCTGAAGGTATATATGACAGGCGCATACAAGATAATCACGACATGTGTGTCATGAAAGAGCAAAACATGCGTGCGTGTCATACACGCAGCCATGTGCGTGTCATGTAAGAACATTAATAGATGCCACGCTCACGATGCGCTCACGGTCATTTCGCTAGCTTCACAAACACCAAATTTCGTATTACGGGACGTGAATGGATGCTGGAGGTATATATATGACAGGCGTAAACAAGATAATCACGACATGCGTGTCATGAAAGAGCAAAACATGGCTGCGTGTCATACACGCAGCCATGTGCGTGTCATGTAAGAACATTAATAGATGCCACGCTCACGATGCGCTCGCGGTCATTTCGCTAGCTTCACAAATACCAAATTTCGTATTACGGGACGTGAATGGATGCTGGAGGTATATATATGACTGGCGCATACAAGATAATCACGACATGCGTGTCATGAAAGAGCAAAACATGGCTGCGTGTCATACACGCAGCCATGTGCGTGTCATGTAAGAACATTAATAGATGCCACGCTCAGGATGCGCTCGCAGTCACTTCGCTAGCTTCACAAACACCAAATTTCGTATACGGGACGTGAATGGATGCTGAAGGTATATATATGACAGGCGCATACAAGATAATCACGACATGTGTGTCATGAAAGAGCAAAACATGCGTGCGTGTCATACACGCAGCCATGTGCGTGTCATGTAAGAACATTAATAGATGCCACGCTCACGATGCGCTCGCGGTCATTTCGCTAGCTTCACAAACACCAAATTTCGTATTACGGGATGTGAATGGATACTTGAGGTATATATATGACTGGCGCCAACAAGATAATCACGACATGCGTGTCATGAAAGAGCAAAACATGGCTGCGTGTCATACACGCAGCCATGTGCGTGTCATGTAAGAACATTAATAGATGCCACGCTCACGATGCGCTCGCGGTCATTTCGCTAGCTTCACAAACACCAAAATTCGTATTACGGGACGTGAATGGATGCTGGAGGTATATATATGACTGGCGCATACAAGATAATCACGACATGCGTGTCATAAAAGAGCAAAACATGACTGCGTGTCATACACGCAGCCATGTGCGTGTCATGTAAGAACATTAATAGATGCCACGCTCACGATGCGCTCGCGGTCATTTCGCTAGCTTCACAAACACCAAATTTCGTATTACGGGACGTGAATGGATGCTGGAGGTATATATATGACAGGCGCAAGCAAGATAATCACGACATGCGTGTCATGAAAGAGCAAAACATAGCTGCGTGTCATACACGCAGCCATGTGCGTGTCATGTAAGAACATTAATAGATGCCACGCTCACGATGCGCTCGCGGTCATTTCGCTAGCTTCACAAACACCAAATTTCGTATTACGGGACGTGAATGAATGCTGGAGGTATATATATGGCTGGCGCAAACAAGATAATCACGACATGCGTGTCATGAAGGAGAAAATTTCGTATGACACGCAGCCATGTGCGTGTCATGTAAGAACATTACCAGATGCCACGCTCATGATTCGCTCGCGGTGATTTCGCTAGCTTCACAAACACCAAATTTCGTATTACGGGATGTGAATGGATGCTGGAGGTATATCTATGACTGGCGCAAACAAGATAATCATGACAAGCGTGTCATGAAAACGCAAAACATGGCTGCGTGTCATACACGCAGTCATGTGCGTGTCATGTAAGAACATTACCAGATGCCACGTTCACGATGCGCTCGCGGTCATTTCGCTAGCTTCACAAACACCAAATTTCGTATTACGGGATGTGAATGGATGCTGGAGGTATATCTATGACTGGCGCCAAAGAGATAATTACGACATGCGTGTCATGAAACAGCAAAACAAGGCTGCGTGTCATACACGCAGCCATGTGCCTGTCATGTAAGAAGATTATTTGTTGCCACGCTCACAATGCGCTCGCGATCATTTCGCTAGCTTCCCAAACACTAAATTTTGTATTACGGGACGTGAATGAATGATGGAGGTATATATATGGCTGGCGCATACAAGATAATCACGACATGCATGTCATGAAAGAGCAAAACATGGCTGCGTGTCATACACGCAGCCATGTGCGTGTCATGTAAGAACATTAATAGATGCCACGCTCACGATGCGCTCGCGGTCATTTCGCTAGCTTCACAAAACACCAAATTTCGTATTACGGGACGTCAATGGATGCTGGAGGTATATATATGACTGGCGCATACAAGATAATCACGACATGCGTGTCATGAAAGAGCAAAACATTGCTGCGTGTCATACACGCAGCCATGTGCGTGTCATGTAAGAAAATTAATAGATGCCACGCTCACGATGCGCTCGCACTCATTTCGCTAGCTTCACAAACACCAAATTTCGTATTACGGGACGTGAATGGATGCTGGAGGTATATATATGACAGGCGCATACAAGATAATCACGACATGCTTGTCATGAAAGAGCAAAACATGCGTGCGTGTCATACACGCAGCCATGTGCGTGTCATGTAAGAACATTAATAGATGCCACGCTCACGATGCGCTCGCGGTCATTTCGCTAGCTTCACAAACACCAAATTTCGTATTACGGGACGTGAATGGATGCTGGAGGTATATATATGACAGGCGCAAGCAAGATAATCACGACATGCGTGTCATGAAAGAGCAAAACATGGCTGCGTGTCATACACGCAGCCATGTGCGTGTCATGTAAGAACATTAATAGATGCCACGCTCACGATGCGCTCGCGGTCATTTCGCTAGCTTCACAAACACCAAATTTCGTATTACGGGATGTGAATGGATACTTGAGGAATATATATGACTGGCGCCAACAAAATAATCACGACATGCGTGTCATGAAAGAGCAAAACATGGCTGCGTGTCATACACGCAGCCATGTGCGTGTCATGTAAGAACATTAATAGATGCCACGCTCACGATGCGCTCGCGGTCATTTCGCTAGCTTCACAAACACCAAATTTCGTATTACGGGATGTGAAGGGATGCTGGAGGTATATCTAAGACTGGCGCCAACAAGATTATCACGACATGCGTGTCATGAAAGAGCAAAACATGGCTGCGTGTCATGTAAGAACATTACTAGATACGTGAATTAATGCTGGAGGTATATATTCGACTGGCGCAAACAAGATAATCATGACAAGCGTGTCATGTAAGAACAGTGCTTGGCTGCGTGTCATACAGGCAGCCATGTGCGTGTCATGTAAGAACATTACTAGATGCCACGCTACTGATGCGCTCTCGGTCACTTCGCTAGCTTCACAAACACCCAATTTCTTATTACGGGACGTGAAATAATGCTGGAGGTATATCTATGACTGGCGCAAAAAGGATAATCATGACAAGCGTGTCATGAAAGAGCAAAACATGGCTGCGTGTCATACACGCAGTCATGTGCGTGTCATGTAAGAACATTACCAGATGCCACGTTCACGATGCGCTCGCGGTCATTTCGCTAGCTTCACAAACACCAAATTTCGTATTACGGGATGTGAATGGATGCTGGAGGTATATCTATGACTGGCGCCAACAAGATGCTTACGACATGCGTGTCATGAAACAGCAAAACAAGGCTGCGTGTCATACACGCAGCCATGTGCGTGTCATATAAGAACATTACTAGATGCCACGCTCATGATGCGCTCTCGGTCACTTCGCTAGCTTCACAAACACCCGATTTCTTATTACGGGATGTGAAATAATGCTGGACGTATATCTATGACTGGCGCAAACAAGATAATCATGACAAGCGTGTCATGAAAGAGCGAAACATGGCTGCGTGTCATACACGCAGCCATGTGCGTGTTATGTAAGAACAGTACCAGATGCCACGTTCACGATGCGCTCGCGGTCATTTCGCTAGCTTCACAAACACCAAATTTTGTATTACGGGATGTGAATGGATGCTGGAGGTATATCTATGACTAGCGCCAACAAGATAATTACGACATGCGTGTCATGAAACAGCAAAACAAGGCTGCGTGTCATACACGCAGCCATGTGCCTGTCATGTAAGAAGATTATTTGTTGCCACGCTCACAATGCGCTCGCGATCATTTCGCTAGCTTCCCAAACACTAAATTTTGTATTACGGGACGTGAATGAATGATGGAGGTATATATATGGCTGGCGCATACAAGATAATCACGACATGCATGTCATGAAAGAGCAAAACATGGCTGCGTGTCATACACGCAGCCATGTGCGTGTCATGTAAGAACATTAATAGATGCCACGCTCACGATGCGCTCGCGGTCATTTCGCTAGCTTCACAAAACACCAAATTTCGTATTACGGGACGTCAATGGATGCTGGAGGTATATATATGACTGGCGCATACAAGATAATCACGACATGCGTGTCATGAAAGAGCAAAACATGGCTGCGTGTCATACACGCAGCCATGTGCGTGTCATGTAAGAAAATTAATAGATGCCACGCTCACGATGCGCTCGCAGTCATTTCGCTAGCTTCACAAACACCAAATTTCGTATTACGGGACTTGAATGGATGCTGGAGGTATATATATGACAGGCGCATACAAGATAATCACGACATGCGTGTCATGAAAGAGCAAAACATGCGTTTGTGTCATACACGCAGCCATGTGCGTGTCATGTAAGAACATTAATAGATGCCACGCTCACGATGCGCTCGCGGTCATTTTGCTAGCTTCACAAACACCAAATTTCGTATTACGGGACGTGAATGGATGCTGGAGGTATATATATGACAGGCGCAAGCAAGATAATCACGACATGCGTGTCATGAAAGAGCAAAACATGGCTGCGTGTCATACACGCAGCCATGTGCGTGTCATGTAAGAACATTAATAGATGCCACGCTCAGGATGCGCTCGCAGTCACTTCGCTAGCTTCACAAACACCAAATTTCGTATTACGGGACGTGAATGGATGCTGAAGGTATATATATGACAGGCGCATACAAGATAATCACGACATGCGTGTCATGAAAGAGCAAAACATGGCTGCGTGTCATACACGCAGCCATGTGCGTGTCATGTAAGAACATTAATAGATGCCACGCTCACGATGCGCTCGCGGTCATTTCGCTAGCTTCACAAACACCAAATTTCGTATTACGGGATGTGAATGGATGCTGGAGGTATATATATGACTGGCGCATACAAGACAATCACGACATGCGTGTCATGAAAGAGCAAAACATGGCTGTGTGTCATACACGCAGCCATGTGCGTGTCATGTAAGAACATTAATAGATGCCACGCTCACGATGCGCTCGCGGTCATTTCGCTACCTTCACAAACACCAAATTTCGTATTACGGGACGTGAATGGATGCTGGAGGTATATATATGACTGGCGCATACAAGATAATCACGACATGCGTGTCATGAAAGAGCAAAACATGGCTGCGTGTCATACACGCAGCCATGTGCGTGTCATGTAAGAACAATAATAGATGCCACGCTGACGATGCGCTCGCGGTCATTTCGCTAGCTTCACAAACACCAAATTTCTTATTACGGGACGTGAAATAATGCTGGAGGTATATCTATCACTGGCGCAAAAAATATAATCATGACAAGCGTGTCATGAAAGAGCAAAACATGGCTGCGTGTCATATACGCAGTCATGTGCGTGTCATGTAAGAACATTACCAGATGCCACGTTCACGATGCGCTCGCGGTCATTTCGCTAGCTTCACAAACACCAAATTTCGTATTACGGGATGTGAATGGATGCTGGAGGTATATCTATGACTGGCGCCAACAAGATAATTACGACATGCGTGTCATGAAACAGCAAAACAAGGCTGCGTGTCATACACGCAGCCATGTGCGTGTCATATAAGAACATTACTAGATGCCACGCTCATGATGCGCTCGCGATCATTTCTCTAGCTTCCCAAACACTAAATTTTGTATTACGGGACGTGAATGAATGATGGAGGTATATATATGGCTGGCGCATACAAGATAATCACGACATGCATGTCATGAAAGAGCAAAACATGGCTGCGTGTCATACACGCAGCCATGTGCGTGTCATGTAAGAAAATTAATAGATGCCACGCTCACGATGCGCTCGCAGTCACTTCGCTAGCTTCACAAACACCAAATTTCGTATTACGGGACGTGAATGGATGCTGAAGGTATATATATGACAGGCGCATACAAGATAATCACGACATGTGTGTCATGAAAGAGCAAAACATGCGTGCGTGTCATACACGCAGCCATGTGCGTGTCATGTAAGAACATTAATAGATGCCACGCTCACGATGCGCTCACGGTCATTTCGCTAGCTTCACAAACACCAAATTTCGTATTACGGGACGTGAATGGATGCTGGAGGTATATATATGACAGGCGCAAGCAAGATAATCACGACATGCATGTCATGAAAGAGCAAAACATGGCTGCGTGTCATACACGCAGCCATGTGCGTGTCATGTAAGAACATTAATAAATGCCACGCTCACGATGCGCTCGCGGTCATTTCGCTAGCTTCACAAACACCAAATTTCGTATTACGGGATGTGAATGGATACTTGAGGTATATATATGACTGGCGCCAACAAGATAATCACGACATGCGTGTCATGAAAGAGCAAAACATGGCTGCGTGTCATACACGCAGCCATGTGCGTGTCATGTAAGAACATTAATAGATGCCACGCTCACGATGCGCTCGCGGTCATTTCGCTAGCTTCACAAACACCAAAATTCGTATTGCGGGACGTGAATGGATGCTGGAGGTATATATATGACTGGCGCATACAAGATAATCACGACATGCGTGTCATGAAAGAGCAAAACATGGCTGCGTGTCATACACGCAACCATGTGCGTGTCATGTAACAACATTAATAGATGCCACGCTCACGATGCGCTCGCGGTCATTTCGCTAGCTTCACAAACACCAAATTTCGTATTACGGGACGTGAATGGATGCTGGAGGTATATATATGACAGGCGCAAGCAAGATAATCACGACATGCGTGTCATGAAAGAGCAAAACATGGCTGCGTGTCATACACGCAGCCATGTGCGTGTCATGTAAGAACATTAATAGATGCCACGCTCACGATGCGCCCGCGGTCATTTCGCTAGCTTCACAAACACCAAATTTCGTATTACGGGACGTGAATGAATGCTGGAGGTATATATATGGCTGGCGCAAACAAGATAATCACGACATGCGTGTCATGAAGGAGAAAATTTCGTATGACACGCAGCCATGTGCGTGTCATGTAAGAACATTACCAGATGCCACGCTCATGATTCGCTCGCGGTGATTTCGCTAGCTTCACAAACACCAAATTTCTTATTACGGGACGTGAAATAATGCTGGAGGTATATATATGACTGGCGCAAACAAGATAATCATGACAAGCATGTCATGAAAGAGCGAAACATGGCTGAGTGTCATACACGCAGCCATGTGCGTGTTATGTAAGAACATTACCAGATGCCACGTTCACGATGCGCTCGCGGTCATTTCGCTAGCTTCACAAACACCAAATTTCGTATTACGGGATGTGAATGGATGCTGGAGGTATATCTATGACTAGCGCCAACAAGATAATTACGACATGCGTGTCATGAAACAGCAAAACAAGGCTGCGTGTCATACACGCAGCCATGTGCCTGTCATGTAAGAAGATTATTTGTTGCCACGCTCACAATGCGCTCGCGATCATTTCGCTAGCTTCCCAAACACTAAATTTTGTATTACGGGACGTGAATGAATGATGGAGGTATATATATGGCTGGCGCATACAAGATAATCACGACATGCATGTCATGAAAGAGCAAAACATGGCTGCGTGTCATACACGCAGCCATGTGCGTGTCATGTAAGAACATTAATAGATGCCACGCTCACGATGCGCTCGCGGTCATTTCGCTAGCTTCACAAAACACCAAATTTCGAATTACGGGACGTCAATGGATGCTGGAGGTATATATATGACTGGCGCATACAAGATAATCACGACATGCGTGTCATGAAAGAGCAAAACATGGCTGCGTGTCATACACGCAGCCATGTGCGTGTCATGTAAGAAAATTATAGATGCCACGCTCACGATGCGCTCGCAGTCATTTCGCTAGCTTCACAAACACCAAATTTCGTATTACGGGACTTGAATGGATGCTGGAGGTATATATATGACAGGCGCATACAAGATAATCACGACATGCGTGTCATGAAAGAGCAAAACATGCGTTTGTGTCATACACGCAGCCATGTGCGTGTCATGTAAGAACATTAATAGATGCCACGCTCACGATGCGCTCGCGGTCATTTCGCTAGCTTCACAAACACCAAATTTCGTATTACGGGACGTGAATGGATTCTGGAGGTATATATATGACAGGCGCAAGCAAGATAATCACGACATGCGTGTCATGAAAGAGCAAAACATGGCTGCGTGTCATACACGCAGCCATGTGCGTGTCATGTAAGAACATTAATAGATGCCACGCTCACGATGCGCTCGCGGTCATTTCGCTAGCTTCACAAACACCAAATTTCGTATTACGGGATGTGAATGGATACTTGAGGAATATATATGAGTGGCGCCAACAAGATAATCACGACATGCGTGTCATGAAAGAGCAAAACATGGCTGCGTGTCATACACGCAGCCATGTGCGTGTCATGTAAGAACATTAATAGATGCCACGCTCACGATGCGCTCGCGGTCATTTCGCTAGCTTCACAAACACCAAATTTCGTATTACGGGACGTGAATGGATGCTGGAGGTATATATATGACTGGCGCATACAAGATAATCACGACAGGCGTGTCATGAAAGAGCAAAACATGGCTGCGTGTCATACACGCAGCCATGTGCGTGTCATGTAAGAACATTAATAGATGCCACGCTCACGATGCGCTCGGGGTCATTTCGCTACCTTCACAAACACCAAATTTCGTATTACAGGACGTGAATGGATGCTGGAGGTATATATATGACTGGCGCATACAAGATAATCACGACATGCGTGTCATGAAAGAGCAAAACATGGCTGCGTGTCATATACGCAGTCATGTGCGTGTCATGTAAGAACATTACCAGATGCCACGTTCACGATGCGCTCGCGGTCATTTCGCTAGCTTCACAAACACCAAATTTCGTATTACGGGATGTGAATGGATGCTGGAGGTATATCAATGACTGGCGCCAACAAGATAATTACGACATGCGTGTCATGAAACAGCAAAACAAGGCTGCGTGTCATACACGCAGCCATGTGCGTGTCATATAAGAACATTACTAGATGCCACGCTCATGATGCGCTCGCGATCATTTCTCTAGCTTCCCAAACACTAAATTTTGTATTACGGGACGTGAATGAATGATGGAGGTATATATATGGCTGGCGCATACAAGATAATCACGACAACATGTCATGAAAGAGCAAAACATGGCTGCGTGTCATACACGCAGCCAAGTGCGTGTCATGTAAGAACATTAATAGATGCCACGCTCACGATGCGCTCGCGGTCATTTCGCTAGCTTCACAAAACACCAAATTTCGTATTACGGGACGTCAATGGATGCTGGAGGTATATATATGACTGGCGCATACAAGATAATCACGACATGCGTGTCATGAAAGAGCAAAACATGGCTGCGTGTCATACACGCAGCCATGTGCGTGTCATGTAAGAAAATTAATAGATGCCACGCTCACGATGCGCTCGCAGTCATTTCGCTAGCTTCAAAAACACCAAATTTCGTATTACGGGACGTGAATGGATGCTGGAGGTATATATATGACAGGCGCATACAAGATAATCACGACATGCGTGTCATGATAGAGCAAAACATGCGTGCGTGTCATACACGCAGCCATGTGCGTGTCATGTAAGAACATTATTAGATGCCACGCTCACGATGCGCTCGCGGTCATTTCGCTAGCTTCACAAACACCAAATTTAGTATTACGGGATGTGAATGGATACTTGAGGAATATATATGACTGGCGCCAACAAGATAATCACGTCATGCGTGTCATGAAAGAGCAAAACATGGCTGCGTGTATACACGCAGCCATGTGCGTGTCATGTAAGAACATTAATAGATGCCACGCTCACGATGCGCTCGCAGTCACTTCGCTAGCTTCACAAACACCAAATTTCGTATTACGGGACGTGAATGGATGCTGAAGGTATATATATGACAGGCGCATACAAGATAATCACGACATGTGTGTCATGAAAGAGCAAAACATGCGTGCGTGTCATACACGCAGCCATGTGCGTGTCATGTAAGAACATTAATAGATGCCACGCTCACGATGCGCTCACGGTCATTTCGCTAGCTTCACAAACACCAAATTTCGTATTACGGGACGTGAATGGATGCTGGAGGTATATATATGACAGGCGCAAGCAAGATAATCACGACATGCGTGTCATGAAAGAGCAAAACATGGCTGCGTGTCATACACGCAGCCATGTGCGTGTCATGTAAGAACAATAATAAATGCCACACTCACGATGCGCTCGCGGTCATTTCGCTAGCTTCACAAACACCAAATTTCGTATTACGGGATGTGAATGGATACTTGAGGTATATATATGACTGACGCCAACAAGATAATCACGACATGCGTGTCATGAAAGAGCAAAACATGGCTGCGTGTCATACACGCAGCCATGTGCGTGTCATGTAAGAACATTAATAGATGCCACGCTCACGATGCGCTCGCGGTCATTTCGCAAGCTTCACAAACACCAAAATTCTTATTGCGGGACGTGAATGGATGCTGGAGGTATATATATGACAGGCGCAAGCAAGATAATCACGACATGCGTGTCATGAAAGAGCAAAACATGGCTGCGTGTCATACACGCAGCCATGTGCGTGTCATGTAAGAACATTAATAGATGCCACGCTCACGATGCGCTCGCGGTCATTTCGCTAGCTTCACAAACACCAAATTTCGTATTACGGGACGTGAATGAATGCTGGAGGTATATATATGGCTGGCGCAAACAAGATAATCACGACATGCGTGTCATGAAGGAGAAAATTTCGTATGACACGCAGCCATGTGCGTGTCATGTAAGAACATTACCAGATGCCACGCTCATGATTCGCTCGCGGTGATTTCGCTAGCTTCACAAACACCAAATTTCTTATTACGGGACGTGAAATAATGCTGGAGGTATATATATGACTGGCGCAAACAAGATAATCATGACAAGCGTGTCATGAAAGAGCGAAACATGGCTGAGTGTCATACACGCAGCCATGTGCGTGTTATGTAAGAACATTACCAGATGCCACGTTCACGATGCGCTCGCGGTCATTTCGCTAGCTTCACAAACACCAAATTTCGTATTACGGGATGTGAATGGATGCTGGAGGTATATCTATGACTAGCGCCAACAAGATAATTACGACATGCGTGTCATGAAACAGCAAAACAAGGCTGCGTGTCATACACGCAGCCATGTGCCTGTCATGTAAGAAGATTATTTGTTGCCACGCTCACAATGCGCTCGCGGTCATTTCGCTAGCTTCCCAAACACTAAATTTCGTATTACGGGACGTGAATGAATGATGGAGGTATATATATGGCTGGCGCATACAAGATAATCACGACATGCGTGTCATGAAGGAGCAAAACATGGCTGCGTGTCATACACGCAGCCATGTGCGTGTCATGTAAGAACAATAATAGATGCCACGCTCACGATGCGCTCGCGGTCATTTCGCTAGCTTCACAAATACCAAATTTCGTATTACGGGACGTGAATGGATGCTGGAGGTATATATATGACTGGCGCATACAAGATAATCACGACATGCGTGTCATGAAAGAGCAAAACATGGCTGCGTGTCATACACGCAGCCATGTGCGTGTCATGTAAGAACATTAATAGATGCCACGCTCAGGATGCGCTCGCAGTCACTTCGCTAGCTTCACAAACACCAAATTTCGTATTACGGGACGTGAATGGATGCTGAAGGTATATATATGACAGGCGCATACAAGATAATCACGACATGTGTGTCATGAAAGAGCAAAACATGCGTGCGTGTCATACACGCAGCCATGTGCGTGTCATGTAAGAACATTAATAGATGCCACGCTCACGATGCGCTCACGGTCATTTCGCTAGCTTCACAAACACCAAATTTCGTATTACGGGACGTGAATGGATGCTGGAGGTATATATATGACAGGCGCAAACAAGATAATCACGACATGCGTGTCATGAAAGAGCAAAACATGGCTGCGTGTCATACACGCAGCCATGTGCGTGTCATGTAAGAACATTAATAGATGCCACGCTCACGATGCGCTCGCGGTCATTTCGCTAGCTTACCAAATACCAAATTTCGTATTACGGGACGTGAATGGATGCTGGAGGTATATATATGACAGGCGCAAACAAGATAATCACGACATGCGTGTCATGAAAGAGCAAAACATGGCTGCGTGTCATACACGCAGCCATGTGCGTGTCATGTAAGAACATTAATAGATGCCACGCTCACGATGCGCTCGCGGTCATTTCGCTAGCTTACCAAATACCAAATTTCGTATTACGGGACGTGAATGGATGCTGGAGGTATATATATGACTGGCGCATACAAGATAATCACGACATGCGTGTCATGAAAGAGCAAAACATGGCTGCGTGTCATACACGCAGCCATGTGCGTGTCATGTAAGAACATTAATAGATGCCACGCTCAGGATGCGCTCGCAGTCACTTCGCTAGCTTCACAAACACCAAATTTCGTATTACGGGACGTGAATGGATGCTGAAGGTATATATATGACAGGCGCATACAAGATAATCACGACATGTGTGTCATGAAAGAGCAAAACATGCGTGCGTGTCATACACGCAGCCATGTGCGTGTCATGTAAGAACATTAATAGATGCCACGCTCACGATGCGCTCGCGGTCATTTCGCTAGCTTCACAAACACCAAATTTTGTATTACGGGATGTGAATGGATACTTGAGGTATATATATGACTGGCGCCAACAAGATAATCACGACATGCGTGTCATGAAAGAGCAAAACATGGCTGCGTGTCATACACGCAGCCATGTGCGTGTCATGTAAGAACATTATTAGATGCCACGCTCACGATGCGCTCGCGGTCATTTCGCTAGCTTCACAAACACCAAAATTCGTATTACGGGACGTGAATGGATGCTGGAGGTATATATATGACTGGCGCATACAAGATAATGACGACATGCGTGTCATAAAAGAGCAAAACATGACTGCGTGTCATACACGCAGCCCTGTGCGTGTCATGTAAGAACATTAATAGATGCCACGCTCACGATGCGCTCGCGGTCATTTCGCTAGCTTCACAAACACCAAATTTCGTATTACGGGACGTGAATGGATGCTGGAGGTATATATATGACAGGCGCAAGCAAGATAATCACGACATGCGTGTCATGAAAGAGCAAAACATAGCTGCGTGTCATACACGCAGCCATGTGCGTGTCATGTAAGAACATTAATAGATGCCACAATCACGATGCGCTCGCGGCCATTTCGCTAGCTTCACAAACACCAAATTTCGTATTACGGGACGTGAATGAATGCTGGAGGTATATATATGGCTGGCGCAAACAAGATAATCACGACATGCGTGTCATGAAGGAGAAAATTTCGTATGACACGCAGCCATGTGCGTGTCATGTAAGAACATTACCAGATGCCACGCTCATGATTCGCTCGCGGTGATTTCGCTAGCTTCACAAACACCAAATTTCGTATTACGGGATGTGAATGGATGCTGGAGGTATATCTATGACTGGCGCAAACAAGATAATCATGACAAGCGTGTCATGAAAACGCAAAACATGGCTGCGTGTCATACACGCAGTCATGTGCGTGTCATGTAAGAACATTACCAGATGCCACATTCACGATGCGCTCGCGGTCATTTCGCTAGCTTCACAAACACCAAATTTCGTATTACGGGATGTGAATGGATGCTGGAGGTATATCTATGACTGGCGCCAAAGAGATAATTACGACATGCGTGTCATGAAACAGCAAAACAAGGCTGCGTGTCATACACGCAGCCATGTGCCTGTCATGTAAGAAGATTATTTGTTGCCACGCTCACAATGCGCTCGCGATCATTTCGCTAGCTTCCCAAACACTAAATTTTGTATTACGGGACGTGAATGAATGATGGAGGTATATATATGGCTGGCGCATACAAGATAATCACGACATGCATGTCATGAAAGAGCAAAACATGGCTGCGTGTCATACACGCAGCCATGTGCGTGTCATGTAAGAACATTAATAGATGCCACGCTCACGATGCGCTCGCGGTCATTTCGCTAGCTTCACAAAACACCAAATTTCGTATTACGGGACGTCAATGGATGCTGGAGGTATATATATGACTGGCCCATACAAGATAATCACGACATGCGTGTCATGAAAGAGCAAAACATGGCTGCGTGTCATACACGCAGCCATGTGCGTGTCATGTAAGAAAATAATAGATGCCACGCTCACGATGCGCTCGCAGTCATTTCGCTAGCTTCACAAACACCAAATTTCGTATTACGGGACGTGAATGGATGCTGGAGGTATATATATGACAGGCGCATACAAGATAATCACGACATGCGTGTCATGAAAGAGCAAAACATGCGTGCGTGTCATACACGCAGCCATGTGCGTGTCATGTAAGAACATTAATAGATGCCACGCTCACGATGCGCTCGCGGTCATTTCGCTAGCTTCACAAACACCAAATTTCGTATTACGGGACGTGAATGGATGCTGGAGGTATATATATGACAGGCGCAAGCAAGATAATCACGACATGCGTGTCATGAAAGAGCAAAACATGGCTGCGTGTCATACACGCAGCCATGTGCGTGTCATGTAAGAACATTAATAGATGCCACGCTCACGATGCGCTCGCGGTCATTTCGCTAGCTTCACAAACACCAAATTTCGTATTACGGGATGTGAATGGATACTTGAGGAATATATATGACTGGCGCCAACAAGATAATCACGACATGCGTGTCATGAAAGAGCAAAACATGGCTGCGTGTCATACACGCAGCCATGTGCGTGTCATGTAAGAACATTAATAGATGCCACGCTCACGATGCGCTCGCGGTCATTTCGCTAGCTTACCAAATACCAAATTTCGTATTACGGGACGTGAATGGATGCTGGAGGTATATATATGACTGGCGCATACAAGATAATCACGACATGCGTGTCATGAAAGAGCAAAACATGGCTGCGTGTCATACACGCAGCCATGTGCGTGTCATGTAAGAACATTAATAGATGCCACGCTCAGGATGCGCTCGCAGTCACTTCGCTAGCTTCACAAACACCAAATTTCGTATTACGGGACGTGAATGGATGCTGAAGGTATATATATGACAGGCGCATACAAGATAATCACGACATGTGTGTCATGAAAGAGCAAAACATGCGTGCGTGTCATACACGCAGCCATGTGCGTGTCATGTAAGAACATTAATAGATGCCACGCTCACGATGCGCTCGCGGTCATTTCGCTAGCTTCACAAACACCAAATTTTGTATTACGGGATGTGAATGGATACTTGAGGTATATATATGACTGACGCCAACAAGATAATCACGACATGCGTGTCATGAAAGAGCAAAACATGGCTGCGTGTCATACACGCAACCATGTGCGTGTCATGTAAGAACATTATTAGATGCCACGCTCACGATGCGCTCGCGGTCATTTCGCTAGCTTCACAAACACCAAAATTCGTATTACGGGACGTGAATGGATGCTGGAGGTATATATATGACTGGCGCATACAAGATAATGACGACATGCGTGTCATAAAAGAGCAAAACATGACTGCGTGTCATACACGCAGCCCTGTGCGTGTCATGTAAGAACATTAATAGATGCCACGCTCACGATGCGCTCGCGGTCATTTCGCTAGCTTCACAAACACCAAATTTCGTATTACGGGACGTGAATGGATGCTGGAGGTATATATATGACAGGCGCAAGCAAGATAATCACGACATGCGTGTCATGAAAGAGCAAAACATAGCTGCGTGTCATACACGCAGCCATGTGCGTGTCATGTAAGAACATTAATAGATGCCACAATCACGATGCGCTCGCGGCCATTTCGCTAGCTTCACAAACACCAAATTTCGTATTACGGGACGTGAATGAATGCTGGAGGTATATATATGGCTGGCGCAAACAAGATAATCACGACATGCGTGTCATGAAGGAGAAAATTTCGTATGACACGCAGCCATGTGCGTGTCATGTAAGAACATTACCAGATGCCACGCTCATGATTCGCTCGCGGTGATTTCGCTAGCTTCACAAACACCAAATTTCGTATTACGGGATGTGAATGGATGCTGGAGGTATATCTATGACTGGCGCAAACAAGATAATCATGACAAGCGTGTCATGAAAACGCAAAACATGGCTGCGTGTCATACACGCAGTCATGTGCGTGTCATGTAAGAACATTACCAGATGCCACGCTCACGATGCGCTCGCAGTCACTTCGCTAGCTTCACAAACACCAAATTTCGTATTACGGGACGTGAATGGATGCTGAAGGTATATATATGACAGGCGCATACAAGATAATCACGACATGTGTGTCATGAAAGAGCAAAACATGCGTGCGTGTCATACACGCAGCCATGTGCGTGTCATGTAAGAACATTAATAGATGCCACGCTCACGATGCGCTCACGGTCATTTCGCTAGCTTCACAAACACCAAATTTCGTATTACGGGACGTGAATGGATGCTGGAGGTATATATATGACAGGCGCAAGCAAGATAATCACGACATGCGTGTCATGAAAGAGCAAAACATGGCTGCGTGTCATACACGCAGCCATGTGCGTGTCATGTAAGAACATTAATAAATGCCACACTCACGATGCGCTCGCGGTCATTTCGCTAGCTTCACAAACACCAAATTTCGTATTACGGGATGTGAATGGATACTTGAGGTATATATATGACTGACGCCAACAAGATAATCACGACATGCGTGTCATGAAAGAGCAAAACATGGCTGCGTGTCATACACGCAGCCATGTGCGTGTCATGTAAGAACATTAATAGATGCCACGCTCACGATGCGCTCGCGGTCATTTCGCAAGCTTCACAAACACCAAAATTCGTATTGCGGGACGTGAATGGATGCTGGAGGTATATATATGACAGGCGCAAGCAAGATAATCACGACATGCGTGTCATGAAAGAGCAAAACATGGCTGCGTGTCATACACGCAGCCATGTGCGTGTCATGTAAGAACATTAATAGATGCCACGCTCACGATGCGCTCGCGGTCATTTCGCTAGCTTCACAAACACCAAATTTCGTATTACGGGACGTGAATGAATGCTGGAGGTATATATATGGCTGGCGCAAACAAGATAATCACGACATGCGTGTCATGAAGGAGAAAATTTCGTATGACACGCAGCCATGTGCGTGTCATGTAAGAACATTACCAGATGCCACGCTCATGATTCGCTCGCGGTGATTTCGCTAGCTTCACAAACACCAAATTTCTTATTACGGGACGTGAAATAATGCTGGAGGTATATATATGACTGGCGCAAACAAGATAATCATGACAAGCGTGTCATGAAAGAGCGAAACATGGCTGAGTGTCATACACGCAGCCATGTGCGTGTTATGTAAGAACATTACCAGATGCCACGTTCACGATGCGCTCGCGGTCATTTCGCTAGCTTCACAAACACCAAATTTCGTATTACGGGATGTGAATGGATGCTGGAGGTATATCTATGACTAGCGCCAACAAGATAATTACGACATGCGTGTCATGAAACAGCAAAACAAGGCTGCGTGTCATACACGCAGCCATGTGCCTGTCATGTAAGAAGATTATTTGTTGCCACGCTCACAATGCGCTCGCGGTCATTTCGCTAGCTTCCCAAACACTAAATTTCGTATTACGGGACGTGAATGAATGATGGAGGTATATATATGGCTGGCGCATACAAGATAATCACGACATGCGTGTCATGAAGGAGCAAAACATGGCTGCGTGTCATACACGCAGCCATGTGCGTGTCATGTAAGAACAATAATAGATGCCACGCTCACGATGCGCTCGCGGTCATTTCGCTAGCTTCACAAATACCAAATTTCGTATTACGGGACGTGAATGGATGCTGGAGGTATATATATGACTGGCGCATACAAGATAATCACGACATGCGTGTCATGAAAGAGCAAAACATGGCTGCGTGTCATACACGCAGCCATGTGCGTGTCATGTAAGAACATTAATAGATGCCACGCTCACGATGCGCTCGCGGTCATTTCGCTAGCTTACCAAATACCAAATTTCGTATTACGGGACGTGAATGGATGCTGGAGGTATATATATGACAGGCGCAAACAAGATAATCACGACATGCGTGTCATGAAAGAGCAAAACATGGCTGCGTGTCATACACGCAGCCATGTGCGTGTCATGTAAGAACATTAATAGATGCCACGCTCACGATGCGCTCGCGGTCATTTCGCTAGCTTACCAAATACCAAATTTCGTATTACGGGACGTGAATGGATGCTGGAGGTATATATATGACTGGCGCATACAAGATAATCACGACATGCGTGTCATGAAAGAGCAAAACATGGCTGCGTGTCATACACGCAGCCATGTGCGTGTCATGTAAGAACATTAATAGATGCCACGCTCAGGATGCGCTCGCAGTCACTTCGCTAGCTTCACAAACACCAAATTTCGTATTACGGGACGTGAATGGATGCTGAAGGTATATATATGACAGGCGCATACAAGATAATCACGACATGTGTGTCATGAAAGAGCAAAACATGCGTGCGTGTCATACACGCAGCCATGTGCGTGTCATGTAAGAACATTAATAGATGCCACGCTCACGATGCGCTCGCGGTCATTTCGCTAGCTTCACAAACACCAAATTTTGTATTACGGGATGTGAATGGATACTTGAGGTATATATATGACTGGCGCCAACAAGATAATCACGACATGCGTGTCATGAAAGAGCAAAACATGGCTGCGTGTCATACACGCAGCCATGTGCGTGTCATGTAAGAACATTATTAGATGCCACGCTCACGATGCGCTCGCGGTCATTTCGCTAGCTTCACAAACACCAAAATTCGTATTACGGGACGTGAATGGATGCTGGAGGTATATATATGACTGGCGCATACAAGATAATGACGACATGCGTGTCATAAAAGAGCAAAACATGACTGCGTGTCATACACGCAGCCCTGTGCGTGTCATGTAAGAACATTAATAGATGCCACGCTCACGATGCGCTCGCGGTCATTTCGCTAGCTTCACAAACACCAAATTTCGTATTACGGGACGTGAATGGATGCTGGAGGTATATATATGACAGGCGCAAGCAAGATAATCACGACATGCGTGTCATGAAAGAGCAAAACATAGCTGCGTGTCATACACGCAGCCATGTGCGTGTCATGTAAGAACATTAATAGATGCCACAATCACGATGCGCTCGCGGCCATTTCGCTAGCTTCACAAACACCAAATTTCGTATTACGGGACGTGAATGAATGCTGGAGGTATATATATGGCTGGCGCAAACAAGATAATCACGACATGCGTGTCATGAAGGAGAAAATTTCGTATGACACGCAGCCATGTGCGTGTCATGTAAGAACATTACCAGATGCCACGCTCATGATTCGCTCGCGGTGATTTCGCTAGCTTCACAAACACCAAATTTCGTATTACGGGATGTGAATGGATGCTGGAGGTATATCTATGACTGGCGCAAACAAGATAATCATGACAAGCGTGTCATGAAAACGCAAAACATGGCTGCGTGTCATACACGCAGTCATGTGCGTGTCATGTAAGAACATTACCAGATGCCACATTCACGATGCGCTCGCGGTCATTTCGCTAGCTTCACAAACACCAAATTTCGTATTACGGGATGTGAATGGATGCTGGAGGTATATCTATGACTGGCGCCAAAGAGATAATTACGACATGCGTGTCATGAAACAGCAAAACAAGGCTGCGTGTCATACACGCAGCCATGTGCCTGTCATGTAAGAAGATTATTTGTTGCCACGCTCACAATGCGCTCGCGATCATTTCGCTAGCTTCCCAAACACTAAATTTTGTATTACGGGACGTGAATGAATGATGGAGGTATATATATGGCTGGCGCATACAAGATAATCACGACATGCATGTCATGAAAGAGCAAAACATGGCTGCGTGTCATACACGCAGCCATGTGCGTGTCATGTAAGAACATTAATAGATGCCACGCTCACGATGCGCTCGCGGTCATTTCGCTAGCTTCACAAAACACCAAATTTCGTATTACGGGACGTCAATGGATGCTGGAGGTATATATATGACTGGCCCATACAAGATAATCACGACATGCGTGTCATGAAAGAGCAAAACATGGCTGCGTGTCATACACGCAGCCATGTGCGTGTCATGTAAGAAAATAATAGATGCCACGCTCACGATGCGCTCGCAGTCATTTCGCTAGCTTCACAAACACCAAATTTCGTATTACGGGACGTGAATGGATGCTGGAGGTATATATATGACAGGCGCATACAAGATAATCACGACATGCGTGTCATGAAAGAGCAAAACATGCGTGCGTGTCATACACGCAGCCATGTGCGTGTCATGTAAGAACATTAATAGATGCCACGCTCACGATGCGCTCGCGGTCATTTCGCTAGCTTCACAAACACCAAATTTCGTATTACGGGACGTGAATGGATGCTGGAGGTATATATATGACAGGCGCAAGCAAGATAATCACGACATGCGTGTCATGAAAGAGCAAAACATGGCTGCGTGTCATACACGCAGCCATGTGCGTGTCATGTAAGAACATTAATAGATGCCACGCTCACGATGCGCTCGCGGTCATTTCGCTAGCTTCACAAACACCAAATTTCGTATTACGGGATGTGAATGGATACTTGAGGAATATATATGACTGGCGCCAACAAGATAATCACGACATGCGTGTCATTAAAGAGCAAAACATGGCTGCGTGTCATACACGCAGCCATGTGCGTGTCATGTAAGAACATTAATAGATGCCACGCTCACGATGCGCTCGCGGTCATTTCGCTAGCTTACCAAATACCAAATTTCGTATTACGGGACGTGAATGGATGCTGGAGGTATATATATGACTGGCGCATACAAGATAATCACGACATGCGTGTCATGAAAGAGCAAAACATGGCTGCGTGTCATACACGCAGCCATGTGCGTGTCATGTAAGAACATTAATAGATGCCACGCTCAGGATGCGCTCGCAGTCACTTCGCTAGCTTCACAAACACCAAATTTCGTATTACGGGACGTGAATGGATGCTGAAGGTATATATATGACAGGCGCATACAAGATAATCACGACATGTGTGTCATGAAAGAGCAAAACATGCGTGCGTGTCATACACGCAGCCATGTGCGTGTCATGTAAGAACATTAATAGATGCCACGCTCACGATGCGCTCGCGGTCATTTCGCTAGCTTCACAAACACCAAATTTTGTATTACGGGATGTGAATGGATACTTGAGGTATATATATGACTGGCGCCAACAAGATAATCACGACATGCGTGTCATGAAAGAGCAAAACATGGCTGCGTGTCATACACGCAGCCATGTGCGTGTCATGTAAGAACATTATTAGATGCCACGCTCACGATGCGCTCGCGGTCATTTCGCTAGCTTCACAAACACCAAAATTCGTATTACGGGACGTGAATGGATGCTGGAGGTATATATATGACTGGCGCATACAAGATAATGACGACATGCGTGTCATAAAAGAGCAAAACATGACTGCGTGTCATACACGCAGCCCTGTGCGTGTCATGTAAGAACATTAATAGATGCCACGCTCACGATGCGCTCGCGGTCATTTCGCCAGCTTCACAAACACCAAATTTCGTATTACGGGACGTGAATGGATGCTGGAGGTATATATATGACAGGCGCAAGCAAGATAATCACGACATGCGTGTCATGAAAGAGCAAAACATAGCTGCGTGTCATACACGCAGCCATGTGCGTGTCATGTAAGAACATTAATAGATGCCACAATCACGATGCGCTCGCGGCCATTTCGCTAGCTTCACAAACACCAAATTTCGTATTACGGGACGTGAATGAATGCTGGAGGTATATATATGGCTGGCGCAAACAAGATAATCACGACATGCGTGTCATGAAGGAGAAAATTTCGTATGACACGCAGCCATGTGCGTGTCATGTAAGAACATTACCAGATGCCACGCTCATGATTCGCTCGCGGTGATTTCGCTAGCTTCACAAACACCAAATTTCGTATTACGGGATGTGAATGGATGCTGGAGGTATATCTATGACTGGCGCAAACAAGATAATCATGACAAGCGTGTCATGAAAACGCAAAACATGGCTGCGTGTCATACACGCAGTCATGTGCGTGTCATGTAAGAACATTACCAGATGCCACATTCACGATGCGCTCGCGGTCATTTCGCTAGCTTCACAAACACCAAATTTCGTATTACGGGATGTGAATGGATGCTTGAGGTATATCTATGACTGGCGCCAAAGAGATAATTACGACATGCGTGTCATGAAACAGCAAAACAAGGCTGCGTGTCATACACGCAGCCATGTGCCTGTCATGTAAGAAGATTATTTGTTGCCACGCTCACAATGCGCTCGCGATCATTTCGCTAGCTTCCCAAACACTAAATTTTGTATTACGGGACGTGAATGAATGATGGAGGTATATATATGGCTGGCGCATACAAGATAATCACGACATGCATGTCATGAAAAAGCAAAACATGGCTGCGTGTCATACACGCAGCCATGTGCGTGTCATGTAAGAACATTAATAGATGCCACGCTCACGATGCGCTCGCGGTCATTTCGCTAGCTTCACAAAACACCAAATTTCGTATTACGGGACGTCAATGGATGCTGGAGGTATATATATGACTGGCCCATACAAGATAATCACGACATGCGTGTCATGAAAGAGCAAAGCATGGCTGCGTGTCATACACGCAGCCATGTGCGTGTCATGTAAGAAAATAATAGATGCCACGCTCACGATGCGCTCGCAGTCATTTCGCTAGCTTCACAAACACCAAATTTCGTATTACGGGACGTGAATGGATGCTGGAGGTATATATATGACAGGCGCATACAAGATAATCACGACATGCGTGTCATGAAAGAGCAAAACATGCGTGCGTGTCATACACGCAGCCATGTGCGTGTCATGTAAGAACATTAATAGATGCCACGCTCACGATGCGCTCGCGGTCATTTCGCTAGCTTCACAAACACCAAATTTCGTATTACGGGACGTGAATGGATGCTGGAGGTATATATATGACAGGCGCAAGCAAGATAATCACGACATGCGTGTCATGAAAGAGCAAAACATGGCTGCGTGTCATACACGCAGCCATGTGCGTGTTATGTAAGAACATTACCAGATGCCACGTTCACGATGCGCTCGCGGTCATTTCGCTATCTTCACAAACACCAAATTTCGTATTACGGGATGTGAATGGATGCTGGAGGTATATCTATGACTAGCGCCAACAAGATAATTACGACATGCATGTCACGAAAGAGCAAAACATGGCTGCGTGTCATACACGCAGCCAAGTGCGTGTCATGTAAGAACATTAATAGATGCCACGCTCACGATGCGCTCGCGGTCATTTCGCTAGCTTCACAAAACACCAAATTTCGTATTACGGGACGTCAATGGATGCTGGAGGTATATATATGACTGGCGCATACAAGATAATCACGACATGCGTGTCATGAAAGAGCAAAACATGGCTGCGTGTCATACACGCAGCCATGTGCGTGTCATGTAAGAAAATTGATAGATGCCACGCTCACGATGCGCTCGCAGTCATTTCGCTAGCTTCACAAACACCAAATTTCGTATTACGGGACGTGAATGAATGCTGGAGGTATATATATGGCTGGCGCAAACTAGATAATCACGACATGCAGGTCATGAAGGAGAAACTTTCGTATGACACGCAGCCATGTGCGTGTCATGTAAGAACATTACCAGATGCCACGCTCATGATTCGCTCGCGGTGATTTCGCTAGCTTCACAAACACCAAATTTCTTATTACGGGACGTGAAATAATGCTGGAGGTATATCTATGACTGGCGCAAACAAGATAATCATGACAAGCGTGTCATGAAAGAGCGAAACATGGCTGAGTGTCATACACGCAGCCATGTGCGTGTTATGTAAGAACATTACCAGATGCCACGTTCACGATGAGCTCGCGGTCATTTCGCTAGCTTCACAAACACCAAATTTCGTATTACGGGATGTGAATGGATGCTGGAGGTATATCTATGACTAGCGCCGACAAGATAATTACGACATGCGTGTCATGAAACAGCAAAACAAGGCTGCGTGTCATACACGCAGCCATGTGCCTGTCATGTAAGAAGATTATTTGTTGCCACGCTCACAATGCGCTCGCGGTCATTTCGCTAGCTTCCCAAACACTAAATTTCGTATTACGGGACGTGAATGAATGATGGAGGTATATATATGGCTGGCGCATACAAGATAATCACGACATGCGTGTCATGAAGGAGCAAAACATGGCTGCGTGTCATACACGCAGCCATGTGCGTGTCATGTAAGAACATTAATAGATGCCACGCTCACGATGCGCTCGCGGTCATTTCGCTAGCTTCACAAATACCAAATTTCGTATTACGGGACGGGAATGGATGCTGGAGGTATATATATGACTGGCGAATACAAGATAATCACGACATGCGTGTCATGAAAGAGCAAAACATGGCTGCGTGTCATACACGCAGCCATGTGCGTGTCATGTAAGAACATAATTAGATGCCACGCTCAGGATGCGCTCGCAGTCACTTCGCTAGCTTCACAAACACCTAATTTCGTATTACGGGACGTGAATGGATGCTGAAGGTATATATATGACAGGCGCATACAAGATAATCACGACATGTGTGTCATGAAAGAGCAAAACATGCGTGCGTGTCATACACGCAGCCATGTGCGTGTCATGTAAGAACATTAATAGATGCCACGCTCACGATGCGCTCACGGTCATTTCGCTAGCTTCACAAACACCAAATTTCGTATTACGGGACGTGAATGGATGCTGGAGGTATATATATGACAGGCGCAAACAAGATAATCACGACATGCGTGTCATGAAAGAGCAAAACATGGCTGCGTGTCATACACGCAGCCATGTGCGGGTCATGTAAGAACATTAATAGATGCCACGCTCACGATGCGCTCGCGGTCATTTCGCTAGCTTCACAAATACCAAATTTCGTAT
This sequence comes from Rhipicephalus microplus, assembly GCF_043290135.1. NCBI lineage: Eukaryota > Metazoa > Arthropoda > Arachnida > Ixodida > Ixodidae > Rhipicephalus > Rhipicephalus microplus. The sequence continues at coordinate 351,399,317 of NC_134710.1, read as the reverse complement.
TACGGGACGTGAATGGATGCTGGAGGTATATATATGACTGGCGCATACAAGATAATCACGACACGCGTGTCATGAAAGAGCAAAACATAGCTGCGTGTCATACACGCAGCCATGTGCGTGTCATGTAAGAACATTAATAGATGCCACGCTCAGGATGCGCTCGCAGTCACTTCGCTAGCTTCACAAACACCAAATTTCGTATTACGGGACGTGAATGGATGCTGAAGGTATATATATGACAGGCGCATACAAGATAATCACGACATGTGTGTCATGAAAGAGCAAAACATGCGTGCGTGTCATACACGCAGCCATGTGCGTGTCATGTAAGAACATTAATAGATGCCACGCTCACGATGCGCTCACGGTCATTTCGCTAGCTTCACAAACACCAAATTTCGTATCACGGGACGTGAATGGATGCTGGAGGTATATATATGACAGGCGCAAACAAGATAATCACGACATGCCTGTCATGAAAGAGCAAAACATGGCTGCGTGTCATACACGCAGCCATGTGCGTGTCATGTAAGAACATTAATAGATGCCACGCTCACGATGCGCTCGCGGTCATTTCGCTAGCTTCACAAATACCAAATTTCGTATTACGGGACGTGAATGGATGCTGGAGGTATATATATGACTGGCGCATACAAGATAATCACGACACGCGTGTCATGAAAGAGCAAAACATGGCTGCGTGTCATACACGCAGGCATGTGCGTGTCATGTAAGAACATTAAGAGATGCCACGCTCACGATGCGCTCGCGGTCATTTCGCTAGCTTCACAAACATCAAATTTCGTATTACGGGATGTGAATGGATACTTGAGGTATATATATGACTGGCGCCAACAAGATAATCACGACATGCGTGTCATGAAAGAGCAAAACATGGCTGCGTGTCATACACGCAGCCATGTGCGTGTCATGTAAGAACATTAATAGATGCCATGCTCACGATGCGCTCGCGGTCATTTCGCTAGCTTCACAAACACCAAAATTCGTATTACGGGACGTGAATGGATGCTGGAGGTATATATATGACTGGCGCATACAAGATAATCACGACATGCGTGTCATAAAAGAGCAAAACATGACTGCGTGTCATACACGCAGCCATGTGCGTGTCATGTAAGAACATTATTAGATGCCACGCTCACGATGCGCTCGCGGTCATTTCGCTAGCTTCACAAACACCAAATTTCGTATTACGGGACGTGAATGGATGCTGGAGGTATATATATGACAGGCGCAAGCAAGATAATCACGACATGCGTGTCATGAAAGAGCAAAACATAGCTGCGTGTCATACACGCAGCCATGTGCGTGTCATGTAAGAACATTAATAGATGCCACGCTCACGATGCGCTCGCGGTCATTTCGCTAGCTTCACAAACACCAAAATTCGTATTACGGGACGTGAATGGATGCTGGAGGTATATATATGACTGGCGCATACAAGATAATCACGACATGCGTGTCATAAAAGAGCAAAACATGACTGCGTGTCATACACGCAGCCATGTGCGTGTCATGCAAGAACATTAATAGATGCCACGCTCACGATGCGTTCACGGTCATTTCGCTAGCTTCACAAACACCAAATTTCGTATTACGGGACGTGAATGGATGCTGGAGGTATATATATGGCTGGCGCAAACAAGATAATCACGACATGCGTGTCATGAAGGAGAAAATTTCGTATGACACACAGCCATGTGCGTGTCATGTAAGAACATAACCAGATGCCACGCTCATGATTCGCTCGCGGTGATTTCGCTAGCTTCACAAACACCAAATTTCGTATTACGGGATGTGAATGGATGCTGGAGGTATATCTATGACTGGCGCAAACAAGATAATCATGACAAGCGTGTCATGAAAACGCAAAACATGGCTGCGTGTCATACACGCAGTCATGTGCGTGTCATGTAAGAACATTACCAGATGCCACGTTCACGATGCGCTCGCGGTCATTTCGCTAGCTTCACAAACACCAAATTTCGTATTACGGGATGTGAATGGATGCTGGAGGTATATCTATGACTGGCGCCAAAGAGATAATTACGACATGCGTGTCATGAAACAGCAAAACAAGGCTGCGTGTCATACACGCAGCCATGTGCGTGTCATGTAAGAAGAATATTTGTTGCCACACTCACAATGCGCTCGCGGTCATTTCGCTAGCTTCCCAAACACTAAATTTCGTATTACGGGACGTGAATGAATGATGGAGGTATATATATGGCTGGCGCATACAAGATAATCACGACATGCGTGTCATGAAGGAGCAAAACATGGCTGCGTGTCATACACGCAGCCATGTGCGTGTCATGTAAGAACATTATTAGATGCCACGCTCACGATGCGCTCGCGGTCATTTCGCTAGCTTCACAAACACCAAATTTCGTATTACGGGACGTGAATAAATGCTGGAGGTATATATATGGCTGGCGCAAACAAAATAATCACGACATGCGTGTCATGAAGGAGAAAATTTCGTATGACACGCAGCCATGTGCGTGTCATGTAAGAACATTACCAGATGCCACGCTCATGATGCGCTCTCGGTCACTTCGCTAGCTTCACAAACACCCAATTTCTTATTACGGGACGTGAAATAATACTGGAGGTATATCTATGACTGGCGCAAACAAGATAATCATGACAAGCGTGTCATGAAAGAGCGAAACATGGCTGCAAGTCATACACGCAGCCATGTGCGTGTTATGTAAGAACATTACCAGATGCCACGTTCAAGATGCGCTCGCGGTCATTTCGCTAGCTTCACAAACACCAAATTTCGTATTACGGGATGTGAATGGATGCTGGAGGTATATCTATGACTAGCGCCAACAAGATATATACAACATGCGTGTCATGAAACAGCAAAACAAGGCTGCGTGTCATACACGCAGCCATGTGCCTGTCATGTAAGAAGATTATTTGTTGCCACACTCACAATGCGCTCGCGGTCATTTCGCTAGCTTCCCAAACACTAAATTTCGTATTACGGGACGTGAATGAATGATGGAGGTATATATATGGCTGGCGCATACAAGATAATCACGACATGCGTGTCATGAAGAAGCAAAACATGGCTGCGTGTCATACACGCAGCCATGTGCGTGTCATGTAAGAACATTAATAGATGCCACGCTCACGATGCGCTCGCAGTCATTTCGCTAGCTTCACAAACACCAAATTTCGTATTACGGGACGTGAATGGATGCTGAAGGTATATATATGACAGGCGCATAAAGATAATCACGACATGCGTGTCATGAAAGAGCAAAACTTGCGTGCGTGTCATACACGCAGCCATGTGCGTGTCATGTAAGAACATTAATAGATGCCACGCTCACGATGCGCTCGCGGTCATTTCGCTAGCTTCACCAACACCAAATTTCGTATTACGGGACGTGAATGGATGCTGGAAGTTTATATATGACAGGCGCAAGCAAGATAATCACGACATGCGTGTCATGAAAGAGCAAAACATGGCTGCGTGTCATACACGCAGCCATGTGCGTGTCATGTAAGAACATTAATAAATGCCACGCTCACGATGCGCTCGCGGTCATTTCGCTAGCTTCACAAACACCAAATTTCGTATTTCGGGACGTGAATGGATGCCGAAGGTATATATATGACTGGCGCAAACAAGATAATCACGGCATGTGTGTCATGTAAGAACATTACTAGATGCCACGCTCACGATACGCTCGCGGTCATTTCGCTAGCTTCACAAACACCAAATTTCGAATTACGGGACGTGAATGGATGCCGGAGGTATATATATGACTGGCGCAAACAAGATAATCACGGCATGCGTGTCATGTAAGAAAATTACTAGATGCCACGCTCACAATACGCTCGCGGTCGTTTCGCTAGCTTCATAAACACAAAATTTCGTATTACGGGACGTGAATGGATGCCGGGGGTATATATATGACTGGCGCAAACAAGATAATCACTACATGCGTGTCAAGTAAGAACATTACTAGGTGCCACGCTCACGATACGCTCGCAGTCATTTCGCTCGCTTCACAAACACCAAACTTCGTATTACGGGACGTGAATGGATTCCGGAGGTATATATATGACTGGCGCAAACAAGATAATCACGGCATGAGTGTCATGTAAGAACATTACTAGGTGCCACGCTCACGATACGCTCACAGTAATTTCGCTAGCTTCACAAACACCAAATTTCGTATTACGGGACGTGAATGGATGCCGGAAGTATATATAAGACTGACGCAAACAAGATAATCACGGCATGCGTGTCATGTAAGAAGATTACTAGGTGCCACGCTCACGATACGCTCGAAGTCACTTCACTAGCTTCACAAACATCAAATTTCGTATTACGGGACGTGAATGGATGCCGGAGGTATATATATGACTGGCGCAAACAAGATAATCACGGCGTGCGTGTCATGTAAGAACATTACTAGGTGCCACGCTCACGAGACGCTCGCGGTCATTTCGCTAGCTTCACAATTCCCAAATTTCGTATTACGGGACGTGAATTAATGCTGGAGGTATATATATGACTGGCGAAAACAAAATAATCATTTCATGCATGTCATGAAAGAGCAAAACATGGCTGCGTGTCATGTAAAAACATTACTATATGCCACGCTCACGATGCGCTCGCGGTCATTTCGCTAGCTTCTCAAACACTAAATTTCGTATTATGGGACGTGGATTAATGCCGGAGGTATTTATACGGCTGGCGCAAACAAGATAATCACGACATGCGTGTCATGAAAGAGCAAATCATGGCTGCGTGTCATACACACAGCCATGTGCGTGTCATGTAAAAACATTACTAGATGCCACGCTCACGATGCACTCGCGGTCGTTTCGCTAGCTTCATAAACACCAAATTTCGTATTACGAGACGTGAATGGATGCTGGAGGTATATATATGACTTGCGCAAAGAAGATAATCATGACATGCGTGTCTAGAAAGAGCAAAACATTGCTGCCTGTCATACACGCAGCCATGTGCGTGTCATGTAAGAACCATACCAGATGTCACGTTCGCGATGCGCTCGCGGTCATTTCGCTAGCTTCACAAACACCAAATTTCGTATTACGGGACGTGAATGGATGCTGGAGGTATATATATGACTGGCGCAAACAAGGTAATCACGACATGCGTGTCATGAAAGAGCAAGACATGGCGCCGTGTCATAAACGCAGCCGTGAGCGTGTCATGTAAGAACATTACTAGATGCCACGCTCACGATGCGCTCGCGGTCATTTCGCTAGCTTCACAAACACCAAATTTCGTATTACATAACGTGATTGGATGCTGGAGGTATATATATGACTGGCGCAAACAAGATAATCACGACAAGGGTGTCATGAAAGAGCAAAAATTCGCTACGTGTCATACACGCAGCCATGTGCGTGTCATGTAAGAACATTACTAGATGCCACGCTCACGATGCGCTCGCGGTCATTTCGCTAGCTTCACAAACACCAAATTTCGTATTACGGGACGTGAATGGATGCCGGAGGTATATATATGACTGGTGCAAACAAGATAATCACGGCATGCGTGTCATGTAAGAACATTACTAAGTGCCACGCTCATGATACGCTCGCAGTCATTTCGCTAGCTTCACAAACACCAAATTTCGTATTACGGGACGTGAATGGATGCCGGAGGTATATATATGAATGGCGCAAACAAGATAATCACGGCATGCGTGTCATGTAAGAAGATTACTAGGTGCCACGCTCACGATACGCTCGCAGTCATTTCACTAGCTTCACAAACACCAAATTTCTTATTACGGGACGTGAATGGATGCCGGAGGTATATATATGACTGGCGCAAACAAGATAATCACGGCATGCGTGTCATGTAAGAACATTACTAGGTGCCACGCTCACGATACGCTCGCGGTCATTTCGCTAGCTTCACAAACACCAAATTTCGTATTACGGGACGTGAATGGATATTGGAGGTATATATATGACTGGCGCAAACATGATAATCACGGCATGCGTGTCATGTAAGAACATTACTAGGTGCCACGCTCACGAAACGCTCGCAGTCATTTCGCTAGCTTAACAAACACCAAATTTCGTATTACGTGACATGAATGGATGGCGGAGGTATATTTATGACTGGCGCAAACAAGATAATCACGGCATGCGTTTCATGTAAGAACATTACTAGGTGCCATGCTCACGATACGCTCGCGGTCATTTCGCTAGCTTCACAAACACCAAATTTCGTATTACGGGACGTGAATTAATGCTGGAGGTATATATATGACTGGCGAAAACAAAATAATCATGTCAAGCGTGTCATGAAAGAGCAAAACATGGCTGCCTGTCATGTAAGAACATTACTATATGCCACGCTCACGATGCGCTCGCGGTCATTTCACTAGCTGCTCAAACACTAAATTTCGTATTACGGGACGTGAATTAATGCTGGAGGTATATATATGACTGGCACAAAGAAGATAATCAAGACATGCGTGTCATGAAAGAGTAAAACATGGCTGCGTGTCATACACGCAGCCATGTGCGTGTCATGTAAAAACATTACTAGATGCCACGCTCACGATGCACTCGCGGTCATTTCGCTAGCTTCACAAACACCAAATTTCGTATTACGAGACGTGAATGGATGCTAGAGGTATATATATGACTTGCGCAAAGAAGATAATCACGACATGCGTGTCTAGAAAGAGCAAAACATTGCTGCCCGTCATACACGCAGCCATGTGCGTGTCATGTAAGAACCATAATAGATGTCACGTTCGCGATGCGCTCGCGGTCATTTCGCTAGCTTCTTAAGCACTAAATTTCGTATTACGGGACGTGAATTAGTGCTGGAGGTATATATATGACTGGCTAAAACAAGATAATCACGACATGCGTGTCATGAAAGAGCAAAATATGACGGCGTGTCATACACGCAACCATGTGCCTGTCATGTAAGAAGATTACTAGATGCCATGCTCACGATGCGCTCGCGGTCATTTCGCTAGCTTCCCAAACACCAAATTTCGTATTACGGGAGGTGAATGCATCCTGTAGGTATATATATGACTGGCGCATACAAGATAATCACGACATGCGTGTCATAAAAGAGCAAAACATGGCTGTGTGTCATACAGGCAGCCATGTGCGTGTCATGTAAGAACATTACCAGACGCCACGTTCATGATGTGCTCGCGGTCATTTCGCTAGTTTCACAAACATCAAATTTGGTGTTATCGGACGTGAATGGATGCTGGAGGTATATATATGACTGGCGCAAACAAGATAATCATGACATGCGTGTCATGTAAGAACAGTACATGGCTGCGTGTCATACAAGCAACCATGTGCGTGTCATGTAAGAACATTACCAGATGCCACGCTCATGATGCGCTCGCGGTCATTTCGCTAGCTTCACAAACACCAAATTTTGTATTTCGGGGCGTGAATGGAGGAAAGAGGTATAAGTATGACTGGTGCAGACACGATAACCATGTCATGCGTGTCATGTAAGAACAATACATGGCTGCGTGTCATACAGGCAGCCATGTGCGTGTCATGTAAGAACATTACTAGATGCCACGCTCATGATGCGCTCACGGTCATTTCGCTAGCTTCACAAACACCAAATTAGGTATTATGGGACGTGAATTAATGCTGGAGGTATATATATATGACTGGCGAAAAGAAAATTATCATGTCATGCGTGTCATAAAAGAGCAAAACATGGCTGCGTGTCATGTAAGAACATTACTATATGCCACGCTCACGATGCGCTCGCGGTCATTTCGCTTGCTTCTTAAGCACTAAATTTCGTATTACGGGACGTGAAATAATGCTGGAGGTATATATATGACTGGCGCAAACAAGATAATCACGACATGCGTGTCATGAAAGAGCAAAACATGGCTGCGTGTCATGTAAGAACACTACTAGATGCCACGCTCACGATGCACTCGTGGTCATTTTGCTACCTTCACAATCACCAAAGTTCGTATTACGGGACGTGAATGGATGCTGGAGGTATATATATGACTGGCGCAAACAAGGTAATCACGACATGCGTGTCATGAAAGAGCAAGACTTGGCGCCGTGTCATAAACGCAGCCGTGTGCGTGTCATGTAAAAACATTACTAGATGCCATGCTCACGATGCGCTCGCGGTCATTTCGCTAGCTTCACAAACACCTAATTTCGTATTACGGGACGTGAATGGATGCTGGAGGTATATATATGACTGGCGCAAACAAGGTAATCACGACATGCGTGTCATGAAAGAGCAAGACTTGGCGCCGTGTAATAAACGCAGCCGTGTGCGTGTCATGTAAGAACATTACTAGATGCCACGCTCACGATGCGCTCGCGGTCATTTCGCTAGCTTCACAAACACCAAATTTCGTATTACGGGACGTGAATGGATGCTGGAGGTATATATATGACTGGCGCAAACAAGGTAATCACGACATGCCTGTCATGAAAGAGCAAGACTTGGCGCCGTGTCATAATCGCAGCCGTGTGCGTGTCATGTAAAAACATTACTAGATGCCACGCTCACGATGCGCTCGCGGTCATTTCGCTAGCTTCACAAACACCTAATTTCGTATTACGGAACGTGAATGGATGCTGGAGGTATATGTATGACTGGCGCAAACAAGGTAATCACGACATGCGTGTCATGAAAGAGCAAGACTTGGCGCCGTGTAATAAACGCAGCCGTGTGCGTGTCATGTAAGAACATTACTAGATGCCACGCTCACGATGCGCTCGCGGTCATTTCGCTAGCTTCACAAACACCAAATTTCGTATTACGGGACGTGAATGGATGCTGGAGGTATATATATATGACTGGCGCAAACAAGGTAATCACGACATGCGTGTCATGAAAGAGCAAGACTTGGCGCCGTGTAATAAACGCGGCCGTGTGCGTGTCATGTAAGAACATTACTAGATGCCACGCTCACGATGCGCTCGTGGTCATTTCGCTAGCTTCACAAACACCAAATTTCGTATTACGGGACGTGAATGGATGCTGGAGGTATATATATGACTGGCGCAAACAAGATAATCACGGCATGCGTGTCATGTAAGAACATTACTAGGTGCCACGCTCACGATGCGCTCGCAGTCATTTCGCTAGCTTCACAAACACCAAATTTCGTATTACGGGACGTGAATGGATGCCGGAGGTATATATATTACTGGCGCAAACAAGATAATCACGGGATGCGTGTCATGTGAGAACATTACTAGGTGCCACGCTCACGATACGCTCGCAGTCATTTCGCTAGCTTCACAAACACCAAAGTTCGTATTACGGGACGTGAATGGATGCCCGAGGTATATATATGACTGGCGCAAACAAGATAATCACGGCATGCGTGTCATGTAAGAACATTACTAGGTGCCACGCTCACGATACGCTCGCAGTCATTTCGCTAGCTTCACAAACACCAAATTTCGTATTACGGGACGTGAATGGATGCCCGAGGTATATATATGACTGGCGCAAACAAGATAATCACGGCATGCGTGTCATGTAAGAACATTACTAGGTGCCACGCTCACGATACGCTCGCAGTCATTTTGCTAGCTTCACAAACACCAAGTTTCGTATTACGGGACGTGAATGGATGCCGGAGGTATATATATGACTGGCGCAAACAAGATAATCACGGCATGCGTGTCATGTAAAAACATTACTAGGTGCCACGCTCACGATACGCTCGCAGTCATTTCGCTAGCTTCACAAACACCAAATTTCGTATTACGGGACGTGAATGGATGCCGGAGGTATATATATGACTGGCGCAAACAAGATAATCACGGCATGCGTATCATGTAAGAAGATTACTAGGTGCCACGCTCACGATACGCTCGCAGTCATTTCACTAGCTTCACAAACACCAAATTTCGTATTACGGGACGTGAATGGATTCCGGAGGTATATATATGACTGGCGCAAACAAGATAATCACGGCATGCGTGTCATGTAAGAAGATTACTAGGTGCCACGCTCACGATACGCTCGCAGTCATTTCCCTAGCTTCACAAACACCAAATTTCTTATTACGGGACGTGAATGGATGCCGGAGGTATATATATGACTGGCGCAAACAAGATAATCACGGCATGCGTGTCATGTAAGAACATTACTAGGTGCCACGCTCACGAAACGCTCGCAGTCATTTCGCTAGCTTAACAAACACCAAATTTCGTATTACGAGACGTGAATGGATGGCGGAGGTATATTTATGACTGGCGCAAACAAGATAATCACGGCATGCGTTTCATGTAAGAACATTACTAGGTGCCATGCTCACGATTCGCTCGCGATCATTTCGCTAGCTTCACAAACACCAAATTTCGTATTACGGGACGTAAATTAATGCTGGAGGTATATATATGACTGGCGAAAACAAAATAGTCATGTCAAGCGTGTCATGAAAGAGCAAAACATGGCTGCGTGTCATGTAAGAACATTACTATATGCCACGCTCACGATGCGCTCGCGGTCATTTCACTAGCTGCTCAAACACTAAATTTCGTATTACGGGACGTGAATTAATGCTGGAGGTATATATATGACTGGCACAAACAAGATAATCAAGACATGCGTGTCTAGAAAGAGCAAAACATTGCTGCCCGTCATACACGCAGCCATGTGCGTGTCATGTAAGAACCATAATAGATGTCACGTTCGCGATGCGCTCGCGGTCATTTCGCTGGCTTCTTAAGCACTAAATTTCGTATAACGGGACGTGAATTAGTGCTGGAGGTATATATATGACTGGCAAAAACAAGATAATCAGGACATGCGTGTCATGAAAGAGCAATACATGGCGGCGTGTCATACACGCAACCATGTGCCTGTCATGTAAGAAGATTACTAGATGCCATGCTCACGATGCGCTCGCGGTCATTTCGCTAGCTTCCCAAACACTAAATTTCGTATTACGGGACGTGAATGGATCCTGTAGGTATATATATGACTGGCGCATACAAGATAATCACGACATGCGTGTCATAAAAGAGCAAAACATGGCTGTGTGTCATACAGGCAGCCATGTGCGTGTCATGTAAGAACATTACCAGACGCCACGTTCATGATGTGCTCACGGTTTTTTCGCTAGTTTCACAAACATCAAATTTGGTGTTATCGGACGTGAATGGATGCTGGAGGTATATATATGACTGGCGCAAACAAGATAATCATGACATGCGTGTCATGTAAGAACAGTACATGGCTGCGTGTCATACAAGCAACCATGTGCGTGTCATGTAAGAACATTACCAGATGCCACGCTCATGATGCGCTCGCGGTCATTTCGCTAGCTTCACAAACACCAAATTAGGTATTATGGGACGTGAAATAATGCTGGAGGTATATATATGACTGGCGCAAACAAGATAATCACGACATGCGTGTCATGAAAGAGCAAAACATGGCTGCGTGTCATGTAAGAACACTACTAGATGCCACGCTCACGATGCACTCGCGGTCATTTCGCTAGCTTCACAAACACCAAATTTCGTATTACGGGACGTGAATGGATGCTGGAGGTATATATATATATGACTGGCGCAAACAAGGTAATCACGACATGCGTGTCATGAAAGAGCAAGACTTGGCGCCGTGTAATAAACGCAGCCGTGTGCGTGTCATGTAAGAACATTACTAGATGCCACGCTCACGATGCGCTCGTGGTCATTTCGCTAGCTTCACAAACACCAAATTTCGTATTACGGGACGTGAATGGATGCTGGAGGTATATATATGACTGGCGCAAACAAGGTAATCACGACATGCGTGTCATGAAAGAGCAAGACTTGGCGCCGTGTAATAAACGCAGCCGTGTGCGTGTCATGTAAAAACATTACTAGATGCCACGCTCACGATGCGCTCGCGGTCATTTCGCTAGCTTCACAAACACCTAATTTCGTATTACGGGACGTGAATGGATGCTGGAGGTATATATATGACTGGCACAAACAAGGTAATCACGACATGCGTGTCATGAAAGAGCAAGACTTGGCGCCGTGTAATAAACGCAGCCGTGTGCGTTTCATGTAAGAACATTACTAGGTGCCATGCTCACGATACGCTCGCGGTCATTTCTCTAGCTTCACAAACACCAAATTTCGTATTACGGGACGTGAATTAATGCTGGAGGTATATATATGACTGGCGAAAACAAAATAATCATGTCAAGCGTGTCATGAAAGAGCAAAACATGGCTGCGTGTCATGTAAGAACATTACTATATGCCACGCTCACGATGCGCTCGCGGTCATTTCGCTAACTTCTTAAGCACTAAATTTCGTATTACGGGACGTGAAATAATGCTGGAGGTATATATATGACTGGCGCAAACAAGATAATCACGACATGCGTGTCATGAAAGAGCAAAACATGGCTTCGTGTCATGTAAGAACACTACTAGATGCCACGCTCACGATGCACTCGCGGTCATTTTGCTACCTTCACAATCACAGAAGTTCGTATTACGAGACGTGAATGGATGCTAGAGGTATATATATGACTTGCGCAATGAAGATAATCACGACATGCGTGTCTAGAAAGAGCAAAACATTGCGGCGTGTCATACACGCAACCATGTGCCTGTCATGTAAGAAGATTACTAGATGCCATGCTCACGATGCGCTCGCGGTCATTTCGCTAGCTTCCCAAACACCAAATTTCGTATTACGGGACGTGAATGGATCCTGTAGGTATATATATGACTGGCGCATACAAGATAATCACGACATGCGTGTTATGAAAGAGCAAAACATGGCTGTGTGTCATACAGGCAGCCATGTGCGTGTCATGTAAGAACATTACCAGACGCCACGTTCATGATGTGCTCGCGGTCATTTCGCTAGTTTCACAAACATCAAATTTGGTGTTATCGGACGTGAATGGATGCTGGAGGTATATATATGACTGGCGCAAACAAGGTAATCACGACATGCGTGTCATGAAAGAGCAAGACTTGGCGCCGTGTCATAAACGCAGCCGTGTGCGTGTCATGTAAAAACATTACTAGATGCCACGCTCACGATGCGCTCGCGGTCATTTCGCTAGCTTCACAAACACCTAATTTCGTATTACGGGACGTGAATGGATGCTGGAGGTATATATATGACTGGCGCAAACAAGGTAATCACGACATGCGTGTCATGAAAGAGCAAGACTTGGCGCCGTGTAATAAACGCAGCCGTGTGCGTGTCATGTAAGAACATTACTAGATGCCACGCTCACGATGCGCTCGCGGTCATTTCGCTAGCTTCACAAACACCAAATTTCGTATTACGGGACGTGAATGGATGCTGGAGGTATATATATATGACTGGCGCAAACAAGGTAATCACGACATGCGTGTCATGAAGAGCAAGACTTGGCGCTGTGTAATAAACGCAGCCGTGTGCGTGTCATGTAAGAACATTACTAGATGCCACGCTCACGATGCGCTCGTGGTCATTTGGCTAGCTTCACAAACACCAAATTTCGTATTACGGGACGTGAATGGATGCCCGAGGTATATATATGACTGGCGCAAACAAGATAATCACGGCATGCGTGTCATGTAAGAACATTACTAGGTGCCACGCTCACGATACGCTCGCAGTCATTTCGCTAGCTTCACAAACACCAAATTTCGTATTACGAGACGTGAATGGATGCCCGAGGTATATATATGACTGGCGCAAACAAGATAATCACGGCATGCGTGTCATGTGAGAACATTACTAGGTGCCACGCTCACGATACGCTCGCAGTCATTTCGCTAGCTTCACAAACACCAAGTTTCGTATTACGGGACGTGAATGGATGCCGGAGGTATATATATGACTGGCGCAAACAAGATAATCACGGGATACATGTCATGTGAGAACATTACTAGGTGCCACGCTCACGATACGCTCGCAGTCATTTCGCTAGCTTCACAAACACCAAATTTCGTATTACGGGACGTGAATGGATGCCCGAGGTATATATATGACTGGCGCAAACAAGATAATCACGGCATGCGTGTCATGTGAGAACATTACTAGGTGCCACGCTCACGATACGCTCGCAGTCATTTCGCTAGCTTCACAAACACCAAGTTTCGTATTACGGGACGTGAATGGATGCCGGAGGTATATATATGACTGGCGCAAACAAGATAATCACGGCATGCGTGTCATGTAAAAACATTACTAGGTGCCACGCTCACGATACACTCGCAGTCATTTCGCTAGCTTCACAAACGCCAAATTTCGTATTACGGGACGTGAATGGATGCCGGAGGTATATATATGACTGGCGCAAACAAGATAATCACGGCATGCGTGTCATGTAAGAAGATTACTAGGTGCCACGCTCATTATACGCTCGCAGTCATTTCACTAGCTTCACAAACACCAAATTTCTTATTACGGGACGTGAATGGATGCCGGAGGTATATATATGACTGGCGCAAACAAGATAATCACGGCATGCGTGTCATGTAAGAACATTACTAGGTGCGACGCTCACGATACGCTCGCGGTCATTTCGCTAGCTTCACAAACACCGAATTTCGTATTACGGGACGTGAATGGATATTGGAGGTATATATATGACTGGCGCAAACAAGATAATCACGGCATGCGTGTCATGTAAGAACATTACTAGGTGCCACGCTCACGAAACGCTCGCAGTCATTTCGCTTGCTTAACAAACACCAAATTTCGTATTACGAGACGTGAATGGATGGCGGAGGTATATTTATGACTGGCGCAAACAAGATAATCACGGCATGCGTGTCATGAAAGAGCAAGACTTGGCGCCGTGTCATAAACGCAGCCGTGTGCGTGTCATGTAAAAACATTACTAGATGCCACGCTCACGATGCGTTCGCGGTCATTTCGCTAGCTTCACAAACACCTAATTTCGTATTACGGGACGTGAATGGATGCTGGAGGTATATATATGACTGGCGCAAACAAGGTAATCACGACATGCGTGTCATGAAAGAGCAAGTCTTGGCGCCGTGTAATAAACGCAGCCGTGTGCGTGTCATGTAAGAACATTACAAGATGCCACGCTCACGATGCGCTCGCGGTCATTTCGCTAGCTTCACAAACACCAAATTTCGTATTACGGGACGTGAATGGATGCTGGAGGTATATATATATGACTGGCGCAAACAAGGTAATCACGACATGCGTGTCATGAAAGAGCAAGACTTGGCGCCGTGTAATAAACGCAGCCGTGTGCGTGTCATGAGAGAACATTACTAGATGCCACGCTCACGATGCGCTCGTGGTCATTTCGCTAGCTTCACAAACACCAAATTTCGTATTACGGGACGTGAATGGATGCTGGAGGTATATATATGACTGGCGCAAACAAGGTAATCACGACATGCGTGTCATGAAAGAGCAAGACTTGGCGCCGTGTCATAAACGCAGCCGTGTGCGTGTCATGTAAAAACATTACTAGATGCCACGCTCACGATGCGTTCGAGGTCATTTCGCTAGCTTCACAAACACCTAATTTCGTATTACGGGACGTGAATGGATGCTGGAGGTATATATATGACTGGCGCAAACAAGGTAATCACGACATGCGTGTCATGAAAGAGCAAGTCTTGGCGCCGTGTAATAAACGCAGCCGTGTGCGTGTCATGTAAGAACATTACAAGATGCCACGCTCACGATGCGCTCGCGGTCATTTCGCTAGCTTCACAAACACCAAATTTCGTATTACGGGACGTGAATGGATGCTGGAGGTATATATATATGACTGGCGCAAACAAGGTAATCACGACATGCGTGTCATGAAAGAGCAAGACTTGGCGCCGTGTAATAAACGCAGCCGTGTGCGTGTCATGTAAGAACATTACTAGATGCCACGCTCACGATGCGCTCGTGGCCATTTCGCTAGCTTCACAAACACCAAATTTCGTATTACGGGACGTGAATGGATGCTGGACGTATATATATGACTGGCGCAAACAAGGTAATCACGGCATGCGTGTCATGAAAGAGCAAGACTTGGCGCCGTGTAATAAACGCAGCCGTGTGCGTGTCATGTAAGAACATTACTAGATGCCACGCTCACGATGCGCTCGCGGTCATTTCGCTAGCTTCACAAACACCAAATTTCGTATTACGGGACGTGTATGGATGCTGGAGGTATATATATATGACTGGCGCAAACAAGGTAATCACGACATGCGTGTCATGAAAGAGCAAGACTTGGCGCCGTGTAATAAACGCAGCCGTGTGCGTGTCATGTAAGAACATTTATAAATGCCACGCTCACGATGCGCTCGTGGTCATTTCGCTAGCTTCACAAACACCAAATTTCGTATTACGGGACGTGAATGGATGCTGGAGGTATATATATGACTGGCGCAAACAAGATAATCACGGCATGCGTGTCATGTAAGAACATTACTAGGTGCGACGCTCACGATACGCTCGCGGTCATTTCGCTAGCTTCACAAACACCAAATTTCGTATTACGGGACGTGAATGGATATTGGAGGTATATATATGACTGGCGCAAACAAGATAATCACGGCATGCGTGTCATGTAAGAACATTACTAGGTGCCACGCTCACGAAACGCTCGCAGTCATTTCGCTTGCTTAACAAACACCAAATTTCGTATTACGAAACGTGAATGGATGGCGGAGGTATATTTATGACTGGCGCAAACAAAATAATCATGTCAAGCGTGTCATGAAAGAGCAAAACATGGCTGCGTGTCATGTAAGAACATTACTATATGCCACGCTCACGATGCGCTCGCGGTCATTTCACTAGCTGCTCAAACACAAAATTTCGTATTACGGGACGTGAATTAATGCTGGAGGTATATATATGACTGGCACAAACAAGATAATCAAGACATGCGTGTCTAGAAAGAGCAAAACATTGCTGCCCGTCATACACGCAGCCATGTGCGTGTCATGTAAGAACCATAATAGATGTCACGTTCGCGATGCGCTCGCGGCCATTTCGCTGGCTTCTTAAGCACTAAATTTTGTATTACGGGACGTGAATTTGTGCTGGAGGTATATATATGACTGGCAAAAACAAGATAATCACGACATGCGTGTCATGAAAGAGCAAAACATGGCGGCGTGTCATACACGCAACCATGTGCCTGTCATGTAAGAAGATTACTAGATGCCATGCTCACGATGCGCTCGCGGTCATTTCGCTAGCTTCCCAAACACCAAATTTCGTATTACGGGACGTGAATGGATCCTGTAGGTATATATATATGACTGGCGCATACAAGATAATCACGACATGCGTGTCATAAAAGAGCAAAACATGGCTGTGTGTCATACAGGCAGCCATGTGCGTGTCATGTAAGAACATTACCAGACGCCACGTTCATGATGTGCTCACGGTTTTTTCGCTAGTTTCACAAACATCAAATTTGGTGTTATCGGACGTGAATGGATGCTGGAGGTATATATATGACTGGCGCAAACAAGATAATCATGACATGCGTGTCATGTAAGAACAGTACATGGCTGCGTGTCATACAAGCAACCATGTGCGTGTCATGTAAGAACATTACCAGATGCCACGCTCATGATGCGCTCGCGGTCATTTCGCTAGCTTCACAAACACCAAATTAGGTATTATGGGACGTGAAATAATGCTGGAGGTATATATATATGACTGGCGAAAAGAAAATTATCATGTCATGCGTGTCATGAAAGAGCAAAACATGGCTGCGTGTCCTGTAAGAACATTACTATATGCCACGCTCACGATGCGCTCGCGGTCATTTCGCTAACTTCTTAAGCACTAAATTTCGTATTACGGGACGTGAAATAATGCTGGAGGTATATATATGACTGGCGCAAACAAGATAATCACGACATGCGTGTCATGAAAGAGCAAAACATGGCTGCGTGTCATGTAAGAACACTACTAGATGCCACGCTCACGATGCACTCGTGGTCATTTTGCTACCTTCACAATCACCAAAGTTCCTATTACGGGACGTGAATGGAGGCTGGAGGTATATATATGACTGGCGCAAACAAGGTAATCACGACATGCGTGTCATGAAAGAGCAAGACTTGGCGCCGTGTCATAAACGCAGCCGTGTGCGTGTCATGTAAAAACATTACTAGATGCCACGCTCACGATGCGTTCACGGTCATTTCGCTAGCTTTACAAACACCTAATTTCGTATTACGGGACGTGAATGGATGCTGGAGGTATATATATGACTGGCGCAAACAAGGTAATCACGACATGCGTGTCATGAAAGAGCAAGTCTTGGCGCCGTGTAATAAACGCAGCCGTGTGCGTGTCGTGTAAGAACATTACAAGATGCCACGCTCACGATGCGCTCGCGGTCATTTCGCTAGCTTCACAAACACCAAATTTCGTATTACGGGACGTGAATGGATGCTGGAGGTATATATATATGACTGGCGCAAACAAGGTAATCACGACATGCGTGTCATGAAAGAGCAAGACTTGGCGCCGTGTAATAAACGCAGCCGTGTGCGTGTCATGTAAGAACATTACAAGATGCCATGCTCACGATGCGCTCGTGGTCATTTCGCTAGCTTCACAAACACCAAATTTCGTATTACGGGACGTGAATGGATGCTGGACGTATATATATGACTGGCGCAAACAAGGTAATCACGGCATGCGTGTCATGAAAGAGCAAGACTTGGCGCCGTGTAATAAACGCAGCCGTGTGCGTGTCATGTAAGAACATTACTAGATGCCACGCTCACGATGCGCTCGCGGTCATTTCGCTAGCTTCACAAACACCAAATTTCGTATTACGGGACGTGAATGGATGCTGGAGGTATATATATATGACTGGCGCAAATAAGGTAATCACGACATGCGTGTCATGAAAGAGCAAGACTTGGCGCCGTGTAATAAACGCAGCCATGTGCGTGTCATGTAAGAACATTACTAAATGCCACGCTCACGATGCGCTCGTGGTCATTTCGCTAGCTTCAAAAACACCAAATTTCGTATTACGGGACGTGAATGGATGCTGGAGGTATATATATGACTGGCGCAAACAAGGTAATCACGACATGCGTGTCATGTAAGAACATTACTAGGTGCCACGCTCACGATGCGCTCGCAGTCATTTCGCTAGCTTCACAAACACCAAATTAGGTATTATGGGACGTGAATTAATGCTGGAGGTATATATATATGACTGGCGCAAACAAGTTAATCACGACATGCGTGTCATGAAAGAGCAAAACATGGCTGCGTGTCATGTAAGAACACTACTAGATGCCACGCTCACGATGCACTCGTGCTCATTTTGCTACCTTCACAATCACCAAAGTTCGTATTACGGGACGTGAATGGATGCTGGAGGTATATATATGACTGGCGCAAACAAGGTAATCACGACATGCGTGTCATGAAAGAGCAAGACTTGGCGCCGTGTAATAAACGCAGCCGTGTGCGTGTCATGTAAGAACATTACTAGATGCCACGCTCACGATGTGCTCGCGGTCATTTCGCTAGCTTCACAAACACCAAATTTCGTATTACGGGACGTGAATGGATGCTGGAGATTTATATAAGACTGGCGCAAACAAGGTAATCACGACATGCGTGTCATGAAAGAGCAAGACTTGGCGCCGTGTCATAAACGCAGCCGTGTGCGTGTCATGTAAAAACATTACTAGATGCCACGCTCACGATGCGCTCGCGGTCATTTCGCTAGCTTCCCAAACACCAAATTTCGTATTACGGGACGTGAATGGATGCTGTAGGTATATATAAGATTGGCGCACACAAGATAATCACGACTTGCGTGTCATGAAAGAGGAAAACATGGCTGTGTGTCATACAGGCAGCCATGTGCGTGTCATGTAAGAACATTACCAGACGCCACGTTCATGATGTGCTCGCGGTCATTTCGCTAGCTTCACAAACATCAAATTTGGTATTATCGGACGTGAATGGATGCTGGAGGTATATATATGACTGGCGCAAACAAGATCATCATGACATGCGTGTCATGTAAGAACAGTACATGGCTGCGTGTCATACAAGCAACCATGTGCGTGTCATGTAAGAACATTACCAGATGTCACGCTCATGATGCGCTCGCGGTCATTTCGCTAGCTTCACAAACACCAAATTTCGTATTATGGGACGTGAAAGAATGCTGGAGGTATATATATGACTGGCGCAAACAAGATAATCATGACATGCGTGTCATGTAAGAACAGTACATGGCTGCGTGTCATACTGGCAGCCTTCTGCGTGTCATGTAAGCACATTTCCAGATGCAACGGTCATGATGCGCTCGCGGTCATTTCGCTAGCTTCACAAACACCAAACTTGGTATTATGGGACGTGAATGGATGCTGGAGGTATATATGTGACTGGCGCAAACAAGATAATCACGACATGCGTGTCTTGAAAGAGCAAAACATGTCTGCGTGTCATACACGCAGCCATGTGCGTGTCATGTAAGAACATTACCAGATGCCACGCTCAAGATGCGCTCACGGTGATTTCGCTAGCTTCACAAACACAAAACTTCGTATTACGGGAAGTGAATGGATATTGAAGGTATATATATGACTGGCGCAAACAAGATAATCACGGCATGCGTGTCATGTAAGAACATTACTAGGTGCCACGCTCACGATACGCTCGCAGTCATTTCGCTAGCTTCACAAACACCGAATTTCGTATTACGGGACGTGAATGTATGCCGGAGGTATATATATGACTGGCGCAAACAAGATAATCACGGCATGCGTGTCTTGTAAAAACATTACTAGGTGCCACGCTCACGATACGCTCGCAGTCATTTCGCTAGCTTCACAAACACCAAATTTCGTATTACGGGACGTGAATGGATGCCGGAGGTATATATATGACTGGCGCAAACAAGATAATCACGGCATGCGTGTCATGTAAGAAGATTACTAGGTGCCACGCTCACGATACGCTCGCAGTCATTTCACTAGCCTCAGAAACACCAAATTTCGTATTACGGGACGTGAATGGATGCCCGAGGTATATATATGACTGGCGCAAACAAGATAATCACGGCATGCGTGTCATGTAAGAACATTACTAGGTGCCACGCTCACGATACGCTCGCAGTCATTTCGCTAGCTTCACAAACACCGAATTTCGTATTACGGGACGTGAATGGATGCCGGAGGTATATATATGACTGGCGCAAACAAGATAATCACGGCATGCGTGTCTTGTAAAAACATTACTAGGTGCCACGCTCACGATACGCTCGCAGTCATTTCGCTAGCTTCACAAACACCAAATTTCGTATTACGGGACGTGAATGGATGCCGGAGGTATATATATGACTGGCGCAAACAAGATAATCACGGCATGCGTGTCATGTAAGAAGATTACTAGGTGCCACGCTCACGATACGCTCGCAGTCATTTCACTAGCCTCAGAAACACCAAATTTCGTATTACGGGACGTGAATGGATGCCGGAGGTATATATATGACTGGCGCAAACAAGATAATCACGGCATGCATGTCATGTAAGAACATTACTAGGTGCCACGCTCACGATACGCTCGCAGTCATTTCGCTAGCTTCACATACACCAAATTTCGTATTACGGGACGTGAATGGATGCCGGAGGTATATATATGACTGGCGCAAACAAGATAATCACGGCATGCGTGTCATGTAAGTACATTACTAGGTGCCACGCTCACGATACGCTCGCAGTCATTTCGCTAGCTTCACAAACACCAAATTTCGTATTACGGGACGTGAATGAATGCCGGAGGTATATATATGACTGGCGCAAACAAGATAATCACGGCATGCGTGTCATGTAAGAAGATTACTAGGTGCCACGCTCACGATACGCTCGCAGTCATTTCACTAGCTTCACAAAAGCCAAATTTCAAATTACGGGACGTGAATGGATGCCGGAGGTATATATATGACTGGCGCAAACAAGATAATCACGGCATGCGTGTCATGTAAGAACATTACTAGGTGCCACGCTCACGATACGCTCGCGGTCATTTCGCTAGCTTCACAAACACCAAATTTCGTATTACGGGACGTGAATGGATATTGGAGGTATATATATGACTGGCGCAAACAAGATAATCACGGCATGCGTGTCATGTAAGAACATTAATAGGTGCCACGCTCACGAAACGCTCGCAGTCATTTCGCTAGCTTAACAAACACCAAATTTCGTATTACGAGACGTGAATGGATGGCGGAGGTATATTTATGACTGGCGCAAACAAGATAATCACGACATGCGTTTCATGTAAGAACATTACTAGGTGCCATGCTCACGATACGCTCGCGGTCATTTCGCTAGCTTCACAAACACCAAATTTCGTATTACGGGACGTGAATTAATGCTGGAGGTATATATATGACTGGCGAGAACAAAATAATCATGTCAAGCGTGTCATGAAAGAGCAAAACATGGCTGCGTGTCATGTAAGAACATTACTATATGCCACGCTCACGATGCGCTCGCGGTCATTTCGCTAGCTGCTCAATCACTAAATTTCGTATTACGGGACGTGAATTAATGCGTGAGGTATATATATGACTGGCACAAACAAGATAATCAAGACATGCGTGTCATGAAAGAGTAAAACATGGCTGCGTGTCATACACGCAGCCATGTGCGTGTCATGTAAAAACATTACTAGATGCCACGCTCACGATGCACTCGCGGTCATTTCACTAGCTTCACAAACACCAAATTTCGTATTACGAGACGTGAATGGATGCTAGAGGTATATATATGACTTGCGCAAAAAAGATAATCACGACATGCGTGTCTAGAAAGAGCAAAACATTGCTGCCCGTCATACACGCAGCCATGTGCATGTCATGTAAGAACCATAATAGATGTCACGTTCGCGATGCGCTCGCGGTCATTTCGCTAGCTTCTTAAGCACTAAATTTCGTATTACGGGACGTGAATTAGTGCTGGAAGTATATATATGACTGGCGCAAACAAGATAATCACGGCATGCGTGTCATGTAAGAACATTACTAGGTGCCACGCTCACGATACGCTCGCAGTCATTTCGCTAGCTTCACAAACACCGAATTTCGTATTACGGGACGTGAATGGATGCCGGAGGTATATATATGACTGGCGCAAACAAGATAATCACGGCATGCGTGTCTTGTAAAAACATTACTAGGTGCCACGCTCACGATACGCTCGCAGTCATTTCGCTAGCTTCACAAACACCAAATTTCGTATTACGGGACGTGAATGGATGCCGGAGGTATATATATGACTGGCGCAAACAAGATAATCACGGCATGCGTGTCATGTAAGAAGATTACTAGGTGCCACGCTCACGATACGCTCGCAGTCATTTCACTAGCCTCAGAAACACCAAATTTCGTATTACGGGACGTGAATGGATGCCCGAGGTATATATATGACTGGCGCAAACAAGATAATCACGGCATGCGTGTCATGTAAGAACATTACTAGGTGCCACGCTCACGATACGCTCGCAGTCATTTCGCTAGCTTCACAAACACCGAATTTCGTATTACGGGACGTGAATGGATGCCGGAGGTATATATATGACTGGCGCAAACAAGATAATCACGGCATGCGTGTCTTGTAAAAACATTACTAGGTGCCACGCTCACGATACGCTCGCAGTCATTTCGCTAGCTTCACAAACACCAAATTTCGTATTACGGGACGTGAATGGATGCCGGAGGTATATATATGACTGGCGCAAACAAGATAATCACGGCATGCGTGTCATGTAAGAAGATTACTAGGTGCCACGCTCACGATACGCTCGCAGTCATTTCACTAGCCTCAGAAACACCAAATTTCGTATTACGGGACGTGAATGGATGCCGGAGGTATATATATGACTGGCGCAAACAAGATAATCACGGCATGCATGTCATGTAAGAACATTACTAGGTGCCACGCTCACGATACGCTCGCAGTCATTTCGCTAGCTTCACATACACCAAATTTCGTATTACGGGACGTGAATGGATGCCGGAGGTATATATATATGACTGGCGCAAACAAGATAATCACGGCATGCGTGTCATGTAAGTACATTACTAGGTGCCACGCTCACGATACGCTCGCAGTCATTTCGCTAGCTTCACAAACACCAAATTTCGTATTACGGGACGTGAATGAATGCCGGAGGTATATATATGACTGGCGCAAACAAGATAATCACGGCATGCGTGTCATGTAAGAAGATTACTAGGTGCCACGCTCACGAAACGCTCGCAGTCATTTCACTAGCTTCACAAACACCAAATTTCAAATTACGGGACGTGAATGGATGCCGGAGGTATATATATGACTGGCGCAAACAAGATAATCACGGCATGCGTGTCATGTAAGAACATTACTAGGTGCCACGCTCACGATACGCTCGCGGTCATTTCGCTAGCTTCACAAACACCAAATTTCGTATTACGGGACGTGAATGGATATTGGAGGTATATATATGACTGGCGCAAACAAGATAATCACGGCATGCGTGTCATGTAAGAACATTAATAGGTGCCACGCTCACGAAACGCTCGCAGTCATTTCGCTAGCTTAACAAACACCAAATTTCGTATTACGGGACGTGAATGGATGCCGGAGGTATATATATGACTGGCGCAAACAAGATAATCACGGCATGCATGTCATGTAAGAACATTACTAGGTGCCACGCTCACGATACGCTCGCAGTCATTTCGCTAGCTTCACATACACCAAATTTCGTATTACGGGACGTGAATGGATGCCGGAGGTATATATATGACTGGCGCAAACAAGATAATCACGGCATGCGTGTCATGTAAGTACATTACTAGGTGCCACGCTCACGATACGCTCGCAGTCATTTCGCTAGCTTCACAAACACCAAATTTCGTATTACGGGACGTGAATTAATGCTGGAGGTATATATATGACTGGCGAGAACAAAATAATCATGTCAAGCGTGTCATGAAAGAGCAAAACATGGCTGCGTGTCATGTAAGAACATTACTATATGCCACGCTCACGATGCGCTCGCGGTCATTTCGCTAGCTGCTCAATCACTAAATTTCGTATTACGGGACGTGAATTAATGCGTGAGGTATATATATGACTAGCACAAACAAGATAATCAAGACATGCGTGTCATGAAAGAGTAAAACATGGCTGCGTGTCATACACGCAGCCATGTGCGTGTCATGTAAAAACATTACTAGATGCCACGCTCACGATGCACTCGCGGTCATTTCACTAGCTTCACAAACACCAAATTTCGTATTACGAGACGTGAATGGATGCTAGAGGTATATATATGACTAGCGCAAAAAAGATAATCACGACATGCGTGTCTAGAAAGAGCAAAACATTGCTGCCCGTCATACACGCAGCCATGTGCATGTCATGTAAGAACCATAATAGATGTCACGTTCGCGATGCGCTCGCGGTCATTTCGCTAGCTTCTTAAGCACTAAATTTCGTATTACGGGACGTGAATTAGTGCTGGAGGTATATATATGACTGGCAAAAACGAGATAATCACGACATGCGTGTCATGAAAGAGCAAAACATGGCGGCGTGTCATACACGCAACCATGTGCCTGCCATGTAAGAAGATTACTAGATGCCATGCTCACGATGCGCTCGCGGTCATTTCGCTAGCTTCCTAAACACCAAATTTTGTATTACGGGACGTGAATGGATCCTGTAGGTATAGATATGACTGGCGCATAAGGATAATCACGACATGCGTGTCATAAAAGAGCAAAACATGGCTGTGTGTCATACAGGCAGCCATGTGCGTGTCATGTAAGAACATTACCAGACGCCACGTTCATGATGTGCTCGCGGTCATTTCGCTAGTTTCACAAACATCAAATTTGGTGTTATCGGACGTGAATGGATGCTGGAGGTATATATATGACTGGCGCAAACAAGATAATCATGACATGCGTGTCATGTAAGAACAGTACATGGCTGCGTGTCATACAAGCAACCATGTGCGTGTCATGTAAGAACATTACCAGATGCCACGCTCATGATGCGCTCGCGGTCATTTCGCTAGCTTCACAAACACCAAATTTTGTATTTCGGGGCGTGAATGGAAGAAAGAGGTATAAGTATGACTGGTGCAGACACGATAACCATGTCATGCGTGTCATGTAAGAACAATACATGGCTGCGTGTCATACAGGCAGCCATGTGCGTGTCATGTAAGAACATTACTAGATGCCACGCTCATGATGCGCTCACGGTCATTTCGCTAGCTTCACAAACACCAAATTAGGTATTATGGGACGTGAATTAATGCTGGAGGTATATATATATGACTGGCGAAAAGAAAATTATCGTGTCATGCGTGTCATGAAAGAGCAAAACATGGCTGCGTGTCATGTAAGAACATTACTATATGCCACGCTCACCATGCGCTAGCGGTCATTTCGCTAGCTTCTTAAGCACTAAATTTCGTATTACGGGACGTGAAATAATGCTGGAGGTATATATATGACTGGCGCAAACAAGATAATCACGACATGCGTGTCATGAAAGAGCAAAACATGGCTGCGTGTCATGTAAAAACAGTACTAGATGCCACGCTCACGATGCACTCGTGGTCATTTTGCTACCTTCACAATCACCAAAGTTCGTATTACAGGACGTGAATGGATGCTGGAGGTATATATATGACTGGCGCAAAAAAGGTAATCACGACATGCGTGTCATGAAAGAGCAAGACTTGGCGCCGTGTCATAAACGCAGCCGTGTGCGTGTCATGTAAAAACATTACTAGATGCCACGTTCACGATGCGCTCGCGGTCATTTCGCTAGCTTCACAAACACCTAATTTCGTATTACGGGACATGAATGGATGCTGGAGGTATATATATGACTGGCGCAAACAAGGTAATCACGACATGCGTGTCATGAAAGAGCAAGACTTGGCGCCGTGTAATACACGCAGCCATGGGCGTGTCATGTAAAAACATTACTAGATGCCACGCTCACGATGCACTCGCGGTCATTTCGCTAGCTTCACAAACACCAAATTTTGTATTACGAGACGTGAATGGATGCTAGAGGTATATATATGACTGGCGCAAAGAAGATAATCACGACATGCGTGTCTAGAAAGAGCAAAACATTGCTGCCCGTCATACACGCAGCCATGTGCGTGTCATGTAAGAACCATAATAGATGTCACGTTCGCGATGCGCTCGCGGTCATTTCGCTAGCTTTTTAAGCACTAAATTTCGTAATACTGGACGTGAATTAGTGCTGGAGGTATATATATGACTGGCAAAAACAAGATAATCACGACATGCGTGTCATGAAAGAGCAAAACATGGTGGCGTGTCATACACGCAACCACGTGCCTGTCATGTAAGAAGATTACTAGATGCCATGCTCACGATGCGCTCGCGGTCATTTCGCTAGCTTCCCAAACACCAAATTTCGTATTACGGGACGTGAATGGATCCTGTAGGTATATATATGACTGGCTAATACAAGATAATCACGACATGCGTGTCATGAAAGAGCAAAACATGGCTGTGTGTCATACAGGCAGCCATGTGCGTGTCATGTAAGAACATTACAGGACGCCACGTTCATGATGTGCTCGCGGTCATTTCGCTAGTTTCACAAACATCAAATTTGGTGTTATCGGACGTGAATGGATGCTGGAGTTATATATATGACTGGCGCAAACAAGATAATCATGACATGCGTGTCATGTAAGAACAGTACATGGCTGCGTGTCATACAAGCAACCATGTGCGTGTCATGTAAGAACATTACCAGATGCCACGCTCATGATGCGCTCGCGGTCATTTCGCTAGCTTCACAAACACCAAATTTTGTATTTCGGGGCTTGAATGGAAGAAAGAGGTATAAGTATGACTGGTGCAGACACGATAACCATGTCATGCGTGTCATGTAAGAACAATACATGGCTGCGTGTCATACAGGCAGCCATGTATAACATTACTAGATGCCACGCTCATGAAGCGCTCACGGTCATTTCGCTAGCTTCACAAACACCAAATTAGGTATTATGGGACGTGAATTAATGCTGGAGGTATATATATGACTGGCGAAAACAAAATAATCATGTCAAGCGTGTCATGAAAGAGCAAAACATGGCTGCGTGTCATGTAAGAACATTACTATATGCCACGCTCACGATGCGCTCGCGGTCATTTCGCTAGCTGCTCAAACACTAAATTTCGTATTACGGGACGTGAATTAATGCTGGAGGTATATATATGACTGGCACAAACAAGATAATCAAGACATGCGTGTCATGAAAGAGTAAAACATGGCGGCGTGTCATACACGCAACCATGTGCCTGTCATGTAAGAAGATTACTAGATGCCATGCTCACGATGCGCTCGCGGTCATTTCGCTAGCTTCCCAAACACCAAATTTCGTATTACGGGACGTGAATGGATCCTGTAGGTATATATATGACTGGCGCATACAAGATAATCACGACATGCATGTCATGAAAGAGCAAAACATGGCTGCGTGTCATACAAGCAACCATGTGCGTGTCATGTAAGAACATTACCAGATGCCACGCTCATGATGCGCTCGCAGTCATTTCGCTAGCTTCACAAACACCAAATTTTGTATTTCGGGGCGTGAATGGAAGAAAGAGGTATAAGTATGACTGGTGCAGACACGATAACCATGTCATGCGTGTCATGTAAGAACAATACACGGCTGCGTGTCATACAGGCAGCCATGTGCGTGTCGTGTAAGAACATTACTAGATGCCACGCTCATGAAGCGCTCACGGTCATTTCGCTAGCTTCACAAACACCAAATTAGGTATTATGGGACGTGAATTTGTGCTGGAGGTATATATATGTGACTGGCGAAAAGAAAATTATCATGTCATGCGTGTCATGAAAGAGCAAAACATGGCTGCGTGTCATGTAAGAACATTACTATATGCCACGCTCACGATGCGCTCGCGGTCAATTCGCTAGCTTCTTAAGCACTAAATTTCGTATTACGGGACGTGAAATAATGCTGGAGGTATATATATGACTGGCGCAAACAAGATAATCACGACATGCGTGTCATGAAAGAGCAAAACATGGCTGCGTGTCATGTAAGAACACTACTAGATGCCACGCTCACGATGCACTCGTGGTCATTTTGCTACCTTCACAATCACCAAAGTTCGTATTACGGGACGTGAATGGATGCTGGAGGTATATATATGACTGGCGCAAACAAGGTAATCACGACATGCGTGTCATGAAAGAGCAAGACTTGGCGCCGTGTCATAAACGCAGCCGTGTGCGTGTCATGTAAAAACATTACTAGATGCCACGCTTAGATGCGCTCGCGGTCATTTCGCTAGCGTCACAAACACCTAATTTCGTATTACGGGACGTGAATGGATGCTGGAGGTATATATACGACTGGCGCAAACAAGGTAATCACGACATGCGTGTCATGAAAGAGCAAGACTTGGCGCCGTGTAATACACGCAGCCATGTGCGTGTCATGTAAAAACATTACTAGATGCCACGCTCACGATGCACTCGCGGTCATTTCGCTAGCTTCACAAACACCAAATTTCGTATTACGAGACGTGAATGGATGCTAGAGGTATATATATGACTTGCGCAAAGAAGATAATCACGACATGCGTGTCTAGAAAGAGCAAAACATTGCTGCCCATCATACACGCAGCCATGTGCGTGTCATGTAAAAACATTACTAGATGCCACGCTCACGATGCGCTCGCGGTCATTTCGCTAGCTTCACAAACACCAAATTTCGCATTACATAACGTGAATGGATGCTGGAGGTATATATATGACTGGCGCAAACAAGATAATCACGACATGGGTGTCATAAAAGAGCAAACATTCGCTACGTGTCGTACACGCAGCCTTGTGCGTGTTATGTAAGAACATTACTAGATGCCACGCTCATGATGCGCTCGTGGTCATTTCGCTAGCTTCACAAACACCAAATTTCGTATTACGGGACGTGAATGGATGCTGGAGGTATATATATGACTGGCGCAAACAAGGTAATCACGACATGCGTGTCATGAAAGAGCAAGACTTGGCGCCGTGTAATACACGCAGCCATGTGCGTGTCATGTAAAAACATTACTAGATGCCACGCTCTCGATGCACTCGCGGTCATTTCGCTAGCTTCACAAACACCAAATTTCGTATTACGAGACGTGAATGGATGCTAGAGGTATATATATGACTTGCGCAAAGAAGATAATCACGACATGCGTGTCTAGAAAGAGCAAAACATTGCTGCCCTTCATACACGCAGCCATGTGCGTGTCATGTAAAAACATTACTAGATGGCACGCTCACGATGCGCTCGCGGTCATTTCGCTAGCTTCACAAACACCAAATTTCGTATTACATAACGTGAATGGATGCTGGAGGTATATATATGACTGGCGCAAACAAGATAATCACGACATGGGTGTCATAAAAGAGCATACATTCGCTACGTGTCGTACACGCAGCCTTGTGCGTGTCATGAAAGAACATTACCAGATGCCACGCTCATGATGCGCTCGCAGTCATTTCGCTAGCTTCACAAACACCAAATTTTGTATTTCGGGGCGTGAATGGAAGAAAGAGGTATAAGTATGACTGGTGCAGACACGATAACCATGTCATGCGTGTCATGTAAGAACAATACATGGCTGCGTGTCATACAGGCAGCCATGTGCGTGTCGTGTAAGAACATTACTAGATGCCACGCTCATGAAGCGCTCACGGTCATTTCGCTAGCTTCACAAACACCAAATTAGGTATTATGGGACGTGAATTAATGCTGGAGGTATATATATATGACTGGCGAAAAGAAAATTATCGTGTCATGCGTGTCATGAAAGAGCAAAACATGGCTGCGTGTCATGTAAGAACATTACTATATGCCACGCTCACCATGCGCTAGCGGTCATTTCGCTAGCTTCTTAAGCACTAAATTTCGTATTACGGGACGTGAAATAATGCTGGAGGTATATATATGACTGGCGCAAACAAGATAATCACGACATGCGTGTCATGAAAGAGCAAAACATGGCTGCGTGTCATGTAAAAACAGTACTAGATGCCACGCTCACGATGCACTCGTGGTCATTTTGCTACCTTCACAATCACCAAAGTTCGTATTACAGGACGTGAATGGATGCTGGAGGTATATATATGACTGGCGCAAAAAAGGTAATCACGACATGCGTGTCATGAAAGAGCAAGACTTGGCGCCGTGTCATAAACGCAGCCGTGTGCGTGTCATGTAAAAACATTACTAGATGCCACGTTCACGATGCGCTCGCGGTCATTTCGCTAGCTTCACAAACACCTAATTTCGTATTACGGGACATGAATGGATGCTGGAGGTATATATATGACTGGCGCAAACAAGGTAATCACGACATGCGTGTCATGAAAGAGCAAGACTTGGCGCCGTGTAATACACGCAGCCATGGGCGTGTCATGTAAAAACATTACTAGATGCCACGCTCACGATGCACTCGCGGTCATTTCGCTAGCTTCATAAACACCAAATTTCGTATTACGAGACGTGAATGGATGCTAGAGGTATATATATGACTGGCGCAAAGAAGATAATCACGACATGCGTGTCTAGAAAGAGCAAAACATTGCTGCCCGTCATACACGCAGCCATGTGCGTGTCATGTAAGAACCATAATAGATGTCACGTTCGCGATGCGCTCGCGGTCATTTCGCTAGCTTCTTAAGCACTAAATTTCGTATTACTGGACGTGAATTAGTGCTGGAGGTATATATATGACTGGCAAAAACAAGATAATCACGACATGCGTGTCATGAAAGAGCAAAACATGGTGGCGTGTCATACACGCAACCACGTGCCTGTCATGTAAGAAGATTACTAGATGCCATGCTCACGATGCGCTCGCGGTCATTTCGCTAGCTTCCCAAACACCAAATTTCGTATTACGGGACGTGAATGGATCTTGTAGGTATATATATGACTGGCTAATACAAGATAATCACGACATGCGTGTCATGAAAGAGCAAAACATGGCTGTGTGTCATACAGGCAGCCATGTGCGTGTCATGTAAGAACATTACAGGACGCCACGTTCATGATGTGCTCGCGGTCATTTCGCTAGTTTCACAAACATCAAATTTGGTGTTATCGGACGTGAATGGATGCTGGAGTTATATATATGACTGGCGCAAACAAGATAATCATGACATGCGTGTCATGTAAGAACAGTACATGGCTGCGTGTCATACAAGCAACCATGTGCGTGTCATGTAAGAACATTACCAGATGCCACGCTCATGATGCGCTCGCGGTCATTTCGCTAGCTTCACAAACACCAAATTTTGTATTTCGGGGCTTGAATGGAAGAAAGAGGTATAAGTATGACTGGTGCAGACACGATAACCATGTCATGCGTGTCATGTAAGAACAATACATGGCTGCGTGTCATACAGGCAGCCATGTATAACATTACTAGATGCCACGCTCATGAAGCGCTCACGGTCATTTCGCTAGCTTCACAAACACCAAATTAGGTATTATGGGACGTGAATTAATACTGGAGGTATATATATGACTGGCGAAAACAAAATAATCATGTCAAGCGTGTCATGAAAGAGCAAAACATGGCTGCGTGTCATGTAAGAACATTACTATATGCCACGCTCACGATGCGCTCGCGGTCATTTCGCTAGCTGCTCAAACACTAAATTTCGTATTACGGGACGTGAATTAATGCTGGAGGTATATATATGACTGGCACAAACAAGATAATCAAGACATGCGTGTCATGAAAGAGTAAAACATGGCGGCGTGTCATACACGCAACCATGTGCCTGTCATGTAAGAAGATTACTAGATGCCATGCTCACGATGCGCTCGCGGTCATTTCGCTAGCTTCCCAAACACCAAATTTCGTATTACGGGACGTGAATGGATCCTGTAGGTATATATATGACTGGCGCATACAAGATAATCACGACATGCATGTCATGAAAGAGCAAAACATGGCTGCGTGTCATACAAGCAACCATGTGCGTGTCATGTAAGAACATTACCAGATGCCACGCTCATGATGCGCTCGCAGTCATTTCGCTAGCTTCACAAACACAAAATTTTGTATTTCGGGGCGTGAATGGAAGAAAGAGGTATAAGTATGACTGGTGCAGACACGATAACCATGTCATGCGTGTCATGTAAGAACAATACACGGCTGCGTGTCATACAGGCAGCCATGTGCGTGTCGTGTAAGAACATTACTAGATGGCACGCTCAAGAAGCGCTCACGGTCATTTCGCTAGCTTCACAAACACCAAATTAGGTATTATGGGACGTGAATTTGTGCTGGAGGTATATATATGTGACTGGCGAAAAGAAAATTATCATGTCATGCGTGTCATGAAAGAGCAAAACATGGCTGCGTGTCATGTAAGAACATTACTCTATGCCACGCTCACGATGCGCTCGCGGTCAATTCGCTAGCTTCTTAAGCACTAAATTTCGTATTACGGGACGTGAAATAATGCTGGAGGTATATATATGACTGGCGCAAACAAGATAATCACGACATGCGTGTCATGAAAGAGCAAAACATGGCTGCGTGTCATGTAAGAACACTACTAGATGCCACGCTCACGATGCACTCGTGGTCATTTTGCTACCTTCACAATCACCAAAGTTCGTATTACGGGACGTGAATGGATGCTGGAGGTATATATATGACTGGCGCAAACAAGGTAATCACGACATGCGTGTCATGAAAGAGCAAGACTTGGCGCCGTGTCATAAACGCAGCCGTGTGCGTGTCATGTAAAAACATTACTAGATGCCACGCTTAGATGCGCTCGCGGTCATTTCGCTAGCGTCACAAACACCTAATTTCGTATTACGGGACGTGAATGGATGCTGGAGGTATATATATGACTGGCGCAAACAAGGTAATCACGACATGCGTGTCATGAAAGAGCAAGACTTGGCGCCGTGTAATACACGCAGCCATGTGCGTGTCATGTAAAAACATTACTAGATGCCACGCTCACGATGCACTCGCGGTCATTTCGCTAGCTTCACAAACACCAAATTTCGTATTACGAGACGTGAATGGATGCTAGAGGTATATATATGACTTGCGCAAAGAAGATAATCACGACATGCGTGTCTAGAAAGAGCAAAACATTGCTGCCCATCATACACGCAGCCATGTGCGTGTCATGTAAAAACATTACTAGATGCCACGCTCACGATGCGCTCGCGGTCATTTCGCTAGCTTCACAAACACCAAATTTCGCATTACATAACGTGAATGGATGCTGGAGGTATATATATGACTGGCGCAAACAAGAGAATCACGACATGGGTGTCATAAAAGAGCATACATTCGCTACGTGTCGTACACGCAGCCTTGTGCGTGTCATGAAAGAACATTACCAGATGCCACGCTCATGATGCGCTCGCAGTCATTTCGCTAGCTTCACAAACACCAAATTTCGTATTACGGGACGTGAATGGATGCTGGAGGTATATATATGACTGGCGCAAACAAGGTAATCACGACATGCGTGTCATGAAAGAGCAAGACTTGGCGCCGTGTAATACACGCAGCCATGTGCGTGTCATGTAAAAACATTACTAGATGCCACGCTCACGATGCGCTCGCGGTCATTTCGCTAGCTTCACAAACACCAAAGTTCGCATTACATAACGTGAATGGATGCTGGAGGTATATATATGACTGGCGCAAACAAGAGAATCACGACATGGGTGTCATAAAAGAGCAAACATTCGCTGCGTGTCGTACACGCAGCCTTGTGCGTGTTATGTAAGAACATTACTAGATGCCACGCTCATGATGCGCTCGTGGTCATTTCGCTAGCTTCACAAACACCAAATTTCGTATTACGGGACGTGAATGGATGCTGGAGGTATATATATGACTGGCGCAAACAAGGTAATCACGACATGCGTGTCATGAAAGAGCAAGACTTGGCGCCGTGTAATACACGCAGCCATGTGCGTGTCATGTAAAAACATTACTAGATGCCACGCTCTCGATGCACTCGCGGTCATTTCGCTAGCTTCACAAACACCAAATTTCGTATTACGAGACGTGAATGGATGCTAGAGGTATATATATGACTTGCGCAAAGAAGATAATCACGACATGCGTGTCTAGAAAGAGCAAAACATTGCTGCCCGTCATACACGCAGCCATGTGCGTGTCATGTAAAAACATTACTAGATGGCACGCTCACGATGCGCTCGCGGTCATTTCGCTAGCTTCACAAACACCAAATTTCGTATTACATAACGTGAATGGATGCTGGAGGTATATATATGACTGGCGCAAACAAGAGAATCACGACATGGGTGTCATAAAAGAGCATACATTCGCTACGTGTCGTACACGCAGCCTTGTGCGTGTCATGAAAGAACATTACCAGATGCCACGCTCATGATGCGCTCGCAGTCATTTCGCTAGCTTCACAAACACCAAATTTTGTATTTCGGGGCGTGAATGGAAGAAAGAGGTATAAGTATGACTGGTGCAGACACGATAACCATGTCATGCGTGTCATGTAAGAACAATACATGGCTGCGTGTCATACAGGCAGCCATGTGCGTGTCGTGTAAGAACATTACTAGATGCCACGCTCATGAAGCGCTCACGGTCATTTCGCTAGCTTCACAAACACCAAATTAGGTATTATGGGACGTGAATTGATGCTGGAGGTATATATATGTGACTGGCGAAAAGAAAATTATCATGTCATGCGTGTCATGAAAGAGCAAAACATGGCTGCGTGTCATGTAAGAACATTACTATATGCCACGCTCACGATGCGCTCGCGGTCAATTCGCTAGCTTCTTAAGCACTAAATTTCGTATTACGGGACGTGAAATAATGCTGGAGGTATATATATGACTGGCGCAAACAAGATAATCACGACATGCGTGTCATGAAAGAGCAAAACATGGCTGCGTGTCATGTAAGAACACTACTAGATGCCACGCTCACGATGCACTCGTGGTCATTTTGCTACCTTCACATTCACCAAAGTTCGTATTACGGGACGTGAATAGATGCTGGAGGTATATATAGTACTGGCGCAAACAAGGTAATCACGACATGCGTGTCATGAAAGAGCAAGACTTGGCGCCGTGTCTCAAACGCAGCCGTGTGCGTGTCATGTAAAAACATTACTAGATGCCACGCTCACGATGCGCTCGCGGTCATTTCGCTAGCGTCACAAACACCTAATTTCGTATTACGGGACGTGAATGGATGCTGGAGGTATATATATGACTGGCGCAAACAAGGTAATCACGACATGCGTGTCATGAAAGAGCAAGACTTGGCGCCGTGTAATACACGCAGCCATGTGCGTGTCATGTAAAAACATTACTAGATGCCACGCTCACGATGCACTCGCGGTCATTTCGCTAGCTTCACAAACACCAAATTTCGTATTACGAGACGTGAATGGATGCTAGAGGTATATATATGACTGGCGCAAAGAAGATAATCCCGACATGCGTGTCTAGAAAGAGCAAAACATTGCTGCCCGTCATACACGCAGCCATGTGCGTGTCATGTAAGAACCATAATAGATGTCACGTTCGCGATGCGCTCGCGGTCATTTCGCTAGCTTCTTAAGCACTAAATTTCGTATTACTGGACGTGAATTAGTGCTGGAGGTATATATATGACTGGCAAAAACAAGATAATCACGACATGCGTGTCATGAAAGAGCAAAACATGGTGGCGTGTCATACACGCAACCACGTGCCTGTCATGTAAGAAGATTACTAGATGCCATGCTCACGATGCGCTCGCGGTCATTTCGCTAGCTTCCCAAACACCAAATTTCGTATTACGGGACGTGAATGGATCCTGTAGGTATATATATGACTGGCTAATACAAGATAATCACGACATGCGTGTCATGAAAGAGCAAAACATGGCTGTGTGTCATACAGGCAGCCATGTGCGTGTCATGTAAGAACATTACAGGACGCCACGTTCATGATGTGCTCGCGGTCATTTCGCTAGTTTCACAAACATCAAATTTGGTGTTATCGGACGTGAATGGATGCTGGAGTTATATATATGACTGGCGCAAACAAGATAATCATGACATGCGTGTCATGTAAGAACAGTACATGGCTGCGTGTCATACAAGCAACTATGTGCGTGTCATGTAAGAACATTACCAGATGCCACGCTCATGATGCGCTCGCGGTCATTTCGCTAGCTTCACAAACACCAAATTTTGTATTTCGGGGCGTGAATGGAAGAAAGAGGTATAAGTATGACTGGTGCAGACACGATAACCATGTCATGCGTGTCATGTAAGAACAATACATGGCTGCCTGTCATACAGGCAGCCATGTATAACATTACTAGATGCCACGCTCATGAAGCGCTCACGGTCATTTCGCTAGCTTCACAAACACCAAATTAGGTATTATGGGACGTGAATTTATGCTGGAGGTATATATATGTGACTGGCGAAAAGAAAATTATCATGTCATGCGTGTCATGAAAGAGCAAAACATGGCTGCGTGTCATGTAAGAACATTACTATATGCCACGCTCACGATGCGCTCGCGGTCAATTCGCTAGCTTCTTAAGCACTAAATTTCGTATTACGGGACGTGAAATAATGCTGGAGGTATATATATGACTGGCGCAAACAAGATAATCACGACATGCGTGTCATGAAAGAGCAAAACATGGCTGCGTGTCATGTAAGAACACTACTAGATGCCACGCTCACGATGCACTCGTGGTCATTTTGCTACCTTCACAATCACCAAAGTTCGTATTACGGGACGTGAATAGATGCTGGAGGTATATATAGTACTGGCGGAAACAAGGTAATCACGACATGCGTGTCATGAAAGAGCAAGACTTGGCGCCGTGTCATAAACGCAGCCGTGTGCGTGTCATGTAAAAACATTACTAGATGCCACGCTCACGATGCGCTCGCGGTCATTTTGCTAGCGTCACAAACACCTAATTTCGTATTACGGGACGTGAATGGATGCTGGAGGTATATATATGACTGGCGCAAACAAGGTAATCACGACATGCGTGTCATGAAAGAGCAAGACTTGGCGCCGTGTAATACACGCAGCCATGTGCGTGTCATGTAAAAACATTACTAGATGCCACGCTCACGATGCACTCGCGGTCATTTCGCTAGCTTCACAAACACCAAATTTCGTATTACGAGACGTGAATGGATGCTAGAGGTATATATATGACTTGCGCAAAGAAGATAATCACGACATGCGTGTCTAGAAAGAGCAAAACATTGCTGCCCGTCATACACGCAGCCATGTGCGTGTCATGTAAAAACATTACTAGATGCCACGCTCACGATGCGCTCGCGGTCATTTCGCTAGCTTCACAAACACCAAATTTCGTATTACATAACGTGAATGGATGCTGGAGGTATATATATGACTGGCGCAAACAAGATAATCACGACATGGGTGTCATAAAAGAGCAAACATTCGCTACGTGTCGTACACGCAGCCTTGTGCGTGTTATGTAAGAACATTACTAGATGCCACGCTCATGATGCGCTCGTGGTCATTTCGCTAGCTTCACAAACACCAAATTTCGTATTACGGGACGTGAATGGATGCTGGAGGTATATATGTGACTGGCGCAAGCAAGATATTCACGAAATGCGTGTCATGAAAGAGCAAAACATGGCTGTGTGTCATACAGGCAGCCATGTGCGTGTCATGTAAGAACATTACCAGACGCCACGTTCATGATGTGCTCGCGGTCATTTCGCGAGTTTCACAAACATCAAATTTGGTGTTATCGGACGTGAATGGATGCTGGAGGTATATATATGACTGGCGCAAACAAGATAATCATGACATGCGTGTCATGTAAGAACAGTGCAAGGCTGCGTGTCATACAAGCAACCATGTGCGTGTCATGTAAGAACATTACCAGATGCCACGCTCATGATGCGCTCGCGGTCATTTCGCTAGCTTCACAAACACCAAATTTTGTATTTCGGGGCGTGAATGGAAGAAAGAGGTATAAGTATGACTGGTGCAGACACGATAACCATGTCATGCGTGTCATGTAAGAACAATACATGGCTGCGTGTCATACAGGCAGCCATGTGCGTGTCATGTAAGAACATTACTAGATGCCACGCTTATGATGCGCTCACGGTCATTTCGCTAGCTTCACAAACACCAAATTAGGTATTATGGGACGTGAATTAATGCTGGAGGTATATATATATGACTGGCGAAAAGAAAATTATCATGTCATGCGTGTCATGAAAGAGCAAAACATGGCTGCGTGTCATGTAAGAACATTACTATATGCCACGCTCACGATGCACTCGTGGTCATTTTGCTACCTTCACAATCACCAAAGTTCGTATTACGGGACGTGAATGGATGCTGGAGGTATATATATGACTGGCGCAAACAAGGTAATCACGACATGCGTGTCATGAAAGAGCAAGACTTGGCGCCGTGTCATAAACGCAGCCGTGTGCGTGTCATGTAAAAACATTACTAGATGCCACGCTCACGATGCGCTCGCGGTCATTTCTCTAACTTCTTAAGCACTAAATTTCGTATTACGGGACGTGAAATAATGCTGGAGGTATATATATGACTGGCGCAAACAAGATAATTACGACATGCGTGTCATGAAAGAGCAAAACATGGCTGCGTGTCATGTAAGAACACTAGTAGATGCCACGCTCACGATGCACTCGTGGTCACTTTGCTACCTTCACAATCACCAAAGTTCGTATTACGGGACGTGAATGGATGCTGGAGGTATATATATGACTGGCGCAAACAAGGTAATCACGACATGCGTGTCATGAAAGAGCAAGACTTGGCGCCGTGTAATAAACGCAGCCGTGTGCGTGTCATGTAAGAACATTACTAGATGCCACGCTCACGATGCGCTCGCGGTCATTTCGCTAGCTTCACAAACACCAAATTTCGTATTACGGGACGTGAATGGATGCTGGAGGTATATATATTACTGGCTCAAACAAGGTAATCACGACATGCGTGTCATGAAAGAGCAAGACTTGGCGCCGTGTCATAAACGCAGCCGTGTGCGTGTCATGTAAAAACATTACTAGATGCCACGCTCACGATGCGCTCACGGTCATTTCGCTAGCTTCACAAACACCTAATTTCGTATTACGGGACGTGAATGGATGCTGGAGGTATATATATGACTGGCGCAAACAAGGTAATCACGACATGCGTGTCTAGAAAGAGCAAAACATTGCTGCCCGTCATACACGCAGCCATGTGCGTGTCATGTAAGAACCATAATAGATGTCACGTTCGCGATGCGCTCGCGGTCATTTCGCTAGCTTCTTAAGCACTAAATTTCGTATTACTGGACGTGAATTAGTGCTGGAGGTATATATATGACTGGCAAAAACAAGATAATCACGACATGCGTGTCATGAAAGAGCAAAACATGGTGGCGTGTCATACACGCAACCACGTGCCTGTCATGTAAGAAGATTACTAGATGCCATGCTCACGATGCGCTCGCGGTCATTTCGCTAGCTTCCCAAACACCAAATTTCGTATTACGGGACGTGAATGGATCTTGTAGGTATATATATGACTGGCTAATACAAGATAATCACGACATGCGTGTCATGAAAGAGCAAAACATGGCTGTGTGTCATACAGGCAGCCATGTGCGTGTCATGTAAGAACATTACAGGACGCCACGTTCATGATGTGCTCGCGGTCATTTCGCTAGTTTCACAAACATCAAATTTGGTGTTATCGGACGTGAA
Source organism: Rhipicephalus microplus (assembly GCF_043290135.1). Lineage (NCBI taxonomy): Eukaryota > Metazoa > Arthropoda > Arachnida > Ixodida > Ixodidae > Rhipicephalus > Rhipicephalus microplus. The sequence goes on along the minus strand of NC_134710.1, from coordinate 351,358,425 downwards.
TGGATGCTGGAGTTATATATATGACTGGCGCAAACAAGATAATCATGACATGCGTGTCATGTAAGAACAGTACATGGCTGCGTGTCATACAAGCAACCATGTGCGTGTCATGTAAGAACATTACCAGATGCCACGCTCATGATGCGCTCGCGGTCATTTCGCTAGCTTCACAAACACCAAATTTTGTATTTCGGGGCTTGAATGGAAGAAAGAGGTATAAGTATGACTGGTGCAGACACGATAACCATGTCATGCGTGTCATGTAAGAACAATACATGGCTGCGTGTCATACAGGCAGCCATGTATAACATTACTAGATGCCACGCTCATGAAGCGCTCACGGTCATTTCGCTAGCTTCACAAACACCAAATTAGGTATTATGGGACGTGAATTAATGCTGGAGGTATATATATGACTGGCGAAAACAAAATAATCATGTCAAGCGTGTCATGAAAGAGCAAAACATGGCTGCGTGTCATGTAAGAACATTACTATATGCCACGCTCACGATGCGCTCGCGGTCATTTCGCTAGCTGCTCAAACACTAAATTTCGTATTACGGGACGTGAATTAATGCTGGAGGTATATATATGACTGGCACAAACAAGATAATCAAGACATGCGTGTCATGAAAGAGTAAAACATGGCGGCGTGTCATACACGCAACCATGTGCCTGTCATGTAAGAAGATTACTAGATGCCATGCTCACGATGCGCTCGCGGTCATTTCGCTAGCTTCCCAAACACCAAATTTCGTATTACGGGACGTGAATGGATCCTGTAGGTATATATATGACTGGCGCATACAAGATAATCACGACATGCATGTCATGAAAGAGCAAAACATGGCTGCGTGTCATACAAGCAACCATGTGCGTGTCATGTAAGAACATTACCAGATGCCACGCTCATGATGCGCTCGCAGTCATTTCGCTAGCTTCACAAACACCAAATTTTGTATTTCGGGGCGTGAATGGAAGAAAGAGGTATAAGTATGACTGGTGCAGACACGATAACCATGTCATGCGTGTCATGTAAGAACAATACACGGCTGCGTGTCATACAGGCAGCCATGTGCTGTCGTGTAAGAACATTACTAGATGGCACGCTCATGAAGCGCTCACGGTCATTTCGCTAGCTTCACAAACACCAAATTAGGTATTATGGGACGTGAATTTGTGCTGGAGGTATATATATGTGACTGGCGAAAAGAAAATTATCATGTCATGCGTGTCATGAAAGAGCAAAACATGGCTGCGTGTCATGTAAGAACATTACTATATGCCACGCTCACGATGCGCTCGCGGTCAATTCGCTAGCTTCTTAAGCACTAAATTTCGTATTACGGGACGTGAAATAATGCTGGAGGTATATATATGACTGGCGCAAACAAGATAATCACGACATGCGTGTCATGAAAGAGCAAAACATGGCTGCGTGTCATGTAAGAACACTACTAGATGCCACGCTCACGATGCACTCGTGGTCATTTTGCTACCTTCACAATCACCAAAGTTCGTATTACGGGACGTGAATGGATGCTGGAGGTATATATATGACTGGCGCAAACAAGGTAATCACGACATGCGTGTCATGAAAGAGCAAGACTTGGCGCCGTGTCATAAACGCAGCCGTGTGCGTGTCATGTAAAAACATTACTAGATGCCACGCTTAGATGCGCTCGCGGTCATTTCGCTAGCGTCACAAACACCTAATTTCGTATTACGGGACGTGAATGGATGCTGGAGGTATATATATGACTGGCGCAAACAAGGTAATCACGACATGCGTGTCATGAAAGAGCAAGACTTGGCGCCGTGTAATACACGCAGCCATGTGCGTGTCATGTAAAAACATTACTAGATGCCACGCTCACGATGCACTCGCGGTCATTTCGCTAGCTTCACAAACACCAAATTTCGTATTACGAGACGTGAATGGATGCTAGAGGTATATATATGACTTGCGCAAAGAAGATAATCACGACATGCGTGTCTAGAAAGAGCAAAACATTGCTGCCCATCATACACGCAGCCATGTGCGTGTCATGTAAAAACATTACTAGATGCCACGCTCACGATGCGCTCGCGGTCATTTCGCTAGCTTCACAAACACCAAATTTCGCATTACATAACGTGAATGGATGCTGGAGGTATATATATGACTGGCGCAAACAAGATAATCACGACATGGGTGTCATAAAAGAGCAAACATTCGCTGCGTGTCGTACACGCAGCCTTGTGCGTGTTATGTAAGAACATTACTAGATGCCACGCTCATGATGCGCTCGTGGTCATTTCGCTAGCTTCACAAACACCAAATTTCGTATTACGGGACGTGAATGGATGCTGGAGGTATATATATGACTGGCGCAAACAAGGTAATCACGACATGCGTGTCATGAAAGAGCAAGACTTGGCGCCGTGTAATACACGCAGCCATGTGCGTGTCATGTAAAAACATTACTAGATGCCACGCTCTCGATGCACTCGCGGTCATTTCGCTAGCTTCACAAACACCAAATTTCGTATTACGAGACGTGAATGGATGCTAGAGGTATATATATGACTTGCGCAAAGAAGATAATCACGACATGCGTGTCTAGAAAGAGCAAAACATTGCTGCCCGTCATACACGCAGCCATGTGCGTGTCATGTAAAAACATTACTAGATGGCACGCTCACGATGCGCTCGCGGTCATTTCGCTAGCTTCACAAACACCAAATTTCGTATTACATAACGTGAATGGATGCTGGAGGTATATATATGACTGGCGCAAACAAGAGAATCACGACATGGGTGTCATAAAAGAGCATACATTCGCTACGTGTCGTACACGCAGCCTTGTGCGTGTCATGAAAGAACATTACCAGATGCCACGCTCATGATGTGCTCGCAGTCATTTCGCTAGCTTCACAAACACCAAATTTTGTATTTCGGGGCGTGAATGGAAGAAAGAGGTATAAGTATGACTGGTGCAGACACGATAACCATGTCATGCGTGTCATGTAAGAACAATACATGGCTGCGTGTCATACAGGCAGCCATGTGCGTGTCGTGTAAGAACATTACTAAATGCCACGCTCATGAAGCGCTCACGGTCATTTCGCTAGCTTCACAAACACCAAATTAGGTATTATGGGACGTGAATTGATGCTGGAGGTATATATATGTGACTGGCGAAAAGAAAATTATCATGTCATGCGTGTCATGAAAGAGCAAAACATGGCTGCGTGTCATGTAAGAACATTACTATATGCCACGCTCACGATGCGCTCGCGGTCAATTCGCTAGCTTCTTAAGCACTAAATTTCGTATTACGGGACGTGAAATAATGCTGGAGGTATATATATGACTGGCGCAAACAAGATAATCACGACATGCGTGTCATGAAAGAGCAAAACATGGCTGCGTGTCATGTAAGAACACTACTAGATGCCACGCTCACGATGCACTCGTGGTCATTTTGCTACCTTCACATTCACCAAAGTTCGTATTACGGGACGTGAATAGATGCTGGAGGTATATATAGTACTGGCGCAAACAAGGTAATCACGACATGCGTGTCATGAAAGAGCAAGACTTGGCGCCGTGTCTCAAACGCAGCCGTGTGCGTGTCATGTAAAAACATTACTAGATGCCACGCTCACGATGCGCTCGCGGTCATTTCGCTAGCGTCACAAACACCTAATTTCGTATTACGGGACGTGAATGGATGCTGGAGGTATATATATGACTGGCGCAAACAAGGTAATCACGACATGCGTGTCATGAAAGAGCAAGACTTGGCGCCGTGTAATACACGCAGCCATGTGCGTGTCATGTAAAAACATTACTAGATGCCACGCTCACGATGCACTCGCGGTCATTTCGCTAGCTTCACAAACACCAAATTTCGTATTACGAGACGTGAATGGATGCTAGAGGTATATATATGACTGGCGCAAAGAAGATAATCACGACATGCGTGTCTAGAAAGAGCAAAACATTGCTGCCCGTCATACACGCAGCCATGTGCGTGTCATGTAAGAACCATAATATATGTCACGTTCGCGATGCGCTCGCGGTCATTTCGCTAGCTTCTTAAGCACTAAATTTCGTATTACTGGACGTGAATTAGTGCTGGAGGTATATATATGACTGGCAAAAACAAGATAATCACGACATGCGTGTCATGAAAGAGCAAAACATGGTGGCGTGTCATACACGCAACCACGTGCCTGTCATGTAAGAAGATTACTAGATGCCATGCTCACGATGCGCTCGCGGTCATTTCGCTAGCTTCCCAAACACCAAATTTCGTATTACGGGACGTGAATGGATCCTGTAGGTATATATATGACTGGCTAATACAAGATAATCACGACATGCGTGTCATGAAAGAGCAAAACATGGCTGTGTGTCATACAGGCAGCCATGTGCGTGTCATGTAAGAACATTACAGGACGCCACGTTCATGATGTGCTCGCGGTCATTTCGCTAGTTTCACAAACATCAAATTTGGTGTTATCGGACGTGAATGGATGCTGGAGTTATATATATGACTGGCGCAAACAAGATAATCATGACATACGTGTCATGTAAGAACAGTACATGGCTGCGTGTCATACAAGCAACTATGTGCGTGTCATGTAAGAACATTACCAGATGCCACGCTCATGATGCGCTCGCGGTCATTTCGCTAGCTTCACAAACACCAAATTTTGTATTTCGGGGCGTGAATGGAAGAAAGAGGTATAAGTATGACTGGTGCAGACACGATAACCATGTCATGCGTGTCATGTAAGAACAATACATGGCTGCCTGTCATACAGGCAGCCATGTATAACATTACTAGATGCCACGCTCATGAAGCGCTCACGGTCATTTCGCTAGCTTCACAAACACCAAATTAGGTATTATGGGACGTGAATTTATGCTGGAGGTATATATATGTGACTGGCGAAAAGAAAATTATCATGTCATGCGTGTCATGAAAGAGCAAAACATGGCTGCGTGTCATGTAAGAACATTACTATATGCCACGCTCACGATGCGCTCGCGGTCAATTCGCTAGCTTCTTAAGCACTAAATTTCGTATTACGGGACGTGAAATAATGCTGGAGGTATATATATGACTGGCGCAAACAAGATAATCACGACATGCGTGTCATGAAAGAGCAAAACATGGCTGCGTGTCATGTAAGAACACTACTAGATGCCACGCTCACGATGCACTCGTGGTCATTTTGCTACCTTCACAATCACCAAAGTTCGTATTACGGGACGTGAATAGATGCTGGAGGTATATATAGTACTGGCGCAAACAAGGTAATCACGACATGCGTGTCATGAAAGAGCAAGACTTGGCGCCGTGTCATAAACGCAGCCGTGTGCGTGTCATGTAAAAACATTACTAGATGCCACGCTCACGATGCGCTCGCGGTCATTTTGCTAGCGTCACAAACACCTAATTTCGTATTACGGGACGTGAATGGATGCTGGAGGTATATATATGACTGGCGCAAACAAGGTAATCACGACATGCGTGTCATGAAAGAGCAAGACTTGGCGCCGTGTAATACACGCAGCCATGTGCGTGTCATGTAAAAACATTACTAGATGCCACGCTCACGATGCACTCGCGGTCATTTCGCTAGCTTCACAAACACCAAATTTCGTATTACGAGACGTGAATGGATGCTAGAGGTATATATATGACTTGCGCAAAGAAGATAATCACGACATGCGTGTCTAGAAAGAGCAAAACATTGCTGCCCGTCATACACGCAGCCATGTGCGTGTCATGTAAAAACATTACTAGATGCCACGCTCACGATGCGCTCGCGGTCATTTCGCTAGCTTCACAAACACCAAATTTCGTATTACATAACGTGAATGGATGCTGGAGGTATATATATGACTGGCGCAAACAAGATAATCACGACATGGGTGTCATAAAAGAGCAAACATTCGCTACGTGTCGTACACGCAGCCTTGTGCGTGTTATGTAAGAACATTACTAGATGCCACGCTCATGATGCGCTCGTGGTCATTTCGCTAGCTTCACAAACACCAAATTTCGTATTACGGGACGTGAATGGATGCTGGAGGTATATATGTGACTGGCGCAAGCAAGATATTCACGAAATGCGTGTCATGAAAGAGCAAAACATGGCTGTGTGTCATACAGGCAGCCATGTGCGTGTCATGTAAGAACATTACCAGACGCCACGTTCATGATGTGCTCGCGGTCATTTCGCGAGTTTCACAAACATCAAATTTGGTGTTATCGGACGTGAATGGATGCTGGAGGTATATATATGACTGGCGCAAACAAGATAATCATGACATGCGTGTCATGTAAGAACAGTGCAAGGCTGCGTGTCATACAAGCAACCATGTGCGTGTCATGTAAGAACATTACCAGATGCCACGCTCATGATGCGCTCGCGGTCATTTCGCTAGCTTCACAAACACCAAATTTTGTATTTCGGGGCGTGAATGGAAGAAAGAGGTATAAGTATGACTGGTGCAGACACGATAACCATGTCATGCGTGTCATGTAAGAACAATACATGGCTGCGTGTCATACAGGCAGCCATGTGCGTGTCATGTAAGAACATTACTAGATGCCACGCTTATGATGCGCTCACGGTCATTTCGCTAGCTTCACAAACACCAAATTAGGTATTATGGGACGTGAATTAATGCTGGAGGTATATATATATGACTGGCGAAAAGAAAATTATCATGTCATGCGTGTCATGAAAGAGCAAAACATGGCTGCGTGTCATGTAAGAACATTACTATATGCCACGCTCACGATGCACTCGTGGTCATTTTGCTACCTTCACAATCACCAAAGTTCGTATTACGGGACGTGAATGGATGCTGGAGGTATATATATGACTGGCGCAAACAAGGTAATCACGACATGCGTGTCATGAAAGAGCAAGACTTGGCGCCGTGTCATAAACGCAGCCGTGTGCATGTCATGTAAAAACATTACTAGATGCCACGCTCACGATGCGCTCGCGGTCATTTCTCTAACTTCTTAAGCACTAAATTTCGTATTACGGGACGTGAAATAATGCTGGAGGTATATATATGACTGGCGCAAACAAGATAATTACGACATGCGTGTCATGAAAGAGCAAAACATGGCTGCGTGTCATGTAAGAACACTAGTAGATGCCACGCTCACGATGCACTCGTGGTCATTTTGCTACCTTCACAATCACCAAAGTTCGTATTACGGGACGTGAATGGATGCTGGAGGTATATATATGACTGGCGCAAACAAGGTAATCACGACATGCGTGTCATGAAAGAGCAAGACTTGGCGCCGTGTAATAAACGCAGCCGTGTGCGTGTCATGTAAGAACATTACTAGATGCCACGCTCACGATGCGCTCGCGGTCATTTCGCTAGCTTCACAAACACCAAATTTCGTATTACGGGACGTGAATGGATGCTGGAGGTATATATATTACTGGCTCAAACAAGGTAATCACGACATGCGTGTCATGAAAGAGCAAGACTTGGCGCCGTGTCATAAACGCAGCCGTGTGCGTGTCATGTAAAAACATTACTAGATGCCACGCTCACGATGCGCTCACGGTCATTTCGCTAGCTTCACAAACACCTAATTTCGTATTACGGGACGTGAATGGATGCTGGAGGTATATATATGACTGGCGCAAACAAGGTAATCACGACATGCGTGTCATGAAAGAGCAAGACTTGGCGCCGTGTAATAAACGCAGCCGTGTGCGTGTCATGTAAGAACATTACTAGATGCCACGCTCACGATGCGCTTGCGGTCTTTTCGCTAGCTTCACAAACAATAAATTTTGTATTACGGGACGTGAATGGATGCTGGAGGTATATATATGACTGGCGCAAACAAGGTAATCACGACATGCGTGTCATGAAAGAGCAAGACTTGGCGCCGTGTAATTAACGCAGCCGTGTGCGTGTCATGTAAGAACATTACTAGATGCCACGCTCACAATGCGCTCGCGGTCATTTCGCTAGCTTCACAAAGACCAAATTTCGTATTACGGGACGTGAATGCATGCTGGAGGTATATATATGACTGGCACAAACAAGGTAATCACGACATGCGTGTCATGAAAGAGCAAGACTTTGCGCCGTGTAATAAACGCAGCCGTGTGCGTGTCATGTAAGAACATTACTGGATGCCACGCTCACGATGCGCTCGCGGTCATTTAGCTAGCTTCACAAACACCTAATTTCGTATTACGTGACGTGAATGGATGCTGGAGGTATATATATGACTGGCGCAAACAAGGTAATCACGACATGCGTGTCATGAAAGAGCAAGACTTGGCGCCGTGTCATAAACGCAGCCGTGTGCGTGTCATGTAAAAACATTACTAGATGCCACGCTCACGATGCGCTCGCGGTCATTTCGCTAGCTTCACAAACACCAAATTTCGTATTACATAACGTGAATGGATGCTGGAGGTATATATATGACTGGCGCAAACAAGATAATCATTACATGCGTCTCATGTAAGAACAGTACATGGCTGCGTGTCATACAAGCAGCCACGTACGTGTCATGTAAGAACATTACCAGATGCCACGCTCATGATGCGCTCGCGGTCATTTCGCTAGCTTCACAAAGACCAAATTTCGTATTACGGGACGTGAATGCATGCTGGAGGTATATATATGACTGGCACAAACAAGGTAATCACGACATGGGTGTCATAAAAGAGCAAACGTTCGCTACGTGTCGTACACGCAGCCATGTGCGTGTTATGTAAGAACATTACTAGATGCCACGCTCATGATGCGCTCGTGGTCATTTCGCTAGCTTCACAAACACCAAATTTCGTATTACGGGACGTGAATGGATGCTGGAGGTATATATGTGACTGGCGCAAGCAAGATATTCACGAAATGCGTGTCATGAAAGAGCAAAACATGGCTGTGTGTCATACAGGCAGCCATGTGCGTGTCATGTAAGAACATTACCAGACGCCACATTCATGATGTGCTCACGGTTATTTCGCTAGCTTCATAAACATCAAATTTGCTATTATCGGACGTGAATGGATGCTGGAGGTATATATATGACTGGCGCAAACAAGATAATCATTACATGCGTCTCATGTAAGAACAGTACATGGCTGCGTGTCATACAAGCAGCCACGTACGTGTCATGTAAGAACATTACCAGATGCCACGCTCATGATGCGCTCGTGGTCATTTCGCTAGCTTCACAAACACCAAATTTCGTATTTCGGGGCGTGAATAGAAGAAAGAGGTATGACTGGTGCAGACACGATAACCATGTCATGCGTGTCATGTAAGAACAATACATGGCTGCGTGTCATACAGGCAGCCATGTGCGTGTCATGTAAGAACATTTCCAGATGCCACGCTCATGATGCGCTCACAGTCATTTCACTAGCTTCACAAACACCAAATTTCTTATTACGGGACGTGAATGGATGCCGGAGGTATATATATGACTGGCGCAAACAAGATAATCACGGCATGCGTGTCATGTAAGAACATTAATAGGTGCCACGCTCACGATACGCTCGCGGTCATTTCGCTAACTTCACAAACACCAAATTTCATATTACGGGACGTGAATGGATATTGGAGGTATATATATGACTGGCGCAAACAAGATAATCACGGCATGCGTGTCATGTAAGAACATTACTAGGTGCCACGCTCACGAAACGCTCGCAGTCATTTCGCTAGCTTAACAAACACCAAATTTCGTATTACATAACGTGAATGGATGCTGGAGGTATATATATGACTGGCGCAAACAAGATAATCACGACATGGGTGTCATAAAAGAGCAAACATTCGCTACGTGTCGTACACGCAGCCTTGTGCGTGTCATGAAAGAACATTACCAGATGCCACGCTCATGATGCGCTCGCAGTCATTTCGCTAGCTTCACAAACACCAAATTTTGTATTTCGGGGCGTGAATGGAAGAAAGAGGTATAAGTATGACTGGTGCAGACACGATAACCATGTCATGCGTGTCATGTAAGAACAATACATGGCTGCGTGTCATACAGGCAGCCATGTGCGTGTCGTGTAAGAACATTACTAGATGCCACGCTCATGAAGCGCTCACGGTCATTTCGCTAGCTTCACAAACACCAAATTAGGTATTACGGGACGTGAATTTATGCTGGAGGTATATATATGTGACTGGCGAAAAGAAAATTATCATGTCATGCGTGTCATGAAAGAGCAAAACATGGCTGCGTGTCATGTAAGAACATTACTATATGCCACGCTCACGATGCACTCGTGGTCATTTTGCTACCTTCACAATCACCAAAGTTCGTATTACGGGACGTGAATGGATGCTGGAGGTATATATATGACTGGCGCAAACAAGGTAATCACGACATGCGTGTCATGAAAGAGCAAGACTTGGCGCCGTGTCATAAACGCAGCCGTGTGCGTGTCATGTAAAAACATTACTAGATGCCACGCTCACGATGCGCTCGCGGTCATTTCGCTAGCTTCCCAAACACCAAATTTCGTATTACGGGACGTGAATGGATCCTGTAGGTATATATATGACTGGCTAATACAAGATAATCACGACATGCGTGTCATGAAAGAGCAAAACACGGCTGTGTGTCATACAGGCAGCCATGTGCGTGTCATGTAAGAACATTACAGGACGCCACGTTCATGATGTGCTCGCGGTCATTTCGCTAGTTTCACAAACATCAAATTTGGTGTTATCGGACGTGAATGGATGCTGGAGTTATATATATGACTGGCGCAAACAAGATAATCATGACATGCGTGTCATGTAAGAACAGTACATGGCTGCGTGTCATACAAGCAACCATGTGCGTGTCATGTAAGAACATTACCAGATGCCACGCTCATGATGCGCTCGCGGTCATTTCGCTAGCTTCACAAACACCAAATTTTGTATTTCGGGGCGTGAATGGAAGAAAGAGGTATAAGTATGACTGGTGCAGACACGATAACCATGTCATGCGTGTCATGTAAGAACAATACATGGCTGCGTGTCATACAGGCAGCCATGTATAACATTACTAGGTGCCACGCTCATGAAGCGCTCACGGTCATTTCGCTAGCTTCACAAACACCAAATTAGGTATTATGGGACGTGAATTAATGCTGGAGGTATATATATGACTGGCGAAAACAAAATAATCATGTCAAGCGTGTCATGAAAGAGCAAAACATGGCTGCGTGTCATGTAAGAACATTACTATATGCCACGCTCACGATGCGCTCGCGGTCATTTCGCTAGCTGCTCAAACACTAAATTTCGTATTACGGGACGTGAATTAATGCTGGAGGTATATATATGGCTGGCACAAACAAGATAATCAAGACATGCGTGTCATGAAAGAGTAAAACATGGCGGCGTGTCATACACGCAACCATGTGCCTGTCATGTAAGAAGATTACTAGATGCCATGCTCACGATGCGCTCGCGGTCATTTCGCTAGCTTCCCAAACACCAAATTTCGTATTACGGGACGTGAATGGATCCTGTAGGTATATATATGACTGGCGCATACAAGATAATCACGACATGCATGTCATGAAAGAGCAAAACATGGCTGCGTGTCATACAAGCAACCATGTGCGTGTCATGTAAGAACATTACCAGATGCCACGCTCATGATGCGCTCGCAGTCATTTCGCTAGCTTCACAAACACCAAATTTTGTATTTCGGGGCGTGAATGGAAGAAAGAGGTATAAGTATGACTGGTGCAGACACGATAACCATGTCATGCGTGTCATGTAAGAACAATACACGGCTGCGTGTCATACAGGCAGCCATGTGCGTGTCGTGTAAGAACATTACTAGATGCCACGCTCATGAAGCGCTCACGGTCATTTCGCTAGCTTCACAAACACCAAATTAGGTATTATGGGACGTGAATTTGTGCTGGAGGTATATATATGTGACTGGCGAAAAGAAAATTATCATGTCATGCGTGTCATGAAAGAGCAAAACATGGCTGCGTGTCATGTAAGAACATTACTATATGCCACGCTCACGATGCGCTCGCGGTCAATTCGCTAGCTTCTTAAGCACTAAATTTCGTATTACGGGACGTGAAATAATGCTGGAGGTATATATATGACTGGCGCAAACAAGATAATCACGACATGCGTGTCATGAAAGAGCAAAACATGGCTGCGTGTCATGTAAGAACACTACTAGATGCCACGCTCACGATGCACTCGTGGTCATTTTGCTACCTTCACAATCACCAAAGTTCGTATTACGGGACGTGAATGGATGCTGGAGGTATATATATGACTGGCGCAAACAAGGTAATCACGACATGCGTGTCATGAAAGAGCAAGACTTGGCGCCGTGTCATAAACGCAGCCGTGTGCGTGTCATGTAAAAACATTACTAGATGCCACGCTTAGATGCGCTCGCGGTCATTTCGCTAGCGTCACAAACACCTAATTTCGTATTACGGGACGTGAATGGATGCTGGAGGTATATATATGACTGGCGCAAACAAGGTAATCACGACATGCGTGTCATGAAAGAGCAAGACTTGGCGCCGTGTAATACACGCAGCCATGTGCGTGTCATGTAAAAACATTACTAGATGCCACGCTCACGATGCACTCGCGGTCAATTCGCTAGCTTCACAAACACCAAATTTCGTATTACGAGACGTGAATGGATGCTAGAGGTATATATATGACTTGCGCAAAGAAGATAATCACGACATGCGTGTCTAGAAAGAGCAAAACATTGCTGCCCATCATACACGCAGCCATGTGCGTGTCATGTAAAAACTTTACTAGATGCCACGCTCACGATGCGCTCGCGGTCATTTCGCTAGCTTCACAAACACCAAATTTCGCATTACATAACGTGAATGGATGCTGGAGGTATATATATGACTGGCGCAAACAAGATAATCACGACATGGGTGTCATAAAAGAGCAAACATTCGCTACGTGTCGTACACGCAGCCTTGTGCGTGTTATGTAAGAACATTACTAGATGCCACGCTCATGATGCGCTCGTGGTCATTTCGCTAGCTTCACAAACACCAAATTTCGTATTACGGGACGTGAATGGATGCTGGAGGTATATATATGACTGGCGCATACAAGGTAATCACGACATGCGTGTCATGAAAGAGCAAGACTTGGCGCCGTGTAATACACGCAGCCATGTGCGTGTCATGTAAAAACATTACTAGATGCCACGCTCACGATGCATTCGCGGTCATTTCGCTAGCTTCACAAACACCAAATTTCGTATTACGAGACGTGAATGGATGCTAGAGGTATATATATGACTTGCGCAAAGAAGATAATCACGACATGCGTGTCTAGAAAGAGCAAAACATTGCTGCCCGTCATACACGCAGCCATGTGCGTGTCATGTAAAAACATTACTAGATGCCACGCTCACGATGCGCTCGCGGTCATTTCGCTAGCTTCACAAACACCAAATTTCGTATTACATAACGTGAATGGATGCTGGAGGTATATATATGACTGGCGCAAACAAGATAATCACGACATGGGTGTCATAAAAGAGCAAACATTCGCTACGTGTCGTACACGCAGCCTTGTGCGTGTCATGAAAGAACATTACCAGATGCCACGCTCATGATGCGCTCGCAGTCATTTCGCTAGCTTCACAAACACCAAATTTTGTATTTCGGGGCGTGAATGGAAGAAAGAGGTATAAGTATGACTGGTGCAGACACGATAACCATGTCATGCGTGTCATGTAAGAACAATACATGGCTGCGTGTCATACAGGCAGCCATGTGCGTGTCGTGTAAGAACATTACTAGATGCCACGCTCATGAAGCGCTCACGGTCATTTCGCTAGCTTCACAAACACCAAATTAGGTATTATGGGACGTGAATTTATGCTGGAGGTATATATATGTGACTGGCGAAAAGAAAATTATCATGTCATGCGTGTCATGAAAGAGCAAAACATGGCTGCGTGTCATGTAAGAACATTACTATATGCCACGCTCACGATGCGCTCGCGGTCAATTCGCTAGCTTCTTAAGCACTAAATTTCGTATTACGGGACGTGAAATAATGCTGGAGGTATATATATGACTGGCGCAAACAAGATAATCACGACATGCGTGTCATGAAAGAGCAAAACATGGCTGCGTGTCATGTAAGAACACTACTAGATGCCACGCTCACGATGCACTCGTGGTCATTTTGCTACCTTCACAATCACCAAAGTTCGTATTACGGGACGTGAATAGATGCTGGAGGTATATATAGTACTGGCGCAAACAAGGTAATCACGACATGCGTGTCATGAAAGAGCAAGACTTGGCGCCGTGTCATAAACGCAGCCGTGTGCGTGTCATGTAAAAACATTACTAGATGCCACGCTCACGATGCGCTCGCGGTCATTTCGCTAGCGTCAAAAACACCTAATTTCGTATTACGGGACGTGAATGGATGCTGGAGGTATATATATGACTGGCGCAAACAAGGTAATCACGACATGCGTGTCATGAAAGAGCAAGACTTGGCGCCGTGTAATACACGCAGCCATGTGCGTGTCATGTAAAAACATTACTAGATGCCACGCTCACGATGCACTCGCGGTCATTTCGCTAGCTTCACAAACACCAAATTTCGTATTACGAGACGTGAATGGATGCTAGAGGTATATATATGACTTGCGCAAAGAAGATAATCACGACATGCGTGTCTAGAAAGAGCAAAACATTGCTGCCCGTCATACACGCAGCCATGTGCGTGTCATGTAAAAACATTACTAGATGCCACGCTCACGATGCGCTCGCGGTCATTTCGCTAGCTTCACAAACACCAAATTTCGTATTACATAACGTGAATGGATGCTGGAGGTATATATATGACTGGCGCAAACAAGATAATCACGACATGGGTGTCATAAAAGAGCAAACATTCGCTACGTGTCGTACACGCAGCCTTGTGCGTGTTATGTAAGAACATTACTAGATGCCACGCTCATGATGCGCTCGTGGTCATTTCGCTAGCTTCACAAACACCAAATTTCGTATTACGGGACGTGAATGGATGCTGAAGGTATATATGTGACTGGCGCAAGCAAGATATTCACGAAATGCGTGTCATGAAAGAGCAAAACATGGCTGTGTGTCATACAGGCAGCCATGTGCGTGTCATGTAAGAACATTACCAGACGCCACGTTCATGATGTGCTCGCGGTCATTTCGCGAGTTTCACAAACATCAAATTTGGTGTTATCGGACGTGAATGGATGCTGGAGGTATATATATGACTGGCGCAAACAAGATAATCATGACATGCGTGTCATGTAAGAACAGTGCAAGGCTGCGTGTCATACAAGCAACCATGTGCGTGTCATGTAAGAACATTACCAGATGCCACGCTCATGATGCGCTCGCGGTCATTTCGCTAGCTTCACAAACACCAAATTTTGTATTTCGGGGCGTGAATGGAAGAAAGAGGTATAAGTATGACTGGTGCAGACACGATAACCATGTCATGCGTGTCATGTAAGAACAATACATGGCTGCGTGTCATACAGGCAGCCATGTGCGTGTCATGTAAGAACATTACTAGATGCCACGCTTATGATGCGCTCACGGTCATTTCGCTAGCTTCACAAACACCAAATTAGGTATTATGGGACGTGAATTAATGCTGGAGGTATATATATATGACTGGCGAAAAGAAAATTATCATGTCATGCGTGTCATGAAAGAGCAAAACATGGCTGCGTGTCATGTAAGAACATTACTATATGCCACGCTCACGATGCACTCGTGGTCATTTTGCTACCTTCACAATCACCAAAGTTCGTATTACGGAACGTGAATGGATGCTGGAGGTATATATATGACTGGCGCAAACAAGGTAATCACGACATGCGTGTCATGAAAGAGCAAGACTTGGCGCCGTGTCATAAACGCAGCCGTGTGCGTGTCATGTAAAAACATTACTAGATGCCACGCTCACGATGCGCTCGCGGTCATTTCTCTAACTTCTTAAGCACTAAATTTCGTATTACGGGACGTGAAATAATGCTGGAGGTATATATATGACTGGCGCAAACAAGATAATTACGACATGCGTGTCATGAAAGAGCAAAACATGGCTGCGTGTCATGTAAGAACACTAGTAGATGCCACGCTCACGATGCACTCGTGGTCATTTTGCTACCTTCACAATCACCAAAGTTCGTATTACGGGACGTGAATGGATGCTGGAGGTATATATATGACTGGCGCAAACAAGGTAATCACGACATGCGTGTCATGAAAGAGCAAGACTTGGCGCCGTGTAATAAACGCAGCCGTGTGCGTGTCATGTAAGAACATTACTAGATGCCACGCTCACGATGCGCTCGCGGTCATTTCGCTAGCTTCACAAACACCAAATTTCGTATTACGGGACGTGAATGGATGCTGGAGATATATTTATTACTGGCTCAAACAAGGTAATCACGACATGCGTGTCATGAAAGAGCAAGACTTGGCGCCGTGTCATAAACGCAGCCGTGTGCGTGTCATGTAAAAACATTACTAGATGCCACGCTCACGATGCGCTCGCGGTCATTTCGCTAGCTTCACAAACACCTAATTTCGTATTACGGGACGTGAATGGATGCTGGAGGTATATATATGACTGGCGCAAACAAGGTAATCACGACATGCGTGTCATGAAAGAGCAAGACTTGGCGCCGTGTAATAAACGCAGCCGTGTGCGTGTCATGTAAGAACATTACTAGATGCCACGCTCACGATGCGCTTGCGGTCTTTTCGCTAGCTTCACAAACAATAAATTTTGTATTACGGGACGTGAATGGATGCTGGAGGTATATATATGACTGGCGCAAACAAGGTAATCACGACATGCGTGTCATGAAAGAGCAAGACTTGGCGCCGTGTAATTAACGCAGCCGTGTGCGTGTCATGTAAGAACATTACTACATGCCACGCTCACGATGCGCTCGCGGTCATTTCGCTAGCTTCACAAACACCAAATTTCGTATTACGGGACGTGAATGCATGCTGGAGGTATATATATGACTGGCACAAACAAGGTAATCACGACATGCGTGTCATGAAAGAGCAAGACTTTGCGCCGTGTAATAAACGCAGCCGTGTGCGTGTCATGTAAGAACATTACTGGATGCCACGCTCACGATGCGCTCGCGGTCATTTAGCTAGCTTCACAAACACCTAATTTCGTATTACGTGACGTGAATGGATGCTGGAGGTATATATATGACTGGCGCAAACAAGGTAATCACGACATGCGTGTCATGAAAGAGCAAGACTTGGCGCCGTGTCATAAACGCAGCCGTGTGCGTGTCATGTAAAAACATTACTAGATGCCACGCTCACGATGCGCTCGCGGTCATTTCGCTAGCTTCACAAACACCAAATTTCGTATTACATAACGTGAATGGATGCTGGAGGTATATATATGACAGCGCAAACGAGATAATCACGACATGGGTGTCATAAAAGAGCAAACATTCGCTACGTGTCGTACACGCAGCCATGTGCGTGTTATGTAAGAACATTACTAGATGCCACGCTCATGATGCGCTCGTGGTCATTTCGCTAGCTTCACAAACACCAAATTTCGTATTACGGGACGTGAATGGATGCTGGAGGTATATATGTGACTGGCGCAAGCAAGATATTCACGAAATGCGTGTCATGAAAGAGCAAAACATGGCTGTGTGTCATACAGGCAGCCATGTGCGTGTCATGTAAGAACATTACCAGACGCCACATTCATGATGTGCTCGCGGTTATTTCGCTAGCTTCATAAACATCAAATTTGGTATTATCGGACGTGAATGGATGCTGGAGGTATATATATGACTGGCGCAAACAAGATAATCATTACATGCGTCTCATGTAAGAACAGTACATGGCTGCGTGTCATACAAGCAGCCATGTGCGTGTCATGTAAGAACATTACCAGATGCCACGCTCATGATGCGCTCGCGGTCATTTCGCTAGCTTCACAAACACCAAATTTCGTATTTCGTGGCGTGAATGGAAGAAAGAGGTATGACTGGTGCAGACACGATAACCATGTCATGCGTGTCATGTAAGAACAATACATGGCTGCGTGTCATACAGGCAGCCATGTGCGTGTCATGTAAGAACATTTCCAGATGCCACGCTCATGATGCGCTCACAGTCATTTCACTAGCTTCACAAACACCAAATTTCTTATTACGGGACGTGAATGGATGCCGGAGGTATATATATGACTGGCGCAAACAAGATAATCACGGCATGCGTGTCATGTAAGAACATTAATAGGTGCCACGCTCACGATACGCTCGCGGTCATTTCGCTAGCTTCACAAACACCAAATTTCGTATTACGGGACGTGAATGGATATTGGAGGTATATATATGACTGGCGCAAACAAGATAATCACGGCATGCGTGTCATGTAAGAACATTACTAGGTGCCACGCTCACGAAACGCTCGCAGTCATTTCGCTAGCTTAACAAACACCAAATTTCGTATTACGAGACGTGAATGGATGGCGGAGGTATATTTATGACTGGCGCAAACAAGATAATCACGGCATGCGTTTCATGTAAGAACATTACTAAGTGCCATGCTCACGATACGCTCGCGGTCATTTCGCTAGCTTCACAAACACCAAATTTCGTATTACGGGACGTGAATTAATGCTGGAGGTATATATATGACTGGCGAAAACAAAATAATCATGTCAAGCGTGTCATGAAAGAGCAAGACTTGGCGCCATGTCATAAACGCAGCCGTGTGCGTGTCATGTAAAAACATTACTAGATGCCACGCTCACGATGCGCTCGCGGTCATTTCGCTAGCTTCACAAAAACCTAATTTCGTATTACGGGACGTGAATGGATGCTGGAGGTATATATATGACTGGCGCAAACAAGGTAATCACGACATGCGTGTCATGAAAGAGCAAAACATTGCTGCCCGTCATACACGCAGCCATGTGCGTGTCATGTAAGAACCATAATAGATGTAACGTTCGCGATGCGCTCGCGGTCATTTCGCTAGCTTCTTAAGCACTAAATTTCGTATTACGGGACGTGAATTAGTGCTGGAGGTATATATATGACTGGCAAAAACAAGATAATCACGACATGCGTTTCATGAAAGAGCAAAACATGGCGGCGTGTCATACACGCAACCATGTGCCTGTCATGTAAGAAGATTACTAGATGCCATGCTCACGATGCGCTCGCGGTCATTTCGCTAGCTTCCCAAACACCAAATTTCGTATTACGACGCGTGAATGGATCCTGTAGGTATATATATGACTGGTGCATACAAGATAATCACGACATGCGTGTCATGAAAGAGCAAAACATGGCTGTGTGTCATACAGGCAGCCATGTGCGTGTCATGTAAGAACATTACCAGACGCCACGTTCATGATGTGCTCGCGGTCATTTCGCTAGTTTCACAAACATCAAATTTGGTGTTATCGGACGTGAATGGATGCTGGAGGTATATATATGACTAGCGCAAACAAGATAATCATGACATGCGTGTCATGTAAGAACAGTACATGGCTGCGTGTCATACAAGCAACCAAGTGCGTGTCATGTAAGAACATTACCAGATGCCACGCTCATGATGCGCTCGCGGTCATTTCGCTAGCTTCACAAACACCAAATTTTGTATTTCGGGGCGTGAATGGAAGAAAGAGGTATAAGTATGACTGGTGCAGACACGATAACCATGTCATGCGTGTCATGTAAGAACAATACATGGCTGCGTGTCATACAGGCAGCCATGTGCGTGTCATGTAAGAACATTACTAGATGCCACGCTTATGATGCGCTCACGGTCATTTCGCTAGCTTCACAAACACCAAATTAGGTATTATGGGACGTGAATTAATGCTGGAGGTATATATATATGACTGGCGAAAAGAAAATTATCATGTCATGCGTGTCATGAAAGAGCAAAACATGGCTGCGTGTCATGTAAGAACATTACTATATGCCACGCTCACGATGCACTCGCGGTCATTTCTCTAACTTCTTAAGCACTAAATTTCGTATTACGGGACGTGAAATAATGCTGGAGGTATATATATGACTGGCGCAAACAAGATAATTACGACATGTGTGTCATGAAAGAGCAAAACATGGCTGCGTGTCATGTAAGAACACCACTAGATGCCAAGCTCACGATGCACTCGTGGTCATTTTGCTACCTTCACAATCACCAAAGTTCGTATTACGGGACGTGAATGGATGCTGGAGGTATATATATGACTGGCGCAAACAAGGTAATCACGACATGCGTGTCATGAAAGAGCAAGACTTGGCGCCGTGTAATAAACGCAGCCGTGTGCGTGTCATGTAAGAACATTACTAGATGCCACGCTCACGATGCGCTCGCGGTCATTTCGCTAGCTTCACAAACACCAAATTTCGTATTACGGGACGTGAATGGATGCTGGAGGTATATATATTACTGGCGCAAACAAGGTAATCACGACATGCGTGTCATGAAAGAGCAAGACTTGGCGCCGTGTCATAAACGCAGCCGTGTCCGTGTCATGTAAAAACATTACTGGATGCCACGCTCACGATGCGCTGGCGGTCATTTCGCTAGCTTCACAAACACCTAATTTCGTATTACGGGACGTGAATGGATGCTGGAGGTATATATATGACTGGCGCAAACAAGGTAATCACGACATGCGTGTCATGAAAGAGCAAGACTTGGCGCCGTGTCATAAACGCAGCCGTGTCCGTGTCATGTAAAAACATTACTAGATGCCACGCTCACGATGCGCTGGCGGTCATTTCGCTAGCTTCACAAACACCAAATTTCGTATTACGGGACGTGAATGGATGCTGGAGGTATATATATGACTGGCGCAAACAAGGTAATCACGACATGCGTGTCATGAAAGAGCAAGACTTGGCGCCGTGTCATAAACGCAGCCGTGTCCGTGTCATGTAAAAACATTACTAGATGCCACGCTCACGATGCGCTGGCGGTCATTTCGCTAGCTTCATAAACACCAAATTTCGTATTTCGGGGCGTGAATGGAAGAAAGAGGTATGACTGGTGCAGACACGATAACCATGTCATGCGTGTCATGTAAGAACAATACATGGCTGCGTGTCATACAGGCAGCCATGTGCGTGTCATGTAAGAACATTTCCAGATGCCACGCTCATGATGCGCTCACAGTCATTTCACTAGCTTCACAAACACCAAATTTCTTATTACGGGACGTGAATGGATGCCGGAGGTATATATATGACTGGCGCAAACAACATAATCACGGCATGCGTGTGATGTAAGAACATTAATAGGTGCCACGCTCACGATACGCTCGCGGTCATTTCGCTAGCTTCACAAACACCAAATTTCGTATTACGGGACGTGAATGGATATTGGAGGTATATATATGACTGGCGCAAACAAGATAATCACGGCATGCGTGTCATGTAAGAACATTACTAGGTGCCACGCTCACGAAACGCTCGCAGTCATTTCGCTAGCTTAACAAACACCAAATTTCGTATTACGAGACGTGAATGGATGGCGGAGGTATATTTATGACTGGCGCAAACAAGATAATCACGGCATGCGTTTCATGTAAGAACATTACTAGGTGCCATGCTCACGATACGCTCGCGGTCATTTCGCTAGCTTCACAAACACCAAATTTCGTATTACGGGACGTGAATTATTGCTGGAGGTATATATATGACTGGCGAAAACAAAATAATCATGTCAAGCGTGTCACGAAAGAGTAAAACATGGCTGCGTGTCATACACGCAGCCTTGTGCGTGTCATGTAAAAACATTACTAGATGCCACGCTCACGATGCACTCGCGGTCATTTCGCTAGCTTCACAAACACCAAATTTCGTATTACGAGACGTGAATGGATGCTAGAGGTATATATACGACTTGCGCAAAGAAGATAATCACGACATGCGCGTCTAGAAAGAGCAAAACATTGCTGCCCGTCATACACGCAGCCATGTGCGTGTTATGTAAGAACCATAATAGATGTCACGTTCGCGATGCGCTCGCGGTCATTTCGCTAGCTTCTTAAGCAAAAATTTCGTATTACGGGACGTGAATTAGTGCTGGAGGTATATATATGACTGGCCAAAACAAGATAATCACGACATGCGTGTCATGAAAGAGCAAAACATGGCGGCGTGTCATACACGCAACCATGTGCCTGTCATGTAAGAAGATTACTAGATGCCATGCTCACGATGCGCTCGCGGTCATTTCGCTAGCTTCGCAAACACCAAATTTCGTATTACGGGACGTGAATGGATCCTGTAGGTATATATATGACTGGCGCATACAAGATAATCACGACATGCGTGTCATGAAAGAGCAAAACATGGCTGCGTGTCATACAAGCAACCATGTGCGTGTCATGTAAGAACATTACCAGATGCCACGCTCATGATGCGCTCGCAGTCATTTCGCTAGCTTCACAAACACCAAATTTTGTATTTCGGGGCGTGAATGGAAGAAAGAGGTATAAGTATGACTGGTGCAGACACGATAACCATGTCATGCGTGTCATGTAAGAACAATACATGGCTGCGTGTCATACAGGCAGCCATGTGCGTGTCATGTAAGAACATTACTAGATGCCACGCTCATGATGCGCTCACGGTCATTTCGCTAGCTTCACAAACACCAAATTAGGTATTATGGGACGTGAATTAATGCTGGAGGTATATATATGTGACTGGCGAAAAGAAAATTATCATGTCATGCGTGTCATGAAAGAGCAAAACATGGCTGCGTGTCATGTAAGAACATTACTATATGCCACGCTCACGATGCGCTCGCGGTCATTTCGCTAGCTTCTTAAGCTATAAATTTCGTATTACGGGACGTGAAATAATGCTGGAGGTATATATTACTGGCGCAAACAAGATAATCACGACATGCGTGTCATGAAAGAGCAAAACATGGCTGCGTGTCATGTAAGAACACTACTAGATGCCACGCTCACGATGCACTCGTGGTCAATTTGCTACCTTCACAATCACCAAAGTTCGTATTACGGGACGTGAATGGATGCTGGAGGTATATATATGACTGGCGCAAACAAGGTAATCACGACATGCGTGTCATGAAAGAGCAAGACTTGGCGCCGTGTCATAAACGCAGCCGTGTGCGTGTCATGTAAAAACATTACTAGATGCCACGCTCACGATGCGCTCGCGGTCATTTCGCTAGCTTCACAAACACCTAATTTCGTATTACGGGACGTGAATGGATGCTGGAGGTATATATATGACTGGCGCAAACAAGGTAATCACGACATGCGTGTCATGAAAGAGCAAAACATTGCTGCCCGTCATACACGCAGCCATGTGCGTGTCATGTAAGAACCATAATAGATGTAACGTTCGCGATGCGCTCGCGGTCATTTCGCTAGCTTCTTAAGCACTAAATTTCGTATTACGGGACGTGAATTAGTGCTGGAGGTATATATATGACTGGCAAAAACAAGATAATCACGACATGCGTTTCATGAAAGAGCAAAACATAGCGGCGTGTCATACACGCAACCATGTGCCTGTCATGTAAGAAGATTACTAGATGCCATGCTCACGATGCGCTCGCGGTCATTTCGCTAGCTTCCCAAACACCAAATTTCGTATTACGACGCGTGAATGGATCCTGTAGGTATATATATGACTGGTGCATACAAGATAATCACGACATGCGTGTCATGAAAGAGCAAAACATGGCTGTGTGTCATACAGGCAGCCATGTGCGTGTCATGTAAGAACATTACCAGACGCCACGTTCATGATGTGCTCGCGGTCATTTCGCTAGTTTCACAAACATCAAATTTGGTGTTATCGGACGTAAATGGATGCTGGAGGTATATATATGACTAGCGCAAACAAGATAATCATGACATGCGTGTCATGTAAGAACAGTACATGGCTGCGTGTCATACAAGCAACCATGTGCGTGTCATGTAAGAACATTACCAGATGCCACGCTCATGAAGCGCTCGCGGTCATTTCGCTAGCTTCACAAACACCAAATTTTGTATTTCGGGGCGTGAATGGAAGAAAGAGGTATAAGTATGACTGGTGCAGACACGATAACCATGTCATGCGTGTCATGTAAGAACAATACATGGCTGCGTGTCATACAGGCAGCCATGTGCGTGTCATGTAAGAACATTACTAGATGCCACGCTTATGATGCGCTCACGGTCATTTCGCTAGCTTCACAAACACCAAATTAGGTATTATGGGACGTGAATTAATGTTGGAGGTATATATATATGACTGGCGAAAAGAAAATTATCATGTCATGCGTGTCATGAAAGAGCAAAACATGGCTGCGTGTCATGTAAGAACATTACTATATGCCACGCTCACGATGCGCTCACGGTCATTTCTCTAACTTCTTAAGCACTAAATTTCGTATTACGGGACGTGAAATAATGCTGGAGGTATATATATGACTGGCGCAAACAAGATAATTACGACATGTGTGTCATGAAAGAGCAAAACATGGCTGCGTGTCATGTAAGAATACTACTAGATGCCAAGCTGACGATGCACTCGTGGTCATTTTGCTACCTTCACAATCACCAAAGTTCGTATTACGGGACGTGAATGGATGCTGGAGGTATATATATGACTGGCGCAAACAAGGTAATCACGACATGCGTGTCATGAAAGAGCAAGACTTGGCGCCGTGTAATAAACGCAGCCGTGTGCGTGTCATGTAAGAACATTACTAGATGCCACGCTCACGATGCGCTCGCGGTCATTTCGCTAGCTTCACAAACACCAAATTTCGTATTACGGGACGTGAATGGATGCTGGAGGTATATATATTACTGGCGCAAACAAGGTAATCACGACATGCGTGTCATGAAAGAGCAAGACTTGGCGCCGTGTCATAAACGCAGCCGTGTGCGTGTCATGTAAAAACATTACTAGATGCCACGCTCACGATGCGCTCGCGGTCATTTCGCTAGCTTCACAAACACCTAATTTCGTATTACGGGACGTGAATGGATGCTGGAGGTATATATATGACTGGCGCAAACAAGGTAATCACGACATGCGTGTCATGAAAGAGCAAGACTTGGCGCCGTGTAATAAACGCAGCCGTGTGCGTGTCATGTAAGAACATTACTAGATGCCACGCTCACGATGCGCTCGCGGTCTTTTCGCTAGCTTCACAAACACTAAATTTTGTATTACGGGACGTGAATGGATGCTGGAGGTATATATATGACTGGCGCAAACAAGGTAATCACGACATGCGTGTCATGAAAGAGCAAGACTTGGCGCCGTGTAATAAACGCAGCCGTGGGCGTGTCATGTAAGAACGTTACTAGATGCCACGCTCACGATGCGCTCGCGGTCATTTCGCTAGCTTCACAAACACCAAATTTCGTATTACGGGACGTGAATGGATGCTGGAGGTATATATATGACTGGCGCAAACAAGGTAATCACGACATGCGTGTCATGAAAGAGCAAGACTTGGCGCCGTGTTATAAACGCAGCCGTGTGCGTGTCATGTAAGAACATTACTAGATGCCACGCTCACGATGCGCTCGCGGTCATTTCGCTAGCTTCACAAACACCAAATTTCGTATTACGGGACGTGAATGGATGCTGGAGGTATATATATGACTGGCGCAAACAAGGTAATCACGACATGCGTGTCATGAAAGAGCAAAACATGGCGGCGTGTCATACACGCAGCCATGTGCGTGTCATGTAAAAACATTACTAGATGCCACGCTCACGATGCACTCGCGGTCATTTCGCTAGCTTCACAAACACCAAATTTCGTATTACGAGACGTGAATGGATGCTAGAGGTATATATATGACTTGCGCAAAGAAGATAATCACGACATGCGTGTCTAGAAAGAGCAAAACATTGCTGCCCGTCATACACGCAGCTATGTGCGTGTCATGTAAGAACCATAATAGATGTCACGTTCGCGATGCGCTCGCGGTCATTTCGCTAGCTTCTTAAGCACTAAATTTCGTATTACGGGACGTGAATTAGTGCTGGAGGTATATATATGACTGGCAAAAACAAGATAATCACGACATGCGTGTCATGAAAGAGCAAAACATGGCGGCGTGTCATACACGCAACCATGTGCCTGTCATGTAAGAAGATTACTAGATGCCATGGTCATGATGCGCTCGCGGTCATTTCGCTAGCTTCCCAAACACCAACCTTCGTATTACGGGACGTGAATGGATCCTTTAGGTATATATATGACTGGCGCATACAAGATAATCACGACATGCGTGTCATGAAAGAGCAAAACATGGCTGTGTGTCATACAGGCAGCCATGTGCGTGTCATGTAAGAACATTACCAGACGCCACGTTCATGATGTGCTCGCGGTCATTTCGCTAGTTTCACAAACATCAAATTTGGTGTTCTCGGACGTGAATGGATGCTGGAGGTATATATATGACTGGCGCAAACAAGATAATCATGACATGCGTGTCATGTAAGAACAGTACATGGCTGCGTGTCATACAAGCAACCATGTGCGTGTCATGTAAGAACATTACCAGATGCCACGCTCATGATGCGCTCGCGGTCATTTCGCTAGCTTCACAAACACCAAATTTTGTATTTCGGGGCGTGAATGGAAGAAAGAGGTATAAGTATGACTGGTGCAGACACGATAACCATGTCATGCGTGTCATGTAAGAACAATACATGGCTGCGTGTCATACAGGCAGCCATGTGCGTGTCCTGTAAGAACATTACTAGATGCCACGCTCATGATGCGCTCACGGTCATTTCGCTAGCTTCACAAACACCAAATTAGGTATTATGGGACGTGAATTAATGCTGGAGGTATATATATATGACTGGCGAAAAGAAAATTATCATGTCATGCGTGTCATGAAAGAGCAAAACATGGCTGCGTGTCAAGTAAGAACATTACTATATGCCACGCTCACGATGCGCTCGCGGTCATTTCTCTAACTTCTTAAGCACTAAATTTCGTATTACGGGACGTGAAATAATGCTGGAGGTATATATATGACTGGCGCAAACAAGATAATTACGACATGCGTGTCATGAAAGAGCAAAACATGGCTGCGTGTCATGTAAGAACACTACTAGATGCCAAGCTCACGATGCGCTCGCGGTCATTTCGCTAGCTTCACAAACACCTAATTTCGTATTACGGGACGTGAATGGATTCTGGAGGTATATGTATGACTGGCGCAAACAAGGTAATCACGACATGCGTGTCATGAAAGAGCAAGACTTGGCGCCGTGTAATAAACGCAGCCGTGTGCGTGTCATGTAAGAACATTACTAGATGCCACGCTCACGATGCGCTCGCGGTCTTTTCGCTAGCTTCACAAACACTAAATTTTGTATTACGGGACGTGAATGGATGCTGGAGGTATATATATGACTGGCGCAAACAAGGTAATCACGACATGCGTGTCATGGAAGAGCAAGACTTGGCGCCGTGTAATAAACGCAGCCGTGTGCGTGTCATGTAAGAACATTACTAGATGCCACGCTCACGATGCGCTCGCGGTCATTTCGCTAGCTTCACAAACACCAAATTTCGTATTACGGGACGTGAATGCATGCCGGAGGTATATATATGACTGGCACAAACAAGGTAATCACGACATGCGTGTCATGAAAGAGCAAGACTTGGCGCCGTGTAATAAACGCAGCCGTGTGCATGTCATGTAAGAACATTACTGGATGCCACGCTCACAATGCGCTCGCGGTCATTTAGCTAGCTTCACAAACACCTAATTTCGTATTACGGGACGTGAATGGATGCTGGAGGTATATATATGACTGGCGCAAACAAGATAATCATGACATGGGTGTCATAAAAGAGCAAACATTCGCTACGTGTCGTACACGCAGCCATGTGCGTGTTATGTAAGAACATTACTAGATGCCACGCTCATGATGCGCTCGTGGTCATTTCGCAAGCTTCACAAACACCAAATTTCGTATTACGGGACGTGAATGGATGCTGCAGGTATATATGTGACTGGCGCAAGCAAGATATTCACGAAATGCGTGTCATGAAAGAGCAAAACATGGCTGTGTGTCATACAGGCAGCCATGTGCGTGTCATGTAAGAACATTACCAGACGCCACATTCATGATGTGCTCGCGGTTATTTCGCTAGCTTCATAAACATCAAATTTGGTATTATCGGACGTGAATGGATGCTGGAGGTATATATATGACTGGCGCAAACAAGATAATCATTACATGCGTCTCATGTAAGAACAGTACATGGCTGCGTGTCATACAAGCAGCCATGTGCGTGTCATGTAAGAACATTACTAGGCGCCATGCTCACGATACGCTCGCGGTTATTTCGCTAGCTTCACAAACACCAAATTTCGTATTACGGGACGTGAATTAATGCTGGAGGTATATATATGACTGGCGAAAACAAAATATTCATGTCAAGCGTGTCATGAAAGAGCAAAACATGGCTGCGTGTCATGTAAGAACATTACTATATGCCACGCTCACGATGCGCTCGCGGTCATTTCGCTAGCTGCTCAAACACTAAATTTCGTATTACGGGACGTGAATTAATGCTGGAGGTATATATATGACTGGCACAAACAAGATAATCAAGACATGCGTGTCATGAAAGAGCAAAACATGGCGGCGTGTCATACACGCAGCCATGTGCGTGTCATGTAAAAACATTACTAGATGCCACGCTCACGATGCACTCGCGGTCATTTCGCTAGCTTCACAAACACCAAATTTCGTATTACGAGACGTGAATGGATGCTAGAGGTATATATATGACTTGCGCAAAGAAGATAATCACAACATGCGTGTCTAGAAAGAGCAAAACATTGCTGCTCGTCATACACGCAGCCATGTGCGTGTCATGTAAGAACCATAATAGATGTCACGTTCGCGATGCGCTCGCGGTCATTTCGCTAGCTTCTTAAGCACTAAATTTCGTATTACGGGACGTGAATTAGTGCAGGAGGTATATATATGACTGGCAAAAACAAGATAATCACGACATGCGTGTCATGAAAGAGCAAAACATGGCGGCGTGTCATACACGCAACCATGTGCCTGTCATGTAAGAAGATTACTAGATGCCATGCTCATGATGCGCTCGCGGTCATTTCGCTAGCTTCCCAAACACCAACCTTCGTATTACGGGACGTGAATGGATCCTGTAGGTATATATATGACTGGCGCAAACAAGATAATTACGACATGCGTGTCATGAAAGAGCAAAACATGGCTGTGTGTCATACAGGCAGCCATGTGCGTGTCATGTAAGAACATTACCAGACGCCACGTTCATGATGTGCTCGCGGTCATTTCGCTAGTTTCACAAACATCAAATTTGGTGTTCTCGGACGTGAATGGATGCTTGAGGTATATATATATGACTGGCGCAAACAAGATAATCATGACATGCGTGTCATGTAAGAGCAAGACTTGGCGCCGTGTAATAAACGCAGCCGTGTGCGTGTCATGTAAGAACATTACTAGATGCCACGCTCACGATGCGCTCGCGGTCTTTTCGCTAGCTTCACAAACACCAAATTTTGTATTTCGGGGCGTGAATGGAAGAAAGAGGTATAAGTATGACTGGTGCAGACACGATAACCATGTCATGCGTGTCATGTAAGAACAATACATGGTTGCGTGTCATACAGGCAGCCATGTGCGTGTCCTGTAAGAACATTACTAGATGCCACGCTCATAATGCGCTCACGGTCATTTCGCTAGCTTCACAAACACCAAATTAAGTATTATGGGACGTGAATTAATGCTGGAGGTATATATATATGACTGGCGAAAAAAAATATCATGTCATGCGTGTCATGAAAGAGCAAAACATGGCTGTGTGTCATGTAAGAACATTACTATATGCCACGCTCACGATGCGCTCGCGGTCATTTCGCTAGCTTCTTAAGCACAAAATTTCGTATTACGGGACGTGAAATAATGCTGGAGGTATATATATGACTGGCGCAAACAAGATAATCACGACATGCGTGTCATGAAAGAGCAAAACATGGCTGCGTGTCATGTAAGAACACTACTAGATGCCACGCTCACGATGCACTCGTGGTCATTTTGCTACCTTCACAATCACCAAAGTTCGTATTACGGGACGTGAATGGATGCTGGAGGTATATATATGACTGGCGCAAACAAGGTAATCACGACATGCGCGTCATGAAAGAGCAAGACTTGGCGCCGTGTCATAAACGCAGCCGTGTGCGTGTCATGTAAAAACATTACTAGATGCCACGCTCACGATGCGCTCGCGGTCATTTCGCTAGCTTCACAAACACCTAATTTCGTATTACGGGACGTGAATGTATGCTGGAGGTATATATATGACTGGCGCAAACAAGGTAATCACGACATGCGTGTCATGAAAGAGCAAGACTTGGCGCCGTGTAATACACGCAGCCATGTGCGTGTCATGTAAAAACATTACTAGATGCCACGCTCACGATGCACTCGCGGTCATTTCACTAGCTTCACAAACACCAAATTTCGTATTACGAGACGTGAATGGATGCTAGAGGTATATATATGACTTGCGCAAAGAAGATAATCACGACATGCGTGTCTAGAAAGAGCAAAACATTGCTGCCCTTCATACACGCAGCCATGTGCGTGTCATGTAAGAACCATAATAGATGTAACGTTCGCGATGCGCTCGCGGTCATTTCGCTAGCTTCTTAAGCACTAAATTTCGTATTACGGGACGTGAATTAGTGCTGGAGGTATATATATGACTGGCAAAAACAAGATAATCACGACATGCGTTTCATGAAAGAGCAAAACATGGCGGCGTGTCATACACGCAACCATGTGCCTGTCATGTAAGAAGATTACTAGATGCCATGCTCACGATGCGCTCGCGGTCATTTCGCTAGCTTCCCAAACACCAAATTTCGTATTACGGAACGTGAATGGATCCTGTAGGTATATATATGACTGGCGCATGCAAGATAATCACGACATGCGTGTCATGAAAGAGCAAAACATGGCTGTGTGTCATACAGGCAGCCATGTGCGTGTCATGTAAGAACATTACCAGACGCCACGTTCATGATGTGCTCGCGGTCATTTCGCTAGTTTCACAAACATCAAATTTGGTGTTATCGGACGTGAATGGATGCTGGAGGTATATATATGACTGGCGCAAACAAGATAATCATGACATGCGTGTCATGTAAGAACAGTACATGGCTGCGTGTCATACAAGCAACCATGTGCGTGTCATGTAAGAACATTACCAGATGCCACGCTCATGATGCGCTCGCGGTCATTTCGCTAGCTTCACAAACACCAAATTTTGTATTTCGGGGCGTGAATGGAAGAAAGAGGTATAAGTATGACTGGTGCAGACACGATAACCATGTCATGCGTGTCATGTAAGAACAATACATGGTTGCGTGTCATACAGGCAGCCATGTGCGTGTCCTGTAAGAACATTACTAGATGCCACGCTCATAATGCGCTCACGGTCATTTCGCTAGCTTCACAAACACCAAATTAAGTATTATGGGACGTGAATTAATGCTGGAGGTATATATATATATGACTGGCGAAAAAAAAATATCATGTCATGCGTGTCATGAAAGAGCAAAACATGGCTGTGTGTCATGTAAGAACATTACTATATGCCACGCTCACGATGCGCTCGCGGTCATTTCGCTAGCTTCTTAAGCACAAAATTTCGTATTACGGGACGTGAAATAATGCTGGAGGTATATATATGACTGGCGCAAACAAGATAATCACGACATGCGTGTCATGAAAGAGCAAAACATGGCTGCGTGTCATGTAAGAACACTACTAGATGCCACGCTCACGATGCACTCGTGGTCATTTTGCTACCTTCACAATCACCAAAGTTCGTATTACGGGACGTGAATGGATGCTGGAGGTATATATATGACTGGCGCAAACAAGGTAATCACGACATGCGCGTCATGAAAGAGCAAGACTTGGCGCCGTGTCATAAACGCAGCCGTGTGCGTGTCATGTAAAAACATTACTTGATGCCACGCTCACGATGCGCTCGCGGTCATTTCGCTAGCTTCACAAACACCTAATTTCGTATTACGGGACGTGAATGGATGCTGGAGGTATATATATGACTGGCGCAAAGAAGGTAATCACGACATGCGTGTCATGAAAGAGCAAGACTTGGCGCCGTGTAATACACGCAGCCATGTGCGTGTCATGTAAAAACATTACTAGATGCCACGCTCACGATGCACTCGCGGTCATTTCACTAGCTTCACAAACACCAAATTTCGTATTACGAGACGTGAATGGATGCTAGAGGTATATATATGACTTGCGCAAAGAAGATAATCACGACATGCGTGTCTAGAAAGAGCAAAACATTGCTGCCCTTCATACACGCAGCCATGTGCGTGTCATGTAAGAACCACAATAGATGTAACGTTCGCGATGCGCTCGCGGTCATTTCGCTAGCTTCTTAAGCACTAAATTTCGTATTACGGGACGTGAATTAGTGCTGGAGGTATATATATGACTGGCAAAAACAAGATAATCACGACATGCGTTTCATGAAAGAGCAAAACATGGCGGCGTGTCATACACGCAACCATGTGCCTGTCATGTAAGAAGATTACTAGATGCCATGCTCACGATGCGCTCGCGGTCATTTCGCTAGCTTCCCAAACACCAAATTTCGTATTACGGAACGTGAATGGATCCTGTAGGTATATATATGACTGGCGCATGCAAGATAATCACGACATGCGTGTCATGAAAGAGCAAAACATGGCTGTGTGTCATACAGGCAGCCATGTGCGTGTCATGTAAGAACATTACCAGACGCCACGTTCATGATGTGCTCGCGGTCATTTCGCTAGTTTCACAAACATCAAATTTGGTGTTATCGGACGTGAATGGATGCTGGAGGTATATATATGACTGGCGCAAACAAGATAATCATGACATGCGTGTCATGTAAGAACAGTACATGGCTGCGTGTCATACAAGCAACCATGTGCGTGTCTTGTAAGAACATTACCAGATGCCACGCTCATGATGCGCTCGCGGTCATTTCGCTAGCTTCACAAACACCAAATTTTGTATTTCGGGGCGTGAATGGAAGAAAGAGGTATAAGTATGACTGGTGCAGACACGATAACCATGTCATGCGTGTCATGTAAGAACAATACATGGCTGCGTGTCATACAGGCAGCCATGTGCGTGTCATGTAAGAACATTACTAGATTCCACGCTTATGATGCGCTCACGGTCATTTCGCTAGCTTCACAAACACCAAATTAGGTATTATGGGACGTGAATTAATGCTGGAGGTATATATATATGACTGGCGAAAAGAAAATTATCATGTCATGCGTGTCATGAAAGAGCAAAACATGGCTGCGTGTCATGTAAGAACATTACTATATGCCACGCTCACGATGCGCTCGCGGTCATTTCTCTAACTTCTTAAGCACTAAATTTCGTATTACGGGACGTGAAATATTGCTGGAGGTATATATATGACTGGCGCAAACAAGATAATTACGACATGCGTCTCATGAAAGAGCAAAACATGGCTGCGTGTCATGTAAGAACACTACTAGATGCCAAGCTCACGATGCACTCGTGGTCATTTTGCTACCTTCACAATCACCAAAGTTCGTATTACGGGACGTGAATGGATGCTGGAAGTATATATATGACTGGCGCAAACAAGGTAATCACGACATGCGTGTCATGAAAGAGCAAGACTTGGCGCCGTGTACTAAACGCAGCCGTGTGCGTGTCATGTAAGAACATTACTAGACGCCACGCTCACGATGCGCTCGCGGTCATTTCGCTAGCTTCACAAACACCAAATTTCGTATTACGGGACGTGAATGGATGCTGGAGGTATATATATTACTGGCGCAAACAAGGTAATCACGACATGCGTGTCATGAAAGAGCAAGACTTGGCGCCGTGTCATAAACGCAGCCGTGTGCGTGTCATGTAAAAACATTACTAGATGCCACGCTCACGATGCGCTCGCGGTCATTTCGCTAGCTTCACAAACACCTAATTTCGTAATACGGGACGTGAATGGATGCTGGAGGTATATGTATGACTGGCGCAAACAAGGTAATCACGACATGCGTGTCATGAAAGAGCAAGACTTGGCGCCGTGTAATAAACGCAGCCGTGTGCGTGTCATGTAAGAACATTACTAGATGCCACGCTCACGATGCGCTCGCGGTCTTTTCGCTAGCTTCACAAACACTAAATTTTGTATTACGGGACATGAATGGATGCTGGAGGTATATATATGACTGGCGCAAACAAGGTAATCACGACATGCGTGTCATGAAAGAGCAAGACTTGGCGCCGTGTAATAAACGCAGCCGTGTGCGTGTCATGTAAGAACATTACTAGATGCCACGCTCACGATGCGCTCGCGGTCATTTCGCTAGCTTCACAAACACCAAATTTCGTATTACGGGACGTGAATGCATGCTGGAGGTATATATATGACTGGCACAAACAAGGTAATCACGACATGCGTGTCATGAAAGAGCAAGACTTGGCACCGTGTAATAAACGCAGCCGTGTGCATGTCATGTAAGAACATTACTGGATGCCACGCTCACAATGCGCTCGCGGTCATTTAGCTAGCTTCACAAACACCTAATTTCGTATTACGGGACGTGAATGGATGCTGGAGGTATATATATGACTGGCGCAAACAAGATAATCACGACATGGGTGTCATAAAAGAGCAAACATTCGCTACGTGTCGTACACGCAGCCATGTGCGTGTTATGTAAGAACATTACTAGATGCCACGCTCATGATGCGCTCGTGGTCATTTCGCTAGCTTCATAAACACCAAATTTGGTATTATCGGACGTGAATGGATGCTGGAGGTATATATATGACTGGCGCAAACAAGATAATCATTACATGCGTCTCATGTAAGAACAGTACATGGCGCCGTGTCATAAACGCAGCCGTGTGCGTGTCATGTAAAAACATTACTAGATGCCACGCTCACGATGCACTCGCGGTCATTTCACTAGCTTCACAAACACCAAATTTCGTATTACGAGACGTGAATGGATGCTAGAGGTATATATATGACTTGCGCAAAGAAGATAATCACGACATGCGTGTCTAGAAAGAGCAAAACATTGCTGCCCTTCATACACGCAGCCATGTGCGTGTCATGTAAGAACCATAATAGATGTAACGTTCGCGATGCGCTCGCGGTCATTTCGCTAGCTTCTTAAGCACTAAATTTCGTATTACGGGACGTGAATTAGTGCTGGAGGTATATATATGACTGGCAAAAACAAGATAATCACGACATGCGTTTCATGAAAGAGCAAAACATGGCGGCGTGTCATACACGCAACCATGTGCCTGTCATGTAAGAAGATTACTAGATGCCATGCTCACGATGCGCTCGCGGTCATTTCGCTAGCTTCCCAAACACCAAATTTCGTATTACGGAACGTGAATGGATCCTGTAGGTATATATATGACTGGCGCATGCAAGATAATCACGACATGCGTGTCATGAAAGAGCAAAACATGGCTGTGTGTCATACAGGCAGCCATGTGCGTGTCATGTAAGAACATTACCAGACGCCACGTTCATGATGTGCTCGCGGTCATTTCGCTAGTTTCACAAACATCAAATTTGGTGTTATCGGACGTGAATGGATGCTGGAGGTATATATATGACTGGCGCAAACAAGATAATCATGACATGCGTGTCATGTAAGAACAGTACATGGCTGCGTGTCATACAAGCAACCATGTGCGTGTCATGTAAGAACATTACCAGATGCCACGCTCATGATGCGCTCGCGGTCATTTCGCTAGCTTCACAAACACCAAATTTTGTATTTCGGGGCGTGAATGGAAGAAAGAGGTATAAGTATGACTGGTGCAGACACGATAACCATGTCATGCGTGTCATGTAAGAACAATACATGGTTGCGTGTCATACAGGCAGCCATGTGCGTGTCCTGTAAGAACATTACTAGATGCCACGCTCATAATGCGCTCACGGTCATTTCGCTAGCTTCACAAACACCAAATTAAGTATTATGGGACGTGAATTAATGCTGGAGGTATATATATATATGACTGGCGAAAAAAAAATATCATGTCATGCGTGTCATGAAAGAGCAAAACATGGCTGTGTGTCATGTAAGAACATTACTATATGCCACGCTCACGATGCGCTCGCGGTCATTTCGCTAGCTTCTTAAGCACAAAATTTCGTATTACGGGACGTGAAATAATGCTGGAGGTATATATATGACTGGCGCAAACAAGATAATCACGACATGCGTGTCATGAAAGAGCAAAACATGGCTGCGTGTCATGTAAGAACACTACTAGATGCCACGCTCACGATGCACTCGTGGTCATTTTGCTACCTTCACAATCACCAAAGTTCGTATTACGGGACGTGAATGGATGCTGGAGGTATATATATGACTGGCGCAAACAAGGTAATCACGACATGCGCGTCATGAAAGAGCAAGACTTGGCGCCGTGTCATAAACGCAGCCGTGTGCGTGTCATGTAAAAACATTACTTGATGCCACGCTCACGATGCGCTCGCGGTCATTTCGCTAGCTTCACAAACACCTAATTTCGTATTACGGGACGTGAATGGATGCTGGAGGTATATATATGACTGGCGCAAAGAAGGTAATCACGACATGCGTGTCATGAAAGAGCAAGACTTGGCGCCGTGTAATACACGCAGCCATGTGCGTGTCATGTAAAAACATTACTAGATGCCACGCTCACGATGCACTCGCGGTCATTTCACTAGCTTCACAAACACCAAATTTCGTATTACGAGACGTGAATGGATGCTAGAGGTATATATATGACTTGCGCAAAGAAGATAATCACGACATGCGTGTCTAGAAAGAGCAAAACATTGCTGCCCTTCATACACGCAGCCATGTGCGTGTCATGTAAGAACCACAATAGATGTAACGTTCGCGATGCGCTCGCGGTCATTTCGCTAGCTTCTTAAGCACTAAATTTCGTATTACGGGACGTGAATTAGTGCTGGAGGTATATATATGACTGGCAAAAACAAGATAATCACGACATGCGTTTCATGAAAGAGCAAAACATGGCGGCGTGTCATACACGCAACCATGTGCCTGTCATGTAAGAAGATTACTAGATGCCATGCTCACGATGCGCTCGCGGTCATTTCGCTAGCTTCCCAAACACCAAATTTCGTATTACGGAACGTGAATGGATCCTGTAGGTATATATATGACTGGCGCATGCAAGATAATCATGACATGCGTGTCATGAAAGAGCAAAACATGGCTGTGTGTCATACAGGCAGCCATGTGCGTGTCATGTAAGAACATTACCAGACGCCACGTTCATGATGTGCTCGCGTTCATTTCGCTAGTTTCACAAACATCAAATTTGGTGTTATCGGACGTGAATGGATGCTGGAGGTATATATATGACTGGCGCAAACAAGATAATCATGACATGCGTGTCATGTAAGAACAGTACATGGCTGCGTGTCATACAAGCAACCATGTGCGTGTCATGTAAGAACATTACCAGATGCCACGCTCATGATGCGCTCGCGGTCATTTCGCTAGCTTCACAAACACCAAATTTTGTATTTCGGGGCGTGAATGGAAGAAAGAGGTATAAGTATGACTGGTGCAGACACGATAACCATGTCATGCGTGTCATGTAAGAACAATACATGGCTGCGTGTCATACAGGCAGCCATGTGCGTGTCATGTAAGAACATTACAAGATTCCACGCTTATGATGCGCTCACGGTCATTTCGCTAGCTTCACAAACACCAAATTAGGTATTATGGGACGTGAATTAATGCTGGAGGTATATATATATGACTGGCGAAAAGAAAATTATCATGTCATGCGTGTCATGAAAGAGCAAAACATGGCTGCGTGTCATGTAAGAACATTACTATATGCCACGCTCACGATGCGCTCGCGGTCATTTCTCTAACTTCTTAAGCACTAAATTTCGTATTACGGGACGTGAAATATTGCTGGAGGTATATATATGACTGGCGCAAACAAGATAATTACGACATGCGTCTCATGAAAGAGCAAAACATGGCTGCGTGTCATGTAAGAACACTACTAGATGCCAAGCTCACGATGCACTCGTGGTCATTTTGCTACCTTCACAATCACCAAAGTTCGTATTACGGGACGTGAATGGATGCTGGAGGTATATATATTACTGGCGCAAACAAGGTAATCACGACATGCGTGTCATGAAAGAGCAAGACTTGGCGCCGTGTACTAAACGCAGCCGTGTGCGTGTCATGTAAGAACATTACTAGACGCCACGCTCACGATGCGCTCGCGGTCATTTCGCTAGCTTCACAAACACCAAATTTCGTATTACGGGACGTGAATGGATGCTGGAGGTATATATATTACTGGCGCAAACAAGGTAATCACGACATGCGTGTCATGAAAGAGCAAGACTTGGCGCCGTGTCATAAACGCAGCCGTGTGCGTGTCATGTAAAAACATTACTAGATGCCACGCTCACGATGCGCTCGCGGTCATTTCGCTAGCTTCACAAACACCTAATTTCGTATTACGGGACGTGAATGGATGCTGGAGGTATATGTATGACTGGCGCAAACAAGGTAATCACGACATGCGTGTCATGAAAGAGCAAGACTTGGCGCCGTGTAATAAACGCAGCCGTGTGCGTGTCATGTAAGAACATTACTAGATGCCACGCTCACGATGCGCTCGCGGTCTTTTCGCTAGCTTCACAAACACTAAATTTTGTATTACGGGACGTGAATGGATGCTGGAGGTATATATATGACTGGCGCAAACAAGGTAATCACGACATGCGTGTCATGAAAGAGCAAGACTTGGCGCCGTGTAATAAACGCAGCCGTGTGCGTGTCATGTAAGAACATTACTAGATGCCACGCTCACGATGCGCTCGCGGTCATTTCGCTAGCTTCACAAACACCAAATTTCGTATTACGGGACGTGAATGCATGCTGGAGGTATATATATGACTGGCACAAACAAGGTAATCACGACATGCGTGTCATGAAAGAGCAAGACTTGGCACCGTGTAATAAACGCAGCCGTGTGCATGTCATGTAAGAACATTACTGGATGCCACGCTCACAATGCGCTCGCGGTCATTTAGCTAGCTTCACAAACACCTAATTTCGTATTACGGGACGTGAATGGATGCTGGAGGTATATATATGACTGGCGCAAACAAGATAATTACGACATGGGTGTCATAAAAGAGCAAACATTCGCTACGTGTCGTACACGCAGCCATGTGCGTGTTATGTAAGAACATTACTAGATGCCACGCTCATGATGCGCTCGTGGTCATTTCGCTAGCTTCATAAACACCAAATTTGGTATTATCGGACGTGAATGGATGCTGGAGGTATATATATGACTGGCGCAAACAAGATAATCATTACATGCGTCTCATGTAAGAACAGTACATGGCTGCGTGTCATACAAGCAGCCATGTGCGTGTCATGTAAGAACATTACCAGATGCCACGCTCATGATGCGCTCGCGGTCATTTCGCTAGCTTCACAAACACCAAACTTCGTATTTCGGGGCGTGAATGGAAGAAAGAGGTATCACTGGTGAAGACACGATAACCATGTCATGCGTGTCATGTAAGAACAATACATGGCTGCGTGTCATACAGGCAGCCATGTGCGTGTCATGTAAGAACATTTCCAGATGCCACGCTCATGATGCGCTCACAGTCATTTCACTAGCTTCACAAACACCAAATTTCTTATTACGGGACGTGAATGGATGCCGGAGGTATATATATGACTGGCGCAAACAAGATAATCACGGCATGCGTGTCATGTAAGAACATTAATAGGTGCCACGCTCACGATACGCTCGCGGTCATTTCGCTAGCTTCACAAACACCAAATTTCGTATTACGGGACGTGAATGGATGCTGGAGGTATATGTATGACTGGCGCAAACAAGGTAATCACGACATGCGTGTCATGAAAGAGCAAGACTTGGCGCCGTGTAATAAACGCAGCCGTGTGCGTGTCATGTAAGAACATTACTAGATGCCACGCTCACGATGCGCTCGCGGTCTTTTCGCTAGCTTCACAAACACTAAATTTTGTATTACGGGACGTGAATGGATGCTGGAGGTATATATATGACTGGCGCAAACAAGGTAATCACGACATGCGTGTCATGAAAGAGCAAGACTTGGCGCCGTGTAATACACGCAGCCATGTGCGTGTCATGTAAAAACATTACTAGATGCCACGCTCACGATGCACTCGCGGTCATTTCACTAGCTTCACAAACACCAAATTTCGTATTACGAGACGTGAATGGATGCTAGAGGTATATATATGACTTGCGCAAAGAAGATAATCACGACATGCGTGTCTAGAAAGAGCAAAACATTGCTGCCCTTCATACACGCAGCCATGTGCGTGTCATGTAAGAACCATAATAGATGTAACGTTCGCGATGCGCTCGCGGTCATTTCGCTAGCTTCTTAAGCACTAAATTTCGTATTACGGGACGTGAATTAGTGCTGGAGGTATATATATGACTGGCAAAAACAAGATAATCACGACATGCGTTTCATGAAAGAGCAAAACATGGCGGCGTGTCATACACGCAACCATGTGCCTGTCATGTAAGAAGATTACTAGATGCCATGCTCACGATGCGCTCTCGGTCATTTCGCTAGCTTCCCAAACACCAAATTTCGTATTACGGAACGTGAATGGATCCTGTAGGTATATATATGACTGGCGCATGCAAGATAATCACGACATGCGTGTCATGAAAGAGCAAAACATGGCTGTGTGTCATACAGGCAGCCATGTGCGTGTCATGTAAGAACATTACCAGACGCCACGTTCATGATGTGCTCGCGGTCATTTCGCTAGTTTCACAAACATCAAATTTGGTGTTATCGGACGTGAATGGATGCTGGAGGTATATATATGACTGGCGCAAACAAGATAATCATGACATGCGTGTCATGTAAGAACAGTACATGGCTGCGTGTCATACAAGCAACCATGTGCGTGTCATGTAAGAACATTACCAGATGCCACGCTCATGATGCGCTCGCGGTCATTTCGCTAGCTTCACAAACACCAAATTTTGTATTTCGGGGCGTGAATGGAAGAAAGAGGTATAAGTATGACTGGTGCAGACACGATAACCATGTCATGCGTGTCATGTAAGAACAATACATGGCTGCGTGTCATACAGGCAGCCATGTGCGTGTCATGTAAGAACATTACAAGATTCCACGCTTATGATGCGCTCACGGTCATTTCGCTAGCTTCACAAACACCAAATTAGGTATTATGGGACGTGAATTAATGCTGGAGGTATATATATATGACTGGCGAAAAGAAAATTATCATGTCATGCGTGTCATGAAAGAGCAAAACATGGCTGCGTGTCATGTAAGAACATTACTATATGCCACGCTCACGATGCGCTCGCGGTCATTTCTCTAACTTCTTAAGCACTAAATTTCGTATTACGGGACGTGAAATATTGCTGGAGGTATATATATGACTGGCGCAAACAAGATAATTACGACATGCGTCTCATGAAAGGGCAAAACATGGCTGCGTGTCATGTAAGAACACTACTAGATGCCAAGCTCACGATGCACTCGTGGTCATTTTGCTACCTTCACAATCACCAAAGTTCGTATTACGGGACGTGAATGGATGCTGGAGGTATATATATTACTGGCGCAAACAAGGTAATCACGACATGCGTGTCATGAAAGAGCAAGACTTGGCGCCGTGTACTAAACGCAGCCGTGTGCGTGTCATGTAAGAACATTACTAGACGCCACGCTCACGATGCGCTCGCGGTCATTTCGCTAGCTTCACAAACACCAAATTTCGTATTACGGGACGTGAATGGATGCTGGAGGTATATATATTACTGGCGCAAACAAGGTAATCACGACATGCGTGTCATGAAAGAGCAAGACTTGGCGCCGTGTCATAAACGCAGCCGTGTGCGTGTCATGTAAAAACATTACTAGATGCCACGCTCACGATGCGCTCGCGGTCATTTCACTAGCTTCACAAACACCTAATTTCGTATTACGGGACGTGAATGGATGCTGGAGGTATATGTATGACTGGCGCAAACAAGGTAATCACGACATGCGTGTCATGAAAGAGCAAGACTTGGCGCCGTGTAATAAACGCAGCCGTGTGCGTGTCATGTAAGAACATTACTAGATGCCACGCTCACGATGCGCTCGCGGTCTTTTCGCTAGCTTCACAAACACTAAATTTTGTATTACGGGACGTGAATGGATGCTGGAGGTATATATATGACTGGCGCAAACAAGGTAATCACGACATGCGTGTCATGAAAGAGCAAGACTTGGCGCCGTGTAATAAACGCAGCCGTGTGCGTGTCATGTAAGAACATTACTAGATGCCACGCTCACGATGCGCTCGCGGTCATTTCGCTAGCTTCACAAACACCAAATTTCGTATTACGGGACGTGAATGCATGCTGGAGGTATATATATGACTGGCACAA
Organism: Rhipicephalus microplus; assembly: GCF_043290135.1. Classification (NCBI taxonomy): domain Eukaryota; kingdom Metazoa; phylum Arthropoda; class Arachnida; order Ixodida; family Ixodidae; genus Rhipicephalus; species Rhipicephalus microplus. Next base: position 351,315,718 of record NC_134710.1, on the reverse strand, counting down.
ACAAGGTAATCACGACATGCGTGTCATGAAAGAGCAAGACTTGGCACCGTGTAATAAACGCAGCCGTGTGCATGTCATGTAAGAACATTACTGGATGCCACGCTCACAATGCGCTCGCGGTCATTTAGCTAGCTTCACAAACACCTAATTTCGTATTACGGGACGTGAATGGATGCTGGAGGTATATATATGACTGGCGCAAACAAGATAATCACGACATGGGTGTCATAAAAGAGCAAACATTCGCTACGTGTCGTACACGCAGCCATGTGCGTGTTATGTAAGAACATTACTAGATGCCACGCTCATGATGCGCTCGTGGTCATTTCGCTAGCTTCATAAACACCAAATTTGGTATTATCGGACGTGAATGGATGCTGGAGGTATATATATGACTGGCGCAAACAAGATAATCATTACATGCGTCTCATGTAAGAACAGTACATGGCTGCGTGTCATACAAGCAGCCATGTGCGTGTCATGTAAGAACATTACCAGATGCCACGCTCATGATGCGCTCGCGGTCATTTCGCTAGCTTCACAAACACCAAACTTCGTATTTCGGGGCGTGAATGGAAGAAAGAGGTATCACTGGTGAAGACACGATAACCATGTCATGCGTGTCATGTAAGAACAATACATGGCTGCGTGTCATACAGGCAGCCATGTGCGTGTCATGTAAGAACATTTCCAGATGCCACGCTCATGATGCGCTCGCGGTCTTTTCGCTAGCTTCACAAACACTAAATTTTGTATTACGGGACGTGAATGGATGCTGGAGGTATATATATGACTGGCGCAAACAAGGTAATCACGACATGCGTGTCATGAAAGAGCAAGACTTGGCGCCGTGTAATAAACGCAGCCGTGTGCGTGTCATGTAAGAACATTACTAGATGCCACGCTCACGATGCGCTCGCGGTCATTTCGCTAGCTTCACAAACACCAAATTTCGTATTACGGGACGTGAATGCATGCTGGAGGTATATATATGACTGGCACAAACAAGGTAATCACGACATGCGTGTCATGAAAGAGCAAGACTTGGCACCGTGTAATAAACGCAGCCGTGTGCATGTCATGTAAGAACATTACTGGATGCCACGCTCACAATGCGCTCGCGGTCATTTAGCTAGCTTCACAAACACCTAATTTCGTATTACGGGACGTGAATGGATGCTGGAGGTATATATATGACTGGCGCAAACAAGATAATCACGACATGGGTGTCATAAAAGAGCAAACATTCGCTACGTGTCGTACACGCAGCCATGTGCGTGTTATGTAAGAACATTACTAGATGCCACGCTCATGATGCGCTCGTGGTCATTTCGCTAGCTTCATAAACACCAAATTTGGTATTATCGGACGTGAATGGATGCTGGAGGTATATATATGACTGGCGCAAACAAGATAATCATTACATGCGTCTCATGTAAGAACAGTACATGGCGCCGTGTCATAAACGCAGCCGTGTGCGTGTCATGTAAAAACATTACTAGATGCCACGCTCACGATGCGCTCGCGGTCATTTCGCTAGCTTCACAAACACCTAATTTCGTATTACGGGACGTGAATGGATGCTGGAGGTATATATATGACTGGCGCAAACAAGGTAATCACGACATGCGTGTCATGAAAGAGCAAGACTTGGCGCCGTGTAATACACGCAGCCATGTGCGTGTCATGTAAAAACATTACTAGATGCCACGCTCACGATGCACTCGCGGTCATTTCACTAGCTTCACAAACACCAAATTTCGTATTACGAGACGTGAATGGATGCTAGAGGTATATATATGACTTGCGCAAAGAAGATAATCACGACATGCGTGTCTAGAAAGAGCAAAACATTGCTGCCCTTCATACACGCAGCCATGTGCGTGTCATGTAAGAACCATAATAGATGTAACGTTCGCGATGCGCTCGCGGTCATTTCGCTAGCTTCTTAAGCACTAAATTTCGTATTACGGGACGTGAATTAGTGCCGGAGGTATATATATGACTGGCAAAAACAAGATAATCACGACATGCGTTTCATGAAAGAGCAAAACATGGCGGCGTGTCATACACGCAACCATGTGCCTGTCATGTAAGAAGATTACTAGATGCCATGCTCACGATGCGCTCGCGGTCATTTCGCTAGCTTCCCAAACACCAAATTTCGTATTACGGAACGTGAATGGATCCTGTAGGTATATATATGACTGGCGCATGCAAGATAATCACGACATGCGTGTCATGAAAGAGCAAAACATGGCTGTGTGTCATACAGGCAGCCATGTGCGTGTCATGTAAGAACATTACCAGACGCCACGTTCATGATGTGCTCGCGGTCATTTCGCTAGTTTCACAAACATCAAATTTGGTGTTATCGGACGTGAATGGATGCTGGAGGTATATATATGACTGGCGCAAACAAGATAATCATGACATGCGTGTTATGTAAGAACAGTACATGGCTGCGTGTCATACAAGCAACCATGTGCGTGTCATGTAAGAACATTACCAGATGCCACGCTCATGATGCGCTCGCGGTCATTTCGCTAGCTTCACAAACACCAAATTTTGTATTTCGGGGCGTGAATGGAAGAAAGAGGTATAAGTATGACTGGTGCAGACACGATAACCATGTCATGCGTGTCATGTAAGAACAATACATGGTTGCGTGTCATACAGGCAGCCATGTGCGTGTCCTGTAAGAACATTACTAGATGCCACGCTCATAATGCGCTCACGGTCATTTCGCTAGCTTCACAAACACCAAATTAAGTATTATGGGACGTGAATTAATGCTGGAGGTATATATATATATGACTGGCGAAAAAAAAATATCATGTCATGCGTGTCATGAAAGAGCAAAACATGGCTGTGTGTCATGTAAGAACATTACTATATGCCACGCTCACGATGCGCTCGCAGTCATTTCGCTAGCTTCTTAAGCACAAACTTTCGTATTACGGGACGTGAAATAATGCTGGAGGTATATATATGACTGGCGCAAACAAGATAATCACGACATGCGTGTCATGAAAGAGCAAAACATGGCTGCGTGTCATGTAAGAACACTACTAGATGCCACGCTCACGATGCACTCGTGGTCATTTTGCTACCTTCACAATCACCAAAGTTCGTATTACGGGACGTGAATGGATGCTGGAGGTATATATATGACTGGCGCAAACAAGGTAATCACGACATGCGCGTCATGAAAGAGCAAGACTTGGCGCCGTGTCATAAACGCAGCCGTGTGCGTGTCATGTAAAAACATTACTTGATGCCACGCTCACGATGCGCTCGCGGTCATTTCGCTAGCTTCACAAACACCTAATTTCGTATTACGGGACGTGAATGGATGCTGGAGGTATATATATGACTGGCGCAAAGAAGGTAATCACGACATGCGTGTCATGAAAGAGAAAGACTTGGCGCCGTGTAATACACGCAGCCATGTGCGTGTCATGTAAAAACATTACTAGATGCCACGCTCACGATGCACTCGCGGTCATTTCACTAGCTTCACAAACACCAAATTTCGTATTACGAGACGTGAATGGATGCTAGAGGTATATATATGACTTGCGCAAAGAAGATAATCACGACATGCGTGTCTAGAAAGAGCAAAACATTGCTGCCCTTCATACACGCAGCCATGTGCGTGTCATGTAAGAACCACAATAGATGTAACGTTCGCGATGCGCTCGCGGTCATTTCGCTAGCTTCTTAAGCACTAAATTTCGTATTACGGGACGTGAATTAGTGCTGGAGGTATATATATGACTGGCAAAAACAAGATAATCACGACATGCGTTTCATGAAAGAGCAAAACATGGCGGCGTGTCATACACGCAACCATGTGCCTGTCATGTAAGAAGATTACTAGATGCCATGCTCACGATGCGCTCGCGGTCATTTCGCTAGCTTCCCAAACACCAAATTTTGTATTACGGAACGTGAATGGATCCTGTAGGTATATATATGACTGGCGCATGCAAGATAATCACGACATGCGTGTCATGAAAGAGCAAAACATGGCTGTGTGTCATACAGGCAGCCATGTGCGTGTCATGTAAGAACATTACCAGACGCCACGTTCATGATGTGCTCGCGGTCATTTCGCTAGTTTCACAAACATCAAATTTGGTGTTATCGGACGTGAATGGATGCTGGAGGTATATATATGACTGGCGCAAACAAGATAATCATGACATGCGTGTCATGTAAGAACAGTACATGGCTGCGTGTCATACAAGCAACCATGTGCGTGTCATGTAAGAACATTACCAGATGCCACGCTCATGATGCGCTCGCGGTCATTTCGCTAGCTTCACAAACACCAAATTTTGTATTTCGGGGCGTGAATGGAAGAAAGAGGTATAAGTATGACTGGTGCAGACACGATAACCATGTCATGCGTGTCATGTAAGAACAATACATGGCTGCGTGTCATACAGGCAGCCATGTGCGTGTCATGTAAGAACATTACAAGATTCCACGCTTATGATGCGCTCACGGTCATTTCGCTAGCTTCACAAACACCAAATTAGGTATTATGGGACGTGAATTAATGCTGGAGGTATATATATATGACTGGCGAAAAGAAAATTATCATGTCATGCGTGTCATGAAAGAGCAAAACATGGCTGCGTGTCATGTAAGAACATTACTATATGCCACGCTCACGATGCGCTCGCGGTCATTTCTCTAACTTCTTAAGCACTAAATTTCGTATTACGGGACGTGAAATATTGCTGGAGGTATATATATGACTGGCGCAAACAAGATAATTACGACATGCGTCTCATGAAAGAGCAAAACATGGCTGCGTGTCATGTAAGAACACTACTAGATGCCAAGCTCACGATGCACTCGTGGTCATTTTGCTACCTTCACAATCACCAAAGTTCGTATTACGGGACGTGAATGGATGCTGGAGGTATATATATTACTGGCGCAAACAAGGTAATCACGACATGCGTGTCATGAAAGAGCAAGACTTGGCGCCGTGTACTAAACGCAGCCGTGTGCGTGTCATGTAAGAACATTACTAGACGCCACGCTCACGATGCGCTCGCGGTCATTTCGCTAGCTTCACAAACACCAAATTTCGTATTACGGGACGTGAATGGATGCTGGAGGTATATATATTACTGGCGCAAACAAGGTAATCACGACATGCGTGTCATGAAAGAGCAAGACTTGGCGCCGTGTCATAAACGCAGCCGTGTGCGTGTCATGTAAAAACATTACTAGATGCCACGCTCACGATGCGCTCGCGGTCATTTCGCTAGCTTCACAAACACCTAATTTCGTATTACGGGACGTGAATGGATGCTGGAGGTATATGTATGACTGGCGCAAACAAGGTAATCACGACATGCGTGTCATGAAAGAGCAAGACTTGGCGCCGTGTAATAAACGCAGCCGTGTGCGTGTCATGTAAGAACATTACTAGATGCCACGCTCACGATGCGCTCGCGGTCTTTTCGCTAGCTTCACAAACACTAAATTTTGTATTACGGGACGTGAATGGATGCTGGAGGTATATATATGACTGGCGCAAACAAGGTAATCACGACATGCGTGTCATGAAAGAGCAAGACTTGGCGCCGTGTAATAAACGCAGCCGTGTGCGTGTCATGTAAGAACATTACTAGATGCCACGCTCACGATGCGCTCGCGGTCATTTCGCTAGCTTCACAAACACCAAATTTCGTATTACGGGACGTGAATGCATGCTGGAGGTATATATATGACTGGCACAAACAAGGTAATCACGACATGCGTGTCATGAAAGAGCAAGACTTGGCACCGTGTAATAAACGCAGCCGTGTGCATGTCATGTAAGAACATTACTGGATGCCACGCTCACAATGCGCTCGCGGTCATTTAGCTAGCTTCACAAACACCTAATTTCGTATTACGGGACGTGAATGGATGCTGGAGGTATATATATGACTGGCGCAAACAAGATAATCACGACATGGGTGTCATAAAAGAGCAAACATTCGCTACGTGTCGTACACGCAGCCATGTGCGTGTTATGTAAGAACATTACTAGATGCCACGCTCATGATGCGCTCGTGGTCATTTCGCTAGCTTCATAAACACCAAATTTGGTATTATCGGACGTGAATGGATGCTGGAGGTATATATATGACTGGCGCAAACAAGATAATCATTACATGCGTCTCATGTAAGAACAGTACATGGCTGCGTGTCATACAAGCAGCCATGTGCGTGTCATGTAAGAACATTACCAGATGCCACGCTCATGATGCGCTCGCGGTCATTTCGCTAGCTTCACAAACACCAAACTTCGTATTTCGGGGCGTGAATGGAAGAAAGAGGTATCACTGGTGAAGACACGATAACCATGTCATGCGTGTCATGTAAGAACAATACATGGCTGCGTGTCATACAGGCAGCCATGTGCGTGTCATGTAAGAACATTTCCAGATGCCGCGCTCATGATGCGCTCACAGTCATTTCACTAGCTTCACAAACACCAAATTTCTTATTACGGGACGTGAATGGATGCCGGAGGTATATATATGACTGGCGCAAACAAGATAATCACGGCATGCGTGTCATGTAAGAACATTAATAGGTGCCACGCTCACGATACGCTCGCGGTCATTTCGCTAGCTTCACAAACACCAAATTTCGTATTACGGGACGTGAATGGATGCTGGAGGTATATGTATGACTGGCGCAAACAAGGTAATCACGACATGCGTGTCATGAAAGAGCAAGACTTGGCGCCGTGTAATAAACGCAGCCGTGTGCGTGTCATGTAAGAACATTACTAGATGCCACGCTCACGATGCGCTCGCGGTCTTTTCGCTAGCTTCACAAACACTAAATTTTGTATTACGGGACGTGAATGGATGCTGGAGGTATATATATGACTGGCGCAAACAAGGTAATCACGACATGCGTGTCATGAAAGAGCAAGACTTGGCGCCGTGTAATAAACGCAGCCGTGTGCGTGTCATGTAAGAACATTACTAGATGCCACGCTCACGATGCGCTCGCGGTCATTTCGCTAGCTTCACAAACACCAAATTTCGTATTACGGGACGTGAATGCATGCTGGAGGTATATATATGACTGGCACAAACAAGGTAATCACGACATGCGTGTCATGAAAGAGCAAGACTTGGCACCGTGTAATAAACGCAGCCGTGTGCATGTCATGTAAGAACATTACTGGATGCCACGCTCACAATGCGCTCGCGGTCATTTAGCTAGCTTCACAAACACCTAATTTCGTATTACGGGACGTGAATGGATGCTGGAGGTATATATATGACTGGCGCAAACAAGATAATCACGACATGGGTGTCATAAAAGAGCAAACATTCGCTACGTGTCGTACACGCAGCCATGTGCGTGTTATATAAGAACATTACTAGATGCCACGCTCATGATGCGCTCGTGGTCATTTCGCTAGCTTCATAAACACCAAATTTGGTATTATCGGACGTGAATGGATGCTGGAGGTATATATATGACTGGCGCAAACAAGATAATCATTACATGCGTCTCATGTAAGAACAGTACATGGCTACGTGTCATACAAGCAGCCATGTGCGTGTCATGTAAGAACATTACCAGATGCCACGCTCATGATGCGCTAGCGGTCATTTCGCTAGCTTCACAAACACCAAACTTCGTATTTCGGGGCGTGAATGGAAGAAAGAGGTATCACTGGTGAAGACACGATAACCATGTCATGCGTGTCATGTAAGAACAATACATGGCTGCGTGTCATACAGGCAGCCATGTGCGTGTCATGTAAGAACATTTCCAGATGCCACGCTCATGATGCGCTCACAGTCATTTCACTAGCTTCACAAACACCAAATTTCTTATTACGGGACGTGAATGGATGCCGGAGGTATATATATGACTGGCGCAAACAAGATAATCACGGCATGCGTGTCATGTAAGAACATTAATAGGTGCCACGCTCACGATACGCTCGCGGTCATTTCGCTAGCTTCACAAACACCAAATTTCGTATTACGGGACGTGAATGGATGCTGGAGGTATATGTATGACTGGCGCAAACAAGGTAATCACGACATGCGTGTCATGAAAGAGCAAGACTTGGCGCCGTGTAATAAACGCAGCCGTGTGCGTGTCATGTAAGAACATTACTAGATGCCACGCTCACGATGCGCTCGCGGTCTTTTCGCTAGCTTCACAAACACTAAATTTTGTATTACGGGACGTGAATGGATGCTGGGGGTATATATATGACTGGCGCAAACAAGGTAATCACGACATGCGTGTCATGAAAGAGCAAGACTTGGCGCCGTGTAATAAACGCAGCCGTGTGCGTGTCATGTAAGAACATTACTAGATGCCACGCTCACGATGCGCTCGCGGTCATTTCGCTAGCTTCACAAACACCAAATTTCGTATTACGGGACGTGAATACATGCTGGAGGTATATATATGACTGGCACAAACAAGGTAATCACGACATGCGTGTCATGAAAGAGCAAGACTTGGCGCCGTGTAATAAACGCAGCCGTGTGCATGTCATGTAAGAACATTACTGGATGCCACGCTCACAATGCGCTCGCGGTCATTTAGCTAGCTTCACAAACACCTAATTTCGTATTACGGGACGTGAATGGATGCTGGAGGTATATATATGACTGGCGCAAACAAGATAATCACGACATGGGTGTCATAAAAGAGCAAACATTCGCTACGTGTCGTACACGCAGCCATGTGCGTGTTATGTAAGAACATTACTAGATGCCACGCTCATGATGCGCTCGTGGTCATTTCGCTAGCTTCATAAACACCAAATTTGGTATTATCGGACGTGAATGGATGCTGGAGGTATATATATGACTGGCGCAAACAAGATAATCATTACATGCGTCTCATGTAAGAACAGTACATGGCTGCGTGTCATACAAGCAGCCATGTGCGTGTCATGTAAGAACATTACCAGATGCCACGCTCATGATGCGCTCGCGGTCATTTCGCTAGCTTCACAAACACCAAACTTCGTATTTCGGGGCGTGAATAGAAGAAAGAGGTATCACTGGTGCAGACACGATAACCATGTCATGCGTGTCATGTAAGAACAATACATGGCTGCGTGTCATACAGGCAGCCATGTGCGTGTCATGTAAGAACATTTCCAGATGCCACGCTCACGATGCACTCGCGGTCATTTCGCTAGCTTCACAAACACCAAATTTCGTATTACGAGACGTGAATGGATGCTAGAGGTATATATATGACTTGCGCAAAGAAGATAATCAAGACATGCGTGTCTAGAAAGAGCAAAACATTGCTGCCCGTCATACACGCAGCCATGTGCGTGTCATGTAAGAACCATAATAGATGTCACGTTCGCGATGCGCTCGCGGTCATTTCGCTAGCTTCTTAAGCACTAAATTTCGTATTACGGGACGTGAATTAGTGCTAAAGGTATATATATATGACTGGCAAAAACAAGATAATCACGACATGCGTGTCATGAAAGAGCAAAACATGGCGGCGTGTCATACACGCAACCATGTGCCTGTCATGTAAGAAGATTACTAGATGCCATGCTCACGATGCGCTCGCGGTCATTTCGCTAGATTCCCAAACACCAAATTTCGTATTACGGGACGTGAATGGATCCTGTAGGTATATATATGACTGGCGCATACAAGATAATCACGACATGCGTGTCATGAAAGAGCAAAACATGGCTGCGTGTCATACAAGCAACCATGTGCGTGTCATGCAAGAACATTACCAGATGCCACGCTCATGATGCGCTCGCAGTCATTTCGCTAGCTTCACAAACACCAAATTTTGTATTTCGGGGCGTGAATGGAAGAGGTATAAGTATGACTGGTGCAGACACGATAACCATGTCATGCGTGTCATGTAAGAACAATACATGGCTGCGTGTCATACAGGCAGCCATGTGCGTGTCATGTAAGAACATTACTAGATGCCACGCTCATGATGCGCTCACGGTCATTTCGCTAGCTTCACAAACACCAAATTAGGTATTATGGGACGTGAATTAATGCTGGAGGTATATATATGTGACTGGCGAAAAGAAAATTATCATGTCATGCGTGTCATGAAAGAGCAAAACATGGCTGCGTGTCATGTAAGAACATTACTATATGCCACGCTCACGATGCGCTCGTGGTCATTTCGCTAGCTTCTTAAGCACTAAATTTCGTATTACGGGACGTGAAATAATGCTGGAGGTATATGTATGACTGGCGCAAACAAGATAATCACGACATGCGTGTCATGAAAGAGCAAAACATGGCTGCGTGTCATGTAAGAACACTACTAGACGCCACGCTCACGATGCACTCGTGGTCATTTTGCTACCTTCACAATCACCAAAGTTCGTATTACGGGACGTGAATGGATGCTGGAGGTATATATATGACTGGCGCAAACAAGGTAATCACGACATGCGTGTCATGAAAGAGCAAGACTTGGCGCCGTGTCATAAACGCAGCCGTGTGCGTGTCATGTAAAAACATTACTAGATGCCACGCTCACGATGCGCTCGCGGTCATTTCGCTAGCTTCACAAACACCTAATTTCGTATTACGGGACGTGAATGGATGCTGGAGGTATATATATATGACTGGCGCAAACAAGGTAATCACGACATGTGTGTCATGAAAGAGCAAGACTTGGCGCCGTGTAATACACGCAGCCATGTGCGTGTCATGTAAAAACATTACTAGATGCCACGCTCACGATGCACTCGCGGTCATTTCGCTAGCTTCACAAACACCAAATTTCGTATTACGAGACGTGAATGAATGCTAGAGGTATATATATGACTTGCGCAAAGAAGATAATCACGACATGCGTGTCTAGAAAGAGCAAAACATTGCTGCCCGTCATACACGCAGCCATGTGCGTGTCATGTAAGAACCATATTAGATGTAACGTTCGCGATGCGCTCGCGGTCATTTCGCTAGCTTCTTAAGCACTAAATTTCGTATTACGGGACGTGAATTAGTGCTGGAGGTATATATATGACTGGCAAAAACAAGATAATCACGACATGCGTTTCATGAAAGAGCAAAACATGGCGGCGTGTCATACACGCAACCATGTGCCTGTCATGTAAGAAGATTACTAGATGCCATGCTCACGATGCGCTCGCGGTCATTTCGCTAGCTTCCCAAACACCAAATTTCGTATTACGACGCGTGAATGGATCCTGTAGGTATATATATGACTGGCGCATACAAGATAATCACGACATGCGTGTCATGAAAGAGCAAAACATGGCTGTGTGTCATACAGGCAGCCATGTGCGTGTCATGTAAGAACATTACCAGACGCCACGTTCATGATGTGCTCGCGGTCATTTCGCTAGCTTCACAAACACCAAATTTTGTATTTCGGGGAGTGAATGGAAGAAAGAGGTATAAGTATGACTGGTGCAGACACGATAACCATGTCATGCGTGTCATGTAAGAAGAATACATGGCTGCGTGTCATACAGGCAGCCATGTGCGTGTCATGTAAGAACATTACTAGATGCCACGCTTATGATGCGCTCAGGGTCATTTCGCTAGCTTCACAAACACCAAATTAGGTATTATGGGACGTGAATTAATGCTGGAGGTATATATATATGACTGGCGAAAAGAAAATTATCATGTCATGCGTGTCATGAAAGAGCAAAACATGGCTGCGTGTCATGTAAGAACATTACTATATGCCACGCTCACGATGCGCTCGCGGTCATTTCTCTAACTTCTTAAGCACTAAATTTCGTATTACGAGACGTGAAATAAGTCTGGAGGTATATATATGACTGGCGCAAACAAGATAATTACGACATGCGTGTCATGAAAGAGCAAGACTTGGCGCCGTGTAATAAACGCAGCCGTGTGCGTGTCATGTAAGAACATTACTAGATGCCACGCTCACGATGCGCTCGCGGTCATTTCGCTAGCTTCACAAACACCAAATTTCGTATTACGGGACGTGAATGGATGCTGGAGGTATATATTACTGGCGCAAACAAGGTAATCACGACATGCGTGTCATGAAAGAGCAAGACTTGGCGCCGTGTCATAAACGCAGCCGTGTGCGTGTCATGTAAAAACATTACTAGATGCCACGTTCATGATGTGCTCGCAGTCATTTCGCTAGTTTCACAAACATCAAATTTGGTGTTATCGGACGTGAATGGATGCTGGAGGTATATATATGACTGGCGCAAACAAGATAATCATCACATGCGTGTCATGAAAGAGCAAGACTTGGCGCCGTGTAATAAACGCAGCCGTGTGCGTGTCATGTAAGAACATTACTAGATGCCACGCTCACGATGCGCTCGCGGTCTTTTCGCTAGCTTCACAAACACTAAATTTTGTATTACGGGACGTGAATGGATGCTGGAGGTATATATATGACTGGCGCAAACAAGGTAATCACGACATGCGTGTCATGAAAGAGCAAGACTTGGCGCCGTGTAATAAACGCAGCCGTGTGCGTGTCATGTAAGAACATTACTAGATGCCACGCTCACGATGCGCTCGCGGTCATTTCGCTAGCTTCACAAACACCAAATTTCGTATTACGGGACGTGAATGCATGCTGGAGGTATATATATGACTGGCACAAACAAGGTAATCACGACATGCGTGTCATGAAAGAGCAAGACTTGGCGCCGTGTAATAAACGCAGCCGTGTGCATGTCATGTAAGAACATTACTGGATGCTACGCTCACAATGCGCTCGCGGTCATTTAGCTAGCTTCACAAACACCTAATTTCGTATTACGGGACGTGAATGGATGCTGGAGGTATATATATGACTGGCGCAAAGAAGATAATCACGACATGGGTGTCATAAAAGAGCAAACATTCGCTACGTGTCGTACACGTAGCCATGTGCGTGTTATGTAAGAACATTACTAGATGCCACGCTCATGATGCGCTCGTGGTCATTTCGCTAGCTTCACAAACACCAAATTTCGTATTACGGGACGTGAATGGATGCTGGAGGTATATATGTGACTGGCGCAAGCAAGATATTCACGAAATGCGTGTCATGAAAGAGCAAAACATGGCTGTGTGTCATACAGGCAGCCATGTGCGTGTCATGTAAGAACATTACCAGACGCCACATCGATGATGTGCTCGCGGTTATTTCGCTAGCTTCATAAACATCAAATTTGGTATTATCGGACGTGAATGGATGCTGGAGGTATATATATGACTGGCGCAAACAAGATAATCATTACATGCGTCTCATGTAAGAACAGTACATGGCTGCGTGTCATACAAGCAGCCATGTGCGTGTCATGTAAGAACATTACCAGATGCCACGCTCATGATGCGCTCGCGGTCATTTCGCTAGCTTCACAAACACCAAGCTTCGTATTTCGGGGCGTGAATGGAAGGAAGAGGTATGACTGGTGCAGACACGATAACCATGTCATGCGTGTCATGTAAGAACAATACATGGCTGCGTGTCATACAGGCAGCCATGTGCGTGTCATGTAAGAACATTTCCAGATGCCACGCTCATGATGCGCTCACAGTCATTTCACTAGCTTCACAAACACCAAATTTCTTATTACGGGACGTGAATGGATGCCGGAGGTATATATATGACTGGCGCAAACAAGATAATCACGGCATGCGTGTCATGTAAGAACATTAATAGGTGCCACGCTCACGATACGCTCGCGGTCATTTCGCTAGCTTCACAAACACCAAATTTCGTATTACGGGACGTGAATGGATATTGGAGGTATATATATGACTGGCGCAAACAAGATAATCACGGCATGCGTGTCATGTAAGAACATTACTAGGTGCCACGCTCACGAAACGTTCGCAGTCATTTCGCTAGCTTAACAAACACCAAATTTCGTATTACGAGACGTGAATGGATGGCGGAGGTATATTTATGACTGGCGCAAACAAGATAATCACGGCATGCGTTTCATGTAAGAACATTACTAGGTGCCATGCTCACGATACGCTCGCGGTCATTTCGCTAGCTTCACAAACACCAAATTTCGTATTACGGGACGTGAATTAATGCTGGAGGTATATATATGACTGGCGAAAACAAAATAATCATGTCAAGCGTGTCATGAAAGAGCAAAACATGGCTGCGTGTCATGTAAGAACATTACTATATGCCACGCTCACGATGCACTCGCGGTCATTTCGCTAGCTTCACAAACACCAAATTTCGTATTACGAGACGTGAATGGATGCTAGAGGTATATATATGACTTGCGCAAAGAAGATAATCAAGACATGCGTGTCTAGAAAGAGCAAAACATGGCTGCCCGTCATACACGCAGCCATGTGCGTGTCATGTAAGAACCATAATAGATGTCACGTTCGCGATGCGCTCGCGGTCATTTCGCTAGCTTCTTAAGCACTAAATTTCGTATTACGGGACGTGAATTAGTGCTAAAGGTATATATATGACTGGCAAAAACAAGATAATCACGACATGCGTGTCATGAAAGAGCAAAACATGGCGGCGTGTCATACACGCAACCATGTGCCTGTCATGTAAGAATATTACTAGATGCCATGCTCACGATGCGCTCGCGGTCATTTCGCTAGCTTCCCAAACACCAAATTTCGTATTACGGGACGTGAATGGATCCTGTAGGTATATATATGACTGGCGCATACAAGATAATCACGACATGCGTGTCATGAAAGAGCAAAACATGGCTGCGTTTCATACAAGCAGCCATGTGCGTGTCATGTAAGAACATTACCAGATGCCACGCTCATGATGCGCTCGCAGTCATTTCGCTAGCTTCACAAACACCAAATTTTGTATTTCGGGGCGTGAATGGAAGAAAGAGGTATAGGTATGACTGGTGCAGACACGATAACCATGTCATGCGTGTCATGTAAGAACAATACATGGCTGCGTGTCATACAGGCAGCCATGTGCGTGTCATGTAAGAACATTACTAGATGCCACGCTCATGATGTGCTCACGGTCATTTCGCTACCTTCACAAACACCAAATTAGGTATTATGGGACGTGAATTAATGCTGGAGGTATATATATGTGACTGGCGAAAAGAAAATTATCATGTCATGCGTGTCATGAAAGAGCAAAACATGGCTGCGTGTCATGTAAGAACATTACTATATGCCACGCTCACGATGCGCTCGTGGTCATTTCGCTAGCTTCTTAAGCACTAAATTTCGTATCACGGGACGTGAAATAATGCTGGAGGTATAAGTATGACTGGCGCAAACAAGATAATCACGACATGCGTGTCATGAAAGAGCAAAACATGGCTGCGTGTCATGTAAGAACACTACTAGATGCCACGCTCACGATGCACTCGTGGTCATTTTGCTACCTTCACAATCACCAAAGTTCGTATTACGGGACGTGAATGGATGCTGGAGGTATATATATGACTGGGCAAACAAGGTAATCACGACATGCGTGTCATGAAAGAGCAAGACTTGGCGCCGTGTCATAAACGCAGCCGTGTGCGTGTCATGTAAAAACATTACTAGATGCCACGCTCACGATGCGCTCGCGGTCATTTCGCCAGCTTCACAAACACCTAATTTCGTATTACGGGACGTGAATGGATGCGGGAGGTATATATATGACTGGCGCAAACAAGGTAATCACGACATGCGTGTCATGAAAGAGCAAGACTTGGCGCCGTGTAATACACGCAGCCATGTGCGTGTCATGTAAAATTATTACTAGATGCCACGCTCACGATGCACTCGCGGTCATTTCGCTAGCTTCACAAACACCAAATTTCGTATTACGAGACGTGAATGGATGCTAGAGGTATATATATGACTTGCGCAAAGAAGATAATCACGACATGCGTGTCTAGAAAGAGCAAAACATTGCTGCCCGTCATACACGCAGCCATGTGCGTGTCATGTAAGAACCACAATAGATGTAACGTTCGCGATGCGCTCGCGGTCATTTCGCTAGCTTCTTAAGCACTAAATTTCGTATTACGGGACGTGAATTAGTGCTGGAGGTATATATATGACTGGCAAAAACAAGATAATCACGACATGCGTTTCATGAAAGAGCAAAACATGGCGGCGTGTCATACACGCAACCATGTGCCTGTCATGTAAGAAGATTACTAGATGCCATGCTCACGATGCGCTCGCGGTCATTTCGCTAGCTTCCCAAACACCAAATTTCGTATTACGACGCGTGAATGGATCCTGTAGGTATATATATGACTGGCGCATACAAGATAATCACGACATGCGTGTCATGAAAGAGCAAAACATGGCTGTGTGTCATACAGGCAGCCATGTGCGTGTCATGTAAGAACATTACCAGACGCCACGTTCATGATGTGCTCGCGGTCATTTCGCTAGTTTCACAAACATCAAATTTGGTGTTATCGGACGTGAATGGATGCTGGAGGTATATATATGACTGGCGCAAACAAGATAATCATGACATGCGTGTCATGTAAGAACAGTACATGGCTGCGTGTCATACAAGCAACCATGTGCGTGTCATGTAAGAACATTACCAGATGCCACGCTCATGATGCGCTCGCGGTCATTTCGCTAGCTTCACAAACACCAAATTTTGTATTTCGGGGCGTGAATGGAAGAAAGAGGTATAAGTATGACTGGTGCAGACACGATAACCATGTCATGCGTGTCATGTAAGAACAATACATGGCTGCGTGTCATACAGGCAGCCATGTGCGTGTCATGTAAGAACATTACTAGATGCCACGCTTATGATGCGCTCACGGTCATTTCGCTAGCTTCACAAACACCAAATTAGGTATTATGGGACGTGAATTAATGCTGGAGGTATATATATATGACTGGCGAAAAGAAAATTATCATGCCATGCGTGTCATGAAAGAGCAAAACATGGCTGCGTGTCATGTAAGAACATTACTATAGGCCACGCTCACGATGCGCTCGCGGTCATTTCTCTAACTTCTTAAGCACTAAATTTCGTATTACGGGACGTGAATGCATGCTGGAGGTATATATATGACTGGCACAAACAAGGTAATCACGACATGCGTGTCATGAAAGAGCAAGACTTGGCGCCGTGTAATAAACGCAGCCGTGTGCATGTCATGTAAGAACATTACTGGATGCCACGCTCACAATGCGCTCGCGGTCATTTAGCTAGCTTCACAAACACCTAATTTCGTATTACGGGACGTGAATGGATGCTGGAGGTATATATATGACTGGCGCAAACAAGATAATCACGACATGGGTGTCACAAAATAGCAAACATTCGCTACGTGTCGTACACGTAGCCATGTGCGTGTTATGTAAGAACATTACTAGATGCCACGCTCATGATGCGCTCGTGGTCATTTCGCTAGCTTCACAAACACCAAATTTCGTATTACGGGACGTGAATGGATGCTGGAGGTATATATGTGACTGGCGCAAGCAAGATATTCACGAAATGCGTGTCATGAAAGAGCAAAACATGGCTGTGTGTCATACAGGCAGCCATGTGCGTGTCATGTAAGAACATTACCAGACGCCACATTCATGATGTGCTCGCGGTTATTTCGCTAGCTTCATAAACATCAAATTTGGTATTATCGGACGTGAATGGATGCTGGAGGTATATATATGACTGGCGCAAACAAGATAATCATTACATGCGTCTCATGTAAGAACAGTACATGGCTGCGTGTCATACAAGCAGCCATGTGCGTGTCATGTAAGAACATTACCAGATGCCACGCTCATGATGCGCTCGCGGTCATTTCGCTAGCTTCACAAACACCAAGCTTCGTATTTCGGGGCGTGAATGGAAGGAAGAGGTATGACTGGTGCAGACACGATAACCATGTCATGCGTGTCATGTAAGAACAATACATGGCTGCGTGTCATACAGGCAGCCATGTGCGTGTCATGTAAGAACATTTCCAGATGCCACGCTCATGATGCGCTCACAGTCATTTCACTAGCTTCACAAACACCAAATTTCTTATTACGGGACGTGAATGGATGCCGGAGGTATATATATGACTGGCGCAAACAAGATAATCACGGCATGCGTGTCATGTAAGAACATTAATAGGTGCCACGCTCACGATACGCTCGCGGTCATTTCGCTAGCTTCACAAACACCAAATTTCGTATTACGGGACGTGAATGGATATTGGAGGTATATATATGACTGGCGCAAACAAGATAATCACGGCATGCATGTCATGTAAGAACATTACTAGGTGCCACGCTCACGAAACGTTCGCAGTCATTTCGTTAGCTTAACAAACACCAAATTTCGTATTACGAGACGTGAATGGATGGCGGAGGTATATTCATGACTGGCGCAAACAAGATAATCACGGCATGCGTTTCATGTAAGAACATTACTAGGTGCCATGCTCACGATACGCTCGCGGTCATTTCGCTAGCTTCACAAACACCAAATTTCGTATTACGGGACGTGAATTAATGCTGGAGGTGTATATATGACTGGCGAAAACAAAATAATCATGTCAAGCGTGTCATGAAAGAGCAAAACATGGCTGCGTGTCATGTAAGAACATTACTATATGCCACGCTCACGATGCACTCGCGGTCATTTCACTAGCTTCACAAACACCAAATTTCGTATTACGAGACGTGAATGGATGCTAGAGGTATATATATGACTTGCGCAAAGAAGATAATCAAGACATGCGTGTCTAGAAAGAGCAAAACATGGCTGCCCGTCATACACGCAGCCATGTGCGTGTCATGTAAGAAACATAATAGATGTCACGTTCGCGATGCGCTCGCGGTCATTTCGCTAGCTTCTTAAGCACTAAATTTCGTATTACGGGACGTGAATTAGTGCTAAAGGTATATATATGACTGGCAAAAACAAGATAATCACGACATGCGTGTCATGAAAGAGCAAAACATGGCGGCGTGTCATACACGCAACCATGTGCCTGTCATGTAAGAAGATTACTAGATGCCATGCTCACGATGCGCTCGCGGTCATTTCGCTAGCTTCCCAAACAACAAATTTCGTATTACGGGACGTGAATGGATCCTGTAGGTATATATATGACTGGCGCATACAAGATAATCACGACATGCGTGTCATGAAAGAGCCAAACATGGCTGTGTGTCATACAGGCAGCCATGTGCGTGTCATGTAAGAACATTACCAGACGCCACGTTCATGATGTGCTCGCGGTCATTTCGCTAGTTTCACAAACATCAAATTTGGTGTTATCGAACGTGAATGGATGCTGGAGGTATATATATGACTGGCGCAAACAAGATAATCATGACATGCGTGTCATGTAAGAACAGTACATGGCTGAGTGTCATACAAGCAACCATGTGCGTGTCATGTAAGAACATTACCAGATGCCACGCTCATGATGCGCTCGCGGTCATTTCGCTAGCGTCACAAACACCAAACTTTGTATTTTGGGGCGTGAATGGAAGAAAGAGGTATAAAAATGACTGGTGCAGACACGATAACCATGTCATGCGTGTCATGTAAGAACAATACATGGCTGCGTGTCATACAGGCAGCCATGTGCGTGTCATGTAGGAACATTACTAGATGCCACGCTCATGATGCGCTCACGGTCATTTCGCTAGCTTCACAAACACCAAATTAGGTATTATGGGACGTGAATTAATGCTGGAGGTATATATATATGACTGGCGAAAAGAAAATTATCATGTCATGCGTGTCATTAAAGAGCAAAACATGGCTGCGTGTCATGTAAGAAAATTACTATATGCCACGCTCACGATGCGCTCGCGGTCATTTCGCTAACTTCTTAAGCACTAAATTTCGTATTACGGGACGTGAAAGAATGCTGGAGGTATATATATGACTGGCGAAAACAAGATAATCACGACATGCGTGTCATGAAAGAGCAAAACATGGCTGCGTGTCATGTAAGAACACTACTAGATGCCATGCTCACGATGCACTCGTGGTCATTTTGCTACCTTCACAATCACCAAAGTTCGTATTACGGGACGTGAATGGATGCTGGAGGTATATATATGACTGGCGCAAACAAGGTAATCACGACATGCGTGTCATGAAAGAGCAAGACTTTGCGCTGTGTCATAAACGCAGCCGTGTGCGTGTCATGTAAAAACATTACTAGATGCCACGCTCACGATGCGCTCGCGGTCATTTCACTAGCTTCACAAACACCTAATTTGGTATTACGGGACGTGAATGGATGCTGGAGGTATATATATGACTGGCGCAAACAAGGTAATCACGACATGCATGTCATGAAAGAGCAAGACTTGGCGCCGTGTCATAAACGCAGCCATGTGCGTGTCATGTAAAAACATTACTAGATGCCACGCTCACGATGCGCTCGCGCTCATTTCGCTAGCTTCACAAACACCAAATTTCGTATTACGGGACGTGAATGGATGCTGGAGGTATATATATGACTGGCGCAAACAAGGTAATCACGACATGCGTGTCATGAAAGAGCAAGACTTGGCGCCGTGTAATAAACGCAGCCGTGTGCGTGTCATGTAAGAACATTACTAGATGCCACGCTCACGATGCGCTCGCGGTCATTTCGCTAGCTTCACAAACACCAAATTTCGTAATACGGGACGTGAATGGATGCCGGAGGTATATATATGACTGGCGCAAACAAGATAATCACGGCATGCGTGTCATGTAAGAACATTACTAGGTGCCACGCTCACGATGCACTCGCAGTCATTTCGCTAGCTTCACAAACACCAAATTTCGTATTACGGGACGTGAATGGATGCCGGAGGTATATATATGACTGGCGCAAACAAGATAATCACGGCATGCGTGTCATGTAAGAACATTACTAGGTGCCACGCTCACGATACGCTCGCAGTCATTTCGCTAGCTTCACAAACACCAAATTTCGTATTACGGGACGTGAATGGATGCCAGAGGTATATATATGACTGGCGCAAACAAGATAATCACGGCATGCGTGTCATGTAAGAACATTAGTAGGTGCCACGCTCACGATACGCTCGAAGTCATTTCGCTAGCTTCACAAACACCGAATTTCGTATTACGGGACGTGAATGGATGCCGGAGGTATATATATGACTGGCGCAAACAAGATAATCACGGCATGCGTGTCATGTAAGAACATTACTAGGTGCCACGCTCACGATACGCTCGCAGTCATTTCGCTAGCTTCACAAACACCAAATTTCGTAATACCGGACGTGAATGGATGCCGGAGGTATATATATGACTGGCGCAAACAAGATAATCACGGCATGCGAGTCATGTAAGAACATTACTAGGTGCCACGCTCACGATACGCTCGCAGTCATTTCGCTAGCTTCACAAACACCAAATTTCGTATTACGGGACGTGAATGAATGCCGGAGGTATATATATGACTGGCGCAAACAAGATAATCACGGCATGCGTGTCATGTAAGAACATCACTAGGTGCCACGCTCACGATACGCTCGCAGTCATTTCGCTAGCTTCACAAACACCAAATTTCGTATTACGGGACGTGAATGGATGCCGGAGGTATATATATGACTGGCGCAAACAAGATAATCACGGCATGCGTGTCATGTAAGAACATTACTAGGTGCCACGCTACGATGCGCTCGCAGTCATTTCGCTAGCTTCACAAACACCAAATTTCGTTTTACGGGACGTGAATGGATGCCGGAGGTATATATATGACTGGCGCAAACAAGATAATCACGGCATGCGTGTCATGTAAGAACATTACTAGGTGCCACGCTCACGATACGCTCGCAGTCATTTCGCTAGCTTCACAAACACCAAATTTTGTATTACGGGACGTGAATGGATGCCGGAGGTATATATATGACTGGCGCAAACAAGATAATCACGGCATGCGTGTCATGTAAGAACATTACTAGGTGCCACGCTCACGATGCGCTCGCAGTCATT
Source organism: Rhipicephalus microplus (assembly GCF_043290135.1). NCBI lineage: Eukaryota > Metazoa > Arthropoda > Arachnida > Ixodida > Ixodidae > Rhipicephalus > Rhipicephalus microplus. The sequence continues at coordinate 351,293,779 of NC_134710.1, read as the reverse complement.
TCGCTAGCTTCACAAACACCAAATTTCGTATTACGGGACGTGAATGGATGCTGGAGGTATATATATGACTGGCGCAAACAAGATAATCACGGCATGCGTGTCATATAAGAACATTACTAGGTGCCACGCTCACGATACGCTCGCAGTCATTTTGCTAGCTTCACAAACACCAAATTTCGTATTACGGGACGTGAATGGATGCCGGAGGTATATATATGACTGGCGCAAACAAGATAATCACGGAATGCGTGTCATGTAAGAACATTACTAGGTGCCACGCTCACGATACGCTCGCAGTCATTTCGCTACCTTCACAAACACCAAATTTTGTATTACGAGACGTGAATGGATGCCAGAGGTATATATATGACTGGCGCAAACAACATAATCACGGCATGCGTGTCATCAACGAGCAAGCATGGCTGCGTGTCATACACACAGCGATGTGCGTGTCATGTAAGAACATTACTAGATGCCACGCTCACGATGCGCTCGCGGTCATTTCGCTAGCTGCTCAAACACTATATTTCGTATTACGGGACGTGAATTATTGCTGGAGGTATATATATGACTGGCGCAAACAAGATAATCACGACATGCGTGTCATGAAAAAGCAAAACATGGCTGCGTGTCATACACGCAGCCATGTGCGTGTCATGTAAGAACAATACTAGATGCCCCGCTCACGATGCACTCGCGGTCATTTCGCTAGCTTCTTAAGCACTAAATTTCGTATTACGGGACGCGAAATAATGCTGGAGGTATATATATGACTGGCGAAAACAAGATAATCACGACATGCGTGTCATGAAAGAGCAAAACATGGGGGCGTGTCATACACGCAACCATTTGCCTGTCATGTAAGAAGATTACTAGATGCCATGCTCACGATGCGTTCGCGGTCATTTCGCTAGCTTCCCAAACACCAAATTTCGTATTACGGGACGTGAATGGATGCTGTAGGTATATATATGACTGGCGCATACAAGATAATCACGACATGCGTGTCATGAAAGAGCAAAACATGGCTGTGTGTCATACAGGCAGCCATGTGCGTGTCATGTAAGAACATTACCAGACGCCACGTTCATGATGTGCTCGCGGTCTTTCGCTAGCTTCACAAACATCAAATTTGGCATATCGGACGTTAATGGATGCTGGAGGTATATATGTGACTGGCGCAAACAAGATAATCATGACATGCTTGTCATGTAAGAACAGTACATGGCTGCGTGTCATACAAACAACCATGTGCGTGTCATGTAAGAACATTACCAGCTGCACGCTCATGATGCGCTCGCGGTCATTTTGCTACCTTCACAATCACCAAGTTTCGTATTACGGGTCGTGAATGGATGCTGGAGGTATATATATGACTGGCGCAAACAAGGTAATCACGACATGGCTGTCATGAAAGAGCAAAAATTCGCTACGTGTCATACACGCAGCCATGTGCGTGTTATGTAAGAACATTACTAGATGCCACGCTCATGATGGGCTCGCGGTCATTTTGCTAGCTTCACAAACTCCAACTTTCGTATTACGGGACGTGAATGGATGCTGGAGGTATATATATGACTGGCGCAAACAAGATAATCACGACATGCGTGTCATGAAAGAGCAAGACTTGGCGCCGTGTCATAAAGCAGCCGTGTGCGTGTCATGTAAGAACATTACTAGATGCCACGCTCACGATGCGCTCGCGGTCATTTCGCTAGCTTCACAAACACCAAATTTCGTATTACATAACGTGAATGGATGCTGGGGGTATATATATGACTGGCGCAAACAAGATATTCACGACATGGGTGTCATGAAAGAGCGAAAATTCGCTACGTGTCATACACGCAGCCATGTGTGTGTTATGTAAGAACATTACTAGATGCCACGCTCATGATGGGCTCGCGGTCATTTCGCTAGTTTCACAAACACCAACTTTCGTATTACGGGACGTGAATGGATGCTGGAGGTATATATGTGACTGGCGCAAACAAGATAATCACGACATGCGTGTCATGAAAAAGCAAAACATGGCTGCGTGTCATACGCGCAGCTATGTGCGTGTTATGTAAGAACATTACCAGACGCCACATTCATGATGTGCTCGCGGTCATTTCGCTAGCTTCATAAACATCAAATTTGGTATTATTGGACGTGAATGAATGCTGGAGGTGACTGGCGCAAACAAGATAATCATTACATGCGTCTCATGTAAGAACAGTACATGGCTGCGTGTCATACAAGCAGCCATGTGCGTGTCATGTAAGAACATTACCAGATCCCACGCTCATGATGCGCTCGCGGTCATTTCGCTAGCTTCACAATCACCAAAGTTCGTATTACGGGACGTGAATGGATGCTGGAGGTATATATATGACTGGCGCAAACAAGGTAATCACGACATGCGTGTCATGAAAGAGCAAGACTTGGCGCCGTGTAATAAACGCAGCCGTGTGCGTGTCATGTAAGAACACTACTAGATGCCACGCTCACGATGCACTCGTGGTCATTTTGCTACCTTCACAAACACCAAATTTCGTAATACGGGACGTGAATGGATGCCGGAGGTATATATATGACTGGCGCAAACAAGATAATCACGGCATGCGTGTCATGTAAGAACATTACTAGGTGCCACGCTCACGATGCACTCGCAGTCATTTCGCTAGCTTCACAAACACCAAATTTCGTATTACGGGACGTGAATGGATGCCGGAGGTATATATATGACTGGCGCAAACAAGATAATCACGGCATGCGTGTCATGTAAGAACATTACTAGGTGCCACGCTCACGATACGCTCGAAGTCATTTCGCTAGCTTCACAAACACCGAATTTCGTATTACGGGACGTGAATGGATGCCGGAGGTATATATATGACTGGCGCAAACAAGATAATCACGGCATGCGTGTCATGTAAGAACATTACTAGGTGCCACGCTCACGATACGCTCGCAGTCATTTCGCTAGCTTCACAAACACCAAATTTCGTATTACGGGACGTGAATGAATGCCGGAGGTATATATATGACTGGCGCAAACAAGATAATCACGGCATGCGTGTCATGTAAGAACATTACTAGGTGCCACGCTCACGATACGCTCGCAGTCATTTCGCTAGCTTCACAAACACCAAATTTCGTATTACGGGACGTGAATGGATGCCGGAGGTATATATATGACTGGCGCAAACAAGATAATCACGGCATGCGTGTCATGTAAGAACATTACTAGGTGCCACGCTACGATGCGCTCGCAGTCATTTCGCTAGCTTCACAAACACTAAATTTCGTATTACGGGACGTGAATGGATGCCGGAGGTATATATATGACTGGCGCAAACAAGATAATCACGGCATGCGTGTCATGTAAGAACATTACTAGGTGCCACGCTCACGATATGCTCGCAGTCATTTCGCTAGCTTCACAAATACCAAATTTTGTATTACGGGACGTGAATGGATGCCGGAGGTATATATATGACTGGCGCAAACAAGATAATCACGGCATGCGTGTCATGTAAGAACATTACTAGGTGCCACGCTCACGATGCGCTCGCAGTCATTTCGCTAGCTTCACAAACACCAAATCTCGTATTACGGGACGTGAATGGATGCCGGAGGTATATATATGACTGGCGCAAACAAGATAATCACGGCATGCGTGTCATATAAGAACATTACTAGGTGCCACGCTCACGATACGCTCGCAGTCATTTTGCTAGCTTCACAAACACTAAATTTCGTATTACGGGACGTGAATGGATGCCGGAGGTATATATATGACTGGCGCAAACAAGATAATCACGGAATGCGTGTCATGTAAGAACATTACTAGGTGCCACGCTCACGATACGCTCGCAGTCATTTCGCTACCTTCACAAACACCAAATTTCGTATTACGAGACGTGAATGTATGCCAGAGGTATGTATATGACTGGCGCAAACAACATAATCACGGCATGCGTGTCATCAAAGAGCAAGCATGGCTGCGTGTCATACACACAGCGATGTGCGTGTCATGTAAGAACATTACTAGATGCCACGCTCACGATGCGCTCGCGGTCATTTCGCTAGCTGCTCAAACACTATATTTCGTATTACGGGACGTGAATTATTGCTGGAGGTATATATATGACTGGCGCAAACAAGATAATCACGACATGCGTGTCATGAAAAAGCAAAACATGGCTGTGTGTCATACACGCAGCCATGTGCGTGTCATGTAAGAACAATACTAGATGCCCCGCTCACGATGCACTCGCGGTCATTTCGCTAGCTTCTTAAGCAATAAATTTCGTATTACGGGACGCGAAATAATGCTGGAGGTATATATATGACTGGCGAAAACAAGATAATCACGACATGCGTGTCATGAAAGAGCAAAACATGTGGGCTTGTCATACACGCAACCATTTGCCTGTCATGTAAGAAGATTACTAGATGCCATGCTCACGATGCGTTCGCGGTCATTTCGCTAGCTTCCCAAACACCAAATTTCGTATTACGGGACGTGAATGGATGCTGTAGGTATATATATGACTGGCGCATACAAGATAATCACGACATGCGTGTCATGAAAGAGCAAAACATGGCTGTGTGTCGTACAGGCATCCATGTGCGTGTCATGTAAGAACATTACCAGACGCCACGTTCATGATGTGCTCGCGGTCTTTCGCTAGCTTCACAAACATCAAATTTGGCATATCGGACGTTAATGGATGCTGGAGGTATATATGTGACTGGCGCAAACAAGATAATCATGACATGCTTGTCATGTAAGAACAGTACATGGCTGCGTGTCATACAAACAACTATGTGCGTGTCATGTAAGAATATTACCAGCTGCACGCTCATGATGCGCTCGCGGTCATTTCGCTAGCTTCACAAACACCTAATTTCGTATTACGGGACGTGAATGGATGCTGGAGGTAATATGACTGGCGCAAACAAGATAATCACGACATGCGTGTCATGAAAGAGCAAAACATGGCTGCGTGTCATGTAAGAACACTACTAGATGCCACGTTCACGATGCACTCGTGGTCATTTTGCTACCTTCACAATCACCAAGTTTCGTATTACGGGTCGTGAATGGATGCTGGAGGTATATATATGACTGGCGCAGACAAGGTAATCACGACATGGGTGTCATGAAAGATCAAAAATTAGCTACGTGTCATACACGCAGCCATGTGCGTGTTATGTAAGAACATTACTAGATGCCACGCTCATGATGGGCTCGCGGTCATTTTGCTAGCTTCACAAACTCCAACTTTCGTATTACGGGACGTGAATGGATGCTGGAGGTATATATATGACTGGCGCAAACAAGATAATCACGACATGCGTGTCATGAAAGAGCAAGACTTGGCGCCGTGTCATAAACGCAGCCGTGTGCGTGTCATGTAAGAACATTACTAGATGCCGCGCTCACGATGCGCTCGCGGTCATTTCGCTAGCTTCACAAACACCAAATTTCGTATTACATAACGTGAATGGATGCTGGGGGTATATATATGACTGGCGCAAACAAGATATTCACGACATGGGTGTCATGAAAGAGCAAAAATTCGCTACGTGTCATACACGCAGCCATGTGTGTGTTATGTAAGAACATTACTAGAAGCCACGCTCATGATGGGCTCGCGGTCATTTCGCTAGTTTCACAAACACCAACTTTCGTATTACGGGACGTGAATGGATGCTGGAGGTATATATGTGACTGGCGCAAACAAGATAGTCACGACATGCGTGTCATGAAAAAGCAAAACATGGCTGCGTGTCATACGCGCAGCTATGTGCGTGTTATGTAAGAACATTACCAGACGCCACATTCATGATGTGCTCGCGGTCATTTCGCTAGCTTCATAAACATCAAATTTGGTATTATTGGACGTGAATGAATGCTGGAGGTATATATATGACTGGCACAAACAAGATAATCATTACATGCGTCTCATGTAAGAACAGTACATGGCTGCGTGTCATACAAGCAGCCATGTGCGTGTCATGTAAGAACATTACCAGATGCCACGCTCATGATGCGCTCGAGGTCATTTCGCTAGCTTCAGAAACACCAACTTTCGTATTACGGGACATGAATGGATGCTGGAGGTATATATGTGACTGGCGCAAGCAAGGTATTCACGAAATGCGTGTCATGAAAGAGCAAAACTTGGCTGTGTGTCATACAGGCAGCCATGTGCGTGTCATGTAAGAACATTACTAGATGCCACGCTCATGATGCGCTCACGGTCATTTCGCTAGCTTCACAAACATCAAATTTGGTATTATCGAATGTGAATGGATGCTGGAGGTATATATATGACTGGCGCAAACAAGATAATCACGAAATGCGTGTCATGTAAGAACAGTACATGGCTGCGTGGCATACAAGCAGCCATGTGCGTGTCATGTAAGAACATTACCAGATGCCACGCTCATGATGCGCTCGCGGTCATTTCGCTAGCTTCACAAACACAAAATTTCGTATTTCGGGGCGTGAATGGAAGAAAGAGGTATAAGTATGACTGGTGCAGGCACGATAACCATGTCATGCGTGTCATGTAAGAACATTACATGGCTGCGTGTCATACAGGCAGCCATGTGCGTGTCATGTAAGAACACTACTAGATGCCACGCTCATGATGCGCTCACGGTTATTTCGCTAGCTTCACAAACACCAAATTAGGTATTATGGGACGTGAATTAATGCTGGAGGTATATATATGACTGGCGAAAACAAAATAATCATGTCATGCGTGTCATGAAAGAGCAAAACATGGCTGCGTGTCATACACACAGCCATGTGCGTGTCATGTAAGAACATTACTAGATGCCACGCTCACGATACGCTCGCGGTCATTTCGCTAGCTTCTCAAACACTAAATTTCGTATTACGGGACGTGAATTAATGCTGGAGGTATATATATGACTGGCGCAAACAAGATAATCAAGACATGCGTGTCATGAAAGAGCAAAACATGGCTGCGTGTCATACACACAGCCATGTGCGTGTCATGTAAGAACATTACTAGATGCCACGCTCACGATGCGCTCGCGGTCATTTCGCTAGCTTCAGAAACACCAAATTTCGTATTACGGGACGTGAATGGATGCCGGAGGTATATATATGACTGGCGCAAACAAGATAATCACGACATGCGTGTCATGAAAGAGCAAGACTTGGCGCCGTGTCATAAACGCAGCCGTGTGCGTGTCATGTAAGAACATTACTAGATGCCACGCTCACGATGCGCTCGCGGTCATTTCGCTAGCTTCACAAACACCAAATTTCGTATTACATAACGTGAATGGATGCTGGGGGTATATATATGACTGGCGCAAACAAGATATTCACGACATGGGTGTCATGAAAGAGCAAAAATTCGCTACGTGTCATACACGCAGCCATGTGTGTGTTATGTAAGAACATTACTAGATGCCACGCTCATGATGGGCTCGCGGTCATTTCGCTAGTTTCACAAACACCAACTTTCGTATCACGGGACGTGAATGGATGCTGGAGGTACATATGTGACTGGCGCAAACAAGATAATCACGACATGCGTGTCATGAAAAAGCAAAACATGGCTGCGTGTCATACGCGCAGCTATGTGCGTGTTATGTAAGAACATTACCAGACGCCACATTCATGATGTGCTCGCGGTCATTTCGCTAGCTTCATAAACATCAAATTTGGTACTATTGGACGTGAATGAATGCTGGAGGTATATATATGACTTGCGCAAACAAGATAATCATTACATGCGTCTCATGTAAGAACAGTACATGGCTGCGTGTCATACAAGCAGCCATGTGCGTGTCATGTAAGAACATTACCAGATGCCACGCTCATGATGCGCTCGCGGTCATTTCGCTAGCTTCACAAACACCAACTTTCGTATTACGGGACATGAATGGATGCTGGAGGTATATATGTGACTGGCGCAAGCAAGGTATTCACGAAATGCGTGTCATGAAAGAGCAAAACATGGCTGCGTGTCATGTAAGAACACTACTAGATGCCACGATCACGATGCACTCGTGGTCATTTTGCTACCTTCACAATCACCAAAGTTCGTATTACGGGACGTGAATGGATGCTGGAGGTATATATATGACTGGCGCAAACAAGGTAATCACGACATGCGTGTCATGAAAGAGCAAGACTTGGCGCCGTGTAATAAACGCAGCCGTGTGCGTGTCATGTAAGAACATTACTAGATGCCACGCTCACGATGCGCTCGCGGTCATTTCGCTAGCTTCACAAACACCAAATTTCGTAATACGGGATGTGAATGGATGCCGGAGGTATATATATGACTGGCGCAAACAAGATAATCACGGCATGCGTGTCATGTAAGAACATTACTAGGTGCCACGCTCACGATACGCTCACAGTCATATCGCTAGCTTCACAAACACCAAATTTCGTATTACGGGACGTGAATGGATGCCAGAGGTATATATATGACTGGCGCAAACAAGATAATCACGGCATGCGTGTCATGTAAGAACATTAGTAGGTGCCACGCTCACGATACGCTCGAAGTCATTTCGCTAGCTTCACAAACACCGAATTTCGTATTACGGGACGTGAATGGATGCCGGAGGTATATATATGACTGGCGCAAACAAGATAATCACGGCATGCGTGTCATGTAAGAACATTACTAGGTGCCACGCTCACGATACGCTCGCAGTCATTTCGCTAGCTTCACAAACACCAAATTTCGTAATACCGGACGTGAATGGATGCCGGAGGTATATATATGACTGGCGCAAACAAGATAATCACGGCATGCGTGTCATGTAAGAACATTACTAGGTGCCATGCTCACGATACGCTCGCAGTCATTTCGCTAGCTTCACAAACACCAAATTTCGTATTACGGGACGTGAATGAATGCCGGAGGTATATATATGACTGGCGCAAACAAGATAATCACGGCATGCGTGTCATGTAAGAACATTACTAGGTGCCACGCTCACGATACGCTCGCAGTCATTTCGCTAGCTTCACAAACACCAAATTTCGTATTACGGGACGTGAATGGATGCCGGAGGTATATATATGACTGGCGCAAACAAGATAATCACGGCATGCGTGTCATGTAAGAACATTACTAGGTGCCACGCTACGATGCGCTCGCAGTCATTTCGCTAGCTTCACAAACACCAAATTTCGTATTACGGGACGTGAATGGATGCCGGAGGTATATATATGACTGGCGCAAACAAGATAATCACGGCATGCGTGTCATGTAAGAACATTACTAGGTGCCACGCTCACGATACGCTCGCAGTCATTTCGCTAGCTTCACAAACACCAAATTTTGTATTACGGGACGTGAATGGATGCCGGAGGTATATATATGACTGGCGCAAACAAGATAATCACGGCATGCGTGTCATGTAAGAACATTACTAGGTGCCACGCTCACGATGCGCTCGCAGTCATTTCGCTAGCTTCACAAACACCAAATTTCGTACTACGGGACTTGAATGGATGCCGGAGGTATATATATGACTGGCGCAAACAAGATAATCACGGCATGCGTGTCATATAAGAACATTACTAGGTGCCACGCTCACGATACGCTCGCAGTCATTTTGCTAGCTTCACAAACACCAAATTTCGTATTACGGGACGTGAATGGATGCCGGAGGTATATATATGACTGGCGCAAACAAGATAATCACGGAATGCGTGTCATGTAAGAACATTACTAGGTGCCACGCTCACGATACGCTCGCAGTCATTTCGCTACCTTCACAAACACCAAATTTCGTATTACGAGACGTGAATGGATGCCAGAGGTATATATATGACTGGCGCAAACAACATAATCACGGCATGCGTGTCATCAAAGAGCAAGCATGGCTGCGTGTCATACACACAGCGATGTGCGTGTCATGTAAGAACATTACTAGATGCCACGCTCACGATGCGCTCGCGGTCATTTCGCTAGCTGCTCAAACACTATATTTCGTATTACGGGACGTGAATTATTGCTGGAGGTATATATATGACTGGCGCAAACAAGATAATCACGACATGCGTGTCATGAAAAAGCAAAACATGGCTGCGTGTCATACACGCAGCCATGTGCGTGTCATGTAAGAACAATACTAGATGCCCCGCTCACGATGCACTCGCGGTCATTTCGCTAGCTTCTTAAGCACTAAATTTCGTATTACGGGACGCGAAATAATGCTGGAGGTATATATATGACTGGCGAAAACAAGATAATCACGACATGCGTGTCATGAAAGAGCAAAACATGGGGGCGTGTCATACACGCAACCATGTGCCTGTCGTGTAAGAAGATTACTAGATGCCATGCTCACGATGCGTTCGCGGTCATTTCGCTAGCTTCCCAAACACCAAATTTCGTATTACGGGACGTGAATGGATGCTGTAGGTATATATATGACTGGCGCATACAAGATAATCACGACATGCGTGTCATGAAAGAGCAAAACATGGCTGTGTGTCATACAGGCAGCCATGTGCGTGTCATGTAAGAACATTACCAGACGCCACGTTCATGATGTGCTCGCGGTCTTTCGCTAGCTTCAGAAACATCAAATTTGGCATATCGGACGTTAAGAGATGCTGGAGGTATATATGTGACTGGCGCAAACAAGATAATCATGACATGCTTGTCATGTAAGAACAGTACATGGCTGCGTGTCAAACAAACAACCATGTGCGTGTCATGTAAGAACATTACCAGCTGCACGCTCATGATGCGCTCGCGGTCATTTCGCTAGCTTCACAAACACCTAATTTCGTATTACGGGACGTGAATGGATGCTGGAGGTAATATGACTGGCGCAAACAAGATAATCACGACATGCGTGTCATGAAAGAGCAAAACATGGCTGCGTGTCTTGTAAGAACACTACTAGATGCCACGTTCACGATGCACTCGTGGTCATTTTGCTACCTTCACAATCACCAAGTTTCGTATTACGGGTCGTGAATGGATGCTGGAGGTATATATATGACTGGCGCAAACAAGGTAATCACGACATGGGTGTCATGAAAGATCAAAAATTCGCTACGTGTCATACACGCAGCCATGTGCGTGTTATGTAAGAACATTACTAGATGCCACGCTCATGATGGGCTCGCGGTCATTTTGCTAGCTTCACAAACTCCAACTTTCGTATTACGGGACGTGAATGGATGCTGGAGGTATATATATGACTGGCGCAAACAAGATAATCACGACATGCGTGTCATGAAAGAGCAAGACTTGGCGCCATGTCATAAACGCAGCCGTGTGCGTGTCATGTAAGAACATTACTAGATGCCACGCTCACGATGCGCTCGCGGTCATTTCGCTAGCTTCACAAACACCAAATTTCGTATTACATAACGTGAATGGATGCTCGGAGTATATATATGACTGGCGCAAACAAGATATTCACGACATGGGTGTCATGAAAGAGCAAAAATTCGCTACGTGTCATACACGCAGCCATGTGTGTGTTATGTAAGAACATTACTAGATGCCACGCTCATGATGGGCTCGCGGTCATTTCGTTAGTTTCACAAACACCAACTTTCGTATTACGGGACGTGAATGGATGCTGGAGGTATATATGTGACTGGCGCAAACAAGATAATCACGACATGCGTGTCATGAAAAAGCAAAACATGGCTGCGTGTCATACGCGCAGCTATGTGTGTGTTATGTAAGAACATTACCAGACGCCACATTCATGATGTGCTCGCGGTCATTTCGCTAGCTTCATAAACATCAAATTTGGTATTATTGGACGTGAATGAATGCTGGAGGTATATATATGACTGGCGCAAACAAGATAATCATTACATGCGTCTCATGTAAGAACAGTACATGGCTGCGTGTCATACAAGCAGCCATGTGCGTGTCATGTAAGAACATTACCAGATGCCACGCTCATGATGCGCTCGCGGTCATTTCGCTAGCTTCACAAACACCAACTTTCGTATTACGGGACATGAATGGATGCTGGAGGTATATATGTGACTGGCGCAAGCAAGGTATTCACGAAATGCGTGTCATGAAAGAGCAAAACTTGGCTGTGTGTCATACAGGCAGCCATGTGCGTGTCATGTAAGAACATTACTAGATGCCACGCTCATGATGCGCTCACGGTCATTTCGCTAGCTTCACAAACATCAAATTTGGTATTATCGAATGTGAATGGATGCTGGAGGTATATATATGACTGGCGCAAACAAGATAATCACGAAATGCGTGTCATGTAAGAACAGTACATGGCTGCGTGGCATACAAGCAGCCATGTGCGTGTCATGTAAGAACATTACTAGATGCCACGCTCACGATGCGCTCGCGGTCATTTCGCTAGCTTCAGAAACACCAAATTTCGTATTACGGGACGTGAATGGATGCCGGAGGTATATATATGACTGGCGCAAACAAGATAATCACGGCATGCGTGTCATGTAAGAACATTGCTAGGTGCCACGCTCACGGTACGCTCGCAGTCATTTCGCTAGCTTCACAAACACCAAATTTCGTATTACGGGACGTGAATGGACGCCGGAGGTATATATATGACTGGCGCAAACAAGATAATCACGGCATGCGTGTCATGTAAGAACATTACTAGGTGCCACGCTCACGATACGCTCGCAGTCATTTCGCTAGCTTCACAAACACCAAATTTCGTATTACGGGACGTGAATGGATGCCGGAGGTATATATATGACTGGCGCAAACAAGTTAATCACGGCATGCGTGTCATGTAAGAACATTACTAGGTGCCACGCTCACGATACGCTCGCGGTCATTTCGCTAGCTTCACAAACACCAAATTTCGTATTACGGGACGTGAATGGATATTTGAGGTATATATATGACTGGCGCAAACAAGATAATCACGGCATGCGTGTCATGTAAGAACATTACTAGGTGCCACGCTCACGATGCGCTCGCAGTCATTTCGCTAGCTTCACAAACACCAAATTTCGTATTACGAGACGTGAATGGATGCCGGAGGTATATATATGACTGGCGCAAACAACATAATCACGGCATGCGTGTCATCAAAGAGCAAGCATGGCTGCGTGTCATACACACAGCGATGTGCGTGTCATGTAAGAACATTACTAGATGCCACGCTCACGATGCGCTCGCGGTCATTTCGCTAGCTGCTCAAACACTAAATTTCGTATTACGGGACGTGAATTTTTGCTGGAGGTATATATATGACTGGCGCAAACAAGATAATCACGACATGCGTGTCATGAAAAAGCAAAACATGGCTGCGTGTCATACACACAGCCATGTGCGTGTCGTGTAAGAACAATACTAGATGCCCCGCTCACGATGCACTCGCGGTCATTTCGCTAGCTTCTTAAGCACTAAATTTCGTATTACGGGACGTGAAATAATTCTGGAGGTATATATATGACTGGCGCAAACAAGGTAATCACGACATGGGTGTCATGAAAGAGCAAAAATTCGCTACGTGTCATACACGCAGCCATGTGCGTGTTATGTAAGAACATTACTAGATGCCACGCTCACGATGCGCTCGCGGTCATTTCGCTAGCTTCACAAACACCAAATTTCGTATTACATAACGTGAATGGAGGCTGGAGGTATATATATGACTAGCGCAAACAAGATATTCACGACATGGGTGTCATGAAAGAGCAAAAATTCGCTACGTGTCATACAGGCAGCCATGTGCGTATCATGTAAGAACATTACCAGATGCCACGCTCATGATGCGCTCACGGTCATTTCGCTAGCTTCACAAACACCAAATTAGGTATTATGGGACGTGAAATAATGCTGGAGGTATATATATGACTGGCGCAAACAAGATAATCACGAAATGCGTGTCATGAAAAAGCAAAACATGGCTGCGTGTCATACACGCAGCCATGTGCGTGTCATGTAAGAACAATACTAGATGCCCCGCTCACGATGCACTCGCGGTCATTTCGCTAGCTTCCCAAACACCAAATTTCCTATTACGGGACGTGAATGGATGCTGTAGGTATATATACGACTGGCGCATACAAGATAATCACGACATGCGTGTCATGAAAGAGCAAAACATGGCTATGTGTCATACAGGCCGCCATGTGCGTGTCATGTAAGAACACTACCAGACGCCACGTTAACGATGCACTCGCGGGCATTTCGCTAGCTTCACAAACACCAAACTTCGTATTACGGGAAGTGAATGGATGCTGGAGGTATATATGTGACTGGCGAAAACAAGATAATCACGACATGCGTGTCATGAAAAAGCAAAACATTGCTGTGTGTCATACAGGCAGCCATGTGCGTGTCATGTAAGAACATTACTTGACGCCACGTTCATGATGTGCTCGCGGTCATTTTGCTAGCTTCACAAACATCAAATTTGGTATTATCGAACGTGAATGGATGCTGGAGGTATATATATGACTGGCGCAAACAAGATAATCATGACATGCGTGTCATGTAAGAACAGTACATGGCTGCGTGGCATACAAGAAGCCATGTGCGTGTCATGTAAAAACATTACCAGACGCCACGCTCATGATGCGCTCGCGGTCATTTCGCTAGCTTCACAAACACCAAATTTCGTATTTCGGGGCGTGAATGGAAGAAAGAGGTATAAGTATGACTGGTGCAGGCACGATAACCATGTCATGCGTGTCATGTAAGAACATTACATGGCTGCGTGTCATACAGGCAGCCATGTGCGTGTCATGTAAGAACACTACTAGATGCCACGCTCATGATGCGCTCACGGTTATTTCGCTAGCTTCACAAACACCAAATTAGGTATTATGGGACGTGAATTAATGCTGGAGGTATATATATGACTGGCGAAAACAAAATAATCATGTCATGCGTGTCATGAAAGAGCAAAACATGGCTGCGTGTCATACACACAGCCATGTGCGTGTCATGTAAGAACATTACTAGATGCCACGCTCACGATACGCTCGCGGTCATTTCGCTAGCTTCTCAAACACTAAATTTCGTATTACGGGACGTGAATTAATGCTGGAGGTATATATATGACTGGCGCAAACAAGATAATCATGACATGCGTGTCATGAAAGAGCAAAACATGGCTGCATGTCATACACACAGCCATGTGCGTGTCATGTAAGAACATTACTAGATGCCACGCTCACGATGCGCTCGCGGTCATTTCGCTAGCTTCTCAAACACTAAATTTCGCATTACGGGACGTGAAATAATGCTGGAGGTATATATATGACTGGCGCAAACAAGATAATCAAGACATGCGTGTCATGTAAGAACATTACTAGATGCCACGCTCACGATACGCTCGCGGTCATTTCGCTAGCTTCACAAACACAAAATTTCATATTACGGGACGTGAATGGATGCCGGAGGTATATATATGACTGGCGCAAACAAGATAATCACGGCATGCGTGTCATGTAAGAACATTACTAGGTGCCACGCTCACGATACGCTCGCAGTCATTTCGCTAGCTTCACAAACACCAAATTTCGTATTACGGGACGTTAATGGATGCCGGAGGTATATATATGACTGGCGCAAACAAGATAATCACGGCATGCGTGTCATGTAAGAACATTACTAGATGCCACGCTCACGATACGCTCGCGGTCATTTCGCTAGCTTCTCAAACACCAAATTTCGTATTACGGGACGTGAATGGATGCCGGAGGTATATATATGACTGGCGCAAACAAGATAATCACGGCATGCGTGTCATGTAAGAACATCACTAGGTGCCACGCTCACGATACGCTCGCAGTCATTTCGCTAGCTTCAGAAACACCAAATTTCGTATTACGGGACGTGAATGGATGCCGGAGGTATATATATGAGGGGCGCAAACAAGATAATCACGGCATGCGTGTCATGTAAGAACATTACTAGGTGCCACGCTCACGATACGCTCGCAGTCATTTCGCTAGCTTCACAAACACCAAATTTCGTATTACGGGACGTGAATGGACGCCGGAGGTATTAATATGACTGGCGCAAACAAGATAATCACGGCATGCGTGTCATGTAAGAACATTACTAGGTGCCACGCTCACGATACGCTCGCAGTCATTTCGCTAGCTTCACAAACACCAAATTACGTATTACGGGACGTGAATGGATGCCGGAGGTATATATATGACTGGCGCAAACAAGTTAATCACGGCATGCGTGTCATGTAAGAACATTACTAGGTGCCACGCTCACGATACGCTCGCGGTCATTTCGCTAGCTTCACAAACACCAAATTTCGTATTACGGGTCGTGAATGGATATTTGAGGTATATATATGACTGGCGCAAACAAGATAATCACGGCATGCGTGTCATGTAAGAACATTACTAGGTGCCACGCTCACGATACGCTCGCAGTCATTTCGCTAGCTTCACAAACACCAAATTTCGTATTACGAGACGTGAATGGATGCCGGAGGTATATATATGACTGGCGCAAACAACATAATCACGGCATGCGTGTCATCAAAGAGCAAGCATGGCTGCGTGTCATACACGCAGCCATGTGCGTGTCGTGTAAGAACAATACTAGATGCCCCGCTCACGATGCACTCGCGGTCATTTCGCTAGCTTCTTAAGCACTAAATTTCGTATTACGGGACGTGAAATAATGCTGGAGGTATATATATGACTGGCGAAAACAAGATAATCACGATATGCGTGTCATGAAAGAGCAAAACATGGCTGTGTGTCATACAGGCAGCCATGTGCGTGTCATGTAAGAACATTACCAGACGCCACGTTCATGATGTGCTCGCGGTCATTTCGCTAGCTTCACAAACATCAAATTTGGCATTATCGGACGTTATTGGATGCTGGAGGTACATATGTGACTGGCGCAAACAAGATAATCATGACATGCTTGTCATGTAAGAACAGTACATGGCTGCGTGTCGTACAAGCAACCATGTGCGTGTCATGTAAGAACATTACCAGCTGCACGCTCATGATGCGCTCGCGGTCATTTCGCTAGCTTCACAATTACCTAATTTCGTATTACGGGACGTGAATGGATGCTGGAGGTAATATGACTGGCGCAAACAAGATAATCACGACATGCGTGTCATGAAAGAGCAAAACATGGCTGCGTGTCATGTAAGAACACTACTAGATGCCACGTTCACGATGCACTCGTGGTCATTTTGCTACCTTCACAATCACCAAGTTTCGTATTACGGGACGTGAATGGATGCTGGAGGTATATATATGACTGGCGCAAACAAGGTAATCACGACATGGGTGTCATGAAAGAGCAAAAATTCGCTACGTGTCATACACGCAGCCATGTGCGTGTTATGTAAGAACATTACTAGATGCCACGCTCACGATGCGCTCGCGGTCATTTCGCTAGCTTCACAAACACCAAATTTCGTATTACATAACGTGAATGGAGGCTGGAGGTATATATATGACTAGCGCAAACAAGATATTCACGACATGGGTGTCATGAAAGAGCAAAAATTCGCTACGTGTCATACACGCAGCCATGTGCGTGTTATGTAAGAACATTACTAGATGCCACGCTCATGATGGGCTCGCGGTCATTTCGCTAGTTTCACAAACACCAACTTTCGTATTACGGGACGTGAATGGATGCTGGAGGTATATAAGTGACTGGCGCAAACAAGATAATCACGACATGCGTGTCATGAAAAAGCAAAACATGGCTGCGTGTCATACGCGCAGCTATGTGCGTGTTATGTAAGAACATTACCAGACGCCACATTTATGATGTGCTCGCGGTCATTTCGCTAGCTTCATAAACATCAAATTTGGTATTATTGGACGTGAATGAATGCTGGAGGTATATATATGACTGGCGCAAACAAGATAATCATTACATGCGTCTCATGTAAGAACAGTACATGGCTGCGTGTCATACAAGCAGCCATGTGCGTGTCATGTAAGAACATTACCAGATGCCACGCTCATGATGCGCTCGCGGTCATTTCGCTAGCTTCACAAACACCAACTTTCGTATTACGGGACATGAATGGATGCTGGAGGTATATATGTGACTGGCGCAAGCAAGATATTCACGAAATGCGTGTCATGAAAGAGCAAAACATGGCTGTGTGTCATACAGGCAGCCATGTGCGTGTCATGTAAGAACATTACCAGACGCCACATTCATGATGTGCTCGCGGTCATTTCGCTAGCTTCATAAACATCAAATTTGGTATTATCGGACGTGAATGAATGCTGGAGGTATATATATGACTGGCGCAAACAAGATAATCATTACATGCGTCTCATGTAAGAACAGTACATGGCTGCGTGTCATACAAGCAGCCATGTGCGTGTCATGTAAGAACATTACCAGATGCCACGCTCATGATGCGCTCGCGGTCATTTCGCTAGCTTCACAAACACCAAATTTCGTATTTTGGGGCGTGAATGGAAGAAAGAGGTATAAGTATGACTGGTGCAGACACGATAACCATGTCATGCGTGTCATGTAAGAACAATACATGGCTGCGTGTCATACAGGCAGCCATGTGCGTGTCATGTAACAACATTACTAGATGCCACGCTCATGATGCGCTCACGGTCATTTCGCTAGCTTCACAAACACCAAATTAGGTATTATGGGACGTGAAATAATGCTGGAGGTATATATATGACTGGCGCAAACAAGATAATCACGAAATGCGTGTCATGAAAAAGCAAAACATGGCTGCGTGTCATACACGCAGCCATGTGCGTGTCATGTAAGAACAATACTAGATGCCCCGCTCACGATGCACTCGCGGTCATTTCGCTAGCTTCCCAAACACCAAATTTCCTATTACGGGACGTGAATGGATGCTGTAGGTATATATACGACTGGCGCATACAAGATAATCACGACATGCGTGTCATGAAAGAGCAAAACATGGCTGTGTGTCATACAGGCAGCCATGTGCGTGTCATGTAAGAACATTATCAGACGCCACGTTCACGATGCACTCGCGGTCATTTCGCTAGCTTCACAAACACCAAACTTCGTATTACGGGAAGTGAATGGATGCTGGAGGTATATATGTGACTGGCGAAAACAAGATAATCACGACATGCGTGTCATGAAAAAGCAAAACATGGCTGCGTGTCATACACGCAGCCATGTGCGTGTCATGTAAGAACAATACTAGATGCCATGCTCACGATGCGCTCGCGGTCATTTCGCTAGCTTCCCAAACACCAAATTTCCTATTACGGGACGTGAATGGATGCTGTAGGTATATATACGACTGGCGCATACAAGATAATCACGACATGCGTGTCATGAAAGAGCAAAACAATGCTGTGTGTCATACAGGCAGCCATGTGCGTGTCATGTAAGAACATTACCAGACGCCACGTTCATGATGTGCTCGCGGTCATTTTGCCAGCTTCACAAACATCAAATTTGGTATTATCGAACGTGAATGAATGCTGGAGGTATATATATGACTGGCGCAAACAAGATAATCATGACATGCGTGTCATGTAAGAACATTACCAGATGCCACGCTCATGATGCGCTCGCGGTCATTTCGCTAGCTTCACAAACACCAAATTTCGTATTTCGGGGCGTGAATGGAAAAAAGAGGTATAAGTATGACTGGTGCAGGCACGATAACCATGTCATGCGTGTCATGTAAGAACATTACATGGCTGCGTGTCATACAGGCAGCCATGTGAGTGTCATGTAAGAACACTACTAGATGCCACGCTCATGATGCGCTCACGGTTATTTCGCTAGCTTCACAAACACCAAATTAGGTATTATGGGACGTGAATTAATGCTGGAGGTATATATATGACTGGCGAAAACAAAATAATCATGTCATGCGTGTCATGAAAGAGCAAAACATGGCTGCGTGTCATACACACAGCCATGTGCGTGTCATGTAAGAACATTACTAGATGCCATGCTCACGATACGCTCGTGGTCATTTCGCTAGCTTTTAAAACACTAAATTTCGTATTACGGGACGTGAATAATGCTGGAGGTATATATATGACTGGCGCAAACAAGATAATCAAGACATGCGTGTCATGAAAGAGCAAAACATGGCTGCGTGTCATACACACAGCCATGTGCGTGTCATGTAAGAACATTACTAGATGCCACGCTCACGATGCGCTCGCGGTCATTTCGCTAGCTTCACAAACACCAAATTTCGTATTACGGGACGTGAATGGATGCCGGAGGTATATATATGACTGGCGCAAACAAGATAATCACGGCATGCGTGTCATGTAAGAACATTACTAGGTGCCACGCTCACGATACGCTCGCAGTCATTTCGCTAGCTTCAAGAACACCAAATTTCGTATTACGGGACGTGAATGGATGCCAGAGGTATATATATGACTGGCGCAAACAAGATAATCACGGCATGCGTGTCATGTAAGAACATTACTAGGTGCCACGCTCACGATACGCTCGCAGTCATTTCGCTAGCTTCACAAACACCAAATTTCGTATTACGGGACGTGAATGGATGCCGGAGGTATATATATGACTGGCGCAAACAAGATAATCACGGCATGCGTGTCATGTAAGAACATTACTAGGTGCCACGCTACGATGCGCTCGCAGTCATTTCGCTAGCTTCACAAACACCAAATTTCGTATTACGGGACGTGAATGGACGCCGGAGGTATATATATGACTGGCGCAAACAAGATAATCACGGCATGCGTGTCATGTAAGAACATTACTAGGTGCCACGCTCACGATACGCTCGCAGTCATTTCGCTAGCTTCACAAACACCAAATTTTGTATTACGGGACGTGAATGGATGCCGGAGGTATATATATGACTGGCGCAAACAAGATAATCACGGCATGCGTGTCATGTAAGAACATTACTAGGTGCCACGCTCACGATGCGCTCGCAGTCATTTCGCTAGCTTCACAAACACCAAATTTCGTATTACGGGACGTGAATGGATGCCGGAGGTATATATATGACTGGCGCAAACAAGATAATCACGGAATGCGTGTCATGTAAGAACATTACTAGGTGCCACGCTCACGATACGCTCGCAGTCATTTCGCTACCTTCACAAACACCAAATTTCGTATTACGAGACGTGAATGGATGCCAGAGGTATATATATGACTGGCGCAAACAACATAATCACGGCATGCGTGTCATCAAAGAGCAAGCATGGCTGCGTGTCATACACACAGCGATGTGCGTGTCATGTAAGAACATTACTAGATGCCACGCTCACGATGCGCTCGCGGTCATTTCGCTAGCTGCTCAAACACTATATTTCGTATTACGGGACGTGAATTATTGCTGGAGGTATATATATGACTGGCGCAAACAAGATAATCACGACATGCGTGTCATGAAAAAGCAAAACATGGCTGCGTGTCATACACGCAGCCATGTGCGTGTCATGTAAGAACAATACTAGATGCCCCGCTCACGATGCACTCGCGGTCATTTCGCTAGCTTCTTAAGCACTAAATTTCGTATTACGGGACGCGAAATAATGCTGGAGGTATATATATGACTGGTGAAAACAAGATAATCACGACATGCGTGTCATGAAAGAGCAAAACATGGGGGCGTGTCATACACGCAACCATGTGCCTGTCGTGTAAGAAGATTACTAGATGCCATGCTCACGATGCGTTCGCGGTCATTTCGCTAGCTTCCCAAACACCAAATTTCGTATTACGGGACGTGAATGGATGCTGTAGGTATATATATGACTGGCGCATACAAGATAATCACGACATGCGTGTCATGAAAGAGCAAAACATGGCTGTGTGTCATACAGGCAGCCATGTGCGTGTCATGTAAGAACATTACGAGACGCCACGTTCATGATGTGCTCGCGGTCTTTCGCTAGCTTCACAAACATCAAATTTGGCATATCGGACGTTAATGGATGCTGGAGGTATATATGTGACTGGCGCAAACAAGATAATCATGACATGCTTGTCATGTAAGAACAGTACATGGCTGCGTGTCAAACAAACAACCATGTGCGTGTCATGTAAGAACATTACCAGCTGCACGCTCATGATGCGCTCGCGGTCATTTCGCTAGCTTCACAAACACCTAATTTCGTATTACGGGACGTGAATGGATGCTGGAGGTAATATGACTGGCGCAAACAAGATAATCACGACATGCGTGTCATGAAAGAACAAAACATGGCTGCGTGTCTTGTAAGAACACTACTAGATGCCACGTTCACGATGCACTCGTGGTCATTTTGCTACCTTCACAATCACCAAGTTTCGTATTACGGGTCGTGAATGGATGCTGGAGGTATATATATGACTGGCGCAAACAAGGTAATCACGACATGGGTGTCATGAAAGATCAAAAATTCGCTACGTGTCATACACGCAGCCATGTGCGTGTTATGTAAGAACATTACTAGATGCCACGCTCATGATGGGCTCGCGGTCATTTTGCTAGCTTCACAAACTCCAACTTTCGTATTACGGGACGTGAATGGATGCTGGAGGTATATATATGACTGGCGCAAACAAGATAATCACGACATGCGTGTCATGAAAGAGCAAGACTTGGCGCCGTGTCATAAACGCAGCCGTGTGCGTGTCATGTAAGAACATTACTAGATGCCACGCTCACGATGCGCTCGCGGTCATTTCGCTAGCTTCACAAACACCAAATTTCGTATTACATAACGTGAATGGATGCTGGAGGTATATATATGACTGGCGCAAACAAGATAATCATTACATGCGTCTCATGTAAGAACAGTACATGGCTGCGTGTCATGTAAGAACATTACCAGATGCCACGCTCATGATGCGCTCGCGGTCATTTCGCTAGCTTCACAAACACCAACTTTCGTATTACGGGACATGAATGGATGCTGGAGGTATATATGTGACTGGCGCAAGCAAGGTATTCACGAAATGCGTGTCATGAAAGAGCAAAACTTGGCTGTGTGTCATACAGGCAGCCATGTGCGTGTCATGTAAGAACATTACTAGATGCCACGCTCATGATGCGCTCACGGTCATTTCGCTAGCTTCACAAACATCAAATTTGGTATTATCGAATGTGAATGGATGCTGGAGGTATATATATGACTGGCGCAAACAAGATAATCACGAAATGCGTGTCATGTATGAACAGTACATGGCTGCGTGGCATACAAGCAGCCATGTGCGTGTCATGTAAGAACATTACCAGATGCCACGCTCATGATGCGCTCGCGGTCATTTCGCTAGCTTCACAAACACCAAATTTCGTATTTCGGGGCGTGAATGGAAGAAAGAGGTATAAGTATGACTGGTGCAGGCACGATAACCATGTCATGCGTGTCATGTAAGAACATTACATGGCTGCGTGTCATACAGGCAGCCATGTGCGTGTCATGTAAGAACACTACTAGATGCCACACTCATGATGCGCTCACGGTTATTTCGCTAGCTTCACAAACACCAAATTAGGTATTATGGGACGTGAATTAATGCTGGAGGTATATATATGACTGGCGAAAACAAAATAATCATGTCATGCGTGTCATGAAAGAGCAAAACATGGCTGCGTGTCATACACACAGCCATGTGCGTGTCATGTAAGAACATTACTAGATGCCACGCTCACGATACGCTCGCGGTCATTTCGCTAGCTTCTCAAACACTAAATTTCGTATTACGGGACGTGAATTAATGCTGGAGGTATATATATGACTGGCGCAAACAAGATAATCAAGACATGCGTGTCATGAAAGAGCAAAACATGGCTGCGTGTCATACACACAGCCATGTGCGTGTCATGTAAGAACATTACTAGATGCCACGCTCACGATGCGCTCGCGGTCATTTCGCTAGCTTCAGAAACACCAAATTTCGTATTACGGGACGTGAATGGATGCCGGAGGTATATATATGACTGACGCAAACAAGATAATCACGGCATGCGTGTCATGTAAGAACATTGCTAGGTGCCACGCTCACGGTACGCTCGCAGTCATTTCGCTAGCTTCACAAACACCAAATTTCGTATTACGGGACGTGAATGGACGCCGGAGGTATATATATGACTGGCGCAAACAAGATAATCACGGCATGCGTGTCATGTAAGAATATTACTAGGTGCCACGCTCACGATACGCTCGCAGTCATTTCGCTAGCTTCACAAACACCAAATTTCGTACTACGGGACGTGAATGGATGCCGGAGGTATATATATGACTGGCGCAAACAAGTTAATCACGGCATGCGTGTCATGTAAGAACATTACTAGGTGCCACGCTCACGATACGCTCGCGGTCATTTCGCTAGCTTCACAAACACCAAATTTCGTATTACGGGACGTGAATGGATATTTGAGGTATATATATGACTGGCGCAAACAAGATAATCACGGCATGCGTGTCATGTAAGAACATTACTAGGTGCCACGCTCACGATACGCTCGCAGTCATTTCGCTAGCTTCACAAACACCAAATTTCGTATTACGAGACGTGAATGGATGCCGGAGGTATATATATGACTGGCGCAAACAACATAATCACGGCATGCGTGTCATCAAAGAGCAAGCATGGCTGCGTGTCATACACACAGCGATGTGCGTGTCATGTAAGAACATTACTAGATGCCACGCTCACGATGCGCTCGCGGTCATTTCGCTAGCTGCTCAAACACTAAATTTCGTATTACGGGACGTGAATTTTTGCTGGAGGTATATATATGACTGGCGCAAACAAGATAATCACGACATGCGTGTCATGAAAAAGCAAAACATGGCTGCGTGTCATACACGCAGCCATGTGCGTGTCGTGTAAGAACAATACTAGATGCCCCGCTCACGATGCACTCGCGGTCATTTCGCTAGCTTCTTAAGCACTAAATTTCGTATTACGGGACGTGAAATAATGCTGGAGGTATATATATGACTGGCGAAAACAAAATAATCACGACATGCGTGTCATGAAAGAGCAAAACATGGCTGTGTGTCAAACAGGCAGCCATGTGCGTGTCATGTAAGAACATTACCAGACGCCACGTTCATGATGTGCTCGCAGTCATTTCGCTAGCTTCACAAACATCAAATTTGGCATTATCGGACGTTAATGGATGCTGGAGGTATATATATGACTGGCGCATACAAGATAATCACGACATGCGTGTCATGAAAGAGCAAAACATGGCTGTGTGTCATACAGGCGGCCATGTGCGTGTCATGTAAGAACATTACCAGACGCCACGTTCATGATGTGCTCGCGGTCATTTCGCTAGCTTCACAAACATCAAATTTGGCATTATCGGACGTTAATGGATGCTGGAGGTACATATGTGACTGGCGCAAACAAGATAATCATGACATGCTTGTCATGTAAGAACAGTACATGGCTGCGTGTCGTACAAGCAACCATGTGCGTGTCATGTAAGAACATTACCAGCTGCACGCTCATGATGCGCTCGCGGTCATTTCGCTAGATTCACAAACACCTAATTTCGTATTACGGGACGTGAATGGATGCTGGAGGTAATATGACTGGCGCAAACAAGATAATCACGACATGCGTGTCATGAAGGAGCAAAACATGGCTGCGTGTCATGTAAGAACACTACTAGATGCCACGTTCACGATGCACTCGTGGTCATTTTGCTACCTTCACAATCACCAAGTTTCGTATTACGGGACGTGAATGGATGCTGGAGGTATATATATGACTGGCGCAAACAAGGTAATCACGACATGGGTGTCATGAAAGAGCAAAAATTCGCTACGTGTCATACACGCAGCCATGTGCGTGTTATGTAAGAACATTACTAGATGCCATGCTCACGATGCGCTCGCGGTCATTTCGCTAGCTTCACAAACACCAAATTTCGTATTACATAACGTGAATGGAGGCTGGAGGTATATATATGACTAGCGCAAACAAGATATTCACGACATGGGTGTCATGAAAGAGCAAAAATTCGCTACGTGTCATACAGGCAGCCATGTGCGTATCATGTAAGAACATTACTAGATGCCACGCTCATGATGCGCTCACGGTCATTTCGCTAGCTTCACAAACACCAAATTAGGTATTATGGGACGTGAAATAATGCTGGAGGTATATATATGACTGGCGCAAACAAGATAATCACGAAATGCGTGTCATGAAAAAGCAAAACATGGCTGCGTGTCATACACGCAGCCATGTGCGTGTGATGTAAGAACAATACTAGATGCCCCGCTCACGATGCACTCGCGGTCATTTCGCTAGCTTCCCAAACACCAAATTTCCTATTACGGGACGTGAATGGATGCTGTAGGTATATATACGACTGGCGCATACAAGATAATCACGACATGCGTGTCATGAAAGAGCAAAACATGGCTATGTGTCATACAGGCCGCCATGTGCGTGTCATGTAAGAACACTACCAGACGCCACGTTAACGATGCACTCGCGGGCATTTCGCTAGCTTCACAAACACCAAACTTCGTATTACGGGAAGTGAATGGATGCTGGAGGTATATATGTGACTGGCGAAAACAAGATAATCACGACATGCGTGTCATGAAAAAGCAAAACATGGCTGCGTGTCATACACGCAGCCATGTGCGTGTCATGTAAGAAGAATACTAGATGCCATGCTCACGATGCGCTCGCGGTTATTTCGCTAGCTTCCCAAACACAAAATTTCCTATTACGTGACGTGAATGGATGCTGTAGGTATATATACGACTGGCGCATACAAGATAATCACGACATGCGTGTCATGAAAGAGCAAAACATTGCTGTGTGTCATACAGGCAGCCATGTGCGTGTCATGTAAGAACATTACTTGACGCCACGTTCATGATGTGCTCGCGGTCATTTTGCTAGCTTCACAAACATCAAATTTGGTATTATCGAACGTGAATGGATGCTGGAGGTATATATATGACTGGCGCAAACAAGATAATCATGACATGCGTGTCATGTAAGAACAGTACATGGCTGCGTGGCATACAAGAAGCCATGTGCGTGTCATGTAAAAACATTACCAGACGCCACGCTCATGATGCGCTCGCGGTCATTTCGCTAGCTTCACAAACACCAAATTTCGTATTTCGGGGCGTGAATGGAAGAAAGAGGTATAAGTATGACTGGTGCAGGCACGATAACCATGTCATGCGTGTCATGTAAGAACATTACATGGCTGCGTGTCATACAGGCAGCCATGTGCGTGTCATGTAAGAACACTACTAGATGCCACGCTCATGATGCGCTCACGGTTATTTCGCTAGCTTCACAAACACCAAATTAGGTATTATGGGACGTGAATTAATGCTGGAGGTATATATATGACTGGCGAAAACAAAATAATCATGTCATGCGTGTCATGAAAGAGCAAAACATGGCTGCGTGTCATACACACAGCCATGTGCGTGTCTTGTAAGAACATTACTAGATGCCACGCTCACGATACGCTCGCGGTCATTTCGCTAGCTTCTCAAACACTAAATTTCGTATTACGGGACGTGAATTAATGCTGGAGGTATATATATGACTGGCGCAAACAAGATAATCATGACATGCGTGTCATGAAAGAGCAAAACATGGCTGCGTGTCATACACACAGCGATGTGCGTGTCATGTAAGAACATTACTAGATGCCACGCTCACGATGCGCTCGCGGTCATTTCGCTAGCTTCTCAAACACTAAATTTCGCATTACGGGACGTGAAATAATGCTGGAGGTATATATATGACTGGCGCAAACAAGATAATCAAGACATGCGTGTCATGTAAGAACATTACTAGATGCCACGCTCACGATACGCTCGCGGTCATTTCGCTAGCTTCACAAACACAAAATTTCATATTACGGGACGTGAATGGATGCCGGAGGTATATATATGACTGGCGCAAACAAGATAATCACGGCATGCGTGTCATGTAAGAACATTACTAGGTGCCACGCTCACGATACGCTCGCAGTCATTTCGCTAGCTTCACAAACACCAAATTTCGTATTACGGGACGTTAATGGATGCCGGAGGTATATATATGACTGGCGCAAACAAGATAATCACGGCATGCGTGTCATGTAAGAACATTACTAGATGCCACGCTCACGATACGCTCGCGGTCATTTCGCTAGCTTCTCAAACACCAAATTTCGTATTACGGGACGTGAATGGATGCCGGAGGTATATATATGACTGGCGCAAACAAGATAATCACGGCATGCGTGTCATGTAAGAACATTACTAGGTGCCACGCTCACGATACGCTCGCAGTCATTTCGCTAGCTTCAGAAACACCAAATTTCGTATTACGGGACGTGAATGGATGCCGGAGGTATATATATGAGGGGCGCAAACAAGATAATCACGGCATGCGTGTCATGTAAGAACATTACTAGGTGCCACGCTCACGATACGCTCGCAGTCATTTCGCTAGCTTCACAAACACCAAATTTCGTATTACGGGACGTGAATGGACGCCGGAGGTATATATATGACTGGCGCAAACAAGATAATCACGGCATGCGTGTCATGTAAGAACATTACTAGGTGCCACGCTCACGATACGCTCGCAGTCATTTCGCTAGCTTCACAAACACCAAATTTCGTATTACGGGACGTGAATGGATGCCGGAGGTATATATATGACTGGCGCAAACAAGTTAATCACGGCATGCGTGTCATGTAAGAACATTACTAGGTGCCACGCTCACGATACGCTCGCGGTCATTTCGCTAGCTTCACAAACACCAAATTTCGTATTACGGGACGTGAATGGATATTTGAGGTATATATATGACTGGCGCAAACAAGATAATCACGGCATGCGTGTCATGTAAGAACATTACTAGGTGCCACGCTCACGATACGCTCGCAGTCATTTCGCTAGCTTCACAAACACCAAATTTCGTATTACGAGACGTGAATGGATGCCGGAGGTATATATATGACTGGCGCAAACAACATAATCACGGCATGCGTGTCATCAAAGAGCAAGCATGGCTGCGTGTCATACACGCAGACATGTGCGTGTCGTGTAAGAACAATACTAGATGCCCCGCTCACGATGCACTCGCGGTCATTTCGCTAGCTTCTTAAGCACTAAATTTCGTATTACGGGACGTGAAATAATGCTGGAGGTATATATATGACTGGCGAAAACAAGATAATCACGATATGCGTGTCATGAAAGAGCAAAACATGGCTGTGTGTCATACAGGCAGCCATGTGCGTGTCATGTAAGAACATTACCAGACGCCACGTTCATGATGTGCTCGCGGTCATTTCGCTAGCTTCACAAACATCAAATTTGGCATTATCGGACGTTATTGGATGCTGGAGGTACATATGTGACTGGCGCAAACAAGATAATCATGACATGCTTGTCATGTAAGAACAGTACATGGCTGCGTGTCGTACAAGCAACCATGTGCGTGTCATGTAAGAACATTACCAGCTGCACGTTCATGATGCGCTCGCGGTCATTTCGCTAGCTTCACAAACACCTAATTTCGTATTACGGGACGTGAATGGATGCTGGAGGTAATATGACTGGCGCAAACAAGATAATCACGACATGCGTGTCATGAAAGAGCAAAACATGGCTGCGTGTCATGTAAGAACACTACTAGATGCCACGTTCACGATGCACTCGTGGTCATTTTGCTACCTTCACAATCACCAAGTTTCGTATTACGGGACGTGAATGGATGCTGGAGGTATATATATGACTGGCGCAAACAAGGTAATCACGACATGGGTGTCATGAAAGAGCAAAAATTCGCTACGTGTCATACACGCAGCCATGTGCGTGTTATGTAAGAACATCACTAGATGCCACGCTCACGATGCGCTCGCGGTCATTTCGCTAGCTTCACAAACACCAAACTTCGTATTACATAACGTGAATGGAGGCTGGAGGTATATATATGACTAGCGCAAACAAGATATTCACGACATGGGTGTCATGAAAGAGCAAAAATTCGCTACGTGTCATACACGCAGCCATGTGCGTGTTATGTAAGAACATTACTAGATGCCACGCTCATGATGGGCTCGCGGTCATTTCGCTAGTTTCACAAACACCAACTTTCGTATTACGGGACGTGAATGGATGCTGGAGGTATATATGTGACTGGCGCAAACAAGATAATCACGACATGCGTGTCATGAAAAAGCAAAACATGGCTGCGTGTCATACGCGCAGCTATGTGCGTGTTATGTAAGAACATTACCAGACGCCACATTCATGATGTGCTCGCGGTCATTTCGCTAGCTTCATAAACATCAAATTTGGTATTATTGGACGTGAATGAATGCTGGAGGTATATATATGACTGGCGCAAACAAGATAATCATTACATGCGTCTCATGTAAGAACAGTACATGGCTGCGTGTCATACAAGCAGCCATGTGCGTGTCATGTAAGAACATTACCAGATGCCACGCTCATGATGCGCTCGCGGTCATTTCGCTAGCTTCACAAACACCAACTTTCGTATTACGGGACATGAATGGACGCTGGAGGTATATATGTGACTGGCGCAAGCAAGATATTCACGAAATGCGTGTCATGAAAGAGCAAAACATGGCTGTGTGTCATACAGGCAGCCATGTGCGTGTCATGTAAGAACATTACCAGACGCCACATTCATGATGTGCTCGCGGTCATTTCGCTAGCTTCATAAACATCAAATTTGGTATTATCGGACGTGAATGAATGCTGGAGGTATATATATGACTGGCGCAAACAAGATAATCATTACATGCGTCTCATGTAAGAACAGTACATGGCTGCGTGTCATACAAGCAGCCATGTGCGTGTCATGTA
Source organism: Rhipicephalus microplus (assembly GCF_043290135.1). Taxonomy (NCBI): domain Eukaryota; kingdom Metazoa; phylum Arthropoda; class Arachnida; order Ixodida; family Ixodidae; genus Rhipicephalus; species Rhipicephalus microplus. The sequence goes on along the minus strand of NC_134710.1, from coordinate 351,262,979 downwards.
AGAACATTACCAGATGCCACGCTCATGATGCGCTCGCGGTCATTTCGCTAGCTTCACAAACACCAAATTTCGTATTTTGGGGCGTGAATGGAAAAAAGAGGTATAAGTATGACTGGTGCAGACACGATAACCATGTCATGCGTGTCATGTAAGAACAATACATGGCTGCGTGTCATACAGGCAGCCATGTGCGTGTCATGTAACAACATTACTAGATGCCACGCTCATGATGCGCTCACGGTCATTTCGCTAGCTTCACAAACACCAAATTAGGTATTATGGGACGTGAAATAATGCTGGAGGTATATATATGACTGGCGCAAACAAGATAATCACGAAATGCGTGTCATGAAAAAGCAAAACATGGCTGCGTGTCATACACGCAGCCATGTGCGTGTCATGTAAGAACAATACTAGATGCCCCGCTCACGATGCACTCGCGGTCATTTCGCTAGCTTCCCAAACACCAAATTTCCTACTACGGGACGTGAATGGATGCTGTAGTTATATATACGACTGGCGCATACAAGATAATCACGACATGCGTGTCATGAAAGAGCAAAACATGGCTGTGTGTCATACAGGCAGCCATGTGCGTGTCATGTAAGAACATTATCAGATGCCACGTTCACGATGCACTCGCGGTCATTTCGCTAGCTTCACAAACACCAAACTTCGTATTACGGGAAGTGAATGGATGCTGGAGGTATATATGTGACTGGCGAAAACAAGATAATCACGACATGCGTGTCATGAAAAAGCAAAACATGGCTGCGTGTCATACACGCAGCCATGTGCGTGTCATGTAAGAACAATACTAGATGCCATGCTCACGATGCGCTCGCGGTCATTTCGCTAGCTTCCCAAACACCAAATTTCCTATTACGGGACGTGAATGGATGCTGTAGGTATATATACGACTGGCGCATACAAGATAATCACGACATGCGTGTCATGAAAGAGCAAAACATTGCTGTGTGTCATACAGGCAGCCATGTGCGTGTCATGTAAGAACATTACCAGACGCCACGTTCATGATGTGCTCGCGGTCATTTTGCCAGCTTCACAAACATCAAATTTGGTATTATCGAACGTGAATGAATGCTGGAGGTATATATATGACTGGCGCAAACAAGATAATCATGACATGCGTGTCATGTAAGAACATTACCAGATGCCACGCTCATGATGTGCTCGCGGTCATTTCGCTAGCTTCACAAACATCAAATTTCGTATTTCGGGGCGTGAATGGAAAAAAGAGGTATAAGTATGACTGGTGCAGGCACGATAACCATGTCATGCGTGTCATGTAAGAACATTACATGGCTGCGTGTCATACAGGCAGCCATGTGAGTGTCATGTAAGAACACTACTAGATGCCACGCTCATGATGCGCTCACGGTTATTTCGCTAGCTTCACAAACACCAAATTAGGTATTATGGGACGTGAATTAATGCTGGAGGTATATATATGACTGGCGAAAACAAAATAATCATGTCATGCGTGTCATGAAAGAGCAAAACATGGCTGCGTGTCATACACACAGCCATGTGCGTGTCATGTAAGAACATTACTAGATGCCATGCTCACGATACGCTCGCGGTCATTTCGCTAGCTTTTGAAACACTAAATTTCGTATTACGGGACGTGAATAATGCTGGAGGTATATATGACTGGCGCAAACAAATTAATCAAGACATGCGTGTCATGAAAGAGCAAAACATGGCTGCGTGTCATACACACAGCCATGTGCGTGTCATGTAAGAACATTACTAGATGCCACGCTCACGATGCGCTCGCGGTCATTTCGCTAGCTTCTCAAACACTAAATTTCGCATTACGGGACGTGAAATAATGCTGGAGGTATATATATGACTGGCGCAAACAAGATAATCAAGACATGCGTGTCATGTAAGAACATTACTAGATGCCACGCTCACGATACGCTCGCGGTCATTTCGCTAGCTTCACAAACACAAAATTTCATATTACGGGACGTGAATGGATGCCGGAGGTATATATATGACTGGCGCAAACAAGATAATCACGGCATGCGTGTCATGTAAGAACATTACTAGGTGCCACGCTCACGATACGCTCGCAGTCATTTCGCGAGCTTCACAAACACCAAATTTCGTATTACGGGACGTTAATGGATGCCGGAGGTATATATATGACTGGCGCAAACAAGATAATCACGGCATGCGTGTCATGTAAGAACATTACTAGATGCCACGCTCACGATACGCTCGCGGTCATTTCGCTAGCTTCTCAAACACCAAATTTCGTATTACGGGACGTGAATGGATGCCGGAGGTATATATATGACTGGCGCAAACAAGATAATCACGGCATGCGTGTCATGTAAGAACATTACTAGGTGCCACGCTCACGATACGCTCGCAGTCATTTCGCTAGCTTCAGAAACACCAAATTTCGTATTACGGGACGTGAATGGATGCCGGAGGTATATATATGAGGGGCGCAAACAAGATAATCACGGCATGCGTGTCATGTAAGAACATTACTAGGTGCCACGCTCACGATACGCTCGCAGTCATTTCGCTAGCTTCACAAACACCAAATTTCGTATTACGGGACGTGAATGGACGCCGGAGGTATATATATGACTGGCGCAAACAAGATAATCACGGCATGCGTGTCATGTAAGAACATTACTAGGTGCCACGCTCACGATACGCTCGCAGTCATTTCGCTAGCTTCACAAACACCAAATTTCGTATTACGGGACGTGAATGGATGCCGGAGGTATATATATGACTGGCGCAAACAAGTTAATCACGGCATGCGTGTCATGTAAGAACATTACTAGGTGCCACGCTCACGATACGCTCGCGGTCATTTCGCTAGCTTCACAAACACCAAATTTCGTATTACGGGACGTGAATGGATATTTGAGGTATATATATGACTGGCGCAAACAAGATAATCACGGCATGCGTGTCATGTAAGAACATTACTAGGTGCCACGCTCACGATACGCTCGCAGTCATTTCGCTAGCTTCACAAACACCAAATTTCGTATTACGAGACGTGAATGGATGCCGGAGGTATATATATGACTGGCGCAAACAACATAATCACGGCATGCGTGTCATCAAAGAGCAAGCATGGCTGCGTGTCATACACGCAGACATGTGCGTGTCGTGTAAGAACAATACTAGATGCCCCGCTCACGATGCACTCGCGGTCATTTCGCTAGCTTCTTAAGCACTAAATTTCGTATTACGGGACGTGAAATAATGCTGGAGGTATATATATGACTGGCGAAAACAAGATAATCACGATATGCGTGTCATGAAAGAGCAAAACATGGCTGTGTGTCATACAGGCAGCCATGTGCGTGTCATGTAAGAACATTACCAGACGCCACGTTCATGATGTGCTCGCGGTCATTTCGCTAGCTTCACAAACATCAAATTTGGCATTATCGGACGTTATTGGATGCTGGAGGTACATATGTGACTGGCGCAAACAAGATAATCATGACATGCTTGTCATGTAAGAACAGTACATGGCTGCGTGTCGTACAAGCAACCATGTGCGTGTCATGTAAGAACATTACCAGCTGCACGTTCATGATGCGCTCGCGGTCATTTCGCTAGCTTCACAAACACCTAATTTCGTATTACGGGACGTGAATGGATGCTGGAGGTAATATGACTGGCGCAAACAAGATAATCACGACATGCGTGTCATGAAAGAGCAAAACATGGCTGCGTGTCATGTAAGAACACTACTAGATGCCACGTTCACGATGCACTCGTGGTCATTTTGCTACCTTCACAATCACCAAGTTTCGTATTACGGGACGTGAATGGATGCTGGAGGTATATATATGACTGGCGCAAACAAGGTAATCACGACATGGGTGTCATGAAAGAGCAAAAATTCGCTACGTGTCATACACGCAGCCATGTGCGTGTTATGTAAGAACATCACTAGATGCCACGCTCACGATGCGCTCGCGGTCATTTCGCTAGCTTCACAAACACCAAATTTCGTATTACATAACGTGAATGGAGGCTGGAGGTATATATATGACTAGCGCAAACAAGATATTCACGACAAGGGTGTCATGAAAGAGCAAAAATTCGCTACGTGTCATACACGCAGCCATGTGCGTGTTATGTAAGAACATTACTAGATGCCACGCTCATGATGGGCTCGCGGTCATTTCGCTAGTTTCACAAACACCAACTTTCGTATTACGGGACGTGAATGGATGCTGGAGGTATATATGTGACTGGCGCAAACAAGATAATCACGACATGCGTGTCATGAAAAAGCAAAACATGGCTGCGTGTCATACGCGCAGCTATGTGCGTGTTATGTAAGAACATTACCAGACGCCACATTCATGATGTGCTCGCGGTCATTTCGCTAGCTTCATAAACATCAAATTTGGTATTATTGGACGTGAATGAATGCTGGAGGTATATATATGACTGGCGCAAACAAGATAATCATTACATGCGTCTCATGTAAGAACAGTACATGGCTGCGTGTCATACAAGCAGCCATGTGCGTGTCATGTAAGAACATTACCAGATGCCACGCTCATGATGCGCTCGCGGTCATTTCGCTAGCTTCACAAACACCAACTTTCGTATTACGGGACATGAATGGACGCTGGAGGTATATATGTGACTGGCGCAAGCAAGATATTCACGAAATGCGTGTCATGAAAGAGCAAAACATGGCTGTGTGTCATACAGGCAGCCATGTGCGTGTCATGTAAGAACATTACCAGACGCCACATTCATGATGTGCTCGCGGTCATTTCGCTAGCTTCATAAACATCAAATTTGGTATTATCGGACGTGAATGAATGCTGGAGGTATATATATGACTGGCGCAAACAAGATAATCATTACATGCGTCTCATGTAAGAACAGTACATGGCTGCGTGTCATACAAGCAGCCATGTGCGTGTCATGTAAGAACATTACCAGATGCCACGCTCATGATGCGCTCGCGGTCATTTCGCTAGCTTCACAAACACCAAATTTCGTATTTTGGGGCGTGAATGGAAAAAAGAGGTATAAGTATGACTGGTGCAGACACGATAACCATGTCATGCGTGTCATGTAAGAACAATACATGGCTGCGTGTCATACAGGCAGCCATGTGCGTGTCATGTAACAACATTACTAGATGCCACGCTCATGATGCGCTCACGGTCATTTCGCTAGCTTCACAAACACCAAATTAGGTATTATGGGACGTGAAATAATGCTGGAGGTATATATATGACTGGCGCAAACAAGATAATCACGAAATGCGTGTCATGAAAAAGCAAAACATGGCTGCGTGTCATACACGCAGCCATGTGCGTGTCATGTAAGAACAATACTAGATGCCCCGCTCACGATGCACTCGCGGTCATTTCGCTAGCTTCCCAAACACCAAATTTCCTACTACGGGACGTGAATGGATGCTGTAGGTATATATACGACTGGCGCATACAAGATAATCACGACATGCGTGTCATGAAAGAGCAAAACATGGCTGTGTGTCATACAGGCAGCCATGTGCGTGTCATGTAAGAACATTATCAGATGCCACGTTCACGATGCACTCGCGGTCATTTCGCTAGCTTCACAAACACCAAACTTCGTATTACGGGAAGTGAATGGATGCTGGAGGTATATATGTGACTGGCGAAAACAAGATAATCACGACATGCGTGTCATGAAAAAGCAAAACATGGCTGCGTGTCATACACGCAGCCATGTGCGTGTCATGTAAGAACAATACTAGATGCCATGCTCACGATGCGCTCGCGGTCATTTCGCTAGCTTCCCAAACACCAAATTTCCTATTACGGGACGTGAATGGATGCTGTAGGTATATATACGACTGGCGCATACAAGATAATCACGACATGCGTGTCATGAAAGAGCAAAACATTGCTGTGTGTCATACAGGCAGCCATGTGCGTGTCATGTAAGAACATTACCAGACGCCACGTTCATGATGTGCTCGCGGTCATTTTGCCAGCTTCACAAACATCAAATTTGGTATTATCGAACGTGAATGAATGCTGGAGGTATATATATGACTGGCGCAAACAAGATAATCATGACATGCGTGTCATGTAAGAACATTACCAGATGCCACGCTCATGATGTGCTCGCGGTCATTTCGCTAGCTTCACAAACATCAAATTTCGTATTTCGGGGCGTGAATGGAAAAAAGAGGTATAAGTATGACTGGTGCAGGCACGATAACCATGTCATGCGTGTCATGTAAGAACATTACATGGCTGCGTGTCATACAGGCAGCCATGTGAGTGTCATGTAAGAACACTACTAGATGCCACGCTCATGATGCGCTCACGGTTATTTCGCTAGCTTCACAAACACCAAATTAGGTATTATGGGACGTGAATTAATGCTGGAGGTATATATATGACTGGCGAAAACAAAATAATCATGTCATGCGTGTCATGAAAGAGCAAAACATGGCTGCGTGTCATACACACAGCCATGTGCGTGTCATGTAAGAACATTACTAGATGCCATGCTCACGATACGCTCGCGGTCATTTCGCTAGCTTTTGAAACACTAAATTTCGTATTACGGGACGTGAATAATGCTGGAGGTATATATGACTGGCGCAAACAAATTAATCAAGACATGCGTGTCATGAAAGAGCAAAACATGGCTGCGTGTCATACACACAGCCATGTGCGTGTCATGTAAGAACATTACTAGATGCCACGCTCACGATGCGCTCGCGGTCATTTCGCTAGCTTCTCAAACACTAAATTTCGTATTACGGGACGTGAATTAATGCTGGAGGTATATATATGACTGGCGCAAACAAGATAATCAAGACATGCGTGTCATGAAAGAGCAAAACATGGCTGCGTGTCATACACGCAGCCATGTGCGTGTCATGTAAGAACCATACTAGATGTCACGTTCGCGATGCGCTCGCGGTCATTTCGCTAGCTTCACAAACACCTAATTTTGTATTACGGGACGCGAATGGATGCTGGAGGTAATATGACTGGCGCAAAGAAGATAATCACGACATGCGTGTCATGAAAGAGCAAAACATGGCTGCGTGTCATGTAAGAACACTACTAGATTGCACGCTCATGATGCGCTCCTGGTCATTTTGCTACCTTCACAATCACCAAGTTTCGTATTATGGGACGTGAATGGATGCTGGAGGTATTTATGTGACTCTAATGCGGTGTGAAAGCGTGGATTCAGCTTCATTAGCGCTATCCACAAGCCTCGCTCATTGATTTCGAATTTGTCATGAAGCGCAGTTTTTTCGCTATTACCGAAACCAGAACTTATGGAACTAGAGGTCAGCAAAATAAAGGGAAAACGGGCTAGAAAAGGTGTATCAGTGTGCCTCAGTTGTGCTCGCTTGGTATACGACTCACTGTGCCGGCAGTGAAACAATGAACGAGCCATGACTCGAGAAAATTTCGAACAGCCGTAATTCGGAATCCACAGTCCAAGACAAAGCACGGCCGGTTTCTTTTAGTTGAGAATTTTTCACTCCCTTTCTGTTCACAGAACAAGAGAGTACAAAGTTTCTGATACAACATTTTCGTTGCATAATATAGATTTAGCACACACAGCAGCCTACATACCAGCTCACACATCGCCATTGGCGCTGCGCAATCAAGCCTAGGGGAAAAAAGCGGTGAATGTAAAGCCTGCACTGTCACTTCATCTATCACTACTACAAAACAGAGTGTTCTCAGCCGTAATGAAGACTGGGAATAGCAGACTCCAGAATGTCAAGTTTGACTGGAATTGTCTCATTACCACTTTTAAAGCGCCTGCCTTGAGAGGCAGAGAGAATTAGAATTTATTACCCGACAAGTTGTGAGCACTCTTTTACTCAGTATTTCTTATCTTTGCGCAATGACAGAATCTGTGCGAAAAATTTGGAGCTTGCTAATCTTGTGAGATTCATCGAATTGTCTTGCGAGGAGTCGCGAAGTTTGATTCATGAAGCAGTTCAAGCGTTTCCCTCTGCATACCTTTTTGATGAAAAAATAAAGCGTAACAAAAGCGAGAGGGAGTTATTAGAATACTGAAAAATTCCGAACGTCATGCAGTTACCGGTGAGTTCAAACACGCGATCACTGTGATAGTCAACTTATTGGAAATACCTGTGGAAATGTCATGTGTTATATTTTATCCTGGTATTCTCGGATATTTTCTAGTCACTTTGAGCAGTATACGAGAAAATGATTGTACCTGTCACTTCAATCTCGAAAAGGCCAGGGTGGTGCAAGCGTTGCATTTGTCGGTGAAGAATTCTTCGAAAAGATGTTAATAAATTTCTAACACGCTCGACGATGAGATGCTGTTCCATTGGTGCAAGCGTCAGTACCTTTATGGCAAACTTCGGGACTCTTTCCCGAACAAAAATAATGCCTAGACGAAACTTTCCGGAAAATTACGCGAGTTGCAGCATGTAGAAATGCTTCCGAAAAGGATCCAGCGCCAGTTGGGCATCGGCGGGGGTGCTCAATAGAAGAGGAGGAGTTGCCCTAGAGAAAAGTAAAGAAAAAAACACCAGACAGCCTGTACCGCGAAGATGACGCGACACGCTCGTATACTCTGCTCGCTGGAGATACACGCCCAAACGTTTCTGGGGGGCCGTTTGCACGCTGGAACAATATGCAGGTGCAAACCATTTGGGAAAACTCTAACGCTGTCACGCTCCCTTTGGATACCCTGTAGGCTTGGCGAACCGTCTCTACAAGCACCCTCTTTTTGTCTCACCTGCCGAGTTCGCAACTGGGGAAACAAATGCTGCTCGAAAGACTTCTAAATGTTGTCATTTGAAGACGTGACATAGCGGAAAGTTTAACGCTTTTACAGTACGAGATGTCTGGTGCCATTTTCGGCTATAGTGAAATAGAAATACTTTGTGCAGTTTTCAATGCAAAATGTTACGCCTATATACGACGCTGTCTATACTGTGGCTCAGACTGATTGTATGGCAAGCTGTGGTACCTTTCTGCTGTATTGAAATAATAATAATAATAATAATAATAATAATAATAATAATAATAATAATAATAATAATAATAATAATAATAATAATAATAATAATAATAATAATAATAGTTGTTTGAGTTTAATGTCCCAGAGCAGTATTGAAATGTCGGTACGCATTCGCAACATGTAGAGCTGCGCGTCAACAGTACAGTACTGCAATGACGGTCGGAAATCAGACTCGCAGTTGTGTGAGAGGTTGGTTTACTGCTACAGTTGTATGCAACAGCTTACAATTAAAAGCAAGGTACGAGTCCTTAGAATAGAAAGTTGGGCTAGTTGAATTGTTGGCATGTTTGACGCAGGCAGAGAAGGCAGCAGTGCTTCAGACAAAATATTTCCCGAGGTTTCATGACCCCTCATTCACGGCGGGACGCGTTTGCTACTCAGTTACAACCCCTTCAGCAGTCAGCATGCTAAGGGTGAGCTATTAATATAGGCTGCTTAGCGATAGTGGTACGCACGTCTTTACGGTGCTTCAGCGTGGTAGGGGCGTGTTCTATCTCATCAGTAAGATGGCGCAATGGGGCAAAGGCATTATTAAAGCGTCTCCACAGGCGTCTTTCAACTTAGTAGGGCTGCCCCGCCTTTGCCTCTATACTTTGCCTTATATGGTGTGGTAGCCTGTGCTCGCGCGCTGTATCCACCGTTGCAATGTTTGCATTGAATGCATTGACTGCATGAAAATCATTTCACTCGCTGCAGCGGCCGTGTTCACAGAAGGAGTGAGCTGATAGCCTTTCTTCGTATCACAGCAAAATTCGTTGCTGTCGCTTACATTGCATCACCTTTGTGGCGAAACCTACATTTCTAAGTCGTCCTTTCCGCTTTTGTTTTAAATTCGAAGTATTTTTAGTGAAATTCTGTGATATTGAACGTATCTATCTATCCATCTATCTATCTAGTGGTTTAGGTTAGGGTGCTCTCGTGGTCACGCCCTTAACTCGGCATGAACTAAAATTAGCATTGGAGGGTAAGATGGTTTGACAAATATGATGCACTGGTCAAGACATAAATACTGCCACAATCTCATCGTGCACGTCATGAAACACTTTCCGCGAGACAGTGGCGCACACCAATGGGCGGGTATGTGCCGCTGGTAGGCGGGTATGTGCCACAGGTGATTGACACTTAGTATCGACCCAAGAACGACGAGAGCCCACATGGGCAATTTTGACGCATGAGCGTTAAGCAATATCTGACATCGGTAGCGTCGACCTAACATAACATAGAATAAATGTCAGTGTTAAAGAAAACCTGACTTGCGCACCGTTGACCCCCCGACGATTGCAAATAATAAATTTCAGGGTTCCAGCAGGAATCAAACCCAAGCATTGTGTGCGGCAGTCAAGCATTCTACCACAGAGCTACGTCAGGTCTTGGACAAACTTTTCAAATAGAACCTAATCTTCGTGAAACGTCAGTAGTGGTTGCAGTGATGCCGACCCTATTTTATAAAATTACATATCTACTCCCTTGATACAGCCGTCACATCGGGTTAACACCAAGTGTGGCTAGGTGGCACGCACTGAAGTTGATTTATGCAGCAGTGTCCAGGGCCAGCATCTTCGCGAGCATCAGTACTTCATATCAGCTTCTGGTGTGGCTAATGCACATGTTCCAGTTGACATCGTTGCACAAGTGCGAAAAACTGCTTATATGAACATCTTCAACTCTACAATATATATCTGTGCATGCAACATTTGTACATATGTTTAGCGTCATTTCATGGTGTGTCGCTCAATAAAAAATATTGCAACACGTTTGCCTTCCCTCCGCATGATTCGTCTAACGTCGAATCACAGTTACCTGGGGTGTGCAAAATTTGTTTGTTAGAATTTAGAGAAATGATTGCTACACCTAGATAACGCTTGATAAGGCATGTTTTCACACAAGGGATCTTTTGGAAGTGCATAAGTGATAGTTTTTTAGTATAACAGGTGTCGTAGCTAAGAGTCATAATTTGGATGAAGGATTCCGCCACTGAATGCGATTTCACAATAGATGTGACGACGCTCTCTCCTTTTTTGTTCCATTGTAAAAATCCGCCTAATTAAATTGACTAACGGCGACATTACACAAAAGCTGTGTCCTTGACGTGACGAGTACACATGCTTTTGTGATATGGGTATAAAGGACGCCACCCAGCAAAAAGTGTGTTCGATGGCCAATATTGTGGTGTTGGATAACATTCCCTGGGTTACATCGTAGTCATTCAATGCTTTTCAGATGCTAGATAGAGGAACTATGGTTACACTCAGGAAAAATGACTAATACTCTGGACGAGAAAGTGACAGTGTCAGTCGACAGAGCATCACCGGTGCAGTACAGAGGTTGTTATTCAGTTCCTTCCAGGGCCAAGCCACTTGATTGATGGATATGTGTCGTTTGGCGTCTCAAAACCACCACGTGATTATGAAAGATGCCGTAGTTGAGGGCTCGGGAAATTTCGACCACCTGGGGTTTTTCAAGGTGCACCCAAATCTGAGCACACGGGCCTACAGCACTTTCACCTCAATTGAAAATGCAGCCGCCGCTGGCGAGATTTAATGCCATGACCTGCGGTTCAGCCGCCGAGTACCTTAGCCACTAGACCACCGCGGCGGGGCAGGGCCAAGCCACTTATTCGTTCGCTTATCTCAGTTTCGCTCTATACTAGACTTGCACTAAGAGCTGCCAACAAAACAGGTCTTTTCATCGGAATCATTATCTGTCAGATTGATATAAGTTTGTCTAAGGAGAAATGTTCTCTTTGCGCTTTGTTTCATTCTCCTTTCTTTCTATACCAGTAAAAAAAAGTACACTCTATTGTAACATCAAATGTAAATGAATGATATTCAGAAAACCTTACCTGCCCCGCCGTGGTGGTCTAGTGGCTAAGGTACTCGGCTGCTGACCCGCAGGTCACGGGATCGAATTTCGGCTGCGGGGGCTGCATTTCCGATGGAAGCGGAAATGCTGCAGGCTCGTGTGGTCATATTTGGGCGCACGTTTAGGAACCCCAGGTGGTCTAAATTTCCTGAGCCCTCCACTACGGCGTCGGTCATAATCATATTGTGGTTTTTGGACGTTAAACCATGCACATTAATAAATCAGACAACCTTTCCTTAGAACCTCTTTCTGAATATGCAGACTTGTTAACGAAGAATGTTTACACAAGTAGTTACAAAAGCTGGACACTAAAGAGAACGAGTACATTCTCATGGAACAGCAAGTTCGATGTCGTGGTACGTACTTCGAACGTAGCATTATGTAATCTCGTGTGACGATGCACCTTCTGTAAAGGTGCGCCATAGCGCCGAATGGAGATGCTTCTTGCGTTGGGACTGCGCTTTAGTAGTGAATACGGTAGTGCCGTGATTTAACCTTTACTTCAAGTGCGCCGAAAATTCTACATGTGCCGATTATTAGGTTTGCTTAGTGCGTCGATGATTGACGGTTGATATATGTGGGATTGGACGCCCCCAAAGCACCATATGGTTATGCTAGATGCCTTAGTGGAGGGCTCCGGAAATTTCGACCAGCTGGGGCTCTTTAACATGCACCCAAATGTTTTTATTGCGTCCATAAAGTTTTTATTACAATAGTGTTTTACAATAAGGTCCACCAAGACTTCACTGACGTATTTGCGCCCGGAATCGCAATAAAACAAAGGCACCTGAATGGATAGCAAAGAAAAAAAACTTTCGTTATCGGTATAGAACCCATGCCATTTCGGTCCACGACAGCAGCAGCCGCCCAGGTGGTCCAAATTTTCGGAGCCCTGCACTACGGCGTCTCTCATAATCATATGGTGATTTTTGGACGTTAAACCCCACATATCAATCAACAGCAGCAGCCGCGCACGCTAGGCACTGCGTCATAGTCTCACGCTCAGGGGGCTTCAGAAACACGCCTTTTATATATCACAGTTTCCTCTCAGACCCATTTTGGTTGGTAGGTTGGTGTCAGCATCTGGCCTCAGCTGACATCATGGCCTCCGCGCTGATCTCCTGGGACATATCGTGCGTTTCCAATCGCTGAAATATCGCTGAAATGCAATTTCGTTAAAGATTTGACGCACGGTGAGGTGGTGACCTTTGCATGGGCGTAGGACTCGCTCATTACATTAATTTGTAATATATAAAAAACTGTGAAGTGCGCCTGCCTGGCTGGGCTGTAACATCGCGCTCCCCACGTGTACTCGCTCGAGAAAAATCAATGCTGTGACGTGACGTGTGTTGCATTTGCTCCTAGTTTCACCGTGGTGTTAACTTTTTGACCTATTGCGACCGGCGTCTTAAGGGAATCCAAGTTCTGTGTTCATTCAGCAGCGCTCTTCTGACTGTCACGCCACCTATTCTGGTAGCGCTATCACCATTAGCTACTACAGCTACCACAAAGCTTTGTTTATTCATTGATCATGATCGTTATTCTCCGGGGTGGAGATCTACCACCAAGTGTCACCACGCGTGCATCCAAGTCAAAACCCCAAGAGACATTGCAAGCTCCCTTATATCATTGTGCGGTATGCATTACGCTACCTCTGTAAGGATAGGTTTCATTTTTGTGTTATACTAGTTCCTATGATGAGAGATCAACCATGCTTTTCTTGTTTCCGCTCTCTTGCAGTAAGTATCACAATGAAGTGAACACCGCGAGACGAAATGAGACCTCTCCAATATTCGAATTTCGATGCTCACTGGCACGCTTGTTAACACATCGACCAGTTTAATCGATGCACACGTGGAAAATAAGAGAAAGAGAAATTGTGCTTAACTGCTACATATAAACTGACATGGCTCTGACCACATTATGGCATTACGACATGGCTCTGACCGCAGTAAAAATAAAGAATTTGGCCATTTCCGTCCCAAAACAAAGACATCAGCCCCGCCACAATAGTGTAGTGGCTAAAGTACTCGGCGGCTGACCCGCAAGTCGCGGGATCAAATCCCGGCTGCTACGGTGCATTTTCGATGTAGGCGAAAATGCTGTAGGCCCATGTGCTCAGATTTAGGCGTACGCTGAATAACCCCAAGTGGTCGAAATTTCTGAAGTCCTCCACTACGGCATGTCATATAGTGATATGGTGGTTTTAAGACGTTAAGTCACACATATACTAATATTATGAGAAAGATATGATGATTATGAGAAACGCCGTAGTGGAGGGCTCCGGAAATTTTAACCATCTGGTGTTTTTCAACGTACACTGACATCGCACAGTACACAGACCTCTAACCTTTAACCTCCATGAAAATGCGATTTCCATGGCTGCGATCAAACCCGTGACCTTTGGGTCAGCAGCCGAGCACTGTTACCACTGTTCCACGGTGGCGTACAGCGGCGAGCCCTCAGAGGGTGAACACGCGCGAGCATGGCCGCGCTCCGCGAAGCACCAGTTTGCTGGCGCGGGCGCCTATTCAAACGTGGGGACGCATGCGTACACGCGTGCGCCTGCGCCACTTGGATTCGATGCGCGGCTGCACCGGCTGCGCTGGCCCTCCGCAGTGAGCTGCTGCTCTGAGCCCTGTTCCCCCTAACAGTGCACACTGCTGTACCTCACCGCGAAATCTCGCGACCTCTTGCACACTATAGAACAAATGCGACTAATTTTATTCGTGGTGGCAAACACAAGCCTCACACTACGTGGCTTTCCTGCATTCTACAGGTCATGTGACTTTTGAAAGATATGTCAATAAACTCAAATATTTCTAGCTTCTTCATTATTCACTGGTGAAGTATGTCCATATTTGTCTTTCTTTGCCGTGCGAACTGGTTTTCGCAAACCAATGCAACGATACGCAGGGCCCGCAGTCTCGTTGAGGAGATTATTTTGAACAGGAAACTACTGGTTATCTTATGTCAGCAATTTATTTTACGGTGCCGTGCGTAGCATGACGTTGAAATTCCTCGTTTAACAATATGCGAATGCAGCGACGTAAAATTAAAATACCGGTTTTCATGAAGCCGCAGTAAAACTTTAAAGCATGTACTAAGATAAAGCAAATTACCAAAGCAAGGAACCTCACAAATCAATTCTAGTCCCTTTCCTTTTTGTTTAAACGTGCTTGAAATGGGCTCACTCTATTGTACAGCGCGTGAATTGTGAATTAAAATAAATCAATATTCTGTGCACCTGAACACTGTAGAACCTCTCAACAGTTTCGTTACACCCGATCGCGGACAAATACTGGTTGTTCAAGCTATGGACAAGTAATAGTTCCATAATTATGAATTAGGTGTTGACATCGGCACGTAATCATTCATTCGCATGCCGCTCAACAGCTACTTCCCTTATTAGCCTGGTGTGCGATCGATCGCGGCGCTGCGAACCGCACTTGTATATTCGGCGCCGTACATAGAAACCACCGTCGTGATAAAACGCGGCAATGACGCACCTCAATCAGTTTTCTTGTGTGTGGTGGCTACCAACGCTGTTCTAACAGTAATGCGTGTCTGCTTTTAACGCTAATTTACAAGCACAGCACTTTGGCTTGCAAAACTACAGCCGTTTGTGTCCGCGGCGAGGGTTGCGCAATGGCGGAGTACTTCTCTGTGCCTCTATATAATAACCCACACGTGAAAAGGGAGTTAGCTTTCACAACTATCCTAAGGATTCGAAGCTGAGGAAGAAATGAATAGTCAAACTCA
This sequence comes from Rhipicephalus microplus, assembly GCF_043290135.1. Lineage (NCBI taxonomy): Eukaryota > Metazoa > Arthropoda > Arachnida > Ixodida > Ixodidae > Rhipicephalus > Rhipicephalus microplus. Next base: position 351,247,283 of record NC_134710.1, on the reverse strand, counting down.
GTGAGGGAAAGCACCCCATGCCTTCATCGACCGTTTGGCTTTTCGCTGACAGTGACTTTTGCTATACCCTCTCTATGCTATCCCTTTCCGTAAGCTTCCAACTATGTTTCAGCGCCTCGCCATACTTCAGCCATGAATTGCACGCAGGCTTCAGGGGTACGCGACTTAGACCAGGTTGGTGCCGTCCCAAAATCTACCGCGAAGGCCTCCAGACGGGGAGCCGACGATGCAGCCTCCACATCGCCTTGGATAAGCGCGCCTCTTGTTGGTGTACATACATATATACATAGTTGTTATACATACATATATAACTACTTTTGTACATACATACTGTTGTACATACATATATACATACTTGGTTGGTGTACATCCATATATACAATGTATACTCATCTAGAGAAGCGTGTGTCTTGCGAACTGTTTCGTGTGTGTCTTGCGAAACCTTCTGCCGCTTTTTGGTGCATATTCAATAAAAGTTGTCACAAAATCTTTCTGGCCCTATGCCTAGTATATACAATCTGCGATAGCCATTTCTTATATTCTGATACCCGAGCGACAGCCTTGTGTGGTAGTAAAATGAACTACTCCAATATGTCGCTCTTATTGAACAAACATCACTGAGACAAAGTGCAGTCGTTTGAACCGGCCAAGGGGTGCATTATCGCCCCGCCACGGTGGTCTAGTGGCTTAGGTACTCGGCTGCTGACCCACGGGTCGCGGGATCGAATCCCGGCTGCGGCGGCTGCATTTCCGATGGAGGCGGAAATGTAGGCCCATGTGCTCAGATTGGGGTGCACGTTAAAGAACCCCAGGTGGTCGAAATTTCCGGAGCCCTTCACTACGGCGTCTCTCATAATCACATGGTGGTTTTGGGACGTTAAACCCCACATATCAATCAGGGTGCATTATGGCATGAACTTGCCCCCCCTCCCGAGTCGCACCAGCACCTACCCCCCAAGATTTTTCTTCTTGCGATACAACAGGGCTTGCGCCCTATCGACGCCCATTACTGCAATAGAAACACAATTCTCTCTAATTTGGTATATTGATGCTGCTTTGTATTTCGAGTGAATGCTAGGAACGTCCGATTGTCGGCCAAAACATCAATTTAAGAAGCTGTTTCGAAGTAATAATCTCATATGTTGTTGGCGAATACCAGAGTGGCAGAAGTCCGTGATTCTCACACATATCCGCGTGTTCACTGTGACTAACGTTGCACTACTGAAAAAAATATCCTAAGGGCAGGCGTGCTCTTCTCTTTAGGATTGTTAAGAAATCTAATATTTTTTTTCGCGGTCCCAAGAAGCAGACCGAGGCACAGAGCAGCACTTCACAATTGCGCAGCCCTCAATCGTCACAGGGACGTGGTGTGGCGGGGTGGCAAGCTCACGTGTTTTCAGTACCAGAGCAACGACGGTGAGGCGACTTCTACTGACGACATCTTCTACACACATTAAACAACGCGGCCGGCATCGTACACTAACCGCGCCGCCAATAAGGCATCATGACGTTTCACTTATTGTATCTGTATGCTTGTAGATGCTGGAGAAAGCCACGCTAACTCGAATTAGAAATAATTAGTATCACATGACGGAAACTTCAGATGACGAGCGAGATCACTCACACATAGTTTAACTTTCTAACCAGCAATGCGGTAGGTGACAACGGCGTGCTTATCAGCCATCTGAGAGGTTTCTTTGCCTTGTTGACTAGGCTGCGACTAAAAACTAATTCACAATTACACTCGAAAACATTAGTTGTGGGCATTAGTAGACCCATGTGAGGATGTTTGTTCGACGAAATTCTCGCCCGAAGCAGAAAAACCGCGCACAGGAGCAGCTGCTGCTGTAGAGCGGTTGAGAGCGGAGTCTACTAACTGGCGTCACACACGATAGGGCGCCACTCCATGATCTCGAGGTCAATACATCCGCTAGGTTATATCTAGATTGACTGCTACATTTCTTTCGCATTTCATTCATAGTGTGACGGGGCGAGGTCTAGGCTTATAGGATAGCGTCCACCGAGAATCAGCAGCCGAACAAGATGTCTGAGTTGCCTCTCGCGCAAGCGCCTAACACACACGCTTCTTCTTCATCTTCGCAAAGTGCCACGCTTGCTCCTGTCGATGATGCACCGTAACATCACTCCCCTGCGGCGGAAGCGCCGTTACGGAGCTTAGTACGGCGGCGACGAACGAGGAGGGTGATACGGTTTGAGTCTGGCAACGTGTACAACGTCTGTCTGGAGTGAGGGGGTCGAAGAGGCATTGAGTAGTGGTGCGATCTCGTAGCTCACGTCACTAAGTTGTCGTAACACTTTGTAGGGGCCATGGTAGTGTGGTAGTAGCTTCTCTGATAAGCCGGCTTGGCGGTTTGGTGTCCAGAGAAGTACCAGAGACCCCGGCGAGAAGTGCACGCTTTGGTGGCGACTGTCATAGCGGTCTTTTTGGTGCACTTGCGACAAGTGCAGCCAATCACGGGTAAGCTGACGGGCTGCATGGGCTCGAGAAACGACATCGCTGGCGTACTCAGTAGACAAGGGGGCAGCCGAAGGAAGGAGCGTGTCAAATGGTAATGCTGGATGTCGGCCAAATAGCAAATAAAACGCCGAATAACTAGCTGTGTCGTGCCGTGAAGAAATGTACGCGAACGTGACAAAGGGGAGTGCTTTGTCCCATTCACGGTGATCTGGCGAAACGTACATTGACAGCATCTGCGTCAGCGTTCGGTTCAGACGCTCGGTCAATCCATTTGTCTGTGGATGATAAGCGGTGGTAAGCTTGTGCTCAGTGGAGCAGGCGCGGAGAATGTCATCCACAACACGTGAAAGAAAGTACCTTCCTCGATCAGTAAGCAGCTGCCGCGGAGCGTCGTGATGAAGAATGACTTCATACAAGAGAAAGTCAGGGACGTCAGTGGAACAGCTTGTCGGCAGTGCTTTAGTAATCGCAAAGCGTGTGGCGTAGTCTGTGGCGACTGCAACCCATTTATTTCCGGAGGTGGACGTAGGAAACGGGCCCAACAGGTCAAGGCCAACACGGAAGAATGGTTCCGTTGGTATGTCAATGTGCTGTAGGAGGCCAGACGGTAGCACAGAGGGGCGCTTGCGGCGTTGGCAGCGGTCGCAAGCAGTGATGTAGCGAACCACAGAACGATACAGTCCGGGCCAGAAAAAGTGACGTCGCACACGATCGTAGGTACGAGAGACGCCTAGGTGTCCGGCTGTAGGTACGTCATGTAGTTGTTCGAGAACGCTGGTACGCAGATGACGGGGAAGCACGAGTAGTAATTCCGGGCCGTCAGCGTTGAAGCTGCGACGGTACAGAATGTTGTCGTGCAGTTCGAACAGGCAAACGGAAGGGTCTGTTGGAGCAGAGGTCAGACGCTCGATGATGGATAGTAACGACGGGTCATGTCGTTGTTCGGTGGAAATATCAGCCAAAGCGTGGATGGAGAGAACGCAGGGGTCTGAATGAAAGTATGTCAAGTCGGGCGTTTCAACCGGATAACGTGACAAACAGTCTGCGTCTGTGTGCAGGCGTGCCGACTTGTAGTGGACCACGAACGAGTATTCTTGCAGACGGGGCGCCCAGCGACCGAGACATCCAGTTGGGTCTTTTAGCGATGACAGCCAGCAAAGAGCGTGATGGTCCGTAACAACGGAAAAAGTTCGGCCATATAGGTAAGGCCTGAATTTCGCCACGGCCCACACTAAAGCTAGGCATTCACGCTCAGTGATGGAGAACTTCCGTTCGGTAGGTGAAAGGAGACGACTGGCGTAAGCAATCACGCGGTCCTTCCCGTGCTGTCGTTGGCCAAGGACCGCTCCAATTCTATGGCCACTGGCATCGGTCCGAAGCTGTGTAGGTGATGCAGGGTCGAATTGGGACAGTATCGGTGGTGTAGTCAGCAGATGGATAAGAGCCGAAAAGGCGTCCGCTTGCTCTATGCCCCATGCAAAGGGAACGTCCTTCTTTAAGAGATCAGTAAGCGGTAGAGCGATGTCGGCGAAGTTGCGGACAAATTGACGAAAAAAGGAACATAGCCCTACAAAACTTTGGACGTCCTTGGTTGAGCGTGGTTCAGTAAATTGTTGTACTGCTTGCACCTTTTCGGGATCTGGTTGAACACCATCGGCACTGACAAGGTGGCCGAGTATGGTGATTTGGCGACGTCTGAAATGGCATTTTGCAGAATTGAGCTGGAGAGCAGCTCTTCGAAAAACATCCAGAACGGCTGACAGACGTGTTATACGGCTGTCAAAGGTAGGTGAAAAGACGATGACATTGTCCAAGTAACATAAGCAGATGGACCACTTATATCCTCGGAGAAGGGAGTCCATCATGCGCTCGAAAGTTGCCGGCGCATTACACAGTCCAAACAGCATGACTTTGAACTGGCAGAGGCCGTCGGGCGTAACGAAAGCGGTTTTTTCGCGATCCATAGGGTCGACGGAAATTGGCCAATAGCCGGACCGAAGGTCGATAGACGAAAAGTATTGGGCACCATGGAGGCAATCGAGGGCGTCATCAATCCGTGGCAAAGGGTAGACATCTTTGTGGGTCACTTTGTTTAAATGGCGATAGTTCACGCAAAAGTGCCAGCTGCCATTCTTCTCAACGAGCACGACTGGGGAGGCCCAGGAGCTAGATGATGGTTCTATTACGTCTTTAGTGATCATTTTGTTCACTTCATTCTGAATTACTTGGCATTCCTTATGAGATACGCGATATGGACGTCACCGTATAGGACTGGCATCACCAGTGTTGATCCGGTGAGTCACTGCAGGTTTTTGGCTGAGGAGGCGGTGGTCAAAGCCGAAAACGTCTCTATATGATGTTAGCAGACTACGGAGGCTGGCAGCTTGCGCTGCAGTGAGGTCGGGAGCAATCATCTTCTTAATGTCACCTGCAGGCAGAGTGTAATTGCGGCCAAGACAGTGGGATGTAGTATCGGTGTCCAAACTAGTAACGTTGCAGCTGTCAAGTGGAGATAGGGTGGCCAAAGACATGTCTTGTGGAATAACTTGAGTCAAGAGACTCACGTTGAGTAGTGGTATAACCACTGTATTATTAGCGACGGCGACAGCAGTGTGAGCAAGGGCGACGTCTCGGGCCATCAGTACGTCGACAATAGGAGTGACGAGGTAGTCACCATCGGGCACATGACGTGAGCACGACAAAGTGACATATGTATCAGCTTGTGGAGGCAAGCGAACGTGGTGACGAGAGCATAAACGGGGAGAATAGTCAGCTGGAAAATCGGAAAACTGCGGCAGTTCAAGCTGAAGAGCACCAGTGGCACAATCAATGAGCGCAGAGTGACGTGACAGGAAGTCCAAACGAAGTATTAGGTCATGAGGACACATTTCAATGACGGCAAACTGAACTAATGTAGGATGACCGGCAATGGACACACGGTCCGTGCACATCCCTTGAACGTCAGGGGTCCTCCCATCAGCGACACGAAGTGCGCGGGAAGCGGCAGGCGTGAGCACTTTATGTAGGCGTACATTTCTTTATGAGCGCACATTTGTAATGTGTAATGTAATGTATGAGCGCACATTTCTGTAATGAGCGCGAACCTTCGCGCTCATTACAGAAATGTGCGCTCCAGTATCTATAAGGGCAGAAATAGCCACACCGTCAACGTCAACGTCTAACAAACTTTGTCTCGTCGGAAGCGTCAAGAGAGGATTTGTGGAGGGAGTCGAAAATGCAGCGTCAATTCCGGGCGCTGCACCGTTCAGTTTTCCGGGTAGGCAGGAGCGGGATTGAATGAGGACGACGGCCTGCGAGTCTGCGGTGAGCGAAACGAATGGCGACGTCCTGGAGGCGAACGCGACTGACGACCATGCGGTGGCGGAGATCGGCTGTTGAACCTTCTGTAGTTGTTTGGCGCAGAAGGCTGCGCGGCAGCTGCGAAGCGGGTGCTGTCCTGTCGGTAGTGAGGTTCAGATGAAGTCCGAGGTGGCGAGGACCAGCGGTAATTGCAGTAACGGACGACAGGACCGATACGGTGGCAATGAGAACAAATTCGTCGATTGTCGACGGTTCTCCACGCAGAAGGGTCGCGAGATCGGGCCGTAAACTGCTGCTCGTGATAGGACGAGGGTGGACGCCATGGAGCTCGCTGTGGGCTGGGCAAAGCGCACTCCGAAGGAATACCTATGCTGGCGAGTTCTTGGCGGACGATGGCTTGAACCATGTTAGCAGTGAGTGGGGCCGTGTCACTTGCAGCGGTGTGAGCCGGAGCAGAGGCAATAGCTTCAAGTTCGCGTCGTACAATTCGGGTCACCTGTTTAGATGAATCTAGAGGTGGCGGCTGTGTTCTTGCACGGTCTTCGCAAGACGACGTTCAGCCGTATTCGGAAGGCGGGTAAACACGCTGTTAATCCGCCGGCTCGTCGCTTGCTCAAAGCGCCGACATTCTTTTATAATGGCGACCACTGTAGAAAAATTTTTGCAGATGAGGAGGTTGAATGCGTCATCCGCGATCCCCTTAAGAATATGTCCAACCTTGTCAGCGTCCGGCATCTCGGCATTGGCTTTGCGACACAACGATAACACATCTTCTATATAGGAGACGTAAGACTCGGTCGAGGTCTGCGCCCAAGACGCGAGCATTTTGTTCACGGCCATTTTTCTTCCAATAGGCTTTCCGAACAGGTCCAACATTTTCTCCCTGCACACTGCCCAACTCCCAAGTTCTGTTTCATGGTTCTCATACCACGATTAGGAGGTTCCCCTAAGATAGAATAACAGGTTCGGCAGCATATGAGTCGGGCCCCATTGGTATCGAGTACTCACACGTTCGTACTCTGCCAGCCAATCTTCAACGTCAACTTCATTTTGGTCGCCGGAACCGCTGAACGTGCCAGGATCCCGCGGGGGTTCGAGCGCGAAGGTTGTGGTCACAGAAGGAGATGTAGTTACCGCATCATCTCCGGCCGCAGGAACACCAGGAGCAGATGCAGACGCCGTACTTTCCATCATCGTTGTGGAATGACCCTTCAAACGACGGCCGCTGCGAAGTTCCGTTGCGAGGCGGCTACCCAGCACGTCCACCAAATGTGACGGGGCGAGGTCTTGGCTTATAGGATAGCGTCCCCCGAGAATCGGCAGCCGAACAAGATATCTGAGTTGCCTCTCGCACAAGCGCCTAACACACAGGCGTCTTCTTCATCTTCGCAAAGTGCCATGCTTGCTCCTGTCGATGATGCACCGTAACAATAGATATACGTGGACGTGCGTTAAAACATATATAGTCTTTTGGATGTAATGATAGTCAACTTTTGGAGAGGACTTTCATTTTTATTTCTCGTTTGGTCCACCTAGGGCGCCAACGAGCAGCGGCGACAGAAAACAGCCGATAGGCTTCACCGTTTCCACGTACACATTTTCCCATATAGCTTGGCGTTCCCAGGAGGGGGGGGGGCGGCTCGGAGATTGCTTGAAAATGGTCTATTTTACCACATTTTCGCCATAAGTTGCGAGATGGCGCCACGGCCTCACGTTTTGCGCCTCTCGCGTTTCATTGCAGCACGCGCTTCGTCTCTCGCACTGCACGCGGGCTTTTCATATCAGACTCGTGATTCATAAGAGCACGAAGGTCACAAAGGTCATAAGAGCCTTGAATGTCACGCTGCTCACATATGATGAAGTAAAAATTGTGACAGCTGTTCGCACTCGTGCCGAGTTTATTCGTTTCATGCGCTTTTTTTCTGCTTAAGCAGCGTGCTTCACCTGCTTAAGCAGAAAGCGTGCTCAGCTGAGAGATTTGCTTGTCTACGCTCGTGCTTGCTTTCTGCATGAGGCGTGCACTGCAAGTTTAGAGCTGTTTGTCTTTCTTGCTACCACATTGCAATTTGTTGCTGCAGCATTCATTGCTTCGCTCTTATCGCGGAACAAAACAAAATAAATGCGCAACTACTTCGGTAAAGACAAGTCTAACTTTGGATCTGCCAAGTTATTTCATCATTTTAGCAATTGTGATACCACTGCACAGTTTATGCATGAAAGCATGATAATAGAACATTGCTGAAGTTTTATATGCCGGAATTACCATAATATTATCAGATACACTGTGGCTGGCGTCTGCAGATGAAGTTTGGCCTGATACCGCGTTTCGCGCAACGTGTTGGGAGTTCTCCAGGCATAGTAAGCTTCACCACTGGGGCGACGCGTCACAGCCTCTCGAAGCCCACCTGTACTCTGTTTAAAAACCGTTGGATGGCTGGCCGGCACTGGCCATGGAACACCACACCTCCGGAGCTGAAGTGGACGCGTACGTGCAATTCAACAGCTGTGGTTGAATTTTGGCCTACCGAAGTTTTTTTGTCGTGAATTCAAGTGTAAGCACACGGGTGTTCTTTGCGTTTTGCTTCTATTGAGATGCGGCTGCCGTGGCCGAGAGTCGAATTGGTGCCCTCGAGCATAGTCACGCGACACCCAGTGGCTAAGCTACCACGGCAGGTGATATCAAAAAGGGAAAGGGAAGCACAGTGTCACCGAGCGTTTATTTGCCAGACCTAGTTACCATCGTCAGAGACGTTTGACTGCATCATAACTGCACATTTCTGAAAAATAAACCAATTTATTCTGGGAATTAGGCCAAAATTCTCATTCGCATGCGTCTTGAATTACGCATGCCAGCACTGAGAGTTAGGACGGAATTTCGCACGCATGCAAAATGTCTCTCTAGTCCACAATATTCTGCTTTGCCGTGCGAAAATCAACACTAACTGTACTTCTCTGACTGTGCACAGGTGGTAAGTACCAACACTCGCACTCACCTTCATGAAAAGAGTATTCCAATTTCAAAGTAGTAGCAACAACAACACCTGTGGCAGCGCTAACAACACCTTTGTGGCACAATGACCTAAAGTTTACATGCCATGTAAATTTGCAATGTTCATAGACTGTAGCGCCACCTAGCAGAATTTAGGAGCATCTTCTCTAGGATTATCAGTATGTACGTTGATCTCTTGTTCGGCTGTGCTACCCTCAGTGCTAACGTGTTAGCAAAAAACTAACACAAAGCACTTTGTCTCTTTCACGCATCAGCGAATATACCGGACCATTCGGGACGTAATCTATCTGTTTCGTTTTTGAGAGTGGCGAAGTTTTTTTAAAACTACGTGGAAATTCGCGCTTTCCATTATAGTCCACAGACTTTTGCAGCCGCGTTGATTAAGTCCATGCGATTGTTTGAACTTCGCAGTTGGAACTCACCGGGTTTTACGTGCGTATAACATTCGTCAGTGCTTTTGTAGTGCAGTGTCTCCGCAGGGTGAGACACTGCTTTTGTGGACGCCATATTGCTTCAGATATTTGCATTCGCTGATAGTGCCTGACATGCAGAGAGGGATCACTTTCAGTGAACTGCATGGTAATTTGGCTCAGCTTATCTCTTTGGGGGGTAGGACTTGCACAAATAATGTTGGTATCAAAAAGATTAGGCACGAAATATTGCGAAGGAAGCATTTGATGGTGAAATAAATGCAAGACTGATACTCGGCCAGTTGGTGATACATTATGGAAGGTAACAGCACAGGAACTCACAGGCGCTTGTTTGTGTCCCTTATCTTCGTCCCGTGAGTTTGCGCGCTGTTACCGCCCATGAAATAGAGGCATTTAGAGCGTATATATTGGTCTGTCTATCTCACTGGCTCCGTAGGTCATCGTGCTCTCACGGCTGATTGATTAGGTTCGCGAGTATTAAAACTAACATGACATGACAAGAGCGTCTGATAAATGTAAATTATTGCTCATTACAAGAAAATCACGACATGCCTATAATACACGCAATGACATACGTGACATGGTCAAACAGATACAACGGCCGTTTGGTGAACTTCATGTATACCAATATGTATAGGGTATGATAAGAACATCAGTATAATATGCATGACTTCTCAAACAAGAAAACATTCTAATGCATGTCATATAGGCCATAAGATACATACCCGGTCATCGAGCCGTTAGGGCCACTTTATGAACTTGATGTGTGCCCAAATATACAAGGCGTAATAGGAGTGTATGGCTAACGTAAATGACTGGTCATACGTAAATTATGTCATATGTGACATGACACAGTTGTAGTGTTCTAACGACCGTTTATTAACTTTATGTAAGCGAAAATGGACAGGGCGTGATAACAGCGTGAGATAAAAACGATACTGACTGATCATAACACCAAGACGATGTCATGCATGCCATATATGCCATGGCAAAGTATGATCCTGCGATGAAGCTCTAATGACGGTACTATTAACTTGTTGGGTTGCAAAATTTTTATGGCATTATAAGAGATTAATAATAACATAAATAAATGATCATCACGCGAACACCTTGTCATGCAGTTCATGACATACGTAACTTAGATATGGAGCTATAACAGCAGCTTTATTAGTTTGGTGTCTACCGAAATTGACACGACATGATAAGAGGGCATAACTACCCTGACTGACTGTTCCTAACAAGAAAATTAAGTCATGCATATTATGTGTGCAATGACACACTTGACAAAGCCATGGTGCTTCGACAGCTGATTTCTCATCTTGTTGGATACCAATGATGACATGGAATGGTAAGAGAGTATTGATAAATAAATGAATAGTAATGACATATAAGTTGTATTAGCTTAAGCTAATTTGGATTAGATTAGTTTGGCTTCATCCGAATGTCCTTAATGTGACCATGCTCCGGCATCCATTGGGCTAGACAATTTTCATTACTCAAAATTTTCTTGCTCGTGATCAGCCTAATGTGGATTACCTTTATGCAGCTTACTCCTCATTAGTTTATTGTAGTCACACTTAGTCTTCTACTGGCTAGACACACTCTACTTACTCAAAATAGATTTTGTTAAGATTAGGGTAGTTAGAATTAGATGAATCCGCTTGCGGTGTGTACCTCAATCTGTTGAAGATTGCTTTTGCAAGTGCTTCATGTGGCTTAAGTTAAGTAGGGGTAAAGCTGGTTTAGGTACATAATTAAAAAAATACTTCTCGAGTGTAAATAAAATATTACGCTTTAGTAAGTCCGCATATACTGAGGTAGTACGTACAGCTGCAAAATGAAATGTGCATATTTTTTGTCCGACCACCAAGGCAAGCTTTTTGATGCTGAATACAGAGCTTTTGCACAAAAAAACTGAAATTTGCAACTTTTCGAGACTATCTGCTAAACTGCAGTGCATAACTTATCTTTAATTTGTAGGATGTCGAAAAGGTCGCCAGCACATATTTTATTTGTGTCCTTGGCATTTGCCATGTTACCAGGAAAAAATTCCAAACCTAACAACATTGTTCAATATTGCTCGTGGGAAAAGCTCTCGAATATTTGATATACATAATTAAGTCATTATTTTAGTTATATCACTACATTACCTTGCTGGAAATGTCATTTATTGAGTGCATTCCAAAACGACATTTGCAAAGAATTGTTTTGACGACTTTTAGCTCAGTCGGCGTCATACTACAGACTCTCATAACTGGGGAGCAAAATTTTTGGCAACGGAATTGAATGACCAGGACGAGTTTTGAACTTCTAGAAACGTGCAAATTTTTTCCGCCATAATCGTAATGGTAAAAAAACCTCTGGGTGATTTTGCATGGCAAAACCCTAATCGTTGAACTGTTTATTACATTGAATTACTCCTTTGCTCCTTTTACCTCAGCTAATATTGTTAGCCAATATTTTGGTGTGATGATGAAGTTGTTTGGGCTTTCAATCATTTCATTCTGTATGATATGTACTGGTATTTATTATGTTTGATCATTTATTTTTGAGCTGCAAGCCAGTGCCTCTAACAAGGCCTATTAGGAGTCTTGAAATGAATAAATTAATTGTGCTGGCACTCTTTTTCACTCGGTTCTCGTTTGGTGTGGTTGTGCTGACAAAATGTTTTTCCTCTTTTGCAGAATGAAGTCTGCACAATACTGTTACAATAGGAAAACAACACAGGTGCTTTGGGTATCTGGAAGTTATGATATTTCTTTTTCGTATTTTAAATTACCGATAGAAAGCCACTGAAATAAAATAAACGTTTTGAGAATTTTTGTTCAAACGTTTTGTAGCATGTCTGTGTTGTATTTTGTTTTATGAACATGGGAAAATAAAATTAAATTTCAGTGAATAGGAAACTTGTCCTTGTTGGGTTTTGAACACTTGAATTCACTTCGTAAATTATTTAGCATGTGCAGGTGCAGTCGAACGTTCCCTGCTGATGCTGCCACAGGATGAGAAGGAATAGTGGCCTGGAGAATTTTGTATGACCTTATTCTTGCAGAAGAAAGATCTGCTGATTACGTATGCGTCATGTTGAATCTAAAAGAAACAAGTTTGTTATTTACGGACATGTAGCAATAGTGTTATGAATAATGTGTGATAAATGGCCCTACGGAGCAGGTGTTGTTCCGTAACAACCATTCCTTTATTTCTTCATTGCGGAGATCTTCGTGAAAGTTGAACGGGCTTTACGTTCTATGTGTCCTACGTGATCTCTGGTGTACTGATTTCTTTTTACAGAAGTGGTTGGCAGCACGTTACCTACGCTTTTTTACGTAATCAAGAAAAAATATTGTTGCAGTGTAGATTAGACCCCACTAGGCTACGCTCTTTCATATTAATTGCGAATAAATAAATACGGATTAAGGTAATCTTAAACCAGGTAATATTGAGGGAATTGAGAAAGACTTGTCGTTTTAGTGACTGCGTGTGGTAACATTAGGCTGATTTGAATAAACTCTATTAAGCTGGGTCAAGGCAATCCGAGTCTTCAACCATCTGATTTTGGTAAGTTGAGATTGATGAGCCAGTTAAGCCAAGATCAAGCTAGTCCACAATATGCTAATAACGAGCAAAACAATTTGGAGTGATTTGAGATTGTTTAGCCTGCTGGATGCCAGAGCATAGTCATGTTAAACCCATTCGAATTAATCCAGATTAAGCTCATCCAAATGAAAGTACACTTGAGCCAGTCTCTTAACAGTAAGTCAAAATTGTCTAGCCTCTTGGGTGACTGAGTTTGGCCACAATAAAACAATAGAGGTTAAGACGGTAAGTTGGGCCAGTTGGTTAGGATCTATCGTGAACTTACTTACAGCGCAACACCAGAAAAAATACAGGACAGGGAAGGAGCAAAAGAGAAAGAAAAGACGGCGCTGACTCACAACTGTTGTTTATTGGAAAAAACGGAGTGAAAAGTGTATATATAGGTACTGGCAGCCCACATCACAACATGCGCAGAATACGAGGTGCACCGAGGTAGCGTTATCACACTCATGGCAATAAACGAGATTGGCCTAAATAACTTAACTCTTTTTCATGCAGTGTGACGGATGGTTCACTAACGCACTTGCTCCCCCTAATATTTATATGATATGCCTCAGCGATTTCTCTTGTTAGCTGGTTAGGATGCTTGAAGATGATGGTGGTCCTCTCAAAAATGGGACGACAACCGCATGACCTGCAATGTTCCGGCAGATGAAGTCGCGCGATTCCTTGAAGAGATAACTCATGCTCCCTTAAACGAACATTGGCACATCGTTTCGTTTGTCTCACGTACTCCCTACCACACGATAATGGAGTTAAATACACAGCTTTTTTTACGCATGCGATATACTTGTACTTAGGATTCACCGCTCATCTCCCTTTGGCTTGTTTGTTCCTCAGCGCATGATCAACCATCGGGAAAATGCGACCTATCTTATTTTTGGCGGAAAAAAGAACGTCGACACCATATCTTGAGCCTACGTTTTTCAGCCCATGCGCCAACTTGTGTACATCTTGAGCTCCTCTGTGTTTCACGAGCTTAACGCTCCGAACCATTGACCCACACACAGTCGAAATCACCTTGTCAGGATAACCAGCATCTACTCACCGTTTTACCTGGTTATGAAAAGCAGTATTCAACACGTGCACACAGGATTTCCTGAGCGACGCATTTAAGATTGTCTTTGCAATCGCTCTCTTCACAATCTTAGAATGGCCAGACTTGTAGTTTAAGATAGGCTTCACTGATCTTGGGCCATATTTCCAACACAAATGATCTTTACCAAAAGTTAGCTTTAGGTCAAGAAATTGTAGCTCGTAATCCTTACAGACTTCGTGAGTGAAGGTAAGACCTATACCATGCTGACTGAACAATTTGAGAATGTGGTCAATGTCCTTATGGTGAATGTCATTGTGGGAAAAAATTACAAAATCGTCGACGTAATGAAAAAACAGCACTGCAGCACTTACTAAGGTGACCTTCGAGCTGCCTGTCAATGTAGCCTAAAATAATGTCACTAATAATGGGGGCCACGCTCGACCCTATGCAGACACCAGACTTTTGTACATAAAGATCCTCCCGCCACGTCACAAAGGTACTTTAAAGGTAAAATGACAAAAGTTCAAGACATGATTCTAAAGAAATACCGCAACCATCAATGAAAGATTGTTCATCGATGTCAAACACAATGCAGGCTTTTACACATTTCATAACCTGGCAATGCGGAAGAGAATAATATAAATTTTCCACGTCGACACTGAAGGCGCAACGTAGGCTCATCGAGTTATTTTTGAGGTACTCGCACACAGAATTCGAATTTGGTATGCGGAAAGGGTCAACAATATTCAGGCATGCTAGGCTCTTTTGCAGAAAACGCGAAACGTTTAACTGCCAGCTACCTTTTTCCGAGACTATGGCCCGGAAAGGCATGTCTTCCTTGTGCGATTTCACCGTAAAGAAAACTTCTAACTCTAGGTTTTTTGCCCTCTTTACGCTGGCTGCCAAACGTTGCAGATTCATTCTTTCTAACAAGGAAAGCGCTCGGTGTTTTACTTCTGTGGCCTTAACACTGACGCGCCTGAAATGTTTCTTAACTGCGGCCTCGCTCTTCTGTGAATACGCTTCAGAATTCATAATGGCAAAGTATCCTTCTTTGTCGGCTACTAGTACATGCAGCTTGTTTTCATAAAGAAAATCAACTAGCGGCCTTAGTGAGTCCCTGCCCCCCCCGCACCTTTCCCAGTTGTGAGTCAGCGCTGTCTTTTCTTTCTCTTTTGCTCCTTCCCTGTCCAGTATTTTTTCTGGTGTTGCGCTGTAAGTAAGTTCACGATGAATAGAGGTTAAGCCGATGTCACCTGGATTAAGCGGTAATGAGGAATTGATTGATTGATATGTGAGGTTTAATGTCCCAAAACCACCATATAATAATGAGAGACGCCGTAGTGGAGGGCTCCGGAAACTTTGACCACCTGGGGTTCTTTAACGTGCACCCAAATCTGAGCGCACGGGCCTACAGCATTTCCGCCTCCACCGGAAATCCAGCCGCTGCAGCCGGGGTTCGATCCCGTGACCTGCGGGTCAGCAGCCGAGTACCTTAGCCACTGGACCACTGTGGTGGGGTCATTACACAAGTATATACAATATTTTCAGACCACAACGTTCAGTAAAGGCTTCAAAAACAAGCCTCATACAACATTTGTAAGAATTTCTACAACAAATAATTTCTACAACACAGAATTTTTACAAAAAAACAGCCCAAGGACTGCAGGATGGCTCAATGATGTCCTTGGTGAGCATTTTGTCGACCTCACTTTAGATAATGTGACGCTCGGCCACCGACACCCGATAGGGACGCCTATCAATAGGATATTAATTACCAGTGTTTATGTGGTTGGTCACACTAGTAGCTTTCCCCAAAGGACGGCCGCTGAGGTCAAAAACATCGATGTAGGACAGCAGAACCCGGTGGAGCTCTTCAGTCTGCTGCGGCGTTAATTTGGAAGCGATCATCGACGTAATAGCGCTGTCGGAGCAAGTGGCAGATTGATGTTGAGCGTGGGGGTCAGAAGGAGCGGCCATGGTGAAAACATTTACCACATTGTCTTCTAAGGTGCAGAGCATCGCTAAAGAGATCCCTTGTGGTAGAACTTGAGGTGTCAAGCTAAAGTTGACAACTGGGAGGCACGTAGAATTTCCTGCGACGGACAGAATGGTGTGCGGTAATGTAATGCCTTGGTTTAGGAGGACATCAGTGATAGAGGTCAGAACACAGTCATCGTCGGGAACTGGTGGTATTGAGACGAGCTCTATGTAGGTCAATGTCTTTGGAGGGAGGCGCGCATGTCCCGTTGTGCAGAGGCGACTCGGCCGTTGTGCAAGCGGTTCTATTGCGGGCATATGTAGACGGAGCATACTGGTCGAACAGTCTACGATGGCAGAATGCGCGAACAGGAAGTCGAGGCCTACGATTACGTCTAAGGGCTTTTATAAAGGACTGTGAAGAGAACAACTCTGTGTCGATCCGCAATGCTCACACAAGCGGAGTACATTTCAACGACAGATGCTATTCCGCCATCCGCAACACGGACGAACTGAGTGGTCGCAGGTGTGAGAACCTTCTTAAGCTTGCGGCGAAAATCACTCATCACAGAGTGAGCGCCATTGTCAACAAGAGCAGTGACATGTACGCCGTCTACTTGTACGTTTACAAGGTTCCGTTTTGTCGGTATCGTCAAGAGAGGATTTTCAGTCAGTCCGAGCGATGCAGCGCCACCTCTGGGGGCTGCAACACTTAGTTTTCCGTCGGGGAACCTCTTGGGAATGCGGGGGAAGATGATCGGCGGCGCTGTGGAGAACGAGAGTGGCGAAGTTGGGGGGATGATGAGCGGGAGTAGCTGTGTTCAGTAGCAGGTTCTTGGGCAAAATGGTCGCGGCTGGTCTCATGGCGATAGGCAGTGCGTGCATAGAAGGGACGAGATGACGGTTGTGCAGGAGGACTCCAGCGACTTCTGCAATGGCGAGAAATGTGCCCGATTCTGTGACACGAGAAGCAGATCGACTTGTCATCGTGTGCACGCCATGCGGACGGATTACGGAACGTTGAGAGAGAGCCGGTAAGAAAGGGACGCGCAGGCGTGTATTGGGGCTGGTAGTCGGTGCGGGGAGGCGGTGAGATAGAGTGAATTCCCAAGCTGGCGATTTCTTGCCGGACGACTGCTTGAATGAGAGGCAACGTAATTGGAGGAGAGGGGTCAGCGGACGTTGGCCCCACATGAGCTGGAGCAGCCGCTTCAAGTTCCCACCTGACGAGTCGCGTCAAGTTGTCACACGTGTATAGTGGATGATATGTGTCGAGACACGAGGGTGTCGTAGTGGTGTTCGGAAGGCGCTGGAATTGATGGGAGATGCGCGTGCTTTTAGCTTGTTGGAACCGGCAGCATTTTCGAATGATCGCATCAACAGATGAAACATTGTTGAATAACAACAGGTTGAGCGCATCGTCGGTGATACCCTTTAGGATATGTGCAACTTTTTCAGGCTCGGACATGTTTTCGTCAGCTTGGCGACATAGTGAGAGGAGCGCCTGAATGTAACCGTGGGCTCCGTGGAAGATTGTGCGTGAGTCGACAACTCATTTTTCGCAGCTTCACGACGGCCGGAGGTGTGGCCGAAAAGCTCACGGATCTTTTCCTTGAAGCGGTCCCAGCTTGTTATGTCATGCTCGTGGTCGTGAAACCAAACACGAGGGCTTCCGTCGAGATTAAAGATGATGTTTGCGAGCATAAGAGTGGAATCCCACCCGTAAGTGGCGCTGACGCGTTCGTAGAGGCGTAGCAACTGGTCAACGTCGGGACCCTCGCGGCTCGAGAGCACGCCGAAGTCCTTGAGCGCGGGAAGCGTCACGAAAGTTGTTGCGGGTGCTGGGTTGACAGATCGGGCAGAAGGGCGGGCGACCGGAGAGGATGTAGCCGAGTCTTGAGTGGTCATGTTGAAAGCCGCTCTGATAGCGTCCGCTTCGGAGTTCTGTGGTGAGAACGCGGATCGCACAACTCCACTAAATGTGTTACGAGAAGGAGACCGACTCGGAGGGGTAGTCACCGATGTATTTACAGCTGGTTAAGCGAGCAGAGCCAGCCACACAGAATAGCTCGTGCCAGTCTATCTGGTTTGTCTTCTTCAACTCCATGGATGCACTGGCACGTAGCAATATGAGCTACAAAATTGGTCACTCTGGCCAAAAGCGGCGGACCTACACAGTTTCATGCCGCCCTTAGAAGGCAACACATCACTCACTGCCATCAAGAAAACGCGTGTACTGGTTATCTGCTACAGTACCTTTAATTGCGATAGCGAATAAATGGACACGTTTACCGATTACCTTTAGTCAACTTCTTTACGTTTTATGGCCACACCACAAGCTACGCACACATAGTTTTACTGTATCTATTCTTTAGGAAAAATCGAAATAACAAGTAGTCGCACAATCTTGAATGGTATAATTGCTAGCGCTTATTAGGCTTTCGCAAAAAGAGTGGCCTCAAAAGATGCATACAATTCTCGCAACCACTTTTGCCACCATCGTCACTGTCGGTGACCGCTGTCATTCACCGTATGTGTACACGTATCTACATAGATGAAACTGCAAGAAAGAAAAATATTATGGAAAACACTCGGGTGCGCGGAATGGAACGTCTGACCTCTTGCGTCTGAGGCGTTAGCCACTGAGCCATGAAAGAGCACCTGCTTGAACGTTGAAAGGGAAGCTATTTAGATCTACCACTTAGTGCTGGCGATGGCCATCTAGAGGGAACTATCGTGTTTCCAGCCTTACCTGCGAGTTGGTGCAATGAGCGTACGTCGGCATATTGGCACGACGCGGTGACACGCGGTGATGCGTTCATCTCCCATGCGTACTTTGGCCCGTGGACAGGGGTGGGGTGGACGCTCACGCGTGGGCTCCCATATCTCGCGGTGGGGAAAACCGTATGCCTTGAGCTTTGACCGGAACAATTCGGTTGCAGTTACCGGCCACACAAAAGTCACTGCCCTCGCTGCACAGTGTCCATTTGCGAAAAGGGCGCGCTTTTTAGAAACAGCGAAGTGACAACTGAAGCGTTTATTTTGCGTTCATCTGTACCTGTCAGGACATTTTGTACGTCATTTGTGCGTGAGCAACGCGGGGCACGTTTTGATCTGATTTCAATTCTTTGCGTGACGTTTCACTTTGTTGCTATTGCAGTCATTGCGTCATCTTTTCGGCAAAGCAGTGATTTTTTAGTACATTAGACGTCTACGTGTCTTTGTGACTGCGATTGTGGCTTTATCTGCTGGCATTGCGGCTCTGAATCCGCCCTTATCGCCTGCTATTGGACGGTTCGATATCGTCGGGCTCACGGTTGGGCAGGATCTGCGACAACTCGAATGCTAGATAAATGCACATGGGGTCAACGTGACGGCTACGTTGTCAACCTCCGTGTTGAGGAGAACTATCAGGATGGTCAAGTGGCTAAGGCACCCGGCTACTGACCCGCAGGTCGCGGGATTGAATCCCGGCGGTGGCGACTGCATTTTCGATGAAGGCGGAAATGGTTAAGGTTCGTGTGGTTAGATTTAGGTGCTTGTTAATAAAACCCAGGTGGTCAAAATTTCTGAATGCCTCTACTAAGGCGTCTCTCATTATGATTTGGCGGTTTTCGAACGTTAAAAACCAACAATTAATAATATTCCTGTTCATGAGAATTTAGGGCAATGAAGAAGTATGCAACAGCAGCCGGGAGACGTGATAACAGATGTCCGATAATATGCCCGGCGTGTGTTGGGGTCTTCGCTTGTTTCGTCTGACTCAGCTTCACCACTGCTAGGTATAAACACCACCACGACTTGGTGAAGTGTGTATACGATTGTCATGGAAGTTTTAAACTACCATTTGTCGCATTATGCTGTTGTTCGCAGACAAGTTTTTTTCCTTCACTTCGCATAATATTTTCCTGTAATGCTTCACACGAAAAAATTAGTCAGACCTTTGTCGGAAAGGCGAAACAATGAGTGCGATAGCAACAAATTGGAATGTCACGCGAAGAATGGCATGCAGATCAAAAGGTGCCCCACGTTGCTCATGCACAAATGACGCACAAAACGTACTCACAGGTACAGATGAAAGTGAATAAGTGTTTACTTGTTACTTCGTCGTATCTGGAAAGCGGGCCCTTTTCTCAAACGGACACAGTGCAGCGAGTGCAGTGACCATTGTGCGCCTGGTAGCTACAACATAATTGTTCCGGGGAAAGCGCAAGGCATGCTATTCTCTACGCCGTGAGACAAGCACGCGCACGCGTGAGCGTCTAACCTCCCCCTCCCCCTTTTCGTGGGGCAAAATGCGGGTAGAAGAGGAATACTTCGGCACGCATCACCACGTCATGCCGATCTGGCGACGCTCGGTCACTGCGCCTTCTCGCTTGTAATGCTTAAAACACGACAGTCCCCCGAGAGCGCAATCGCCAGCGGTAAGTGGTAGATATAAAAATCTTGCCATTTCAAGGTTGCAGGAGCTGCTATTTCGTGGCTCAGTGGCTACCGCCACACACTCACACGCAAGAGGTCAGACGTTCTATTCTGCGCGCTGCAGTCTTTTACTGAATAATTTCTTTCTTTAATGCGTTTCCAAATATATATATATATATATATATATATATATATATATATATATATATATATATATATATATATATATATATATATATATATATATATATGGTGATATTCACGGCAGTCACCAACGTGTGGAGAAATCCAGCCGTGAGTGTACATATAATTGCTCTCGCAATGACAATAATCAATAATCTATATTTGTGTGAAGAAGGTAAGGGTAGCTTTAATAAAAAGCTGAGATGCAGCTTGACTAGATTCTGGCCCCCTCTCCCCGCAAAATCTGGCACTTTGCGAGTTTGCGAGTTTAAAGCAGGTCAAATCAACAGCTTCATCAACAGGGTAAATGTACAAGAAGTAAGGAGAACAACGACAATGGAGGAAGTGGATTGTCACAAAAAATGCTAGGCATTTTCACTGCAAAATAGACGCAAAAATAGCAGATTGCTAGAACTCACAATTCATCAACACTAAACTATGATTCTTTAATAATTAAAGCTTTACGAGGAGTAAACAACGACAAACGGTGCATTTCATCCAAAAGAAGAAAAATTAAAAAAATACCCTCCGAAGTTCACAGAAAATAAACTTCAAAAACACGACGCCCTAGATATGGTTTGCTTGTGCAACCACACAAATCATTAGATGGCACACGTTTCTTGCCACTACTCGTACACATACTAACTTTTAAATATTTTGACTTCTCTCGCCTACAAATACCCAGTATCAAAATAACCAACACATTTATATTTTGCGAGGGCGAGTAGAAGGCAAACAAACTATTCCTGCCCGAGTAGAGTGCATTATTCAGGGCTCGATTAGCTTGTCGGAGATAATGCGACAACGATCCAGTCCCGATAGCGTTGAGTTTCAAACTGATTTTTAATTATCGTACTCCAAGCGCCATGCGACCGATTGCCAACTTCTTTTATGGTGGGAACCACGTCCCGAGGGGCTACAAGGCGTTCCCCTGTAGAACCTGAGCCATAGGTGTCGCCCTCCTTACTTGCATGGACGTGAGACTCCAAACTGCACATGTAAGTCCCGCGGACGGGAAAGTGGCGACGTAAGCATGTTTTAGTCAATCAGCAGCCACAACGTCTTCGCGGCCATTGATATTAAGCTTGCACTTTTTTGGCGCAGCTGCGTCTCAGCAATGGAGTAGGCGAAATGGGTCATCATAGGCCGCTGTGTTTGGCGGTCGCATTTGATCACCCCGAACGAAGACATTACTGCAGTAATGCCGATCTTGGCGGACGAAGACAACCTGTAGGTTTGGTCAGCAGAAATCGAAGGTCCCGAAACGTAGTGCGCAGCTCTCGAATGTAAATGAATGTATCATGAATGTAGGTGACGATGACGGCTTGAATAATTCTCCTGCTAGATTCAGGGAAATGCTGCAGACCAGCTCGTCTGATGAGTAGCGCAGATCCGCCTTCTATGCCAATCGGATGCCCAGAAGTACGAAGGGTCGAGCCAACGTTCCCTTAGCTAGTGAGCAGTGAGGGCAGCTTTCAATTGCCGATGAAGGCCTTTCACAATGCCTTTGGCGGAAGGGTGGTAGGTAGTCATGTGAATCTGTCGAATACCCAGAATATTGGCAAGTGCAGTGAAAAGGGTGGATTGAAACTGACGACCACGACCGGCTGTGATGACAGAAGGGCATCCAAAGCGCACCACCCAGTCGTTTGTGAGGGCCATAAAAACTGTCGGTGCTGTAATTTTCGTAAAGGAAAACGCTTCCGGCCATCTGGTGAAGCGATGGCCGGAAGCGTTACCTGTTGACAAAACATGTCAGCAGGTAACAAGTCCTTTTTGACGATGGCAGGGGACCGACATTGTACAGATAGACGTACAAAGAGGAAAACCTTGCGTCTAGAGGTCGAAATGGGGAAGTTGCTGTGACAGTGTGACGGTGAACTTTAACACGCTGGCACTGAAGGCAGGTATGTGCTGAGCATCGCACATCAGCATTTTTACTTGGCCAAAAGAAACGAGATTCGACTAGCGTCTGAATCGCATTGATACCAGGATGGCTCATGTTGTGCAGTTGATCGAAAATTGCCTGACGAAAAACGAACGGCACGAAGGGCCGAGGCACAGAAGCAGTTATTTCGCTTGGTAATAATGGGGTAGAAAATTGAAGGGGGCCCTCCGTAAATGACAGATGAAAAACGAAGACGATGTTGCTCAGGATCGTTGTTTTGGGTAGTTGTAAGTTCTTCAAAGGCTAGTGGTTACTGGGTTTACAAGGTATCGATGTGGGTTAGTGCATCAGGATTTTCTGGCCCATGAACATGTCTGAGATACATGGTGAACTTGGAGACAAAGCATAGTTGACGTATCTTCCAGGCAGTGTAATTGCTGTGATTGTGATGAAAGGCAAACGGCAGGGGGTTGTGGTCTGAAATGACGTAAAAGTCTTGGTCCTCCAGTAATTTACAAAAATGGTTCATCGCGAGGTACACCGTCAGGGTTTAGTGGGCAAATATACTGTATTTTGCTACTGCTGACTGTTTTTTGGATAAAAACGAAGGGGCTGCCAAGCAGATACGTGCTGCTTGAGAACGGCGCCAACTATGATGCTTGATGCATTGGTGAAGAGACAAATTGGGGCATCAGGAACCGGATGTACGAGCATGGTGGCGTCTCCCAGAGCCTTTTAGGCGGTGAGAAAAGCAGATTAAACGTCCTCAGTTCACTCTAGGTGTGCAGCCACACCTTTCTTTAGAGCCAATAATTCAGTCAAAAGCTTTAGAAAGAAGGCACATGTTGAGGGAACGCGGTGATTGAAGTTTAGTAGGCCCGAGAATTCTCGGAGCCTTTTCAGTGAAGTTAGGCGTGGAAAGTCTTTCACAGTTTTCACTTTTCTGGTGAGTGGCTGTATACCATCAGGTGTGACAAGGCTGCTTTAGAACACGATGGTATCGACACCGAAGAAACACTTATTAGGACTGAGTGCGACGCCATTATCATCCAAGCAGTGGAAAAGAGTGTAGCGGGGGATGACGCCGGTGATCGCGATAATTTTATTTGTGTGCGCATACCAATTCTTATGCCGAGGTGCACAGTGTAGACGCGGCCAACATGCCTCACGTTATCTCTGGAGGGCCGCGGAAGATACGCAGCCACGCCCCTTTTGGTTGTCGCTTTCGAAGCCTGTTTTTCTTGGAAAATAAACTAGTCTTGTCCCAAACTTCAAGGAGTGTAGGTGCCTTTTTTTGGCGCCTCCGTGGGGCGAGTACGCTACAAAGTGGTGACCCGAACGTTTGGAGAAACAGCAGCCATGTCAGACGAGGAAGGCACTTTAAGCTTACCCACTACCAACGCCTCGAAGTTGAGGCTTCCTCATTTCTGGCCCGAAAACCGCAGGGTGTGGTTCAGTCAAATCGAGGCCCACTTCGAGCTTCGACACATCACATCGCAGCAGTCGAAATACCTGCACGTCGTTTCAGTACTGCCACCTGACATCGCTGACGCCGTAGACGATGTGCTCGCCTCCACTCCATCGGAGAAGCCCTACGACGAACTAAAAGCACCGTCCTGAAACGTCTTGAGGTGTCCTAGCAGAGCAGGCTGCAAGAACTCCTGTCTCATGAAGAGCTCGGTGACCAGCGTCCCTCACAACTGCTCCACCGAATGCGTCAGCTGCTGGGCCAACAAGCGTCAGAGGAGCGTCAACATTCATTGCTTCGCGAGTTGTTTTTGCAGAGACTGCCACAGTCAACATGGATGATACTCGCTGGCTCGGATGACGTGACTCTCGTACGTCTGGCTCAACTCGCCGACCGCATCACCGACTGCACGGAGCCACCGAAAATGTCTATTGCTGCAACGGGAAGGCCCGAACATGCAGATTGGTTAGGTTGCTTAGAGTACAGAGTTGACCGACTAGCTGCAGCAGTTGAAAACCTTGCCCTGTCCAACAAACACCGGCCTGCACGGCATCGTTCGCCGTCCCGTGCTCGAAGCCCGCAGCACCGCGGACACTCAAGCGAGGCAGAGCAGAACATGTGCTGGTACCACCATCGTTTTTGAGAGCAAGCCACTCGCTGCACGCATCCATGCTCGTAGACAGGAAACGCACCAGCCAGTCACTATCGGCGGAGAGCGCCGCCTCTTCTTCGTTGTCGAGCGCATCACCAGCACACGCCTCCTTGTCGATACCGGAGTGGAGCTATCTATCCTACCAGCAGCAGCTCAACATCGCCAGGCGGCAAGCCCATTTAGAGCCTAATTGCAGTCAATAATACTGCTATTGCATCATATGGAGTCCAGTCAATGACGATAGACATCGGACTCAGGCCTACATATTGATGGCTCTTCATTGTGGCCGACGTCAGAATTGCCATCCTGGAAGCAGACTTTCTGAGCCACTTCAATCTTGACGTCAGCGTTCACGATCGTTGTCTCAAGGATAACGTCACTTCGCTCGCTGTTATCGGACTGAAGTGTGGCCTGTCCTCATGCGGCATTTGCACTTTCAACCCAGAGTCAAACTTTCGTAAGATTCTGGCTGAATTCCCTGAAGTCATCAGACCTCGGAACAGCGAACTGCCAATCAAACACAAAGTGACGCATCACATTGTCACCACCGGACCGCCCGTCAGCACTAGACCTAGGAGACTGGCTGGACAAAGACACGAAGTCGCCTGCCGTGAGTTCGACCACATGCTCCAACTCGGCATTATTCGACATTCTTCCAGCAACTGGTCTTCCGCGCTGCACACGGTGCCAAAACAAGAGTCTGGTGACTGGCGGCCTTGTGGTGATTATCGGGCACTCAATGCTGTGACAACGGCAGACCAATATCCTCTCCCCCACATCCATGATTTCAGCGCTCGCCTCACGGGAATGACCATCTTCACTAAACTGGATCTGATGGCCGCTTATCACCAGATTCTAGTAGCACCAAGCGACATCCTAAAGACGGCTTTGACAACGCCTTTGGGCCTCTTTGAATTTGTTTGTATGCCGTACGGACTCAAGAACGCGGAACAAGCTTTCTAGCGCTTCATGAGTGAGGTCACTCGCAGACTGCTCTTTGTTTTTGTCTACTTGAACGACATTTTGGTCACCATCAAAACACCGGAGGAGCATGAAAATCACCTGTGCCTCCTATTCAAGCGTTTTGACAAGCACGGTCTGGTTTTGAAGCCCCAAAAATGCATCTTTGGTGTTGAAGCACTACATTACCTAAGTCATCGAATCAACCCGCAAGGCATCTTGCCGCTCGAATCACGGGTGCAAGCAATCAGGGAATTCCCCACGCCTGCCTCTTTCCGCAAGTTGCGTGAGTTTCTCGGGCTAATAAACTTCCTTAGGCGCTTCATCTCATCCTGTGCACGCATTCTATAGCCGCTAACTGACTTGCTGCGCCGGGACGGCGAGAAAACACCCGAGTTTCACTGGTCAGCGGAACACGAAAAAGCCTTCCAGGACGCGAAAACTCAGCTTGCCTCCGCAACACTTCTGATGCAACCGCTTTCCGACGCGCCAATGCAGCTCATGGTTGACGCTTCAACGACGGCAGTGGGAGCAGTGTTGCAACAATACGACGGCAAAAACTGGAAACCGATAGGTTTCATTTCTAAACGTCTGAAACAGGCGGAAGTGTGCTACAGTTCCTTTGGAAGAGAGATGCTGGCCATTTATTCCTCCGTAAAGCGTTTCCGTTTCTTCCT
Source organism: Rhipicephalus microplus (assembly GCF_043290135.1). Taxonomy (NCBI): domain Eukaryota; kingdom Metazoa; phylum Arthropoda; class Arachnida; order Ixodida; family Ixodidae; genus Rhipicephalus; species Rhipicephalus microplus. The sequence continues at coordinate 351,221,176 of NC_134710.1, read as the reverse complement.
AGAAGGCCACATTTTCCGCATTTTAACGGACCGCAAGCCGCTGACGTATGCATTCAAGAACAACATTTCCTCATATTCGGAAAGAGAACTGCGCCAACTTTCTTTCATTTCCGAATTTTCCACGGACATGCGCCACATAGCGGGGAGCGAAAACCAAGCAGCCGACGCACTCTCCCGTATTAACACCGTTTCAGCGTCCGTCGACTTTGAGACATTAGCCGCGCCCAGTGGGAAGACCCAGAGCTAACCGAGATGAGGCAGAATCTACTGTCACTGGTGCTCGAAGAGATCCCGCTACCATACACAACGACTATGGTCACTTGCGACACATCGCAGAAATCTCGAAGACCCTTCGTCCCCGTCCAGTTTAGGCGTGCAGTGTTTGACAGCCTCCACGACATTAGCCACCCAGGAATCCGCGTGACGCAGAGGCTCATGACTGACCGCTTTGTGTGGCCCGGAATTAACGCCGATGTTCGACGCTGGGCGAAGACGTGCCGAACATGTCAAGCAGTCAAGGTGACTCGTCACACGCGCTCAGCACTCCAAGCATTTCGGCCACCAGAGTGTCGTTTCGACCACGTGCACTTGGACTTGGTGGGACCTCTTCCTCCTTTCGAGGGTTACAGATACCTGCTAACTTGTGTCGACTGCTACTCATGGTGGCCCGAGGCGACGCCGATTCTGGACATCGCAGCCGGGACCGTCGCACAGGCGTTTGTGGCCACATGGTTTTCGCGATATGGCTGCCCACTGCGTATAACAACTGATAGTGGACGACAATTCCACAGCAACCTATTCTCTGCGCTGGCAAGGCTTCTAGAAACATGGTTCTAGTACACCACGGCTTACCATCCAGCGAGCGATTGAATGGTGGAGCGGCTACACCGTCAACTAAAGGCATCTTTAACGGCCAAATTGGATAGAGAGCACTGGGTGGAGAAGCTCTCTGTCGTTCTTCTGGGGCTGCGTACGGCGATAAAAGAAGACCTCGTATTCTGTGCAGTAGAAATGCTGTACGGCTCTACAGTCCGACTACAGGGAGAATTCTTAGGTGAGAAACCAAGCGCTACGCCGACGCCTTCAGAACATATGGAAAGGCTACAATCCTGGTTGGAGCACCTGCAACATAGCGCGCCACGCGTCAGCCGCAACCAAAGAGTGTTTTCTTTCCGAGACATGAATGAGGCAACCCATGTGTTCGTGCGACATGACACAGTGAAAGCGCCGTTGACTCCGGCGTACGACGGGCCCTTCCGTGGGCTTTCGTGGTCGCACAAAACTGTGGCCATTCGTGTACGCGACAGAGAGGACGTCGTTTCTCTCGATCGCGTCAAACCGGCTCACCTCATGGACTAACTCACACATTTGCTCGTTTTTTTTCTCCAAGGCTCGGTGGTCTAGGGGGGGCGGACCCCTTGCAGCGGGCGATGACGCCGGTGATCACGATAATTTTATTTGTGTGCGCATACCAATTCGTATGCCGAGGCGCACGGCGCAGACGCGGCAAACATGCCTCACGTTATCTCCAGAGGGCCACGGAATATACGCAGCCACGCCCCTTTTGGTTGTCGCTTTCGAAGCCTGTTTTTCTTGGAAAATAAATTAGTCTTGTTCCAAACTTCAAGGAGTGTACGTGCCTTCTTTTCGCGCCTCCATGGGGCGAGTACGCTACAGAGTGCACCGGTGAGCTTCATGCTCAGGGCTGGTAGAGCTTGCGACAAAGAAGTCATCAAGGTAGGCAAATTTGAAAGTGAGACCTCATGTGACCCCGCGTTACTAGTTGGTAGTGGGCTGAAAAATCTTTGCAGCGTTTTGCAATCGAAACGGCCCCCTGACGTATTCAAACAGGCCGAATGGGGTGGTGATGGCTGTCTTCGGAGTGTCGGTGGGTGCTACAGGAATCTGATGGTAAGCCTTCACTAAGTCAATCATAATGAAGATCGCACACCCAGCCAAATTTGATGGGAAGTTCTGTATGTGGGGAAGTGGATAGCGGTCTGGTAAGGTGCTGGGAGTGAGAGCACAGTTATCTCCGCACGGTCTCCAGTCACCAGGATCTTTTTTCGGTACAATAGAGAGTGGCGATGCCAGTTGCTTGGGGAAGGCCACACAATGAAAAATTGAGGCATGTGCTCGGGCTCTCGGCGAGCGGTGGCGAGGCGTCCTTCAGACAAGAAGGGGGTCGTGTTTGTTTGTTTGTTTTATTCGCATCTTGCACAACGTACATGAAGCTGGAAGCGAGCAGTAAAAGCTGTCAAAACGGGAGGTCCAGTGGTGGCAATGTGGTGAGTGATAGAATGCTTTATCAGCAATTTTCCGGCGTGGCATCGTAATGTTGGGAAACTCGGCGAATACTTTTACATATGGCGAAGCCGGTGTGAGAGTTCGAAGTCCTGTTGACGACGAAGAACAGGGTATACCACCAGCAGAGGGGCGTGTGTTGAGATTGATGGGATGATGAGCATACATGTCCGCAGCAAGGTTGAAAAAACTCAGCTAGTCAGCCTCAAGAACAGATTGCGAGGCATGAGCGATAATGAAAATCCATCGAAACCTACGGCGCACTCCAAGGTCAAGTGTAGAAGAGCATTGGCCGTATGTGCGGATGGCGGTATTGTTCATCGCGGGTTGTGGGCACGTCCGTTTGTTGCGACGGCAATCTGCGCCTGAAGCCAGTAGGACGCTAATCTAGGCGCGAGGGTCGACTAGGAAGCAAGCGCCAGTGATCTTATCAGAAACATAAAAATGCGGTATAGCATTCGACCATTACCACTTGCCGTGGTCAGTGGCCGGTCGTCACATTTCCCGACAAGGAGCACGGGTGAGCGCACTTTCGAGCACCCGCTGAGGCACCGAATAGGTGATGGTACCAGCACATGGTCGAGGAAGAACCACCACGTGGCGCGTCAGTTGGCCGAAGTCCCAGAGAGCGTGGTGGTGTCGAGGAGTGACTATGTAACTTGAACCTAAATGACGGTCGTCGATGCGAAGGTAGACAGTCATCGATACGCCTAACAAAGGTGCGCAAACGGTTCTCGTGCTCGAAAGGCGGGGTCTGCCACCATGGCTGGTGGCGGCTATGTCCCCGTGAGTAGCCGGCCACTAGACCACTGATTTCCGCGAGCGTGTCTAGTGAAATATCTTCTGTAGCCACGAGGATCGGGACCATGCTCTGCAGTAAGCGCTGGAAAAACAACTCACGCAAACTCTTTTTGTGATATAGGGTTAAAAAACGAAACTGAAACTGAGCGGTTCCCGCAGAAGAGGATGAGAAAGCGCACGCACTGGTGTTGGAAGAGTGCGTGCCAGCGTTCGACAGCGTGCAAGGCATTGCTCGGCTGGACGTCCCATTCGGAGAAATCGCGAACGTCCTCGACATGCTGTTCTTTTCCTATTCTGGCTGGGTGACTGACCCAGGGACCAGGGGGCGTGGTGATTCTGCTGCCTTTTTTGACAGCTGGGAAACCGACGCACGAGGCCTGCAGTCCGGCTGTGCGACCGACCCATAGTTCATGCAAGGCGCCACGGTTCCCGCCGCCGTCCAGAGTTCTGTGGGCAACTGCTCCGGCTCCCGTTCCAGGTGGCTGACAGGACCCCGGATGTGCTGCCGGACGAGCGTGGTTGCTGGTAAGCTGCCGCTACCGAGCTGCGCAGGTGCGGAAGGCAGCCGTTCTATGGCGTGGGATATCTCACGCTGAGGACATCAGCGAATCAGAGATGCACCGTCGCAAAGAATCGGCGACCAGGAAGCCGAGGGTAAACACTGCGAGAGACATTTATTTAACACACGCGTTTAGAAAAGGACTGCGCAACCAGCCTAACTTTAGCCAAGCGTCTTTGAAATTTGGATATTCACTGCATATGTATTTTTGTTTGCGTGTGTGCACTTGTGAACCGCGGCCCTGGGCCCGACGAACACCCTGATATTGACGCAAGGTAAGCTGGAAAATATCGTAGCCAGCCTCTGAGGAGGATAACGAAGTAGTTCCGTAGGCGCGTGCTCTGGAATTCATGCTTTTGGTCTTTAGTAAACGGCCTGTATTGTGCTTGTGTCCCTGTGTCTTTGTGACATTTTCTGGTGGATGTGCGGGGTACGCTAGATGATACGGTCCCCAGAGAGCACGCCTGACGCAAGCCCATAGAGTAGCTCAGCCGAGCGTACCCCTGTGCACGTATGTTCCAGCCGTCGTCTCCTGGGACTCGAACCACAGCACAGTTTGCTGCCCTAAAGTTAGATGACTATGAACCAAACACCACCTAACGTCACCGTACCAGCACTAGCGCACCTGGTTGTCAACCAACCCAAGACGCCGAAGACATTTCACGGAGCTGCTTTTAAAGATGCCGAGGACTGGCTCGAGTATTTCGAGCGGGTCGCCGTCATCAACGATTGGACCCTGGAGCGTAAACTACGCTATATGTACTTCTTTCTGGAGGACTCCACTAAAACGTGGTTTGAGAACCATGAAGCAGCGCTTACGTCATCGGATGAGTTTCACCGGCAGTTCCTCAAGGCCTTTGCCCGAGAGGACAGGAAAATGACAGCGGAGCGTGCTATAGAGGCAAGGGTTCAAGGCCCTAACGAAAGCGTGACGATCTACATAGAGGACATGGATCAGATTTTCAGGGGTGCGGAGCCCTTTATGACCAAATCCAAGAAAGTTCACCACTCAATGCGTGGTCTTAAAGAAGAGATTTTTGCCGGCCTGATTCGAAACCCGCTTGCGACACTTGCGGAGTTCCGTGAGGAAGCCACTGCCATGGTGAGGGCCCTTCTACAGCGTGCAAGGCAGTATAACCGTGGTGTACAACCAAGTGAGGTCACTTCTGTCACTCTGGGCAATGACATCAGCCTGTTGTGAGACCTCATCAGAGCTCTCATTAAGGAGGAGCTACAAAAGATGCAGGTGACTGCTTCACATGTAGATCAGATCTCTGTTGCGGAGATGGTACGCGCCGAGCTCCGGCAAGCCATTCGCGCTCCCCAACTGTCCGGGGCGCCACAACAGAGGCAGCGCGTCGAAATGAGCTACGCGGAAGCACTGCGACGTCCTCCATCGTGCAGTTCACCCAGCGTGTTTTACCCCAATGAGCGACGCGCTCAGCAAATGGAGGTAGGCTTCCGTCCTCGCAGCCCACCGTTGATCGCCGAAGTACAACCGAGGAAGAGTGACATCTGGCGTACACCCGACCACAGGCCCCTTTGTTTCCACTGCGGGGAAGCCGGACACGTCTACCGAACATGTTCATACCGCCGTGTGGGTCTCCGTGGATTTTCGCCTAATGCCCCTCGTCCACAACCTGGCGAGCGACCAATAGAGATAGAGAGTTTCATCTCGAATCGTCGAAGTGCCGAACATCGGTCGCACGAGCCCCACTCGTCGTCACCTGCTCGCTACAGGTCACCGAGTCCAGGCTATCCACGCGGCACTCCCAGACACCATTCACCCAGTCCTACAAGTCAGAAAAACTGAGTCCAGCGACCTACGGTGGTGAGGCCGCTCACGCTGGCTTCACGGAAGATTCTCTACTGCGACGACAGCGACGGCAGCAAAAAGATGTACAGACGCAGTCAAACGTGGTACAAAAAGTGGTGACATCAAACATTGCGGTAACCGTGGACGACAAAGAAGTAATGGCGCTAATCGACACTGAAGCAGACACTTCCGTTATGAGCATGGGTCTTGCCTGCAGGCTTAAGAAGGTTTCTGCTCAGTGGGCTGGGTCGCAGATACGTACGGCAGGAGGCCATCTTCTCACTCCGGTGGGACGGTGCTTAGCGCGAGTCAGTATTCACGGATTTACGTATCTCGGAGATTTTGTAATAGTGCCAAATTACCCGAGGGACCTAATTCTTGGACTAGACTTTCTGCATGATGACGGAGGCGTGATTGGCTTGCAAGAGTCGCAGGTGACGTTTTCTACGGCACACGCTTTAGCACGCAACCCTCACGACAGTTACGTCAATGCTTTGAGAATTGTTGACGATGACATCACGTTACCGCCAAAGAGTAGAGTGTTGACCTTGGTAACATGCGACGTTTTCAATGAATTCAATGGCTATGAAGGTATTGCAGAGGCAAATATCCCGCTGCTGCTCAAACGAAACATCTGCATAGCCCGGCCGATGCCTTGTTAGGTTAGAGAAAAAGCGCTCTCGAGTTCTGCTGACCAACTTCAGCAATAAATTTCACCACGTCCCTAGAGGCACCACTGTCGATTTGCTCAGTGAAATTGCCGACATTTCTGATATCGTTACATTGGATACGACTTCGCCGCTTGCAAAAGCTTGGGCTGTCCTGAGCAGCCGCATTCACGTTAATCCAGACTTGCCAGATTCACCAAAAAAGAGGCTGCTAAAACTTGTGACGGATTTCTCAGACTGCTTCTCCACAGCTTCGAAATTTCAACGTACTACCGTTACAAAACACCGCATTGTTATTGAGGAGCCGGCGCTGCCTCTTCGCCAACATCCATACCATGTGTCCCCAAAGGAAAGAGTGGCGATTAAGCGTCAAGTACAATAAATACTGCCCCGCCGCGGTGGTCTAGTGGCTAAGGAACTCGGCTGCTGACCCGCCGGTCGCGGGATCGAATCCCGGTTGCGGCTGCTGCATTTCCGATGGAGGCGGAAATGCTGTAGGCCCGTGTGCTCAGATTTGGGTGCACGTTAAAGAACCCCAGGTGGTCAAAATTTCCGGAGCCCTCCACTACGGCGTCTCTCATAATTATATGGTGGTTTTGGGACGTTAAACACCACATATCAAATCAATCAATAAATGCTGCATGATGACGTCATTCAACCGTCAACAAGTCCGTGGGCGTCATCTGTTGTCCTAGTAAAGAAAAAAGACAACACAGTACGGTTCTGCGTCGACTACTAACAGCTTAACAAAGTCACAAAACGCGACGTTACCCCGTGCCACCGATTGATGACGCCTTATACCGTGTACACCTTGCCCAGTTCTTTACATCCTTAGATCTCAAGTCTAGGTACTGGCAAATGGAATTTGACGAGGGCGACCGTGAAAAAACCGCGTTCCTGACTCCCGATGGACTCTACGAAATTAAAGTGCTGCCTTTCGGTCTCTGTTCCGCTCCCGCAACATTTCAATGCATGATGGACGCTGTACTTGCTGGACTAAAGTGGCAGACGTGTCTTCTATACTTGGATAATGTTGCTTTGTTTTGAAGCACGTTTTACGAACATCTTTCAAGGCTAAAAAGGGTCCTCACTGCAATAAGGAGAGCAAACCTTACTATCAAGCCCGAAAAGTGCTACTTTGGCTATCAGGAACTGAAGTTTCTCGGCCACGTGGTAAGCCCGAGGGGTGTTCGACTCGATACGGAGAAGTTGGCTGTCATTACCGATTTCCCTCGTCCTGGAGACAAGATGGCTGTTCAGCGATTCCTCAGACTCTGTGCCTACTACCGCCGTTTTGTCGAAGGATTTTTGAAAATTGCGGAACCTCTCACAAGACTGACACGGCCAGATGTGCCCTTAGTATGAACGGAAGAACAACAACAAGCCTTCGTAGAGCTACGCAATCGACTGCAGACCACTCCAGTGCTGGCACTTTTTGACGACACTTCTGACACCGAGATTCACACGGACGCCAGCAAAGTAGAGATCGAAGCCATTTAGTTCAATCGCTGAACGGCGTAGAGCGTGTGATCGCTTACGCCAGCCGCAGTCTCACAAAAGCAGAGGCTAACTACTCTACCACCGAAAAAAGAGTGCCTAGCAGTTGCTTGGGCTATTAGGAAGTTCCAACTCTACCTACACTGCCGGTCATTTTGAGCGGTCAGTGACCACCATTCGCTCTATTGGCTAGCCAATCTACGGGGTCCATCAGGCCGCCTCGCCCGCTGGAGCCTCCGCCTTTAAGAGTACGACATAACGGTGGTCTACCAATCACCACTTAAGCATACAGATGCTGACTGCGTGTATCGTGCTCCTATTTTCCCGACGTCATCTGACACTGAACAAGATTTACCGTTTCTTGGCATCGTCGATGCGGTGCGGACGGCTGAGCTTCAACGTGAGGACACTGAGCTACTTCCTGTCATCAAGCATCTTCAAGGAGAAGGCGTTATTTTCCCACGCCGGCTCTCTTGTGGATTAACATCGTATTGCATTCGGAACAATGTTCTCTACAAGAGAAATCTTGCGAGCAGCCAGAAAACTTTTCTCCTCGCCGTTTCAACAGTTCTGCGTGTGGAAGTTTTGCAAGCGTGCCACTTAGACCCTTCAGTTGGTCACTTAGGCTCGTATTCAGAAACACTCCTTCACTCAAGGGCTCCCTTTGACATGACGAAGTCAAGGCGGAGGGTACTCCCCATCACAAGGAACCGCTGCATTTCATGAACTCTCCTTCACACTTCCGTCGCTAAGGGAGCCCTTGGAAATACTCCCTCCACCTGAGTGAGCTGCATGGGCCAAGAAAAGCACGCTATAACGAGAGTATTCGTAATTGTGGTTAATAAATGCCTATCTCTGTGTAATAAATCAACGCTTTTCTTAGTTATTCCTTTTCATAAATTGATATTACAGCGAAATGCATGCACTTCGAGTGGTAGCGTGGTTTCCCTAAGCCTTGAGCCGGTAGAGTTAACGAAACCCCCGCTTCAAGTCTGGCAATAGTCGCACCAAGGCAGCTGAACGAACAGCCGATGACGTTTCGTCTGCTACAGAACGGTTCTACGTGCTTAGTTTGTTTTGTCTGATATTCGTCTATTAATCGCAGTTTATATTTACGGTAGTGTCTGCATGTGTGTTGTTTGAGACCCTGATTTCGCCGGGGTGGCTATCGAACTACGTGAGTGATGACAGGAAGCAGAACATATGGTTTTTCGCTTAATTTATTTTCACTTTGCTGAGAGCCTTGTATTCATAGGTGTAGCCACCGAATGTGTAACGCGGCAGAGTGAGTAACTTTTACTTTATGTCGCAATACATTGGTGTGCTTTTAGAATTCACCACCACCTTGTGTACAAAGATTACTTGTACGCGAATTTGTTCTCACTGAGGGAGGGCGTGAACAGTTTTCAATTTCAGGAAACTGTGCTATGTTCATTTTCCTCATTTACTGCGAATTTCAACGTGAGACTTTCTCAGTTGTTCCTCTGCATGTAATAGAAAATTTGGAAGACAATGCTCGCAACCACTATTCAAGGTTATACCAGGGTAGCGTTAAAAGTAGGCATGGTACACTCGTGGCTGAGCGTTTGAATTAGACTGCTAGGCATATATTGTCGGTTAACAGTGCGTGTTTGTGTGTTTCAATTATAAAATTTCAATCTTCCAAGGATGCCTGAGTAAGAATTTAATTTTTTCTATTTTCTTTTCGCCCTGCATTTGTGTATGTTTTAATATGACAGATTCGAATAGACGTAACCTTTGAATCTCTCTAGCTTCCGTCTCTAAGCTCACACAGCGGCCACGTCTTAAAATTCTTGTCGGGTCTTCTTTTTCTGCAAGCTCAGAAGTACATTTGTTAATGCAGGAATGGCCTTTGCATTTATGTTTGAGTTTTATTTGTAGAATATGATTGCCGGTAATACCTCTAGTAAATGATTGTGTTTGTGCGCTTCATTTTAAAGCCTTGGCAGTACACAATTTATAGGCGATATTTTATTGTTTTGGAAATCGTAAAAATGAAGTCGCTTCTGACTTTTGGCGCTGATGTGTCTAAAAAACGACCGTGGGGTTTTCTGAATCTTGGAGAAAGCGTCGTCAAGAAGCAGAGTATTTTACTCTGCTGATTTAACGAAGACCAGTGCAACAAAGTGGTAAAATAGTGCTCAAGAGAATTAGAGACATCGCGGGTATATCTGGTCAAACTCCTGTGAATAATATATACGCTATTGTTGCATCATTAGCATGTCTACACGATGGAACCGCGTCATCTATGTTTCATGGAAGGGGAGTGGTGGTGGTGAATATAAAACAAGCTTGATTTTTGTAGAACTGTTTTCTGTAGAATCGGACAAGTGGTTTTTGTGATTATGTTTCATCCTGAAAAGACGAACATGACAATAAATATCAATAAAAAAGTTAAAGTAGAAATTGCGCATGGCAGAATGAACCTTTATTACATTTGGCTGATGAAGAGCCATGTGGCAACTACAATAGTGCAACTGCAAAGTGTGCATCAATCAAGCATATGCAGCTGACACACTGTCGAAATAAAGTTGTAAATCGTAGGGCATCATCAATAAAATCGATGTAGTAGCCACCATAGCGTGCCTTATGCCATGCAGCTGCACGCATTCACTGCACAGTTTGTCCTTTTTAGGGGCGAAGCTCCTTAGGGCGTGGGCTGTGCGTCCCCTGTAGCCTGTATGTAGCCACCTCTAGTTTAGTTCTTGTAGTGTTCACTAGATGGCGGTACCGTCCCCTGTATGTAGCCACCTCTAGTTTAGTTCTTGCAGTGTTCACTAGATGGCGGTACCGTCTCCTGTATGTAGCCACCTCTCGTTTAGTTCTTGTAGTGTTTACTAGATGGTGGTACTTGTAGCTGATGATGAAAAGATGCAAGATGTTATAAACTAGAAAGCGGTACTTGTAGTTGATGAAAGACGCGAGATCTTATAAAATAGGAATGATGTCACATATGGCGCGTGTCATTGGTTGAAGGCAATCGTTCGATTTAGTGCGGCGACGTACGCTAGGGGGAGCGATGTAATAAAATCGAGTGGGCAAAATGTACAGAGGATTCATGGTTTACCAGGTTTACCTCCGGAGCTTCGCCCACTCATCATCATTCACTTCGTGGATATGGCGGAATTTTTTTTATACAGTCGTGCAAACTCTGCAATGCATTGCGAATAAGGCACGTTTTAGGAATCCTTTCCTCTGTGTTCTTTTGTTAGCAGCTGGTCTCCTGCACAAAAAAGCAAGAAATAATAATAGAAAAACGTAATAGTTACGACAACACAGCCTCATTTTCTTTATTATTTGTTGTCACACATTCATTATTTCTTGCGTTAAAGAACAGACATGATTGAGTTATTGAGCTTTGCTTATTTTGACACATGTTTGGCTCAGGAACTTGGGCAGCTCCCCAGGCATGTGGATATGTAATTCAATTATCTATATGCACGAATCAGTGGCGTAGCCAGCAATATCTCTTCGGGGGGGGGGAAGGGGGAGGGGAGGTTTAGCCATAAAAAACAACCTTTTAATGTGTCTGCTGTATTTCTATTTCATATGTGTAGTTTTTATACGGCACTCCATCGATTCTTGCGTACATGCACATTTAACAGAGCACGAACCTCTGCTTGATTCCCTAATGCTTGGTGTGGTTTTTAATTGGTATTGTGAACTGTATAGACACTGTCTATCCAAACTATATTTCACGCGTATTAACAACAACAGCGCACTCATAGGCCCCAATTGCATTGAGTTTTGTTCTTCCTAAACTGTCTATAATAGTGATCTGACCTAAGCAGGAAAAATGAACAAAAAGAGAAAAAAAAAAGGAAAACTTACCTTCTCATAGATACAGACGATCATCAAACGAATGTGTGCTTCGCCGTATATTTCGGCTAGGGTAGCAAAGATTCACCAGAGAGGAAGCCGCTCAGGAGTACGGTGAATGCAGCGCATCAAAAGTTTGCTATTACGTTGCCTCTCCACTTGTTTATCAAGTTTTCGCGCCAGGCTTGAACTGATATGGTGTGCGAGCTTCATCGAAACACTTGAAAGCACTGGCGTCCGCAGTAAGTCATTCAGCACTCGCACAACGAGTATACGCACACCAGAAGACAGGGAATCCTCTGGCTCATGCATGGAACACAACACATCACGGCACTGGTGAGCGCTCCTCTTGTCACCACGCGCGCCTGTCCCGGCGCCACAGTAGCCGTTGCCGAATCGTTCGAAGACAGCTCCGTTGTAAATACGTACAGGCATTGTCGAAAGAACGCGATGGTGGCAGCCCAATAGGTGACTGGTAAAATGGGCAATCACAGGGAACTGTGGGATACGACGGCTTCCGGTTCGACGCACCGCACGAGTCAACAGCAGCACGCGCGCATTTTCGTACTGCTCCGTTGAAAAAAAGCACCTCGCCGTGCAATGTCAGTGTTTTGTTTATTTTTTTTTCCAACCATGACTGTCACGATGACAAGCTATGAAAGTCATGAACGGTCCGGAAACATTTTTGTCGCACTAAAATAATGTGCAGTGCTTTGACGCTGCTCGGGGGTGCTGTCAGTTTGGCTAGCGCATCAGTCAATGCACAAAACAGTTTTCCTTGCATAATACAATACTGTAGATAAAAAAAGTCACAATTTTAAAGATCTCAGGGGATGGGGATGACTGTAGCAGTGTGCTTAGAGTTCATTGCGGGATCGCTGCTTCGGCCGACATTCTTTGTCAATCGGCGTAAAGCGCAACACTTAATTAAACGCGTTGAGATATTTTTTCTAGCCTTTAGAGCGCCATAAGATGCATTGCTTAGTCGAAGTCAGATGCTTATTTGAACGCTGATCTTGGTCAAGCTACACGGCATGGCGGCACATAAACAAAACAGTCAGACATAGACGGCGCCGAATAATCGAAATCCTGCGCTTGTTTAACGCACTTATTCTTTTGTGTGCCGTCCTGGTGCACAGTTAGACCAAGATAAACGCAAATGAACTCTTCCAGTGCTTCATGGTGTAAACTTACTCTTGAGTGAAGCTTTTGCGTTAATATATATATATATATATATATATATATATATATATATATATATATATATATATATATATATATATATATATATATATAGTTAGACCAAGATAAACGCAAATGAACTCTTCCAGTGCTTCGTGTAAACTTACTCTTGAGTGAAACTTTTGCGTTAATATATATATATATATATATATATATATATATATATATATATATATATATATATATATATATATATATATACATGTAGGTGCAATCGCCGGCACTAATTTGATATGGCAGGTATATTCCCCCGCTCGTTCCCATGTTATCTTTGCTAGGCGCACTTGTGCGACAATTTATTTCTGAATATAATATTCGCAGCCAATTCATGCGTTAGCTTTTTTTAGTGTGGAATACACACGTATCTGTGATAAAATGGTTTTCGCACACTCTGGCTTCAAAGTTCCGTACTCAAAGGCTACCTAGTCGCTGTGGCTCTCTTTACAGTCGTGGCCCACCTCGTTTTTGTCTTCATTACATGGCAATTGATACCTGCGTTTGCCTTGCGCGCTCGAGTTGGAGCAGCCAACGGCTGAACAACCGACCATGGTTTATCAGGACGAAGATAAATGGGCGACCGGACGCGTGAATCCCGAATAATTTTAGGCTTGCGGCGAAGCGGTTCACCGTCGTCTACTCTTTTCGAACCGGAAGCCGGAAGCAGACAGTGGCATCCCACAATCCCTCGCTCTTTTACTGGTCCCCTATTGATCGAGAAACGCCGTCAAAGCGGGACGCGCTCCGCCATGGACGCGATAATGGCACAGAAATGTCACTCGAGGGAGGATTCAAAGTAGCTCGACCACTTCCTTGACAATCTGAAGGAAACGCTCGAGATTTTCTCAAGTGAATGAAGCGTTTTATTTACAAGTACTGCTGTCCCATGCCTGGGACATTGCAGGAGCGGGTACAGAAAAATCAACAAAAGCACAGAAACAAACAATAGTGCGCCCAAATTTATGTGACTAACACATAAAATTTTTCCCGAACTCTACAGTGTTCAGTCTACGCAATGCACCATCAAGCTTGTTTCAAACTTCCACCACACGCGGAAAAAAAGAGAATTTGAAACAATCCCAACGAGACCTGAACGGTACAAGGTTCAAAGCGTCTGTACTACGTGTTGTACGCGCTGGTATATCAGCGAAAGATAAGGGCGCGTGAACGTGGGTCATTTTGTGTACAATCTTGTGCAATAATACTCTCACGTGTACGGCGGTGTTCCAGTGAATGAAGTGACAACAAATGAGCATGTGAAGACGGGGAGAAGTCCCGATCATAACGGTTAAAAACGAACCGTATAGCCTTATTCTGCACAGATTCTAGCCTGTTTTTATCTTGCTCAAGATGAGGCGACCAAACCACAGAGGCGTACTCGAGTATCGGTCTCACTAGTGTCTTGTAGGCAGTTAACTTACAATCTTTTGTCGAGTTTTTCAATCTTCGCTTTAAGTAACGAAGTTTCCTTAGAGCTTGACAAGTTATCTGATCAACATGTTTGCCCCATTTAAGGTCATGTGTAAAGGTGATGCCTAGGTATTTGAGTTCACTCACATGTGCTAGGGTGGACCCATTGTAGTTATAACTGAAACTGAGAGGCAGTTTTTTATATGAGAAAGTCCTAGCTACAGTTTTCTTGTAATTTATGGGCATTTGCCACGTTGAGCTCCAATCGCAGAATAACCAGAATACGTTGTTGAGGACTGACTAGTCTTGAAAGGTAGTAATGCAGTTATACAGTACACAATCATCAGCATACAGACGTATGTTTACAGGGGTTCCAGAGATGACATTAACAACATCATTAAAAAATATTAATATTAAGTTTCAAGTGAAGGGCGGTTTGTGAATGGGAAAACGCCCCTCAAGGAGTGTTTCGAGTGAAGGGTCGAGTCGTGGAGCATTTGTAAATACGGGGGTTAGACTTTGCTAGGACATAAGCGCGCATCCGACAAAAGTACTACTGGCCACAGCTGTATTCGTCCATTCAGTGCTATGTCCGCACCTTCCGTGACTGTCAGAGGCGTAAAGTTCCACCCGCAAACCCCGCCGGCTTCCTCCAGCCTTTAGATCCAGCTCGAGCACTGTTTAAGCAAGTGGGAATGGATCTTCTTGGTCCATTCCCTACGCCATCCTCTGAAAATAAGTGGATAATTGTCGCAACTGACTATCTGACTCGCTATGCAGAAACCAAAGCTGTGCTGACCCGCAGGTCGCGGGATGAAATCCCAGCTGCGGCGGCTGCATTTCCGATGGAGGCGGAAATGTCGTAGGCCCGTATGCACAGATTTGGGTGCACGTTAAAGAACCCCAGGTGGTCAAAATTTCCGTAGCCCTCCACTACGGCGTTTCTCATAATTATATGGTGGTTTCGGGACGTTAAACCCCACATATATCAATCAACCAAAGCTACGCCCAGGGGAACTGGAGATGAAGTCGCCAGATTCTTCATCCACGACATTGTTTTGCGTCATGATGCACGTCATGGTGCACCATGAAGCAAAACAATGCCATCATGGTGCACCTCATGGCTGCGGCGGCTGCATTTTCGATGGAGACGGAAATGTTGTAGGCCCGTGTGCTCAGATTTGGGTGCACGTTAAAGAACCCCAGGTGGTCTAAATTTCCGGAGCCCTCCACTACGGCGTCTCTCATAATCATATAGTGGTTTTGGGACGTTAAACCCCACATATCAATCAATAAATGGTGCACCTGATAACCGATCATGGTGCACCTCATAACGTCATGGTGCACCTCATAACCGATCGCGGAGTAGCATTTACGGTAGAGTTATTACAAGTCGCCAAGCTGACGCACACCAACCACCGAAAAACAACAGCTTATCGTCCCCAAACGAACGGCTTCACGAAGCGGTTAAACGAAACACTGGCCGACATGCTATCTATGCATGTTGATGCAGAGCACAAAACATGGGATGAAATTTTGCCGTAGGTCATGTTTGCTTATACTACCGCTGTGCAAAAGAACACAGACCTAACACCATTCGAGCTTGTTTATGGCCGTTGCGTCAGAACACCGTTAGACGCTATGGTCCCCGTAGACCAGGACACCAGCGCAAATGACAGCGTTGACGACTTTGTGGAGAAAGCCGAGGAAGCCTGCCAGCTTGCATGGAACCGCATTCGCACGCTGCAAGAGACTGACGCTCGCCGTTACAACCAAGGCCGAAGGAACGTCCCCTATCAACTAGGTGACTATTTATGGGTGTGGACCCCAGTTCGACATCGTGGGCTTTCAGATAAACTATTGCGACGCTATTTGGCCCTTACGAAGTTGTGCGCTGCCTCAGTGACGTGAATTACGAAGTAGTTCACCGAATCTCCGATACCAGTTTAAACCGAAGACGTCCACGTTCAGAAGTAGTTCATGTAGTACGGATGAAACCGTACCACGCCCGCGACTTATGAATACTTCAAACGTTTTCTTATTATCCAGAACAGCGCAGGGTTTTTTTTTCGTTCACGTGACCATGTTTTCCCATGGCCGTCTCTAGCACCTCAATTGTCAATCAACCGGGACGGTCACTCTTGAAAGGGGGGAATCGACGCAAGGTAGGCTGGCAACTATAATGGCCAGCTTCTGAGGAGAATAACGAAGTAGTTCTGTGGGCGCGTGCTGTGGTGTTCATGCTTTTGGCCTTTGGTTACGAAAGTAAACGCCCTGTTTTGTGCCTGCGTCCTTGTGTCCTTGTGACAATATCACATCACAATTTTCCTCTTCAGAGGCGAAGGGCCCGCCAAGGAGCTGAGGAATGCGTCGCACGTGACGGGCGAATGCAATCGAGCTCTGTAGCCGTGATGAGCTTTTGAAGTCTGCCGTGTTCAGACTTGGACTTACGGGAAATAATAGCTGCTTGAATAGTGTCATAGGGATTGCTCGGGTGCAGTGACGCTAAATATCACCTAAGTCTGGGGTTACGTCCGGAGGTAAAGAGGGCACCAGCTGGAAGTACTATGTTCTGTGGTTCATGGGTCAAAATGGTGTCAGGTTGACATGTTGGAACGCCGCACCTGAAGCTTCACTAGGTGTGGCGTCTTTTTAGGCAACTGTCAGAGCTAACAGAAGAAAGATCTAGTCCCAACAGCGTTCTGTTTCGAACTGACTTTTTATTCTCACACTGCACACGCTGCGCGACCGATTGCTAACTTCTTTGACGGGCACCGCGTGCCGAGTCGCTACAAACTAATTGCCTTCTGCGTACCTGCTCGATCAAAAGTTTGCACTGTCTTCCAGTTGCAAAGTGAGTGGGAACATTGTCTGGTAGAATCATGGACACATGTTTGCGTCAATCTGGCGCGGCAGTTTCTAGCACGCGTGAAAAAAAGCGAAGTCCCACAGCTGAGACATTTGCTTTAGTGGCACCCTTTGTTGAGCCCTAATTCAATGCACAGTGTTAAAGTTTTTTTAAGCTTCTCTTTTAAAGAAAGAATTATGTCGTCAGCAACCACTTAAGCTCTCGTGGCGCAAACTCTTTTACTTGTATTACGAACCACATAGAAATCAAGTCACTCCGAATGAGGGAGAGGCGCTATTTTTTACAGCCCCTTTTTGGAAGCATAATTCAAAGACTTGTGGAATCAGTTTTAAGGAGCAAGGCAAGGACGCACGTTTCCGGGAGGCTTGGGTGGTGGAAGGGGATCAGAGGGGCACGTTATGTGGTAGTCAACGCACGTGTCGCAATTGTATTCCATTGTGAGGCATGCCGTATATTTGAACGTTCCCACATAGAACAGTGTCACCAACAGCCGATCATGAAAGCTTCAGGCCCCGCCGCGGTGGTCTAGTGGCTAAGGCACTCGGCTGCTGAGCCGCAGATCGCGGGATCGAATCCCGGCTGTGGCGGCTGCATTTCCGATGGAGGCGGAAATGTTGTAGGCCCGTGCGCTCAGATTTGGGTGCACGTTAAAGAACCCCAGGTGGTCCAAATTTCCGGAGCCCTCCACTACGGCGTCTCTCATAATCATATGGTGGTTTTGGGACGTTAAACCCTACATATCAATCAATCAATCAATCAATCAATGAAAGCTTCGACGAAACTCACCAAACACCAAACAATGGCCGCCGAGTAAGGCAAATATCGGTTAGGCATAAACAGTGGAGGACAAAGCTAACCCAGTACGATGGCCTGCTGCTTCTCTGGTGAGCATCTGCAGAACATACAATTAGCGTAGATCACCTGCATCTTCTGGTAGTCTAAATATAAAGTGCGAACATATAGTGAATCTTTTAAGTGGGCTCAGATTCTATCGCCTTGCTCTGTAGGACACGTTAGAACAGCGCAAGCGCATTGTAACGAGTGGCGCAAACCTCAAGAGAAAAAAGGCCACTTCGATAAAGGTTTTACCACTTTAACTTATCTTTTCAATGAGTTCATGCTCCTTCAGGCTCCTTCAGGCTCAGCACTTGTTTCCGTCTTTCCCCGGCATATAAAACCGCACTGGCAGCACATGCATGCTTGTGAATCTCGCCTGCAAATATTGTCAGTCCTGAAGCACTGGCTGCCTCGCACATTCAATTGCAGTTCTTAAAAGGCTTTTGAACTCATCAGTCAATATTTGAGTCAAAGAAGAGTTCATCGTTTTTCTCGGCGAAATAGCCTGAAATAAGGTTGTTGTAAAGGCTTCAAGACAACTATGTCAAAATATGAAAGCATTTGCACTATGTAGCAGCTATCATATTCACTGCCCTTGCAAACATCAAAGGAGAGACACCTTTTGGGCCATTTCACACTGCTCAAGGCTCATCAAAGAGGTATATCGGCAAGACAGTCTGGCATCAGTAATGAACAATCTCGAAAGTGATGAACCTTGCCACCGTATGTAAAAAAGCGCATGCGCATTCACCCGGTGATCTTGCGCAGTTTCTCTCGAACCGTTACTTCATTAAGACGAAGGCTTGCGAAATGGGTGTCTTCAGGCGACATTCGCATTTGCATATCACCGAGAGTCGATATTGGTAGCCCAAATCTCCTGCCCCTCTACGCAGAAAGCGGTGAAGTATCTACACGCGTGGGTCGGGGACGCAAAAAGATAAAGAACAGAGGCACGAAGTCTCACGATAGTGTGATCTATTTAGGACAAAGATAGAAAAAAAACAATGAAGAGGTAGTGAGCGTGATAAGTTGAAAACCGCGACTCCTTTTTTTTTTCAGTTAAAAATGCCAAGAGGCGATCCTACACGCACACGATGAAGCTTGAGAGTCGATTATACATGAATTCCTCCAGGGCAACGGCAAGGCTCTTCAGATGTATTTTCGGCCCTTTGATGTTCACCAGCTCGGGAAACCGTCCAGACAGTCATCGCCCGAAAGAGATTTTTTTTTGAATGTGCACAGAAAGAGAGTTCCTAATGTAGGCGTGTACACACCGATTTTTGTGCTGACCATTTATTTTAGGGGCATCTTTCATGTGGAAAGTTTGAAACGACGAAGTTTTTACAATACAATAACACAATTAAAAACGATGCACAATATTTGGTGTGGACTGTCTAGACTTCAGGAGAAGGGTATTTGTCTGGGCTTGCAGGCAATTTGGACTTGGTGTCAGCTCCACCTAGGCTGGATAAGCAAGGCGGTAAACGTGAGAGCAATGAAGTAAAAACAGGGTCCGATGCATCAGAAAGAAATTGAAGAAGCATATCAAGCTAGGCGCGTTCGTACATTAGAACTTAATGTGAATGGCGCGAAGACAGAACAAGAAATACGACAGACAGGCACGCTCGTGTTTTGCACATTTCTTGCACCATCATAGTGCATTTACACCAGGTTTAAATTACTTTCCGTGTTCGTTGTGATAAACTAAAACACCGAATAATCAGTAAAATTTACCTCAAACGTAGGACAAAACACTCACTTAGTGCTGCCGTTTGCACGGATGGTGCCACAGTTACCGTTTTGCTCGAGAGTGTGCCCAAAGTGGGTGCAGGCATCACACTTCATTATTTGCTTGGCGTGTCACGTTTGTGCTCATTCTTTTTTCACCCTTGTTCATGCCTACGCACATGTGAGCTCACTTCATTCGCAACCTATCGAGTATGTTGCTTTGTATTTGTCTAGGTCACACGCTGCATGCCTGCGAGGTAACACGAATAAGCAGCATTTAAGTGTATAAACCTACACGAGATAGCCGGCAACTCGGCGAGCCAAAGCACCGCGTAAATGCGCATATGTTTAAAGTGAAGCTGAAAGCCTTGTAGAGTTAATTCAGACTCTCTGCGTGCGGCTGGCTATTACCACTGCAGCTTGCGCCAAACAGACGGAATGACAAGGGCTTCGTACTTTGCCACTTTTTAAAACGAGAGGTGTTTGGAGAGGACAACCTATTTTGTTCGTGCAGTTGTCCGCTACCAGTCTCCGTAACCGCTCTCGCGCTAGATGGGAAAATAAAATGAGAAAAAATACGGAATCGGACGGAATTCGAACATGTGTCCTCTTTGCGTCATTCTGGTACTCTGCCACAAAGCCACCCTGGTGCTTCAAACTCTTTTGCAAAACTACGCCATGTGGAAGTCATCTCGGGCAAGAAATTTCGTTGTAGTGTTTTGTAGACTGGGTGCGTTTTTTGGGTGACACAGATTTTTTTATTTTAATTTTTTTTGTAGTTAGGCTCCTACAGTTTTCGCGAACTCTACGTTGAAGCGGTAGCACATTACCGCAGCTAGAAAAACATTAAGATAACTAATCAACGAACACTCGTCAACTACCTGTTTAACTCAGTAAATTGCGGGCAGTTTTCATTCGAAGGTTGTAGTTCGTATAAATTCATATAATTCTCATTTGTTTCAAGGTCATTCGGAAAATTAATAGTGAACTTTCAAGGGGAAAGTTTAAACTCATCGAGCAGCGTGGTGAGCTGCGCAGTTTTTACCCGTTCCTCTCGAACCCTGGGCAAGAAAACCGCTATATAAACTTTCTCAAGTTCCTGAGTGAAAGTGACCGGAGCGTTCTTGTCGTGAGATTTGGATAGGTATGCGTTTTCTAAAAAAGAAGTCACAGCTTTTACGCAAACGCGAAGCAATGAACGTGATAGCAACAAATATGAAGGTCACGTGCAGAATGGCAAGAAGATCGAACCGTGCCCCGCGTTTCTCACGCACAAATGACGCACGAAACGTTCTCACAAGTGCAGATGAACGCGAATAATGGTCTCAGTTGTTAATTCACTGTGTCTCAAAAGCAAGCATTTTTCGCAAACAGCGGCTGTGCAACAATTCATGTGACCTTTGTGCGCCCCATAACTACAACAGAATCGCCCCGTCGCGGTGGTCTAGTTGCTAAGGTACTCGGCTGCTGACCCGCACGTCGCGGGTTCGAATCGGGGCTGCGGCAACTGCATTTCCGATGGAGGCGGAAATGTTGTAGGCCCGTGTGTTCAGATTTAGGTGCTCGTTAAAGAACCTCAGGTGGTCAAAATTTCCGGATCCCTCCACTACGGCGTCTCTCATAATCATATGGTGGTTTTGGGACGTTAAATGCCACATATCAATCAATCAACTACAACAGAATCATTCCAGTGCAAGCCCAATGTCAGCCGAGACGTATGATCCTCCCCACGGGGAGATAAGGGCGCGCGAGTGATCGTCCACTCCACTCCCCTCCCCTCCTCTCCCTGGGACAAAGTACGCGCGAGAGATGAGAGCCACCGTTCGCTCATTGCGCCATCTTACTGATGATGCTGAAAACATGATAGTTTCCCCCTCCCCCTAGATGTGCACTAGCAGCGGTAAATGGTAGATATAAATAGCTTGCCGTTTGATCGTTAAAGGAGGCACCTTTCG
The DNA here is from genome assembly GCF_043290135.1 of Rhipicephalus microplus. Classification (NCBI taxonomy): domain Eukaryota; kingdom Metazoa; phylum Arthropoda; class Arachnida; order Ixodida; family Ixodidae; genus Rhipicephalus; species Rhipicephalus microplus. The sequence continues at coordinate 351,199,653 of NC_134710.1, read as the reverse complement.
GTGGCCCAGTGGTTAACGCCTCGCATTCACGAACTGGAGGTCCCAGGTTTGTTTCGCGCTCCAGAGTCTGTTTTTTTGTTTTTTTAATTTATATATACCTATTTTTATAATTATGAGCTGGCAACTCAAAATATGAACACTGAGATGCAGAGCACTTTCAGAAACCACTGACTAAATTGTTTCATGTACGAATCGTCTCGCGCTGTTATTTTTTCCACGTTGCAAAGAAGGCCCACGAGACGTGAAAAGAAGCCGTGTGATGGACCACGAACGCAGTGCTATGGTGCTGCTATAGGCTTTCTTTACAACGCACAAAAAAGGACAAGGCTAGCCGTATTGTCATTCTGACCCTCATGAATTCAAGTGCCCACGAGTCACTTTTTTCTGTAAATAATATGCGCCCCATATGTGGTATCTCCGCTTGGGCCTCCGAGGCATTCAAAAAAATAATAAATAAGTAAATAGACCAACACAGCATGGGAGTGTGAAGCTGGGCCAAGACACGCCAACTCAACCCTTCTAAGGGGAGGCGATTTAGTTCCGCAGTGACGAATACTGCTCACAAGGGAGGACAAGAGTACCCTCCTGGACCAAGCTCAGTGAGCCGCAGGAGCCAGTAGACAACTGTACTGAGAGGCGCAGCCGGAACGGTCATTATTTTCCTGCTTAGTAAAGCCCTTGCTCCTCAACCTGCTCTACCTCTTTTAAAATTACTCCTTTTTCACTCTTTATCTAAGGTTGTGTGCATATGAAACGTTCTGATCTCTAAAGCTAATGACAGAACGCGTAAGTGTGTTTCATGAGTAAAAGTTGTTGTTGTCGTAGTTGTTGGGGTTTTATATCGCAGAAACACGATATGATTATGAGAAATGCCGTAGAGGAGGTCTAGTGATAGATAGATAGATAGATCAATAGGTAGATAGATAGATAGATAGATAGATAGATAGATAGATAGATAGATAGATAGATAGATAGATAGATAGATAGATAGATAGATAGATAGATAGATAGATAGACGACAACGGTGCAGAGCTAAGCCCCACGTCTAGTCTAGGATGCTACTCCAGGTGAAATGGTGAAGCATAAAACGAAGGCAGCGAGAAAAAAAGACAACACATTTACAGCGCCACGTTTATGAGGCCCACTGGCCCGTAGTTTACACTGTCTGGTTTATTCTAAATATCAGGTTTAGGTCACGAATAACTTTGTTTACAAGTGCCCCCCCCCCTTTTTTTTCCCCTGTTTGTGACTCCTCACTAGAAAAATCTGTGCTCTCTGGTGCACATTATTGCCAGTTGAAGGCATCAATGCTGTAGCTGAGTCACGCTGAAGTGTGAAGTATCATGGCACCAACCTCTCATTACAAAACTTTAATAATAATAATGTGAAGTATCATACTCACGTACGCTTTCTTTTTCCACCTGCAAGAAATCTGGGCGAAAATTGTGCTGAACCCAATTGCATCATGTGTTTTGAATCAACATATAGGAGTTCGCGTGTTGGTCTGTGTGTGTGTGTTTTAAAATTTCTAATCTTATCACTATGTCCATATGCAACGGTGCTTTTTCTACTATACATTAACGACTTACCTAATGGCTGTTCTAAAATTTGTTCATTTGCTGATGACTGCGTAATTTATCGTCCTTTACTTAACAGCGCTGACAGACTCTCTCTACAGCCCCACAGTGGTAGTCTAGTGGCTAAGGTACTCGGCTGCTGACCCGCAGGTCGCGGGTTCGAACCCCGGCTGCGGCGGCTGCATTTCCGATGGAGGCGGAAATGTTGTAGGCCCGTGCACTCAGATTTGGGTGCACGGTAAAGAACCCCAGGTGATCGAAATTCCCGGAGCCCTCCACTAAGGCGTCTCTCATAATCATAAGGTGGTTTTGGGACGTTAAACCCCACATATCAATCAATCAGACTCTCTCTACAGTCTGAACTTTCTCTCATATAATTCTGGTGTAACAAATCGCTAATGTCTTTAAACGCAAGCAAAACATCCCTTCTAACGTTTCATCGTCGTCAATCATTCATTTATACTAAATACACGATAGGTGGTTTTGAAATAGGTGCAGTTTCATCATATAAATACCTTGGTTTTCCCTTATGCAATAACCTTACTTGGCCCGTTCTTATCTCTAACATCACGAACTCGGCTAATCACACGCTTGGCTATTTGCGTTGTAACCTGCGCCTTGTTCCTCCCCCGGTAAATCTAATAACATACTTAACACTTGTTCGGCCAAAACTTGAATACACTTGCTCAGTTTGGAACCCACATCAAACTAACCTGTCATCTGCGCTGGAATTCGTACAAAATCACGCGGTTAGGTTTGTTCTTTCGGACTATTCCTATCGCACCAGTGTCACCGAACTCAAATCATGTCTTCATCTTTAAAGCCTTGCGTAGCGCCGCAAAACTGCCAGATCACGTCTTTTTCATAAGTTCTATCACTTTTTACGTGAACAGGCTAATATCGAAGCCTTGCATCGTTCTTCATGCCATCTTGACCACCCTAATGCAGTTTATTCCCCGGCCGCCCGAAATTCCGGTGACATGAACTCATTTTTCGTTCAGACTGCAAAAGACTGAAATCGTCTTACTGCCGACGTGGTGCACCACTCCAGCCATACATCCTTCAGGGCATCTATATAAACCATCATGTAATAGTTATACCCAGCTTTCATGTAATGCCCCTCACGGAGCATTTAGGGTATTATTGAAAGAAACTAAATAAATAAATAAATAAAAACTAAAATTACGTGCCATTGCATTAAAAGTCATATTGGATGAACTACGCGTCGGGGTGTTGACTGATTTCACAAGGAGGCTGCCATTTGTTTCCGCTGCAACACCGTATAGCGTTTGCCATTTTTCGCCCCTGCGTGGGAGTGTGGAGATGTGCGGCAGTGTCTGCAGCGTATGCACTCGGTACGTAGAACATTGCTGTCTTCGTGGTACATGGCTGAAACACAGCGACGCTTCGCGAGTGTAAAGGCGCTAGTAAATATTCGCTAAGCTGTTAACTTCAAAATGGCTGAAACAGAAAGCTGCGGTGACCCACGAGACGTTCCCGCAGTGGTGCCAACAATAGACAGAAGGTCATAAGGTTAATAGAATTTCCATACATTCCACAGGTAGCAGGTGTAAATGGGTTATTGGTTGGTAGATTTTGTTATAGCTGGCCTTTTACCGTTCATAGATTATGCACTAGCGTTGTGTTTTCGAACAACTCTCTAAGTAATCGTGGAAACGTAAATGGAGACAAGCGAATACTTACGTCATAGTGCAGCTGTACAACTAGTGCGCGCATTAGTGTTTAAATTGACTCTCGGGCTTTTTCGCCGTGAGTCATTGAGTTTAACGTGACTCTATATTCGCCAGCATATCACCTGGTTACGCTCATAACGTTGCGATACAAAGTTTATGGAACTAATGAAGCACTAACACCGATGCCTGCGTTGATTCGTGCCGTCATCGTAGTCAAAAGCTTGTCCCTGATTGTTCCGCAGGATAACAAACATATGTATGGCGGATCCATAAGCTAGAACTGCCGCGCAGGAGACACACAAAAAGAAAGTAAACGTCTTGCACATCTGGAAGCACGGCATGGCGTGAGTTCGCTTCAGCGCAAGCAGCCGCCATTGAAAATAGGCCGAACGTGCGCCCGTTTTAAATGCGAAACATTTTTAGCAGTCTTCGGCGAGTTTGACCGTATCAATCAATCAATCAATCAATCAATCAATCAATCAATCAATCAATCAATCAATCAATCAATCAATCAATCAATCAATCAATCTATCTATCTATCTATCTATCTATCCTTCTATCTAGCCGCCTAAGACTTTTAGCTCTCCTGCCCGTTTGGGTAATCGGACCTATAACAAAATTGATATGGCATCACATGGCTGTATGACGAGCATAAGTGACTAGTCATAACATAAATATCATATATATATATATATATATATATATATATATATATCGTGAATGTCAAAAGTTACTTGTGATCGTCTTGCTGATCTTCCAGTGGTTTCCTTCACCTGACATATCGCAAAACTGGCATGGTATGACATGACTGCGTGGCAAACATAAGGGACAGATCCTCACGTGGAAATTATGACATGTGTTTCATGTAAGAACATGACTACATACCACGCTCATTATGCGCTCGCGGCCGTTTCGCTAACTTCACATAAACGAAGTTTTGTATTACCTGACGTGAATGATTCACGACGGTGTACGTCTGGTGCAAAAATGTAATCACGACATGGATGTCATGTAAAAGCATGACATGCCCCGCTCATAATGCACTTGCGGCGGTGGCCTTTTCACTACCATCAAATATACCAATTTTTTATTACGTGAGGTGAATTGATGACGAGGGTGTATGACTGGTGCAAACATAATCATGACATGCGTGTCATATAGAAACATGATTACTTGCTACGCTCATAGCGCACTCGCGGCTGTTTCGCTAGCTTCACAAACACCGAATTTAGTATGACCTGACTTGAATGGATGGCTGAGCGCAAAGTTCAGGCGCGAACATGATAATGATGACGTGGAGGTCACGTACGGCATAATTTACGTCTGCCTCGTAACGTTGTGCTGTTTTTATTGTGACCATTCAAACTATCCTGTTCGTACTTCGCATATTATAGAATCTCGTTATCCGTGAGATCTACCAATTTGTTTGTAACATTGTTGTCGCTTTTTATTTAAAGAAGTGTCATGACAAGCACATGTATGTGTTCCAGCGTAAGTCAGCAAAAAGGGGCAGATTCACTCAAAAAACATACATTGCTTCTTGGACTCACTCGGACTCACACTCACGTAACATTTCTTTGACCGGAGGTGCCCATACTCTTACTCACCAAAATATTACTCATGCGGACTCCCTCAGACTAGGGCTCATGGCTTCATCTGAGTCTGAGTGAGTCCAGTTGATTCGACTGATGAGTCTAGTAGTAGGAGGAGGTAAGTTTATTACAGGAAGGTAGAAGGCTCGGCCTGAGCGATAGCTTGCTCTAGTGTACTACTCTACACAGGGGGAGGGAAAGGGGAAAAGAAAGAATAATGGATGACGATGGTGAGATAGAGAGGTGAGTATGTAGTGTTCTTTCTAGCTGAGACACATTTCATAGCCACGCACATACTCCAGTTGTTTCCAAAAAGGTTATAACTGCTCTTGTGACCGCAGTTGCACTGTTGGTGTCTGACCAAGGGACCAACATGGCCTCATCAGTTAATGACCTACTGTGATATAGTTCAGTAGAAGAAATCAGTGTTTGTCGTTCACGTGCGTATGCTGGGCAGACACAAACGATGTGCTCAAGTGTTTCTGGCACATCACAGTGTTCACAATTAGGACCGGCGTCACTGCGACTGATGATATGTGCGTAGCGTCTGGTGTGCGCTACACCAAGACGAATGCGGTGGATCACACTTGTGAGTTGCCGTTTCAATTTAGGGGGCACGCGGAACCTCATTTCCGGGTCCCATTTGTGAAGTCACTAGTGTCGCCGTTCCGGTTTGGTCCAGTGCTGAAGTGTGTAGCTGCGCATCACGCAGCGAAGCAGGGCGTTCGTGTCAGCTCGTGAAAACGCAATACGTACTTCAAGGGCACTGCCTAAGGCATTTTTAGCTTCAGCGTCTGCCTCTTCGTTTCCCATCACGCCGCAATGAGCGGGAATCCATTGGAAAGTTATAAGATGACCATTTGTTGAAGCAACCTGAACAAGTTCTGCGATTTCTATGGCCAAGCTGTAATAGGGACCTTGTTTCATGATGCAACTAATGGTTTGCAAAGCGGGTTCGGCATCACAGAAAATCGTCCAGGCTCGAGGTCACTCTCCGGAAATAAATCTTATTGCCTCCCGGATAGCGACAAGCTCTGCGGCAGTTGATGTGGTTTTATGGTCCACTTTGAATGGTCGAGCGATAGCCATGTCTGGGATGACAAAGACTGCAGCGGAAGTGTTTACCGTGGTGGATCCCTCGGTGTACACGTGCAGAGAATCACTGTACGTTGTATAAATGTGATATAGGGTCAGTTGTCTGAGGCCAACAAAAGAAATGAGTGACTTCTTCGTGATTCCAGGTATCGTAAAAGAAACAGGTGGTTTAGGCAGGACCCATGGAGGCACTGCAGGGGAACTTGGCGGAGAAAACCTTGATGGTATAATATTTTCATGCCATGATATTACTCTTGAGAAACTGCAATCTTGGTGAGTGGCGGGTAGTACTGACAGTGGGTGTTGTCTGTGTCTGCTCAGCAATCGGAGGTGAACTTTAAGTGGCTCGCAGAGCATGTATACACAGAAGGGACAAGCCCGAGCCTCTGCGATTGTCCTATTTGTTGAAGTACAGCGCGGTAGACCCAAGCATCTTCGTAAGCGTTGAGCTTGAACACTCTCTAACGTCTTCAAACAACTAGGTCTCATATTGGAGAGCACCGGCATGCTGTAGCGAATGTATCCCACAATTAGAGCATTGTACAATTGAAGTAGCGATGATTCTGACGGGCCCCATCTTGCTCCTGCTACGTGGCGAAGAACGAGAGCAAAGCTTTTGAGCAAAGCATTTAAGTACTGCGACATGCCTCGTCCACGATAGATCTCTGTGTACGACAACCCCAAGGAACTTGTGCTGCGTTACAGCAGGTATCGCTGTACCATTAATAAATATCGGGTATTTCGACATATGCTTGCGCGTGAACGCAAGCAGTGCGCATTTGTCGATTGAAAGAGTGAGCCCCTGACGTCGTAGATATTTGTATGTGATCGTCACTGCACGCTGTAGTCGAGCTCGTAATTGCGGACGAGTAGTTCCGGATGTCCATATGCATATGTCATCAGCGTATGCACTGATCTTCACCGTGCTGGGAAGTTCTGCTGCTAGGCCGATCATTGTGACATTGAATGGAATCGGGCTGAGAACTCCTCATTGGGGAACACCACGATGAACCTTATATCGATCGGTGTCTCCGTCATTTGTCGTCATGTAAATGGTGCGGTCCCTAAGGTAGCTAAAAATCCAAGCGTACAGTCGTCCACCGATGTCGAAATCTTCCAGTGCGTCAAGGATCGCATAATACAGCACATTATCGTAGGCACCCTTAATGTCTAAGAAGACCGCCGCTACTAGTCTGCATTGGCTTCTTTCCTCTTCAACGCTGGTGATCAAGTCGACCGCACCATCAATGGCAGATCAGCCTCTTTTGAAGCCGTTCATAAATGCAGAAAAGGAGTTGTTGCTCTCTAGAAGCCACTCTAATCTTGACAGTACCATTCTTTCTATCACTTTTCCGACGCAGCTGGCTAAGGCGATTGGTCTGTAGGAGGAAAGTGCATAAGGACACTTCCCCGGCTTAAGAAATGCGTTAATGCGACTGCATTTCCAATGAGCTGGAACTTCTCCTGGCTCCCATGAGGCGTTATAATGAGATAACAGGATACGTCGTGCTTCTGTATCAGGATGGTTGAGTGCAGCATACGTGATTCCGTGAGGTCCTGGTGCCGATGATCGGCGGGAGGCAGAAATCGCAGCGTCAAGCTCATGCATTGTAAAACGTACATCAAGGGGCTCGTCAGACGATGGAGGCGCAACGGTAGTAAGAGGCTCATTAGTGGCAAGACCATCAGTGGTGTCCACGATGAGGCTACAGCATTCGCTGGCTATCTCAACTTCGGTCCGTCCCTAATGTAGAGCAACCACTTGAAATGGTTCACGTTGTTGGGGAGTTGTCTGCAAACTTCGTGCCACCCGCCAGATCTTAGATAGAGGTTGCCTGGGGTCCATAGATCCACAGAAATTTCTCCAACGTTGCCTGTCAATCTTGTCAAGATGCCGAAGAACATGTCGTTGAGCTCGACGACAGGCGGAAAGGTCTGAAGGCGACTTCGTTCGTCTGTATCGGCGTTCGGCACAGCGACGGATTGCACGAAGGGCCTCGTATTGGGAGTCAACTGCTGATCTCTGCACCGGTAGGTTAACCTGTTTGGTTGAGTCACGCAGTGAAGAAGCAATGATGTTCTCTACCTCGGATGGATCAGTCGTGTGCTCACAGCCAGACTTGACAGATGCCTTGAACAGTGTCCAGTCGGTTTGACGGATGTAGCGTGTGTGCGTGCGGCGAAACCACCTGAACTGAACATAGGTTGGAAGGTTGTCACTGTCGCGAGTGTCCAAATCTGTGCACCAACATGCGGAAGGCAGAAGGCTTCTGGAAACGAAACAGAGGTCGAAGCAGCTGCTGTAGGACGTGCCACGAACAAATGTAGGTGATCCGTCGTTGAGTACGCTTAGTTCATAGTTGCATATAAAATTGGCCAAATCCCTTCCGCGATAATTCGTTGTAGTGCTACCCCAAAGATGTTGATGTGCATTAAAATCGCCGATCACAATGTGTGGCCTTTGTGCTGCTTAGAGAATGGTCCCCTGGTGAAAGCAGTCCATCTGTGCGCTTGGGTGTATGTATCCTCCTATTACTGAGAATGTCCGCTTTTTATGTGTTATAGTCAGATTCACGTAATCATTGCTGGTATGCGACGCGACTTCATGTCTCAAGAACGTCAAATCATGGCGTATACAAACGAGAACTTTGCTCGTACGTTGATCACTGCGGGACCAAATCTGGATATATCCAGATATACGAAAAGTTGAAATCATATTCGGTTCACATATAACGATAACAGGAAATTGATATTTAAAAACCCATTGTCTGAAGTCTGACAGACGGCCGCGTAGGCCACGAGCATTCCATTGCATAACAAGTGACTGGCACATGCGTTCTTCGAACATCAGTGCCATGTTCACATACTGAACAACCAGTAGAAGAGGCTCCAAAACCTCAAGTAGCTGCACAGCCGCCTTATCAGCGGGAGTGTTTAGGCTGCTGAAATCTTACGCATCGAACCCATCAAATTTTTATGCATAGCCTTGACATCTGCGTTGTCCATCTTCTTGTTTTCTTCATTGGGGGTAGGGGCATTATGTGATGATGGCGCTATCGTACCTCTTGACGGTAGTGAAGGCCACTGAGTCTCCGACGTGGGGAGAGCCAATGACTGGTTACATTGTACTTGCGTGGACTGTATTGGCATTTGAGCATCTGTATCCTCCTTTCTGGCCGACAAAATTGGCTAGTAGGTGGTGAGGACACGATTTTGTGTGTGTCGTATTTGATAAGCTATGAGCACTGCTGCTTCATTTGAGTCGGTGTCGCGAACGATGTTCACGGCGCCGTACAGCCCTTTCAGCTTCTCTGTGAGTGGAGTGGTCTCGAACGATCTTCTTCAGGATACTAACTTCATTCCTCATTTTGGGACATTCCTTTGATGTTGCATCGTGGGCGCCTAAGCAGTTTGGGCATTTGGCCACAGCATTGCAGTTATCACCATCATGAAGGCCACCGCAATGCTTGCAGGTTACTGCACCCTTGCAAACTGCACTAACGTGCCCAAATTGCATGCATTTATGACATTGGAGAGGTTTTGGCACGTAAGGACGTACCGAGTGCCTCACGTACCCAACTTTTACATGTGTGGCTAACGTCTTCGACTGAAACACTACTTTAACACATCGCGTGCGTCCAAAGCGGCGGAAACCAAGCACGGGAGCCGACGATGACAGCAGTTTCTCCAGACTCGAGTCTGTTATCTCCTCATCCACATCATATATAACTCCTGTTGTCATTTCTTCGTCATACGCGGAGAATGCGCGAACTGAAATGTTTCCTAATCGAACAATCGCTTTCAGCGTGTCCAATAAAGCCTTCGTAGTGACCTCCACGGACAGTATGTTCTTTCGGGTATTTATGCGTATTTCTACGACTTTCCCTGGAGCGATGAACTCAAAGTACTCTGACAGGTTCTGCCTATTTAGAGAGTTCAAGATGTCTGTCTTCGATGTCGGCACATACGAAATGGTGTACGACCGCATGCTACTCGCCTTTGTCTGTGCTTGCCGGCTAGTGGGCGATGTCCGGCTGATTTTCCTCTTCAGGCGTCGGCTTGGTACGACCACGTAGTCGCTGTCCGAAGCCATATCTTCAACAGAGGAGTCATCAGAATCGTCAACGTGGGCCACGCTTGGGCCGGGGTGAGAACTTGTGTCAGACGCACTATGATGTGGTCGGCCCGGTCCCGTTGCTGGATGGGGTTTTGATCCCCCATTCTAAGGGGAACGCCCCTCCGAGGTGTGTCGATTATTGAAAAGTCTAGGCAAAAGGATTAGAAAACTCACAGAGCTCGCAGCAGAGGCTCTGTGACAACTTTTTCTTCCATGAGTCTAGTAGCCTAGAATTAGCCTTTGCGAGAATAGTATCAATGCTCTTTAGCTCCAGTATGTAAATAATTGGTGCTCTCTTCCGACACTTTGATATCCCTTTTAGTAACGAATTAAGATGGACTGTCAGAAACAGGGGAAATTCGCATGGAAAATTCCAAGGCACTCAGTAATATATTCGAAGAAATAAAATGAAGATATATGTTGTTTTGTATGTGTTTCAGTAATAAATAATGAGTGTGTAACTATTTATCTAATTATTTATATATTTTGCTACCAGTCAGCTTCAGTACTTGGATAAAAAGAATCAACTATTGGGCCCGGAATGCATTAACATCTTTTTTTTTGCTGTATGCATTGTGACCGCAAAAAAAATATATCACATTGGTACTTGAACGCAGCACGTCAAACGATCGCCGAATATGGTTGTGCCTGCAGCGAAGTCATCCTCTGTAGCAATGCGCAGCCCAATGAAACTAAATAATCGCTAGTTGTCTAATCAGAAAACCTGCCGGAATGTGAACACTGCGTTTCAGACATTCTGGAAAAACTAGGTGGCGTGTGACATGCCTTCGAAGTTCGCGTACACATTCGTGTACACCGTGACAGGAAGACTCTTCGATTAACATGAATAACGAGTAGTTGAACACCAGGAAGGGTCTAGTTTTTTAAGAGTGACAAAGATATGTTAGACAACCTACCTGGAAGAGTTGGTTGGACTATGCCAAGGAACCGCCTTACGTAACTGATGTCTCGATCAATAAAGAGAAGAATGGTGTATGAACTATAATGCTTTGGAATTCGTGTGAGTAGACATGTGTGTAAACAAGAATCTAGGTAAGGCTGAAAGTAATGCTGAAGATGAGAAGATTAAAGTTCAGGTAACGACCTGGATTTAACGATTGTAGTCGATTATTCAGAACACTAAGGATGCCGCGAAAAAAAGCGCGGTTGTCATAAACTTTCTTAGTTATCGTCGCAAAATTGACAAGTCAAGAAATGACGTGGCATCGAAAAAACGCTAAAAGCACATTGTTCAGCTAAAGGACATTTACGCCATGCGCGATTTTCTGCCATGCAATTGGGGAGTACTCATTTCATAATCTTGAATTTGCGCTCGGTCAGATTTCGGTAGCCGCAGGCAACGTAACTTACGTGCTGTGGCATAGAAATGGAGGATGGTCATTTTAAAAGAGCAATTTTTCGGGAAAAGTATTTCTCGCATTATCCACCAGCATCAGCATTCCTTCTTTCTGCTGCAGATGATCAATTGTTCCATCACCCAAGCAGACTCCCAAGCTGGTTTATTGAAGAAAGGGTCGCAAAGATAGATACCCGATGTAATAAAATATTTGTCGGAAAAGGAGGCTTGTGACAAAGTGAAGTGATTTCCTAGGAAGTTGCACCTCGCATGTCTCGGCTGCCAGCCTTTGGTACTATTGATTATATATTCGTTCTTGCCGCCAAACACAGTGCCGTGGTAGCCCACCATCCTGTTCTCGTCCGATATTCCAAATTTCGATTGCACAACTGCTTAAGCGCACTTCTCCCCTCTCTCCATCAAAAGCAAACAAATTCACTTTTTAAATGGCGGCCACACACAACACGGAAATGCCCGCACACCAGCGGCAGTGGCCGAACGACCAGTGGCGAGAGAGAGCGGAGAAAATTCACCGGTTGTAGGCTACGCTCCTCCTTTCGATGAAAACATTCTATAACTAATAAATGACCTATTATGGGGAAGGTTCGTACCGTCGGGAAGCGCGAAACGAAAGCAAAATCGTCGCAGAGGTCGGCGAGAAAAAAAAAGGAAGAAAAAAAGTAGGAGAAGGGCGACACTTACCTAATTTTCACGAATTTACCTCGGCGTTGTTTGTCTAATCAGTGATTATGACGGCAGTTCGATAAGAGGCAAACTTACGCAAATAACAAACAGGTTCCACAATGGTGTGTTAATATACGCGTCACAGCAAAAGCGGCAGAAATGGTCCGACCACAATTGTGAAACACTCACCATTCAAGCCCACAATATTCGTCTGGCCAATTGTGACACAGTAACCATTCAAGCCAATATTATTGAACCTGTTCGCTCTCTTACCTAACAGGGTTTTTTTCAAAATATCAGCGCACAATCAGAAGACATTCATGGAAGCTATCAGTGTCCCCATGACGAAATCAAGTTGTTACATGAGAAAGATTAGTAAAATGAAGTACCAGCCCGCCAATATTGTGTTCTTAACTCTGGGATAAATGCGTTCATAAACTTATGAGACCTTAGGGGGATCGTACTCCTTAGCGCCAGCTTGGTTTTACAACATGATGTTCCTTATCATGCACCGAATACATGGCACAAAAGCTTATTCGGCTGCTGTACATAAGGAATTGGGTCCACCAGGTCAATCCATAGCCTGACAATTTAGTGAAAATGGCCTGAAAGAATCATTATTTCCACTTGTGAACGAAACAATATAACTAAGTTTGCGAGCCCGAAAAGACTACGATTGCTGATTTGTTTTTCTCTACCTCAATTGTCCTCAAGCTAACTGTTGGCAAAACAATCATTCAGGCCCCTTCACCTTCCCGTGTTGGTGTTCGTTTTTTTGTACTCTTTTTCTCATTTTGTTTTTGTATGACTCTCCACCTTATAAGGCTTTACGCCACTGCGGGTAAGATCTGTGCTACTCTCTTTTGGTTCGCATATATTCCCAAAAGGCAATTACGCTTTGTGCCTGACAGCGGAAGTTCAGGCCTGGCAGGTGAATCTTGGCGTCTGTGGCTCGAGTTTCATTTAGATGGGAAAACTATCGTCCATATATTTGCGGTTGCGACAGCTGCTCTTTTATGTTGCTACCACTCAGCGGCTAGATATCTATTCGTCCTATCTTTGTTGCTACGCGTGTAAACGTATTACTTTCTTATTCACACCCGCTTGTTTGTCCCGTCCAGAGATCTCGGAAAAACTTTCTGAGTGTATTGTTAAAACTGCCAGCGCTTAGTTATGTTTTGTTTCTTCGAGCACTTTTGTTGTGCGACAACGCTGTTTCGATGTTTGCGTGTAAAAAACAGCTAGGAGAATTTATTTAAGCTGCTCAAATTAGTTTTTTCCCTAACTATGGCATGGTATTGCACACCCAATGATTATTTTTGTCTTAATATTATCCATATGCCATGCTTATTGTAGGTACATGGTTCCGAAACATTGTATTGGATGATTGGTTAAAAGAACAAATAAATGGAGCTACAAAGTGATGCTTACAGTACCCCCCTTTCGTCTCAATATTTCGTTATATCTCAAGGGCAGGGTAGCCAACCTAGATACACTCGTGGTGCGAACGCATTGTGATTTTTCTTTTTTCTTACAAGCGATACCAGTAATTTGATTGGTGTTGCCTTCACAAGATATTATGCGCTGTTTATCGGCTGCATTCACAGAGGTCCCGATTGTGGTCACAGTCGGTTACTCATAACACTTGAAAATCATATTTGCGCCTATCACGGCATATGCACCAGAAAGTCAGAAACAGATCTCCTCGATTGCACACTTTCATTGTAGACCTTAGCCCACGAGATTGTGTTTGGTCACTGACAGCAGCACAATTGCGATTATAGGAGCACTTTTAGCCTTCCTGCTTGTTACCGGGCAGGATGCAGGTCTTTAGATTTTTTGCAGCCAATCGGCAATGTATTATCATTTACCTGTCGTAACTTCATCATTCATTTTTCGTCATTCATTTCACGCTGCCACAATTCATTGCTACCAGGAGATGAACGCATGACTGTCACTGTTGCCTGTGGCAACTGAAGTGTTGCGCTGGTAAGCAGGCGGATGAAGGTTCAATTCCAGGCATGAAGGAACAGTTAGGAAGGAATATTCAGCAATGCGAAAGAAGGACAGTAAAAGAGAAGGAGAGAAAGAAAAAGAACGAAGCGAGAGAAATAGTACGTCAAACACGCACACGCCAAGCTTCCCTTGTGCTTCTGACATTTTTTTTATTGTAGGGCGAGCACCAAGCGATATTGTTACTTACACGACACGTCTGATTCAGCTTCTGACTTCACTTTCAGTTTGGATGAACAATCTGCGGAAAATAATATCTTGTGAAGAGGGGGGCTGTTGTTGGGGTTCGTGATAGATATAATACTGGAGTATACATTCAGCCTGAAACAGTTGTTTGATTCATTGATATGTAAGTTTTAATGTCCCAAAATCCCTATAGGTATATGAGAGACGCCGTAATGAAGGGCTCCGGAAATTTCGACCACTTGGGGTTCTTTAAAGTACACACAAATATGAGCACACGAGCCTACAGCATTTTCGCCTCAATCTAAAATGTAGCCGCCGCAGCCGCGATTCACTCCCGCGACCTGCGGGTCAGCAGCCGGGTACGTTAGCCACTAGACCACCGCGGCGTGGCTCTGAAACAGTTTCAGATATAACTAATTGGTTAAGTGCTAAGAATAAATAGGAGGAAAAAAAACCAGGCGGCCGTCAATTTCTTAGCAGAGCTTCTGTGTACAGATAGACAGCAAAGCCCAGCCGTGGTGGTCTAGCGGCTAAGGTACTCGGCTGCTGACCCGTAGGTCGCGGGATCTATTCCCGACTGCGGCAGCTGCATTTTCAATGTAGGTAAAAATTCTGTATGTCCTTGTGCTTAGATTTGGGTGAACGTTAAGGAACCTCAGGCGGGTGGTCGAAATTTCTGGAGCATATACGGCATCTCTCATGTATGGTGGTTTTGAGCTGTTAAACCCACATATCAATTGAATAAAGATAGTCACTGAAAAAAATAATAGTTAAACCCAGGAGCCGAACGCTCAGTCAGCTCTAAAAAATTCAACCTTTCGTACTATGAGGTGAAGCATTCCTGATTTACATAGCAGCAAATGAGTGATAACTAGAGACCAGATTTGAGGCAAATGCCTACTTTATTTTACGTTTCTATTGTGTCACTTTGATATATCTGCATGAATCAAAGTCTAAGATGGGCTTTTATACTGCTGATAAATGCCTATTTCTGACATTTGTACGTAAGATTCTAAATGCACCTATGAATAGTTTCTTTTGTCTTCGTTTATTAGTACCTCGAGGGTCCCGAGGGACATTACATGAGCGGTGGGCAAAAGAAAAACGTGATAGACGAAACAAAAATAAAGCAAAGCAGCACTAACAACAACGTAGAAAAACAGAAGTAGATCTTAATTACAAATAAAATGTGGCTATTTACAGTGGTTTTAAATTGACCGAACTGAGATGATATGGCGATGTGGGCGTGAAACTCGTTCTAGTTTGGCGCTGTCTAAAGGAAAAAATTACTTCTGCAAGGTCTTTGTTTTTCGGCATACGGAATATGCGGCGTTAGGGTGAGAATGACGCGATGTTCGAATGGATTTGCAGGCCTGATCTTCGCATTATCTGGTGGCAAGGAATGAAAGAACTTACGTACATGCCCAAGCGTGAAACTTTATGGTGAGAGGAAAGATGAGGAAGATTAAATGGAGATTTGAGTGCTGACAAAATCATGCTATTCGAGTAATTCGAGACAGTGAATATGGAAGCATGGTTCTGGATGGATTCGAGCATAGTGAAAAGGTTAGCTGGATGTGGATTAAAAATACCATAATCATACACAATTTTCGGCCGGACGAGTGTTTTATAAGCTATTAATTTAGTAGCAGCTGCTGAATCAAGGTTGCCGCGAAGGTATGCGAGATCTCGATTAGCTGAGTTAGTGATGTAGATGATGTGTAATGTCCACGTCAGATTAGATAACATACGAACACCTGAATATTTAATAGTGTTGGTAGCCGCTACGAGATAGTTGTGAAGGTGTAAGGGCTATGTACTTTTACGTCGATGAAAAGTAATTAGAGAAGTTTCCTAATATTTAGAAATATTAACCATTCCTCATATCATTCTGCATAGTGTAACGATCTGACTGTATAACGGAAGAATATGAGACATTATTTACAGGGTAATACAACACGCAATCATCAGCGAATAGTCTAATATTGGAAATGGTGTTACATGGCAGGTCGTTAATGTAAATCGAAAAGAGGAGGGGGCCTAGTACAGTACCTTGTAGAACGCCAGAGTGAATGCGACAGAGGGGAGATTAGCAGGAATTAGCGACAGCAAACTGCCGGCAATGGTTTAGGAATTTACGAATCCAGTTAAGCACGGAGGGATCTAAGTTCAGGCATGAAAGTTTAACGATGAAGACTAATGAAAGCCAGAATGAAAAGCATGAAAGCAGTAATAATAGAAAACCTTTTCAAATGCTTTTTTGAAATAAAGAATTATAGCATCAATGGGGATATTATTATTAAAGTGCGAATGAATTTCATGCAGGAAAATAGCCAGTTGGGTTTTGAAAAAATGACCGGAACGAAAACCGTGGTCATTACATTGAAAAAAATTATTAGTAAAGAAAAAAAATGCACTACTTCAGTGTACACTATAAGCTTCATAATTTTTCAACAGACACTAATAATGGATATGGTACGGTAATAGTTAGGAGATGACCAATTACCTTTCTTGAACACAGAGACGATCTTCTCGATTTGCTAGTATTCTGGGACTGAACCTGAATCAAGTGAATATAGAAATATTAGTGATAATATGGCACTGGTTACACGTGTGCTGTTTTTGAGCACCTTGGTATTGATACCGTCAGTTCTAGCTTCTGATGACTTTTTGAAGTTGTCTATATTATGAACAATGCCACTTGGGTTAAAGGTTGATTGGTATGTGGGGTTTAACGTCTCAAAACCACCATATGATTATGAGATTATGAGATATGATTATGGGTTAAAGGTAATACAATTCATGGGTGACTGCGCATAGGGCAGAAATCAAGGAAGGGTCTGAGTGGTTTCATGGGTAAGAACAGAGCAAAAGGTAATAAAATTGCCACATTCTCTTTGGCAATGCGACAACCATTAGAATCGACTTACGAAATACCTTCCGTTTCTTCGGGTTTAATAGTTTTCCAAAACTGTTGAGGATTGTTGTGCAGCAGAGAAGCAAGCGTGGTACCGTAGATGCTACTTTTGGCATGATAGCTTGAAATTACATAATTTTTAGCTACAGTGAAGTACCTCGCTCAAGCAGTGTTAGAATTGGAACACTTAGCAGATGTGAAGAAGCTTTTTCTTATTGTTGAGTTTTTTTTACTTTACTGTTAAACTAAGGGGATTGTGCTCGTTCTTTAAAATAATGGTCGGGACATATTTTGCGGTTAGACGTAATACGTCATTTTTAAACATTGACCAGTTAGTTTCAATGAAGCGTGAGTGATAATGATTTTCGAATGCATCACCAAAGACAGGAAGTTCATCAGTCACAGAAGTGGGGTCACCTCTGTCGTACGTCAAAGCTTTTGAAGTTTTTTTGGTTTTAATAATAGAAAGGTAGACAAGGTACCATGAACAACACAGTGGTCACTCAGTGGAGGAAGATAAGTGAATGAGGAACAGATGTCGGCATGTGTTGTAGAAGGTAGGTCGATAAAGTTTAAAGAATGATTTGAAATGCGTGTTGGCTGAGTGACTAGTTGAGATAGACCGAATGTGAGACATGTGTTCAGGAAATCGCTTTGGATGATAATTCTTGACAACGTCACTGCATGATTGAACCAGTTTATCAAAGGAAAGTTGAAATCACGATAGTTGATTATAGGAGAGTCAAGATAGACTTTCTTTATAGTTTACAAACATACATCGAAGTTTTAATTGAACAAGCTGAGACTATTAGGTGGTCGATAACAGACACCGATAAGCATATGTGGCAATCAAGCATTTGAGCATAGCCATAAGAAATGAAGATTAGATGATACGTTTACTAACGTGCAAAGCAAGAATCAGTGCCCTTACTCTACTTAATCCGAATTTCGCGTTTGAGGCCGTTATCCATGTTACCGGGCAAAAGTGACATTTGGAAACCCTATGGGCAATCAGCTATGGAGTTACCGCGCACATGAAGCGCCACCCTTTCGAGGGTGGCTGAAAGCATTAGGACGTCCAAACAAATACTAACGTGAACCATGCAGCCAAGCGCAATAATTAGACGAGAAAAATAAGCTTGAAGGCTGCCGTTACTGTTGTATTTATGAATGCCACAACCATAAAAAGGTTTTAATATCAGGAATAATATTTCAGAGCATGCATAGTTCACTCCAAACGCACATACATGGGTTGGTGGTCTGCAAAACATCACAAGTCATTTATTTCAATTTTGCCTTGAAAACTTTAACGAAAACACATGAAAACTTAGGTTGGGTGAACATTACGCGGTATATTACAAACACCGTATGTATTCTATTGTAACACGACCACAGTTTTAGCGCGAGGAGTGACATTTCATTACGCCTGCGAAGAAAAAAATAGAACTGGGGTACTTGAAAAGTGAGGGTAGACTTTAGAAAAAACATCTGACAGAAAAAAACAACAACCTTGCGTTAGATTCGAGTGAATACGACATATTATACCTGACTGTCACAGGCTCAGTGGCAGACTGGTTACAAGACAATAACTGCTGGAAAAACTGTGATGATCTACGTACATTGCATTACTGACCACACACTGCATGCCTACCAAGGAACCACCACAAAGTCAATTACCACCAGGTTGTTCAAAGCCATTCCTTTTTTTATGTACCAGGCTTAGACGACGGTCGACCGCAAGCTTTCGAGCGGTCTGCAGACGATGGCAAGTCAACTTCATTAAAACACGAGACCTGCGACATGTTTGCATTTCCACTAACACCACTAATCTTCATTTCACACTAGACTTTCATGTGTATGTTGCATGAGACATTCATTTCACAATTCACCGTCAGCTTCTAAAGCTTATTTTGAAGACTGCGATACGAGCATTTTGTAGGTTCATTTGAACACACCATAAAGAAAAGCGCGTAGCGAAGCAGCTTCATTATTATAAGGACGTCCAAATTATCACGCAAAAAAAGGAACACCGTTATGCCAAGCAAAGCTACGGTGCATATTGTTCCCATTGCAGTGTAGTGGCCAGTTCTAAGGTTTTTGTTATTGACAATTATTTATTTATTCATAATAATATTTTAACTAAAATATTCGTAAAGTTATGAAAATATTATTGAGGCAGTTGTGTGCATGTTGAAGTAACATTTGTGCGAGCTAGCTTACTTAAACAACGTACTGATTGCGTGCGCATTTTTCCTCCTAATAAAGAAAGCCTGCGAAAAATAAGAAAAATAAAAGTTGTATAGACCACTGCCTTCCTCAAAATGAAGCGCCTTCCGCAAAATGAAGGAAAAAAAAAAACTAGGAATCTCGCTCTCTGCCACTTCCTGTCCGCGGAGAAATGCGCCACCTTGATCTTACACCATCAAGCTCTAATCGCTCGAATGAGAGTAGTCATCCGGTTGCGAACATTTCACCGTGAGACACAAATAATAACGGTTACGTACATGTAATCAAGCGGAGGAATCGCTGCAAAACTGTCATATGTTGCTGGCAGCGAACCTGTACCTTTGTCAATGTGAAATTACACTGTCTCTGGCAATAGAAAAGAGGCAAAGTGGTTGCTTCTACTAAGATTATTTGAGGGCGCTGCTTTCTTTTGCGGGTTAGGGTTTCTCGATGCACGCGCCCCATCCACCGCTTCAGAAAGTGGAGACAACCACATCGTCTGCTACGGAGTGCGCCATTACGATGCCCTCTCCGATTGCCACCTATAGCCACGACGGCGAGCCAATGAGCGTTTCGCGGCTGCATACAGAGTTTCTTGCGTAAAAACATGTGATACTCAAACAACATGTGAGAAATATAATGTTTTTTTTTTCATCGGGAGCGTGAAGGCCTTAGATATCAAGTCTGTAGTCTTCATTTCCAAAGTGAAATTAGCAGCTGGAGTTGCTCGCAGCGGAAAAAATACCGTTGACGGAAGCCGAGTTAACACCTTCAATTAGCGTCTTTTTGGACTAGTCGCTAACTATTTATATAGGTTAAAGATGTGAAACACGCACAGCTAAGTCACATGACCATTGAATGTATCTGGGTGGGGTGTGCATTCCACAAAATTGTAAAAACAGTAGCCACTTGCCAGCTGGCTAGAAAAAAAGAATAAAAATACGCGCTGCCGAGAGAAAAGAGAAAAATCACCGCATATCCATGGAGTGAATTATGATGCGTGCAGCGAAGCGTTTATTCATGCTTCCGTGCTCCTGTCCGTGCGTCCGTTCATGCGTTCGTCTGTCCGTCCGTCCACCATATTCAAGGAGCACAGCATAGCACGGACGGACGAACGCTTCGTTCAACTCATCATCATTCATCATGAGTGGGGTTAAGTGTGCGTTCGTCCCTACGTTCTTCGTTTCGTCCATCCTTCTGTCTGTCACTCACACTAGCGCCACATGTTGAGTGAGTCATAGAACTAAGTGGTTACGAACCGGTCACAGACATGCATGAACAAACCCACGGTTTTAGAAGCTTCACCCCTACAAATTGATTGCGTACCATATTTTCATATATGGTTTTTGAATTATTCAATAGCTACCTCATTTACAGACCGCACCTTGCAACGCACAGTAGATTGTACGTTGTTTTCGTCTCTTATACTTTACTGCAAACAGCAGATTGGCGAAAATTCTTGAAAACATATCATACTATTTGGTGATGTACATGTGGTTCTCATGGCTATAATTCATAGCTCACACGCAGACATTGACTGTCAAACCAGGTTTAGTGTGTTTTGTATAAGAATATATGGTAAAGTGGCAATTTCTGAAGCATTCATTGATATCGCTAAAGTGAAGCGACCACACGGCTTTATAACAATGAACAAGCAAATTGCAATTATTATACAGAAATCTCACATTCCACAGCTTTCTTTGGACGATAGCTTTATTATACTTCAAAAACAAGTGTTTTGACTCACTGCAAGTTAACCGCAGCGCATGTCTTGCTTCCACTCTTCTACTGGTTCTCGTTGCTTCAAGCTGATGCAGGTAAATGCGCCGCTTTTCTCGTGCATAACTTGACATCAACATTTTTTCCTGTGAATTATTCTATTTCAGGCATGCCTGCACGTTGAACTTCACCCTATTGTTTAAATATTCAGTTACAGCTTTGAGAGGAGACATCACAGTAAAGAGATTGTATGCTCAAGATGTGATTGATTTCAAGTCCTCTTCACAAGATATGAGCGAGCTCATAACCTCCCCACTCATATAACAGAAATTCTCGCCACCCTCAACATACTCCTTCAGTGCAGTTAAATATGCGTTTTCACAGCTCACCGAGCCCTTCATCACAGCCCGGCACTGCCCATAATTCGTTTTCTTCAGGATTCCTTACACTAGAAATCCACCTATATGGTACGAAATTCTGCCTTCTATTGAAGTCAACGGTTCAATGAAAAGATTTCACCTATCATCAGTTTCCTCTTCAGCATCTCCACGACACACTATTTTGTCTTAGGAAATCATGTAAGCCAGGTACTGTGAGTCATTATTTTATTAACTAGAGTTCACCGGCATGTGCAAAAACTGGCTGAAGCATACAAGCTTAAAGCGCATTTCATGTCGTAGGCGTTAGGAACGGGCGCACGGACGGACGCACAGATGGACCGGCGCGCGGACGAACAAAAGGTTGGACAAATAAACGGACTCATAGACGCACGAATGGACGCATGGACGAACAGACGCACGAACGGATGGTGGACGCACGAACTAATGCAGGGACGGACGAACAGACGGACGGAAGGACGGACGCGCGTAAGCACAGACGGTCTGACGGATGCTTAGCCCCACTCATCATTTTCACTCCGTCGATATGCTGTGACACTGTTTTAATTGGCATGCAATGCAGTAAAACTGGCTACTACGACTACGACAACTACGATGAAACGCGACATACGACCCGCGGCGCAAAGGGCTCTGCCCCTATGAGAAATAGTTGAAGGCACCCGCAGCAACAAGCGCACAACGTAGGCGCACATCTTCGCAAAACAATGAACGAGTTAAGTATTTCCGGAGCCCTCCACTACGGCGTCTCTCATAATCATATAGTGGTTTTGGGATGTTAAACCCCACATATCAATCAATCAACGCATGTACACAGCATGCAAATGAACGTGTACTGCATCCGGTGCACCGGTGATCGCAATTAAGCCCGATCCTCATCAAACTTCTCAACATTGATTGGCACCGTTCTGCAGCTGGTGTAAGAGAGTCAATCACATCAAGCTTCATTGTGATTGAAAGTGCTCGTGGCACAGAACCTAAAGTTATCCCTCGTAATGCCGAAATGGCACAAATTACGCTGCATAAACATGAACAGTTGACGGGTTGCCACTTCTCGCGCTTGATCTTTACAAGCCTTTTCGCCTTTTCGGATCTTTCGGTAATCTGAACATCCTGTAGCCATTTCGTGAGTAGTTTATGTACTGCGGCACGGAACACCCAAGCATTTCGCCCGAGAAAACGCCACGCACGTGTTTCACTTAACGAGCCGCGACGAGACGGGGGGGGGGGGGGGAAGCCGGGGGGGGGGGGAGCCGATTGGAAGGCGGCACTAACGTCTTCAAAAGTGGCTCCACCCTCCAAGGGGCACGTGCATCGAGGAACGCTATTGTGGGTGTAAGCACAGTCGCGTATTATTCGTCATATTTCCCGGGCTTTCTTTGTTCACAGAAATAAAATTTCACGCAAATAATACTTTTCTGCATGTAGCACAGACAGGTGTCATTTCCGCAGGTGCACATCTGCCTCGTCGGCATTTTGGTAATTCGGCAAGTGCTTCTCTAGTTACAAGTGTAATTAAAATATTTAGTTAATATTCATTCGCCAAAGAGTAGTAGCGGCTACTTAAGTATAGTGAGAACGAGATGCTCTATAGGCTTGCTTCGCCGAATGCCGTTCCTCTTTTTTTTTTTAAATAGGATGCTATATATAGTGCAAGAGGTGCGACTACAAGCTACGTAACTGTGATGTGCTCACTTGAAATAGCTGTTCCTGCGCTGAATGCTACCTCAGCGCTGCCTGAGAAACTACTAGTCTTACTTTAAAGTGGGCATACAACGAGCAACCTGCAAACTACGTCGAGTTTTTCAAGCTCTACTTGAGGATACCTGTAAGTTACACAATCATTGGCACTACGTCAAAAGGTCTCAATGTTTCTTCTGCGTCATAGACGTACCTCACATCGTACAGCGTCCGTCCTATCGGCAACACAGTTTCATGAAGTTATATGACCGCGCCCACCACTTCGCTGAAACCGGAGCGGAGAATAATCCCTGGCATCGCTGCTCGCCCACAGCGTCGCAGCTTTCAGTGAAGTGTCCAATTGTTCGCTGGTCTTACGCGTTTCAATTTACCTACAACACGATGCACATCGGACAAAGCCGGGGGTAGTGCTGCACGGCATTCACCATGCGTTTCAGCGCGTGCGGCATGTACTAGTGCACGTTAAAACGTGTCCGTAGTACACCTCGCGGCGGTTCTGTCCTAATAGCTGGTTCTCAGCCAGCCCACCAGAGCGCCACATCATGCGAATTTTTGGTGAGATTGCAAAAGGGAAGGCACAACACCTGAACAGCGCTGGCTTCCTGTAGGGTGCAACTCAGCGCTCTAGTTCAACAAACTTCCAGAAAGAAACCACTAGCAGCAATGAAATGACACTCGCCGGCCACCTTACGCCACCGCACGGAGATAGCCCGAGTGGTGGAAGGAGGGGGAGGAGGTGAGGGAAAGGTGCTATTTCTAAATGGGACACTTTCCAGCGAATGCAGCTCAACGAGAAGAAAAAAAAATAGAGGTAGAAAGAACAGAGCGGAAGCAGGGGAGAGTGGTAAATGGTGCCGAGTGCGTGGAGAGCGGGTTTTACAGCTCGTTTTCTAGTCTAGTGTTCCAAAGCAGTTGAAGTATCTCTTTGAAGACGTTGGTGTGGCGCAGAGCAGGGAACAGGAGGGGTCTCCATGAGGAGATGAAGAACGACTGCGAAACCTTTAACTTACGCTTCAGGGAAAGTATACAGCAGGTAATAAAAATACTACTACTACTACTACTACTACTACTACTACTACTAATAGTAATAATATTAATATTGATAATAAGAATAATATTATTATTATTAATAACACTCTAGTATTAATTAATGTGCACTTGGCTTTTCCCTTGTTTTAGGTTTACTTCTTGAAGGGCGCTTCATCAAGTCACAAAACAAATTCTAGTTAGTGGATGTGGTTGCGTGTCCAGCGAAAAGTTTTGTACCATAATAATTTTTTATTGGTTCATTACGAGCCGCGAATGCACGACGTGAGGAGGTGACCTTTTATACTCACACCATGTAGACTTCACGAGCCTAATTCATTGCCTTCCCTCGGTATCGGAGCAACTCGAAGCTGGAAGATCACAAAACGCACACGCATCAACATGTCTTGCGCACGCAATTGTTACGTGCGCATAACAGTGGAGTGATCAAGGAGAGGTCACCCCAAATTCTGCCCCCCCCCCCCCTCTTCCCTCCGAAACTTTTTGTCATCGTATATAACGAACAAAACGACACTGACCACACTTGCTCTCCTGGCCTCCACATCAAATAAAGGTGCCCCCCCACCCCCCTGCCTTGAAAAAATTTCTGCCTACGCACCTCGCGGATGACATGCCCAAGCCACGTCGTGCACACAAGTGGTGTCGTGTCATTGCTGCGTTCTCTCTAGTGTACAGCAGGTTTCTGTGGAATAAATTTCTCTATGAGCTCACATTTGAAGAGGCTGACATGGATCCTGTATCTTTACCACGATACACAGCGCCGCGCCGCTGGAAATGCTGTAAGATAAAATAGGGCAAAAACATGCCCAGGTTTCCTTGGGCTGACGCCGGCTAGACGCGGGAATGGCGAGAACATGAACGAAAACAAAATGGAGGAAGTTTAGTCGGGCATCTCGCTTTAACCCCCCCCCCTTCCAAAAAAAAAAACACGCACACACGCCTTTTGTAAGTTTTAGGCATTTTTATCCACTTTTAGTTTTCTATTCAAGCAAGCAAGAGATTGCACATATTACAATATTGCCTCGCATAATTTTCGCAGTTCAACGTACAACTGTACGCAGGAGCATTCCTTGTTGTACGTTACCCCTTCCGTGTTAGAGCGTGTACACATACTCATACCCGTAAGAGATGAAGGACAAGTGACGCTCATTTTGTCATTTAGCATCTTTCCGGGCGCGTAGTGATTTAAAACTTGGTAGGCAGCATCGTGTGCTCTTAGTGCATGCGTTACACTTGCCAGCTCTAAACGCTCACACTTCATGAGGTGCCAATTAAGGGGTTCATCGACCGAGAATAGATTCACCCTGCGTGAGTGGACTCGGCCAATGGCTAGCCGTTGAGCCGTTGAGTGGTCGGGCTGATTGTTCCTGTGCAGGCCTTCTCAGCTACGCCCCCCCCCCCCCCGCAAAAAAAGAAAGAGACCCAGGAGCATGTTTTTTCGAAGGTGAACACTTACCTCATCATGATGTGAAATAGATGGAGACTGTTCTGCAAATCTTGCGGCGAAACGATCGTTTGCATCACTATGTTAAATCACTAGTGATTGTGTAGCATCATGAACTATTTAGTTTTCTGGTTGTCACACGTCACGCGGACTTCTTTGAAAATTTCAATTTTTGTAACAATTGATTGTGCTGACATTCATGATTTCGGGGGTCTAAAACTGTGTTTTGTCTGCCTATAGGTTTGGAACCTAGAACCCGATTGCTTAGGGCCTGAAAATGAGGCTTCTACTGATAACTCGTGGAATCAAAAACACGACATGCTTTTGGGTTACGTGACGATTAAGGAAGCGGGTATGTGAATATTAGCCACAAGTGGATGAAAAAAACGAAAGAAGAAAACGAGAGCAAAACACGACGAACAAAAAGAAGTAATCAAATACGAACTATTTACTCCGTTTCACAGATCAGGTGCAACTCTGTAGTAGCTAGGCACGAAGTTCGGTCAGCAAAGCGTATAACTCCGCGCGTCTTGTGCGTGAATTGCCCCGCTGTAAACGTGGCCTTCCCGATCAGTTTTAGGTGTGTGCTCATATATATATATATATATATATATATATATATATATATATATATATATATATATATATATATATATATATATATATATATATAAGGGAAAGAAGTGTATACCTAAGGGCTCGTTTTTCCGTGTTTTTAACACAATAATAATGAGATATAACAGACAGTAATGCCAAGGAATGTACAGGGGAAGTTATTAACATTAATGGAATGTAAATAAGAAGAAAGAAAAGTGGATGAAAAAATTACCAACTGTAAGCAGGAATATATATATATATATATATATATTATAATATATATATAATATATATATATATATTATATATATATATATATATATATATATATATATATATATATATATATATATATAAGTCCCTATCTCCACGGCCGTCACTTCACAATCATTACGGTCCACCATGCCTTCGTGCTAACCCAAGCGTCTCGTGCTAAGCACTGACGATGTGTTTGTCCAGCTATGCATGACCAACTACTTCTTCATTACATATTCCCCCCCCCCCCCCCCCGCTGAAGA
Organism: Rhipicephalus microplus; assembly: GCF_043290135.1. NCBI lineage: Eukaryota > Metazoa > Arthropoda > Arachnida > Ixodida > Ixodidae > Rhipicephalus > Rhipicephalus microplus. The sequence goes on along the minus strand of NC_134710.1, from coordinate 351,172,774 downwards.
CGGAGCCAAGTAGGTGTTCTAAGGTGTCGTGAGGACGACTGGTTCGTGATACGGTTTGCGACGATCCACGTGTACGATTTCGCGGGCTTGGCGACGCAGGTCCTGAGTAGGCGTGAGGGGTTCGATGAGGTAGTTAACAGCGGAAGTTTGATCTATGACGCAATAAGGCGCATGGTACCTGCTGACGAACTTTATATAGGTACCAGGAGCAGCAGTGGGAGGCACCCACAGCCAAACAAGAGAGTTGGGCGAAAACTGGTAGTGGGACCGTCCATCGTCGTGACGAAATTTCTGTAGCCCTTGTTCTTGTGTTGCAAGAGTGCGAACTAATTGCCGACATTCTTCCGCATACCAAGCAGCTTCAGAAACTGGTGTGCCTTCAGATAAGTCGGGTCGGTAGGGGAGAGTGGTGTCGATTGGAGATGATGGTTCTCGACTATAAAGTAAAAAGAAGAGAGAAAAGCCTGTTGTCGCTTGAGGTGCCGTGTTGTAAGCGTACGTTACGTAGGGAAGAATAAGATACCAGTTGGTGTGGTCGCAGGCGACATACATGGAAAGCATGTCGCCAAGAGTGCGGTTGAAACGTTCGGTCAAGCAGTTCGTTTGTGGGCGATATGCGGTAGTACAGCGGTGAACCACATGGAATTCAGCAAGAAGTACTTGAATAACATCCGCGAGAAAGACGCGGCCTCGGTCGCTAAAAAGTTCACGCGGAGCGCCGTGACGCAGAACAAAACGTTGGAGCAGGAAAGACGCAACGTCACGTGCTGTCGCGGCTGGTAGTGCGGCCGTTTCTTCATACCTCGTGAGATGGTCGATCGCTACAATAATCCAGTGATTCCCAGCTGATGTATATGGCAGAGGACCATAAAGGTCTATTCCAACCCGGTCGAATGGTCGTACTGGGCATGGTAACGGCTGCATTGGTGCAGTAGGATGGCTAGGATTGTGGTTGCGGCGTTGGCACTCTGTGCAAGATCGAATGTACTTTTGAACGAATGTGCACATGCCACGCCAGTAAAGCCGAAAACGTAGCCTGGCGTAGGTTTTAAACAAACCGGCGTGTGTACACTGCGGATCGGCATGGAAAGCAGCGAATATGCTGGTACGGAGATGCCTTGGTATGACGACTAGCCATTTGCGGCCGTCAGGGTGGTAGTTGCGGCGATAAAGTATTCCATCACGAATGGCGAAGTGCGAGGCTTGTCGGTGTAGCGTTCGAGATGGTGGGTGGGCGAGGGTTTCAGATAGGTAATCCTTCAGAGACGCAATCCACGAATCTTTGCGCTGCTGCGCAGCCATATCAATGGGAGATTTGGGTGCACGTTAAAGAACCCCAGGTGGTCTAAATTTCCGGAGCCCTCCACTACAGCGTCTCTCATAATCATATAGTGGTTTTGGGACGTTAAACCCCACATATCAATCAATCATGTCAATGGGTCCTCATAGTGGAAGTAAGTTTTCTTGGATGGAGACACTCGCAATATCAGTAGAAATGGGCGAACGCGAAAGAGCATCTGCATCTGCATGCTTTTGGCCTGAGCGATAAATGACGCGGATGACGTACTCTTGGAGCCATAAAGCCGATCGTGCCAAGCGTCCGGAAGGATCCTTGAGGGAGGATAACCAGCAGAGCGCGTGGTGATCGGTAGCGACATCGAAAGGGTGGCCGTACAGATAAGGCCGAAAGTTTGTAATGGCCCAGATGATCGCTAGGCATTCTTTCTCAGTTACCGAATAATTTGCTTCTGTTCTTGTAAGAGTGCGGCTTGTAAGAGTAGAGCAAGTTTCAGATTGTAACGCTAGTTGCCACGCCTTGTGGTTCATGAGAAGTGTTGCCTATCACTGAGAAACCAGAATTTACAGATACCGGGTGCAGTTTTACAAACCTGTAAGTTTCCTTCAGGTCTCCTCTTGTGTATCTATACGCTACCGAGGTGCTTATAAGCCCGCACCAGCATAGGCCGTGCTGTTGACCACTCTTATTCTGGAGAATATCGCGATGATAACTGCGGCCAACTTTTGCTGTGACCCAAGCATCCCTCAGTGTAATGATAATGCAAATGTTTCGCATTTCACTTTGAATAAGCGCTCTTTTTTTTTTTACGTTCTTCAAAAATTTTCTGCCCTGCCTAAGACGTCTTTCATTTCCCGCCCTTCATTCACACTATATTTTTTCAACAGCCGTCAAATAGTTTACTTTTGCCAACAAGAGATCATCCAAATGTGTTTCTACATCTTCGAACTTCACATACCTATACTAACAAAACACTTTGAGTTCGCTGGACCATGCATACCGATGATACCTTCCGCAATCTATTGTCGCTGACAATATCCTTTAGCGCGCCTCTAATCAAGCTCAGTAGTGACACGTGCTGATATATGACTGCTGACCATGACAAGCGAGGCTCCAGAACGCGCCATTGTTTTGAAATGAGGGTGTTTAAAACTGTCCAGCTACACAGTTTTGAACGTAAAAGAGAGGAAAAAAAAAACGAAATATAAGCACAAGTTGCAACGGCACCACACCATTGCAGCAATGTTATGGACGTTGCTGTGCCGGTGATTCGTGACACACGCTTGACCAATCCATAAACGACCGCGTGGTTAAGCAGACTGAGGATCTTGACGAGAAGACGTTTATGGATGTCCACCGCAGCGCGATCAGCGCCTAACTGTGCACAAAAAAACGTGCACGTAGCATCGGTTTCTCCATCGCACGACGCGATCTTTTCGGCACTTAGATGTAGTCGATGGCCGATGCTCCAATAATGTTCATCCTAAATGGGGATTGTTGTTACTTCTAACGCTAACCTTAACTCTCAGATTTGGTTCTTACAAAGAAGAATTATTGGATTCTTAGGGAAGGTGTCTCTCAGCGATTTACATTGCGTTACGCCAAGTGCTCAAAATGAAGCCGAAGTCGGACAGCGGAGAAGTCATGAGGGGTGCGAGCTCTGCCGGAAATTGTCAGATTCAAGCTAGCAGTACGTCTTCCAGGAACAAACAACAATGCTTTTATTTGCGCCATCACATTTGTTTTCCGCACTCAATGCGAGAGTATTTCAACGACGGACATTAATGAAAGAGGACGTTACGACAACCGCTTCGCGTCCGTGAGGCCACCACAAAACGATAGTTATAGCGCGAGAAAAGAACGATGACACAGAGACAAGAAGGACACGAAGGACACGAAGGACAAGGTCCTTCTTGTCTCTGTGTTGTCGTTCTGTTCTCGCGCAATAACTATCATCATGTCATACCAACTAGCCCAAGCTCCCACCCTTCTAGGCCACCACAAAGTTAAGGGCGATTTTCATAATTACCAACGTTTGTTGCGTGTGCCCTAAGTGCGTTTCCGTAGAGTATAAAAACGGCTATTACACGTGTTTGCGGAGACATCACGCCCACTGTATACGCCGCAATGGTCTTTTGGAACTGGCCTAACTTGCTAATTTAGTCGAGAGGCTGCCAGAATATAGTCCCACGAACGCTGGATAGAAACGCACTGTTTGGTCCAACACCTCATGTTTATTTTCAAACTTGACACACAAGTGATGCACATGCCCTCACATACGCCCAGAGAGAGAGAGAGAGAGAGAGAGAGAGAGAGAAAGAGAGAGAGAGAAATGTGTGAGCCCGTTCACGTCTAACTATTTCGTAGTATACTTATAACCATGATGTATTCGCCCATTCCCGCATTTGCTTAGCAACGTTTGCTGCTGAGCTAATTGCTACTCAGACGAAGTTAAATTGATTGGTACAAATGCTCGGATAGGGACAAAAAAGACAGGACATGAGCTACCTTTCAGCTTACACGCGGTATCTTTCAGCCCACTATTGTAGTCTCACTAAAGTTCTCCAATTCATTCAGACCTACGCTATTAGATATATCTTTAAAGAATACTCCTACCATATTATAACACCCATTCAATAATATGTAAGCAAAGAATCTTGTGACAGCATTTCCCTTTTTGTGACCTCAATAACTGCCTCTTCCTCTACCAATGTTTTCGTTTTTGTTTTTGTTTAGTTTAAAGTGACATCCTCTGATAGAACTAGAACTAGAGCATTGCGTCGATTCCTCAGGCTAACCAAACGCCTACCAAAAGTCCGGGTCACTATAAGTTACTGCGATCAATTCTTTATCAGGCGGTATGGAAGTACATGATAATTAAAAAATAAATAAATAAATAATTAAAAAAATGAGAGTGTGGTAATATTTTTGGTAAACTTCCTGCAAAATATAGGAACCAGTGCTTTGAGGTTCCCTTTGGTTCAAGCGTGCTGTGCAGGTCTGGCCAACGCCATTGTTTGTTTGGACGCAAGTATATTTGCTTTCTGGTTTGGTGGTGCAATGCAGCTACATGAACAAAAGAACATGCACTCATTAGTGCTGCTTGAAAGAGTGTTCGATTTCGGAGCTAACAAACAAAGAAACAGACAAACAAACAAACAAACCGAAGTGTAACAGGCCAACCACACACACAGACGACAACGAAAAAAAAAAGACTGCGGGAAAGTCGACGACCATGATTCTTAGTCTAAGCGCAAAGCGGGACGCTTTCATGAAACGCAATTTTTTTATTACGGAAAAATTCACTTGTTTAAGGTTACACAATAAATGCAATATTTTAATGCAATGGAAAGATGTTCTTAAAGAAAACAGATTGTTCTCAGCCGGCACCACCTTGATAATGGCAAAGCCACTTAGAATAAATATTTTTCCATAGCCTCACGATTAAGTATCTTCGATTGCTCAAAAACTCTAATACAGACCGATGAACGCTCTACCCTGAACAAAGGCTAGGTACACAAGCAGTTACACCCGGTCACTGCAACCTCGACTCAGCATCATATTGAAATACCTCTATGGCGTATTGCTGTGTGTAGCGTTTGGTTAATGTAGCCAAAACATTCTAGCCGTGCTATGATCACAACTTCGAAATTATTCATGGTTAGTATCATTCTCTTTTCCTTCATGACAGGCTACATACCCATGACCACGAAGTGTCGTTTATTTCTTGCGCTTACAGTGTGCCTTTGCAAATAACTACGAGTGTACCATGGTATTAAAAGATTTTCACCCTTAATGTCAAAAATTTGATATTTTAAACAGATGTTTAACAATAACATTCAACAGTTTTAGGGTGCAACTTTCCTGTGAGGGAGAAAAAAAAGCAAGGCACACCCAAGAGCTTTCTTTATGTTAGATGCATATATAACCATTTCCTACGAAGATATCATATCCACTTGAGTGAAGTGCTTAACTTATGCTATATTCCTTGTCTGGACACTTCAGCTGCTGTAACTTCACTTTTAATTGTGAAGCATTTCTTAGCGAACTTTGGTGACTTTGAATGTATCTATATATCTATCTATCTAGCCGCTTTAGTTTGGCTGCTTTCATGGTCACCTCCTTAACTTGGCGTGAACCGAAATCAGCATGAAAGGGTAAGACAGACGGTTTGACAAATATGTTGTGCTGGCAAAAAAATGACGAACGTTACAATCCTGTAACAAACGTCGTCAAACGCTTCCCGCTTGACAGTGGCAAATACCCACGGGTGAGTATGTGCAAGAGGTGATTGACCCTCAGTATCTATCCATAAACGATAAGAAGACACATTGGCAATTTTAATGCGCGAACGTTAACATATACCCGAGATCGTTAGCGTCGACCCGACCAATGCAAAGATAAATATCAGGGTTCCGGCTGGAATCTAACCCAAGCATTCCGCGTGGCAATGAAGCATTTTACCACAGAGCTTCGCCATGTGTCGGAAATACTTTTCATATAGACGCTAATTTTCGTAAAACGTCAGTAGTGGTTGCAGTGATGCCTACCCAATTTATTAAAATTACATATATACTCCCTTGATACAGCCGTCACATCGTGTTAACGCCAATTGTGGTTAGGTGCCATGCGCTGAAGTTGATTTATGTAGCAGCGTCCAGAGCCAGCATCTTCGCGAGCATTTAGTGCTTCATATCAGCTTCTGGGATTGCTAATACGCACGTTGCAGTTGACATCGTTGCGCAAGTACAAACTGGTTGTATAAGCTTTTGCAACTTTTCAACATATGTCGGCGCGTGCAACATTTACACATATAGGTAGAGTCCTATATTGACGTGTCGCTCAATAAAAAAAATGCAACACGGTCACCTTCCCCCGCATGCTTCGCATAACGTGGATTCCAAGGTATGTGGGATGTGCCCAAGTTTTGGCGTACCTTACTTACGTACACCGGGATGGTAACTTTTTTATTTTGTTTTTCGCATAATAAAAACAGCCTTAGACTTGATGTTACGTGCACGTCTTTCTCTTACAAGTTACAATGATGGAAAGGTGAGGTAGTTGTGAGGTGTTCATATTATTCAAAAAAGTTAGGCATCTGGACATAAAAACAAGTCATATGAAACTTACGAGCGTAGATTGTAACTTTAGGTTCACACGCAAGCAAGACGTTTTACGTAGACAATAGAAAAAAGAAGCTTATGTACTAGTGCATCAATGACACGGCGAACCATCAATAGGAAGCACACGTGACACTACCTGAAAGATAGCTCCTTCTGCATGATATTACAACTAAAATGCGTGATCATTGAAGGCTGTGCCTACGCATACATTTGCCCAGCTTGAAGATGGGCTTTCCTGCTTTTGTATGTCTAATGTTGAATTCCAAAGGCAGATCTAGATCAAAATTTTCTACTCTGTGTGGAACAATCACGTTCCAATAACAGACTGGAAGTAGCCACGGATTTCGAATCACTATATGGAGCTAGAATTCTTGTTCTGAAGAAATCTGCTGATTTGACAAGAAACTCGCGTGACATATTATATGTACCCGCCTCTCTTCCGGATGTGGCCGAATGTGTACAGTTGCGTGCGGCCCTGCACGACAAGAATAACGCTTCGCACCTTGCGCTTTTTATGCTCTTAATGGGCCCCACACGAAGATCTAAGGTGAGACACTGGTTTTTTGTCACATTTATTACCTTTCCTACATGAGCTATCTCCTCCATGCCCCTTATTTCTTCATAAAATGCTTTCAACGGTAGGCCTATGCGATGAGCTAGTCAGAATTTCGCGCTTTTCGACTAGACGCTGCTCTGCCTTCACGTGCGAAATCGCAAAGGCAGAAAACGAAGTGAAATCAAGTTTATCCCGCCCGATAGTCATGTAATACAAGGAAGACCGGGTGGCTCGCTGCATGGCAAAGCAGAGCATAGGAGAGAATTTATGACCGCTATTCCTAATATATGAACCAATCGAGCGCATCCTGACGTCACGTGAAAAACTGTTTACCTCACAAATATTGCCGCAAAGACATGATACACTGGAGAAAATAACACGCTCGTTCTTCATATTTTCGGGTGCTCTATAGCGGCCAGTAGCAGTTCAGACTCAGAAGCAACAACTTCCGATTCCAGTGAGGACTTTTCGTATTCCGTGAGTATGAAATTACTGTGTATGAACAGGCATCTGCCGTGATCTTCCCACTATCTTCAAAGGAGCCTAAAGTGATTGGCTTCGTCGAGAAAGCCGTTCGGCGATGTACGGACAGTGAGATACCGTTCAACTCTGGTGACAGTGGTGTAGAACAAAGAGCCTTCTTTTCCGAGATGCTGTTTTCTTCTAGATCTTTGGGCACTTTCGTCGGTCACGTCGTGTAGGAGAGGCACTCCCTGCAAGATTCTCTGCTTGATTGACGTGCCCCTCAATGAGCCTCAACGGAGTGGCCCCCAAGTCCGCGGAAAAAAAAAACGCACGCGATGCTGACATAATGCAGACTCCCTGTGCCCTGGCTCCACCTCGCGAGATTTTCGAGTGCCAACTGCTCCTACCGAAGCGAATGCAATCCAACGGAAGTTTTGACGAGAGTGATATTGCTTTGAGCTGCGTGCTCTATTCGTGATCTGGCTGAGTACTCGCGATTTGCCAAGGGTATTCAACATGAATAGTAATTTACTGCTCATGAAATTTCCGCTATAACAATGTTCCGATAGAAAAGGTGATGCTGCTCCACTGAACACCATTTTGTTTCAGATCACTTTGTTTTCCCAACAACGTTCTGCCAACTCTACATAAAAGTGACCGAAGCTAAAATTGTCTGTTTAACCTACGGCTATGTGACAATGTGTGGACCTATTGATGTGTCTTAAAAAAGATATTCCCGTCTCTTCTTGTTTCCTATTACTTTGCTCTTTCTTCATAGTCATTGAAAGGTTGAAAGATGAATCCGTGAAATTATTGAGTGATTAGCCGAGGAAATGCGACGTGTGTTCTAAAGTAATATTTCAGTCCTTTCTTTCGAACGCCTGTCATGTCCTATTCGAAGTGGTCCATGTACGTGACACTTTTCTATCACTGCGCACATGGACATGCATTCTTTACCCCTATTTTTTAGAGAATGTTGTTCTCAGCCCCGGTTTCATAGTGCCCCAGCTTTATTTCCTCAAAACCTTAGCTACAATCGATCTGCTTCAAATTCGGTGACAGCCGCTGTTAGTGAACAACCGAAAAAAAGAGTGTGCGTTTTTCTGTTTTTTTTTATAGCACGCATTACCTTTGGAGGGGCAGGGTCTTCAACTCAATGCTCGGCGACGCTAACTGCCATCGGGAACACGCCCCAGTCATCTATTTCAGTTCACGCACTCGGCTCGAACGACCACGGCCGTAAGGAAAGAGCCGAGATGAAGAAGATAGGCCGGAGGCGAATCTGGAGAAGTGTCCGGAGGAGGAGCGGGCTCGTCAGCCTGGAATCGAACTCATAAAGCCGTGGATCGCTACTGAGTGGATAGAGAACCCGTCCCCCTTCCCTTTCACTACATTTCGTCGTATTGCTTGCAAGATAGGTCTTTTTTACCTAGTTTCTTTTTTTTTCTCTGATGACGTTTACCTCTTCGTCTGATGACTGTCCTCGTTTTGTAGACAGGCGCGCGTTTCCATGAGCGCCTCAAGCTTTTACGAGGACTACACAGTGCAATGACAGTGCCACGAAATACCGCTACGAAGCGTCCAAGGAAAGGTCACGGCTAGGAAGGAAGCAGGAAAATATAGAACCACGTACGACTGAAAGTCTTTAGCTGTAGCGTCACCTCAAACGTAAACGTAATTCCTTTTTTTTCTGTCCCACTTGCAACTACATGTTAAGAATAACTAGAAATAAAGTATTATTGGCTTCAATGAGTCACTCGACGATGTAAACGCACGTTCACTTCTAAGTTATCTCGCTTTATGTGATCTATAAAAAATAATTAAATGAATTTCAGTCATAGTCTATCATGATATGCTCTTTTAATTACTTTGATTTTCTTGGTAGATTGTAATACGATATGTATGTGCATATTTTTTTTCTACGATATGTATGTGCATATACCAATACATTTACGCGCAGGAAAATACATGAAAAAGTCCAACTCAACCCCTCCCCGCTGTATTTCCGGTTCTTAGCATCCATCTCTGTGCTTGAGACCATGTGATTTTTCGTACCATTTTTGTTGAAGCTAATGATACCAGACTTTTTCTTCTCATGAGAAATAGGCGGCTTCCTCCTTGATGCCCAAGTAATCTTTGTTTTCTTTCCCTATAGTTCACAAGAGACGTCATTAAGGAGCTTAGGTGAAGAATCAGGACTTATCTTTATGAGCGCAAAGTTGTTTAAAGCAACAACCTAATGACGTTAATTAGAATTATAAGCCAGCTTGGCAGGATTACCCTACTTGGATTCTAATTAGTGCACCCTTGTTATCGTGAGTGGGTGCTTTTCCGGCATCTTCGTTGAAAAAATCTTACAAGTATGATTTCAGCATAGCTACACCACTTATCAAGACATGCCAAGTAGGAATTGGTCAGAAGAGGTTTGGTCACAAGGGGACAAAACCTCAACCTTACATTGCAAATGTGAAGATACAACTGCAACAGCTGTTGCTATTGCTTTATGTGTGCATGATCTGAAGGCAAAATGCTACTCATAGAGAAACAATAATGCTCAGAAAGCCACCTGCCATTTCGGCTGGCAGTAAAACAAAGAAGAAAAATATTTTCAACAATTTATTTCACAGAAAACTTTCTCAGACATGGTTACGTTAAATCAAGTACAGTATATATAGATAATAGAAGGCCATTTCAAACAACACACAAACAACAAGTCATAGTGCACAGAAATACGGAACGAAATTTGTGTACCAACAACATCAATATATTAGAAATAAAGTGAAGATCCAGAATAAGTATCAATTAAAACAGGTATTCCCACGCAGTATTAGGCTTTATCAGGTATTAAACTCGCACACGTGCGAAGTGTCAATTGTTAACTGAGAAAAACATGTGACAAAAAAAGAAATTGTCGCTTGACGAAAAATGTTCGTCAAGATGATACTAACGGTACAGTTCTACTATTAGTGATGCCACCTAGCTGCTATTCTTTCACATACACTCTAAGCCAAAAGGGAGCAACAGGGGTATAGGGGTTGCTCCTTTCTGGGAGCAATTGCATTGCCACTCCCATTACTCCCCTAAAAGGAGTAACTGCAGAGGGAGGAACCGTTGCTCTCCTTTCAGTTCCTCTTTCGGGGGATGAACAGTTACTCCCTCCAGTTCCTCCCTGCAGACCAACAGTTACTCCCACCAGTTGCTTCCTGCGGACCAACCATTACTCCCACCAGTTGCTCTTCTAAGAGCAACAGTTACTCTTTACCGTTCCTCCCACGTGTTCGCAGTTACTCTCTGAAAACCAACTGCACACGCTTCCAGTTACTCCTTGGGGAAATGAGTATTTATCTCGAGAATGCTTGTCACACGCTTAACACATGGCGAGAGCTCCTTGGAAGAGCACTGCTTGGGTGCTTCTAACACAAAAAGTGGACAATATTGAAAGGAAAATAAATGCTTTATTGTTCTTTTTATGAGGCGACGTGTGAGCACACGTAAAAGTAGACTTCGCCACACCACAGCCAGCACTAAACAAACACCATAATACATAAAAGGTTTTCTGCGTCATCCGTGGAAAAACAATCTTGAATTTCTAGCATAGGGCAGTCTGTGTCATCATTGGTGAGAGAAGGGCAACTTCTCCAATTCTGAAGAACTCAATTTTCGCAGCTGGTGTTTCCATCAGGCTAGCGCAGCGGAATGTCACCGCAGGCATATGTGAAGCATCTCATTGCTGCAAGAAAAAAAATAGAAGTGTGAGGTTAAACATGCCAGAATCAATTCATAACAATGAGCCACACACACTGCAGCAGTGCTTACATTCTAGGATGTCTACTGCAAAACGAAATGTGAAAAAAAGGAAGGTTCGGCCAAACGTTACTTGGCAAGCCATATAAATGCTGATGTGGTAGACGCTCTTCACATGATGTCTCAGACAGCAATATTCTGGAAGAAAATGTGCAGCACCTCAACAAGGCATATTTGTAGCAGTTAAGGATACCCTTAGGTTCAGTTAACTTGTTTCCTATACACAGCTGAGTGACATTTCTATGAGCCCATTCACCAATGGGCATTCTAAGTGAGATCATGTGTGTGGCAAATAACACGTACCGTCCGCTCATGTTAAAATACTTATTTAGCTCGTGCACATAGTTGCTCTCGATTCTACTGTTCTATCATATGCTGCTGCGTCTTGAATTGTGCAATACCTGTAGGCACAAGCCAAGCATGCAAAGCCTGCTTGAAAGAAACCATTTGCAGAGGCTACATGATAATCTTAAGCATATTTCTTTGTACCTGACGCAAACGGCTGGACAAAACTATAGACAAAAAATGTAGACCGTGCTACCTTCAAAAAATGCTTTAAATTTAGTAAACTAGGGTGCATTTGTTCACTCGGTTGTCGAGTCACAGCCACGAGATATGTGAACGAAGCAATATATCTTAAGGCATGCACAGATATTCTGATTCTTTGTTTGACAGTGTCACAGATAGCTTGCCAATACATATATATTTGAGAGCAAGAAGACGTGAAGCTTTTATTAGTTCAACGTCTTGTTGGTTCACAGCCAAACAGGTTACTGCTTTGTTAGACAAATTGGAATAAGCGCACCGTGGTTTCCAAAAAAAAAAGCGTTATTAGAAGTTAGCTCCCGGTGTGAATGTCTGCCTATTTATTTTGTACTGCCTTCTACATGTGCCACAAAGACATTTGTTGAGGATGTGCTACCAGTCAAGCCAAGATCGCATACTTTGTCAATGTGATGGAAATACAAACATTAGAAACACTGCCACCTCTAGTAAGAGCATAACACTTCAGTATCTTGGACTAGCAAGGAGGTGCACAAGAAAGTTAAGCCCACTCTTGCGGAACTTTGAACGCGAATATTTCAGAGTGGGGGAGGTCAACACGTTGTGGCACTTTTAAACCCACGAAACATCTGCAGAAAACAGGGTAAAGGCAAGTCAAGAAACGCTGTTATGAAGGCCTGCGCATGGACAGCTTTGTGAATCTAGGCCCAAGTGTTATGCTTTGTGCAAGCCAAAATCCATGTAAATAGGGAAAACGTACTTTTAGGAGTACCAGAGTAAACAAATCTTGGCAGTTGGCTTTTTAGTACAAACAGCAATCCCTGCATTGAAAACATAAACATTTTATCTTAACGGTAACAGTGTGAGCACACACACGGGCCAGCGGAGCCATGTCAAATTCTCAGTGCCAGTGTAACCATGTGGCATGATGAAGTATTCTCTGGCCAACACATGCACAGTTTGCCCCTAAAAAGCGATGCTTTTATATACGTAGTACAAAAAGTCTGCACTTACCAAAATTCACTTGCTTTCTGTACTTTAGCATCGTTGGGAGCATCTTTATCTGCAGTATAACCAAATTTGCGGCATATCCCTGAAAAAAAAGTAGTAAAAGACATGCATCAAATATTGTTTCATTTAGTAGCAGTGAAGTCAGGTTAAGAACAGCCAAGTGGGAATCAGCCTAATTATGTGCATGCGGCAAATTCCAAACGGCGTTATTGAGGTCGTCAAAATTTTCGTCGATTGGTATTAACGTCGATATGTGACTTCAACGGCATGCCAAGTTTTCACAGCGCATAAAGATTTCATGATGCAGAATAATGACAACGCTAATGAGAACATACAGCATTTATGATTGTCTGTTACAATATTCAGTTTTGCTAAGGTTTTGCATCACTAAAGAAATCTGAAAGATTTGGGCCATTCCTCCTCCAACTGTTCTGTCCATATGTAAACTGCTCGCTTGATGGTTCGCTTATAAAATAGTACGTTCAGCGCAGAGGTGAAGCAAGTGACGCAGTGATGTGGGCAGATTTTTTTTTTAGGTGTGCGGGGAGGGGAGGGGGGGTCCGCTTATCTGAAGAGGCCGGGCAAGCGAATCTGGTCAATTTGGGCTCCCTACGCCCGGCCTAAAAAAATTTTGTGCGCAACCGTCTGGCTATGCCAGTGAAGTGATGCGACAATGATTTGTTCACTTACTGATTTACATACACTTTACAGCTCTAAAAAATGCGGCCCAAGGCCCCAACACTCAGCCGTTAACATTACATAAAGCCAATGGTAGAAAAGTGCCAGTATGAATGCAGCTACAACCCCGCCCCAATGTTTTTTCAAGCGAGGTAGTGTTGCGGAAATGAACTTTTAACTGCAAAAGTACACTGGCACTGCAGTGGTGACAAGGGAAGCAAGATGGTATGCAGGCGGTAATAGAGGTAACTTAGTCCGATACGGCTAGCAATGGATACGGTGAATAAGAGCAAATCATTTCTCTTTCAATAGCGCAACCACTCAACAATGTATTGTAAGAGCATTAAATGTTGCTGGAAAAGCCACTCACCTGCACGTTGATGCATGCACAGTCCTTTGTCCGACGAGCGAACAGGCTTGCAGATAGCTGAAGACGTGTTTACGATGTGTTTGTTCCACCCGGCAGCAAAATCCACAACAACTTCGCGCTCCATAAAGATAAATATACACTAACCTTCATCACGAATAAGTAGAAACGCAAATCTGCGACACACACACACGATCAAAACATAGCTCACAAGCTCGCACGCCCATGCGCTCGCCGACCACAGACCATATGTATATCAGTAGTGCGAACGCGAACCTAGTTGCGCCGAAAAAAAAAAAAACGTCGAGCAGTGGCAGCACAGGCGTCAGCGCAATGATTTCAGTGTGTTCTCCTAATACATTTATAAAAAAAACTGATGTACACTGAAACTCATAAATAAATATAAAAAATTGAGTGTAATTTTTATTTAGTGCTAGTAAACATAAACACTGAATAAAAATTACTTTGTAACTAACTTACATCGTTTGCTACACTAGCGCCACACTTGTCGTGCGGGCGCAGATGGCGCAGATTTGTCATTCTGCCCTCAAACTACACGGTGAAGCGTGCTACTAAATGTATGGCTGATAAGAAGCGCGTCTGGGTCCGCTTTTTTTTTTTCTTCTCCGATATATCGGAAAGGGGGGGGGGGAGGCTCCTTATGCACGTGTTTCGGGGCTTGATCGACTTTGACGCCCTTACTAACGGCGTGTCTAGGCTTTTTTTTTATCGTTGTTTTGCACGTGTTTCGGCGTTCGGTCCGCTTCGACGTGCCAACTCTCCATTCTGCTGCTTCGTGTGTTAGGTACTTGCCGTACTGTATTCTCAGGCCTTCTGTGTTCAGCCAGCGCTGCTATCTTATTATCTACGGATGCTAAAATAAATCACTGTTTTGGTTTGGTGAACCTTGGCACACAGAACAAACAATAATCTGGCCCATGAATATCAATGTGGGCGGCATGCATATTTGTGTGCGGTGTCCTGCCGGGAGTAACCGTTGCGCGACGAGAGCATTTACAGCGGTTCCTCCTTCCGTTGCTCCCTTACAAACTTGATATGAATACAGTTGCTCCCCCATTCTCGAACAAATTGGCCATCTTGTTCCGCTTGGTCTTTTCGGAGAGTAACAGTCGGTCTGAAGGAGTAAAAACAGCCGTTGCTCCCATTTCGGCCGTTTTTGGCTTAGAGTGTACTTAGCAAAACTACAGAGTTAGTATCGCGAAACGTCAGTGCTTACGTAGCTACCTGACCTGTGGAGCTCAATGTAGTAGTAATTGGTTTGATTGATATGTGGGGTTTAACGTTCAGAAACCACCATTTAATTATGAGAGACGCCGTAGTGAAGGGCTCCGGAAATTTCGCGCACCTGGGGTTCTTTAACGTGCACTCAAGTCTGAGCACACGGGCCTACAACATTTCCGCCTCTATCGGAAATGCAGCCGCCGCTGCCTGGATTCGAACCCGCGACCTGCGGGTCAGTAGCCGAGTACCTTAGCCACTAGACCACCGCGGCGGGGTATAGTAGTAGTTGGTTCTGTTGCCGGAGCTTAGGTCGAGAACTGTATTCCTATGGGGTTCACTAGGTGGTTTAAGGAGCCTTCACCACAGTCTTTTGACGCCGGAAGACATGTTTGCATGTGTGACATCGAGATTTGGCAGTTCTGGACCGCATTCCATATCTTCAAACTGAGGAAAAAATGATTAAACAATTAGGTGTTAAAACAGCAAAACGAGAATGACGTTATCTTTATATAATGTAATTTCATTCTAAAATGCGCTTACTCATGCAAGCTTGTAAGGGAGCGTTTAAAACATTTTATTTATATTTTGTGGCAGTTTTGGTGCCTTTGAAGATCCAATTAGCTGGAACCTAATAGAATTCATGATATATGTTGAAATACGCATGCAGATTATAACATTCCGTACCCCCACCTACACACACACACGAGCGCACACACACGCGCGCACACACATACATGTACGCGCAGACACATGCACTTAAATTGTTGTACTGCTGTACAACATTTTAGAAGTAGAAAATAAATGGGAACCACGCAATTCCCCTCACCTTAACAAAATCAATGTGGGACTTTTTTGACGCGCGTGGAGGAAACGGACGGTAATAAGCCTTTTTTTTATGGTAAGATCAAGCTGTGGGCCATTATCAAGGTGTCCAATAACAAGCGGGTCGTCAATCTCGAAGCCAGTCACTGGAAAAAAAGTGAACTTTAGTTGGAATAATTACTACTTGTTCATTATTACGTCAACAGTACAGAAGCAGCACATATTCGCATAAGAATACTCAGTACTTGACATATAAAATCTAATGATATCGAAAGCGGCACAGTATAAAAGTGATGTATAGGATAAATTAGTGCAAATGTTTTTTTGAAGAATTCACATTACACGGCACGGCACTGCGCACAACAAAGATACCCCACAAGGCACCACACACAACTTTTAACACCATCCTGGGTTCACAGACGTTAAAATATGGAAACATAATGTGACACCATTTTGCACCCCACCCTGTTGTCAAAGATGTTAAAATACGGAAACGTAAGGTGACTTCGCGTGGTGCAATCGGCAAACTAGTTCGTCGTAAACTAAAAAGGGTACCGAAGCGAGCCAGTCATGCAAACAGCACCTTTGAAAGGTCATCGTGAATATTTTTAACACACTCATGTGAGCCATACAAGCAAGTGGGCATTGATGTTTCCATAAAAGTCAGTGTTTTACACAACAAGCCTCAGTGAACCAAGCCTATAGTTAAACACATCAAGCTGGTACAGTGCTACTTTCGTTACGAGCATTTCATCACGTCTATAATTTTTTGGCAGAATTTATATAACAGCTCTGCCAGGCACACTAAGCATGCTGCTGACAGGTGCTTACGTATTAATCTTGCTAGTTTATGCACGCCCAAACTCCCTTCATTTGGTTGTGGTCGCATAAAAATTCAAGCAGCACAGCACAGACAAAACTCAGAGCAAGCGATAAAAATTGCGCAAGGACGGCCTCTGCCGTTGCGCTAAAGCGTAAGCAGTATAAATGCTCGTCACTCACCTGTGGGAAGCCACCGCAGAATCAATAGTCCGGGACTTCAAAAGCAAATCTGTTAACGATGGTCCCAGAGCCTCCAGAACCACCTAGAAACAAGAAAAAAGCTTGGGAAAAGCACACACATTCACGAGCGAAGAAAATGGTGCATGCTACTATTTGTAAGCCTATGCACAACTCCGTAGCCACCGCAACGCTCGCCAGTAACGTCAGTGTTGGTGCAAGTGCACGGACGTGCTTTCTTCTGCTTGCAGGAAGATCCACTGCCGAGGGACGTGGATGTTCTGCATTCACGTTTTTGCGAACGCTAGCCCCGCGTTGAGCGTGATTTCTTTCGTTGCACATTTCGAAATCAAGGAAGAGATTCATGGGAAGGACCTCCTCTCCGACGCGCCCAAGCTGTATAAACTGGTTCTTTATGCTATCAGGAACATACGATGCAGATACGGCGTCGCTGTGCCACCGTAATTGGAACAACCATAAAAGCACACCACTTGGTAACTAGAATAAATCACTGGGCTCGATGGAATATATCGGGCTCCACTGAAGTAAACAAAATTAAAAAAAAAACAGCTACTGTTTCAGATAACCCTCGCCAAATCACTCTCATCCGTATAACAGCTCCGTCTGTTCCAGTTAACGACCGTTTTATCTGGAACCTAGGTGGAACAAGATTAAGTGTGTACGTGCGTGACTTTACAAAAATGCGCAACGACTAGCTATTCCCCTCCCCAGGTCTGTACTCTAAGTTTGCTGCAAGTTTCACGGTCCTTATTGCGTCGTTGAACGTCGATCTCATGTCACATACGTTATCGAGCCGGTCACGCCATCTACAGACAGGCGATGCTTGGGTCGTGAGACTGTCCACGTGAGTCGTCTCAAGCCCTATCACGACCCACTCTTACTCTCGTCACCTTGACTTGCCAGGATGGCTCTTCTTCGTCGCTGAGGTATTATAGAGAGGAAGATTATATGCCGCAGTGGGTCATGTTTTAGCGAGAAGAGCCGAGCGCAAGCTGTTGCCCCCGGCACTATGATTCCTGGGTTGGTTGCTGCCACCCGCTTTCCGTATCAATAGACCTGCTGTGCAAGTACTACTTACGCCAATAAACCCCGTTTCACTGCAAATCTTTTTTTGTTATATTGCTACTTTCACTGTACGTTCGAGATATAAATTTTCGCAGTTTAAAATAACTAATTGTTTTCCACATTAGTTAGTATGCCCCCCCCCCCCCCCTCCAATACGTTCTGCAAGTAAGAGCCAGTGGACTCAGAAGTGTCAACGTTTTGGGGGCAGTAACGAAAGATGGTCTTGGATCACTACACCGAATAGAGGGCTGATTCTGTGCGGACTCCTAATTAAGCATCATAAAACGGCAGCTCCTGCCTCATGCCCTTGACGGTCCTTTCCCTGATGGCTGTTTCATATTGCATCAGGATTTGTCCCCCGTGCACACGTGTCGTGCTGTCAAAAACCACTTAAAGAAACTCTGGGTGATGGTTGCTGACTGGCCCTCACTGGGAGCGGATACGAATATTATTGAGAACGCGTAGGGCACAATGAAAAGTAACCTTCAATAAAGAGCCTTCAGAATGCGGGCTGCGACGAACAATGGCGCAAAGTTCAAGCAGAATGGGACCTCTGGAAAATGGACCGTGACCTCATACAAGCGCTGTACGACTCTCTTCCATGACGCATGGCAGCGGTTGTTCAGGCTGGTGGAGCCTTGAGCTGGTACTGAAAGACAAGCAAGCTGCCACAAGAAGTCTCCATTTTGTCAAGCAGGTGAAATGATAAAGCTCTTGAATGCGCTATGGCACTAGC
Source organism: Rhipicephalus microplus (assembly GCF_043290135.1). Lineage (NCBI taxonomy): Eukaryota > Metazoa > Arthropoda > Arachnida > Ixodida > Ixodidae > Rhipicephalus > Rhipicephalus microplus. Next base: position 351,154,084 of record NC_134710.1, on the reverse strand, counting down.
ACCACTTCAAGCAAGGGCATCTTTATTGATGCTTTGTTTTCTCTTTTTCTTTGCTCTCAATAAAAGCAATAAACTTGTTTCTTGTAAGACAGTGACAAAGCTCCCGTGCCATTCATTAGAAGATGGTAGTTTCTAATCAGCTCGGCGTGCAGTGACAGATATCTTTTTGCCTCTGAAAAGCGCTGTGTAATCCACACAACAAGAAAGAATGACGGCAGCGGTAGGCTCATAAAAAAGCGGGCGTGGTGTCCGTTTCCCGGAAAAGCCTAGCAGACGATAGCTGCCCCGAACTGCTCAAAGCGCGCATGCACATATTCTCGTTCATGTCGACGCCGCGCTCCGCTCTGTGGCACTGATCAGCTCGGTGGTCGAGGCTCGCGTGTCCGAGTTAAAAAAAAAAAAAATGGGCGGGTGTACACAAGAGTTTGTGCAATTGAATGCAGGCCCGTAGCCAGAATTTTTTTCGGGGGTGACCCACCTGTTGACGCCCTTGAAAAACCCATATTTTCATTATTCATTTTCGGTAGAACACACCGCTCCATCGGAATTCCAAGGAAGTTGTGGCAGGCCCCTGGGGCACCCATATGGCCACAGGCCGGGTTGAACACATCTATAAGAGACATGCACTGGGGAGCAATTGAAGAACCATCTAAGTTTTATTATCACCCCTATTTTAAAGTTGGCACACTGGTCTCTATTCTGCCACTTTGTCTCTAATATGAGTGTATCTTATATCAATGTATCTTATAAAGAAGTTCAACTGTATAATTAGCTATTACAAAGCCTCTTTTCTGACATTAGCTAGACAAGAGCATTTTTTGACAATAGGAACGAATAATATTGGTGCTCATTTGAAATCAGGATCATCTATAATACAGCAGTGTTTTAGATGCTGCCACAACATCTAGCGAGATGACAAAAAGCATGGGAGGCCAGGTTGCCCTGTAGTGAGTAAGCTTTGGCCCAGCTACAAGACTAGCACAGCAATTGTGCTGAAACCTATGCCCGACTAGAACGCAGCCCTGCCGAAAGGCTTGGCTAAAATCAGTAAGGCTTATTCACCATAAAAGCGCAGGGTGGTTCGTGATGAACGCTTTTTTTATTGCAAACACATGGTGCACATGTTTTCAGATGTTTACCAAATAAGAAGGGGCTCACGGACACATGTGTACAACTACATTTTGCTCAGCATCTACAATGGGCTACACCCTACCAAAGCAGCTGCGCAGAGGGTGCAAAAAAAACAGCAAAATGATTTCACGCGACACTCTCTACACATAATTTGTGTGCTAATAGATAAACATACTTTATTTAAGACATTATCAGTTGATTTATGTAAGACGTCCAAGTAATCCTGCATTTAGTTTATGTAGTGACTGTTTCGTGATAGCATATTGTGCCGCATTTTCGGCTAATAATGAAATAAACTGTGGCAATAACGTTTTCTCAGCTAGTAGCGAAGAGATGCACCTAAAGGGTCCATGTAATGGTTAAATAAAGCTGCGTTAGCATTCCTGCTACAGCACAATGTAAGAATAAGCACTGGAAATTCAGGTATTCACCTTGTATTTTGACCACTAAGAGCTACAAGCACTCTAGCAGTGCTTTTCCTCCTTATCGCATCTTGCACGCAACTGTCCCTAGTGCACGGTTGAGCTCTACCAATTGTGAACATTGTACTTTAATATTCATGCACGATGGGGGTCGATGTTACCACGTATCACGCGCGGATCGGCTCATTACAGGCCAGTAGTCTGCCAGAAAGCGCTTGTACTAGTCTCTGCAGCTGCGAAGCAAACCTCGTCTGTCTATTATGCCCGAGACCCTGTTTGTTACTGTCTGTATCTTTTGCCTTGCTTTTGCTTTGTGCCGGAGATGTGGAGGCTAATCCTGGTCCTACGATTGATGATGTTCTCTCCTTAGTTAACGTATGCCACACTAAAACCATGTAACTATTGAAAAAAGTTCAACAAGACGTAGCAGGCATTGAAACCTTGGTAACAGTCAATGAGAGCATGTTGGGCGGTTTCGCTCGAATCTAATTCGACTGTGAGGGTATGAGCAACTCAGTAAAATAATTGAAGAAGAGCGTAGACAGAGGTAATGAAGAACAAGGAGATATTGTAGAAGAGATGAACAAAATGCGCAGAAGCAACCTGCTTGTTCAAGGCCTTCCTGTATCAGAAAACGAAAGCTATGAAATGACTGAAAGCATTGTGAAAGAATTCTTTTTCGCTCACCTTAACCTGACACACGGAGACATTAAACGTGCCCATGGGATTGGTCACCGCCAGAGTGGCTGCGTGATACCTTCAAGCTAAAAAAACCTAGCGTCAAGAAGAGTACGGTTGGAAGAAGACTTTTCGCCTAAGATACAGCTAGCCCGTAAAAAGCTTCGAGATCTTCGTCAAACAACACCGCAAAGAAAGCGAGCGTTTTGCTCTCCATGTGTTTTTTACTGCCCTTTCCCCTCCCTTTGTGTACGGTAGCAAACTGGACACATAGTCTAGGTAACCTCCCTACCTTTCCTACATTTCTTCTTTCTCTCTCTTTCGCTCCATTTTAACACTCTACTCATGCAAAATAGCATCTACCAATACCTCTCTTCAACTGATTCTGTCATTGTCGTACCTGAAGGATGCCAATCTTCGCAAAAATGACCAGCCAAAGTGGCTAACTATGTACAGGCCAACTGCGCAAAAAAAAAAAAAAGACATTGCTGCTGGCAAACCTTCGAAGCCTACTCAAAAAGGTTGATGCCATAAAGGTAGTGATTCGAATATGCGATGCTGATATCCTCATCAGCACTGAAACGTTGCTCACTTAGCACATTGAAGATAATGAACTATCGCTGCCACATACATTCGCTGTTTTTCGCAAAGACCGGATGCTGTCGCGGGGTGAGGGCGTGGTTATTGCTGTTAAAAACAGTTTCAACTATCTTTCATTCCTATTGACTTGCCGCTTGAAATGATTTGGGTCATTACGAGTCAGAGCCATGTGCACATGGTTCATTCTGCCGACCTCCTGAGAGCCAGCTCGAGTTTGTGAATCTATTTAATAAAGCCATTCAACAAATTACAATTTAGTTCCCTAATGCTTACTGCTCTTGCCTGGCAATTTCAATTATACATTCATTGACTGACCGGTGTCTTAAGTTCTGGATAACAGTAATCGCCAAGAATTGCTTCAATTTCTTCATACGGGCACTATCATAACTAGTCACAATTGGTAAAAGAACCCACTCTAGGGGACAATATTCTTGATATAATATTGAATAACCACACTGAATACGAAAGCGCTCTTGTTTTCGAGGAAATGAGTGATCACACGGCCGTACACTGCACCCTAAGAGTACCACGTCCCAGGAAAACAAAGCAACCAAAACTGTTTTCAACTATGCTCTCGCAGACATTACCAAAAATGAACAAAATGTTTGCGAAATTTGTGGCTGGTTACATTTACAATTTCGACAATCAATCAGTTAACGACAACTGGTCCTTATTTAAAGGCTTTCTTGAAGAACTGGAAGCACTGCGTGCCAAAATCAATTCTCTCGTTCAAAGCAAATGATCTTTGGTTCACTCGGCACATGAATCGAGCGACTATATATTAAAAAAAAAAACGGGCGTTTAGACAAGCTTCGAGATCAAAGAATGATTTCGACTGGGTAATATACAAAGAAAAAACAAATACTTTGACTGAAATCTGCCCAATCTATCGAAGACCGACCCTGCAGAATTTTGGAAGGTTATCGATCCTAGAGTAAAGCAATATAGCGTCCAACACAATTGTGAAAGTGGTAACTTACAGTCGGTAGAAGAGTACGTCGAAATTTTCAATCAGCATTTGCTTCGGTTTCTTCCGACGAATCGCCACTGCAATCATCTATGCCTCCACTGGATGTAATTTCGCACGAGTTTCAGTCTATCGCAAGAACAGAAACTGGCGTAGCACGTGCTATAGAGCGACTACCGTGCAAAACTTGTCTAGGTCCGAATGATATCAGCACAAAGCTTTTGAAGCGATTGTCAATGAAATCATCCTACCCCTTATCTCTAATATTTTAACAGTCACTGAATTCTGCGTGCCTCCTTGATGACTGTGAAATCACGAATGTTAATAATTGCTTGAAATCTGAAAATCTGGAGACCAGCACATTGCTATCAATTACGTCCTATTCCTATGACATCAAATTGTTGTAAGGTATTCGAACATATCTTAGACAGCTACATAATGTCCCACCTTTTTCTCAATAAGCTACTATTTGAAAACCAACGCGGTTTTCAGAAACATAAATATTGCATTTCTCAGCGGTTTGAGCTAGTCATTGATTTACACAACTTTATAAATAGGCCATTTTTATTGGATGCAATATTTGTTCATTTTTTAAAGCGTTTAACCACGTTCCTCGTCAACAACGTCTTCTATCAAAACTGCGTAGTCTACGGCTAGATGAAAAACATTCCAGTGGAGGCTTTCTAACAAACAGGCATCAGTGTGTGAAAACTGACTCCTACATATCTAAACAGACGCAGGTCAAGTCGTGCGTTCCACAAGCGTAAATTTTAGGGTCGCTGTTATTTCTCATCTATAGCAACAATATATAAGTTAAGAAGTCTACCATACGACTTTTGGCTGATTACTGCGTAATATATAAAGAAATAGGCAACCAGAAAAATATTTTAATCCTAGAATTTAATTTAACGACGTTTTTTCAATGGTTCAGCGAATGGCAAATAAAAATTAACTTTCAGAAAACCAGACATGTTAAATTTGGTAGAGATACCTATTTATTGTCGAATGTATACCTCATCAACAACTCTTCTGTTGAAACAGCATTGCACAATAAATACTTAGGTGTCACTCTGCTTTACAATCTTAGGTGGAACAAGCACGTAGAATTGAATACCAGCAAAGCATTTCGTCAGCTTGGTCTTTCAAAAGACCGCCTACGTCTGGCTTCTTTACACTCTAAACTTCAGGTATTCAATTCACTCATCAAACCATTCTTAGAGTATGCTTCTAACATATGGCATCCGCATCAAGCATATCGTTCTGACATGCTTGAGTAAATTCAAAATAAACATGCTGGGTTCATTGCTTCCTCATACTCATGTTTTCACAGTGTATCATCAATAAAAAGAACTCTTGGTGTATTGCCACTTACGACACGCCGAAAGTATTCCAGATTATCCTTTTTTTCATAGCATCTACTTTAGCAACAGTCCTTTTTCACACGAATTCATTGTTCATCATCATCATCACCAGCCTGACTACGTCCACTGCAGGACAAAGGCCTCTCCCATGTTCCGCCAGTTAACCCGGTCCTGTGCTTGCTGCTGCCAATTTATACCCGCAAACTTCTTAATCTCATCTGCCCACCTAACTTTCTGTCTCCCCCTAACCCGCTTCCCTTCTCTGGGAATCCAGTTAGTTACCCTTAATGACCAGTGGTTATCCTGTCTACGCGCTACATGCCCGGCCCAAGTCCATTTCCTCTTCTTTATTTCAACTATGATATCCTTAGCCCCCGTTTGTCCCCTAATCCACTCTGCTCTCTTGTTGTCTCTTAAGGTTACACCTAAAATTTTTCTTTCCATTGCTCGCTGCGTCGTCCTCAATTCAAGCTGAACCCTCTTTGTAAGTCTCCAGGTTTCTGCTCCGTAGCTAAGTACCGGCAAGATACACCTATTATATACCTTCCTATTGAGGGATAGTGGCAATCTACCTGTCATAATTTGAGAGTGCTTACCGAATGTGCTCCACCCCATTCTTATTCTTCTAGTTACTTCAATCTTGTGGTTCGGCTCTGCGGTTAATACTTGCCCTAAGTAGACATAGTCTTTTACAACTTCAAGTGCACTATTACCTATCTCGAAGCGCTGCTTCTTTGCGAGGTTGTTGTACATTACTTTCGTTTTCTGCAGATTATTTTAAGACCCACCTTTTGCTCTCCTTGTCTAACTCCGTAATCATGAGTTGCAATTCGTCCCCTGAGTTACTCAGCAATGCAATGTCATCGGCGAAGCGCAGGTTACTAAGGTATTCTCCATTAACTGTTATCCCTAACTGTTTCCATTCTAGGCTTCTGAAAACCTCCTGTAAGCACGCGGTAAATAGCATTGGGGAGATTGTGTCCCCCCTGCCTTACACCCTTCTTGATTGGTATTCTGTTGCTTTCTTTATGAAGCACTAGGGTAGCAGTTGATCCCCTGTAGATTTCTTCCAGAATGTTTATATATACTTCATCTACGCCCTGATTCCGCAGTGTCTGCATGACGGCTGATATTTCTACTGAATCAAACGCCCTTAATCTATGAAGGCTATGTATAGTGATCGGTTATACTCTGAGCATTTCTCTATTACCTGATTGATAGTATGAATGTGGTCAATTGTTGAGTAGCCTGTCCTGCTCGTTCCTTTGGTTGATTGAATTCTAATGTTTTCTTTACTCTGTTCGCAATTACCTTTGTAGATAGCTTGTATACTACAGAGAGCAAGCTGATCGGCCTGTAATTCTTCAAGTCCTTGTCATATCCTTTCTTATGTATTAAGATGATGTTAGCGTTCTTCCAAGACTCTGGGACTCTTCCCGTCAGGAGACACCTCGTAAACAGGGTGGCTAGTTTTTCTAACACAATCTGTCCTCCATCTTTCAGCAGATTTGATGTTACCTGATTCTCACCAGCAGCTTTGCCTCTTTGCATGCTCTCCAAAGCTTTTCTGACTTCTTCTGTCATTACTGGTGAGGTGTCATCTGGGTTACTGCTAGTTCTTATAGTATTAAGGTCATGGTTGTCTCGGCTACTGCACAGGTCTCTGTAAAACTCCTCCACTATTTTAACTATCCTATCCAAATTGGTACTTATTTTGCCTTCTTTGTCCCTTAGTGCTTACATCCAAATTTTGCCTATCCCAAGTTTCCTCTTCACTTCTTTGACGCTTCCTCCGTTTTTCAGAGCATGTTCAATTCTCTCCATGTTATACCTTCTTACATCGCATACCTTACGTCTATTAATCAACTTCGAAAGCTCTGCCAGTTCTATTTTGTCTGCTGTACTTGACACTTTCATGATTTGATGCTTCTTAATTAGGTTCTTCGTTTCTTGGGAAAGCTTGCATGTGTCCTGTCTAACTACCCTGCCTCCAACTTCCACTGCGCACTCCGTAATGATACTCGTCAGATTACCATTCATTGTATCTACGCTAAGCTTGGTTTCCTCACTAAGAGCCGAGTACCTGTTCTGCAGCGACACTCTGAATTCCTGTACTTTCCCTTTCAGTGCTAGCTCATTGATTGGCTTCTTGCGTATCAGTTTCTGTCGTTTATCTGAGCGGCAATAGCGTCGTGGTTAGAGCATCCGCCTCGCATGCAAGAGGTCCGTGGTTCAAATCCCGCTGCGGTGCAGTTCCCAACCGGATTTTAAAAAAAATCCGCGTGTTGAAGGAACTGCATTAGGAGGCCTGGGGTGCGGCCTCACCGGTAACCACCGCCGGGAACGCACTCCGTCACCAGAGAAGGATTGGCCACCCTGGTGCAGTATCTGGCCACTGTCTCCCACATGCATACGTCAAAAAAATTCATTCATCCAGCCTCAAACATTTTAGCCCGATGCAATGACGATCACAAGATACGTCCACTATTTGGTCGCACAAGAAAATATTTACACTCTCCTTTGGTTTTATCAATAAACGAGTAAAATGACCTTTCGCGCAACATTGTAAATATTAAAGAATTAACTGGTTTCCAGTCAGCCCTACTATTTTAACTAAGTGAGCAGTCATGTCTTACTAGCTGAATTGTCGAATTCGAAGATGGAATTATTCTTTGTATATTTTTTGCTAGATAGTTATCTGTCATATATTCATTGATCGCTTATTTTGCTCTACTGAAACTTGTAGTACTTAACTGTGTTTCCCTTTTTTCATTGTGTTGGCATTATTTTTGCTTGTTATATCAATTTTTGTCTTTTTTCATGCTTGTTTCTTTTTTATAAATTTTTCTTCATTCGTTGTACTTCTTATTGCATTCCCCCCCCCCCTATGAATGTCCGTTCTTGTGTCCTTAGGGCCAACTAAATGAATATAAGTGAAATATTTTATGAAAGACATTAGAAATATCGGCCACTTAAATTTTCTCTAGTGCACTGAGAATCAGTAAACAGTAAGAGATATCTAGAAGAATTAGGGTACTCAATACTATAAGCAATAAAAATTGTAGTATTATCTTTGGAGGTGAAATAATGGCTGCAGATTCGTGAATGCTGACACCTATTTGATATTCCAGCGCTCACTCTTCCGATTTACCTCAGCAACTCCTCTCGAAAGTTGCCTGGCATTAGCACTGATCCCTAGATTTTGTGCAAGAAGAAATGCAAGAGGGGCCGTCTATGAGGTTCAACGACACTAAAATGTATTACTTTATTCGTGTCTGTTGAAAGAAAATTGAATGCTATCTGCTATTGGGGAAAGGGGCCAAAAGAAGCCGCGCATCGGTAGGCCTTGCTTTTTCTACATACTGTCCGTCGCCTTGTGCAATGCTTCTTTCTTAATTTTTTTCTCCACCCACATGCTGAGTAACACAGCATTTGCCACAGACAACATAATCATTGAGGCAAGAACATCTTTCCAGTTACATTACAATTACTTTATTAGCATCGCCTATTCTTTCCTTGGTGTAACTGTCAGTAAGTACTCATTATTATTGTCTAACAAAGAAAACAAGTCCATAATTTACCCTTTTTTCATTCTAAGCGAGGGTCTCGTTCTGGCAGACGTAATGCTTTCAGGTTGTATGTATGCCAGGGAATATTGGTCAGCTGTCAGCTTGTAAGAACATCACCTGCTACATGACGCCTACAGGCAAAAAGAGAGTGTCCCACACTCACCGCAGTGGCAACAGGCAGCACTGACTGACACTTCCAGCTTGATATAGGTAAAACGACTGGGCGTGTAATCTGAGTGTTGTAGGTTTGATTACCGCTGGTACATGGTTGTATTTCCGTCTTTTTTTCATGATGATTTTACAATTACTATTACAGTCCACAATAAAACAAAATAAATAAAATAAAAGAAATGACAAAGCAATAAAAAAGCTGCGACAATCTTTCGAAGAAACAAACATTCATGAAAACTACTGAGCGGACTATAGGTAAAAGTGATCCTGGCGGCTGCATGGTTATGCTGCCCATATGAGAGCTTTTGAACTCACCTATGCAGGATTCCCTATATATGTATATATGCTGATTTGTTTTTTTTATTTCTAAAAATCAAGTAAAAAGGGGTAGCCATCGTGTAGCAAGGGTTACAACAACTTCTTCTTTAATTTTCTATTTATATAGATGAGTGAAAATAACACCGTCTATACCTTCTTTGGCTTCTGTATTAGCTAGATTTCAATAATTTCATATCAGGAGACTAAAAGGTGACCGCTACTTTCTGTAACGTCAGCACTGCAGAGGAGCTTTCAGCTGGTGCAGCTGTTGATGCAGTTCAAAAAGGGAGTGCGCATCCGGTAAGGAGTTTTGGCTGTTAGTTTAAAAGACGTGCTTCTAACAATCTGTGGCACTCCAAATAGCAAACAATGGCAAGGTAATATTTAAAAAGAAAAACTTCTAAACAACCGTGCAATAAATGTATGCAAAAAACAGAGGCTGAAGGAAAATATAATGCTATAACTATGCCACAGCATGTGTGCTTCTCATTTTAGTGGCCGTCACCAGCTGCAATAGATAAATTTTTTATTGTCCCACGACCCCTCCCCCCCCTCCCAATTTAGATTTATACCATTCATAAACGATGACCTACCATCAAGTAAATACGGTAATTACTTTTGTCTTGTCATGTGCGTGGCATCATAGTGACTTTGTCTTTCTTCACCATGCAGGATATATTGAAGAGCTGTTGGAGCATGTCATGAACCTCCACGAACTCTCATAACATAAGGAGAACTTTACAAGCAATAAGGCACCGAAGCCGTGCTATACATCCGTCACATATGGCCTGCCATATAAAGAGGAGCTTATTGCTCAGAGGCGCAAACACTTTTCAACATCATCAACCTCGAATCAGTGACATGAGTTTGTTCTCTTGATGTTCGTTTGCGTTCAACATCCCAAAAGAGTGATACCAAGAATTCGGTCACATGATGTTCTTCAACATGCACCAAAATCTAAGTATAGGTCCTCAGCCATTTTTGCCTCCAATAAAAATGCAGCCCCCATGGCCGGGATTCGATCTAGCGTTCTTCTGGTTATCAGTTCTGTACCATAACAACTAGACCACCTTAGCGGGTAATCACCAATACCTAGCAAAACATCAAAAGCTTACCGTCAAACTGGAATCCAGTATATTTTCACGTGTGTGTGCTCTGACTGTCAGCACACAGAGAGCCACTGTGTGAATCGAGCAAGAGAGCTACATTGCATTGAAGTCATGTTGAAAGCTCGGTGAAGCTGAGAGAATGTAACCATAGCGACGACGCAGCTGAAGTCTTCTGGGCAACTGCGATGCAACAAACCTTCTTGGCAGTTGGGCAGCCATGCAACCATGACTGAATTGTGGAAATTGCCGTCAAATGTTATTTTCACGTGTGTGCTATATGGGTGCCAGCACACAGAGAGCCACTGGGTGAATTGAGCGAGAGAGCCACATTTGACTGTAGAAACTGCTTTCCTGGTAGTCGGGCCACGATGAAGCCATGATTGTTTTTGTGAAGTGTCATGAAGTTAGTTTTACCTGTGTACTACAGCTGGCAGCAAAGAGAGAGCCGCTGTGTTAATCGAGCGAGAGAGCTACATCTTACTTTCACGTCTGTGTGCTATAGGAGCCAGCCAAAAAAGAGCTATATTTACTTTAGATGGCATCGCAAAGTTGACAGAATGACTAGATGGGAGTATTCGGGAACTGTCCCTCATTTCTTGTTTGGGTGAGTCTTGGAAAGAAACGCTCAACCAATTAGTTTCCATGTAGCTTCTGTTTGGTAATCGAGCCTCTACTTTTAAACTGTTGACTAATGAAATAGTCTGCGATTATCATCATAATTGGTAGATGCCATGACCAGGCCTAAATATTGTTCTCTCAAAATTTATGCGCAAAGCACAACTATTTTAGGGTAAAATATTGCATAACAATCCACTAGAAAAAAAAAAACCTGCGCGAAACAGGTCAACCTTAAAGAAAATGAATGCGGAAATTATTGATGCAGAGTTGAAAGCGCAGACAGCTTGCAGTTTATTTCAATTTAAAATCTAGAAAAGTTAGGCGACCCTTAAGCTTCGCCTTTAAGGGTTGAACGCGACAGAAAAATCCAGCCCCTAGTGCACCCTTCAACCGCTAAGTGCATACTTATTAATATTTTTGTTGCACACACACACACACACACACACACACACACACACGCACACACACACACACACACACACACACACACACACACACACACACACACACACACACACACACACACACCCACACACACACACGCAGGCCCTGTGACGCAGGCCTTGTGAAGGCGTAGCTTATCCCCGAGTGCTGCTCGAAGAAAGAGTTGAGGGCAGTTAAATGTGAAAGGCAAAGCAGAGGAGGAGGGTACTCATTTAGTACTCGTAGCTCCGTTATTAATGGGTGTTTCGATTGAATTATTGTGCCAATTATTTGCACAAGAAGTGGTCAAATAAAAAAACGCAATGTAAAAAAGCGTTTCGGTGACTCTTTAAACGAGAGACACACGCATTTGTTTTTCTCACTAATGTGACCTGACTCAATACACTTGCGTCAAAGCCCAGGTGGCCTGTACACTTGGTCTGGTGAATAAATTAACGCTCCAGATACTTTTCATTTGATTGATCAAAGCTTTGGGTAAGCCATGCACGCATAAATTATAGTCTCGTGTGAACTCTACGCCAATAGAATAGGCCCCGTGCAATGATGTTTTCACGTGCAAGTTCGTAGGTGCTGTTAAACTCACAAATTCAACTACATTCCTACGTCACACTAGTATGAAATTAATGAGTAGAGTCAACTTTGGCGCTTACAAATAGAATATTTTTTAAGATTATCTTACCTCTGCGTGCACAGCGACGCAGTAACCGTGACTTTTCAGCGAGGATTTGTGGGCCAACCCACAGGACAAGCATCGAAAGGCTTCTTGGCTTTGAGAGATTTATGCGTCACAAAATGTATATGCACGAAGCAGTCATTTATGTCTCAGGGTTCCACCTTTGAAACGAGTGCGATGTCAAATGCGGCCTCCTCGCTCGTAAAAAAAAGTGGGTTAACGGACACTGCTGGGAGCCACTTTGTCTGTATATCGCTAGTTAGCATCGGCGTCTAATTTCTCGGCATACACGCTCAAGCAAGCCGAGCATGAATCGCCCATAGCTTAAGCAGCTTCACGAATGGTGAATCTCATACTTTCTAAAGCCAAGTAAACATAAAACAAAAGCAACGCGCCCGCAGTAACTTGTGTGTACTTGTTGGAACCGTCGGACTGTACTGCCTGTATGCTGCCAGCCGCCGGAATGGTGGCCTTCAATATGGTGGCCTCGTGGTTGCGAGCACTGCTGGCGCACTTATCGCTTCCGCGCCCGCAAACCTGACGTCACGTGAATACATCCTATAGAGTATGCCTTGAAGAAGATGTTCCTTTGTCAAAACGTCGGCTCGGCCCCACAAACCGTGCCTGTGGTTTTTTCATTGCCAGCTTTTATCCATTGCAGCGTAAATGTAGCGCCAAAAAGACATGGACAAGAAATAGTACACCACAAGCGCTTCTCTTTCCTTCTTCCAATCTGTGTCAGTTTATGGCTGCAAAGAGTGCGGACTTCTGCATGAATTCTCAAACCTTTACTAACTATTCTACATCGACTGTATAAGCACTTCAATTATCGTAATATAAAATTAAAATAGGCCTCACAAGGACATTACAGCCCTTTTTATTAATACGTTTACTCACAGTTAGTACACACTAAGGCAAAAGAGTGTGTGATTCGTCATTTTGGGGACTAATGGGACTGCCACAACCAATAATTCCTTTAGGGACTAACGGCACCGGGTCTTACAGTTTCTCCACACAAACCAGCTCAGGAAACTAACATTTAGTTCTCACATTTACGTCTTAACGAGCAACCATTAGTCCTGACATGTGCACCTTACCGGGCAACCGTTTGTCCTCTTAGTTGCACCTCGCCGCATGAACGGTTGGTCTACTAAAATACTCCGATCGGAAGAAATTTTATCCTCAATTCAATTAATGTTTTTCTATTTACTCTCCGCCAGGCTTAATATTTTTTTGCCCGTTTTTCTGCGCAGTAAGAAAAAATTGGTGCAGAAAAGAACACGTGAAAAATGATTTAGCCACCTGCGCGTCACTGCTTTCTTAGTCACTGCAACAGCGAAAGACAAAAGCGAGACATTCAAATGCGTTTTTTTCTAAACACATGAAGTTTCTTCATTATTTAGGAAAATTTGTGGTGAAACGTACAAGTCCAGCCTTGTTGTCACATCTTGTACAGTCCTTGTGAAGCTCCTCCGGTGGAAGCGAAGATGACACGCATAGCAGACGCCAGCACACACAGCCTTCTGCATGTTGTGTACGGATGGCTATATAACAAGATAGTGAGAATAGTTGGTCAGATGTGGCAGAAGATGAGGGTGCACGCATATGACAAGTACGTGCAAGTGGATGCAAAACATACGCGTAAAATATGACACACAACATTGACTTCATATCTCTTAGTCTTTCTAAAGCTCCTCCGACAAAAACGATAAATGACAGGCATTGCAGACGCCAGCGCACACAGCCACAGCCTTCTGCACGGTGTTTGCCCGCGGATGCACAATAAGATTGTAAATATAGTCATTCACACTTGACAGAGAATGATTATGCATGGACATGACAAATACGTGCAAGGTGAGATAAAAACATACGAGTAAAATAGGGCATGCAAATATTTTAACCATGATGTCACACATTGTCAAAGACGCATTTCGAACCCCGTAACGCAACTGCTAAAGTGGGGTAGCCACAGTCATAACTTCAAGGCGCCGCGAACCCCCGTGCCGTCAGAGAGGCGGCGAGCTTTAAGTGAGCGCCGACGTTCAGCTCGAGCAATCGCACGCGAGACCAAACATGGTGTCGCACGCAGAGCGTCTGCCGCCAGCAAACCTCGAACAAAAGAGCAACCGTGCGCTGGGCCGCCACCACGAACAGCGCCGAGTTGGTTTGGAGCGAGCGCCGAAAAAAAGGATGGTAATGCGGCCCGTTTCCACAAACTCGAGCGAGTGCAGTGAGCAAACGCCAGTCCGCCGCCAACGCCAGGCGCCGAGGTGCTTGCGGCCGATTAACGCAGAAACCAACTGTAATGGCGACCGATTTTCACAGAGTCGATTCCGACGCCGGTGCACTTACAACGCGCGACATACTACAACCGAGCTCGTTACAAGCTACCGTAATGTGTTTTGGACGACTCGCAAAGCAGCGACGAGGTCTCCCCACAATATCGTCAGCCCGGAGCTCATCACGGCGGCGAAGACAGGCGAGCACTCGATAAGCGAGCGTCTGGGCGGCCGAGGGCAATGGCAGCAATTTCCGGGGCGGTCAAAAAGCACAGCCTAACTACAGACGCCGAAGCCGATATTCGCGGTGCATTTCGTGCGTACAACATACAAAACGACTGATCCTGTTGCCGGCTAGTGCGATGTGCATCGCACACCCGACAAATACGGCAGAATAGAGAATGATCCCCTACTTGTGAAAAAAATCCAGCCCCGATTTTTTCCGTGAGTCAGACTGAAATAATGTATCCGATAGGCCTGCTGTCTTTTCGGCCGCCATGTTGGCCTTGTTTCCCAATCATTGGTGCCGCGAGTTCATCGTGACCGTCTTGTTTACGCTAGAGATATACAGCGCGGCGTGGCGACGTGTCGAGACCTCCAGACTTCATGGGTGTAGCGAAACGTAAAACAAGCAGCGCGCGCTCATGCAAACGTACCCACAAAGTGCCGTGGTGCAATTTATTGATCGTCGAGCTCTCCCAGTGCTACGGAAAGCCAACCGTCACCAGCAAAATAAAGGGGATGACTGAGCCACGAGAGAGGAGGACGACTAGTGCCCTTGACAACAGTTTGCGCATGACCCACCTATCCCGCGCGGTTCATCCAGTTTAAGACTAAGTGTTTTGCACGTGGCACGCATCCCTCTGTGGTTTCTTCTCAATGGTCTATCCATTCATCGCGCACGCCAATTGGGCTCCGTTACTTCTTTTTCGGGTAATTTTCCTTAGAGTGTAAGAGGTATACAGAACGGCATGTTGTATGACGCAAGTTATGCGGCTGCTGCAGAGCGCGGAGCTAGTTCCCGACCCGCAAACTAACGGTGCCCATCGGTTTCGTGAAGGGGAACGTGGAAGACTACCGCATGGGAACAAAAGGAGACATTCTCGTTCACACGGGTCACGAGCACAGCCGTCTGAGTCGCCCCCATATTCAGACAAGAAGAGAAAAGCTTACCCAGAAGCGCGTATTGCAAGAACCAGGCCAAGCATGGCAGTCTGAGTTTAAGCTCATTGTTTGGAAGGCACGTGTGCCATTTGAAAATGTCACACGAACGTGACCACTGGGCTGACCAAGACAAAGTTACGGCATGCGGATGAACTTGTCCCACTCGCGATACGTCATTTACGCGTGTTGCTCGGATAGCGGGGCGCCTCGCTGTCGCAGGCACACATTGTCCGCGCACAGGGCCTGACGGTGTGCTTACCGAGTTTAGGAATGCTCCTGCGAAGTGACGTTTAGTGCGCGAGCTGACGAAGCTCGATCCTTGGAATAGCTACCATCGCACGTCAGTCAATACACCGGCTAACATGAAAGGGAGTGTGACACGCTGATACTACCCCTGGCGTGTTGCACACTTTGACGTGCTTGTTTATAATGACGTGTCCATTATGAAAGTGTTCATGCGATTGGTAGTGATTATATGAGTCCCCACGTAGGATTGGCTTTCTTGGACACCTGTTTGACCGAGAGTTGAAAAGATAGTGTTTGAGTGTGATAAGAGGAGAGTGCTGAAATAAAACTTCTTTTCACCGAAATACGGCTCTTCCTTCACGCTGCCACCGAGCACTCGAGTCATCGATAGGCACCCATTCGGAACCTGAAACACGTTCCCTCCTTGGCTAGTGTAAAAAGTAGCTGAGGAGTAGTAAATTAACTCCCACACTTTAAAGTTTTATATGCATAGAAAAGCAAAAAACAAACAAAATAAAGCAGAAAATTTGACCAGAGATAAAGCCAGTGTTTGTGCCTGAAACTCTATTCTGTATATTGATGTAGTTTAAGCTTTGCCTTATTGCAAAATGTGGCTGGTGCAGCCCAGATTATTCCCAACACAGTTTAAAGAATTACATTAGCACAATTGGTCATGTTAAATATTAGCATCTACTCTTGGTTACATGTTTTTCAAGTATTTGTCTTAGCAGCATTTGCCTCTACGAAAATAAGAGACAGTGCAACAGTCAAGAGACGATTTGCATGTCTTTATCCACTGCGTAAACTTCTTGATGAAGTCTTGTATTTTGTGAGGACGTTTCGGTAGTGAAAATGTTTCTGTTGCGTGAGCATATGCAATTTAATACTAAGAGTATTTATGATCGTTCATTTATTCGTTTGCCTACAAATGGGATTGTTGATTTCACGAAGCAAAGTATCACGAGTTGTTTGCTTCCCACCTAAGCATCCACCTCTTCCTAAACGAACGCCGAAAGAACAAAACATTTTTTTTTTCGCATAATCTCACAACCCGGAGAACCCTACTCTTACCTTGACACAACGCTTCGTAAGCGAGAAAACGCGTGCAAACAAAATATGGTTGGAGATTCCCCCTTGAGATTACCGCACCAAACACCATGACCTCAGATACTTTGAAGGTGCCTACAGGTTCTTACGTAGCTTCTAAGTGATAAAAATGAAGTACATTATGATTTGTGAGTTTTATAGGCCTAGCATATAAAATTTCAGAAATTATGTCAAGCCAATGTGTCGAAATATATAAAAATACATTCTAAATGTATTGACGTCACGCGCAAAAAATTTGGCACGAAATATGAAAATGAAACTTTATTCTTAACTTTTGCTCCTAATAAGGACCTTACGATAGTGAGAGATGTGAAATTAGGGTTCTCAGATCGTAATCTAACAATATAAACCAACTCATCGTTTCTCTTTATGGTCACTTGAAAGTAGCCGTTTTGCGGTCGCATAGCAATTTTTGGTTTTCAGCGAAAAGTAGAGGCAGTGGGTCAGTTATGCCTATGTAGATAGGAAAAATTGGCAGTGACAAAATATTTCAATGCAAAGCAGGCGCTCTAAATCACCGGATATAAATTCCGCTCCCCATTGATAACTGCTGTTTCTCCCTGGTGCTTGTGACGCCATGTGCTGGACGGAGCGGAATCATCGTCTTTTACCAAAGTTTAGGCCGCTCTAAATTGTTTATTTCAGATTGATTGATTGATTTATTTGTGGGGTTTAACGTCCCAAAACTACCATATGATTATGAGAGACGCCGTAGTGGAGGGCTCCGGAAATTTCGACCACCTGGGGTTCTTTAACGTGCACCCAAATCTGAGTACACAGGCCTACAACATTTCCGCCTCCATCGGAAATGCAGCCGCCACAGCAGGGATTTGATCCCGCGACCTGCGGGTCAGCAGCCGAGCACCTTAGCCACTAGACCACCGTGGCGGGGCTGTTTATTTCAGTGGCAAGCAGGAAAAGGCTCTACACTCTCAAATTCACGTTCAGCTGACCCCGACAGCAATATCGCTCCTAGGAATGCGGACATCCTTACAGCCAGCCAGCATATTGTTACGTCACGGCTTGCGAATGCGCCTGTGTTGCACGACTCTCAGAGGTTCTCGATCAAATGCGCATAAATTTAACCAGCCTATTTGAGAGTGTTCAAGGATTAACCCACATAACACAGATAAAGGTGGAAAATCAGGTGTCATGGCCCCTTTAAGTATATTTATTTTCAAAAAGATGAAGACGAAAAGGAATCTGTGGGTGTGTGAATGCTTCAGCATGATCAATGAGCTATGGTAGGCGTAGATATATGAAAGAAAAACTAAAATTTGAACAGTCAATAACAGAATATGACATCCGATCATAATTATGGACACATCAGTGAATGCGGCTGTCAGTTTATAGCACACCGTCATTTTGAATGAAATGTATGAAGAATACATAAAACATTTCGGTAAAAATTGAGATAGCCGTAAAAAATAATGTCCTGAAGAATTCATAAAAATAGCGCTCCACACCATAATGTTTGTAAAGTGAACGACAGCTGATATCTTTCGATGTTGTACATTTCATTCATAAAGGCAGCTCTCCAATGGCAAATATCACCTGCGAAAAAGATGAAAAAGCGAGTTAGTCACTTTCGTTCCAATCTGAGTTTTTTGAAGGATGAACTGACATACGTTTGTTGCAGTCCATGCTATGATACTTTACAATGTTCTTTCTTTGTCTGTTCACGACTTCGAAGTGGAGCACACAGTAAAACGTTGCGTTGGGGCACTGCGAGGTTTCCCTATTGTTCGATCTTGATATTCGAAGACATCACAGGATCGCCACTTGCAGACAAGTGGGGTGCACGTAGTGACACCTGTCCGAGCATTTGAAAGGAACGGCACATGCCACTCGTTAAACGCAGCTGGCTGTATGTGATCGAGTACACGTAACGGAAATTTACTTGCTCTGACCACGGCGGCAGCGGCTTGCTATAGCGGCTGCAGAGAAAAGCACCTTAGTCAATAATCATTGCGCTAGCGGAATGAATTTCTGGCTTAGCGGTAAAGGAAAGGCACACGTTATGAAACGTTACGGGAGTCGAGTGTTATGTATGCCTTGTCAGTAAAACTGAAAGCGCAAAAAAAGTTCTGCTTTCCGACTTTGCACTCAGATGAAGGTTTTTTGAAGGATTCGTCCGGAGAATCATGTTGAACAATATAATGGTGAAAGGAGGTAAGACGTAAAGAAACGGCTACAATAGAAGAGAACCTGAGAACCCAGTGACCGGAAGGTATATCTTCATAAATTCATAGGCTTGCGCACAGGAGATTACGCACTCCAACCCTCTCCCCTTGTAACCGGTCTTTGCTTTGCATATAATTTTGATTGTAGGGGCTTCAATGGAAGTGAGTCGAGAAGCGCGAGAGAAAGTGTGGAGACATTGCAGTGAAAATGCCGCACCCTCTCCGATAATGAAGTATTCGTCGGACGTCTATGATCTTAAGTATGTAAATAATAGCCGATAGTGCGGCTGCCACTGTTACTCCGACAATGACGCAGCTAAAATGATGACAATTAGTTCAAGTCACGTCGTTTAGCTGCGCCTCTTGTGTTGACCTGCTTTTTCGTTGTCATTGTCAGAGCATAGTCACATAAAACTCCAAATTCATGGGGAAGGGGCAGCCCTATGTATTTCATTAAGTTGTTCTTCAAATTCACACAGAGGACATGGCAAGCGTTACGCACATGTGCTCTGTGCACAGCAGGAGGCATATATTTGTTCGCTGGTGAACATTCGTCTTCAGTAGGTTCCTAAATTGCTACAAAAAGACGAACGACAGTATCAGGAGTATGTTTTGTTGACCCTAAATATGGTTTTCATGTTGAACGTCATGCATGCAAGCATGACATGGAAAGAATGCGTACCACATGTAAGCATGGTCTCCGTAGGTGAAATTATACTGGAAACCAATAAAGTATATCATTGCGCAAATCGTTTGTTTTTCAATTCATACACTGTATTTTCTCATCTGTAAGTGTCTGAGCAGCCGTGCTCGGACACGAGGGTCCATGGAAAAAAGTATTCTGGCCTAAACGTTGTCTCGTAAGTGGTAGAGGTGCGGGGTAAAGGTCGGAGCCCCACTGCTCCGGCCTTTACACAGCACAGCTTTGGTGATGAGTATTCACAGGCAATAAATGAGTCGTGTGGATGATGCTCACACGAAATACATTCATGTTATTGATATTATGTCATATGAAACGCCATGTATTCATGAAACGTGTTGTCATACTATGCATTCCATGTCATGAAGTGTAGGGCCGCAGTCGTGCACTGCTCCAATTCATGTTTGGTATTCATGTTATTTTTGCGAATCTGTAAGCTATATTTTATTGCACGAACGTTAAGAATTTCACGAAATGCATGTACGCAATCCACGTCACGTCATGTTGCTGATGCCTCATCATTATTCGATGCATTCACCTGCCTTGGACGTACGCCATTCGCCAAGTAATATGGGGTGTCACCACACTACAACAAACTGCAATGTGGGGCCCTTTTCCAAAACTTTGGTTTCATTTGACTGTGAGAAGCAGCAATTAGCTACATAAAGAATATGTAGCGTGGAGAACGCCAACCTAAATAATATATGGAGGATAATGCGCCAGAACAACGGCATAGTCATTAGGCACGCCGTAGTGGAGTGCTCCGAAAATTTATACTATCTGGCGTTCTTTAACGTTCACTGACACCACAGAGCGCACGGGCCCTTAGCATTTCACCTTCAATGAAATGCGACGGCCTCTGCCGAAATCGAAAGGTCGCTTATTTCGTAGAACGAGCGAAGCAGTAGAGTGCATTCGAGTTGTCTGCTAGAGTTTCTTTAATTTATTATTTGACTTTCTCTAGATAAAAACTTTATACACTTTAGAGTAGTAACAGAAACCAATCTAACACATTTTTAAATTGTACTCTTGCTCACTTTAAATTAATTGCAATGCTTCCATCTTATTGAGCTGTATTCGTGAATAAACTTTCATCAAAAGGAATTTCATTTTCTCGCAGCAGGCTCGTGAAGGGGACTCTAAACGTGCTTCAGTGTTCGTATAAAAACAGGCATGCTTCCACTATAGAGAGCACACACCTTTCAGCTTTGTGGCGTTTTTGAACGGCACAACTTAATGCCAACTTCTCAAAATAAAAAAATAAGTACTTACGAGTTGTACACACCCAAGATACTGAAAGTAGAATACAAGATTTTTGCTTAAGACGTCTTGACAGACGAGGTGGTTCATTATATGAAGAAAATAAGGGCGCAACACTTGAAGGGGACGCCAAAACGAAGACAGGAACATATCAAAGACAAATTGCCATGTGTTTGGGTGTCTTGTTTGTGGCTTCTTTTTCAAGTGTTGAGCAGTTAATTTCCTTCATCAATATCCTTGCTCAAGTGAGTTTGTCCGCCGTACGTTTAAAGCGTAGGAGTTTTCCTTTTGTGCGTAGGGCAGTTACCGTGCTGTATGGCAACTTTGTACTTTTTGGAGTGTTTCTTTTTTCGCACAATAAAAATAGCCATGATGCTCGGGGGCATTCCATCTGTCTGAAAGTTGAGCTACTCCGTACGTTTGCTTGCCAGATGGTTGAAAAATGACACATGCAAGATTGTTGTGTGTACTGCTTGCTTGTGTCTGTGTCTTCCACGTACTTTAGTTACTTTAGTTGTTCGACCAGCGGTATCACGTCTGCAGTGATTTGCCCATCGCTAAGGCTACTTTTCCGTACGTTGTACGTAAATAAATGAAACATCATCTGGTCAAGCAGTGCAGAATTCGAACCTTTTCTACCATTTCTCGAGGACCAATTCATTTAGGCACACCTTTGGTACAAATATTCCGAATGCAGATGTGAGATGCTCAGCTGTACGTCAGTAAACGCCGACCAATCAAGTCGCGTAGGTGGAAGATTTGCCGCAATCGCGGGCAAAAACAACCCACACATAACAAAAGAAAGAGATAACAGCTACTTCAAAATTGCAATTGGCCGTCCTATGTGTTTACGGCAAAGTCAAACCGCAGGAGCAAGAGCACACATGCGCCATTTTCTTAACACGCCTTTTACTGCTACATGCTCTAACAGTGTGCTGCGATTATGTCTTCAACATCAGCACCGCCAAATGGAGCTCGAAAAAAAAAAACACACGTCGGTAAAAGAAAAGAAAATCATGCGCGTTTAATCATAGCTGTGGTGTGCTTGAATCATGAGTGAGGAGCCGCATGGAGTACGTAAAACGGATGTCCTTGGGAACTTTTAAAAGGCATAAAGTGTAGAAACCGTGAGCGCTTGCACTTTTGCCCCCAATGATATTGGGTTAGCTTAAGCACCCCTGGAGAAATTTCAGCAATGGTGCTTAATTGACTGTGCTTGATTCTCTGAAAAATTGCCATAAAATGAAAAAAAAACCGCAAAGAGAATTCAATATAGCGATGAAACTAAGAAAGAAAAACGTCTCTCCTTAGTGAGGTACACACGTTCGCACCCTATACGCCGATTCGGAAGATCAACCCTGTAACCGAGTTGGCACGGCCGCGATAGCGAGCGCAAGCTGTCGCTCCTACGTAAGCGTGACGTCACCCGCCTGGCCTACTTAAACTCGTCACTATAGGCAATAAAGGTGCTGTTCGACCCATGATATCGTCTCGTACTCATGGTGGCAGCGGAAAACAGCCAGCATGACGACACCGCCTACGTTGCCGACACCGCCTACGTTGCCGACACCGCCTGCATTGCCGACAACGCTCCTGCCGCCTCCGAAGCCCCTCGACACATCGCGAGACGCTTGGCTTGGGTGGAAGACCTGGAAAAGTGAGTTTGAACTGTTTTCCACGGCAACTCAGCTGAACAAGCAACCAAAAGAAGTGCAGGTGGCGACGCTTTCAGTGACCATTGGGGAAGAGGCTAGAAAAGTGTTCGCTTCGTTCAAGTTTGAGCCAGGAGAGGACACAACCGATGTAACCCTTATAATAAAAAAAATTTGAAGACTTCTACCAGCCCGCGAAGAACCTCACTTACCACGAGTTTTGCTTCGGCTCCCGAGACCAAAAAGAGGACGAAAGTTTCAATGACTGGCTTGTCGAATTGCGAACGCTAGCCCAACACTGCGATTTTGGAGACTTAGAAGAGCGCATGCTTCGTAGCCGCATCATACTCGGTATCCGGGACAAGGGACTGCAAAAGAAGTTAATTTCTGAAAACCCCTCTTACCAAAGAGTAGTCGAAATCTGTCGCATCCAAGAGCAAGGCGAGGAGCAGTTTCGACAGATACGTGGCACCACTGAAGGCGCTGAAACTGCAGCCGTAAATGCGTTGGCCAGAGTAACAAAGCCGTGTAACAAATGTGGCTACAAAGTTCACCGCGGCAGCCGCTGCCCATCAACAGGAAAAGCGTGCAAGAAATGCGGAGGGTTGAATAATTTCGCCCAAGCATGCTCGCAGTCATCATTCTTGCACAGATGCAAGATGCAAAGCGAAGATGCAAAGCGCAGGGAAATACGAGAGCTGCATGTTGACGAAAGGTCAGATTTTTTTCTGGAAGCTTTAACCGTGAACGCGCTCGCTAGCGACCAGTGGACCACGACAGTTTCCATTGAAGGCTGTCCGATGGTCTGCAAACTTGATACTGGGGCAAACTGTTGTGTGATTTCAAAGGAAGATGTTTTGTCGCTTCCGAGAAAGACTCGTGAAGCCTGCCGAGCCACGTTAACGAGTTTTTTCGGCCACAAAACGACTGCGCAGTTTAAAGTAACGTTGTCGCTATCCGTGAACGATAAACAGCACGATGAAACCTTCTTCGTCATAGAGCAAAACGTGCCGGTGACCCTCAGCGGAGCAGCAGCAGAAAGCCTTGGCTTGATTTATCGCATTGATAGCGTCGAGACGCAGCAACTCTACCCGGCGACTCAGCCCTTCACCGATGTTTTCACAGGATTGGGACAGCTGAAGAATTTTGAGTACGAAATGAAGCTCAAACGCGGCGCCGCCGGTGTTGTTGTGCCAGCCAGAAGGGTTCCGGTTGCCATTGAAGAAAAAGTAAAGGCCGAACTTCAACGCATGGAGGAGCGCAACGTCATAACCAAGGTAACCGAACCAACAGAATGGTCAAGCTATATGGTAGTCGTAGTTAAAGGTGATAAAGTAAGAATTTGTCTCGACCCAACGGAGCTTAACAAGGCTATTCTGCGTGAACACTACCCTATGCCTGTTCTAGAAGAGGTCGCGCAACGACTAGCTGGAGCTAAATATTTTTCTACCTTGGACGCAACATCCGGGTTCTGGCAAATAAAACTTTCTGACAGCAGCTCCAGATTGTGCACAATGAGCACGCCCTAGGGCGCTATCGGTTTATCCGCATGCCTTTTGGAATTGCTTCCGCCCCGGAAATATTTCAAGCAGCCATGCACCGCCTCTTGGAGGGCCTGTCTGGAGTAGCGGTTGTAATGGACGACATATTAGTCTGGGGCACAACGAAGGAAGAACATGACAACAACTTGACCGGGCTGCTTGCACGCTGCCGTGAGCACAACCTCCGTCTGAACTCACAGAAATGTGTCTTTCTTTTTGCAGGAGCAAGTTCGCTACTTGGGACACGTTTTCACCACGCAAGGATTGAGCCTGGGACCCGATCGCGTCCAAGCCATTTTGGACATGCCAGCGCCAAGTAACAGTAAGGAATTGAAAGTCTTCCTCGGAACGATGAATTACGTGCAGCGCTTCATTCCTCGAATGTCTGTACTCACCGCACCACTTAGAACATTGCTGCGCAAAGAGATTTCCTGGGTCTGGACAGAAAAAGAGCAATGCAGCTTCAATGAGCTGCGCCAAGCCTTAGTAACAGCGCCAGTGCTTGTTTACTTCGATCCGAAAAAGCCAGTCACCCTCTCTGTTGACGCCAGCCACATGGGCGTCGGCGCCGTTCTGATACAAGACGGCCGCCCTATCGCTTTCTCGTCTAGATCGCTCAGCGATGCTCAGACGTGGTACGCGCAGATTGAAAAGGAAGCTCTGGCGATTGTGCATGGCTGCGAAAAATTTCACGACTATAGTTTCGGCCAATCTGAGGTTACGGTGGAAACCGACCATCGTCCGTTGGTGCCAATTTTCAGTAAACCACTTCACCAGTGCCCACTTACACTGCAACGAATGCGACTGACATTGCAGCGATACGCCATTAATCTACTGTACAAGCCAGGAAAAGAGCTGTTTTTGGCTGATGCGCTCTCTCGTTTTCCAAGCAAGGCGTTATTGACGGAAGAAACCGAGCACTTCAATGTTAACGTCATTGCCCTTGTTCCAGCTTCTGAGCGTCGCATCGAATAACTACGTGTGGCAACCGCCAAGGATTCTGCTCTGTCGACCATCCGATCCTATGCAGAGACTGACTGGCCGGAAAACAAAGAGGACGTCCCAGCATGTGCCAGGCCATTTTGGGCGTATCGAGAAGAGATGCATACACAAGATGGCCTTGTCTTTCGCAGCAACAAGGTAACCGTACCAAGCGCTAAGAGAGCTGAAATCTTTCGGCTTCTTCATCTGGCCCACTCGGGGGCGGAAAAGATGAAAATTCGGGCTAGGAGTGTCATGTTTTGGCCATCCATGTCGAGTGACCTTGACCAGGTTGCAGCATCATGCAAAGTTTGCCAGGCTCACCAAAAGCAAAACACTAAGATGCCTCTACTGTCGCATGATGTCCCCAGTCTGCCATGGGAAATGGTTGGCATGGACTTATTCCATCACGGTGGTAAAGAGTTTGCTTTAATTGTAGACTTCTACTCCTTTTATTTTGAAATAAAGGAGTTTCGATATACAACAGCCCGGCACTTGAAGGAGTGGTGCGCGAAAGTTTTCTGTGTCCACGGCTTACCAGTGAAGCTCTGTAGTGACAACGGGCCCCCTTTTAGTAGCCAAGAGTTCCGTGAATTTCTGCATGAACTAGGAGTCACCCACGTGACGTCAAGCCCTTATCACCCTCGCGCAAATGGCGTGGCCGAAAGGGCAGTTCAAGAAGCGAAAACGCTGCTGAAGAAGTGTTCGTAAAACAGCCCAGACTTCCATTTAGCTCTGCTTGAGTTGCGCAATACTCCACGTGATGCTATTCTGATGTCACCTGTGCAGAGGCTGATGGGTCGACAGGCGAGAACACTGCTCCCGGTTTCCTCCTGCCACCTGAAGCCGGCACCATTGCCCAACAGGAAGGTGCACTCCCGTCTCCAGGAGATTCGTCACAAGCAGAAGGTCTACTACAATCGAGGTGCTCGGGACCTGCGCGCCCACTCACCGGGTCAGAGGGCCTCGTTGTACGACACGCACACACGGACGTGGTCCCCGGTCGTTGTGCTGGGATCAGCGAAAGCTCCACGCTCCGTACTGGTAAAAACAGAAGATGGCCGAGAAATGCGACGCACGCGGGAACATCTCCGAGAGGTTCCAGAGCTACCATGCCCCGACACTACCACAACACCTTCCTCAGGCTTGCCAGGCTCGGGTCCCGTCCCATAGCCGCCACTACCACGGAGAAGCACTCGGGAACGTCGCGAGCCTCGTCGGTACCCCATGCCAGAGCGACCTATATTGCCCCAAGGAAAGGAAGATGTAACCGAGTTGGCACGGCCGCGATAGCGAGCGCAAGCTGTCGCTCCTGCGTAAGCGTGACGTCACCCGCCTGGCCTACTTAAACTCGTCACTATAGGTAATAAAGGCGCTGTTCGACCCATGATATCGTCTCGTACACAAACCCCGTCTCTGTAAGTTCATCCTTCACGTTCACCTCTAAATCACGGTTCTTGATCTACAACTGGGCACTTTATTTCGGGAAACTATAGGTGTGGCAGGTCCGGAGTTGACGACGCAACTGCGACCCGGCCTTCAGATCTTCTTCCAACCCTGCCTAAATGCGGAAATCTTGACAACGTTCATGTCAGACCTCTTGTCGACACCAGAGCGCAGCTTTCGGTGATGAGCAAGGCTATCCTAAGGCTAAGAAAGGTTCTGACACCCACCACGATGAGCACAGTAGGAGTCACCGATGTGGTCACTGCTCCTGTTGTTGGAATGTGTACAGCACGTGTAACCGTTGGTGGCCACTGCGACACTGCTTTATTTCTTTCGCTTTAACAGTGTCCGCACAACCTCATTCGGAGCATAGACTTTCCTTCAAAGCACTCAGCGGGAATTCACAGCTCTGAAGGAGTTTAACAGCTAGATCTGCCCTTCCCTGCCCACAGCATGACTTCTGAAAAATTCTATTTGTGTTCTGCTGGCTTCACTCACCTGTCACCACAAGACGCTACTGCTGTTCTCCCGACGCCCTGTCCTTCCGTCACAGCTGGTGTCTATGTCGTGTCACCACTCACTGACGTTCTTCAGAGGGGTGCCTTGCTGGGTGAGTTACCACGCTACCACCAACAAATGTCACGAAAAAACACCGACACAGAAAAGGAGCGTGCAAATGTACACATACTAATGAGATCTGGAGCTGAAGGCCCCAAAACCACGATATCATTAGCAGACAGGCCGTAGTGGAGGGCTCCGGGAATTTCAGCC
Organism: Rhipicephalus microplus; assembly: GCF_043290135.1. Lineage (NCBI taxonomy): Eukaryota > Metazoa > Arthropoda > Arachnida > Ixodida > Ixodidae > Rhipicephalus > Rhipicephalus microplus. Next base: position 351,126,693 of record NC_134710.1, on the reverse strand, counting down.
ACTTGGGGTTCTTTATTGTGAACCCAAATAAAAGTACCCAGGTCTCGAACATGTTCGCCTCCGTCGAAAATACAGCCACCGAAGCCGCGGTTCGATCCCGTGGCCTTTGGTTAAGCAGTCGAGCATCATAAGAACTGGACCACCGCGGCGGGGCAGCGCATGAACACATTGTGGACTGTCGACTCAGATTTGTTGAGGAACGCACGCACGCACGCACGCACGCACGCACGCACGCACGCACGCACGCACGCACGCACGCACGCACGCACGCACGCACGCACGCACGCACGCACGCACGCACGCACGCACGCACGCACACACACACACACACACACACACACACACACACACACACACACACACACACACACACACACACACACACACACACACACACACACACACACACACACACACACACACACACACACACACACACACACACACACACACACACACACACACACACACACACACACACACACACAGACACACACACACAGACACAGACACACACACACACAGACACACACACACAGACACAGACACACACACACAGACACACACACACACACACAGACACACACACACACACACACACACACACACACACACACACACACACACACACACACAGACTCAGACACACACACACACACACACGGACTCAGACACACACACACATATATATATATATATATATATATATATATATATATATATATATATATATATATATATATATATATATATATATATATATATATATATATATATATATATATATATATATATATATATACTAAAGGAACTAGACATGTGACATCCCGGCTGCGGCGGCTGCATTTTCGATGGAGGCGGAAATGTTGTAGGCCCGTGTGCTCAGATTTGGGTGCACGTTAAAGAACCCCAGGTGGTCTAAATTTCCGGAGCCCTCCACTACGGCGTCTCTCATAATCATATAGTGGTTTTGGGACGTTAAACTCCACATATCAATCAATCAACTAGGCATGTGATGACAAAAATGTTTAAATGAAAAAAAATCGATCATTTAGTGACTGACAATTTAAGAAATCTACCCGAATAGGGGGCAACACAACTGACAACCTCGTGACACATTATTCAAACCATCTCTTGATAATGAACCTCTGTTCAATTTTTAAATGCGAAGCATTTTTTAGCGAACTTCGGCGACTTTGAGCGTATCTATCTATCTATCTATCTATCTATCTATCTATCTATCTATCTATCTATCTATCTATCTATCTATCTATCTATCTATCTATCTATCTATCTATCTATCTATCTATCTATCTATCTATCTATCTATCTATCTATCTATCTATCTATCTATCTATCTATCTATCTATCTATCTATCTATCTATCTATCTATCTATCTAGCCGCCTACGACTTCTCTCCTGGCCGTTTCGATAATGGCATCAATGCCAAACTTGGTATGGTATAACATGACTGTATGAAGAACATATTTGACTAGTCATAACTTGAAGATCATGATATGTCATAAATGTCATAATATACATTTCATGGTTCTGCAGCTCTTGCGGTGGTTTCGCTCACATGACATGTTGCAAAAGTAGAATAGTATGACATGATTGCAGGGCGAACAAAGGCGACAAACCCTAACTTGACAATCATGACATGCGTGTCATTTAACATCATATCTACATGCCACACTGATGGTGGAAGTGTTGGCGAGCCAATGGTGGTGATGGTGAAAATGCCGGCTGATGTTGAAGAGGCAAAACGTGTTTGGTGGAAGACTTGGTGAGCAAAGTGGATGACGGTGGCGTAATGGAAGCTTGGTTGATGATGGTGGCATAATAAAAAAGCACATTACAGTATGTGAAATCACTTATTAGTAGTGTTTCACTTTCGAATGTGCAGAGATATCTGTTTTCGGTCAAAACGTTGCTCATTACGCTTTCTAGCACATTTACTTTTTTTATTCCTGTGGTGTCAATATCGCTTCAATTTTTGTGGAGCGTACAATATGCGGCCGGGAATATGTTTGCATTTCGCGCACGTACTTACATCAGTTTGACATCCGTGACGTGTTTCTTTGTTGTAATGTTTATAAGACCAGAGTAGTCACTGTGAACATGACAATAAATATTTTACATCGAAGAGCAGTTGTTGACAAATAAATGTGCTCCAGTTTGCACTTGCCGCTTTCAATTTTAAAGCAGAACACAGTGGTCACTTGATGTCGCCACGCTAGAAACGTAACTCTGGTAAGTCTTGCACACTCTTTTGTTTGAGCCGTACCTTTAAGTTAACAAAGTGCGTGCGAATATGCATAAACTTTCTCTTTCGACATACGCAGAGGTGAGTCCCAGTGAATTTGACTTTCACCCTTCTGTTCTACCACCATGATTTCCACCAAGGGTTAGTCTTACCGACCGAGCCCGTACAAGTGTGATCGGCGCTTATGGGTTTCAAAACACATGATTTTGACGAGTAAAATGACACTACATCACAGCTGCGGCATCATTTAACCTAAATGAAGACTTTTCTATTGTGTATGATGTCCGCGCAAGAAGTGACAAACATCGATGCGACGCGCTTGCAGCACTTCCACCAAAGGCACGCCCCCTCTCACCGACAGCCGCCGGTCGCACTCGCCGGCACTTCACTGGCTCTTATGCGAGAACATAGACACGTCAGTTCATATGCTTACAGAATCAATATGATATCATAATGTTTCTGGCGCACTACATCCTTTTTGCAGAAGCCACTATGTAGCTGTTCCTAACGACAGAGCAACAGCGGTGCGCTGGCACGGCTGCTGTGTCCGTTGCACGAAAAACATTACAATCAATTGCTTGGGTGTATCTATCGAATGATCACAGAAACCTCATAAATCCTGAGCAGATATCATTTTTTGGAAGGAGCGAGAAACGAATATTAAACTTGGCAGTAACCGCCGATAAACTCTACCTGCTCCTCAGTTCACTGAGTTGAATTTTTTTCTTTTGCGGTTGTAACTTGTAACAAAAACATAGCGCTGTTGCCATTATCGCAGTATAAATCGTTACAGGCAGCAGTTGTTCGTGTTTATGCAATGTGCAAACTTTAGTAGCAGGTGCAGATCCTGTCCATCTCAAGTAAATGACCAACAAAACTGAAGTTAAACAGTGATTTTGTAAATTGACTACTTCTTTAACCCCTATGCTGCCAACTCTCGACGTGGCGCAGTGGTTAGTGTGCCCAGTTGAGAATCCGAAGGTGGCAGGGTTCCATTCCGCGCTGTCGCACCTTTTTATAGGTGCTTCCTACATTGTTCTTTATACAATTATTTTTATTATTTATTATGAAAGCTCCTCACGGTGGTTCTGAAACTGCTTCACGCACCAGCATTGCCGGCTGGAGTGCGCCGTTCACCATCCGCTCCACCATACGCCCCCCATATACCATGTGCCACCAACATTTCCAGCACCATAATCTACCAAAATGGTGGATGGTGGAATCTACCATTCCTATGGTCCAAGTTTTTCCAATAAGAATGCGGTAAAAATTGTGCGTTGTTAATGGATGACGATAGTTTTTGATAATAAAAACTATGGTTGACATGTATGGCATAAGAACTAGTGCCTCGATTGTTCACCCCTTCTGTCCAAAGTCTACGAGGCAAGTGCTTTGTTCAGCGTAGTCACCTCAGCAGAGACCTCTCCGGAATATCCGGGTACGTGACGTGAAAGGTACGGTACGGACGTCTCTCAAATAAGCCAACAATGATTTGTGTGTGAAAAGCGGTTCTATACTGACGAACATTGCAGGGTCAAGTGGTATCTGTTGTCGGTAGAGTAATGGAGTAATTTTCCACATCTATCACACAAAAATGGATCGCCACCAGACAAAAGAAATAAATGTGTAGTGTATGTATGTCCTGTTGGTAACCTTGTGTTACTTCTGTGTGGCGTAATTTTGATACTGGCGGCTAATGACCGATTTGCGGCTTGTTGACATGCACTTTATTAACTATGTGTATGCCCTATGTGCTCTGCCAATAACTCCTGAGCTTTCGTTTTAGAAAATGTTTCATGACGAGTGCAGGAATTGGTATCAATTTATTTATAGCGATTTTCTTGGCGAATCCAGCTAGCTGGTCCACCAGAACGTTGCCTTGTATTTCGCGGTGTCCTGACAACCAAGAGACTACAAAATGATGCTTCGATGAGTAGACTGTGCATAAGACTGAATAAAGTGAGACAAGGATAGAGTTTTTGTGCTTTTTAAGAGTCTTCAAAGCTTTTATTACAGTTAAGGAATCTGTATATATTATTGACTTCTGTAGTTTTATTTTTAATGTGTTTAACGGCCTCAAGTATCAAGCTTCACCAGTGAAAATGCTTGTACCTGAGTGCAAGACACCGGCTTCCGAAAAGGATGGGCCGATGGCTGCGTACGAGACAGAAGTGTTGGACTTTGAAGCATCCGTAAAGAACTCAGGACATGTGTATTTATGTTGTAATTCTAGGAAGTGCTTCTCAATGTGCGCAATTGGCGCGTGCTTTGTAACCTCTAAGAAAGACACATCGCAATCTATGGCCTGCCACTGCCACGGTGGCAGGCATACCGCGGGAGCCATCAAACGGTGTTCGAGTGGTACACCGGTTTCCTTCGCTAGGCCCCTAACACAGAGTGAGGAGGGCTGTCTCATAAAAGGCCGTTTTTCAAACATGGCAAGGCTTGATATGTCACTAATTGTAGAATGTGAAGGATGTTAATTGTCTGCGTTCACTTTAAGATAATATTTAAAAGACATGTAACATCTCTGTAGGTGGAGCAACCATTCGTTCGATACACGTACAGGCTCTCCACGGGGCTAGAGCGAAAAGCACCCGTAGAGAGACGGATGTCTGATGATGAACATGGTCAAGCATTTTAAGGGCAGTAGGTGTCGCAGAATGATCTGCTATTGCTCCATAATGTAGGAGCGTACGTATGAGGCTTTTATACAAATTCAATAAACACTTCTTGCCACTTCCCCTCTTAGTGTATGACAACACTTTTAGAAGATTCATGGGTTGTATGCACTTGTTTTTAGATACCTCATGTGTGATATGAAGGTTAGCTTGGCGTCCAAGATTAGGCCTAAGAAATTTTGTTCAGTAATAACAGAAAGACGTTGGCCATGCAGTTCAACATCGGGTTCGGAATGAATGCCTCCCTTCCTCGAAAACAAGACACACGTGCTTTTCTGTGCATTCAGTCAGAACCCGTATTTTTCTGTCCAATCGGAGACTTCATTCAAACCAAGCTGAGCCTGCCACTCACACATGACCCGATTGCAAGACTTGAAAACGAGCTGGACGTCGTTAACATACGTGCAATAAAACATTTTGCGAGGGATGGACAAGCACAAGGAATTCATTCTGATAATAAAAAGTGTACAACTAAGTACACCGCTTTGTCGCACTCCTGCTTCTTGAACGATTGTTTTGGAAATAACACTGCCCATTCAGACACGGAATTTCCGGTTTGACAAGTACCTTTCCATTATGGTAAACATTCTGCCACGCACGCCAAGGTTGGACAGGTCTCTTAATAGTCCAAGGCGCGGTGCTGTATCATAAGCTTTTTTTATATCAAGGAACACAGAAATAAAGTATTGTTTGTGGACGAAAGCTTCTCTGATCCGTGCCTCGATACGAACAAGGTGGTTGGTGCTGGATCTACCCTCTCGATATCTACACTGAAATCGGTAAAGCAAATTTTTTGTTTAAAAAAATGTGCAAGTCGGCAGTTTATCATTTTTTCGAAAAGTTTGCAAAAGCAGCTTGTAAGTGCTATCGGGACTTACAAGCTGCTTACTCAAAACTTAAGAATTGTCCTTGCCCTCTTTCAAAATGAGAATATTGATAGCCTCTTTCCAGGAAGCACAGATAGTGCCAGAAAAACAAATAACATCGTACAAACAAAGTAAAATTTTTTGCGTTTCAATTGGGAGATTTTTTAGCATTTCATACAGCACACGGTCGGAACCTGGTGTGGAATTACTGCAGGAGTTTAGTAATGTTTGGAGCTCAGGTAAGCTGAATGCTTGGTTGTCTGCCTCGTCTCTGTACACTTGTGATGTAGTTTCTGCTTTTCGGTATTGTTTTGTATTTTTTGAAAGTGTCAGTATTGTGTGACGAGCTAGACACCTATACGAAGTGTGCGCCTAGGAAGTTCGCCTGATCTTCCAAGCTGTCACCATGTGTGTTTACGAGTGAGAGTGAGGGTACTTGTCTTCCTGCTATTCTACCGACCACGTTCCAGACTTAAGCCTCCTGTGTATATAAATTGATCCTTGATAATAACTTCTACTAGCTTTCTCTTCTCGCCTGCCGACGCGTTTTTCTGCCTTAAGATTTGGTTTTCCTAAAGCTGTCAAGATTTTCGGCTGTCGGTGAGTTCCGAAGCAACCTCCATGCCCTGTTCTGCTCCTTTCGCGCATTTCGACACTCAGTGTTACACCATGGGACACGACGTCCCTTGCGGGTATTCCACATGTTTGCAGTATGCACTTGGCTGCTGCGTCACTAACTAATGCTGTGAAGTACGGCACAGCTTCATCTATGTCTAACCTAAATATGTTGGTCCAACCTAAACGAGTAGTGTTGCGAAACTGTCTTTGTTTAACAGCCGTTTGGGAACATGTTGAGGACATATATATGATGTTGGTGTTCTCAACACTACTGGAAATTGTTCACTTCCATATGGATTACTTATGATTTTTTATTTAAGTAGGGGTAGAAGTGAAGGACATACGATGCTGAGGTCTATAGACGAGTAAGTTTTGTTGGCGACGTTATAGTATCTTGGCTCTTTCGTATTCAACAGACAGGCGCCGGAACAGAAGAGAAACTGTTCAATGAGACGACGTAGTGCATCACAAGCCCCGCCGTGGTGGTCTAGTGGCTAAGGTACTCGGCTGCTGACTCGCAGGTCGCGTGATCGAATCCCGGCTGTGGCGGGTGCACTTCCGATGGAAGCGGAAATATTGTAGGCCCGTGTGCTCAGATTTGGTGCACCTAAGATCCCCAGGTGGTCGAAATTTCGGGAGCCCTTCTTTACGGCATCTCTCATAATCATGTGATGGTTTCGGGACAATAAACGCCACATATCAATCAATCAAATCGTGCATCACAACGAGAATGGCCCCAAACCTCGCTATGTGCTTGTTTAAGGGGAGTGACTTGTTTGAGCTGAAAGTTTGAGCTCAAGTAACAGGGTTGTCATCAGGCCCTGTTATGAGTTTTTTAGTTCTCTTGGCGCGCTCCGAAGAGCCGCGCCGTTCTTTCATCACCAGGGGTGCCACCGTATACTTTGCCTCCTCGGAGGCACTGGATTCCCACACATACTAGCTGGTTGTTTTAAGCTTGGGCCTCACCTGGTGAGGTGAGGCCTTGAGACCCGAGGATCTTGAAGTCTCTGGTCTCTGTTCAATAGAAGGCGGAGTAGACTCAACTACTACTGCCTTGGGTGCAGGCGCCACAGCTGATGGCTCACTCTGCGCAGGCCCAAGGAGTGGCGAGGGCTGCTGGGGCGCTGCCCCCTGACGCACTGCATCAGCATATGTGGGGCCACAAAATGGCGAGACCCTTCTTCTTGCTTCTTTGTATATGATGTTTTCTTTTATTTTTATTGTAATAGTCTCTTTTTCTTTTTTTCCCGAAATTAACAGGACCGTGAGTATGCGGTATGATTCCCGCCACAGTTCACACAGTGTGCCGCGGCTTTGCAGTTGGCGGACGCGTGGCCCACGACTCCACACAGAGCACAAGTTTGCCGGCCATGACAGCTTTGCGAGTCGTGGCCATATCTCTGACATTGGAAGCAATGGCGGGCTTAGAAATATACGACCTCACGGAAACCTTTGTATACAGGTCAGCACACAAGAACACTCCAGACATCGCCATAATATGTATATACCACCCCTAGTCCCACGTAACGATTGCTTTAAGTTCAGTTACTTTCCACGTGCTATTGAAGATTGGAATATGCTGCCAGAGTCTATAATTGGTTGTTCCTCGCTTACATCATTTGAACAGAATCTAAAACGTTTATTTTCCGAATAACAGTGACATATGTTTTTTTTTTTTGCGTGTGTGTGTACTTTTTGTTGGTTGCATGATCCTGCAGTAGTTGTCTTTCAAATCTTCAGCGCGGTGCAAAAGTGCCGCCTCAAATGCGTCATGTGCTGTTCTGCGCGTATGTATTGCATCGCATGTGTGTTCCATTTATGTATGTTATGTATAACTTCGAGTTGCTGGTCACAATAATACCGAGAAATTATCTCGAGACCTGTACGGTACTTCTTTTTTGCAAATAATTGTTTGTACTTCCACCCTGTAACGGCCCACTTCTGGGCTAACAGTATAAATAAATGAATGAATGAATGAATACCCGGTTAAAATGGTTTCCGGCAGATTATTCGAAGCAAATTTCAGTATTAGGTGTTTAGTTTATTTATTTATTTATTTAAAATTCCTTACAGGCCCTTTACAGGGCATTGAGTAAGGGGGGTAATTGGTGAAGTTTTACAGATCACACAAAATTAATTCACACGTTACAAAGCGTATCAGCACAATGAAAATATGACGAGGATTGCAATATAAATTGAAGTTAACAGGCGATAACAAGAAAAAAGAAAAGGCGATTTCATAGTGCATACACGACAGTGGGAACCAAATACAGTCATTATAGCATATGAAGGCGACATCGACCAAATATAGCCAGCTGGCTTTACCTCAACGACGTGCCGTAATTTGTTTATAAGTTGCAGAACATACAATAGAAAAAGCGCCAAAAAACGCAGAACCTATGCCCATATACAGAAAACATTTCCAGTGTGCAACAAACATAATCGGGCACAAAATCCGACACGTGCAGAACAGTGGCAAGTCTATTGTGAGAAGAGAGTAAGCAGCAACTGACGGAAAGAATTATTGTCTGATACAGATGCGATGTTATCTGGAAGACAATTCCACAAGCGTATGGCGCGAGGAAGAGCAGATGAGTTGAATGAATCAGTTGCCCCGTATAATCGCTTGAAACGGAAGTGATTATGCAACCTACGTGAAGTAATGGAAGGAACATCGAGGTGGAGTGGGAGGGGTCTGTTGGTGTACACGTATTTGTGAAAAAGGCAAGGAAGGGAAATGTCGCGACGAGTGCTCAGGGGTTGAAGAGAAAGATTGTTTTTAATTTGCGTTATGCTGGTGTGACAGTCATGATTGCGTGAAATGAAACAGGCCACCCTATTCTGAATAGCTTCAAGCATGTTAATTAAGTAGTTGTGATAAGGGGACCAGATAGGAGCGGCAAATTCAAGCTGGGGACGGACAAAGGTTTGATAGGCTAGTTGACGGACGTGAGCGGGACAGCTATGTAAATTACGGCGTAGATATTCTAAGGACTTGGAGGCTTTCGCGCTAATGGTGGTGATGTGGTGAGACCAGGAGAGATTGGGTGTGAAATGGACACCAAGATACTTATAGGATGATGCCTGTGATAGTGCAGAATTATTGATAGTGTAGTGGAAAGTGCAAACGTTTTGTTTGCGCGTAAAAGAGATTATTTTACATTTTTCCGTGTTCAGGGACATTAACCATTTGTTACACCAGTCATTAATGCGGTGAAGGTCGCTTTGTAGAGTTAAGTGGCCGTCGGGGGATCATATAGGACGGTAAATTATGCAATCATCTGCGAAGATACGCATGCAGGAAGATATGTTATTTGGCAGATCATTTATATAGATTAGAAACAGTAGGGGGCCGAGGACGCACCCTTGTGGAACGCCAGAAGTTACGTGGGAAAGAGGGGAAGGGGAATTGGTAACTATAGTAAACTGCTGACGAAGTGAAAGAAAGTTGCGAAGCCAAGATAGGGTAAGAGAGTCTAATCGGAGGGCAGATAATTTAGAAATCAGACGGCAATGGGCTACGCGATCGAAGGCTTTAGAAAAATCGAGAAAGATACAATCAGTCTGAAGGTTACTGTTCATATTGGAATGCAGCTCGGTTGTTAGTTCTAGCAGCTGTGTTTCGCAAGAAAAACCCTTTCTGAATCCGTGTTGGTTCAGAAAGAAGAAATTATTTGATTCTAAGTGTCGGAAAACGTGGGAAGCGATTATGTGTTCAAGAAGTTTGCAGCATATACATGTAAGAGAAATTGGACGGTAACTTTCGGGTAAATGCTTATTACCAGTATTAAACACAGGCACTATTTTACCAATTTTCCAGTCAGAAGGGAGTTGACCTGTCGCTAAAGATTGCCTGAAAAGGTGATACAAAATGTTAATAGAAATGGAGGCGGTGTTTTTGAGAATTTTAGAATTAATGTCGTCGATGCCGGCTGAAGTGGAAAGCTTGAGGTTATTAACTAGTAGAGCAATACCCTCGGCAGTTATTTCTATAGGTTCCATGTAAGCAATGTCAAGTTCGGGAACGTATGGTACGTCGGAACGGTCTTCCAGGGTGAAAACGGATGAAAAAAATGCGTTAAATGCTGATGTGCAATGACTATCTGAAAGAGGGACATGGTCGTCATCTAGCAAAGATATTTGTTGGCCATGTTGTTGAGGAGAAACAAGTGACCAGAACTTCTTGGAATTTGATTTCAAGAGGGAAGGTAGATCGACAGAATAATATTTAAGTTTAGCAGATTGTACTGCCGCGCAGTAGCTTTTCATAAAGTTCTTGTATGTCTGCCACGCGGAGGGCGTGTCATGGCGTTTAGCTGTGCGGTATAAGCGTTTCTTTTTATTTCTGAGTTGCCTGAGAGATTTCGTAAACCATGGGTTTGTTTTATCGTTTTTCACTTTTACGGGGGGGACATACTGATTAGTTAGTGTACATAGTTTATCTCGGTACAGCACCCAGTTATCATTTACTGAACGATGGTCGAAAAGGGGTAGGAATGTGTCGTTGTAAAAAATTTCGAGTTCAGCGGTAAATTGGTTGTAATTGGCCTTACTATAGTCGCGAACTATAGTCGCGCATATCGTTGCAAGAAAAAAAATGTTCGCTTCACAAAACTTTCTGTGACAGACAGAAGGAGCAGCATTTCTTTTGCTGTGGCCCCTCTCGCAGTAATGTGTAGTCGCTCATTTAACTTTGGGCTTGAGAAAATATTAGTAATGGGTTTAGATTGAGCCATGTAGACCCCTTGTGCACTTCTACTGCACTGCTGCTTCTCGGACTGGTTTAGTTGGTAGTGTTGTCTAAATACTATTGAGATATCGAATATACAAACACTATCGACTGGATTTTGCCACTGACGTTGCCGTCACTGGCCGTATATATATATATATATATATATATATATATATATATATATATATATATATATATATATATATATATATATATATATATATATATATATATATATATATATATATATATATATATATATGTATCTATATAAATAAAAACCCAAAAAAGAAAAATTATTCATAAAAGGACTCTGGCGAGCCGAATTGGATGCCTGACCTCTGAATAGTGAGCGCGATGCGTTAGCCACTGAGCTACAAAGAAGCACCTCCTTCAACGTTTAAAGGACAAGCTATTCTTATTTACTACTTCCTGCTGGTGATGGGCATCTCGGGAGGGGAACTATCATGTTTTCCGATACCAGCAAGATGGCGCAATGAGCGCGCGTGGCCACACTGTCATGACGCGGCAGCGCGCGCTCTCATCTCCAACGCGTATTTTGCCTCGTGGAAAGGGGGCAAGGTGCACGCTCACGCGTGTGCTTATCTAATGGTGGGGACAATCGTACGCCTTGGCTGGCCTTAGGCTTTCACCGGAACAATTTTCTTCTAATTACCGGGTGCACAAAGACCACTGAAATCATTGCACATTCTTCGTTTGTGCAAAAGGCACACTTTCAGACACAGCGAAGTAACAACTAAGGCGCTTATTTGCGTTATTGTGTACCCGTGAGTACGTTTCATGCATCTATTGTGTGTGAGAAACGCGGGGCACGTTTCGATGTTCTTGCAACTCCGCACTTCACCTTCAATTTGTTGCTATCGTGTTCATTGCATCGCTTTTGCGGCGAAGCTGTGACTGTTTTATTTGAGTTTGAAGTAGAGCTCACACACGTGAAGACCATTTCAGAACGCGCTTTACCGTAAATGTCTGCACGTATCTAAATTTGAAGGAAGCATATTGGGCTAAGGTGCTGGCAAGACGGGCTCAAAATTGTAAGACTGCAATAAAGTGGTAACACCAGCAAGAAATACTAAGCACAAAAACGAAGCACTAAGCATTGCAAAAGAATTACTTTCATTTTTCTCCACCAAGTGAACACAAGTATAATAGAGGAAGTCCACTGCGCTACTCGCCAATGAAAAAAGTGTTTACCGAATCTGATTAACAACAAAAAAACGTCTGTTCTGAAAACGTACTGCCACGCGCATTTTATATTTGAATGCCAGGGCTTACGCTAACAAGTCAGAAGCACAAATCAAGCCTTCTTTTAGAACAAGAACAGAAAATGGTGGAAATTGTGCCATCGGAACGACTTCGAATTATGTAGTACGGACACACGTACCTCCGGGTCACGAAGAAAAGGAATGCCGACGTCAGCTTGACGGACAACACGCTTCAATTTCGTTCTTCGGTTGTCTTTAAACAAACGACTACAATCCCAACTTCGGTCCCTTTGCCACAATGATTGGCCACGCAGCATCGTCCAACTGTTAGGATTTGCAGCCGTACATTTCGCGAATATCCAGTGCACAAACCGCATCATCACATATCCAAGCTGAATTCTCGAACACACACACACACACACACACACACACACACACACACACACACACACACACACACACACACACACACACAAACAAACACACACACACACAAACACACACACACAAACACACACACACACACACAAACACACACACACACACACACACAAACACACACACACACACGCACACACACACGGTATTCTCGAATCGCCAACCAGCACAACAACACGGCACAGAAACGTTCATCAGGCTTTGCAATCCACGTCTGTTGAGCGACGACAGCAAGCGTGGGCGTGTCTTTGCAGCGAAACACACCTCTCTGAACGGAAATCCAAAATGAAGATGGGAGCGGACAGATGGAAACACGTATTAGGATAATCATGGATAACAGTGAGAGTGCCTCAGGCAGGCTGGCCAATGTTTCGATAGGAGGACCTATCTTAGTCAAAGGCGCTGTGTCATCCTTGTCGTGTTATTTTCAAGGGGGTTAGTAGTGACGTAATCTCCTTGTGGTGGCGCGTGTCTCTGTTGATAATTGCCGTCTGAAAAGAAAAAAGTATAAAGCTGACGAGCGCAGCCCTCGCTTCCATAGAGTTTCCCAGAATTAACTAGAGGGCACTCTGGCGCTGCGATCGTTCAGCGGCCACGGGAATGATGGGTAGTAAACACATTTGCCTAGTCTTCGTACTTGCAGGCGGTGAATCATACTTGCGGCTTCGTTTATTGCTGGTTACGGTTTTGTTTTGAAAGAAAGAACAAACCCTTTTGAACTTAGTGACTTGATTCGAAATGGCAAGCCTAAAATAATATGGTTGTGAAGCGCAAATGGCGAACATTTGCTAATTTATGTTTTCGTGAAAAAACTGCTCCAAGTCACACGAACTCAACGGAGCCAGAAGCAGGCCAGAACTACCAAAATTAGACAAATGTGTGTACTACCCATCATTCTCATTCTCGCCGAAGCGCCGTGTGGTGCAGCTCCCATAGACACTAGTGCCAGAGTTCCTATTAGTGTATATTAACGAACTCTATGCCCGCTTCATTTCAAGTTTGGTGGTAGTGATTCAATGTGTTCTCGGAGGGTGAGGAAAAAAGAAGGAAAGGAAAAAACAACAAGAAACGTAAAGGCGCAGTGGTATGCTGCAAAGCGGTGGCCGCTTCAGACACGAACAAACCAAAGAGCTTGAAACTTCGAATAAGGCAGACGGTCACCGCGTGCGGCCACCACAAAGGGTTGCTGATGATAGCGGCGTACGCCTGTTTCCGAACACGTAAAAATAGGACGCGCAACAAGAAAACAGGTAAAACAGGGGGAGAAGCAGGCAGCTTACTTTTAAATGCCAAGATGTCGAAGGTTGGCGATACCAGATGAGGTCTGAAGAGCACGAGTTAAGTGGAGTAGGTCATTGAACAAAATTTGCTTGCAGTATCCCCCTAGGTGGCCCACTCAGTGAAACTGATTCAAGAGTATAGCGGTACGTTGGTTTTGTAAAATGAAAATTGAAAATGCAAAGGAATGAGCAACGCCGAGAGAAACACACAAAAAAGAAGAAACAATCTGGGGGAGAAAAGGCAGGGTGAGAGTAGGCGGAACGCTAGGGTCAGACGAGAAAAAAAAAGAGAAAAAGAGGCCAAGAAGAAAAAAGGAAAAATAGACGCAGAGAACTTTCTGTGTTGGCAATGTCCTTAACGATGCGTGGTATGAGTGGTTTTAGAAGTGAGGAAAGAGGAAACAAGCACTGCTTTAAAGGTTCTAAAAAATAAAGGCTTCGAAGTTCATGTTTATAATTGATATACACATTCACGTTTATAATACGTATTTATTAATTGAAAGAGAACATTATAGTACGGTATGTAGGCTAGGAGCAATTCCATGTAGTACCGCTTATGTCTATTTGTGGGTTGAACGTATTTTGTCTCCGTAAACATTTCGGCAATCATAATATGGCTTTCAGTGATTCCAAATTGCCACGTGCTACATTGATTCTTGATGGGTGTAGGGAACTAAATTTGTGTATTAAGCATGATTCTATGTATTTTCTTTCTTGTGGTGCCAGGCAATTAGTTTGTAGACCGTAAAGCTTTGCTTCGTCAAAACTGGGGTCCTATTGGCGGAAAGACCGGCTACGGCTTTTGGTAAATTGTGCTTTCTGCCTGCACGGTTGCCGTTCAGACATCCGTGAATTGGCGACCCATATATATTGTTTTGTACAGGTGGCACTCTCAACACAATGTATTAGGTCGTTTGAAGTGCAGGTAAAGCTCGGTGTAACCTTGTGAATGTAATGAGATGCTGTGCTTTTTACGCTGGTAGTCACCTGTATGTGTTTGCAGGTAGAGCATCTAGGCCGGCCACATGGATCAGACGTTGTGCCAGTCATCGCTGTAAGTTTTGCGTGAACAAGCATGTCTTCAAGGTTAGCGTTGTGTGTGTACGTGACCTCAGGGTGTACAGGAACGATTTTCTTAAGCTTCTGGTTGGTTGTTAATATTGGATAGTATTTTGTGAGGCTGCTGATTGCGTTAGGGAGTGCATTAGAAAACTTTTTAGTGAAAAGAGACGTAGTTGATGTTGTTGTGAATTTAGAGCGTGGTTTGAGTGCTCTATTGCGGTCCAGTTCCAGTGCGTTCGTATTGGCTTTGCCAAGGAATGTGTAAGCATGGTTTCTGTCTGAAAGTGTCCCTTTTATGGCGATAAGCCTGTTTAGGTATTCCTCGTTTTCTATGCTTATGTGGCGCAAAACTTGTTGCCTGACTCTTGAAAATGCGTGAAGTCAGAGCCAGCGGCAAAAGAAAAAAAAGTGAGCAGGCCTAAAATTATCTAGGTGTAGTTTCGCATGTGCGAAGCCTGGCATCGATCACCCGTCAAGGAGAGAGGGAAGGACCCGCCTTCGAAGGAACGTGAAATGACTTCGCTGGGAGGTTCGCGGTGGCTGCGTCGCTCGTGTGTAGCAACTACAAACTTTCATCGCAAGGTTTAGAGCACTGGCTAACGCGCTATATGAATAAACATCACTAGACGGCTAGAATGCATGGTGCGCTTTGAGCAATTTGTGTTGAGCTGACATAGATAACAAAAATTATTCGCTCCCCGAAGCGGCCACATCCGTTTCGACCAAAATTTTGCCTAGTTACGCGAGAGTGGAGATTGGACTAAGCTACAAGCGTTAATATGTAAAACATTCTAATTTGTGGCTGTGGCTTTCAATACGTAGCTCTTACGGCTAAATTGTGTTTTTTGTTCCTGCGTATGATAGCTGCGACGAACGTTGGCCGCCATGGCAGTGAATATCTACGCCACAAATATCGGCTGTTTGCGTGTGCTCATGAATATTTGCGCTGTAATTTTGGGCTTCGTGAGATTTTCGACAGCCCCCCAGTGCATTAAGAATCTGTTTGTATAACTGGTTATTGCGTTTTGAAGTGTTACATGTGTTTGACAGTCGGTAACATAGCACAAGCCACTTACGTGAATTTGCTTCGTTCTGGGTGCAGAACGTCGGCTTCTGAAAAAAAAAAAACGTGCAAGCAGCTGCTTAACAGACGTCAGCCTGAAACTTCGATGCATAGGTTAAAAAAATTCTCACCAAGAGTTACGGCCCTTTACAAAAACGAATGCTTCAATGTATGCAGGAGAGGCGTGTTTCGTAATGATAATGGGGCACAGCGCCGAGACAACGACCAAAGGAAGACAGGGGAACAAGCATTGAGTAATATATAAAAAGTTAAGAGAAGTCACTCCCATTAGCCCCTGCAACTGATATGGATTTGCAGCACTCCAAACGATCGTTGGGAGCCTTCGCAACCTCAAAGATTAGAGACCGCAGAGAAGCACGTCTAGAAGGCCATTTTCTTGCGACTAAGAATATTATACAGCCTCCAAGACCACTTGTACGTGCGTGCTCGTCTCTGAGGCCAAATAATAATTTTGTTTTTATTTTACTCGTCGTTTGCTTGCGTCCAGTACCTTCCTATAAGCTGCACCTCCAGCGCGGCAAGCACGAGATGCCGCTGTGTGTCTATGGACACATTTCAATTAAAACGTTAGATTTGTTGGATGAGCAAAAACTTTTATTTTCAAGTGATAATATTGGTAAGTACATGCCCACTTTCTTAATGTTTGACCAGGGTCATTGCACTGCAACACGCAAAAATAGTGCTTGCATATCATAAGTATAAATTTCACACAGTATACAGGCAACAATATAAGAAGACCTGCAGAGCAGTACAAATTCAATAATTGCACAGAACTACACATACAATGCAATACCTGACATGGTATTAGATTCCGCAGGATTTGACTTTGGCATGAATAAAAAAATTATGTTAGTTACGTTTTGTTTCCCACCTACGCAAAAATATTCTCCTTAACAGCCACATCGCTCTTTCCGAAAAAGTCACTAGCACTTGCCGCACCAGAAACAAATTAATTAGGTACCATGCAAGCTGTTACCGAGACACGAGTGTTTACTCCAAGATTACCTCCTAGTATCAGCTAACAAAAATTTTTCTTGATTCACCACTTTTCTCTTTTCGCGGTCGTTAGAGCTGTAAGCGATTTGCGAACACCACATTTATAATATGTGGCGTTAAAAGTGCAAGGAAGTGCATAACTGTACTTTCACAAAATCTCCGCATACTCTTGTCTCTGCATCTCCGCATACTCTTGGCACTCCACACACTCTTGTTGCTCTGAAAAATTTCCGGCAGCTTGCATGTAATTTTGGTTTTGTTCGCTCCCATCGTAAACGCATTTAGAAAGTTATGGGCACAAAAAATATGAATGGCAAGAACATTTCGATTGTTCAGTGTATATTTTAGTGTCATATTATCAATATAAGCTATTTTCTTGCAGCCTCGCCACGGGGGTCTAGAGAGTAAGGTACTTGGCTGCTCACCCGCAGGTCGCGGGATCGAATCCCGGCTGCGGTGGCTGCATTTCTTATGGAAGTGGAAATGATGTAGGCCCGTTTGCTCAGATTTGGGTGCATGTGAAAGAACCCCAGGTGGTAGAATTTTTCGGAGCCCTTCACTACGGCGTCTTTCATTATTAAGTGGTGGTTTTGAGACGTTAAACACCACATATTAAACAAATCATATTTTCCTTCCATAACTAAACAGCGCGTTTGCGGCCGCACAATGACCCATTAAATCATGGTTGTCATGTTTACATTAGAAAACAATCGTGCAGGAAAGGTGGTGCTATATAGAAAACCTATTGATTGACATATGAGGTTTAATGTCCCAAAAACCACCATATGATCATGAGAGACGCCGTAGTGGGGGGCTCTGGAAATTTCAACCACCTGGGATTCTTTAACGTGCGCCCAAATTTGAGCACACGGGTCTACGACATTTCCGCCTCCATCGAAAATGCAGCCGCCAAAGCCGTGATTCGATCCCGCGACCTGCGGGTCAGCAATCGAGTACCTTAGCCACTAGACCATCGCGGTGGTGCTTTCTAGGAAATATAAAGAAAAGCAAGGCACTCTGGCAAAGTTGACCATAACTGCATTTTACCAACTTGGCCAGCTTAAAGATGACCAGTTGGTCGAAATTTCCGGAGACCTCCACTATGGCGTTTCTCATAATCATACGGTGGTTTTGGGACGTCAAACCTCACGTGTCAATCGATGCATTTTACCTACGACTTACAGCAACTGTTGAGCCTAATAAATAATGAAGCTACAATTATTGCAGCAAGGTTAAAAAGAAAAAAAAAATACTTGTACCATTAAATACCATATTATGCGTGTTAGCAGGCATGCGCTTCGGTTCTGCAGCTTTCACAGTGCTGTTAGGAAGCGTTCTTGCCGACTATAGTAATAGCGCTTGAGCGCTAGGTAAGAGCGTGGTTGAAGCATTGATGAAAGAAGTTGGCCGTCTTCTTCGCATGAAAGATGCACATGCGATAACGAAGCTGCATGCAATGCCACGTGAAAAACATTTTCAGGCCTGCTCACTGCCCCCGTCACGTCACTCGTTCTGGCCGAGCGAGCGCGCGTACGAGAGGCTGCGAATCTATTCCCATTATCCTGTCCTTGTTAAAAGGTTCGCGACGAATGTTACATTCTTAACATCTTCATTCTTCCTTTTACGTCTAAAAAGTGCTGGTTTAAGTAGTGTATTACGTTTTACAACCTTTGGAGATCTATCTGCGAGCCATTTCTTCCGCTAAAAAGCCAAAGAGTGTGCATATTTAAACGTGTGGTTGATCAATAAAGCGAAATATAATGAACCAACAAAGTTTTGAAAGAATTGAGGTGAATGTTATTCATTATTTACTCATTTAAACACAGACGCACGCGTACAGATGCTATCTAGAACATGCAGAAAAACTGTTCCTACTCATCTGCAAAGTTACTGCAGTTTTATTTGTACTCTTTCCGACATTTGTCTTCATAAACACATTGTTATCGAGGAGAGAGTGTGCTGCTGCAACAAATATGTTATTCAACACAATGTCAAAGTGATAACTATTGCAAGAGAAAAAATGTTCGCTTCACAAAACTTTGTGTGACATACACAAGGAGCGGCGTTTCTTTTGCTGTGGCCCCTCTCGCAGTAGTGTGTAGTCTCTCATTTAACTTTGGGCCTGAAAAAATGTTAGTAATGGGTCTAGATTGAGCCATGTTGCACAAAACTACACATACCGTGCACAGCCTGACACGGTAGTAGTTTCCGCAGCATTTGACTTCAGCATGAACCGAAAAAAAAGAAAAGAAAAATGTTGGTTACATTTTGTTTCCCACCAACGCAAAAATATTATCCTACACAGTCACATCGCTATTTCCGAAAAAGTCACCAGCACTTGCCGCAGCAAAAAAAAAACAAACAAAGCAATTAGGTACCATGCAAGCTGTTAACGAGACATGAGTGTTTACTCAAAGATTACCTCCTAGTTTCAGCTAACAGACATTTTTCTTGATTCACCACTTTTCTCCTATCGCGGTCGTTAGAGCTGTAAGCGATTTGCGAACGCCACATATAACAATATGTGGCGCTAAAGGCGCACAGAAGTGCATAACTGTACTTTCACAAAATATCACGCATGCAGTGAATTCTAGCACATGTACTAGCACAAAGAAACGCTGACAACGCGAGTGGCGACTCATATTCTTGAGCAAAAAAACAACTTTTATGAAACCGGCTGCGCAGCATTGCTGTTTTTTTTTTCTTGTGAAGCACTGCTTGAAAATAATACGCGAAGTGAAGAGCACAAAAAAGCTTTCTGTGTCGAACAGCACAATGCGAGAAATCTTAGTTTAAGGCTTCATTGAAGAATGGGATATGCACTCTACAAAGTAATTATGGCGTTCGTACCTGGCAACAACCAGGCCGAGAGGCCGACGAAACAAGGCAAGAACGCGACGCACGCTGGGCACAATATGGCACAACTTAATCACGTCTCCCTGGTGCTTTCCGTACTTTACATTGACCTAATATCCATAAACACGGTGTGTGAAAACGTTGCCATCGTGTCGACGCCATGTGCACTCTCTCGCATCCGATTCATGCCGAATCCTGACCGACGATATTGCACCATTCAATCGCAGTTCACAAACACGGATTCAGAGCCGTAAGGCCGCATTGTACACAACCAAAATCGCAGTCACAAAAACGCCTCGACGTATGATGCACTAGCGAAGATAACTAGGAGGCAGGTTTTCTTGTAAGCAGTAAGTGATGTGTTGCCTCATACGTTCGGCTTGAAGCTGCGTAGCGCCGCCGCTTTTGGCCAGCGTGAACACTCTTAATTTTTTATGTTTTGCTCTATGGAAAACGCTCGTCGTTCTGCCTTTCATCCCTGCCTCGCTATTTGCGCAGTGGCTTGTCATACAATACCAGCTCGTCATAATTTTGTGGTTGTTGAGGTGTTTTGTAACATTCATTGGAAATGCTGAAATCAAACATGGCTCACCATCTTGGCAGATAAATAAGGTGCAGACGCTAAAAGTTATGTTTTTATGTTTCTTCTTAACTTGTTAGTCGGCAAAATTGCCCATAACCCCTGACTACCCGACACCGCTTAGAAGCTGACAGGCTCGCCGTGCACAAAATAACTGGGTAATCGCAATTTTCTGAGAACAAACATTCATAAACAAATCTTTTGTCCTGGGCTGTATAGAAAGGTTGAGTTACCCGTGTATATCATTGATGCTCACGCACTTACAGCTGCGCTCGGTCCTCGGTTTTATTGATCGCTACTATTATTGTACGGTTTTTATATCAATTCTGCCAATTCATAACGTTTCTTTCTTGCAATCTTTGTTGCTTGGTCTGTCATAACCGGCAGTATTTCAAAATAAGCAGGCAAATTCATGCACTGATGATCGTGTCTATTTACGCGCAAAGCACCTATTTGTTTTTTTGTGTGTGACACACAGATCAAAGAACACATGCGGGCCATCAAATTTCGTTGCCTAACTACTCCCATGATTGTCCTTTATGACGACAACTGTTGGTGTTCCATAGAATAAGGCATACTTTTGAAGCGCACCTTGACATTTCCTCCTACCTTTATTTTTCGTTCTTGTAATAAATACCACATTACAGAGTTACGCGGAAGTTGATTTTTGAGTACGGGCAAAATATTTACAGCTGTACATCTATATTCTGAGAATAGAAGGCTCAGTGATTTGACATCCCGTCTGCTTTGACTCAGAAAATCAAACAGCATTGAGCACTTTACGACAGTGTAGTCTTAAAACTCATGCAGGTCTTTTTGTCAATAAATACAGATATAAATTTGACAGGCAAATATTAGGCTGTGATAGGTTTCGTAAATACAAACCAATATAGGTTTAGTAAACACAGACCGAGATGAAAACACAACTAAAAAACTCGCCGAAGGAGTGTGCTAGGAATTAGAGTGATAGGTCAACATTCAAATAATAAGAAATGCTGTGATATTGGACTTTATATTACCATCCTTCACAAGAATGCCTGAAATCATTATAATATTTCTACGCCAATATATTAGCAGCTTCTTTGGGCTGAGTTATTATCATTAAGATAAAATGCTCGCTCGCAGGGACTCTGAAAAGAATCACGCGTTTGAAGCGCAATATCCACATGGACCCCGAAAAATAAAGTGATTTCTAGGTAGCTCAATAAAACATGGCTGCTGCTAATTAGGTTCAACGAAATAATAAAACGTGCTTAGAAAACTCAACAACACTAGTGTACTAGGGGTTCGAAAAATGATGAAAATACTGGATGAAGGGGGAAAAAAAGTAAACGTCACATTTTCAAAGAGAACTTTAAAAAAAGCCAGGTCCTAAATTCTTTTGACTGCCCTTTACGTTGATAAACTCAAATTCTATATAACTTCCAGCTGAAAAAAATTTAGTCGGGATTTGAAGCGTAACGTAGCACGTTATACGTGCGTATAAATCACCCGGCTACTACTTCTAGTGCTTTAGAAGTCATACGTTTGGGATTAGTAGGATAACTTGTGTTTTTGCACCCCTGTTTCGAAAAGCGGTTACGCGTGCGTTACAAGTCCAGAATGTCATCATTGGAAATCTGAGCACCTGAAATGCATAAGATTTGACGAAAGAAAAATAAATAAAACTCTCGAGGGGTGGTTTCATTTTCGGACAGAATCTAATGTATCTCGAAGGCAATGAAGACAAGCAATCCATGGGTTATAAGTAAATGCTTCCCTTCAGCGTACATAGCGCATTGTCGATGGTTTCACTTTGCTGTCTTTTACTACATGGTATCTTCAATCAAAGTTGATTTTGCTATCATACGATAGTCCTTCAACAAACGCCTTAGCTTTATCACAGCAACTGGTCTGCCTAAAAAAATGGCGCATCAGACGTACAATGGGAATCGATGATATACCAAGCATGAATAGAGTATATTGTTATGTCACTTTAAAGTCAACAGAACTTCAAGATGCGTACGTATTTAGTACACAGTAAACAAAAGTAGAAATGTTATGTGCACTCAGGTATGCAAATAAGATGCAAGTAGGTTGTGTAAAGTCGCGTGACGACGGCACCACTAACTCTTGCATTACCAGCATTAGAAGTCATGGGCAAGTAAATTATGCTGCAGATAACTTCCATGTCAGGATTCTCATGTTTACGCCTGACATTTGGGTTTGTCGTCCATTCGCGTTACGTATTGCAAAATTTGGTATATGTGAAGCTAGTGAAATGAAGGCCAGAGCACTATCATAGTAAAATGTGGTCATGTTTTGCAACGCACGCATATCATGATTATCATGTGTGGACGTGTGATATACTATCGTCATTCATTCGCGTCTCGTAATACCAAATGTCGTACATGTGAAGCTAGCAAAACGGCCGCATGCGCGCCATAATCGTCGTATGTATTCATCTTCTTACATGGCACGCCTTTCATGATTATAATTTTTGCACCCGTCATTTACTTTCGCCATTTATTCACGTCACGTAACACCAACTTTTGTGTATGTGAAGTTAGCGAACTGACCGCAAGCTCACTAAGAGCGTAGCACGTAGTCATGTTCTTTATGACAAGCATGTCTTGATTACCATGTTTGAATGTGTCATTTTCTTCGTCGTTCACTGGCGTCACGTAATACCAAATTGGCTATATGCGAAGGTAGCAAAACGGCCACGAACGCCTCATGAGCGTGGCATGTAGTCATATTCTGACATGACAGGCTTGTTATGATTAACATGTTTGGATGTGTCATTTCCTTCGTCATATATTGACCTCACCTAATACCCAATTTGGTATACCTGAAGCTAGCGAGACCACCGCAGTGGCATTGTGAGCACATGGCATGTAGCAAAGTCTCACATAAAATGGATATCATGATTTCCACGTTAGGGCCTGTCACTTATGTTCGCCGTGCAGTTATACCATACCATACCTGTTTTGCAATATATCATGTGAATAAAACCACCACAAGAGCAGCGAGACCATTACATGTAAATCATGACATTCACGACATACGTGTCATGATTTTCATGTTATGACTAGTCACTTATGGTCGCCATACAGTCAAGTTATATCATACCAATTTCGGTATAGATCCCATCATCGAATCAGCCAGGAGCGTAAACGGCAAGATAGATAGGTAGATAGATAGATAGATAGATAGATAGACAGACAGACAGATATATAGATAGATAGATAGATAGATAGATAGATAGATAGATAGATAGATAGATAGATCGATAGATAGATATGCTGAATGTGGCTGAATTTCGCAAAGAAATGCTTCAAAATTAAAAGTTGTCACAATTTTTATTGCTGTTCTAGGATTCCATTTATAAAATTTTAACTGCTGGAGGGCAAACTTCAAACCCGACAAATTATGATCACAGCATTTGACTTGGGGAATTCGCTTTTCGGAAGCCCCCTGTCATTTGTATTTTTCAAACTTCAGTTTCTTTTAAGATTGCTCTGTGGATGCCTATTTTTAGGAGGCGGGCTTTTACGATCACCAGTATGTGTACAGTTGTCCGTTGCTGGAGCCCCATGTTCTTAGAATAAAGTTTATATCAAGAAAACACAGGGGGTCGAAATTAATGGGACCCTCTTGTAAGCCATCTTTCATAATCATATCGGGGTGGTGGGGCTTATAACTCCTGCAGTTATTGTTGATAGCCAGTCATCACGAACATTGCGAGTGGCTTGCACTTGGAACCACTGATTCCTTCGGATATACTGCATGGTAGCTTAGCTACTGCTTAAGGATGGCTAGCAGATAACTTCAGCAGAAGAATTTTAGACGCAAGGTTTACTTTCACTACTTTCTACAGCGAGCATTATCACAAATCACAGTAGCAAAGCTTTGAGAATGTAAAAAAACTTGTTATGACAGCAATCAAGACCTGTGTTGATAGTGGTGATGACGCTCAATCTAGATAAAAAAAATGGACATGCTTGAGGTATACCTAAGGCTTATGAGTATGTTCAGTCGCATAAAAGGAGAAATATTGAGCAAAAGTTCAGATATTAACCACGAAAGCCTAGGAATGCACATGTGTCGTTTGCTACTAGCGCGTAGCTGGTATCGCGATCGCTAATATAATACGCATATATATATATATATATATATATATATATATATATATATATATATATATATATATATATATATATATATATCTATATATATAATAGAAAAACAACTCTAAGTGTCGCAGCCTTTTTTGTGCATTCCCCTGAGATGGCTCGTAGGCTAAAGTCGTGCTCGATTTCTGTACAGCCGATTGGTTGTTCTCCGTCGCCACCTTTCAAAAGATTTCAGCTAGAGTTGTTTTGCACTTCTCCTGATAGGAGGCATTGCAAGCCTTTCGCTACGTATACCCGATTTTGCACTTCTTCCGCGTTCAGCCTGCCTTAGACCAAGCGAAGACGCCATTATGTAACGCAACTTTGTAGCGACGTTATGACGACCTCATAGGTGACGCCATTAGTGATAATGTTTTTTCATTTATGACTGGTGGTAAAGCCACCTGTCAATATTCAATTTTCAAGGAGCATCTAAAGCTTTCGCATTAAAACTGAGGCCGGCAATGGGGGCCGAGTAAATGTCCGTGTTATGTTCCTTTTAGTGGCATGGGCTTCCGAATACACGCACTAGATAAAGGCCTTTTTTTTTCAGGAAGCGTGGTGAAAAGAACCTTATTCCGCAACTTCTTCACGTGCCCTAACTGATATAAAGCACAGGCATTTGCAGTGCTATGTTTGATGCAAGCAGTTCTATACGGGGGTTCACTGAGCGATGGATGGCTGTTTTATTCTTATGGGAAGTGCCACTTTACGCTTCCAGTCGTCTTTATTTCGTATAAGCCTGGCTGTGAGTGCGAGAAGAAAAAACAAACGGGTCATTTATCTGCATGCTTTGCTGCAAAAACGTCGAAACACATTGGCCTTCTGTCTGGAAGCCCTGCATGAATTATCGATGCCATCTGGCCGTAATATTGGGGAGCCCAAGGTTATGTAGAACGCAGAACCGCTTTTAGGTGGCAGCGCCATATCACCTTAGCGAAGCGTATAGGAAAACCTGCTATTTCAATCCTAGCGTCCTATTGTCAGCGCAAGGTAAGGAACACTATTTTTAAAATTGCATTCTAGGCCTTTTCTACAAATACACACCACCTAATACTTAGACATTGATGTTGCTTCTCAGATATGCGTAATATTAGCTTTTTAGGGACAGTGTTTACAACTATGAACGCAGCCACCACATCAAGATGGCTAGGCGTTGATGAAGTGCTTAAGCTTTGGCCGGATGGCTGATTCATTTCGAAGGACACACAAAAAGACAGATTAAGGTTTCTGCTTTGAAATATTTCAAGAAAGACCATGTCTCTAAAAGACATCCCCATGAGTGCTCGGAGGCAGAAGTGACTATGCGGCACCCTCCTCTCAGCCTCCAGTTGAGCGAACTTCACCCTATATTAGTACAGTTATTTTTCCTGCCAGAATATATCGTGCTTACTGCAGTATACTTCCGACCACATTCCACCGTGACGCAGACGTCGTATTGAAGTAGAAAGTAAGTTCATTGACTTCATTAGAAATGTGATGTGTTACCCCGCCGCGGTGCTCTATTGGCTAAGCTATTCGGCTGCTTACCGGCAGGTCGCGGGATCAAATCCCGGCTGCGGCAGCTGCATTTCCGATGGAGGTGGAAATTTCGTAGGCCCATGTTCTTAGATTTGGGTGCCCATTGCAGAACCCCAGGTGTTCAAAATTTCTGGAGCCCTTCACTACGGTGTTTCTCATAATCATATGGTGGTTTTGGGACGTTAAACACTAAAAATCAATCAGTCACTGTGATGTGTTAGCTGTTGCACGATGTAAATTAAAAGCATAGCCCTTAATCTTCTTACCACACGGTGCTACTTTCCACGGGAAGTGAGCAGGCAAGCAGATCATCAACAACCAATGCCAAAAGTCAGTGCAAGCAGAGTGATCGTCCCCACGAGCCAGAAGATTGTGATAAAAATGCGGATAGCAAGTATTCTTTTGCCACGTGTTCATTTTATCATACAAGTGTAATGTACATATAAAACATAACACATTTCACACCCCAGTCGTGCGCACGTTTCCATGCGTTAGAGCAGCTTTTTTGCGTGTGTTTTTTTTGGCGGTAGGCGAAGGTGTACGTACGCAGCACATGCTCTGCCTGTGTTTTCGACGGCCGTCGTGCCGTGACCAGAGTGTTGAGAGTCTTTGCGCAAACGTGTGGCCACAGCCTGCATGAGGATCTTATCATCTTTCACCGCGTGATGCTTGAGTCTGTCGGGTGCCAGACTTCAAATGTTCATTGCGAGTCCCGTTAAAGAAGAGCAGTTTCGAGGCGATCCAGCCGGCATCTTCAGATAAAGTGCATTAGAGGTTGGGAACCGGTATAGCGCACTCACTGTGCAAGCCAATCTACTTTAAAGTGCGCCGCGTTATACCAGTCAAGTTAGTGCCCGGCCTCAACCGCTCGTGCTTCTCTACATTGTATAGAGAAGGCTCTCAAGGCAGCTGGCGTAAAACATTGAAAAAAAATTGAAATATTATAAGTTTGGCACTGTAATAAGTGTTTGTTTCCTAAGTTTCCCACCTCGAGAGTCTAAGGATGTTGAACTTAGAGGTCTGCCATTTCTCTTCTGACACAAGCCCCTGTCCTTTTTAGTAAGCGTTGTTTTGTTTTGTTTTTCTTTTTTTCTTTCTTTTTTTTGAACTTGGTGATGCATGAGTCTTTAATAAAGCTCCCAAAGCTAGAAAGAATGACTGCGTTGGTATTTTCTGGAAGTCTTTTCTGTTTCATTTTTCATGATGTTTTGTTTTTCTCGTGAATTTTCTTAAGCTAAAAATTAAAGAAATATTAAAAGGGACGACTGCAACCACCCCATGTCAAGAAAAGAAGAATGTATATCGCTGTAGCATTTGTACAGTGTTCTGTCACGTAGATATCACTGAGCTGACGTTATCACTCGAGTAACAATTGATACATGGGGCGCAAAATTAAGGGGTTCATCTACCATCTCGTGAACCATGTACGGCAAGTTAACAATGGCATGCGTAATACTGTGCAGATAGATTTTCTATGGCGAACGTTGTCATCGTACACGTATGTTGAGGAATTTCTTCAAAAAGCATTCCCAAGCTGTTTTCAGTGTCTCTCTTGTTCCTTCACCTTCCTCTCAAGGCGTCATCCTGACATCATGATGTGACAGCTTCGGTGTATGACATATGCGTGTTCCCAAAAAAGTATTTGGCTGGAGTGTGTATAAATCATTAACTTCGCATGGAAAGCCTAGTTTTTCTTGTCGAGTGGCAGGCATACCTTGAGCGTGGTTCGCCAGATTTGCCAGAGCACGCTGCAATACTATGCCGTACTTGGCTTCTCCCGCATCAGCGCTCAGTGCATCAGGCTGCATATCACGCATCAACTTCCCCAAGATGTTGCCCTACCAGTTGAAAACATAAAACGACATTGGTGGGACAAGACAAACGACACACACAGTGCATTTCCCGTGAGTTGTTGACTACAAAGAACTCTTGTCAGGAAAGCTAAACTCTATAGTGTCGCAAGCGAGCTGTAGGCAGGTATTGAATTCAAACACGGTAGTTTATGCTAGACAGAGATAGTAAACAAGGCTCCCGTTTGGAGGCAGAATCATTATTAGAATGTGTTCGTTTTTTGGTTGGTCTTTCTTTTCACGTTTCGACTGAACTGATATCTACAAAATATAAAAAATAGAGACAGGTTCTTCACAATAAGTATGCTATATTATTTTGCTGAGTAGCTGGTCGCCAGCGTCACCGGAGGGAATAAACGAAAAATCTGTAATTGTAAAAATGCAGTACACAGCTCAATTTTTTTCACCCTGCAAAAGTTGCCACGCATTTTGGTGCATGCCCGGAAAAATACCGTCGTCTGTAATGTTCCTGAGAAAAACACACCTTCATGCATTTTATCAAAGACCGAACATACGGCATATCAGTATCACTTTCTGTGTAGTCAAGTTGCATGGTAGTCAGTTTATGAGCAGCGTAAGCAATTCTAGCGCGTTATTTAGTTGCAACTGTAAGGCAAATATTTTTCATTTTTTTACTGGTCTGGTTACTCTTGCGTATAACACACCAATGGTAGCACTGGAACACTGATTGGAATGGAAAGAGTACCGGAATATTTGTCAATTTCTTCACTTTCCAGGTGGCAGAATGAACAAATCTGATTCATTCTTTAAGGGCTCTTAAAAAACAGGCCCTAAATCACGAAGCATGAGCGCGTTATTTCTCCCGGAGTATTCAATCTTTGCGGCACTATTGGTGGCACCAACTGATCGTTCACGTGACGCCAAAATGAAAGAATACCTTGATTGGCCTATGTACGCAGCATATCTGTTGTCAATTGCCACCCGACCTGCTTTAACCTGCCGTCGCGTTTCCGTTCTGCCTCGTCTCGCGTGACTATAGACAAATTGCACCGGACTTGCATCACAAAATTGCGGTGGTGCTTTCTTTGTAGGCAAAAGACGCTTTGCTTTACCTACCGTGGTTTCTGCTGGGTTATTAATGGGGCATGTGGTGTTCTCAGTCAAGCAACGATAAAAAAAAAACGTTACGCTGAAAAACTGCGTCGCGGTTGGATGCGCGTAGCGTCTCACAACTTAGTTTTATTTCTTGCGCACATCACAGCCTTCAGCGCTTATGGCGGAAGTTACGTGCAGACGTCGCAATATTTTAACCATAATGTCGACATTAGCCTACTTGCGTTTACAAACAGGGAATGGGTCTATAGCGCACGATCAATTGATTGCACCTCGTTTTCAGCTGTTGCGACTGCGCAAACGGAGATAACAGCGTTTGGTCGAAAAACAGAAAATTCTAACTGGCGCAATCCTTAGTTCAGGCATTCCACATCTTTTCTGAAGAAAGGAAAGTGGCGAGAAAGAGATGGGGCTTGTGAGAGGGTTAGTGATGGTGAGAAAGAAACAACTGTTTCGCCTTTAAACATGGTGTGGTTTAGGGGCCATTTAGGCAGCTCGCGCAACATAAGAAACTGGGGCTGTATTCACAAGACTTTCTCTTGGCTACGAAATTTCTTAGCCAAGGATTATCTTATCTCGAGGGATCACGATAGCGTGGGTACGAACTTGACTTATTTGGCGCTTAAGAGGGCGAGGAGGACACACGATGGCCAATAAAATGGCAAGGAAAGAAAGAAGTGTGTGCCGATAATAGGAAGGTAGCACGCAAAGCGTCTAGCATCGAGAGTATAGGATGATAGCTAATGATTTGCTGCAGCTCAGTTTCATTTGCGCGGACGTCTACTACAACGCTTACGCGATGCCGAGTTGTAATAGTTATCTGGGTGTGCGAAGCGAAGCCAAGCGCTCGCGTTTCATTTATGACCGTAGCTAAAAAAATTGCTCAATGGCCTTAAGCAATAATCCATGCACTATCTTGCCAAGTACAAGTGAACAACAATCCAGGTGCCTCACATCAATGAAACTACGCAAAAACCGATGCATGCAATGTTTAAAAATGTGCCCCAAATGTCATCGCCCCTGTAACAGGACTAGTTACTCACCTAATCTGGGGTAATCGAGCACGGTTTAATGGTGAACGTAGGGATGTTTTGGAGCGTGACGTAAAAGGTTGCCTTTCTTACAGTGAACTTATTACAAGACACAGGAGCGGTTTTGTGCCTGCGGACGAATTCTGCAGAATATAGAAGAGCATTATTCGAATGAAATTGTGAGGACAACTTTGCATGTTCCATGCACCGCAGCATTTTGATAAAGCCGGAATGCGATAACGTGCATACGCTTACGCTTTGGTATGCGTCTACGTAGAACGAGGGAGACTCGTCGGGAGGTGTTTCAGTGCGAATGCTTTTCACAAAACACGGTGCAGTTAATTCGTCCAGCGGTGTTTGAGTGAGTCAACAAGGTGTGGGATGTGTATACGAGTCTTAAAGTCAAGATACGTTACCACACGCGCGAAAAGGACGAAGAAAGAGAGAGACTCTTGTTTCGTCTCCGCGAAAGCCTGAAATTGAGGTGATAGATATTAAAGACAATTTTCTGGCACAGCAGACGTCAAAGAAAGTTTCCGCAAAGCAGCGTCGGATGCTTAGAAAGCATAAAAAGTGGAGTACGCGCTTTATGGGAGCGACAGCCAAACAGAAAGCGAGATGAAGTGTGACTGTTTTTAGATGTGAGAATCAATGCTACTTAGGAGGGTTGTGAGTTAACAAGCAAAATCTTCCTTAAATAACGATAATAGAAACAAGCTGGGTATTGATTTAGTGAAAGTGACGCCAGTGTGAGTGAATTCAGAATAGTTGATTAGCGTTGTCATAGGCGACATATTTTTATTTTTTATTTGGCAAAATATGGGAAGATAGCCTACGGTAGAGCCGGCTATCCCGACATGATTTACAGTAATGTAAAATAGCGCACGGTCATACAGCCACACTTGGTGGTTTATGCCTTCTAATAGCCTTGGGCGAATGCATTCAAATTATTTTTTCTATTTTTGACCAAGTTTCACCAAACGTTTTGCATTTGGCGTCATTCGAAGGATTGACGATATATTAGCAATAGGGTAAATTCTGCAGTGCCAAGCACTAATCTCAAAACCTTCAGCATTGGACGAGTGGTTACTACGGCATTAAACTACAACCTAGGAGGTACTGGGTTCGATTCGCAGTGTCACCGAGCATTTTTTAGGGGTGCAGCTTCTTTAAGCGGCACCCGTTCGTCCCTCGTAGTAGTGCATAACATGTCTTTCGCTTTCAGCTGCAAGGTGGTGCCGGTGGGAGATTTTTCCTGTGCGTTGTTGAAAAATAAAAAATTCGCAGCGTGCGCGTTAACTAAAAGCTGCCTTCTCTTGTCTTTCATTCCCTATTAGCAGCCATTGGCATGTACATTGAGCACTATTTGACCAGAAAGGTTGCTACTCTATACTCCCTGGACGTAATCTCCTTGGTTTTAGAGAGGTTTAGCGAGCGTTGGGCCGCAGTGCCTAGAATACAGTGAACTAATATATACCATGAACTCGAGGTAGTTAAGGTGGGAAGTAGACACGAAGCGCAAGCCGTAAGAAAGTGTGCGTGTGTCACCTCTAGCTTAGTCCTTGGAATGTCCACTGGATGGCGGTGTTTTTACGCGTGGAATATATGATCAAAAGATGCGAGATGGTGGTACTTGGAGTGTTGGCTAGATGAACGAAGAGACAAACAGACAGATGCTTGGACGAACGCACGGATAGCTGGACGGACGGATGAATGCATGGACGGACGCAGGGGTGGATGCATGGACGAACGCAGGGATGAACGCACGGATGGACGTGTGGACGCACGAACAGACGCACGTAAGGATGGGCGGATGGACGCACGGACAGTCAGACAGACGGACGCATGGACGAATAGAAGCAAGAAGGAATGGACGGAGAAAGGTTTAGCGAGCGTTGGGCCACAGTGCCATGAATACAGCGAACTAGTATACACCATGTACTCGAGGTGGTTAAAGGTGGGAAGTAGACACAAAGCGCAAGCCGTAAGAAAATGTGCGTGTGCCACTTCTCGTTTAGTCCTTGGAATGTCCGCTGGATGACGGTGCTTCTATATGCGGAATTTATCATGAAAAGATGCGAGATGATGGTACTTGAAGTGCTGACTAGATGGACGAACGGACACAGAGACAGATACATGGACGGACGCATGGATGGCGGCACGGACAGATGGACGCATCCACGGACGCAGGGGTGGATGCATGGACGAACGCAGGGATGGAAGCACGGATGGACGTGCGGACGCACCAACAGACGCACGCACGGACGGGCGAATGGACACATGGACGGTCCCACAGACGGACGCATGGACGGACGGAAGATAGAATGAATGGATGGACGGATGCTTCGCCCCACTCTCCATCACTCACCCCATCGATATGCTGCCATTTTTTAATAGGTGGCCCGGCTGGAGTTGACGCATGGCGGTGGGTACTTATTTCTTGAGAAGATGGCTTTCGCACTATCGTTTTGACCCAAAAGCGCTATGTTGTGCTCTTTCATAAATTACATAATTCAGGGCTCATACTTCCCCCTTCCGTTCTCTGTTATCGAAAGAGTGACCAGTGCCAAAATAACAATATCATATAATCGACCTTTTGTCAGTCATCACGATGTTTTAAAAAATATAGACATGCAGTGAGCTAAGTGTTTGTGGCAAAGTTGACTGCCTTTGTCGGGACACGTTTTTGTGCTAATTTTGTGGGAATCACTACATCTAGCAAGGCAAAAGAGCATGAACAGAGAGAGAAGACACAAACACAGTGATTAGTTTGTGTCTTCCCTTTCGCTACCTGTCATGTTGATGTAGTAAAAACAAATTAAAGTATAATAACACAGAAGAAAAAGAATGAAAAAAATTCCACCAAATCATTACTAAACTCACTCATCAGTAGTAAATGAATTGTCATTAAAAGATACATACATACAGACGTACATACATACATAAATACATTTAGATGTAAATATTCAGATAAACGGCTGTAAAACAACAATTATAATACACTCATATTGAATATAGAGCAAGTAACTTACGAGAGAAATCCCCCAGCACAGTTATGTCTGAAGTCGGTGTTTCTCGAACCGTCTTAGAAAAGCTTGATGCATGATTTCTACTGCTTTCCAGTGAAAAGAACTTTTAAAAGAAACACAAGAAGAAACATCCTGACAATGTCTTGCTAAAGAAAAGGGCTGTGCATCAAAGTTTGGCATTTGTCCACAATATTAGTCTGTTTATTGACATGATTCGGCTCATTCACAACACAGTATTAAAGCATGTTAGGGCACTTGGGCTGAAAAGCTGGCACAGCGCAAAGTAATTCTAGACAATACCTGAATAATACAATTATAAGCTACTATGCTCCTCGGTGCAAAGAGTGTGCATATTGACAGCTATAGATCCCATTTCGTTTTCGAAAAAAACACTCCTCAAAATGGCTTCAAAGTGTGCACTTCAGTGCAGTTCCCATACAGCTGTCTGTTAGTCTCATTGAAGAAAAGAAACAGTTCAGTGGTGGGTAAAGACTGTACACTAAGTATGTGAGGTGATGTTCCAGTGCACTGCGTTTATGTCTTGCTGCTGGCCTCAACTGCAATGCTTTTCAGCACATATGTGGAAAGTCACAACTAATACTATGCTGCTACAAAGTAATTATGTGTCATTGACATGAAACAGGGACCACAATGAAAGAACTTAAGAACATTTACCTTTATGCTGTTCGAAAATTGTAAATACTTTTCCATAGAGTTTTCACAGCTCATCTGAGAATAGTAATAATGGTTTAAACACAATGTTACTTCCACTAATGCATTATTTTAAAGATGCCAGCTTCAATAATAGAGTATACCTGTACACTTGTAGGGCTAAAAATTGTACAGTCAACTAGGAAAAGAAAATTAAATGCATTTTAGAGCTACATATATGATAAAATAAATATTTTTTATTCTACTATGAAGAAACTGCATTGATGATATGTCATTTGCATATAGTACACTATTACACTATGAACGAACCTATCCGAGCAAAGTGTACATAAAAAAGTTACACTTACATAGTAGAAACACAGTAGACTGTTGAAGGACGGAGAGGCAGTGGGATAACATTGCTCAAATACTAAAACCAAGTATTATATATACTAGTGGTAGTGATGATCCTCTTCCTTCCAAATAAAATATTCCACATAGAAGCACTTTCCGGAGCCTATACACACATGACGTCATTAGTACTACACAAATGAGTGTATGCTGAAGTACTATATTGACGAAGCACAAGAATACTGCATTTATAGTTTTATTTCCTGTGCTACAAAGAATAAAACACAGTCACCATTTCCGAACATGGATGCTGAGTTCTATGACGGTGAAGTTCAGAAACACGCAGGCACTTTGACATGCATGATAAAAACTTCAGCTCAAATTGATTTGCACACTACCACTACAGCGTGCTATAAAATAGTGTCATGTTTTCGTATTTTCTATGCAGAATTTAATCAATTTTGAATGCTCAAGCGCAAAGAAATTGCTGAATAATGCACTGGTATGAAGTTAAACTGCAGCTGCACAGAATCTTACTACGTATACTATTGAAACTGCTCCAGACATCACAATGCGCTATTTTTGCTGTCGTAAACTTTGAGCAGAAGAACACAGTCTCTGGGTGTCTTTTTCTATTTGTTGGTCTTTTGTGCTCGGTTCGTAATACACTGTACATGACTGTGCAGCACCTGATCCTTTGTTATTGCTGGAACTCAGAAAAATACAGATCATCGTTACAACCATGCTACATTCAAAAGTGTACAGTTGTTAAATATGTGCTCATGTTTACAGATGTCCTATTTTTACAAGCTGAAGACAAGTATGCATAAGTATTAAAAAGAAAGGAAGTCTCTACACACACTAATGGTGAAGACGGGACATATATTTTATGATGATACAAGTGCAAAACTACAATGTTATATACGAAACCATGAAACTTCTGCCAGGCATATTATGCGAATAATGTATCTTCTATTTCGACTTTACACTGGGTGCGAGAGGTTCATAACTATAAAGGTATCTAACATAGCCAGCTCACAATTCAGTGTATAAGAGCAAATAAGCAGTCTGGAAGACACAAAGCACTTGTGGATTATGAGTGTGCTTGTTGCCCACATATATTATTCCAAAAGAAGAAAACCTTTCAAAAATGCACTTTATTACGGGAAATAATCATACGGAACAAACACAACGGGCTCCTACAAGTGCAACAAACACTCACCATATTTACTGATGTCAGGGTCTCGCCGGATGGATATGCTGTGTCCTGAACAGAACACCAAAGGAGCGCTCCATGACTTGGCTCGCATGGGTGCTGGCTGCATCGCCTGCTGCCTAAGTAGGCTAGCCAAAGACAGGGAGATGAGGAGCCATGGCTTTGTGGCACACCAAGCGACTGTTAGAGATCAACGATGCACACTTAGGTCAGGTACAATTGTAGAAAAAATTATATAACACTATGCAATTGTGATGAACACGTTCGGCTGAAACACAACATGCCAAAGCACTGAGAGAGAAAAAGCTAGGTTAAGTAAAACCCCGCAGGGGCGTCTGCGAAAGCAGGCGTTCAGTGTGGAGCGACGCCACGGACCCGAGCTAACGGGGGGAGGGGGTTCGACTCCCCCACACGCTCAGCCGTGCGTGGCTTTTCCGTGTCCGAGAAAAAGGGGATCCGGGGGGTTTAGCCAACGCCGGTTGATTGGTCCTTTAAGGCCCCCCGAAAGAGGCAACACACTTCTTTGGCCCCGGCTTCACGTAGACCGCACCCCTGTACTGACCCACCCAGGGGAAATTGCCAGTCGGCTTTTCCTACCTCTTTCTCACCCAAGATTTTCGTCCTTATCTCCTACTTTGTATCTGTCCTGCCATCTTCTATTTACTTCCGAATTTCTTGGGGGCGAAGGTTAACCTTCTGTAGTTGCTTAATAGTGGAAATGTACGACTGGTGTCCGCAGTCATATGAAAGCGCTTCAGCGTCGCCAAGTTGGGTTCTACTGTGAGTGGCCACCATTGCAGCCGAAACATCGAAACTACTATGGGAACACCTTCATTTCCCTGGCTACTTGATCGTCTCTCTCAAAAAAGAGTGCGCAACGAAGGACTAGTATATTTGAACCGCCGTGGCCTATTCTTCTCAAAATTCCATGTAATTCACTGTGAAACTTTGAACAAAAAAGCGAGATCAATTTGATCATTTCTTGTCTCAAGGTCGTTGACAGAAGTCTTTAGACCAGGTTACAAGGTAACTAAGATGCCAAGTGGTCACCTCTTGCTCGAACTAACTCAGAGACAACAATTTGAGAAACTTTGCAATCTAACAGCATTCAGCATCATCTCAATATCCGTTTCGCCTCACCACTTGAAGAATATCTCACGCGGAATCGTTTCAGAAGGAGACCTCCTCGGGCTGTCCGACAGGAACTCCTTGAAGGTTGGAAAGAACAGAATGTAACTGAAGTTAAACAAATCGTCATCAAACGTGACGGCAAGAAAACATCTACCAGGCACCTCATTTCAACATTTGCATCTTGTGTAGTAGCTACAGACAGTGAGACAGGGTATTATTCAAACTCACCGTCCTCCCATATATTCCGAACCATAGACGTTGCTACAAATGTCCGAGATTTGGCCATGGCTCGCAGAGCTGCCGAG
This sequence comes from Rhipicephalus microplus, assembly GCF_043290135.1. Classification (NCBI taxonomy): domain Eukaryota; kingdom Metazoa; phylum Arthropoda; class Arachnida; order Ixodida; family Ixodidae; genus Rhipicephalus; species Rhipicephalus microplus. The sequence continues at coordinate 351,089,694 of NC_134710.1, read as the reverse complement.
GCCAAGACATTTGCGCAGAATGTGGAGACGAAACACACACCCCTGATAACTGTACTAACACATCTCACTACGTCATCTTTAACGATGATCATGCAGCATACTCCCGTTCCTGGCCAAACTGGAAAAAAGAAAAAGAAATTATCACGCTTGAAGTACAAGAAAACGCCACATTTAAGGAAGCCCGTAACAGATGCGCACCATTCTAGAAAACACCTTACGCTGATGCGGCGCACCGGGTGGCAACGTCGCACCAGCCCCCGCCACTACTTCGGCCAATGCAAAGTGAGCCATCGGCTGTGGAACCTTCCAGCTTGGCGGTAGCAGCCCAGTTTGTTCCGCCAGCTCGCGAACAGATAATAGCGACCCCAGGGTCGTCATGTACCAAAACATCGTCACACCAGGCGAGGTCCAAAAGCCGAACCATCGGCCCGCGCGTGCGGGCATTCAGTGCCTCCCAGGAGGCAATGGACACTACGGTAATCCTGGTACTCAAAGATCGGCGTAGCTGCTTAGACTGCCAAGAAGACAAAACGTCGATAACAGGGACCGATGATGGCTCTGTTACCGAAACTAAGACCTCCCTCTAAACAACGGAACCCTATTTTTTGTACACAAAGCACTACTTTACTTTCATGATAAACGGGCAAATTATACTATGGAACGTCAGGGGCCTTCTCAGGAACCTTGACGATCTCCAAGAACTCTTATGCAAACATTTGCCAAAAGTGCTGTGTGTACAAGAAACACACTTAAAATTCAAACACATACCTTTCTTCCTAGCAACACTATTTTCCGAAAGGACCGTAATGATGCATTGGTGTCATCTGGAGGTGTAGCCGTTATAGTTAATCAAGGAATTCCATGCACGCAATTGCCGCTTCGGTCGTCCCTTAAAGCAGTGGCTGTTCGAGTGGTAATCTTTAGTCGACTCGTCACCATTTTCTCTATATACATACCTCCACATTTTCAACTGCACAAATATGAATTGCAGTATTTGATAAATGAACTTTCTGAACCTTATCTTGTACTAGGCGACTTTAATGTGCTTATTAATCTATGAGGTGACACTCGTTGTGATGCGCGAGGTCACCTCATTGAACAGTTTTTTTTCTCTTTCGGAGCCTGTCTCCTGAATCGGAAAGAGCCTACATATTACAGCCTTGCTAACAATACGTACTCCTTCAAAGACCTGAGTATTGCATCTCCATCGCTTCTACCCCTACTGCAGTGGAAAACCATAAATAATCCTTATGGAAGTGACCATCCCGGTAGCCTTGAGTACACCAACATCATAAGAATGTCCTTCAAGGTACCCAAATGGCTCACCGAAAAAGCCGATTAGGGACACTTTTGAAAACATACTCTATTACCTTTTAACGACTTGTGTGCGTTAAACATAGTGGCTGCTGTGGAATTCTTCACGCCTTTTTTAATTCACGCTGCCACCATGTGTATTCCACAAACAAGTGAGCTATCTGTTAAACGATATGTCTGCCGGTGGAACAACGAGTGTCGAAAAGCGCGTAATAATAAAACAAAGCGTGGAGATTTCTTCGAGAATCATCGAAGGCGAAAAATCTCACAAATTTCAAGAACATAATACCTCAGGGTGGGAACACGCATAGACAAGCAAGATCTGGGACAGCGTCTGGAACAGGGTAAGAAGGATAAAAGGAAAACAAGAATATGGGCTCCCTTTGATGGCCGCACATAGCGACAGCTTGGAAGACCAGGCAATCCATCTAGAAGCACACTTCGAGCAAGTTTACAGCTCGTCACACTACTCTAAAGAGTTTCAACGCTACAAGGCAAGGGTGAAGAAGCAGAAACTAGATAACAAATGTACGAAATGCGAGGCATAAAACCAACGTGTTTCCCTAGCTGAACTACGGGCATTTCTAACCTGATTCAGCACTTTTGCTCCAGGATCTCATCGTGTGGTCTAGGAACTGTTGAAGAACCTGCCTCTCGAAACGCAAAAACCTTATTTTGCCTTTACAATGTCATCTGGTTTTTCGGCGACATTCTGTCAAGCTGGAAAGAGGGCATAGTCATTCCCATTTTGAAAGAAGGCAAGGATCCATCCTCCGTTACGAGTGACGGGCCCATAGTACTGACAAGCTGCCTACTCAAGCCTTTTGAAGAGATTATAAATCGCCGACTCGTGCACTTGCTTGAAACTAACAGTCTACTTGATACATACCAATGCGGGTTTTGACAAGGCAGATCTACCAATGACCACCCGGTAAGTATTGAGGCACAGATCTGAGATGCTTTCCTTCACTAGCAATTTTTCCTTTCTCTATATAGAAAAGGCCTATGACACCAGATGGTGCTTTGGGGTAATGCGAGACTTCACGCACTTAGGTGTCCGAGGTAATATCCTCAACATAATTTAAAGTTATCTGTCCAATCGCACTTTTCGTGTCCGAATGGGAAATGACTTGTCTCAGACATTCGTACAAAAAACGGGAGTGCTGCAAGGTGGTTTGCTGAGTTGCACACTTTTTATTTTAAAAATAAATACCTTGCATACCTGTATAACACGAAGCATGTTCTACTGAATATTTGTCGACGACGTGCAGAAAGGGTACAAATCATGCAAACTTGCAATGTGCGAGGGTCAATTTCAACTTGGCTTGAATAAGGTAACAAAGTGGGCTGACGAGAACTGTTTCACTCTTAACCCACAAACGAGCACCTGCGTTTTATTCTCAAGAAGAAAGGTCTCAATCCAGATCCGCACATTGATCTGCACGGTCAGAGACTACCAGTGAGGTCTGAGCAAATGATTTTAGGCATATTTTAGAGAACAAACTTACATTCATCCCCCACATTAAACATCTCAAAAACAAGTGCCTGAAAGCAATGAATGTCATCAACCTTTTATCGCGGATATGATGGGGCAGTGACAGAAAATGTCTGATGAAACTCCATAAAAGTCCTATATACACACATTTAGATTATGGGGCGATCATATATCAGTCTGCAGTACCAAGTGCCAAGCAAATGCTTGGCCCCGTCCACCACTTGGGCAGCCGCCTTTTGTTGGGTGCTTTTCGCACCAGCCCCGTAGAAACTCTACGTCGAGTCAAATGAGTGGTCACTTCACCTGCAGACAACTTACATGTCCTTTGTATGTTTCCTCAAAGTGAACGCAGACAAGAAGCACACCTCATATTCCCCTAATAATGATTTGTCGAGCTCCACTCTGTTTCAAAACAGACCTTCCGTGAGACAGCCCTATTTCGTTCACTTGAAGGGTCTCGCTGAGGAGACTGGTGTGTCACTTGAACACAGCTTAGTGGCTGCTGCGGCATACCTGCCACCTTGGTAGTGGCAGATTCTAGATTGTGGTGTGTCGTTCCTAGAAGTTACAAAACACGCGCCCAATGCCCACATTCGCACATACTATCGGAACTTCAACACAAGCACACGTGTCCTGAGGTTTTTACAGATGCCTCTAAGTCTAACTCTTCTGGGTCCTACGGTGCTGTCGGGCCATCCTTTTCGGATGCTGGCCCTCTACACCCAGATACAGGCATATTAATACCGGAAGCTCACACGATATTTATGGCCGCTAAACACTTTAAACAATTACAACTACAAAAAGCAGTAATTTACATCGACTCCCTGAGTGTGATAAAAGATCTGCAAACTCTTAGAAAACAATAAAACCCGGTCCTCGTCTCACTTTACTCTATTTTATGCACACTCTACACAATCAAAATACATGTCGTAGTGTTGTGGGTACCAGGGCACCGTGATATACAAGGCAACGTGATGGAGGATCAGCTTGTTGCATCCATCCACGAAAGCACTGCCACTACATCAGTATCAATCCCGGCCGTTGATCTAAAACCGTCACTTGAACAAAAGCTCGGGGATTTTTAGCAGAGCAAGTAGGATGTGCACGCACAAAATACTACACGTGATTAAGCCACACCTTGGTAATTGGCTGCCAGTGTTGAAATCACGTCGTGCTGAGTTAACACTAACAGGGCTCAAGATAGGGCACACATACATGACGCTCTCATAGCTTTTGCCCGGGGAGGATCCACAATCGTGAGGCAGATGTAGTGAAAGACTAACAGTTCTCCACATTTTAATCCAGTGTGAACACTTAGACATTTTGAGAAAACAACACTTTTCATTACCCTACCGACAACAGATACCAATTCAGCCGGTTATGTTCGTCGATAGGGAACCATTTTTCACTCATAAATCTGTGTTGGCTTTTTAAAGAGATGTCTGCACTTTTAAGGTAATATACCAAGGCATCGCGTAGCGTGACCTCTCAAGAGAGGTTCCTGCTGCGTTGCATGCATTGAAAAACCTGCCTCGCAACCCTTGGACACAAGGGCGCAGACGAGGCACTTGTGCTAGTGTCGAATATATCCACCGTGCTTTATTATCAGAATCTTTCGCCACCCATCCTCACTATACATTTTATGGCACTGTCATGATTATATTACTTTAAGGTTTTACCCACCATAGCGCGAGGAATTTTAAGGCCCTTATACAGCCCCCCAACACATTCAATGTTCACATCTCGCCCTATGACGTGGTGCTCTTTGGCCATGCAATGGCCCTTGCGCCAAAAACACCACTCATCATCATCAACATCAAGAGCAAGGTGCAGTTACCAGCCTTATGTCGTCTGCGGCTTGTACGATACGCCTTTCTCCTTTGAAGTTGTGAACAGCCAAACGATTTTCACCCACTTGCTCTTTACTTACAGAACCCTTGATCCACAGAGTGAGTCGCAAGCTCGAGAGCTCAATAAATATCGAAGTGTTTGTGCTCGTTCAAAAGCACGAGCTTTTTAACTTCAGATGATTGGAGTTTCATTCATAGGCTCCAGGCTTTCTACTTTACACACTCTCAATTATCTATGTATTTAACATTATCAATTATCTAGTATTATGTGTGAGAATACATGTATCCACTGCAAGCAACCATGCATGCTTAGGTTTTCAATTTGTTCACAGTAAGTAGTGCTTCCTTAAGCGTATGTATTAGAAACTAAGCTGGCAAGCAGCTGTTAGGCAGTTTTGTGCCTTCGAAGCTCTCAAGCAGATTACAGTCCTTCCAGATCAGGCTGCCATGCATGCTTCCAGGCCACTTTCAGATCCGCTGAATGATAAACAGTCCCAGCAGTGACATAGACCTACACGTTTAGGGAGCACGTCTTTCCTATTTTTGTACAAGTGCTCCAACTCATCAGGAGGCTTTATGTGCCAGTCCGCGCAATCAATGCACTACAGGACCTTAATAAAGTCTGTGATATCTGAAGGGCACAAAACAATAAATTTAAAAACAATCTTTAAAGCACTCACGTCCAACACTTATTTGACGAAGCTATCATCACTTCGTGAAAGTGAAAAAAATATGATATAATCACTTTGAAGCAAACTAAAGCCCCATGTAAGATTTACATACTGCAATATATATATATATATATATATATATATATATATATATATATATATATATATATATATATATATATAGGCAGGCATGGTGGTTGAGTGGCCGTAGCGTTGCATATAGTCTAGTAGATCCTCCGTGAGCGGTCACAACGTGGTTTATTTCGACGTTTCGGCCTAGAGTCTGGCCTTCATCAGGAATAAAGATACAGTTTGTCGGTGCTCAGCTTTATACAATCTCAAATCAGAGGGCAAGGTAAGAGGGAAAAAAAGAAAAGAAAAAAAGGAAAGAAAAGAAAAGGAAAGAAAAAAAGAAAAAAGAGAGAAATAATATACGGTGAACGCCCCTCGGGTGCCCCCCTTCCACTTTTCCCTCCACTCCCCCCCCATCTCTCTCCCCCCTCTCCCCTTCACCTTTCTGATGTCAGCGGTCTGTGTATGTTTCCGTTCACTAGCGCATTCCTCCCGATCAGACGGTCCCTCCTGTCACTGGCGGTTCGGTGTGGGGCAAAAAAGAGCTTTTCAGGAAGTCCTAAGCCTTTAACTGCTCGGGGTCCCGTAAACAATTCGTCGTAGAAGGACGGGGGCCGCGTATTGTGGCAGAGGCTGGTCAGCGGGCATTTTAGGAAGTTCTAAGCCTTTAACTACTCCGCGCCCTGTCAACATTTCGTCGTAAAAATAGGGGTGCCCCTATTTTTACGACGAAATGTTTACGGGACCCCGTCCTTCTACGACGAATTGTTTACGGGGCCCCGAGCAGTTAAAGGCTTAGGACTTCCTGAAAAGCTCTTTTTTGCCCCACACCGAACCGCCAGTGCCAGGAGGGACCGTCTGATCGGGAGGAATGCGCTAGTGAACGGAAACATACACAGACCGCTGACATCAGAAAGGTGAAGGGGAGAGGGGGGAGAGAGATGGGGGGGAGTGGAGGGAAAAGTGGAAGGGGGGCACCCGAGGGGCGTTCACCGTATATTATTTTTATCTTTTTTCTTTTTTTCTTTCCTTTTCTTTTCTTTCCTTTTTTTTCTTTTCTTTTTTTCCCTCTTACCTTGCCCTCTGATTTGAGATTGTATAAAGCTGAGCACCGACAAACTGTATCTTTATTCCTGATGAAGGCCAGACTCTAGGCCGAAACGTCGAAATAAACCACGTTGTGACCGCTCACGGAGGATCTACTAGACTATATATATCCTGGTGAAGTATAGTGCTTTCGCGACGGTAATCGTTCATAGAACTAATTTTTCAAAATAACATGAATTCCTCTAGTGCAACCTGGTTCCTGGAAAATAAATTCACATTACCTTCCCAGCTATCAAATGCGGTAAATAGACGGACCTATCTTTAAAATCAAACAAGAGCTCACTTATATCAAAATACAAAATGCTGTTCATGTATTTGCCCCTTTCTCCATAATGTATGTATGGGGACCACTGCGCACACTTCTGCGCAGCTTCCGTTTCGCCACTGATAAGCCCAACGTGACATGGGCAATTGCTGCAAAACAAGCTTCTGATAACGGACAACGCCACTGCTCTTTCACAGGAGGCTGACGTCACCACAAGTGGCTATATAACCCAAGCTACCAAGCTTGCTTTCATATTTGTTTCTCTAACCATCCGAAGTGCAGCATCGGCATACTTACCCTGCTGTTGCTACTAAGTTAATAAGCATCGTTACGTTTTATATTGGGATCTCTTCTTCACTCACTCTGCGTCCCACATCTGGTGACCCGGAATGCGAACTAACCGCAGCGCCATAGCCGAGCAAGAAGCTCTCGTCGCTCTTCGCCAACAATGGCAACAACTGCAAGATCAACTTCGGGGGCACCAACAGTCGCGTTTGGGCCACATCCCACAAAGCCCTGCTCCAGCAGGCGCCACCACTTCTGCGGTCACCGCAGACATGCACGTACATCATGTCATCGTCAAGCTCCCGCCATTTTCGCCGGAGGCGCCCGACGTATGGTTTATCCAAGTCGAAGCGCAATTTTCCCTGGCGTACATCACGCAGGACTGGACCCGTTATTACATTGTCGCCCGATGAGATGCTTGATTCGCCAAGAAGGTACGTGATATCCTCTTCAACCCACCATTGACAAACCGGTAAGAACACCTCAAGACCGAACTCGTACGCCGCCTGTCATCTTCGAATCACCAGAAGTTGCGACAAGTTTAGTCCGCCAAGCTCACCAAACGCAAACCTTCACAGCGGCTCCACCACATGCGTAATCTCACGAACAGCATGAAAGTCCCGGATTCCTTTCTGAAAGTGATTTTGCTTCAACAACTTCCACTGCATGTACATGCAATTTCGCAGGCTCAGCCCAGCTTTGCTCTCAACGACCTTGCCGAGATCGCTGACTGCATCATCGAAGCCTCTGTGCCGCAGTCACCGCCCACCATCCAGGCTGTCGCTGCACCACTCAATACCACAGAGCTTGTGCACCGCATTGACAACATCGATCAACAACCCTGCTACAAATGGCAACGCATCTCTGAGCAAATTTCAACGCGTCAGTGATACCCATCGCAAAGCAGTGACTGTGACACCACCTCGTCACAGCAGCTTGTTGAGCACGGCTGGTGTTACTACCATCGGCACTTCGGTGACAGGGCTCGGCAATGGCGACCACCCTGCTCCACCAACAATAAGCACTGACGGCAGCTGGTGGAGACGACCCCAACCTGCTAACCTGGAGGCCGCTACACCTTCGTCTCCGACTAAGTCACAAAACAGCGGTTCCTTATCGATAGCGGTTTTGAAATCTGCTGCTATCCGCGGTCTCACCTACAAGGTCCTCACCCATTAACATCTTTCGAGCTCAGCGCATCTAACCGGTTCACAATCAAGATGTACAAATTGCTGAGCTTGCATGTCCTGCTCAAGAACATACACGGTGACCTTCACTGGAAGTTTGTCATCGCTGACGTTGCTAAGCCAATGATCGGCTCAGACTCTCTGGCTCACTACAGCTTCCTTCCGAACTGCCGCAACGACCGGCTCATCGACACGACAACAGGACACTTCACACCAGACCAGCGAACGACCGCCAACAGCTGAGCAACAAGGTGGTCTTCAGTGTCGACAATCACTGACTTTACCATGCCATTCTCGCCAAATTTCTCGGCTTGACGCGCCCCAGTGGACTGTCACGCAAAGCGCAGCACACCCCCATGCACTACATTCGGACCACTCTAGGCCCTCCGGTTTTCTGCCACGCCCGTCGCCTTGCCCAAGAGAGCATGCGCATAGCCAAGGCAGAGTTCGAGGCCATGCTCGAGAAGGCATCGCCTGTCGCTTCGACGGCCAATGGGTCTCGCCACTTCAGGTTGTTTCGAACAATACCACTGGCTGACAACCATGTGGGGTCTACTAAGCCCTCGCCACGCGCACCATCCCGGACAGGTACCCCGTCCACCGCATACGGGACTTCGCCCACCACATTCACGGCTGTCACGTCTTCTCCGTGCTGGACTTGGTGAAGGCTTACCCGCAATTACCCGCCAATCTGGACGACGTCCCGAAAACTTCAATAATAACCCCGTATGGCTTGTTCGATTTTCCTTTCATGGGCAGTGGGCTAAGGATTGTAGGGCAAACCTTTCAGCACTTCGTTGTTGAAGTCGTTCGTGATCTTGATTTCTGTTTCGTCTATCTTGATGATATATTGATCTTTCCACGTGACGCCGAAGAACACCACAGGCACCTTAGTCTGTTGCTCAAGGCCTCAACGACCATGGCCTGCTCGTCAACGCCCAGAAGAGCACGCTTGGTGCTTCCAACATTCGTTATCTCGACCTCGCACTTTCATCCGAGGGAACTCGACCCTTGCCTGAACAGATATCTGACTTGCAGAAGTACCCTCAACCCTTCTCTGCAAGAGACCTTCGCCGTTTCCTCGGCATGCTGAACTTCTATAGGCGCTTCTTACCACACGCCGCCGACTCTCGCCAGTTCAGCAGAACTATTTTCGTTCATTGTACAGTTCACCACCGACATCCAACATATCAGCGGGAAAGAAAACATGGTCGCGGATGCGCTTTCACGTGTGGCCATGTTCTCACTTCAGCGCACTCTTGATCATGCTCTGAAGTGAGAACAAGATCTCATTTCAGAGCATGTTCTCACTTCAGCTAAAAGAAGTCCCCATTCCAGGGTCGGGAAAAACAATCTGCTGTGCCATGTCGACCGGACGAAGCAAGCCATTTGTGCCCCTGCGCCGATGCTGAGGTATTGTCAACCAGCTCCTACCCTCAGCCATCTCGGCATACGTGCCTTTCTACACGCCTCGTAGCTGACCACAATGTCTAGCCCTTGGGCGAATTCCTGCATTCACTGCCAACGCGCTAAAGCCACCAGGCACGTCAAGCCCCACTCGAAACATTCCCTCAACCTTCTGACCGTTTCGAGCTTGTTCACCTCGACATCATAGGACCCTTTTCCTCCGCTGGACACTGCCGTTACTGCCTCACCGCCATCGACCGGCGCACTCGATTGCCAAAGGCATGGCCCCTTGAGGGAATTTCCATAGAATCCGTCGTCTCGGCTTGCTTCACCGGCTGGATTGGTCATTTCGGCAACCCCCGCTGTGTAACCACTGACCAAGGACGACAGTTCGAGTTACACCTGTTGAGACTTCTCGAAGGGACCTACGGTTTTGAATGCTTGAGGACCACCAGTTACCACCCTTGCGGCAACGGAGTGATGAAGCCAACGGAGTGATAGTTTAAGGCAGCTATTATGTGCCATCCGAAATCAACCTCGTTTGAGGCCATACCAGCTGTCATTCTTTGTCTTCGCTTCAACTTCAAGCCGGACATCCTTGCTACGCCAGCAGAGGTCATCTACAGAGAACGACTCCGTTTCCCAGCTGAATTTCTCGCAGCTCTGCCATCAAGCACTACGACCTCAGACCCCACCGACTTCCTCGCTTGGCTCCGACACACAATCGCCGCCTTACGCTCAGTGCTTGCAGCCCACCACAGCAAGCGTACACCTTTCGTGTTCAAGGAGCGGGCACCGTCCACGCACGTTTTTCTTCGCGACGACACCGTCCGCCGGCTCTTCCAGCCACCCTACAGCGGGCCCTACCTAGTAGTACATCGTGACGACAAGACCTTCACTCTGCGCCTAAACAGGAATGATGTCCGCGTCTTGATTGACAAACTCAAGCCCGCATACATCACGGTGAACGAACCGGGCAGTGCCACTTCCTCCTCGGGCATCCTCCCACAGCCACCGACATCGCTGGCCGCTACCTTTACGACACGATCAGGACGTCTGGTACGCCTCTCAAATTTTTACAGACCCTGAAAGCTCTGCACTCCGTGAGGAGGGGGGGCGATATCACAGTTACTGCGCAAAGTCCTGCGCTGCCTCTGTCTCGCCAATGATAAGCCCGGCGTGACATGGCCACTTGCTTCAACACGCGCGTCCGATAACAGACACTGTCACCGCTTTTTCACCAGATGCTGACGTCACCACAGGTGGCTATATAACCCAAGTTCCTAAGCGTTGATTGATTGATATGTGTGGTTTACCATCTCGTAACCACAATATGATTATGAGAGACGCAGTAGTATAGGGCTCCGGAAATTTAGACCACCTGTGGTTCTTTAACGCCCACCCAAATCTGAGCACACGGGCCTAAAACATTTCCGTCTCCATTTGAAATGCAGCCGCCGTAGCCGGGAAACTATCCCGTGACCAGTGGGTCAGCAGCCGAGTACTTTAGCCACTAGACCACCGTGGCGGGGCAAGCTACCAAGCGTGGATTCATGTTTGCGTCTCTAACCATCCGGAGCGCAGCATCGGCATGCTTGCCCTGCTGTCAATAAACAACGTAACGTTATATATTGGGATCCGCATTTCACCAACTCTGCATCCCACATATGTATGTATATAACGCTAGTAGTAAATTTTTAATGCTTGAACTTAACATAGGGAAACATTACATCTTGTGCGCTGAAAACTTGCGCAAGTTAAAGTACTACCTGAATGGCAACAAATTTAGTTCCGCAAGGTCAACTCGCTGATAGCAGCATTTAGTGTCTGTCAGTGTCATCAGGGACCAAGTGTGTTCTGGGGCGAACAGGCAAACAACATCTGAAGACTGGAAGCTGCCGTTGACATAGCAATGAAAGGCTGGCCAGGCGTGAACGTCCATTGATATACTGTGAAAACTAGCCTTGAGCCGCAGTTGTCAAGGTTCTAGTGCCGTGCGAAACGATGGCCAGATGAGCTCGAAAACCTGTAGTTAGCAGGTACTGGCGTAAAAATTTATCCCAAGGAAGGCAGCGGTGAAATCCTTGCTATTTCCGAGGGCCAAAGAAAGCTCCACGTTCACGGGCTCTCGCTCGCACATAGAACTTTCCAGTTCTTACTGAAGGACAGTCTAGGCGTGCTGCCAAAGCAACATGACCAACAGCAGAATGTAGCATCTCGCTGCTTCGGTTCGTCACATCGCGGCGCTTGGACTAAGGTTATCAAAAAAATGAAAAGTGACGAGTTAACAAACAAGAACGCCAAGCCCCACTGCCGCAACTTCGCAAGGCAGAACAATTATCAACACTGTCTTTCAATTTTCGGTCACACAAGCACAGCCTTTTCACAAGTCTTGGAAACGTCAACAAAGCACCACTGGTCACAGCAAACATAGTTTCACTCCCAAACACTAGACTGCCCACAACAAAATAGAAGCGTATGGGGCTACCCAGTGGCGAAGCAAGAACTGAACACAACGCGTAGTTCATACGTTTCTATACGTGTTTGAGGGCACACAAGTAACGTGTGAAAACGCTTTCAATGCGAAATGTCACACTGCACCCAACTGATAGGCAGGAAAGTGATCTAACGAACGTTTACCAGTACACAAACACACATTGCAGCCTTTTCGAGTGCAGTTGCCGTTGATGCACAGCCGCCGGTCTCGCTTGATAAACACACCGAGGCACAGGTGTCACCGTACATTGATACACCGTCGCTGGTTTTAACATCGCCTAATGGCATCGAAAAAAGCAGTGGTAATTACAACATATCCAGTCGAACGCTGAAGGAATTCAAGCGAGAGGCGTTTGTTAAAATTTGCACTGACCGATAGGCTGTTTACAACGCCATGTTTTCGACAACTGCGCACCACGTAAGAGAGCTCTTAGAAAGCACTTGCGCATTTCTCACGACGTGACAAAATTTGATCTCATCTCTGAGAGGGATCATATGGTGAACACGGCAGGTGTGCCAGATGTAAGACGTGTTTTGGCAACGTCAGGAAGTGAGCTGATGTTGAGAGTATTGCTTCAGAACCAATCACAAGCTGCGCCTGTCGCCCAAGCTCTTGTCTGCTCGCGCTTGTCGCCTGCTTCGATCAGAGCATGCGATGGGGGTTTCGCCTTCGCAACGCAATTATTCCCAGGTCAAGTGGTCGCTGCATTGCACAAAATACATGTCAGTGGCTCGCTCAATTTTTGAACGATATTCATGCCCCAAGTAATCGGCTGGTAATTGTCGCAGGGACGAATTCAGCCAAAATTTGCTTGAGAATCGTGAGGGTTTCCACATTTTCGGTGTTATTTGAAATTACTGGGGTCATTTTATCCCAACTGCGTGCCATATTATCCCGGCCCATATTGGTATCTGAACTGTGAAGGTGGAAACGCTCGATTTGTTTGTAGTTCCCCGCGTAATCACGCAAACCCCTAATGTATACGCTTAAGTTTACAAAGAAAGCGCCCGGTCCAGATCATTCCAAACTGTATCGACTGTTGTATGTCAGAGATCGTTTCCATTGGGCAGTTACAGCCAATCGAAGTACACAAGAGCACAGACAGAAAATACACCTAATGAAACGCTAACTGAGCCCCGTCGTCGTGGTGATCTAGTGGCTAAGGTACTCGACTGCTGACCGGCAGGTCGCGGGATCAAATCCCTGCTGTGGCGGCTGCATTTCCGATGGAGGCGGAAATGTAGGCCCGTATGCTCAGATTTGAGTGCAAGTTAAAGAACCCCAGGTGGTCGAAATTTCCGGAGCCCTCCACTGTGGTGTCTTTCATAATCATATCGTGGTTTTGGGACGTTAAACCTCACAAACCAATTTTTCGAACTGCTAACTAAAAACTTCTTCGCATTTTTATTTCCAATAGCGTGCAAGGAATGTGCTCCTATAACATGTTTGGTGGTAATTTCCCCTAATGAGCCATTGATCTCGAGTTGTACTTTTATTTAGATGATGTGGGGTGTAACACAACAACATAACCAAATAAGGTTGATCATATGCCATGCCGCGTTCGAATGCACGGACCATTCACGTCGCACATTGGTTTTGATCCAACTTCAAATCCTTGCATGCATAATTTAACAGTATTCACGGCCAATAGGATTCTTCAAATGCTGCGACTCCGAACTCATTGGACGACGGTGGTTGTGAATACCATCCACTGCGTACAACGGAAACGACACACAAAACTCAAAGTGCCGAAATAAATAAAAACGCACCAGCAGTCATCAGGAAGCCCTATATGAGCGGCAATTAACTTAAAACTAACCAGGGCACTAAAGTATATCACCGCGACGGCAGTTTCTAAGTAGCCACATTGTTTCTAAGGGTGGTTCGGACCGCTCTTAAAATTTTTGCCTAGCCACACTGTTTTTCCGCAAACTTTTGCTTCGTGAATATGCCTACGAGCATTTTTGGTGACGTAAGCAAATATAGCAACGGCATCACCATCGCTGACATGTACCCGGCCACTCGCAGCGCGTTTTATTGCAGCGCCCGATGTGGCAGCGATGAACTCTTACGACCTTTTTTTTTCTTTTCGTGAATGAACTAGCGCAACAAAATGTCTCTTTCGTAAAAATGTTTTCGTGAGTTTTGTGAATACGGCCCCTGCAGACTGAGGAACAGCACCACAAGACGTATGAACGCTGATCAACCAACCAAATGTCACATTCCTTTGTAACGAGAGTCATCGCATGACACGTGCCATTTATGGCAGGATTTTTTAACATAACCAATTCAGATATTCTAGCCGCGAAAAAGCGTACAACTGTGAAACATTTGGAGGTCTAGCAGTTTTATTGCTTGCACTTTTCTTCAGGTACAAGCATTCATATACTTGCACCTGAAGCAAAGGCGCAAGCATTCACATGCTTGCACCTTTGATTTTTGTGCGTTTATTTTTTACTGTAGCTTTATTTACTTCTTTCCAGCAACCGCCGAAACGAAGGGCTTTGACATTAACTTCCTTTGCCCCTTAATCATGCATGTTTTTTTTTCTGCCAAGACACCTCGCTTTCATTGCGCAACCTGTACGCAGTTGCAGCCTTCATCTCCGGACCAACGTTGGCAGGAAGCAAAGCCAGCTTTTGCCGCACTGCAGCTGTTTTGTGCATCTTCTAAGCAGCGTCACTTCTCGGTCAGCGAGAGAGGATAGTAGAAGCCTCACTGCAGCGCGCGTTTTTTTTGTTATTTTGTTGTATGAATTGGCTTTTGTGCGACACTGCTTGTAGGAACAGGAACGTCTACGCAAAGTGTACTGTATACGTACATGAAGTAGGAAAAAAATAGATCTTTTTTAGTCTCGGTTCTAGCCCAGATGCTCCAAAATGGCCACGCATTCCTGACCCATGATGCGTGCTAACACATGGTTTCTGGGCTTTGGCGATCATTAATCAAAGCAGGGCCAGTTGTACTTCTCCGGGCGCTCTTAAGTGCAGGTGTATACAAGCCTATTTTGTGAATAATACACAAGATTTCATGGCCATCTTTACTATTCAATGCTTTGGTGTTCGGGGAAATAAATTCTTTGCATTTAGGATGCTTAAGTTTTTTCCTCTACAATTAGGCCCCTCTGTGAGCAGGAAGGGATGCAGGACAAAAAAGAGTTGTTGAGGCAACTTGAATACAAGCTCTTATGTCTGCGAAAGAACCTGCATGCAGGGATAGCTTCCTAAGAGAGTGAAAAATTGCGGCATTGTTCCAATATCTCGTGCGTCTTTTTTTTCCGCGGTGTGTTTCCACAAGAAATTGTTCCAAAAGAAGAGATTTGTTGAACGAATCACGAACAGGGGTGGTAGCTGGGCAAGTGACGTATCGCTCTGCTCAGCTCGAGGATGCGAGTAAGTTTCACAGCCGTGGTGATCACCAATTACATTTTATTTGGGGTGATTCAAAAGTGAATATTCGAAAATTGGAATCGAAGAGTGCATGCGAAATAGTGTCCAAAATACGGATTATCCAATACAAAAGATTGTATTAAAAGTTGAAACAATTCAAAAATATAACTTGCTGATGTCCTTGCGTACACAACGTGGTGAGTGGCTGCTACCGAAAACTTAACCAATTGGCTTGGAAAATAGTGATTTTGGCCCTGATGGTGATGCTCTATAAAGAGAGTGCAAGTAACGACAAGGACACACAGGAAAGGAATCTCTGTGTGCTTCTGTTCTGTGTTTCCGTCGGCACTTGCGCTGTGTGTTTCACAATGTCTTTCGAAACACTAGCTGTTCCATACAACTTGGCTTAAGTCACTCTTACCGCGATGTTATGGTCTCTCCTGCAGTTGAAGGTATGCGCGGATAATGCAGCTGAGTAGCTGGGACGGGAATGTATTGCAAAAAAATTTGGGCCATTTCTGGATAAAGTGCGCTTTCATGCACTTTTTCTTATATCTTTACAAGAGAGCAGGAGTCCATTCAACTAATTTAGAACCTTCTGGCTAGGAATAATGAGTTAAGGGTGCTAGTTATTTTTTTCGCGCTATCTCTTTGAAAATCTCGCAGTTTACACCCTGTCCTTTTTTGTTGGAGACATGGCGCATGGAAAGGGCGCAATCTTCTTTAAAATGAAAATGTACTCGCTTTTGACCAGGCTATGGGTGAACGTCATCAACGTTATTTTTAGCCACTGTACCTAAACAAAGTACTAGCCATCGACCTATGTGGCGGTATAAATATTCATCCTTCCGAATAATTCAGAACTTCTAATACCAGCTATTCGAAAGACGAATCGAATTATTTGACTGGGTTTTATTGGTATTGAATTCGCAACTCGAGTATTGGCATAACCATACACTTCATATCGGTAGTCTTTGTAAAGAATCCTTGCAAGAGAGTTTGTCTTTCTTGCGAGTACAGGTTTTCGGACAGAATATGGTGCGACGAATCATGCCGGTCGCGAAGCGCTACCTAGTTATTGCAGTTGCATGGGTTTCTGCCCCTGAGGAGGTTGTTGATGCATTTCACTTCACCTAGACCGCATTATAGTTGGGACAATACACTATTTTCTTGTGACGTTCTCCACACGCACGATGAAAAATTGCCAGTTGTCAAAGTAATGCTGCAGATGTCCAAGCATGGTGCCTTGCAGTATCACCCTGCACCTTTAAAGCGTTAAGCGTCAACATTCACTTTACAGTATTGTGTACAACATTTACTGCGAGAAACGAAAATTCTCACGACAAGGCTATGGCTGAGCAACCTGGGCAAGAAGCGTTGAGAATCTGTCAATGAGCAAGCATATCTACTAAGAAATCAGCTGCTGTTAGAAGGGAAGTTCACCCAACAACAAAGATGGGCTGAGGCGGAAATAGCAGGCCATTCCAAAGTACGACAGGTAATTAGTTTCTAACACTAAAGTAAATGTTTACCATTGTAGCATTCTTCCTGTGCCCTGCCGCGGTGGCCTAGTGGCTAAGGTACTCGGCTGCTGAACCGCAGCTCACAGGATCGAATCCCGGCTACGGCGGCTGCATTTCCAATGGAGGCGGAAATGTTCTAGGTCCATGTGCTCAGATTTGGGTGCACGTTAAAGAACCCCAGGTGGTCGAAATTTCCTGAGCTCTTCACTAAGGCATCTCTCATAATCATATCGTGGTTTTGAGACGTTAATATATACATATCAATCAATCAAGCATTCTTCTGCATCGACCAAGGGGGCCAATGCTTAGAGGGTCGCACAAAACCTCGAACAATTAAAAGCCATGGTGTGTCCAATGCAATGAAGACAGATATACAAGAGATGAATAGTTTGGAAGATATCACAAATTATCAGGTAACATACGCGGTAGCCGATAAAATTTGAGCAATACACTTCATACACAGGCAGACAGCCGCTGGTTAGGGTAACACTATTGATATCAAATAATCTCAGCCAACAATAGTACTCCAGTACTGCCGTGTGCAAAGTGAGGTAAGGAAATTTAGACGTCCGCAAGCATGAAATGCAATTAGCTCTCCCGAGAAGGGGTAAATTGGAGACCATTGTAAGATAACGCCATGCTGAAGTGGACATAGAATGAAAATGCTGCTAATGATTATGACTGAGAGAAGGGTGATAACTTTTATCTGAAATTCGCGATTTCTCCTTCTAAACACTGTTGCGCTTCTAGAGCCTCTTTATGTAATTGATAAATATGTAACAATAGTTTCATTTACGGGCAAAGCATTTCAGCAGCGAAACTGTTTGTTCCATTGGTATTCCTTGTGTTCCGTCGAGAAAATTCTACTGGAGGGTCTGCCCCATATGAATAGCGTAAGCCGCACTACCGAGTACAGTCGAGGACCACCGGTAAGCGAAAAGTCAGCTCTGTGAAATGGAGCACGTGAAACACGTGAAGGAGACAACGGAAGAGATAGACAGACAAACAAAATACAAAAAGAGAAAGAAATTGAAAATATATAAAATAAAAAAAGAAATGAAATAAAACGCATAAAAAATCATACATTGAAAGATACGTCAAAAAGTGACAAAAATGAGCATGACAGAACGATAAAGAGGAAGCAATAAATAGAGATCAAGAGAAAAAAACTGAAGTGAGAGTGGGAAGCACACCAAAAGAAACAGATACTGCCCCGACACGGTGGTCTCAGGTACTCGGCTGCTGACCCGCAGGTCGCGGGATCAAATCCCGGCTGTGGCAACTGCATTTTCAATGGAGGCGAAAATGCTGTATTCCCATGTGTTCAATACTGGGTGAACGTGAAAGAACCCCAAATGATGAAAATTAAATTCACCGTAATCACGTGGTGACTTTGGCTCGTTAAACCCCAAATATCTATCAAGGAACGGATACAAAAAAGAGATAGAAGGAAAAATCCCAAGAAATAGAACAAAGGAATTAAAAGAAAAAACACAGAGATTCACTAAGGTACGACTGTTCCTCAGGCTTGGCACTACTAGTGTGGAGCTGTCAAACATTTTTTTTTATTTGCTCATCTTTGTCCTTCAGTGTATTACTGACCCTTAGCTTCCAAAGTGGAAGACAACAAACTCTACCTGCTTCTACATGTTTGTAGTCTGTGTGTAATTATCACTAATGCTACATCCAGATCGAATATTCGGTTGCTTTGTCATACTTTGCACTCTAATCGACTCTCACAAATCTTCGCTAAGAATCATATGAGCAGTGCAGCTTTACTTTCATGTCCCTATGCCAACGAGGTTCTGTCTGCTGTCAATATTTTTAAATATACAATACTTCTACTTCCTTTGTTAAATATTTTAAAAAGGCTAATGACGCTGCCCTGCTTATTTCGTGCCTAATAGCCATCACAATTGGGTAGCACAAGCTTCTTTTCAACTGATTACCGGCTATTAATCTTTCTTCAGCTCCGATTTCGCATACTGTTACGTTTTTATCTCAAGCTTCGTTCTTCACGAATCAGACACAGACTGACTCTCTAAATTTTAACGTTGCTGCGCTGCATATTTATATTTCTTGTCATTAGGAAGAACTTACCTACTTCTTGGCCTGATTGTTTACCTTACGTTTCTAAGAAACCGTCTGAAATATGTCTCCTATATGTTTTGTGAGTTATCTCAGTTGTCTCTATGATCTGCCTTTCCTCGAATCTAACACGAAGTCTTTTTTCTCAAAGTTTGCCACATAAAGCCGACCCTCAAAAGAAAGTCCCATTCCTAAAAGCTTGTTTTTCTTTCTGCATGTCCTGAAAAGAAACCCCTCACAGTACGATCGTGATTGTCAATACAATCACGTAAATACGGTTCTTATCCTGAAGCAGCACACGCGCTATAGTACACTGGCACCCTGAATCATGTGTGACTGATTTTGTGTCACTGCGGGACGGCCAATTTTCTCTTGACAAATCTTCTTGTTTTAGTATTCATACTAAGTCAGGTCCTTGATCTGGGCAACCTGGGTATACATGAAAGTGCCCCATTATATGCCCCGTAAAACTTTCATGTATACCGCATCTGACGGTTCAGATTTGTGAAGGCTCGCCATGAAAGAACCTTTTTTTTTTGACAAAAGGAGTGGTGTGTTGGTGCTCAACTTAAGGAGCATACCATTGAGCAGTGCTTGCAGAGCAAAGGAGCTGAAAACTTAAGACAGTTTTACTCGGTACAATCTGGTAAGGAAGAGAAGGAATAATGCGTGTGATATGTATCTACCAGTTCCATCCTCTCTTCTACATTTAGCTTGTATATGCATATCGAAGAGGATGGCTTGTCGATTTGTATGTCGGCGGAAGCGATTGTGCTTCAACGGTTTCTCAGAATGTCAGGTTCGATGACGAGTCACACTCTAAGCCTAAGTTCGGCAAAGTTGGACTAACTGCAGTCGTTAAACCAACGGACGAACGGTTCGTTCAACGGGGACTAATTGAGTGACAGTGCGTGTCGTGCGCAAACGCTCGGCAGTGAAGGGACCAACGGGGAGGGTAACTTCGCCGCCATCACCTTCTGTCGATGCTACACTGCAATGCTCGGCGCGGTCGGCGATCATGAAAACAAGATATATTGGCCATACACCACTGTGAAAGCGAAGCACTACGAAACAAATAGCAGATGTTATGAGGGGCAAGTACAACGCACAGTCAGTGCATACAGCAAGCGCCCTCGCGTTTCCACCATGCCAGCACTTGCGGGTCGAAACCAAGTGAAAGACTCCGCGAACGCAGGCAATTCGGATAACACGCTTCAATGTGCCTAATTAGAACTACGAAAAACACTGACAACGCTATATGCTTACTTAATTAGAACTACGAAAAACACTGACAACGCTGATAACAGTAAGTTGTTCGACAGCGGTCGTGTATCCGCACAGCCATTGGCCACAACTTCCAAGCGATGTATAGAAAACTAGGCTTCGTACGTCATCGGTATCAAGCTGGCTGCCGGTATAAGTGCACTGCTGGCACATGTGAAGGAAACGTCGCATAAAATTTCTTTCACAGAAAAGAATGTCTTCTAAATTAAAGCTTAGATCAAATTACATCTTTTTCTTCATGTGACCATAGCTGTCAAACATCAAGCGTGAACGCGATCGCAAATACGACTATCGTGCTGCCGGCGGTGCACAGCGAGCGACTTACTAGCACGACGAAAAAAAAAACCATGCCTAAGAACGGTCTCGTCACTGTAAATATACAAATATCTACATCACTCCGTAAGACACCACGAACATTGGGCACCTACCTGTTGTTCATATGTGATTATAAAATAACGAAGACGAAAATTCCACACGAGCCACATATTCCGATCGCCGGTGGTCGTTTAGCCGTACTCCTCGTAAGCCTAGCGACGCCGTCGGCAAGCTGACATGGTGGCACCGGAGAGGCTTCTGGCTCCTCCACCGGCTTTCCTGCAAAAGCGCCACTGCTGTATTTGTGCTTGCGGACTCGTGCACCAGCACTGCGAACGCTCGTTCAGCCGACATGATTGATTGCCATCTGATAATTCGCATTCTCTGACTAGAGGGATGTTGAAGATTGAATGTATCAATATTAAAAGATCGGTTTGCTTCGGTGCTACGAATTATTCTATGTGAATTTTCAAGTTACGGTGTCAATGTTTATTGTTTTTCTTAAGCAGAGTGAAAGTCAGCCACTGGCACTACAAGGGTGTCAAGGTGCTGTGCTATATATATCCCATAATTTGTTCTCGGTAGTGTAGCGTGGGCGGTCAGTGTTTGCTGCGGTGTTTTACTTTAAAATAACAGTGCGTATATATATATATATATATATATATATATATATATATATATATATATATATATATATATATATATATATATATATATATATATATATATATATATATATATATATATAGATGAAATAGATGATCAGAGTTTCTTCCGGCTACCGTAAAAAAGTTATAAACTTCGAGAATAGTGCAGTATAGGAAACAAAACAATAAAATATTTATTTAATCGTAACAGTTTCGGCTGGTGGACCAGCCTACTTACATCCTCCGAAGAAGGCTGGTCCACCAGCCGAAACTGTTAGGATTAAATAAATATTTTATTGTTTTGTTTTCTATACTGCACTATTCTCGAAGTTTATATATATATATATGTTATATATATATATATATATATATATATATATATATATATATATATATATATATATATATATATATATATATATATATATATATATATATATATATATATATATATATATATATACAAAATATACTTTACCCACAAGTGCAGGGTTGCTGCTTTGTTGCCATTCGTCCTGATGGCTCAACTGTTAGTCCAGCTGAAGCATTCTACTAAGAGCAACATTTAAATCAAGTGGAGTAAGTGCTAGGGGGTAACAGTTGAATCCTTTCAGTTGCTCCAGCTATAGTCTAAAATTGGTTCAAAATCTGTGGCCGCCCACTTAGTCCCCTGAAGAACTATTTGCATACCCCACTTTAGTCCTTTGCGGATTAGAGTGCACGTATAAATCAACTTGCACCTATCTTTGATCAAAACAGTAAGCGTCCGTAACCGTCATCATTGACCATACGCACACCCATCGCCTACACTAAGAAATGAGTTTGAATTTATTTATTTTAGGTGCGCTGGTTTTTCTAGATACTGAATTTTTTTTCGTTCGAACAATGTTCATTTTTAAAGGCAACTCATGTGTTGAATTACGATTCTGCTACTTTCAAAGGGTCAGTTTCCAAGAAAAAGTTTTTCATCGGCCAGAACGGAAGCCGAATATATATAATTGTTGTTTTGGCACGAAGTTTCATTCCTCTTCCAGACGTTTGCCGCAATATAAATCTATTCCGTTTCGCGGTATCTGCGTTCCAATGGTGCGCTCCTTCAGATCAATTTTCTCTGCCAAACAGAATGTGAGAGCGCGGCATCGGCTGTGAATAGATTCGAGTGATCGGGCCGCCTGCATTCTCTTTAGGTAACGTCAGCGCGGGAAGGGCCCTTGAACAATGTACAAAAGAGACTACACTATAGCAAGGTACATAAAAAAGAAAAGATGACCTCTAGCAAGCGGGCTATATGAGCGACCACTATCGATTGCGTCCGTGACTGTACCGCCGCCAGCAAAGGTCACTATAGGTGTATGAATTTCTAGGGAGTTCTTGCGTGTCTTGAGCGGCGGTCATGGCGCCCAACAGTAGTGATGGACGACTCAATCGGTGGAATAGAATCTCTGACTGCGCACGCATTACTTTCTCAGCGTAACATTTATTTCTTTTTTTTGCGCATGTCTTTGTCAGTGCGCGTATGACCACGGTTTTTTTCTCTTTGTTGACCGCTGTCTTGGGTAATGTCTCAACATTTATAGCCCTCTGAAATACCACAATATGACAAACAAAAAGGAAGAAGATAATTCAAGCCCAGTCGGTTCACTGTAAAGCGGAATTCCTTCAAATGTCTTCAACAAAAAGGAAGCACATCTCGTGCCGAGTGAAATTTGTTTGCCTCCTCGAAAATGTCATGCACGACTCATAGCTTCCCGCTTTCCCCCCACCTCTGGCAAACTGTATGCGCCCTGCATATAATAGAGTTCTCTAGATGACCGTCCTATGATCTCGGAATGTTCGCTGTTACGAAGCGGGAAATTTCCGACTAATATCTTTAGCTTTGGTTGGCTGTGAGGCCACGAGTGTCTGCCGACTTTCTGACGTGCTGAAGGCTTACTACCTCTCAACAGTAATACCAACATTATTTATCAAAACATGTCTTCTGTTTTGTTTGCAATGCTGACAGAGTGCACAATCAGTCATACTGTGTACTTTAAAGAATTCAAATAAATTGCTTATGAAATCACTTATGAAAAGCTTCCTTGAGCGCAAAATGTAAATTACACTTTTTAAAACTGAGACTAATTCTTTCTCAGTTGGTTACTTCGTTTATTAAATCGAAATACCTCAAAGGCACCCTACAGAAGGCTATTCTCGAGGGTGTGTTCAAACAGTATACAGATAATAACACAATGATTTTGTCATTTCTAATTTTATCTGTGTTTAAGTTATGGATGGCACCATAGGAAAGCTCATTCTAGGCTCTGCCTGCCTGAGCAAAACAAGGAGTGATGGTGGGCTGAGGGGCAAGTAGGATGGGGTAGACAGCCTTGTTGTGACATGTGCGGGCTGATGTGCGATCGTGCTGGCTGAATGAGAGAGTTACGATGAAACGTGCGATACATTTTGTGTTATAAAGAAAGTCTAGAAATCATTCAGTGCAGGTTTAGGTAACATGGACCTTATTCACTTTTAAGTGGTGGAAAATGAGTAACTTGAGTACATAAATCTAACAACGCAGTTCTGATTGGTTCAGTGAATTTACTTAGGGTAATTTGTGATAGGTCCCATTTGGTGAACGCTAACTCTATTTTAGAGTGAACTAGTATTTTGTAGGCCAGTAATTTGACTAAAGGAAGGGCAAGATGTAAGTTTCGAAGAAACTAACATAGAGCTCTGTTATCATTCTTAACTATTTTACTTACGTGAAAAGACCAGTTTAGATTATGTGAGATGTTAACGCTGAGCTAAAATGCTATATTTATCAGGGCCAACAAGGCAACAAATTTAATGGACTAATAGTTTTAACTGAAATACGCTTTGGGATTTGAACCCATTTTATACCACATTCTCTCACCTGACCACTCTATCTAATTTCCTGTGATATCTTTATTTATATGCCACTTCAAGAACACTGCGTCAATTTACACTCCTCTGAATATTTTCTTTAAGCCTAATCTATGCACGTATTTTACAAATGCATATAAACAGCAGTTCTCGTGTGCTCAATAAGGGTGCCTGGCTTATAGGCGTCTCCCACTTGCAGTGAAAGCACTTTTTGACAATAGCATCCCCTTTAGCTTTGTATTTCTACCTTCTTTCTGCTTTATTACCGCATTATAGTTGGCCTGTTGCACTTCAGAAAAGAAAATAGCGAGTTCATTTGCCCATTCGAAGCACAAGAGCAACAGCTAAAACCTCAAGTGTGTTTAGTAAACAACAACAATGCAATATTTTGAAATACTTAATAATTAACTCTGGTCGTGCTGTACGAGCCTACAACCAAGTCACATTATCAAGCTCTATTGTTCTGAAAGTTTAAGCAAATAATTGATGTATAGATTCCAAAGCTATAGGGATTATGATAAATTGTTATACGGGATGTCGTCTTCTTAAATAACATACTCATTTTTGTAAGAATGCTGTGGTAGTAAGGCTGTTTTTGTTCTGACGCAGAACGTTCGTGTTATCTCAGATGCAACACACTATTTCTGCCTTGACATAAAGTTTGTGCGTGAAAATTACAGGTGTTTCACTGGTACAGGATTTTACAAAAAATTTCTTTGCCGAAGCAAGCACATATGTCCCCTAATAAAAATCTAAAAAAATGCAGGCATAAAAACAGCGAATTCACCTCACAAAATACAGGCTGACAGGTCAAGAGCACACATGAAAATGGCTTCATAAATTCTTGTACAATGGGGTCTGCCGAAAAACGAAGCCCAACGCTTGTGTTTTACGCCACGTCAATAGGAATAACATCTACCATTTCCCCGGGGGATTGATTATCTTGTGAAATATGTCCCACACCGAGCCTACTGGTTGGTGGGTAAACACACTGTAGGAGGTGACGGTTCCTGTCATGCCCAAAAAATTGTTTTAGTAATGTGCCTAAACAAAAGTTAAACCCGCATCCTACGTTTCTTACCAATACTTCATTTTTTGCATATATATCAGCTACTTGATCATCTAAAGAACATTCTGAGCGTTTTATATTAATTCAAAAAGTCCTGACACATAATATTGAAAGCTAGATAACTTCTCACGTACATATATCCATACACTTTCAACATCGACTAAATATCAACGATTAACAGATAGAACATGAATAAACTGGATTGTGCATGTCACGCAACTGTACAAGAAACACCCGACTTCACAACATCAACGTCACCTTGGTGTAATGGTAAAAAACCAATGGCGACCTGATTCGCGAGTTTGTGGTAGCCGTAATTACACTAGTGAACGTTCTATCTAGTACACCTCTGCAACGGAAGGAGGAGCACCTACTTAGTGGACTTACACGGATGTACAAATGCTGACGTATTTGCTCCGGCAATGCAAAAGTCATGGTGTTTTGTGAGGCATTTATAGTTACGATATATGAAAGGAGATTAGAGCAGCACCCTGAGAGCCTTGGTTTAAAATAGCTTTCAATGCGGTGGTCATGTGAATGCAGTTTTGAGAGCTGGCGTTGCCAACAATGTTTACACAAAAACCACTTTGAGTTCCGCCTCACTCAAGCTTTCTTAAACTGAAACTTCACCGGACACCAGAACGATCTTCCAAATATCAACCATCATACACTCAAGCAAATTATCTTTGCGACTGTAATGAATGGCCATTAGCAACAGAGGACACAAGGTGCAGAATTTTTATTAAGCGCCATTTTAATAAGAAATACGGAAGGATACGCTTCTCACTCATATGAGCCTGTAGGACGGTACAAACGGAGCACGCGGTCAATAAATCCCACTGAGGTTGAACACAGCTTCGCAAACACGGATGACCCCGTTTTACTTCGTGAAAAGGGTACAAAGCACCTCATCGATATCCCTCTTCTCGTACCACTCAGCATTGATTCATGAGCAGATTCGATGCAATGACACTCCGCAGGTATGTAGCCACGCGCAGCCGTGTTCCTGATGTGAAGTACACACAAAACAACAGCGCAGATTGAAAGCAAATGACTTACCATATGCCCATAAGCCATCTCGCCTACCTGTGCTCATATGACAGCGGCAACAAGCAGCTCACACGTTCTCGCAGATTGTCCTCATATATATGCTTTGGTGGAACGCATCGGAAGCAATATTTGTAGTTTGGCAGCCTTAGACTCGGTGGTTAGATTGAGGAACACACTGGTAAATGCTTATCCACTCATTTCAGCATCGTTCTCCGAATGCGCTCGCGGTAACATTAGAAGAACAAGGTGGTCGTGGCGAGTGTGAGGAGCCACACAAGTGTGTCAACGAGAGAACACAGAGCCACCTTTTCATTCCTGTGCGTTTGAGTGTGGTTTGAATAAGTCCTGTGGTGAACGATGACTTTAGCACAAACACTACACCACGAAACGCCACATGGGCCAAAACATATTATACGTTACACTCTTTGCCTAACAATGTTGCGAAAAGACACCAAGATCACCCGTACTGGCAAAGCAAATAACTTGCTCGCGTGATAAGTCCATCCATTGCAAGACAGCACTAATTGCAAGTGAGCATGAGCGACAACACTATTTGTCAGAGTACTTAAAAGGGAAAAAGCACAATGGCTGAAAAATAAAGCTTTGCTCACCGAGATGAACAACCCTCTTGTGGGTGCTGGGACTGTGGCCACAATATTCTTCTTCTTCTTCTTCTTCTTCTTCTTCTTCTTCTTCTTCTTCTTCTTCTTCTTCTTCTTCTTCTTCTTCTTCTTCTTCTTCTTCTTCTTCTTCTTCTTCTTCTTCTTCTTCTTCTTTTTTTTTTCTTTTTCTTCTCCTTCTTCTCATGGTTCTTCGGTGAATTTTTAGGTGATTTTTTTGTTTCTTCGCATTACTTCTCGTGCACGCTAGGAATAGGTAATACAAAAATAATTACTATATAATAATACCTAAATGTTTAAAAGATGAAGAATTTAGCTCGATATTCTTTTAGTCTGACTGATAAATTTCTTTATAGCGTAGTAAACATCTCTGTGACTATAGCCCAGAGTAGAGGCGACAAATGATAGAACAACTGATTCAGATATTTACAGATCTAAATTTCGAAGAGGTGGTGCTATGAATTTTCTTCTCAATGACGTATACCGGTGACAAAATAAAAAGTAATGACTGATTGTTTCTTCTTTCTTGAATGCTCCACAACTTTTTTGGTTCAGTTATTTTGCTATGCACACCATTTTTTACAACGTTTCATTCGTTACCCTTTTTGAAGTTTCTCTTAACGTAACATTTCCTTTGGGCTCCTACTCTTATTGTACCCTTTCAACAGCCATGTTCTACAGCGCATGCTCAGGCATATCAAAACAATATCACTATATTGCTAAAACTGCTCTAACTGTCAACTATTTTTATGCACCAATGCAAAACGAACTGATACTTAAAAATTTAAATTGCGTTTTACATTGCGGTCAAAGCCTCCTTTTTACAGTGAGTGCCACAGATAACTGTTAAACTATTAAAAAGCATATGTCTTCAACATAATATAGAAAGCGCATTTTGGTTTCAGCAGAATAGAAAGCCGGAGTAATTGATTGGTTGATATGAGGGGTTTAACGTCCCAAAACCACCATATGATTATGAGAGACGCCGTAGTGGAGGGCTCCGGAAATTTTGACCACCTGGACTTCTTTAACGTGCACCAAATCTGAGCACACGGGCCTACAACCATGCCGCCTCAAACACACACACACACACACACACACAC
This sequence comes from Rhipicephalus microplus, assembly GCF_043290135.1. Classification (NCBI taxonomy): domain Eukaryota; kingdom Metazoa; phylum Arthropoda; class Arachnida; order Ixodida; family Ixodidae; genus Rhipicephalus; species Rhipicephalus microplus. The sequence goes on along the minus strand of NC_134710.1, from coordinate 351,061,573 downwards.
ACACACACACACACACACACACACACACTCACACACACACACACACACACACACACACACACACACACACACACACACACACACACACACACACACACACACACACACACACACACACACACACACACACACACACACACGAAGCAGTCGTAGCAAAAACGTGCGAAAGAGTGAAAATATATGTTTCCGTTGCTATGGTGCACCTGATTAAGGCATGCAATGAATGGAACCTCCTCGAACGCGTCGAAGAAAGAAGAGCGAACGAAAGAAGAGGCTCAGAGCAGTGTCCCTATAATATGTCCTGCAAGCTGGCTAGTGTGAACGGTAGACCGTGTACTGATCAATGTAACCTAAAGTTTCCTGTGAGAACTGTCGATATTAGCGAGGGCTACTAAAGGTTATTTCCTAACCTCTCCTTTAAAATTGAATTTGTGCATTTTTAGTAAAACCTAATATTGCAAAGGTTAACAAATAGCTTTTATTTTATGTGTACAGAAATCTGTCGAACAGTGTAACTTTATTATTTGTGATTGCGCTTAGAGTGTAGAAGTATGCATGACTATCACAACAATACAGCAGGTACAACTTTGCTAGATCGCTTAATAGCTATTGCTCTTGGGCTAGTTGGTTCATGACTGAACTTGAATTGATGAAGTAAACATTCGAACGGGAACTAAGCACACAGGACGCCAACAAGCGCATTGCGAACGCGGAAAAGTGTTCTTCTCCACGCCACGTGTTTATCCTCTCTGTCCGAGCATTGGCGCCATCAATTCAACTTTTTCTAAGATCACGTGTACCTTTTTTTTTGCGACCTTCGAAGAAGTTAGCCTGGGCACACAGTATGTATTGATATGTGCAAGGCTATATGGTCCTAGGGTATTGGGAATTACTGCCGCTATTGTCTGTCGTCTGTGACGTCGCGCTACTAACCAACGCCTAACGAGAACAAATTCTGGCCACGTGTTTACGTTTACTTGTCGATGGCCAATGCCTTCCGGCTGTCTTGCGCATTCATCTCGTTAGTGGCAAATCAATGCGTCCAAACAGAATGTTTTTTTCATTCCAAATTCGTGACGGGTGGAGTGTTCCTCAAAATTTTCACTGGATGTGTGAAAACAGCGAGCACTTCAACTAAAAAGATTGTACCAGTCCGATTCAATGTATTTGTATTTAAAAATATTTTAGACGTCTTTCAAGAGAAAGAGACAGAAAAATAAGCTACTTTATTTGAAGAAATGACTTGGGCATGGTTCCCGCACAACCCTACTTCATTACACATTTTCTTATTCTATAGAAACTGAGCTAATGAGTGTGTTCTGCTTCTTACCCTGTAAATAACACCAAATGAGATGTTCCCATCAAGAAGTCATGCTGCTCGCGATTCTGAGTGTTTATTGACTGATATTCGGGGTTTCACGTCCCAAAACTACCATATGATTATGAGCGACGCCGTAGTGTAGGGCTCCGGAAATTTTGTCCACCTGGGGTTCTTTACCCTGCACCCAAATCTGAGCACACCGGCCTACAACATTTCCGCCTCCATCGGAAATGCAGCCGCCACAGCCGGGATTTGATCCCGCGACGTGCCGGTCAGCAGCCGAGTACCTTAGCCAGTACACCACCGTGGTGGGGCGCCATTCTGAATGTTAGTATTAAGCAAAATGTACAGTGATGCTATATGTTCGGTGGATTTTTTGTACTGAAATAAATAGAATGTGAAAAAAGATATCAGGTGCTTTCGGGGCACTCCCAAGTTTCAACGTTGCCTTTTCTACAATATATGCCTTCACTTCTAAGGTGCTATATTAGTTTTTACGCGCGTATCCTAACAGCCACAATTTGAAATTGTATGTTTTCACAGCGCACGGAATGAAGAGTAGCAAGAAAAACAATCACTGTGCTGAACCTGCAACTTCTTTAGGGCATCTTGTCTCGGGCCAGCACTGGCTTGGGTTCATCTTTTTTTTTTTCAATTTAGAGTACATCAAAAAGTCGAACGTGCATTTATAATTCACCTAGGATGGTACGTTTTTGGTATATTATTCAACGAATACGTAGAAAAAACCTGATGATACTTAACCGCAAAATCAGATCTTTGCTTGTCAAAGCTGACGACGATACTAAATGATATAATGCTTCTGGGCTTGCATATGAATAATTCCGGTGTCTTTACATACCACAACTACGACGTGATTACGATATATAGGCCTAGGGGCAAGGCTCCCGATATTTAAACCCTAGAGTTCTCAAGCATGTACCTAGATGTAAGTACACAGCCCACCAGTGTTCTACAGCCCCCATCGAAAACGTAGCTACCATCGACAAAGTTTGATCCCGTGACCCTCGTAACAGCTCTCGAGCACAATTATCCTTGAACCAACATCGTGGGTGACGTTCGATTCTCTCACTTGATGAGGTACCTAAATCTTTCACTCTAATAAAAATATCTTTTGGGGTTATGCGTGCTTAATTTTAAGCAACGTATGAGCGTGAGGCATGATCTTGTAAAGATGGTGATGAACAGGGCTTCTGAAATGCAGGACATCGGGTGATCTTTAAAAAGAGCTGATATCGCATACGCACGGACTTCTAGCATTTCCCCTCCAAGTTAATGCGACCTCCACGGCTGGCATTGAACCCATATCTTTCTGATAAACACTTCTATAACGATTTAGAACACTAATGCGTGGCTTTCAGTCAACAAGCTATAGTCAAGCGTCACTCGTGCCGGCAGCAATACTTCAAGAAATGCTGCTGATTATGCGCGCATCATTGCACCATAAAGCGGGCTAGTGTCCTTAGGCCTAGTGTTTGTGTTAGAACATGCGTGCGTACGTGATGTCGGACCATTAGACACATCCTCAAGCATTACCGTCATCAGCCTGACTACGTCCTCTGCAGGAAGAAGGCCTCTCTCGTGATGCGCGAATCAACATGGTCATATGCTTTCTGCTGCCGCGTTATACCTGCAAAATTTTTAATCTGATCGGCCGGCCAAACTTTCGGCCTCCCCTTCATGCATTTGCCTTCTCTGGGAATCCAGACGGTTTCTCTCAATGACCAGTGGTTGTCCTGTCTAAGTACTTCGTGCCCAGCTAATGTCAAATTCTTCTTCATTTCAACTATGATATTCTTAACACCGGTTTGTTTCCTGACCCACTTTGGTCTATTCTTGTTGCTTAAGGTTACAGATATTTTTCTTTCCATTGCTCACTGCGTCATCCTCAATTCAAGCTGAACCTTCTTTGTAAATCTCCAGGTTTCTTCTGTAAGGAAGTACCGGCAAGATGAAGATGTTATACCTTCTTCTTGAGAGTTAGTGGTTTTTTTCCATTCATGATTTGAGAATGCAAGCCAAATTTGATCTACTCCAATCTTATTCTTCTAGTTTTTCACTCTCATGAATCGGCTGCACTGCCTGTCCTAAATAAACATATTTTTTACAACTTTTTTACACCCTGAGATAAGGATGTAAATGATAAAAAAACGTGTAGATATGTTTTTTTTTGTGAGGGTGCTAGTGGGAGAACTGAAGGGTGCACATGTAAAATTGGAGTAATAATTGTTTGGTTTAACGTCCCAAAACCGCCATATGACTTTAGAGACCCCGTAGTGAAGGCCTTCAGGAATTCACACCATCTGTGGTTCTTTGATGTACATTTAAATCCAACTACGCAGGCCTCGAAGAATTTTGCCCCCACCGAAAATGTCGCCGCCATGCACGGCCGGGATTTGATCCTGCAACTTTCGGATCAATGGTTGAGCACCATAACCACCAGACCACCGAAGCGGGTGTTGCACGTGTAAGCATTAGACTGCATGGTTGTTTGACTGTAAAAATCACGTACTTAGCACAACGTGCCTCTTGTACTACATTTTTAAAGATTACAATGTGATAGAGATCACTAAAGACAAGCAAACAGGTGTGTGATTGGCACATTTCACAGGACATTCTAAGAACAATAAAAGAAACGTAAAATAGAATCACTTTTCTTTCACGCTGCGTGATTTGACATTGTTTTAGCGCTTCATGTTTTCAACATTAAATATCACTGAATAGATGGCCAACTGCCACGAGCTACTGACAGCATATTTACAAAAAAGCAAAAAGTCGAGAAAAAGTTTGAGTTTGTTACAAAACACTTGCTCAGTCTAAAGTCGTTCGAGCACGCGTCGTTCTCACAAGCTTCTCCAATATGAGATTGCTTGGTGGAAAAGGAAAACAAGGCACTACTTTCTGCAACTATGACGGGATCCAGGGGGAGTGATTCATTAGGGAAAGTAATAAAGGTCAGAGATTGGCATGGTTAGCGCACACAGCACCTTTGGGAAGAGAGAGGATCATGAAAGATGTGACGACACGAAGGAAGGAGAGCAGCAACTGCGTATACGTTGTACCGTAGCACTACACCCGACATCCGTATACGTTCGGGAGTGGTTGCGAAGCGCGCGTCTTCGTTGCAGCCAAAGCCACGGCCGGGCATACACAGAACTAATCCTGTCCGCTGCGCGGAGAAAGGAAAGAGCACGGCGCTTTGCTGTTTAAATACACAACGATGCACTAATTTTGCATTCTGTCACTATCTATCCTCCAAGAAAGTCGGTGATTGCACCCGTGCGCCCATGCATGCGCCCTTTAACAAGTTCCAGCTTGACTGACCGCTACTATTCGTCGGTGTGGATGCGTTTTAGTTGCTTTTTTAGCTTGTGCGTCACGTTATGTGAGCACTTTGAAAGTTGGACGATGATTTTGTGCGCTCCGTAATCTAAGATACCGCCTCTACGTTATCTTCAGACTGTACAGCACCTCTAAGCAAAATGGTCCAACTCCCTGGGAGAAGGTTCCTTTGTGTCCCTAAAATAAACAGCTGCCGCATCTCCTCCTCTTGGATTTCAATTGGTGCTGTCATGCAGCGAATTTCAGGCAAGTGAAAGTTTATTTGTTCAATTGTTTGTTTGTGGGGAGTTCTGATAACTACTTATCCCGCTCTATGGAAGCCGAGGCGCTAAGGTGTACACGCATATAGTTAAGTAAATAAATCCGGATAACGTGCGCTTGTGCGATTTTAAGGTACTGCTTACCAAAACAACGTACTTCGAAGCTACCATTAAACGCATGAATTTCTGTATGGCTACTGCTCATGCATTCTTGTTTGATTAATAAGTTTCATGTGCCCGCGCTTCTGCATCGCGCGGCCACTTAATTCGTTTTTGTACTGGTAGCTATGGCTTTTCGGATACTAATGTTTATGTTCTGACTGCATTATCTTCTAGTAATTTCACGCGCACGCAAAAAAAACGAGAAAAAAGACGTGTTCACGTTCGGGAGCCCATCAGCTGGAATTAGAGAGTGGCCGAACGAGTTGACTGTGCACCATCGAAGTTGATTCATTGAGCACGTGGCTCAACTTCACTCAGCTCCGGGACGCTCGTTGATTCTGACCGTTTTACAGTGGAGATAGTTTTTATAGAAGGCACATTGATAGCATGGCCCCGCCACGGTGGTCTAGTGGCTAAGGTACTCGGCTGCTGACCCGCAGGTCACGGGTTCGAATCCCAGCTGTGGTGGCTCCATTTCCGATGGAGGCGGAAATGGTGTAGGCCCGTGTACTCAGATTTGAGTGCACCTTAAAGAACCCCAGGTGGTCAAAATTTCCGGAGCCCTCCACTACGGCGTCTCTCATAATCAAATGGTGGTTTTGGGACGTTAAACCCCACAAATCAAATCATCATTGATAGCATGGGTGTATTAGTGAGACACGTACTTTTATTTTTTAAACAGTGCCACCTGTTTTGTACAGGGACTTGGGTGTGTTATTGGTCTTGAGTGTTCTGGAAGATGGAACTTTCTCGAGTCTTCTCTATTGTTGCCTTCTCATAGCGTGCACAATGCAAATTGTTTGAGTTAATACTGTTCTTTATTAAAAAGATCGGACGCTCCTGCCAGGTATTTGAATTTATCAGTTGAATTAGTTATGAAAATTGGTTGTAAGAAACTACTCGCTAGAACCTCGCTAGAAATTTTCTTGAACGAGAGCGAAACAGCAAGAATGAGCTGTTTTTATGAATTCTTATATTTGTAGTTATCCCGAACTCAACCTTATAAGTTTTGTTTTTCAGTGTGATGTCCCTAAAGCTTTTCTACAGAATGAGTTGTGGAAAGCAGCCGAGGTTTTCAACGCACATCACTATTTTGCTGGCTTTAAATTTTCTCGCTTTGTTTTATTTTAAATAAAACTTTCTGTGTAGTAACTACAGACAGGTACACATACGCAGTTGGTGAAAGGGAAGTTGTACGAATGTGAAGAGAAAGACATAGTGTCTTAACGCACACCTTCTTATCGCGCAAGCTACGAGTGATATAGGGAAGAGAGAGCGAGAAATTTAGGCATATGCGCTGAGAAAAGGAGGATGAGGTGAGCGCGTCTTTTATTGTCGGCGTGGCCGTGCGTACTGCCCGTGCGGGTAGTTGTAGTTGCTAAATGAATAGTAGGTGCAGCTCCGAGATGACTGTTAGCTCTCTGCGCTCTGTCGTTACGCACGCTTAGCTTGCAGTCGTGTATTCGCAAAACGTCAGGATCTGAGTTTAAGCAAGAAGCAACACACATGCGTTTCGTCGTCTCTGTCAGCATCGTGAGCGCAGTGATTGCGAGGGTTGGTGATAATGGAGTTTCACCTGTTTGTATTGTATTTTTCTCAAGCGTGAACGTAGTTTGGGATTGGTGTTCGCTCCAAATTTAGAAGCAGTTACATACAACAATGTGCGGTGCAAATATATAGCCTCGCTTCTCTAAAGTCATTTTAAATGCTAAACATTTCTTAACAAACTTTGGTGACTTTGAGCGTATCTATCTATCTATCTATCTATCTATCTATCTATCTATCTATCTATCTATCTATCTATCTATCTATCTATCTATCTATCTATCTATCTATCTATCTATCTATCTATCTATCTATCTATCTATCTATCTATCTATCTATCTATCTATCTATCTATCTATCTATCTATCTATCTATCTATCTATCTATCTATCTATCTATCTATCTATCTATCTATCTATCTATCTATCTATCTATCTATCTATCTATCTATCTATCTATCTATCTATCTATCTATCTATCTATCTATCTATCTATCTATCTATCTATCTATCTATCTATCTATATAGCTGGCTATTACTATTAGCTTAGCTGGCTTTGTTTTGATAATGGTATCGATACCAAAATTGGTGTGCATAACTTGACTGTATGGAGAGCATAAGTGACTAGTATCAGCATAAAAACCTAAAAACCTCATATATATATATATATATATATATATATATATATATATATATATATATATATATATATATATATATATATATATATATATATATATATATACATATATATATATATATATATATATATATATATATACATATATATATATAGCTATTTTTCTATGCCAAATATGATACTAGCAAACGTAAATGTATGGCGGAAGTATGTGACTTGCAATCATGATTATCTTGAGATGCATGTCTTGTAATAACATAACTACACACCATGCTGATGATGCGCTCACTGCTGTTTAGCTAGCTTCCCATATACCAAAATTGGTGTTACGTAACGTCAATCGATGGCCAAGTAATATGACTGGTGCAAACATGATAATGATGACATGCGTGTCTTGTAAAATAATGACCATATACCACGCTCATAATGCGCTCGCGGCCGTTTTGCTTGCTTCACATGTACCAACTTTGGTAATACGTGACGTGAATGAACGACGCAGGTGAATTGAACGTTCAAGCATTTATATTCATGACATGCGTGTCTTGTAAAACATGGCAAATTTCTACGCTCATGACGTGCTCGCGGCCGTTTCGCTAGTGCCTGATATACCAAATTTGGTATTACGTGACGTGAATGAACGACAAAGTCAAATGAGACGTCCAAACATAATCATGATATGCGTGTCATGTAAAGTATGACAACATGCAAGGCTCATAGCACGCTCGTGGCCGTTTCGCTACCTCAACATATACCAAATTTCGTATAACTTCACGTTAATATATGACGAAGGTAAATGACACGTCTAAACATGTTAATCATGAGATGCGGGTCATGTAAAACATGACTACATGCTACGCTCATAGCATGTTTGCGGCCTTTTTGCTAGCTCCACATATACCAAGTCAGGTATCACGTGACGTGAATAGACGAAGAGGGTAAACTACACGCCAAACATGACAATCATGACATGGAAGCCATGTGCGGCATAATTTACGTCGACCTCGTAACGTTGTGCTGATTTTAAAGTGGCATACCAACGTTCCTCATGCGTGCTTAGCATATCATCAATTGTCACTATACGTGGGATCTCCCATTTTTTTTATAATGAGGATGTGTTTTTGAGTAGTGCTATTTTGCTGAATATATTTCGAAATTTCAATCTTGCACCTAAATGATAGCTATAGATCACACATATAAATGATTTCTTTTGCCCCCTAGAACTCATTGACTAATAGTAGACAGTGTGTCCGATATGTTTAAAACAGTTTGTGTCTTGTGATGTTCACAAGAACAACTTGCTGCAGTGTACATTTATACGCGAAGCCGCGTAGTGTATTCACTTATGCAACAAATACCGTTTTTTTCTTTGTCAATACAATTGCATACCATAAACCTCATGTATGGTCTTCAGTGGTAATTACCTCGGAGGAGGCTGTTGTGGTATATGGTGGACCATTGAAAATGCTTCGCCGTTAGCTATAGAGGTTGGACTTGCAGCGATGTGTGTACAACCATCATCATCATAACCAGCCTGACTAAATCTACCCTAGGACCAAGGCCTCTTCCATGATCCACCAGTCAAATTGGTCCTGTGCTTTCTGCTGCCATTTTATACACACGAAATTCCTAATCTCGTCTGCCCACCTAAATTTCGGCCTCCCCCTAACCCACTTGCCTTCTCTGGAAGTCCAATGAGTAATACTTACTAACGAGCGATTATCCTGCCTACGCGTTACATGGCCGGCCCCTGTCCATATCTCCTTGATTTCAACTATAGTATTCTAAACCCCGGTCTCTTCCCAGATCCACTCTTCTCTCCTCTTGCCTCTTTAGCTTACAGCTACCATTTTTTTCTCACTCGTTGCATCGTCCTCAATTTAGGTTGAACCCTCTTTGTAAGACTCCAGGTTTCTGCTCCGTAGATAACTACCGGCAAGTTGGAGCTGTCATATACCATCTTCTTGAGGGATAGTGGCAATCTGCCAGTCATAATTCGAGATTTCTTGTCCCATGTGCTCCACCCCGTTCTTATTCTTCTAGTTACTTCGACGTTGTGGTCCGGCTCTGCAGTTAATACCTGTCCTAAGTGGACAGAGTCTTTTACAACTTCCAGTGCACTATTACCAAACGGCTGTTCTCTTCCGAAATCGTTGTACAGTACTTTCATTTTCTGCAGATTATTTTAAGATCTACCTTCCTGTTTTTCTTGTCTTATTTTTTAGTCACGAGCTGCAATTCATACCCCGAGTTACTCAGCAATGCAATGTCATCCACGAAGCACAGGTTACTAAGGTACTCTCTCTTAATTTTATGCCTAACCTTTCCCATTCTTAGCCTCTGGAAACCTCATGCAGGCACGCGGTAATAGCATTGGGGAAACTGTATTGCCTTGTCTTACACCCTTCTTGATTTGTATTTTGTCGCTTTATTTATGGATCACTATAATGGCAGATGACCCTCTGTTTATTTCTTCCCGTATGTTCATATATGCATTGTCGATACCCTTATTCCTCGGAGTCTGCACGACTGCTGATATTTATACTGAATGAAATGCCTTCTGGTAATCTATGAAGGATATGTATAGTGGTTGGCTGCATTCTGAGCATCTGAGTTTTTTTAGGTCCTTGCCATCTGTTTTCTCATGTACTAAGATGATATCAGCATTCTTCCAAGATTCTGGTACCCTCCCCGCCAAGAGAGACTTCAACACGGTAGCTAATATTTCTAACACAGTTTGGCCTCCCGCGTTCAGTAGATCTTATGTTACCCTATGCGTGTATGCTGGCTCTTCATTGTGCAATACTCCCGCCAAGCTTTCAACAATCTTGTAGTGCTTAAAAAATTGTTCGTGGGCTTTAGAAACACAACGCTGAGGCGTGTTGTCACAATCTCAACATTCTTAGCTCTTCCTCACGTTCTTCCCTTACCGCCGCCTTGGTACTTTCTCTTCTTATTTTCTCTGCGCCATGTATTTTTGTTATTTTATATATTGCCCAAGTGTAACATTATAATTTGGAATAGCAAACCGAGATAGAGTCTACTATTGTGATTTCTTCTACATGGCTGTTTGGTAGAAAACAACTAGAAAATTTCTTACTAAATGTCTGTTTTCAGTTGAAAGAAAACCGGTATTCTTGTACACGTTCTTAGTATTTACCCTACGAAGATATATGTTTACATACAGTAGGTGGAACAATTTCTCAATGGGTGGAAACAATGTGTACCGGAGCTGAACTGATATTTGTGATTAATCAGAAGATTTTAAATGAACTACGTTGGGCTGAAATCACATGGTTTCACCATGCCTAGTTGAACTGCAAATAAAATTGGTGAAACGTGCATATGTTGGCATCCTGCATGAAACATGCACACAACTTTGGGTACTATATGTCTTCAATTTAATATTGCCACATTCCCTCATCAAGTTTTGCTAGCGCACCGTTTTTACTGTCAGTTATTCCTAGCGCAAACCATGCCTACACTGTCCGAGAAGCTTCGTGGCTGCGGTAGATCTTTTTGTAAAGAATATGCCCACTTTGTGAACAATACAGATTATTTTAGAAACTATGTCACCGCTAGCGATAACGCTAGAATATTTGATGGCAAGTGTATAAATGCCGACAGGCTTCGCCACTTGTCAGTTGATTGACGGCCGACGCTCTGCTTGCCACTATCAGTGCCAGTGTTATCTTGCTGTAATCTGATTTACCTTTTACTGGGCCACAAGTTCGGTCCAAATAAACAGTGTATTTTTCGACCTGCAGTCTGCCCTCTTCGTCCACTTCATGTCTCCGTGACATCTGGTGGAGGTGCTGATCCTTCCATGTACAAGACGCCCCCGTCAATCCGTGAACCCAGCCCACAATGCGAAGGAGATACCGACGCCAGCAACAAGCATCAAGTTAGCCGCCGGCAACGAGGTCTGCCACCGAAGTCCGGGCTTTAACCGGACAAGACTCAGAAGACAAAGTTGACGTTGACCACAGTGACAATAATAGCGCCTGTAACATCTGCATCACTGCTGTTCCGGCAACCCGAAGAGCCGCCAACTTTGTGTGGTTTGCCACTAGAAAGCTCGGATAGCTAGATTTAAAGTTCGACCACATCGCCACCTTCAATGACTGGACCCATGATGACAAGCTCCGGCATCTGTAATTCGCCTTACAAGATGCTGCTCGGCACTGGTGTGAGAATCAAGAGCGAAGCCTCACAATGTGGGACGTGTTTCGCACCAGGTTCCTCACCACTTTCGCAAGAGTGGTCCGCATGGAGGAGGCTGCAGCCCTTCTCGAAACTCGTATGCAGATACCAAATGAAAACATGGCGTTATTCACAGAAGATATAATAAAGATCTTCCGCCACGCTGACCCCGACATGTCTGAGGAGAAGAAGATCCGTCGGCTCATGCTAGGTGTTAGGCAAGAGCTCTTCGCTGGGCTGATCAGGAATCCGCCATGGACGGTCGCCGAATTTATTTTGGAAGCCTCTACGATAGAGAAGACGCTCGAGATGCGGACGCGGCAATACAACCATAGGTGCTCCTCTACAAGGTACGCCCACTTCCAAGCGCTCGGAACCGCTGGCTTGCGTGTGACGATCCGAGCTATCGTTCAAGAAGAGCTGCGAAAGTTGCTTCCTTCAGCGCATCCTCACGTAGACTCCATCGCGGATGTCGTACGCCAGAAGATCCAGATATCGCAGTGCGTTCCTCAGACTCCAAAGCCGCACCTGCAAGTCATGAGCTATGTTGCTGCAGCCCGCCATCACGCCCCTTCTCCACACCAACACCAAGACGCCGCCCCATCGCATTACCGTCGCCAGACGCCACCACCGCCGCCGCCACCGCCGCCACCATAACCAACGTCCTACCATTCGCCATTGCGCCAGCGCAGCGTGCCAAGGAAAACAAATGTTGCGCTTGCAGCGGACAACCACCCGCTTTGCTACCACTGCGGCGTGGCCGGCTAAAACTACGGCCGTTTCAGTATCAACAGATGGGCCTACGGGGCTTCGACATTAACGCACCGTGTCCATAACGAGTTGAACAATCACATGACATCGCAGAATATCTCGCCGGAACGCAGTCAACACCTCGATGACATTATTGTTTGGCATAGCCCGGCCACTACGCTTCACCGCACCGCGAGCAGAACACCGGCCCTGTTCGAGGCCAATACCAAGCCCTTACTCGGAAAAACTAAGGGTGGCAACCGATGGAGGTGTGGTTGCTGTACGACGAACTGTCGAAGATCCTCCTTCGCTGACGACGACGGTGACGCCACGAAATCGGAAGCACCTGCTGCAAGACAAAAAGTGTTTTGACTTCAAACCTTCACAGCCTGAAGAAGACGTCCCGACGTAACGTGGAAAGAGCGGAGCAAACAGACGTAACCGTGATCTTATGCCACAGCCCAACCGTAATGCACGACAACAAACCAGTGACCTCGACGTGATATTTGACGGCCACATCACTGCTCTCTTCAATACTGAAGCCGACAATTCCGTTGTCAGTGGGTCTTTCACAACGAAGTTGAAAAATGTGAGGACTGTGTGGCAAGGCTTCGAAATTTGGAGTGCTGGAGGTCTCTTAAAAACACCGACTGGAGCCTGGACCGCGAAAAAGTCACCATAAATAATCAGACCTATTCTGCGAGCTTTTAATCACACAACCTTGCCCCAGGAATGTGATACATGGAATGGACCTTCTAGGTCAACACGGCGCTGTCATCGCCATAAGGTCTGAGTCAATCACACTTACCTCAGAAAACACGCTGCCGACCCCTACTACGCCAAGGAGTCACACATTGAATGTGCTAGAAGAGCAGGTCACCTTGCCGCCTTTTTTCAGCGTCGTCGTGGAAGTTGGCACCGAAAAAGCCGGAAACCTTAAAGCATTGTTGAGGGTGATCAGCACCTTCTTTTAAGCTGTCATATTTGCGTCGTGAGTACTATGGCTGAGCTGCATGATGGCAAATTAGGTGGCGCTGACAAACTTCAGCGACAAATAGAGGCACCTCAACCGTGGTACGATGGTCACCTACATCGACGAATTCGTGGAGGCCAGCGATTCCTTCTCCCTCTTTCGATGCTGCCAATGCTGCTTCGACAAATCGTTGTCCCGAACCAGATTTCGATGTTAACGCAAGCCTTTCAATGTGCATGCAAGACCAGCTCAAGTCCCTGCTCTTGCAATTAAAGGACTGCTTCTCGTCATCATAGGAAATTTGACAAACCTCAGTCGTGAAACATCACATCATAACAGAACAAAGTGGACGCCCTGAAGAAACAATTTGACGAAATGCTACGTAATGTCATCATTTAGCCGACTAAAAGTCCGTGGGCGTCATCCATAATAGTGAAGAAGAAGGACGAGACCCTACGTTTTTGCGTCGATTACCACCGCATGAACAAAATCCCAAAAAAGGACGTATACCCTCTCCCATGTATAGACGACGCTCTGAACCGACTCCACAACGCGAAGTACTTTTCTTTGATGGAACTCAAAACGGGCTAGTGGAAAACGAGGTTGATGAGAGAGATCGAGAGAAGACAGCCTTTACCGCACCAGATGGCCTCTTCAAGTTTAGGGTCATGTCATTTGGTCTTTTCTCGGCGCTTGCAACGTTCTAGCGCTTCATGAATGCCGTGCTGGCTGGATTGAAATGGCAAACTTGTCTCATGTTTTTGGATGACGTCGTCGTGTTTTCCTTGAGCTTCTACGACCATCTTCAGTGCCTTAAAATGGTACTTCAAGCTATCAACACCTCTGGACAAACCCTGAAGCCAGAAACGTGTCGCTTCACGTATGTGGAGCTCTTGTTTTTGAGACACGTGACTAGCAAGTCTGGAGTCTATCCACACTAACGGAAAAGAGCCACCATTGTTGATTTCCCGCAACCTACTGACAGGAAGGCTGTACGCCGATTACTCGGACTGTGCGCCTATTACAGGCGTTTCGTCTAACGCTTTTGACAGATAGCCAAACCACTAATTCACCTCACGAAAAGCAACGTTGAATATAGGGGGAAAACAGCACAAACGGAAGGATTACAAAAACCTAAGCAGCACCTTTAGACACCACTGATGCTTGCGGATATCAACAAACACGCCGAAACAGAAATACACACAGACGCAAGCAGCGTAGGAGTCGGCACCATCCTTGTACAAAAGGCTGACGGCGTCTAAAGGGTACTAAGTTATACTAGCCGGTCGTTATCCAAGGCTGAAGCCAACTATTGCACAATGAAAAATTAGTGTCTTGCCATCATCTGGGCAGCACAAGTTTCACCCCTATTCCTACGGCAGGCTCTCAAAGTTGTGAGAGACAACCACGCCTTGTATTGGCCAGCTAACTCGAAAGACCCTTCGGGTCGTCTCGCATGGTGGCGCGTCAGACTTCAAGAATTCGACGTGACCATCGTTTAGAAGTCTAAAAAAGCACTCAGACGCCCACTGATTGTCTCTTGCCCCCATCGAACCACCACTGTCTGACGACCTGGATGAAAACAGCTCCTTAGGAACGATAATTGCTAGTGACTTCACCGAGCAGCAGTGAGCTGACCTGGAACTGAAAAGCCTTGTGGAATACCTCGAGGGTAACAAACTTCCGAATGTTTTCAAGAGAAGACTGGAGTCATTCTTCTTGTGAAACGGAGTTCTTTTATAGAAGAATTACTTGCCCCTTCGAGCCGACCACTTTCTGGTGGTTCCTGCAGCAGTGAGACCAGAAGTACTTGAAGCCCTACACGACGACCTCACAGCTGGACACCTCGGTGTTTGCCGGACGCTGGCAAGAATACAAGAAAAGTACTCTTGGCCACGGCTTGCCGCTGACGTAACTCGTTACGTCAGGACCTGCCGCGACCGTCAGTGACGAAAGAAACCACTGCCTAAACCAGCCGGACTTCACCAGCTCATCGAGCCACCTCGCAAGCCGTTCCAGCAAATTGGCATGGACTTACTGGGGCCATTCCCGACTTCTAATTCCAAAAACAAAAGAATTGTCGTAGCTACAGACTACCTCACACGCTAAGCCGAGTCAAAGGCCTTGCACAGAGGCAGTGCTGCCGAGGTAGCCAGGTTCTTTGTCGAGAACATCGTCCGGCGCCACAGAGCCCCACAGGTCCTCACTACTGATAGAGGTACGGCATTTATGGCAGACCTAACTCAGGTGACCCTGAGGTACAGCCAGACAAATCACCACCGGACCACCGCCTACAATCCACAAATCAACGTCCTCACCAAACGTCTTAGTAAGACCATCGCTGATATGCTCGTCATGTACGTCGACATAAAGCACAAGACGTGGGATTAAATTCTTCCGTACGTGGTCTTCGCGTACAATACGGCCTTTCTACAAACCACGCAGATCACGCCAAGTTGGTCTATGGAAGGAGCCCGGCAACGACAATCAAAGCTATGCTCCCAAACCTCGCTGACGAAGAAAACTTCGACGTCACCGCGTACTTTCAGCAGACTGAAGAAGCTCGTCGTCTCGCTCACCTGTATTTGCGGCCAGACAACTAATGCTAACGAAGTGTGCTCGCTTTTTTTAGGCACTGAAATCTTTGAGGAAAGATCAGCGTTCTGCTGATACTGACCCTATCAGGTGATTATACAGCCAGTCCACACGCGCTTCTCAGCCCGTGGCAAGGTCCCGACCGCTTCCCCTGTGCAGGCGGTCGACACCGCTCATCGTCATCACCGTAGTGGTGCTTCTATCACCTACTGGAGCGCCCTCAAGCCTCTTGCCCATAAGAAGCCGCGTTAACTACCAGCCAGTTTGATTTGCGGGCAGGCAACTGATGCTAACGAAGTCTGCTCGCTTCTTTTTGGTGAGTTTGTGTCTTGTAACCGACTTAACCTTATGCTTTTTGGTCGCAAATCCCACCGAGTGATTACTGTGTAAATATACATTGGTATTGATTTATGCACACACCGTGTTCGAATCGGTTGTTTCGTAGGATTAGGAAGGCATGTTCAAACAGATTCACCTGTGTGGCTCCGGCTGAGAACAATCTGCCATTTTTTGGGTGTGGGTAGTAGGCTTCTTGTTGCCACATCTCATTGTTCGCGCTGGAGATGTTGAGACTAATCCAGGACCGGATAAGGTAGATCAGCTGCTAACGTGCCTAAAGGAGTTGGCGTCTTCAAACGAGAAATTTCAAATTGATGTAACAGGTAGGCTGAATGATATGCAAGCAGGCATCACAGGTGTAAAAAGACTAATATCCAGTCTAGAAAGAATACTCAAATATATAGACATAGACATCCTTCGGGAAGGTGTTGCTGTTCTAACTTCAGTGATAGATGACTTAAAAGCTGACCTCAAGAGCTCCGACGTGCCAGCCCTTCGCCCAGTTCTTGAAGAAGTCAAACCTCATCTCCGAAATACTGACTCAAGACAGTTTGAAGAAGCTAGTATTGTAGTTGACAATCTAAGTAACCAGCTGAGATGAAATAAACTGATATTCAAAGGATTGCCTGAACAAGACAGTGAGAAATAGGACGATACGGAAAAAACCTATAAGCTAGTTTATTTTGCGTAACCTTGGCCTTAACATTTGTGAAATTGAACGTGCACACAGAATAGGTCAACAAACACCCGGTAAGAATCACGCAATCATTGTGAAATTCTTTAATTTCAAAGACAAGAGCAACATCTTGCAAAGTGCGTCAAAACGTAAAAATATTGCATCTCCGTCCGTTTGGATAGAAGGTTTCTCACCATGGATTCAACTTGTTAGGAAAAAGTTTCGAGGCTTCGCACCCAGTAAACGTGAACCCAACGAAAAGCACAGATTGTGGTCCGATAAACTGTTCTTGGGTAACAATTTGTATACATAATTAACTTGAACGATATGGTAGTCTCACTTTTGAGGTGGGATGCGCCTGCGTCAATCACGTGACCCAAACAGCATTGCAGAAGTAGAACCTTATCTTTGATTGTGTCGAACTTCAGAAGCATTTTTTCATAAACAGGACCACCTGTCTTACTTTTATCGAGGGCTGCTCTGCCGAAATCGTACTTGGTACAGAGACATGCCTGTCCCTGCATGTGGCTAACTTTGAGCTATCCCTGTCGAATATTTTCCTAGTCTTTAGAAAAAATAGAACGGCCTCTCGAGGAGGTGGGGTGTTAGCTGCTGTAAAAAACAGCTTCCACGCTCACATGGTTGAAACAGAAGCTAACATTAAAATTTTATGGGTCGCTCTACACTTATCGTCATTTGTAACCAGTGCTGTTGGAGTATGTTACCGTCCGCCAAGCTCGCCAGCCGACTTCAATGAAAAACTAAATGATTCGCTCAGCCTCATACACTGCAGTTATGCCTGGTCCCCTATTTTTTGGCAGGTGATTTTAATCACCTAGGCATAAACTAGCGGACGTGTACACCCGAAGGCGGCGCAGGAAGGTCTGATCATCAGGAATTTCTTGATGTACTAGCCCTGTTCAATTTGACATAAATGGCTGCACTGCCGACTCGCGGCGATGCTATTTTAGACCTTGTATTGACTACCGAGTCTGATCATGTACTTGTGATTGTTTTAGACAATATCAGTGATCACAATGTGCTTCATTGTCAATATACTTTAGAAAACAAAAAGCCAGAAAAGCGAAGGAAAACAATCTACGGCTACACGCTGGCTAATGTTGATAAGATTACAAATGAACTGTCGTTTTTTTCTTTGTTTTTTTCTTTGGATTTTTCGCGCAGCTTCTCACTGCGCACAACTAATGAGAACTGGCATCTCGTACAGACGCAGCTAACCGAACAAAAAAAAAAGTATATCCCAAAAATTGAAGTGATAGCGTCAACCCAAAGCACCTTGTTCAACTTGCATGTCAAACGCTGCATAAATAAAAAAAACAACTTTTCTCGAAAGCAAAGCAGTTGGGATTCCATAGTGATTAGGAGCGTTACCGTGAACAATCCAAGCTATTTAAGACAGAAATCGAAGCAGCCAAAAAGAAATTCTTCAACAATGATATAGCAACGCTATTAAGGGGAAATACAAAAATAAATTTGGAAGGTTAATTAACCCCAAACCATCTTCGTCATCACAAATGTCTATTTCCAAGGTGTACTTCTTTCACCTTCATGTGTTGCAATGGAACTAAATTATTTTTTGTTGGTTCAGTATTCACAGAAAAAAATCCCACTTCATCTGAATTTAACTTCACGACTCTCGATTCAGTCATGGACGATTTAAACATTTCACACCAAAAAGTTGAACGAGCTATTGAAAGCCTCCTAAACAATTCGGCACCCGGCCCGGACGGCATCTGCACAAAAATGCTAAAAATAACAAAGCCTGTAATTTCTCACATTCTAACTTCTTTTTTTCAGCACTCTATTGATAGAGGTAGCGTACCAGGCGCTTGGAAAATTGCCCACATCACTCCTATTTTTAAAACAAGTGACGCCTCTATGCTCAGTAACTATAGACCAATTTCACTTATGAGCATACCATGTAAACTATTAGAGCACATTATATCATCTGCAGTTAAGTCATATGTAACAACGAACCAGTTCTTCTTACCAAGTCAGCATGGTTTTTAACGTGGACTTACATGCGAGACTCCACTATGCGAACTAAGAACTGATATTCACGAAGCGATACCTAATAAAACAGACATTGATTCTCTTCTTATAGATTTCGCCAAAGCCTTCGAGAAGGTCCCACATAACCGCCTAAATATGAAACTGAGTGCCCTCAACATCAACCCTACTTTCTGTAAATGGATTGCTAATTTCTTGTCCGATTGCTATCACTCTGTTTTTGTTAATTATACCTTGTCTCCATTAGCAAAGGTAAAGTCAGGTGTTCAGCAAGGTACCATGCTAGGGCAAATCCTACTCCTGAATTACAATAACGATATAAGTAACAAATTGTCATCCCCAATCAGACTTTTTGCAGACGATTGTGTAATTTACAGACAAATCACCAGTCATATCGATAGGAGTGCGCTGCAGTCTGAAATCAACAAAATCACCCGCTGATGCTACCAATGAAAATGGAGATTAATGTTTCAAAAACGAAGTATATTCAATTTACAAGAACTACAAAACCTGAGCTGCATTCTTACATTATAAACAATAGGCTAGTTGGAAAGGTGACCACAACAAAATAGTTACGAGTTCATCTTGCACACAACCTCTCATGGAAAGCTCATGTTGAGGCAATAGCCAGTAAGGCTTTCAGAGCTCTCGGGTTCATTAAACGAAATTTGCACTCTCCTAACCAGTCCACCAAACTTCTCGCATACACAACCTTAGTTCGCTAAAAAATGGAATACGCTGCCCTTATTTGGAATCCTAACCAGCAATACCTTAGTCATAAACTTGAGGCCATTCACAACAAAGAAGCCCGCTTTATCACAGGAAAATATTCTCGGCTATATGGCATAACAGCTATTAAAACGTCATTGAGATTACCTACTCTAAATATACGTAGGCTTATCGCACTCCTGTCTCATTTCCACAAGCATTATTTTAGTGAGTCGCCCTTGTTACATTCACAGATTATACAAGCTCATCGCATTTTTCCTCGTGTGGATCATGCTTACAAAATACAACCCAAGTTTGCCCGTACTAACTTCCTTCGTGACTCACCGTTGTTTCTTGCGATTTGTCTATAGAATAAAGTACCAAACGATGTTTTAACTGTGCGTGATCACGACACGTTTGTTATTAAATTAATGGAGATTTGGTATATAGAACTGTAACATTTTGTAGCTTTTTTTGTTTAGTCTAGTACTAATATACCATCAGTTATCGCACACCTCATTTCATGCCCTACTGAATGCTGCATTGCATTACTATGTCTCCCTTGGTGAGAACTTCGTTTCTGCGTTCACCTTTTTATTTTTTCGTGTTCTATGTAGATATTTCTGTTTTGCACATAACCCTGCTGTATTGTAACACCCCCCCCCCCCCCCTAGGTAATGCCCAAACTGGCCTTTAGGGTATATCAATAAAGAATCAGCCGGCGATCGACAGCCCCCGTTACAATCTTCGACGAAGCTTCGTGGAGTAGTGGCCCGGGTACCGTGTGAGGGTAAGGACACCGATACGACGACGTGGGTTCAGTGAAAGAAATCGCAGAATATGCACGGAGTGCATGGTTATGAGTGGAGTGTAGCGTCCGTCCATCCATCCGTCCGTGTGTTCGTTTGTCCGTGCATGCGTTTATGCGACCGATCGCGTTCGAGAATGCAGACGGCTGGCGTGTAACACCCCCGAGACGCGATCCAAGGAAGCCGAGTACAAGCGTCTTCAAGGCTTGCACGACTTTGCTCCGCCCATGCCTCACCAACAATCCGCGCGCCACGTACGGCGACTATCCAGGAGACTAAAAGAGACACTCAATTGCGCACTATGCAGACAGGGCGCAGGTTACACCGACGAGACACGAGCCAAACAATCCGAGCACAAGCGTGTTCAACGCGCCCGCCACTCTGCTCCCTCCATACGCCATTAACGATCCGCCACGTACGGAGACTATCCAAGAGACTGAGAGAGGCACTCGTTCGCATGGAGGAAGGAATCCTTCCTCTAGGCTCGTTCGCCCACTATGCAGACGGCGTGCGGGTAAGACCGACAGGCAAAGCGCGCGCACCAGCCTATCGGAGAATAGCGGCACTTCGGAGAGTAGTGGCAGACTGATGCCATCTAGAAAATTAGACAAGAAATGGTCATCCATTTCTCTGTCTCGTCTCATGTTCTCTTGGTTACGCGTGACTAGTTACAAGGTTAGACTATAAGAAGCTTCGCCCCTAAAGCTTCTGCGACAGTACTTTGGACCGTACAGCGTAATTCGACGTCTCGGCCCACTCGACTACGAGGTTGTCCCCGACGGCATTACGAACTCTCAACGGCGTCGATCATGACCAAAAAACGTCTATGTCGCCCGCCTCAAGCCGTTTCATGCGTGAACCTGAGGACTGCATTTTGTTGCTGTGCTTTATTGGTTGTACATAATGTTTATTCCTCTTGTACTTTAGTCTTTGTTACAGCATTGGGACGATGCCTTTTCAGAGGGAGAGGGGGACGCCATATTCTCTCCTCAAGATTTGTTATCGCGTAATTCTCAGAGCGAACCGCGCGTACACTGTCCGGGAACCTTCGGGACTGCAGTAGATCATTTTGACAAGGTTACGCCCACTTCGTGAATACTAAAGATTTTTCTGTAACCTTCGTCACCGCTAGCGATAACGTTAGAATATTCGAATTCAATAGCAACTGTATAAAGGCCGACATGCTTCGCCGCTTGTCAGTTGATTGACGGCTGACACTCTGCTTGCCGCTATCAGTGCCAGCGCCTTGCTGTTTTCTGACATTCTTTTTACGGGGCAACAAGTTCGGTACCAATGAACATATTGTTATTCGGCCTGCAATCTACTCCCTTCGTTTACTTCATGACCCTTTGACAACATATTTGTTTGTCTATACATACACACCGAGCACCGTTGCTTGATTATTATGTGGGGTTGAACGTCTCAAAACCACCATATGATTATGACATACGCCGTAGTGGAGGGCTCCAGAAATTTCGACCACCTGGAGTTCTTTAACGTGCACCCAAATCTGAGCCAACGGGCCTACAACATTTCCGCCGCCATCGGAAATGCAGCTGCTGCAGCCGGGATTCGATACCGCGACCTCCGGGTCATCAGCCGAGTACTTTAGTAGCCACTAGACCACCGCGGCGGGGCCGAGCACCGTTGCTGTATCGACTCACTAAATATACACTGGATATTTATGCCAAACTTATATATATATATATATATATATATATATATATATATATATATATATATATATATATATAGGGAGTAATAATTCAATGGGCCAGTTAGTCTTCGTGAAGGTATGGGATATGGCACAACGGGAGCGTTGTCAACAAGGATAAATATATTTATTTCCCAACAGTTTCGGAAGGGGTCCTCCCTTCATCAGGGGATGAGTTATACTGACATGAATTTCCAAATTTCGTTGCTGCCGCGTCCCTCTCGCCTTGAAGCATGTTGACGAGAGTGAGAGGGAGCTAAAAAAAGGGGAAAAAAGGGGGGGGGGGAGAAAAAAAGAAAAAGAAAGCAAAGAAAGAAAGTAAAAAAGAGGAACAACCACTGTCAACACTGAGTGTTCTCAGTGTTGACAGTGGTTCTTCGTCTTTTTTACTTCCTTTATTTTCTTTCTTTTTCTTTTTCTCCCCCCCCCCCTTTTTTCCCTTTTTTAGTTCCCTCTCACTCTCGCAAACATGTTTCAAGGCGAGAGGGACGCGGCAGCAACGAAGTTTGGAAATTCATGTCAGTATAACTCATCCCCTGATGAAGGGAGGACCCCTCCCGAAACTGTTGGGAAATAAATATATTTATCCTTGTTGACAACGCTCCCGTTGTGCCATATCCCATACCTATATATATATATATATATATATATATATATATATATATATATATATATATATATATATATATATATATATATATATATATATACATATATAAACATGGAAAAACAAACCCCTAAGTATGTCTCATAATGGCAGACATGGTGCCTTTTAGTTGTATACGAAGGGCTATTGTTCAGCTGCCGGATCATGATAAGGGCACGTGCCACGTGACGCCAAAACAGGCTCCCACGTTTAATTCACAAATAAACACTTTAGAGTGACTTGGTGGGGGGGGATAGCCGATATGGTAACTCAGTTGGTAGAGCATCTGACACATTATTTTAAGGTCGAAAGTTTGGGCCCTGTTGAGAAGTTATGTTTTGCCCACTTTTTTTTCATTTACAATACGATTCGGTTTAATACCTTCCTCTACCCTTTCCTTGGCAGCATTGTGTCTTATATCTAATTATTACTGTGTGGAACACGGAAAAACGAGCCCTTAAGTATACACTTCTTTCCTTAAGTCATTAACGGGGGTCTCTGACTGGCAGACACGGTGCCCTTAGGTTGTGTACGAGGGACTATTGGTCAGCTGTCAGATCGTAATAAGTTCACATACTACGTGACGTCAAAACTGGCTCATAAAGAGTGTGCTACACTCAACGCTAGGATTGCAGGTGGCGGTGACTGACATTCCCACGTTTAATTCACATATAAACACTCTAAAGTGGCTAGGGAGATAGCCACCATGGTCGCTCAGTTCTTACAGCATTGAAGGCGTTACTCAAAGGTCACAGGCAGGTTTGGTTGCTGCTGATGAGAAGTTATCTTTTCACCCACTTTCCTTTCTTCACATTTACAATAAAATTAAGTCTAAAAACTTCCCCTACACTCTCCTTGCCAGTATTGTCTGTTAGATCTCTCTCTTTCTCGCTCTCTTCTTATATATATATACATATATATATATATATATATATATATATATATATATATATATATATATATATATATATATATATATATATATATATATATATATATATATATATATATATATATATATATATATATATATATATATATATATATATATATATATAAACCAGCCTTCTTTGTGCAGCGGGCTTAACAGAGACCGTTTTCTGGCATTACCCATTGCAGTCGCTAGTAGCATGTGTAGTGCCTACCCATTAGAGGGTGATGATTCGATATAGCAGTTAGCACAAACCCTTTCAACACTTTCGTAGAATGATGTTAAAGTGACGCCCTAAGTTCTATTTTACTAGGCCCTCTTTGTGTAGATTGTTCATATAACACACTTTCAGTAGGGCATATCCCAAACCACCCATGGAGTGTCGCTTTGGCGACAAGCTAGTTTAACCCCTTAAGGGTGTCAAAAATTTACTGTGTATTTTCCAGATTGTTGAGGGGCGAATATTTCGCTCGCATGCTTTTTTGATACATGGTTTTTGTTTTAGCACCAGATTTCACAGCGTGCAGGAATATAAGTGAAAAAGTAAAATTGAGGCGGGAATAAAGAACGCGGTTTTATTCCGGTGCAGCAAATGGGCTGCTGGCAACCGCGAAGACTCAAGAATGGCCCCGGGAGTGTCGTAAGAGATAAGAGCCAGCCAGGCCGCCAACAGTGTTATTTTCATTTTATTAATGAGATATGGAATATCTTGAATTGTTTGCAGAGGTTTGGCTGTGGGATAAGGGTGCGAAGAGAGAGGCATTTTTTATCGCTCCTCAACCTCGCGGGAACAGTCGCATAGAGCGAGAGCTGGTGCTCGCTAATTGGAGTACGATAAGCGAGTCGCTCTTTGCGACCGTCATTAAACGAACAATGAGAAATGAGGGCAACATTTCCTCTTTTTTCCACGTTGTTGTTTTGCAGAACACCAACTGAATAAATATAGTGTCTCGTTTGCACAAATATCATACATCTAACGCTCTTTATATCGTGTTCTTTTGTTTTTGTTTATCAAAGACAAGCGCGCGCAGCGTATCACCACCCTTAAGCTTGCGTGACGACCTCGTAATAAGGTTGATCGCTTTTTATTACATATAATGCCCTTCTCTCATCTGCGCTCAGCCCATAAAAAACAACATGCGTTTTAATTTCTGAAGTCATTCAGCAAACTTGAAATGTACGACCTTTTAAAATGTGTTTACGAAAGAAAGGTTTATTGCACGGAAAGTTGGAGAGAGTATTCCAGCGAATAGTGATACTGTTCACAATATTACTAGTAGTTAACGGCCAATGTGAAAAAGCGTTACAATCACCTTCATTGATTCAGTCCTTAGAAAATATATTCTCTACCAATACTTTCTGCTAACATTTGCACGATTAGAAACAATGATATTTTTGTATGCTGCGTAGCACGGGCATTGTGCATCACTTGTCAATCACTTGTCACTTGTTCAGACAAAGAAATGAAAATGTGCAAATGCTGCTTCCTATGTTCTTGAGGAACATACTGATTAGGAATGTGATATTAAGCGTGTTGACAAGCTACACAGAAGTAGTCTCTCAAGTTAAAGGAAAACCTGCGAAGTTGTATCGGAACATTCGTATGGAGCCAATTTTAGCGTTTTCGGCGAAAACATAGTATCGCAATCTGGTGAAATCACTCAGCGCATGACTCCACAAGAACATAGCACCGTGTTCAGCCGCAGCCGGCTCTTTTTCGGTGTCATCTTCGACAAACACTAGTGTAGCTTCTCGAAGAGTTTATAGAGAAAAACTTATTTACATTCTCCACGCTATTAGGAAGACCCCCAAGAGGCGCCGCAGCCGAGTAAATATAGTTGCTTGGTCGAGCACTCCGTGAATGTTAGGCTTGAGCGCCATACTTGTCTTCGTTTTTCAAAATTATGTCACTTAATTGTGTACCTTCCCTTATTCTCTTTTACTGTCCACGTACTCTGGGATTAATGCTGTAAAGCAAATATGGTTTTGACGTCATCTAAGTTGTCACTCTAAGTTTGCATGTCTACTGTACACATATATAAACTGAAGGACGTGTGGTCTTGCTGCATTACTGTGATCTTTTCAGTGATGTCGGCGTAAGATAAAGTGAGGTGGGTCTATCAGCGAAACGGCAATATACCTGACAATTTTAACACGTTCCCAGTGTAATCGAAGAGCTCAGGTAATTTCTCTATATGTGAGCTTTAACGTACGAAAACTACCGAAACTGCTAACGTCCCAGTGCCGCCAAAACCATCATAGTACCTTCTTTCCCCATGCTATACCTCTTTGAGGGACGCGATAGTGAGGGGCTCCGGAAATTTCAACTGCTCCCAGGTGAACCCCAGGTGGTCGAAATTTGCGGAGCCCGCCACTACGGCATCTCTCATAATCATATGGTGATTTTGGGACGTTAAACACCACATATCAATCACTAACAAGTTTTGACCACCTGGGCTTTTTTAACGTGCACCCAAATCTGAACACACAGGCCTACAACATTTTCGCCGCCACAGCCGGGAGTCGATCCCGTGACCTACGGGTCAGCAGCCGAGTATCTCATCCACCAGAGCACCACGGTGGGCCCTCAGGCAATTTCTTAGTTCTGCGGCGCATACGCTAACATATAAGCATGGCCGAAAAATAATGTGTCATTTGCGAGAATAAGTAAAGACAGGAAAAAAGTGACATAGTACTACACAGCCTGACAAGCTTTTCTGGGAAAATATTTTACTATTGCTATACAAGTTCACAAAATACTGAAAACAAGTGGGTCTCAGGCTCTTTCTTTCTTCATCACCAAATTGTCAGGAAAACATGTTTTGACACAGATACCGCGCATTGTCATCTGCAAATCTTGGGACAGTAAAAGGTAAAAAGAGCGCGAAATTGACGAGGTGAACGAAGAAACATACCGGACAAGCGCTACATAAGAACCGCTTGTTTTATTGCTTTAGTGAAATATAAAAGAAAAAAGACGAAAAAAAGTCCCATGGTAATTTCTTTCTCCGTGATATACCTCTTTGATTAACACTAAGTGCATTCGTCGGGATGAGGGGAGAGAGAAAACAGTCATAGCGTGCGACAAAACCTTTCTTACTCCGCTAGTGCTGGAAGAATTCTTTAAATGCACGTGGCCATTAGTTTGTGAGACAATAAGCTCCTTCAGCGAATATATTTTATGGCTACTGAGAAAAGTGTTGCAGCACCCCTTCACACTTTTTTCTTCAGTAACCTTCAAGGTTATACCTGTTTATTTTCTGGGTAGGACTCATTTTGAGAAAAACATTTGCCACGTATCTTCATGTTTCTCTGCAAATGTCATCGAAGGACAATAGTCTTGCGTCTGGGGAGAGAGAACAAAACGTTTATTTGATGCTCTGCGCGAAAAAATTGGTGAATTGCATTCTGGAGGCGCTGCGTTAAAGCGTCTCGATCAGTGAAGCGAAGACGAACTAGCACGTCGAAGCACGTCGAAGCACGTCGAAGCACGTGAAATGCTAGCGCTATCGGGCAGTTATCTGCAAAAACAAAGGAAGACATGCGCGCCTGTCTCGGAGGTGATAAGGCGTAGAACGCAAAGTGACGGGCATACGTGTCGTCTTAGCACAGAGTTGAAAACACATGCCTCTTTGTGCATTGCGTTGCATTGTCAGTGCAGCGTCATAAACGCGGCGGTCCTTAAAATTACTTATGTATGCCTTCTGTGTCTAGAGGCACGCATACATAGTAATAACGTCTTGTTTTTGTGCCTCAGATGTGTGCAATAATTGTTTTTAATTGGCAATCGCACAAGTATGACCACTGAAACTTGAGCAATATTGGTGGGCGATGCGGATAGAGTCGAACTTTTGCCGTTCAGGGTATCGGTTTGACGTACAAACAGACAAACTTACAGGCAGACAGACAAATAAGCAGCTCAAATTTTTTACGTCAAATTGTCCCCAAGAAAGACTGTTGTCTTCAAAAGAGTCTTCCTTAATTTCATATCAAGAAGAAACTTATCTTTGTAGTTTTTCTATTGGCGTGGCGTACATCGGGTAATGTTCATTACTTAGCCTCTTCAGACAAGAAAACCTAACTTGAGTCCTAGTTGACTCTCATCGGGAAATGCGACTGTAAGGGACTTAACATTTTTTTCTTAAAATAAAATGGTTAGGTAGTAAGGCCAGATCTCGTGAGTTCACAGTAAACTTGTTAATGGCTAAGTTTGTTGGTGTGACATTGCGGGTCATGGATGAGCGTCGACGCAGTAAGGAAATAGGACATGCACCGGAAAGACGTTCACTTGCGGCAAATGTCTGCTACAGCGAAATGTTGCCAAGACTAATTTTACATATCTGGGCTCATGTAGAGACACGAGCTTATTTTTATAAAACAAATCTACCCTACTGAGTACTAGGTGGGTGCTCAAGTGGCGAAATACTTTTAAGTTGTAACAAAAGGTCGCAGCTCTGCCGCAAATGTGAAGCAATGAACGGGATAGCAACAAATTGGAAGGTCCCGTGTAAAATGGCAAACATATCAAAACTTGCCCCGAATTTCTCGCGCACAAATGACTCAGGAAACGTACTTACAGGTACAGATGAATGCGAATAGGCATCTCAGTTGTTACTTCACTGTGTCAGAAAATCGCTCCCATTTCGCAAACAGAGACTGTGCAACGAGTGCAGTGACTTTTGTGCGCCTGGTAACTACAGCATAAACGTTGCGGTGAATGCCTAAGGCATACGATTGTCTCCACCGCGGGATAAGTGAGGGAACGTGTGAGCGTCCCCCGGCTCTGAGTCGGGCAAAGTACGCGTTATAGATGAGAGTGCGAAGCCGCCGCAACGTGCCGATCTGGCGATGCGTGCTGATTGCGTCATCTCGCTGGTATTGCTCAAAACGCGATAGTTCCCGTCATGGCCTCTGAGATGGTGGGTGCGTGGCACGTTTCTCTCCGGCCGTTCCAATTGGTGCAATCCCCAGCAAAACTAACGAGTATCGTCTCGTGCGCGCGGCTACCATGAGAGGGCGCAATGTGTGAGAGTTCCAGCGGCGGCTGAGACAATGGAATACAGCAGAGGGCAAGAGATTTCAGTGTACGCATGGTTTTTTTTTGCTTACAAACAAAAATCGTCGTCCGGATCTTCTGGCTGAACTGAAGGAAAGTATTTTTTTTCTGTTACTGCACTTACTTTGCTCCAATTTGCGAAGAAAAGCATGGAAACTTCTGCATTTTTCTGATAGGTAGTCGTAAGGAGGTATCAATTCATTTGCCGCAGTATTACTTTTTTTCATTACCTTTTTCAATACAGAACAAAACATCAGCAAATGAA
Source organism: Rhipicephalus microplus (assembly GCF_043290135.1). NCBI lineage: Eukaryota > Metazoa > Arthropoda > Arachnida > Ixodida > Ixodidae > Rhipicephalus > Rhipicephalus microplus. The sequence goes on along the minus strand of NC_134710.1, from coordinate 351,032,593 downwards.
TGTACCTCGATTTCAGAACTATAGAGACATTCTAGTATTCCTCTTTTCCTACGGAGACCTGAGAAAACCGGACAAATTATCGTCATTGAATCGTAATATTATCGTCTCCTGACTCATAATTTTACTATTATATCGTATACAAATATTTATGATTTGGCCAACCGAAGCGTAGTTAGGCTTTAGATAACTGGGTGTTATGGGAATGACATAAATATAAGGTACGTGTGAAGTCATGTTGCCGGAATATTGCATAAAGATTCGATCAGCCGACCTACACTCTCCACGTCTTTCAAGGTGAAAGTGCCAGAGTTGTCGTCGTCTCCATTTTCGTCACCTGAATTTCGATAATGTTTTGGTTGCACTACGACAATGTCAGTGTTGTGTTCTCTTGCTGTACTCTCTACTGCATCCAAATTAAAGGGTCGCACCTATAGCATGTTCGCGTCTTTCTAATGAAAACTGAGTATTCGTTGAGGTAGGCTAATAAAGAAAAAAATTCAAATTGTCACTGTTAGGTAAAACCGCAGTGTTTTTTACCAGGGACATTAAAATATGGATGTGTGCTGCGTACTTGTTGAACAAGGAAATCACTTCGATGTTCCTTTTAACATTACCCAACGTACACACTGAACACCATAAAATTCACAGTGCCAATGGGCGACCATAAGTGACCAAATTGTGCTTGAAACCAGCCCGTGGTTGTCGCAGCACGAGCGACGTTCATCCTAGACATAGTCTAGACGCATGGTAACCACCTTCACCATCTTCTCTGTATCCATCTTCGGCGGCTCGACGAGAGGATTCTTGAAACGGCGTTACGACTAAAAGCAGTGGCAGTTCCACAAAAGGAAAGAAAAAACAATCCTTTTATTCTAGTGTTATATGTGAGCGTAGAAAGATAGCACTCTTCTGACTTCGCTTGTTGATTCAGTTGTCATTTTTTTTAGAGTGTATACTATACAGCCTGCAAACATCGAATTACAATAAGTTTCCAGCACACGCTAAGCTCCTGCAGAGGAATCGCAATTAAAAGGGCTTTAATATGGACGGCACAAATTCACAGAAAGAAAGCGTATTTGAGGACATATGCGCCAAGCATTGACTTTTCCTCTCGTAGGCCTTCGCCCGACATTCTACAATGAGTGAGATATTAAACAAAAGCGCAAAACCAATATTTTCTGACCACATGCAAGCTTCACCAGCACCGCGGCAGCTTTTTAGACCATACGAAGCAGCGAAGCGGTGCGGAGAAAATAGCGGGCCACGCTCACCTCCCGAAACACGATCTCTCCCTGCGATCGAGACGGCTGGAGAGAAACCTGTCCGCCACGCACCCGCTGTTTCAAAGGCCATAGTTCCTCGTAGGTGGCCACCGTAAGTGGTAGATATAAATATATTGCAATTTCGACGTTTAGGGGGGTTCTTTTTCATGTGTCAGTGGCTAAAGCCTCGTACTCACAATTCAGAGGTCAGACGTTCGATTCCACGCGCCGGAGGCTTTAACTACATTGCATTTCTTTCCTGCGTTTTCATATATATAGATACTTGTACATATACGATGAATTCCGAAGACGTCGACGCTGACGCCAGCGGCAAAATCCAGCCAAGGGTGTCTATAAAATTGCTATCGCGAGAAAATCTGCATAGCCACAAAAGCGATGAGTAATTATTAAAGTTTTGGTGCAGAAGTGAACGGGACTGTGCACAGCCACGGTAAAATATTCTCGAAAACAATCCGCTTAAATAAGAGTATTAGACAAGTGAATCTTTCATAGCAACTTCTCTTTTTACCACTTTGCCTCTTGCATTGCAAAGTGGGCGCGTCGTTTGCCCATGAGGAATTGTCGCAGCGTGAACTCGACACAACAACACAAGAAAAAAAGACAACACACACAGTTCTACTAGCAACAACAACGTTTAATTTTCGAAACTCTCACCACCCTGCTACGTTGCTGTCATGTGTGATTCCGTCGTGCATGTCTTTCGTTATGACCACGTTGCCTTTGTTGACAATGAAAAAAATCTGGCTATTACCACGTACCATGGGAGTAGATAATATCCGAAGCTCTAATGAGGAAGGTTGATATGCCATTTTGATATCAGCACAGTGTTACGACGTGCAGAAAATTAATACACAGTAAACACAAGTAGAAATTTCATGCTCACTCAGGCATTACATATGATGCAAATATCTTGTTTAGAGTCACGTAACGACGGCACACATAATCTGTACAATACCAGCCCCAGCAGTGGTAGGCATGTAAACTATGCTGTACATGACTTTCATGTTATGATTGTCTTGTTTGCGCCAGGAATTCGTGTTCATTGTCCATTCATGTCACGTAATACCAAATTTATGAGAGGTTAGCGAAACGTCCACGAGTGCGCTATGAGCGTAGCATGTGCTCATGTCTTACTTGACAAGCATATCATGATTATCATGTTTGGACGTGTCACTTACCTTCATCGTCCATTGACGTCACGTAATACCAAATTCGGTATATTTGAAGCTAGTGAAACAGGCGCGACAGGGTCATGAGCGTGGTATGTAGTCCTGTTTCACATGATATGCATATTATGAATACAATGTTTGGATGTGCCATTTACCTTCATCATCAATTCACGTTAAATAATACCAAATTTGGTATATGTGAAGCTAGCAAAACGGCTGCGCGCAAAATTTTAGCAAGGCATGTAATCATGTTTTTACATGGCACGCATTTTATGATTATCATTTGAGCACCACTCATACGTCTTCGTTATCTATTCACGTCACGTAATACGGAACTCGGTACATTTGAAGCTGGCGAAACTACCACGAGCGCACCATGAGCGTATGGCGTGTAGTCATGACTTACCGGACATGGATGTTATGATCTCCTCGCTAGGCCCTGTCACCTATATTCGCCATGCATTGATGTCATAAAGACTTATAACATTCCAGTTTCGCACTATGACATGTGAACAAAAGCACCACAAGAGCAGCAAGAGCATGGCTTGAAAATTATGAACGTCATGAGATACATATTATAATTTTCACGTTATGACTAGTCAAGTCGGCTTGTCCTAGTCATGTTATGACATGAATTCTGGTATATATCCCATGATTGAAACGCCCAGGAAAGCTAAAGGTCGTAGGCGGATAGGTAGATAGATAGATAGATAGATAGATAGATAGATAGATAGATAGATAGATAGATAGATAGATAGATACGCCTAATGTTGCCGAAGTTCGCTAAAAATGCTTTCAATTTAACATTGTTTATTTCTGGTAGCGCTGCGTTTGTGGGATTTATTATTACGCTCTTGTGTCGAGTTCACGCGGCAACCAATTTCCGGTATATCATTTCAAGTGAAGAAAGTGACCGAATTTGCGTATTTTTATCAATATATAAACCCTCAACAACAACATAAGTAGTCCCGTTTACTCGGAAAGATCCGCCCTGGACTCACTATGAAGAAGGAGGCTTGTCAGCTGTGAATAGAAGCAAAAATAAATAGCTGCGAAACAAGCAAATGGTGGTGGCGGCGAAGTGGCGTTTTTAAGTAGCTGGACATAAATAAAAACGTTTTCATGTTTGTTAATGAACCAAAAGCCTCAAACACCAAAGTTAGATTATCTGCACAATCACTAAAGAGTTTCTCTTTTACACCGAAAGCTGTTATGAGATCAAAACTCAGGTCACGCGCGGCGCCTTAGTTGTCCACCGCTGCCGCTGGTGTCCGTAACCCCTATCAGGAAATGAGAAAAAAGAAACCTCTTACCAAGGACACAGTTGGGGTCGAACACGGAACCGCTTGCGTGGCAGCCCAGTATTTTACCACTGAGCCGCGCTGGTTGTATCTCTTTGTTTGAATAAATACTGAGCCACAACAGTGCTTGTGACTCGTTCGCAAACTTGCCTTGGGCCTGCTTAATGTCGGGAAAGGAATCGCGTTGTATGAGTAGTAATAAACCGTTTTACAACAGCAAAAGAACAACGGGGCGTCACACAATTCGAATGACGTAACTAGGGGGTCGTCCGATGCTTTACGCATTACAAAATCTTGTTTTTGATCACCTAATAACTCTGGAGCATACCCAGTTCAGCGTAATTCCTCATCGTCATCAGCCACTGCATGAACAAAATTCTTTGCAAGTGTTTAGCAGATACAACGTTCCTCAAAAGAATGACAAAAAATAGCATAGAGAATGCTGGTATACTACCAAGAAATTATTTTCAATGCCGTAGTGGGTACCCAGCCAGTGTGCTTGCAGCAGTTACCCAACTCGTGTTTAGAAAAGTGTCTGAAAGGCCGCTCTTCTCGCTTTCGCTTTGACTGTGCTGTGCATTCCGCGCAAGCCTAGTGTTTTTCATTTTTTTCTAGTTCTGTTTCCTCTCTCTACTAACACTCTCTTTCCAACCTTTGATTCACCATTCCCGTACAGGGCAGCAAGCCGCACGCTAATGTCGTTTACCCACCCGTGCTCTTCCTATTACTCTCTTTCTGCACAATCCCAGTTTTAGCCAACCATGCAGGTGGTTTGAGGGACCCCATGCAATGTTTCTGTTCCGTATGTTACAGCATAATTGATAAGTGATAACATGAGGGATACTTCTTAAGATGACATATGTTCTCAAAAAGTGTGTGAATAATCATTTTTTTATGTGTCAAGAATTATGTTGAGGCCAGCACCCATCGATCGGGTGGGTTATTCAGGGTTATTCAGGCGAACACATTCCTTAGCCACGAAGTTTCGTTATCAGGTCGCACACCAGTGACTTTAATTTTTTCTGCTATAAATTGCCTCAAAGCGCGTCAAGCTCGGGATATAGGCTACAAAAGTGTAACAAATTTGCACAAGAGAAAAACTCGAGTTTTTTACCTGCTGCGGGTAACCTAATTTTTAATGTCCCTTCAGGAGACGCAAATTACTGACTGGAGCGCAGGCGATTAGGTCATGGCCTGACGTCAGTGTTTGTAGCGCTAACCACAACTCCTCATAGTTCATTCTGGCATTGTAACTATATCATATCATTGCAGAGATATATCATATCATTGCAGAGATGGTCCTTATACTATGTCGAGGCTACATTTACTAAATATATTTCTTAGACAACAGGTCATGGCTCTTTGATTGCTGAAGAATCGCACTGAACAGGAGAAATTCTACTGATCAGTTAAAAGGAACGCTGCTCGTTTCTGCTGAAGCGCGTCATGCTCATGCCAATCAAGAACGCCGAACACTTTTCAATGACGCAGCCAGTATTACAGGAAGAATTATTAAGGGCAAAATCACACAGCTGCTTCCAGGCTCTACATATGCAAATCTGTACTAAAGTAAAATATTCAGATAAACGTAACCAAACTGGTCGAATGTTACTACGTGTGGCTGCATTGTTTTCCCACGTCAATCCTACTAATCTAGCTATGCATGTGTACTTGATAAAAATACGCTTTGCACACAAGAGTCATCATCGTAATTGCGTGGCGCCAGACAACACTTGAACACTGATGGTACTTGTTAGCTAAGTGACTGGGAGGCTGTGGTCACCATACTCAAAAAGTCCGCACAGAACAAGCAACCCTCATTTTGATCTCAGTGTGTACTGAAATTGCTTCGTACTTTTGCGTGCTCTAATGACCTAGCCAAAAAGCCTTGAGGAGAATCCACAGCTTGATGTGGGCACGTCAGCTGTCCTCCCGTGAGTAGGATGTCAAACCCGTTCCTTTATTTCACGTAGATTATGCAACTGGGAGCAGCATGACCGCCTTGTGCATTTGATACAACTTGGCTGAATTGGACGGCATCTATCACCGTCAGAGTATGCGCAAACGGCCGTCAAAATGCCTTGGATCACAACGGATGTGAGCTATCAGCATGCATCGTCGAATGAACTGCAGCGCCACGCACCTCGACTTCTTCGGACACTGCACCCATGGAAGAGCATCACCGAGCATCTCTTTAGTGGGCACGTTGGCTGGCCGCCCGTGTACAGGATTTTAAACCCGTTCGTCTGTTTCACGCAGGTGAGCAACAAGTACTCAGCAGTCAAGTCTAGTGACCGGTGTCTAGTTGAGCTGGCGTGCCCATGTTGTTTTCGTACTTTGTTTCACTATGCGAAAGACATCGTGTACCATTCTCTGATGCTTTGTGGGAATATCAAGCTCAATCCAGGACGTGAAAGGAATAATATGCTGCGCGAACTTTTTGAAGGTCACAATATAATGCATAAAAAGCTAGAGAAGTAAAAAACAGGTTTTAGAATGTCGAAGACTCAGTGGCGATTGTTAAATAACTCGGAGCTAAACTTTTGCATTTGGAACTGACAGTGACATAGTTAAATACAAAGTTAATTGTGAGCGAGGACAGTAGCAGGCGGAGCAATCTTCTTGTCTTCGGCATTTCGGATCCGTCTCTGGAAATTCCAGAATCACTGGCACAGAAAGTGATTGATTATTTATAACGGGATACATTAAGATTGGAGGTACCCCCTGTAGAATAAATTCTTAGAATTGCCCATCAGCGTAGTAACCAGCCACGCCCTGTGATTTTGAAGTTGTTTGAACATCGCCAGAAAGTTTCAATTCTCAGCAACTGCTACAATTCAAAAAGGAAGAACTAAACAGTTTCACAAGAATTCTCGGCTGCCACTAGAGAAGTTCCAAAGTGTCTATGGAGTAGCGCAGCTGATGACAGGTGAGATGAAGCAAAGGTAAAACTAGTCTATAATGAAATAAAAATCGGCAGTGAATTGTACGACTGGGACGAAACAACAAAGGCACGAGTACCAAGTAATCAACGCCGCGAAAAGAGGTGGACAACGAGCATCAAGTTGAAGTTGCCAGTCTTCGCTCGAGACTTTGCCAATATGGCTCGACTTGAGTAAACAAGCTCGCCAGGTCAGGGTACGTCCAAGACGGGTACACTGTCGATGATGTTGGCAAACAGCAATTGCAGGGTGATGGCTGTGACGACCGTAGAACAAGCCATGATGCGAGGCAATCAGTTGGCAATGAGGGCCTGCATTATGAAGAGGAAATAATTACACCCATACTAGTAGCTTATCAAGCAAACAAAATAAGTAAGTGGGAACACTTCTCTAAAAATGCAGAGAATAGGCTCACAAAATTTGTCTGCAACATGCTATAAAAGCTGTGCCAGGACTGACAGAAAGCTATGTCACAATCCAGCAGTGAAAAATCGCAGCAGCGAGGAAAATTAAATAGTGCAGAGATGAAATTTGAAAAGCTTTATTGAGCTGATTGATTGGCTCCTTAATAATAATGGCAAAGAATGAACATTTCGCGCTTATTTACGGTCCTATTTTAGTTCTTCAGCTGAAACTTATTCAGTGTACCTAGTTATTTTTAGGGTGGCAATGTTCGTTGAGTTAAGGAATATAAATGATGCACAAAGAAAATTGTTAGTTTAAAATTGCCATATAATATGGTGCTTACCAAACAGAAGGCACTCATAGCGTAGTATTTCTTTCTGTCACTCCTCATCAGCTCCATTGATAGCAATGTAAGATGACATTATGCTGCTAATTTTCTTCTTGTGGCACGTGAATATGTATTTAAAACAAAATAAAAATTCCTCCAATCATCAAAATAAAATTATCAGCATGTTTTTCGGTAACCACAGTATGCAGCAGAGTTAAAACTAAGGAGCACATGTGAAAATGTTCCAAAAGACAGACCAGTTTATGATTGAATATATAGACTCGTACTTAACACAACAAAATATAGCAAAAATAACATAGACGTTTCACCAAATATGTAGCTGGCAATGCATCCTTAGTATGCCTTGGCACCAAATGAGTAGAGGTTACACATTTTGCTGCTTGTCTCGTATGTCGGTTAGTATGCGGCCGTGGTTGTGGTCGCGCGCCAACTTGTCACACTAATGTATCACGACTCGAGAAGATTTCTCATGCCCCACTTTTGTTCCTGAGCTAGCGTTGTCTCATTACTCACGTTGAAGGCATGTCCCGTCGTCGAGCAGTGTTCGACGAGTTTTGTCTTATAATGCGTGGCATGGGTGGATTTTGCAATGTCTCCTTTGTGCTCTTTGAGTCCTGTCGGTCGCTTCCTGCCTATTTCACTCATGCATGTGGTGTCGCATACATCACTGATCAGCACTTGCAGTCATATAGATGGAAAATGTGGTTGGTGAATTGTAACGAAGCCATTATCTGAGCAGGTTTATCAACGACACCCAGAAACACATGATTGATTGATTGATTTGTGGGGTTTAACGTCCCAAAACCACCATATGATTATGAGAGACGCCGTAGTGGAGGGCTCCGGAAATTTTGACCACCTGGGGTTCTTTAACGTGGACCCAAATCTGAGCACACGGGCCTCGACATTTCCGCCTCCATCGAAAATGCAGCCGCCGCAGCCGGGATTTGAACCCGCGACCTGTGGGTCAGCAGCCGAGTACCTTAGCCACTAGACCACCGCGGCGGGGCCCAGAAACACATGCAAAAGGGAACAAAGAGTACGCCGTGAGAAAACACAAAACCCATTATTTCTGTACCTTACGTTGAAGGTTCTGTTTGTTGAAGACTGTTTTGTAGAAGACTCTGTTTGAATAGCACTTCGTCCACTGAGAACTAAAGCAATTTTCAAGCCTCATTGTACCTTGCTCAACGTGCTCTCTAAGCCCAAAGACAGCAACCCTAGGAATGATCAAAACAGGGTTTTTTACAAGGTCCTGTGCGGTGGCTGCGACACCACTTAAATTGGCAAAACTGGCAGGAAGTGGTCAAGGACATTTATTAAACGCAAAGGGGACATCACAAAAATCACGCATTCCTAGACAAAACTCATCAAACCCTTCTAGAAAATTGGGCATGCCTTCGACTTCCGTAATTCGATGACGCTGGCTCGGGAACAAAAGAAATGAAAGAGAAAGCTTTTCGAGTCGTGGTTAGACCGTCGTGACCAGCTAGCGTGCAACAGCAATCGAGACCATCATCCGGATGAGTAGATACATACGAGACAATCAGTCAATTCGGTCACCTCCACACATTTGGTGCCAGTGCACACTGAGGATGCCACTCACATAGGAGGCGAAAAATCTCTGTATATTTGTTATATTTTGTTTTGTAAAGTCAGAGTACATATTATAATCACTAAGGAGCACAGTTCTATTTACATGTTATTTTGGTAAATGTTCAAATACTTTCAGAGAAAAGATGTTTATTCAAACAAAAAAGAAATATTCATAGACTTGCTTTCTATCTTTGCGTACATAATTTCCTCCTGCGGCAAATTAGACATTGGTACTCAGCCCTCATGCCATGCGTTGACTACCGATAATCTATCATCCCATAACTATGCTGTTGTCAGTGAACTGTTTTCTTGGAAATAGTTATTTAAGCGTCTCTTCTATTTAGCTACACCACCTGTGTTATTTCAAGAAGTGCAACAGTTGACAACCAAATTTTGTGTTAGTAGTTAGCTCAACGAGTGCTGCTCACTCTATCAGATTGCTCATTCTAAATTTAAAGCATTAAAACAAACTTCACCTAAATGCATGCATTTGCTTTGAGTGAAATTTGCCAATTTTTTTAGAATAGGACAGGCTTAGTTTTTTTCTTCTGCACTTTGTCGTGTGAGATTAAAAATTTATGTAATTCCCCGCCATGAAGAAACTCTATCAGTGGCTTCGCAGAGGCATTCCCTTGAATATCATGTCAAGCTGCAAATTCACAACAAATCATGGCTAACTCACGTACAATGCCTAGCCTTCCATATACTGGTATAACTTATGTTAGCAACATTTTGCCTCGTGCAAAGCAGTAGAATACCCTCATTTTACGACATCTCATTTACAACACACCATCTCTCTGACACTAAAATTACTCTAATATTACTCACTCTATAATGCCTCTGTCGGAGTTTAAAGCACAATGAACAAAAAAAGATAAACCATTTACTTTCAGTGTTTCTGAAGATCTGCCTGCATTTTTGAAATATTGCTCGCAGGCTGCAGCGGAACACCAGTCTTTGTGAGGCAGCACCTTGATGGGCATGATGTCAGACGTCCCTGCGGCATATGTAAGCTTCCTGTCCAGCTACTTCCCTTTCTCCACCTCCGCTTTACATCGTGCGCTCTTCCTTCAACAGAAGTGCTAAGATGGCCTCCTTTTCGGGGCTTTACTCTCCAGCCGGTAGCATTATTGACTGTTTGTGCTATTCATATTTACTCTAGGAACCCTACATGGGGAATGGAGTGAGTTCAGAGGCACGAGCGATAACTGGCGAGGTTCGCAAACCCGTTTCAGGGGAAGGTAAATGTCACCTCCTCTACTTGATCGCGTGGCCACTAGATGTGGGAGTTTGTAAAAAACACTAGAGCAGATGGCACGTGCTCCGCCGTTCCCTTTAACAAAGGACCCCTCTGCACATATACTGCGGGTGTTGCGTATGGTCCGCTTGATACTTATGTCGCTACATACAGAAACTACCCGTAAAACTTTCTTTTACTACTTCCTGGCTATCATTACACAAAGCCCCTTTTTTATGCCTTGCCGTGAGCGAAAAAATGGTGATTTCATGGGCATTAACGGTGGAAGGAGCCTCACGCATCGCTAAACAGATGTATCGGTTGCCACTTTCTTTTCTTTCTAACATAGCTACTTGAAACCTTCAAGAATATGAATGGGGATCGGGGTGACATCGGTCATGATGTGGTGCAAGCGTGCTGAGCCTATAGAGGGAAAGCTGAGGTCAAGCAGCACAACAGTCATACTTAGAGGGCGGTCTCACACTTACATACACGAATGCAGTGCTCAGATTTAGTGAAATATATCACAATCAATTTTTTCAGCTCTAAAACGAGTTCTGCTCGCCACACAGTTATTTGTAAGATAGATGCAAATTTGCACCCGCCGAACTTTGCAAAACGAATCTGAAGATATCATATTCACGCAGATTTCTAATCCAAAAAGTGGGTATTTAATATGATATGCCTTAGGCAGTATTCAATTCAGTGTGAAAATTTGATAATATTCGCGCGCTCCTACAAAATAAACAGCACGGAACACATAGTCGAGAAGGTTTAGAGGTCTTATCAAGCGAGAAAAGTGCCTGTCGCTGTCTACACAAGCGCTAAATGAAATCATTGGTGACATCATAGATCACTAAAATTTTTGAAATCATGACGTCATCAAGTGACATCGCTGCTTGGTCTAATTTGGGCAGATCCCCGAGAAACTGACAAACCGCATGAGGCACAGAAAGCTTTTGGCGACGGAATGCAGTCGACCGAGAAGCAGAAAAGGATGGCTGCTTCGGCGTTCAAGTCCTCTAAGACAAACACATATGGGATCTTGGGAGTCTTTTTGGGACAGAAATTTCACACCCCACCTGCGCACTTACTGGGCTTTCACGAATGCGACTCTAGACCTCTCAGAATCTGATCAGTTTGTGCACATGGTACTGCAGATGTTTTCGTTTCAGTTTTAGAACAGCAGCACAGTGGTGTGGTATACGAAGTGATCACACGAAACGATTGCTTCATTAGTGCTCACCTATGTGAGTACTCATAGCACCAGCATGTGATATATTTATCGCGAAAACTCACGCACAGTCTTTTTTTTCAAGCTTCTAATTCTTTTGTTTCAAACTTGAAATTGCCTCCCCATCTCCCACCCCCTTTGTGCTTTTACCATCTTGAGTATCTGGACAGCACGCTAGCTGATTGGAACCCTTGGCTTAGCGAGTAGAAGCTGCAGAACCAGTCCGGGTATGGCATTTGTAATTTGGGAGGTGCAGGGGACTAGGTGGCTCACACATTTGTGGCTCAGTGAGCACATGAAGAAGTTCATTGGAGATATACGCTTGAGTGCGTGTACGTTTTCTGCGAACATCTCATTTTCTGGGTGTCTAATGTGGCCGATGCCGAGAGTAAATACGTTATGTCCCGCTATGGTCAGTGAAGGCCGGGTGCCTGGAAAGTAAGATATAAGATGACCTACATGAGCGATCAGATTATTTGCCAAAGCTTAGCTTTGCTAGAGGTAAATGGTGACCGTCTTGTCTATTTCGTGCAGTTCCAGCTTTATTCCTGCTACCTCTCTGCTACACCAGTCACTGCCCACTACAACAAGCAAATGGCATCACATAAATGATCTTCGAGGACACAATGATCATTCGCAATACACGTGGTACCGTAATTTGAGAGTAAGTATTACGCTAGCAAACACATCTTGATCAAGAAGTTGGCATACTCAAAATATTGTTTCCAACTTCAGATGGCGTCAAGACACTAGACGTTTGTTTTGCTACGCGTGGCTGGGACCGTTATAGAGCTCACGCAGCCATCCGCACTTTTTGCTGCAGTCAGGGAATAATGGCTCATTAGCTCATAGTTTACAATACAGTTACTGCGCACATTCAAGTTCGTTTTCCACCAACTTGCTCGCAAACTATCCACAAACTTGTCAATGGGTCTTTTTGAAGTCGGAAAAGCGCCTCTATGAAGGTCACTGAAATCGATACTCGTATCCGTAGCCTCTGAAGTTATCCGCGACACTGGTAAAAAAATCGTGGGGGCTCAGTATTTTTCAGGAATTATTTCCAGACGATTCAAGATACCTCTCAGGTAGCGACTGTCGCCACTATGTGCAATGTTTATAGAGGCTGCTTAACCTTGTGCCCTCCCCTCTTCGTCCAAGAAAAAAAAAACGTGACGCGCGTCATGTCGCCACGTCTTCACGTATTCAGACAAGTCTCACGAAAAAGGTTCAATGTTATCCTACCCTTCAACCAGTGCCACGTAGAACACACACTTCCAAACATTCCTCACCTCCCCGCGAAGGAAAGACCACCAGGTATTGTCCTACGAGTCTCAAAAATAGAAGAACGCCTGTTCAAGTTCTCTGTGTACTACAGAAACGCTTCTGCAGTCTCCTGGCTACAAAGGCAAGCAGCCAAGCAGGTCCTGAAATCTTCGGCGCAATGGAAAAACATTTGGTCAGGAATGTGGCACACTTCGTTCTCCGTCTCTTTTTTTTTTCAGCAGCCTCTTGGAGTTACATTGTGTATTGGAGACCTAGCGACTAAATTCATCCTCTGGGCTAAACACTGAAGTCGGAAATCTGGAGAAATAACCCAAACGTGTTTCGGCGGCATAGTCATGTTTAGCGGCATCACTTTTGACCAACGTCAGAACTGACACGAGGCAAATTCATGGTTCTTTTCACAGATGCCGCCACCACCAAAAAATGTTTGCAATATTTAGTATTTGTTGAAAATCTTTTGAGTCAAGCACTGCTACGCAAAGTTAGTGAGCACTTGTAATTAGAAAACATGATATAGTCCTGCTAATATGCGATATTTGTAAATTAGAAATAGAAGAAGAAATAAGCTTGCGCAAACCTGGCAAACAAAAAAATGAGCTAAATTCACCCTGTCTTGCATTTTCAAATAACTTATGACAATTTTCACTGCATAGAAAGGCTTGCTGCTTCAATATTGAATATTTCAGATTTTCATCTTGGACAGTTTTTCCACCTCGTCGGTAATGCCCGAACAAGTGGATCCATAAATTTGTGAATTCAAGCAGTTATTATCAATGAGCCATTCGTCAGAACACGAAACAACTAGACATTCGGTACATTGTCGCCTGGAAACCTATTCATTATTGTTGTTCTACACAGAAAAGAAAAAAGTTATTCATTCATAAGCCTACAATGTTCTACTCATTTTGATTGAAGCCTGCATGACTTTTTGTTTTGATTGCTTTACTGGTTACATTTCTTCTTAGAAACCTTGCATGATGTTTTATGAAGAGGCTCAGGAAATTTCATTTGGTTATGTTGAACAGTTTTGCCACAGTTCCAGTGCAACGAAGGCTTGTACAGAAAAAGCACTGGTCTTTGCTCGCACTGTTTTTAGTGCTATGCAAAACCGCTTCAGGCTAGACAAAAATACTAGCTGTCATTAGAAAGTAAAGATTGTAAGCTTTTTAATGCAATACAATTCACATGAATAGGCTGACCGTAGAACTTCAGCAAACAGTTAATAAAATTCAGAGCGGGTGCTGCCGGAGTGGGACCGCCACCTTAATAAATAATTTTGTTGGGCTAGTTGGTACATGCTTACTTAGTTCTAAAAAGATGCATACCATCGGGGAAAAAATTGAGGACAGAACAAAAAGGGCGTCCCTCGCAACTAACTTTATTCTCGCAAAATCAGCTAAATATATAAGCGTAGCAACCTTGCGCACGCACATTGCCTCATATATTCTAGTCAAAAAAACACTCGATAAGATTGACAACAAAAGAATTATGACGAAAAGACACAAAACGAAAAAAAGATTCTGAAGAATAAAATTCCCCACTACGCAGAGCAACAGATGTAATACTAACATGCGTATCTCTCTTCTTTTTAATGTAGTATGCTTCCATATATTGCGTGCTAAGGCGTCATCACTCTTTCTAAGGAAGGATACACAGAAAACGTAGCCTCACACTTGCAAGAACCACAATGTGCCGGAAAATATCCGGTGCAAAAAGGACAGAATTAGGGAGCAAGAAATTCCTGTGGAAACTAAACTTTCGGCATATTTGCCAGCACATTGTGGTTTTCTGCAAATGTGAGGCTAGGTTTTCAAGTGTATCCGTCCATGGAAAGAGTAATGATACCTTGGCACGTGAAATTATGGGAGCATTCTACATTAAAAAGAAGGGAGATACGCATGTTAGTGTTACATCTTTTGCTCTGCGTGGTGGAGAATTTTTGTTTTTTCGAACCTTTTTTGTTTGGTGGCTTTTTCGTCATCATACTTTTGTTGTCAATCTTCTTGCATGTTTTTTGACCAGCTTGTGAGGCTAGTCAAAACTAGTCAGACTGTGTTATTTTCCAATAACTAAACCCTTGGAACGCCAAAATTTTGCTGTTCACCTGTCCATCTAGTTAACGCAAGGGTAAGCTGTATACAGAAATAATACAAGAAATAAAAGCATTAAACCATGCACCGGAATAAAAATATCAGTATAAGCGAAACGAAAAAGATGCAACCTAACTGCTCGCATCTCTAAATCGCACCAAAAGAGAATGCTCTTTCTCTCAAAGGTGCAACGATAGCATGCTTACACATGGGTCAGCTAACCTTGCGATCTCCTCCACCTACACTATATCCCTGACCCTTTCACCTGAACTAAGTGCAAGAAACACACTGTCTTCAAAAATGGGCCTAACCCATCAACCCATGCATGGATTCCGAGAAACCTTTAAACTGCTGTTTAGAGACTGCTACGGCACTCACAGAGTGTATCATTATGTAAGGTTCCTGTCTGAGCCACTGACACTCCTGCATGTCACAGAACAAAAGGAGCATTTAAGGGCTCAATTATCTTTCATAGACACAGCCTGAGCACTCGCACAAAATATCTGCATAGCGTTTTTTCTGTTGCAATAAGTAGTTAATGACACACTCATCGTGGATGGGAAAATTAGTTACCTAAAAAAAGGTTTTACAGTGCTCAGTCACAATTATTGCTTCAGAGGGCGCTAAACAGGAGAGGTGCGATGTAACGTGGTTTTCATGTGAACATAGCTGGCTACATGAATACAAAACTGCATGGACGTGGTCACCAAGCAGACAACCTTTTTCAATGAAGGCTTTCTGTGTGCAGCGATAATTGCCTCCAAGATGTGAATATGCATGATCCCAAAAATGCACAGCCAAAGCAAGGACATGAGCCTTTGTGTTCCCATGCAAGTCTGCTCCCTCTTAATTTGAAGAAGTCTGCTGGGAGAGCACTTGCAAGGGTTGTGGAAGCCAACAAAAACTTATGACGTAGAAAGCAGTCGGTTGTTTAGACAGAAACCAAATAGGTTTTCTGCAAGTAATGGTATGACAAGCACTGTATAGTTGATTTTAGGTGTGTTCCAGCATATATCACTTGTTGATATCTTGTAGACAACAACCGTGCCCCCGCATATGTATCCCACAAGTTAACTCGCCTACAAAGGCTGCTCCGAACAAATGCAATTGGAGAACAAAATATACAAAGATGCAGCACCATCTTCCAACTGAAATTTATTACAAAGCAGTGCAGAAGTATATACAGTCCTTCAGTAAGAACCGACAATCAGCCCAAGAAAAATATAGAAAAATATTGGTAGCTTTTTGAGTATAGTACAGCAGTTAGGATAAAAATGTTCAGTAAATAAGGTGGACAAACACACAACTTTTCACCGACAAAGACTGAACCTACAACCTTTGGATAACGAATTCAATGCTCTTCTCAATTAGCTAAAGCGGCGGCTGTCCTCTTGTCGACATTATCGAGTGTTTCCGAGCATGTAAACCTGATAGTGTTAGTGGGCACGGCTCATAGCATGTGATCTTTCTACGTGTTAGTAGCTGACAATCAGCCCTCCTACGCTACCTAAAGGCATGAAGTGTACAGGAACGAGACCCTCGCTATGAAGGAAGAAAAGAAAATTTTAGGGGCGCATTATTTTTTGTTAACGAGATTGTGTTCACCATGTGTTTAAAACATGTTACACACTTCTGCCTGTGATCAGAGCTGCAGCCTTTTTAGTTCATTCAAGGGGTGGATCTGCACAGGCAAGAAAGTAGACTTCCTGTACTTCAAAACTTTCTCCCTACTTCTTTGAGCCTGCAAAAGACGCTCTACATGCAATGTACACAGTTGCCTTATTCCTTTCCTTGGCCTTTGATGTGGCCAGCCACTCCTCTTCACACCTAGGATCCGTCACATACGCAAGCGAACTCACAGCTACCAACAACAACACATCTTGAGTGAAACGCGCAATCTTAAAATAAGATGTTTACTCGGAGAATGCATCATCCACCTTGTCTGAGATGAGTCGATTGCCACAGAGCATTCTGCAAAGGCAAGTGCATGTTCCGCATTTTAGCCACCTTTGAATACCGCGACACAAAAGCAGCAATGGCTTCCAAGCACAAGGTTCATGCCACCAATATGAGTGTTATTCTCTGAGAAACCACCTTATGTTCAAGAATTTAATCCTGCCTCATTCAAGAAGCAGCTACGCTATTTCAAGGAGTTGGAGCACATCCTAAAAAAACTTCAAAGTTGGCACGGCATTCTACTTCCAGCCTATTTATTCTGCCTAGGGAAACACCAAAAAATCATCCACAAAGCAGCAGGACCTTACAGCACTAGAATTCATCAACCGGTTATTTATATATTTTTTTTCTTTCAGGACAGGTCAAGTACTAGTCATTACAAATCAATGCAATGATTAACCAAATATAAACAGCCAGCCAGTGCAAAGGATGTACTGCTCTGCGTCAAATATGCTATCGAATTTCTTTGAGCAGTATCCTTCCCTGGAAAGTATTGAATGACACTGGCAGGCGTTTGGAAGGTTTTCTCACGCTGTTACTTTGGTCTACACTTCCTGGCTAGGTCATGAAGGTGTATTTGTAAAGGCAGGGTATTAGTACTTAATCGAGCACTGCATCAATTCTTAGAGGCCTGCACTTGACCAGTATTTGAAGGAACAATAATACCAGATTGCTATATTTCAGTACTGTACAATCTCTTGCTATGTGGATAATTTTTCACTGTTTAATTTGGTAGAATCTGTGGACTGCAAACAGGTTGTCAAGCCCAGTATGAAGGTTTCACTGCACAAGCTCCAGCATCTTGTGGCTATACATGAGATTCCTGAATGTTTCACAATCGAATCCCTGCCCTTAACACAGCTTTTTACAAAATGGTGGACAAATTGGTGGTACAAGTCTCGTTCATAGAAGCCACTGCTGCCTTTCTCATTGGGGCACACAAAATGGGCTAAGAGGGCGGCCATGCACATGGCCTTGTAGAGTGCTCTGTGTGAATCACTTTAACACAAGGTGTTAGAAGCAATTTCCAAGTAAGCGTCTAGACTTCATATTGCAGGTTCAACTCAAGACGAGTTGCCGCTAGCCGAGAATTTGCTTAGGCATGCAAGGTATTCTAGGCGTAGAAAGGAGCTGCAGACCATCAGAAGGGCTGCAAGAAAAGAAGACAGCTGTCGCAATTAGCATGCACAGTGTTTCTCACAAAATTTACTAGAACGTAGGGATAAAATGCTGCAGTTACAGTACTCTTTATGGCCCCCGATTCTTTCTGACTTACGCAGATTCATCGATCAGATGAAAGGAAGGAAACACTGCCGCACTCATCACAGGAAGAAGAATGTAACCGGTGTTAAAGACATGATGTACACAATCACTGACATGCAGCAGGAGCTACATGGGTTAGATGGCACGCTGTCCTAAGAATAAACTCCATAAAACCTTTATAGCATACAATCAACATTTACAAGCATTTCGGAGTTTATAAGTGGGACTGTAGGTGTTTTTAAAAAGAGTATAGTGCTTTCAAGTAGTATCGATCAGGGGGTTATTCCACTCTATTAATTTTTAGATATTAAGTCGTTCAGGGGATGATCAACATTTGAGTCGTTAGCATTCGAGTGTCAAGATTGGTTACCTATAGACAAAGTGTAATCTTTAAAGATCAATACACAATTATTAACAAAATTGCATTCATTTATTCACTTTTCAATTATTTGCAAGTGGTTAAAGCAAATGAATAGTTTTTCCGCACGTCATCGAGTCGAGGGATACGCTTTACAGGCTGTGGTTGTTTCAACTCCCATAATCATAATTGTTCGCTTCACATACTAAGTGGAGTAAAATTACATAATGCTATAAAACGAAGAAACGTGTACAAATATAGTAACGCTGACTGGACCCAAACACAAAAGTTCATGATAACAGACGCGATGGAAGAGGTTACGGAAAAACTGGTGGCCCGGGGGAACATGGTTAAACTGTTGTTTGAACGAACAAGGGGCTGCCACTCATTCAAAGGACCAATTGTTTGTAGACATAATGACACAAAGCAACCTAACAATGATTCTGAGAATATAATAGCTGGTATTATTTTTACTTTATTTGGTGCACACATCGTATACACCACATAAATCGAGATATTGAAAGTGAATGTACGCAAAGTTGACACATATATGATTTTTGGTTGCATGTATACAGTAGATTTCATCGGTGTCACACAAGTACTTTTGCTCGTCAAAAGGGTTGATTTGGAAGCCTGGCAGTTTGACCTAGTTGGTATCACACGGCGATAGTTACAGCGCGAGAACAGAACGATGACAGGTCTGATTTCTTGATTGCGATCAACAATAATCGTTGCTAAGCGGTGCAAATTAATCTGGATTGAGTTTGCCCGAAACGAGAGTCAAACCGCAATTCGGGAGCCAAATCACGATGAAAAAGCGACCGTGTTACACCTGCTGTGAACGTGACTTACGTCACGATCAGTGCGACGAAACAAGTAATGGCAAAAAGGGCTACAAAAGAGAAGTGTGCAAACCCCGCTACTTACCCGATCATGCAGCGTGAGAAGTGGTCAGGTGGAACCAGTTGCCGCCGTCGCACGCCTTGCTTAGTTCTACACGGACAGGAGGGGGCAACGCAGAACACAAAGCCCATAAATGCAGCCACGCATACTGTATATAAACTAAAATTTCGCATTGTTAACTACTGATGAAGGGACCTCGGTGAAACCCTCCATTATTTTGAGCGCGAAATGCTATAAAGTGACTGTAACAGCCTATGATGCAAGGCGGGACTTAATGTTGACAATGTATAGCCTCCGAGACAAATAAAGGCAGTGTCAATCTTAAAGGCTATTGCTTGTTTTATAACTAGGTAATTTCAGATATTCTTCGTGCAAATCGTAATATAATTTATATACATGACTGCATTTTTGTTTTGGTGACAACTGATGAGCGCAACATAGAAACCATCGTAAAAACGCATCATGAGGGTAACTGGCAAGTGCGTAACTAAAACTTCAGTTGCGCTCTACAAGTCATAGCGTAGTCCTACGGATATTTTAGTGCGTACAGTAATTCGGTCCTTTGCAAACAACTTTTGTCCCACTTTTTTATGCTGCCTTACCTGCCTTTTTCTTACTGTTACAAAACTACTTTAAAAATGAAGTTGAAATAAAAACTTGTGCAATTTCGATTTCGACTAACTATTATCGTCATCATCATTGTAACACAGTAGCATGAAGCATCTTATTTTCGTGTGTTTCCGCTCTGCATTCTCGATCAAAGGCGTCAAGTTAGGGTGGCTTAGTCAAGCGTGAGAAGTTGTTCAAGTTTGACCGAAAACGATAATCTCTAGTGAAAAAAGCAGAGTACCTCCACGCAACAGCTTAGCATCATCAGGGAGCTCACTTGATGTGGATCTTCCTACACAAATTAACGTCCACAGCAGAGACATATCAGCACGTAAGTGCATGATCGGTGATTTGTGGGCGAACTGGATGCTGTTCACACAGTGATTTCAGCTTTGTTTAATCACTGCAAGTCAAAAAACTGCATCTCTCTAACGGACGGTGATACTTCGACTTTCTGTAGCCGGCAGACCTGTTGCCCTTATCTACAACAGTTTAGATTTCGGTCCTCCAACTGAGGTCAATCCACAACCAGAAATGAACACTTCATGCACACTCAAGGCCGACCTGCAACAACGGGCATACCCGCTGCACCCTTCGCTGCTTAAAGCGGCAAGCTAAATAATGTCTCGGCTCTTCCCCCACTGCTTCAATCCTAGAAGTGCATGAATGTAACAATGAGCAGCAGCGCGACAAGATGATCAGACAACAGACCTCCCCAGGTATGAGTTACCATATGTGTGAACTAGCGACAAAAGACCACAATTGTCATGTACCGAGCTAGCCAAGTTCACCAAGCAGTGGTAGCTCGCACATGATTTCCAGCACAAATCAGCCTCAGTCTAATTTAATAGTTGACAGTTTGATAAATGCAGCTAAGCCTTCGTTGTGTTGTTACAAACTAGAAAAAACACTGCAGTTGACCAAATTTATTAGTCGTTCGGACAGCTGCATAAACGTGGTGCTACTTATGCATGTACATCACGCTGGAACAGAAAGGGAAGCTCGGCTAACTGCTGACAGGTTACCATACCTACTCTGTCGACAACAAACATGCTGCTTAAAAAACCTACCCTGCACCAGCAGATTTAGTAGAAACAATAGAATTAGTAAGAAACTACTACAGAGAGCAGACATTGAAGCTTCCTTTACTGAAGAAAGAAGACTCCATTAGGACTTCAACCGTTCACGCCTCGAATCCCATAGGAAAAGGGTGGGTTTGTGGGACAAGTAACGGCCAGAACTTACAGCATTGAAGTGCACGGTAGCATGTTAAGCAGAAAGGAGCACACCTGTGACATATGCCTTCACCGTTTGTGTTGTGACCAACAAGAAAAACACTGTGTTGACCAAATGTATCAGTCGCCCAGACAGCTGCATAAAGCTGGCGCTACTTCTATTTTTACTACATAGAAAGCTGCGTGAAGTCATGTGAAGAAAGAATGGCATCTCATTAGCAGCTTCGCCTCAGTTGTGTATCTTCTCGCTCGACCTACTCGAGCAAGAAATCGCAATCAGTAGGTGCATTGGTTCAAGCCGACATAAGCCTTACAGTCAAAGCGAAGCTGAAGCCATGTCTTGGACAAATGGCAGTGGTCTGCAGGACTGCAGCGGTCTAATGGCAGTGGTCTGCGAGGACTGCAGTGGTCTGGTGTTCTTTGTGTGCTGCATAGTATGTTGTGCAGGCTTTTCTACTCCTTGTTGGCGTCTCCCAGATTTGCTGTGGGTGATATTGTTTGCAGATTACTGTGCCTTTTCACGATACTGCAATTTGTGGTATAGGTTTTCTTACCGACAACACAGTGTTTTCAGCAAGCGCGCTTTCTCTTTGTTAGTGTCTACTGTGTTCGTTGTGAGTGATGGTCCTTCTGCATTAGTGTGGCATTTCATCGCGGTGCAATTTGATGTTTATATTTGCTTGGAGACAGTGCGTTCTGCAGGCCTGGTGTTTGCTGCGTGTGCTGTGAATGATAAATTTGGTAGTGACAGAATAACATACTTTTTACGATTGCCTAATTTTTGGCCGATGCTTACTTACACGCAGTTATAAGAAGACATGAACTGTTTTGGTGACGATGCGAGTTCCCAAAAAAGCTGTAAGAGCAGAGCACGTGAAATAGCTGCTTTGTTGCATTTTCATCTATCACAGAAACTACCAGATAATTGAACACTGCAAACTGTTGTCAAGGCAGTTTCGAACCAGAATGAGCACCCTTTTTTTTTCCAGAAAGCTCAGCATGTTAATACATTTATTGCGCCTTCCACCGTCCTCCTAAAATTTCTGTGATCGACCCGCCTCGTCGAACGTTTGTGACATTCTAGTGTGTGTGTGTTTTCGCTTCCTCCCACTCTCTTTTTCTCTCTCATTTCCTTTTCCTTACAATTCTGTCTCCCTTCCCAAGTGCAGGGTAGCAAACCAGATTCTTGGTTTCCCATGAACCTCTCTGACTTTCTTCCTACCATACCTCTCCCTCTTACGACCGTGATTTTACTTTATTACTATATCCAGTTACTGAATTTCCTGTTTGCAACTTTTTCTCCAATCATTGCATTGTTTTTTATGTTCTCTAAAAGTAAGAGCTCTGTGAAAAAGCTGTTTTTCTAGCTCCATGGTTCCTATTGGTTCCATTTCCATAATTCTTGCCAATCATAAGGTTTGTTGTGGCTGTTACCTTGTATCATGCAAGCATGTTGGTACCGTTTTAGTAGATCTGTTCCTTGTGTGTTTAATCTGAAAGCACTCTTTTAAACATGATTGTAGTGATGCATGATAATGGAGGCGCTGTTTGAGTTAACAGCTGCTTGCTCACTTCATAATGTATTGGTTCGCGTGCTATTTTCACAACCACACAGTAATAATTAAAATATACAGGTAATTTCTTCTTCAAGTCTGCATGCATGCATGTTAAGATGGAGCCTGCCTACAGGAGACTTTTTCTACCCTGGAAACTTGGTGTCCTAAAAGGCTTGCTCTTGCACATATCTTTCTCACATATGAATTCACTGTGTTTAGTGTATCTAGCTACAGACGGAAGAAGGCGACGCAATGGTCTCCGCCATGTGATTGTTTTCAAGTGTTTTTTTTTGCCAATACAGTCACTCTGTGTGAAGAACGTACGGTGCGGAGCTATAGCGGCCTAGTCAGGTGACTCATGGTGGTGTTTTTCGTTTCCTGCATTATGGCAATTGTGTATTGTCAAACAAATAAATAAATGAAAACAAAGTGCAGCTGTATAAAGAAATCAGATTCATAGAAGAATTAGTGTATGAAGAACATAGACTGAACTGTTGTCTGTATTGTTCATGCTGCTTCTATTTCTCACTCAACCACACTAACTAGCCACTGTCAGCCAATAATCAAATGAGTACACAAAGGCGAAAAAGTTGCCGTGTGTGTTATTGAAAGTTTCAGCGATTATGTTCTCCATGCGGTCTCTACATTCACTGTTAAATATGGGGTTAATGTCTATATACAACGTTGATGCAATGTGATTATTTGATTGTTGTTGCCACGTTATTACCATCACGTTAGGGCAACGTGATAATTTGAATGTTGTTGCCTCGTTAAAAACAACACGTTAGGACAACGTCAATATTTTAATGTTGCTGCAACATTAAAAACAGTGTGCTATGGCAACGTAATACTATAAACGTCGGTGCAATGTTATACTTTACCGAGTGACATTACCTCACATTCGTTACATTCAAACCACGTTGACTCAACGTTTTGCGTTACCTGGGTAAAAGTCATTACTGAAACGTGTCTGCATGGCAACATAAATGACTAGGAAGTCGAACCACAAAGATAACGTATCTACCGCAAGGACCTTGATTCCTGCAGTGATGGCATTGCTATTTTGTACACAGACTTGTTGCGCGTCACATGACTACCAGATACTACCAGCATTGAATGTGTATTGTTGAAAGCTAACTTCGAGACCCCGCCGCCATGGTCTAGTGGCGGAGATACTTGGCTACTGACCCGCAGGTCACGGGATCTAATCCCGGCTGCGGCGGCTGCATTTGTGATGGAGGCGAAAGTGTTGTTGGTCTGTGCTCTAATTTGCGTGCAGGTTAAAGATCTCCAGGTGGTCAAAATTTCTGGAGCCGTTTCCTACAACGTTCTTCATAATCATGTGGTGGTTTTGGGACGGTATACCACACATATATTCATAATATATTGTTTTAATTTTCATTATTAGTTTGATGATTGTCACTTGCAGGTAAAAGCTGCTCTCCGAAAGAGGCAGCTTGACAAAGGCCCACAGACTCCTTTTAGCATGAGAGTAGTGGCAAACAGCCAGCAAAGTGAACTCAAGAACAACAAAAATAAAATAGAATAACAAATCAAATCCGAATTTCCAAAATAACAATTGCACTACGATAACATTACAGCAACTCCAAAGAAATCTTAAAAACTAAACAATTGTATATCGCGCTATTGAGTCTGTGCACAGTGTAAGAAATCTATGCCAGGTTTCACATATTTATTAAATAACATAAGAACTAAGTAAGATAACTTATCTGCGAAGTAGTTTGTTCTCAAAGTTTTTATTTTTTATGTTTCTTTTTCGTGTTTAAAACAATGCGTTATTTGGCTGCAGTTTTGAGCAATCGTAGAAAAAATGTCTACTTTCAATTCACGCCTGATTGCCAATGCTAACCTAAAATCGTAGAGACAATGTACGTGTAGTATTCCAGCCTGTTGAAACAATTCGCTTGGGTGAGCATCATACAAGTTAAAAATTATTCTAACATATTTCCTCTGCATCAGGTACAGTTTTTGCAAGTTCGTGTTAGCTAAACCATACAAAGAAATAATAGGCAAGATGCGAATAGAAAAGTGATTTATAGAGTAAGAGTTTTACGTTGTATGGTTCAACAGTTTTGCCACTGTATACCATACCGACTACGCGAGATAACTGACCCAGCACAGTGTCAATGTGTCCGTTCCAAAGCATATTGATCGGAAATGTAACAACAAGACTTTTTATGCGATTTACTAGCTAAATAAAAGTATCGCCATAATTTTAATGTATGTTTTCATTAACAGGGTTATTTTTAGATAAGTATAGTACCGGCTTTGTTTTACTAGTGTTTATTTTTAAATTATTACATGACCAGAGCTTTCGTTTCAGAAGAAATCGGTTCTTTGTTTCCTCAAGCAAGATGCTATCTTCAGCTCAAACATGCTGACATCATCGGCATATAAGGCGTATTTAGCATCTGAATATTATGAAATAAATCATTTATGCAGGCTATAAGAAGGGTTCCAAGGATGCTTCCCTGAGGTATATCTTCAGTAATAAGCTTCAGCTCTGCGAACCTTCTATCTATTTTAACCGCCTGTTTGCGATATTTAAGGTAATTTTTATCAGGTCTATGGCCGTATTCACAAAGCTTTATCTTAGCTGCACGTTTTCTTGGCCAAGAATTTCCTTATCTGGAGAAGTTACATTACCAACGGAACGATTGTACCTCACTCTGCACTTAGGAGGGCGAGGAGGACACAGGAAAGCCCATGAAATGACAATGAAAGAAACAAGTGTGTGCCGATAATAGCAAGGTAGCACGCAAAACGTCTAGAATCGAGAGAATACGATGATACCCAATGATTTGCTGCATCTCAGCTCCCTGTTCTACGGGCGTCTGCTGCAGCGCTTACGAGATGCCACGTTGTAATAGAAGTCTGAGTGTTCTGCGCAAAGCCAAGCGCTCGCGTTTAATCACTGACCATAGCTAAAAAAGCAATTGCTCGATGGCCTTAAGCAATAATTCATGCACTATTTCACCACGTACAAGTGAACAACACTACAGGTACACCACAAGAATAAAACGGAGCTAAAATTAATGCATGCAATGTTAGAAGATAAGCCTCAAATGTCTTCTCCTGTTTAACGCGACCAGTTAACTTACATTTTAATGAAGCTGTGCTGCTACACAACTAATTCGGTATAATCGAGCAGGGCATAGTGTGACCGTACGGGTGTTTTGTAACTGAACGTAAAAGGTTTCCTTCCTTACAATAGTGTTATCACAAGCCCTAATTGCGGCTTTTGTGCCCGCGGAAGAATTCTGCAGAATTATATAACAGCAGTAATCAAATAAAATTGTGGTGCGATTTCACAGGTTCCATGCACAACAGCATTTTGATAAAGCAGGAATGCAAAAACATGCACACGTTTACAGTTAGATATAAGTGTCTACTTAAGACGAGGGACACTCGTCGGGAGGTGTATCAGTGCTGATGCTTTTCAGGAAACACGGTGCAGTTACTTCCTCCTGCGGTGTTTGCGCGAGCAGACGAAGGGACGTTCACGAATCTTTAAATCAAGAGAAATTACCACATGCGCGATAAGGACGAAAAAATTAAGAGAGAGAGAGAGGAGAGAGAGAGAGAGACGCCTTTAGCACAACTCTAATTTCATCTCTGCGAAGGCATGAAATCAAAGTGTTCGAAATGATAAAGACAATTTTCTCTCCCAGCAGACGTCATGAGAAGCTTCCCCAAAGCAGCGCTGGATGCTCGGAGAGCGTAAAGAAACTGAGTACGCGTTCTGTGGGAACGTTCGCCACGAACAAAGCGTGATAAAGCGGGACTGTCTTTATATATGTGAGTGAAAGCTAACTAT
This sequence comes from Rhipicephalus microplus, assembly GCF_043290135.1. NCBI lineage: Eukaryota > Metazoa > Arthropoda > Arachnida > Ixodida > Ixodidae > Rhipicephalus > Rhipicephalus microplus. Next base: position 351,005,985 of record NC_134710.1, on the reverse strand, counting down.
AATAGTTGAGAGTTGATTTGCGAAAATTTTCTTGGATGACCATAACGAAAACAAACTGGGTGCTGTTTTAGTGACAGCGACACTAGTGCCAGTGAATTCAGGATGATTACTTAGCGTTCTCGAACACCGATATAAAGTGCATGGTAATACAGCCACACTTCGTTGTTTCTACCTTCTAGTCACCTTAGGCGAACGCATTCAGATGTTTTTCTATTTTTGACCAAGTTTCACCGGAAGTTTTGCATTTGTCATCATTTGAGGGTATAACAATATACTACGAATGGGGTAAATACTGCAGTGGCAAGGTCTCATCCCAAGCACTGCATCAGTGGACGAGCGGTTACAGAATCCAACTGCCATCTAAAAGGTACCAGTTTCGATTTGCAGTGTCACCAAACGTTATTTTGTAGAGGTTGCCCGGACTGAGAATATGCGTTGCAGTGGGTACTCATTTCTTAAAAAGGTGGCTTTCACGCTCTTTTCTTTCACTCCCATTTTGACCAAAAACGCTGTGCCTTGCTCCTTAATAAATTACAAAATTCAAGGTTCATATTTTCCGCTCCATAATCTGTTATCGCAACAGTGCCCTATTGCCAAAATACCAATATCATACCTGCTATATTACTTTTCACGTGTTTGGATATTCAACCAGCGGTCAGTGATTACGATGTTTTGAAAAAATCTAGACATGCAGCGAGCTAATTGCTTGCGGCAAGGTTGACTGCCTTTGTCGAGACAAGTTTTCATGCTGATTTGGTTGGAATTTGTACATGCAGCCAGACAAAAGGGCACGGACAGGTAAAGAAGACAAAAACAGAGTGATTAGTTTGCGTCTTCTCTCTCGCTACCTGTCATGTTGTGCGCTTTCAGGTAATGCAGATGTCAATAGATAAAAAGAAGTATAGCAGCTAATCGAGCTCAGCTGAGAGGGTCTCTGATTGTTCAGAGCGAAACAGAACAATGGCAAATTGTTTTGCGTCATACAGAGATAGACTCTGCTTTGTTGTTATTACAGTAAATTTTTAAAGCAAAGTTTATTTTATATTTACACAGTGCCAGCACAGATGAAAAATTCATGGACAAAATCTGTGCATTCAGCTCGGCTAGGTTTGTGCCCTAAATAGTAATTGCCAGCTGGTATTACAATATGCATAAATATTACACACACATACAACCACAGCTGATAGCTTGTTTATTCTGATTGAAATTGATTGTTGAAATCGATATATTCGATCAACGCATTGTGTACAAGATATGCCATGTAGAGGAGCTATGCCCTAAAGTAATCTTCGCTGGTTGGCTCCATTTTCCCCAATTTCTTGCTAATGACTGTGCATTTTCAATTGAAAGAACTTTTTCGAATGCACAGATTTTGTGTATGGTTACATTTATTTTCATGTGGTGTAAAAAGAAATTGCTCAATATAATGGCTCAAAAGAAAGAACTAGAAATGAGTTCTGCGAAATCATTATTATATTTACTCTAAAGCATAAAAACGACTTTTCAGTTAAAAGATACATACATACATACATACATACATACATACATACATACACTCAGTGTAAATAATAGGATGAACGGCTATAAAACAACAATTATATTACACTTGTTTTGAATATAAGAGTCCTAAAGAAAGTAATTTACAAGAAGAATCCCTCGGCATTGTTATGTCTGAACTCAGAATTTCTCTGACCTTCTTGAAACTGCTTGATTGCTAGTTTCTGCTGCTGCCCAGTGACAAGCAGTGTTTATAAGAAACACAAGAAGAAAGGCCCTGACAATGTCATGCTAAAAAAAGCTGTGCCTGAAAACTTGGTACATGTCTGCCATATTACTCTATTTACACAGCTCGGCTCATCCACAACACAGTAACAGGCCATGTTAGGACACCTGGGCTGAAAAATTGGCACAGCGCACAGAAACTCTAGACAATACAACAATACTACAATTCTGAGAAGCTAACCTCCTCGGTGCAAACACTGTTTCAATTGACAGTTGTAAACCTTATTTCATTGTTAAAAGCGCTCCTCAAAATTGCTTCAAAGTTTGCAGATCAGCACAGTTTCCATACAGCTGTCTGCTGTCTGATTTAAAAAAAATTCATTTCGCTGGTGGGCAAAGACTGTACACTAAGTATGTGAGATGATGTTCCAATGCCCTGCATGTATGTCTTGCTCTTGGCCTTAACTGCAATGTTGCTCACCAGATATGTGTAAAATCGCAACCTATAGTATGCCACTACAAAGTAATTATGTTTCATGTACATGAAACAGGAACCACAATAAAAGAACATGAGAACACTTACCTTCGCATAGTTTAAAAATATCTAAAGAAAGAGTTTTCACAGCTTATCTGAGTATAGTAATAATAGTAATAAGCACTCCGTTACTTCTTCTTTCAAATTCATTTAGTCGCCAGCTTCAATATTAGAGTATGCCAGTAGCCCTTGTATAGCTAAACAATAGTACATACACGTTCAAATGATAGGAATACATGCTATAGCTACATATAAATTAAAATGATTAGTTTCAGTACTAATATGAGGAAAGCGGCATAAATGATGTCATTTGCATAATACACAATTACATTACGAAGAAACCAATCCGAGCAAACGCTACTAAAAAACTTAACTCACAGTAAAAGTGGAGAAGTAGATTGTATATGGACGGACAGGCAGTGGCATAACAATACACAGGTACTAAAACCTAACGTTGGATATAATGGTAGTGAGGATCCTCTTTTACACAAATAAAATAATCCACGTAGAAGCACTTCCCAAAGCTTATACGCACTTGAAATCACTGGTGCTTTACAAATGAGTGTATACTGAAGGAATATATTGACTAAGTACAACATTACCGCATTCATGGCTTTACTTGCTGTACTACAAACACAGTTACCATCACCGACTATGAATGCTTGTTCTATAGAAGTTAAATGCAGAGATACACAGGCCCTTCGATTAACATGCATGTTATCAACTTCAGTTCAAAGTTATTGGCCCACTATATTAAACGTGCTCTAAATTAGCTTTATGGTTTGATATCTTACATAGAAAATTTAATCAATGTAGAATACTACAGCTCAAAGGAACTGCTGAGTAATGCCCTGCTGAGAAGCTAAACTGCAGCTGCACAGAATGTTACTACACAGTTCAAACTGCAAGCAAGCTAAATGCAAAAGTGTACAATTGGTATATGTATGCTGATAATTACAGCTGTCGTGTTTTCAAACGTCAATCACTAGTATTAAGAAATAATAAAAAGAAAAGAAGTCTCAACAAACACACAAACAGTGAACACTGGCAATATATCTCATGATAAAAGGGGATAACTACCATGTTAATTTTCCAGACATAATAATCTAATAAAATATTTTCTGATTCGACTTTACACTAAGTACGAGAAGCCGATCACAGATGAATTCACTAGGCAACAAAAGTCAGACTGTGTTACAACAGGCACTGTTGATAACTCTTGAGCTATCTATTCATATCTTGAGCTATCTTGAGCTATCAAACGTGGTAAATAGGCAGCTCACCATGCAGCGTAGACCAGCAAATGGGCAGTCTAGAAGACACAAAGCACTTGAAGATTATGTGTGTGTTTTTTGCTTATATCTTTTAATCTAAAACGAAGAAAACCTTTCGAAAATGCACTTCATAAGGGAAAAGTATTCGTATACAACAAATACCCTTACAATCTTCCAATTCATTTCAATGGGATCCTACAGCTGCTATGTACACGCATGCCGAATGCGCATGGGAGTAGGAGCCTCTGTCAGGCAATACGACCTTTAGCTCTTACTCCTCTTTCTGTATCAGAAAGAAATCAAATAAACTTCAAACTTCAAACTTCAAACTTCAAACACTCACCATTATTATTGATGTCAGTGTCATGCCTGATGAATATGCTGTGTCCTGCACACAACACGAAAAGAACACTCCAAACATGGTTTGCGTGTGTGCTGGGTGCATCGCACTGCTGCTCAAGTAGACTAGCCATGGAGTGGGAGATGGAGAGCCATGACTTTGAGGCACATCGAGAGTAACGTTTGAAGATTAACAATGCATATCTAGGTCAGGTACAATTTGCAGAAAACAATTTATCATTATGCCAATGTGGGGAACATGTTGGTAGGAAATACAACATGCCACAACACTGAGAACGAAAAAAGCTACATCAGGTAGAAGGTGCATATACTGCCCCTGTGCTGTCTGAGGCTTGTACGATGGGTCTTTCTCCGTGGAAGTTGTAAACAGCCAGGCAATTTTCACCACAACTTATTATTTCCTTCCAGAGCACTTGATCCACAGAGTAAGTCACAAGCACGGGAGATTAATAAGGAATCAAAGTGTTTGTGCTCGTTAAAAGGGACAAATTTTCAGCCCCAAATAAAAGGAGTTTAATTCATAAGCAGCAGGGTTTCCACTTTCAACATTCTCAATTATCTCGCAACTTCTACAATTGTTCAATTAGCATTTTGTGTGAGCATAGTAGAAGCATCCACTGCTATCAACCGTGTATGGGTTTTTAATGTGTGCACACTAGGTCGTGTTTACCTGTTTGTGTGTGTTTTCAAAAACTAACCTTGCAACCAGCCGTTAGGCAGTTTTGTGCCTTCGAAGTTCCCAGGAAGATTACTGTCCTTCCAAATGAGGCTATCATTCATGCTTCCAGACCACTTCCAGGTTCGCTGGACGATAACAGTCTCACCAGGGACAGTGACTTGCACATTTAGAGAGCACGAGCCGTTCCTATTTCCACAGAGGCGCTTGAAGTTGTGAGAATGCTTGGTTTTCCAGAGCGTTCAACCAGGACCTTAACTTACTATGCAATGTGTGAAGAGGCAAAAAAAATATATTTGAAAAATCATCAATAAAAGCACTCTCTTCTAATCCCTTTTTCGCTATAACGCAGAGCTATCAGTTTGTCAAAGTGCGGAAATTTGATATATTCACTTTGAAACAAAGTGTAGCCCCATGTAGGCTTTACATACCACGATAAGTATGTCCTGGTGAAGTATAGTGTTACAAAGCAGCAAGTCTCTATAAAACTAATGTTTCAAAATAACATTAATTCCTCAAGTTCAACCTGCCTCCTGTAAAGTAAATTCACATTACCTCTCCGGCTATCAAACGTGGTAAATATACAGGCTCATCTTAGTTAATAAACTCGCTTATATGAAGTCACGAAAATCTGCTGACGTATTTGCCCCTTACCCCTCTGTATATTAAATGTATGTATATAACGAGAGTAGTAAATTTTGCATACTTGAACTTAACATGAGAAAACATTACATCTGCTGGGCTGAAAAACTTGCAAACGTTATAATACTACATGAATTGCAACAAATTTAGTTCCCCAAGTTCAACTCACCGATGGCAGAGCAATTAGTAGCCGTCAGTGGCATCAGGGATCGAGTGTTCTCAGAGTCCAAGAGGCAAAGAACGTCTGTAGGCTAGAAGCTGCAGATGACGTAAAAATGAAAGGCGACCCAGGCGTGCTCGTCTACAGGTAATGTTCAATAACTGCCCGTGGATCACTGTAGCCAAGGCTCTAGTGCCCCGCAAAACGATGGCCAGACGGACTCAAAAACCTGTAGTTATCCGGTACTGATCTACAACTTCATTTAAAGCAAAGCACTGGTGAAATGTTTTGCTGTTTCTGAAGGCTGGAGGGATGCTTTACGTTCATGGGCTCTCGTACTTGAGAGTTCGCCAAAAAACAGTCTATGCACGCTGCCAAAGCAACATAATCCACAACATAAAGTAGCATCTTGCGACTTCGGCTCGACACATCACGGCGCTCGGACTATGGTTATAAAAGAAGCAGAAGCGACGAGTTAATAGACAAAAACGCCAAGCCCCTCCACTTCAACATCACAAGGCAAAACAGTCATCAACGTTGTCTTTCAATTTACTGTCACACATGCACAACCTCTTCACAAGTGTTCAAAACGTCAACACAGAACCACTGTTCGCAACGAACATCGTTTCGCTCCCGAAGACTGGACTGCTCACAAGTAAAAAGAAGCGCACGGGCTAACCAGTGGCGAACCAAGAACCCAACAGAGCGCGTAGTGCATGCGTAGCCGTACGTAATTGGGGTCACACAAGTAACGTGTCAAAACGCTGTCCATCCGAAACATCACACAGGAGCGAACTGAGGGACTGGAAAGCGAAGCGACCGAACTGTTACCGGCACACAAACACACATTGCAGGCTTCTTGAGTGCTAGTTGCCGTCGATACACCGGCGCCTATCCCCGCTTGATAAACACACCGACGCAAAGGCTTCGCTGCGTTTCATCGTACACCATGACACCGCAGCAGCTTTCCACACTGCTTACACGCACTGAAAGAGGAGCCGTAATCACAACGCATCCGTTCGAACGCTGAAGTAACTCATTGAGAAGCGTTTGTTAGAATCAGCAGCAACACACCTGCACTGTTCACGGCGCCGTGTTGTCTTCGAGTACTGCGGATCACGTAAGGACGTAAGTGAGCGCTTAAAAAAACACTTGCGCGTTTTTCACGACGACGCAAAATTTGCTCTTATGTGCCAAGAGTAAGGTATGACGAACACGACAATGGTTCTTAATGAAGGAAGTGTTTTGGCAACGTCATAAGATGACCTGATGTGGAGAGTACTGCTTTCGAAACAATCACAAACTGCAATTGTAGGTCAAGCCATTGTCTGCTCGCGTTTGACGTCTACTTCGATGAGAGCATGCGGCGGTGATTTCGTTTACTCGACGCAATTATTCTCATTTCAAGTGGTTGCTGCCTCACGTAGAATAGGTATGAGTGGCTGGCTTCACCTTTAAATGATATTCTTACGCCAATTTAAATGGCAGTTAATGGTCAAAGAGACAAATTCAGCCAAAGTTTGCTCGAGAATCGTGAAGGTTTGCGCATTTACGGTGTCATTTACAATTACTGGAGCCATTTAATCTTAACTGTTTGCCCTATTAACGCGTCCCACATCGGTTTCCGTACATTGAATGTGAAAAAGCTTGATTTGTTTGTTGTTTCGTGCTTAATCATGCACACCCTTAATCCGTTTTGGTTTGTTAAGCACGCACCCGTTCCAGATCGCCCCAAAGTGCATCGGCAGTAGCAGTTCAGAGATCGTGCCCATTACAGTTGGAGCCAATCGACGTATACGAGAGTACAACCACATAATAGGCTCTGAGAACGGCCAACTGAAATGTTTCGCTTTTTTTATTTCCAATAGCGTGCTGGTAATGGACTCCCATTAACCTCGTTGGGAGTAATTTCCCACGAATGTAGCAAGCACCACGAGTTCTAATTTTAATTGGATGATGTGGGACGCAACACAACAAGATGACAATTAAGGTTGACAGTATATCGTGCCGTGTTCGAATTCATCGACTACCCACGTAGCGACTACCCACGTAGCTGGTTTTCATCTAACCACAAGTCTTTAAGTGCATAAGTTTAAGCTATTGACGCCCAATAGGATTATTTTTACTGTGACTCAAAGCTTATTGAATGACTGTGGTTGTAAATACTGTCCATTTCGTAAAAGGAAAGCAGCACACGAGACTCAAAGAGCCTAAATGAATAAAAACGCGCCAGCAGTCATCAGGCTGCCCTACATAGCCGTGTAATAACTCAAAATCAGCCACAACACCCAGATATTCCACCACGCCTGCAAGTTCAAAATAGCCACAATGTTCCTAAGAGTGGTTCGGACCACTCTTTGTATTTTCTCGTAGCCACGCTGTATTTACGCACAATTTTGCTTCGTGAATCCACTTTGGAGCATTTTTCTGTGACGTAAGCAAATATAGCAACTGCATCACCATAACTGACATGTTCCTCGGAAGTAGCACTGCCCTTTATCGCAGCGGCCGATGTGAAAACAATGGCCTCTTACAACTTTTTTCTCGCTTCGTGACTCGACTTACGCGACAAAATTTCTTTTGCGCGAAAATTTGCTCGTAAGTGAGTTTTGTGAATCCGACCTCTAGTGCATGACAACAAATTCTATAGCATTGTAACTTTTCAAAGAACGTGAAATGCTGAATGTTGTAGAAGGCCTTACTAAAATCAACAAACATACCGAGAACAGCATGTTTGTTTTCACATTGAGATGTGAACTCTTTTTGTTCTAATAACGCTCTTTTCGTAGATCGATGTTTCCTAAATACAAACTGAGTTGGAAAAATCACGTGTTTTTCAAAAAACTGGTGCATTTGACGATGAATGTGCTTTTCTAACCCTTTCGAAAACACCGGCAGAATAGATATGGGTCTGTAGTCTTGAATATCATATTTGTCACATTTTTAAAACAACACACTGAATTTTGTTATCTGCATTCTTTCGGGAAAGGTTGCACTTCAAAAAAAAAAAAGATTGAAAATGTGAGTGATATAAGAAAAAAGGATATCCAGCACATGTTTAATGGGTCTATTCTGCATACCATCAACATCACGAGAAGAAGAATTCCTAAGTTCCAAGAAAACGGAATAAATATCCTCAACCACCGCAGGCTCACAAAATATAGAGGAAAAATTTCCATCTGGTAGAAATAGAAGAAAATCCTTAGACATTTCATTATGTGTATCATTTACTAAGTGGTCATTCAATATACTTGCAAGTTCAGCTCCTAATACGCTGTGCCCATTATAGTCAGATTATCCACGCTTGCCCATGTTGTAACACGGTTCAAAAATAAGTTCACCTTCGTCCATAAGGCGTGAATCTTATCTGTGCTAGTTTTTATTTCGGTATGTGTGTAGTGCAATCTGCGCTTGCTAATTTTCCTATTTAATCAATTTCTCTATACTTTATATTCTTTTATTATGTCAGAATTTCTATTTGCAAGAAATTTGTGATAAATTTAATATTTATGTTTAATTATGTTGAGCAAGTTCCGGGTCACACATGGCTTACGGGTTATCTCCTTCAAACGAACTTGTTTTTCGGGGAAGTAACGTTTATAAATATCGAATGTTTCGTCTAAGAATGTCTTGTAGCCTTCATCTAAGTTTTTCATCGAAAGGATCACAGTAAGGCTACTACCAAGCAGTTCGTTTCTAAAATCTTTTAGGCTAGACCCAGAGATATCTTGAATGATTACCGTCCGCTTCTTACGTTCTCGTAAGGTGCCTTTTTTATTAAAGAGAATAATAGGAAGATGGTCGCTAATACTCTCAGACAAAACTTCTGCAAAGATGTTCTCATTGACATTTGTAATGAACATATCTAGTAAAGATGCACTGTTTTCTGTAATCCCCGCCACGGTGGTCTAGAAGCTAAGGTACTCGGCTGCTGACCCGCAGGTCGCGGGGTAAAATCCCGGCTGTGGTGGCTGCATTTCCGATGGAGGCGGAAATGTTGTAGACCCGTGTACTCAGATTTGGGTGCACGTTAAAGAACCCCAGGCGGTCGAAATTCTGGAGACCTTGACTACGGCGTCTCTCATAATCATATTGTGGTTTTGGGACGGTAAACCCCAGAAATCAATCAATCAATCAATCAATCAATCAATCAATCAATCAATCAATTTGCTTTCTGTAATCATGGTCGGTGAACTGGCAGTATTTTGAAAGCCATTTTGTGGAATATTTGCATTCAGAGTTTGTTGTGGTGTAGAGTTGCATAACATATCAATGTTAGAGTCTCCTCCCGATACCCGAAAGTACGCATCGTCTAACGAAAAACGTAAAAGCGTCTCATAAAAACAAAATAAGCCATCAAGGTTTCTGTCCAGTGGCCTATAACACACTGAAAAAATTTGTTTACCGGATCGAACTGTAAGCACTTCAAAATCATCACACAACCCAAAATTCAGAAAGCAATTCACATTGCGTGCTTTTCTTCAACAGTAACAGAATACCACCCTCACGATGCGTCGGGTGATTTAATCAGGAACATTGATAAAAAATGAAAGGGAGCGCTTCATCCTTATCTTTGCACCATATTTCAATAAGCAGTATAACGTCGAACATAAATGAAAAAGCATGGGTGAAAAGTCGAAGGTCGTCTAGTTATTTTTTAAGAGAACGAACATATAAGTGCAAACATTTCAAAGATATTTTACAACAGAATTTCAGTCAGGTGGGTAAGTATTCTTCTTTCAAGTGTAGGCTGTGCTGTTTATTTATTGTATGCTGAACATTTGACGCATTGGTTAGATGAAGGATGTCTCAATTAACTTGAAAGCACTGCAGAGTTACTGTTTATTCTTCCTAAGAGAGCTCTAGCAGATTAAATTCAAGAAAACACTTGAGTTCTTTTCTTTGAATTATTCGCGCATGTTCAAGTTGATGACACAACTTTTGAGAAAAGAATACAAGAAATAAACTTGCAAAAAGCCACAAATAAAAAACAAGAATGATCACATGAAATCATGGTTGCTACTGGCGGTTACTTTTCGCCAAATTGGCAAATTTAAGACGCCCGTGATGATGTCAAGTTATAAGTGCGATATGCTACATTTTTGATCATTTTCGGCTTAGGTCTCGACCAAGTTATGCATTGTATACTCAGTGTCTTCAACAGGATGGGCGACAACATTTTTTTTCTATTTTTAGTAGTATAAGATCCTGCCGTTGAAGGTGCAATTTAGTAGCTTTGTCTTGTTTTTCGTGTGTATCTCCTAATTCACCTAGATCCTGAAGGCACTGGTGCGTTCGTCAGCAAACTCTCAGCAAAATTTATTTCAGTACACTGCTTCGCGACGTGGTGATGTTATACTGTGTTTTTTCAGGGCTTTAAGAGCTTTCAGTTTCTTGAACGTTTCCCTTCTACCCCGCCGTGTTAGTCTAGTGGCTAAGGTACTCGGCTGCTGACCTGCGGGTCGCAGGATCAAATCCCGGTTGCGGTGTCAGCATTTTCTATGAAGGCGAAAATTTCGTAGGCCCATGTGCTTCAGATTTGGGTGCACGTTAATGAACCCCAGGGGGTCGAAATTTCCGCAGCCCTAATGTACGCGTCTCTCATGATGATATGATGGTTTCGGAACGTTAAACTCCGTATATCAATCAATCAATGAAAGCTTCCCTTCTGAGGTGTCTCGGCAGTGGCGGGTGTTCCTACCACAGCTCCAACTGGGCTGAATAGCTCGTTACTGCTTAGCACCCCTTAACTTAGAGTGCAGAGTTTAATTATTACCATACTCTTCTTGAGAGCTATACAGTCGGACTTCTTGGGCAGCCTTCTGAAACTGCAGAGTGACGAATGCGACAAATACGAGGTACTTTCGAACTTATTTTCCTTGCTTTGTAATCTAGGTTTTCAATTATGAGACCCGTGATTCCACCGTAGCAAAATTCTCTCATTGTTTAAATTAAGAGTGCAATACGTAGACACGTACAGAATAGACAAGAACCATCTCAGCCAATGAACAATTAGGACAGATTATGTAAATCTGCAAAAGAGCTATGCGCGGTGTCTCTCTCTTGTTGTCGTGACTGCTTCATCTTGTATTGGCTACAACAGCAACCATCACAAACTTCAGTTCTGGGGCGCTACCATTCAGGAGCGCTGCTAGTGCCTCCATAATCTTTCACAGTGCTTCCATGGTGAAGCGGCTGATCTGACTGGCAGCGAAAAACATCAGTATGATTTAAGGTTTTTAGATGGTACACTTCTTCACAGTGCTATATATAATTAGAAATTTTCGTTACTAGGCACACCACACATATGTAGAGTGGCGACTTTTTATAAAAAATTGAGGAAAAGTTAATTTTGGTGACATTTTGCTCATCCTTTGGCTAATTTCATTAGAAAGTCAATGACAACCCTGCATGAAATCGACAACACACAAGTTTTAAGCACGGTGCTTTCAATTGAAGCCCAAAATGCGCGGCCACGGGGAACTATTTTTCACCATTACCGAAGGACCTTTTATCAGATTCATTGACGACGCAAGGTATCAGTTGATTGCTTCTTGCATAATTTTGAAAACAATTATGCATGAGAACTGCTAATCATGCGGGAGGAACGAAAACTCAGAACACTGAAAATACGGACACTCAATAAATATTGTACAGTCTGCGAGTCTAAGAGAACAACCATTTACTTAAACTGACCACACACAAAAAAAACTGACAGAGAAATATATATATAGAGAGAAATACTTTTATTTCGAAAAAAACGACACGATGAGCGTCCAATATGAAGAAGCAAATACCATGTATTCCGGGGTGTTAGGAGCCGCGTCGGTGCCCGCAGCGGACCCAGTAGGTAGCATGGAGCTGGGTGGTGGTCGTCATTCCTCAGGCCATGGGGACGTTAGAACACCAGAGAGCTGAGGCAGAGGGCCAGGCGTAGAGGAAAACTTAACAAGACGTTTATTTGCAACATGTTGGACAGTAACGTCCGAACGACGACTCTTCTCGCGACTTTCTCCTGATTTCTTCTGGCGGGCTGCTCCCGCTGCCTCACCGTGCAGTTCCGAAGATAGGGGCGGAATGTCTCTTCGGGGAACCAACCACTCAAGGAGAGCACAACACAAGTATCCCTTCACACACGTGGCAGATGCACGTGGCACACGTTCGGGGACTCGGAAGCGACCATGCAGGAGAAATTCACGGCAGTCGCTCCTGTAGCACACAACCGGCCTTCCGCACATTCCAGAGGGGCCCGCCCGTAGCCACTGCCCCGCAGGCGAAGCGCAACACCGAGACAAAGACAGCCGGTGCAGGTGACAACCCGCACCCCACAAAAGAATGTCCGAGATGACGGGAAGGCACGCTTGGGGGCATCCGGCACAAGGACTTCGTTACTGCTTTGTAACAGCTTCCCGGGCAGTCGGCCGAGACCTCGACGTACAAAAGTCATCTACCTTTGTGGGGAGAGGTTGATGAAGACAATGATGATGTGCTGAAGCCGTGGACACCTCGATGCGGCTCTGCTGCATTCCTCTGCCACCCCCGGTGATCTGGAGTCTATGGTAGCGTCGTCCAAAACGGGAGAAAGGCTCCCATTCTGCTGGCCAACATTCCTTCTCGAAAGACAGCACCTGTGTCCACCACGCGAGAAACACAACCGTCAAGCAGGCAAGCGCCCATACTCTCTTCCCGAGACCCACCAGGCTTTTACTTCATCCAAAACGACCTGTTCTTCATTACAATAGCAGCAGCAATTCCAAGAACCCAACCTGAAATAGGCTGCTCAAATTCACAAACGCGTGTCGCGATAAAGCACAAGTACAAAAAAAGCAATTGTAAACTTGTCATAAAAAATGGAACCTAAGTACCCAAGCCAGATTACCTGACGCCATCAAGATCCCTAGAAACAACAACTTAAGCCGTCAGCGTTGCATTCGATTTGCCTCTCTTGTAACGAATTTCGAAAGAGTATTGTTGCAATAGCAAGCTCCAGCCAAGTAGCCGGCCGTTCTTAGGCGACATCGTTTGCAAGCACGTGAGGGGACAGTGGTCCGTCTCGATAATAAACTCTGATCCCGCGAGATAGCATTCGAGCTTCTGAACCGCCCATACAACACAGGCGCATTCTTAGTTTGCGGCTTGCATATAGCACGGGATGTTCCTCTCCTGTGTTGTTTCTCTGACACAATGTGACGCCCATGTCGCGGTCACTTGCATCGCACTAAACCACGAAGGGTCCAGCGTAGTCGGGGGCTTGAAGTACAGGTTGGCTTGTGAGCGCATTTTTCAACGCTAATAATGCCCTCTCTTTCTTTTCGTCCCACTCCAAGATCTGAGGTTCGGTTTTTCTACACGCTGACAGGTGTCGCAGGTTCTGACGAAATTTTCTATTTCCCGGAAACAACCCGGCCAATAGTATTCTTGCAGCAGGCGATCCTTCTTTTTTTTTGACCCCCAAGTAACCCGACCATGAGCTACCGTGAGCTAAGTGTAAAAGATCATAGCGGTAACGTTCCGGTACCACTAACTGATCAAACTGCCCCCGTCTGCGATCTAGATACTTACGATAAAGTATCCCGGCCCTGTTCTCATACATCACGTTTTTCTTTGAAATACCCTCGTTACTCTGACTCCTTATATTTTGAAGAGTGTGGTCTGCTCTTTGCTGCGCTGTCAGGGACGATCGATACACTCCCAGCAAAGTCTGCAGGCTACTAGATGCAGGAGTAATCATTTTCTCACAGACATTTCCAGACTCAAGAGAGTCTCCCTTGTTTTCATCCGCACCTTCCTCGCTCACTTGATCTGTGCTTGGTGTGGTAATCGTGTCTACCGTGTTCGCGGGCTCTCCATCTCCGGCTTTTTCGGTGATTCTCGGGGGGACATCGAGCGGTGCAGCTCTAGTTGCGAGTTCTCGCGCCTTTGAGCGAGTGAGCGCGCACACAGCCCCCTCCCAGTACGCTAGGTTCTTCTGTCCTAGGAAGCAATCGCATCTGTTTGAAAACAAGTATGCATACTGCATTGGCAAATAAGCAGATACCGCAGCCTCTGTGTGCAATGCGCCAAAGGGGCCCTCGATGCATACCTTAGCAATCGGAAGGCATATGCTTGATGGTTCCGCTGCTTGTTTATTCCAAGCGCACTCTCCTGTGAAATGTTCAGCTTCAACATACGAGGGATGGACCACGTCCATTGTCGCTGCCGAATCCCGCAGCACGCGACACTCTTTTCCATTTACTATCACCTCTATGATATATATCGGCAGCAGTCGCATGTTTTCACCCTCGGTGTCGACTGAGAGGCAAACAACTTTTGGACTCTTGCAGACGGCCGCAATGTGACCTGGCTTGTGGCATTTATAGCACACACGTGGTCGCCTCTTTTCAAATGCACTGTTCTGGTGCTTTTCCTTAACCGTGGTCTTATTACTTACCTCCCGTTGCTTTTCGGGATCAGTGCTGCGCTCTGAATTCTCTCGGACTGAATGTCCCCTCCACCCAGTTGCCTTTTTGATCTGGCCCTCCCGCAGGGGAATTTCTCTTCTATCAAGCGTGCGGCGCAAAACAAAATCCTCCGCTAGCTCCGCGGCCCTTGATACAGTGGTTACCTCCTCCCTGTCTTGCACCCAGAGCCTAACGTCTTGGGTCAAACGACGGTAAAACTGCTCGAGTCCGAAACACTCCACAATTTTCTCTTTATGCTTGAACGCCTTAGCCTCTTTGCGCCACTCCCTCATATTAGACATTAAGTTGTATGCGAAATCAGCATATGACTCGTCTTTCTGCTTTACGGCGTTCCGGAACTTCTGCCTGAATGCTTCTGCTGACAACCTATATTTCTTTAGCAGACTCGACTTAACTTGGACGTAATCATCTGCTTCCTCTTTTGTCAAGCGGGCAATTACCTCGGCAGCCTCACAGGGTAGTAGGGTAAGCAAGCACTGCGGCCACATCGTTTTGATAACACGCGCCTTCTCGCATGTGCGCTCGAAATTTACCAAGAACAGACCCATGTCCTCTCCGGAGCGGTAAGGTTGCATTAGGTCTTTCATCCTGAACGACTTCCGTTCTACTTCGCTAGACGCTTCGCTACCTTTCCTACTACTTCGAGCCTTGAGCAGCTCGATTTCAAAGCGCTTAATCTCAAGATCCCTTTCTGCTGCTTCGCGTATGAGCCTCTAATTTCTCTTTTCAGCTTTGCGCCTTTCATATTCGTCTATCAGCTCTAGACACTCTGAGAGCTCGTCGTCGTCTGCGTTAAGGTTCTCAATAGCCTCGATAATCTCTGGCTTTCTCATTTGTTCATGAACATCCAAACCCAAACTTTTAGCTAACTCTAGCAAAAGCGGTTTTTTCAGTGCCTTCAGATTCATGGTTGCTAAAAGTGCTGCTAACTTCACTACTACTAGGACGCTACGTTCCCACGCACAGGTCAACGTAGAGTAGTTATCCAAAATTACCACTTTTCCTACAAAACTCTAGATAAAGCCTGGTAAAATCTCAGTGAAGAAAAGTAAAGCACTCACCACACCCTGAAGCCATGATCTTGGCCGAGACGATCCCGATGCTGGCCCGAGCTTGTTGCGACTTGGCGTGAGCAGAATCCCGTCGCTGCCATCCAGTTGTTATGAGCGGCGTCGGTGGCCGCAGCGGACCCAGTAGATAGCATGGAGCTGGGTGGTGGTAGTCATTCCGCAGGCCATGGGGACGTTAGAACACCAGAGAGCTGAGGCAGAGGGACAGGCGTAGAGGAAAACTTAACAAGACGTTTATTTGCAACATGTTGGACAGTAACGTCCGAACGACGACTCTTCTCACGACTTTCTCCTGTTTTCTTCTGGCGGGCTGCTCCCGCTGCCTCGCCGTGCAGTTCCGAAGATAGGGGCGGAATGTCTCTTCGGGGAACCAACCACTCATGGAGAGCACAACACAAGTGTCCCTTCACACACGTGGCAGATGCACGTGGCACACGCGCGGGGACTCGGAAGCGACCACGCAGGAGAAATTCACGGCAGTCACTCCTGTAGCACACAACCGGCCTTCCGCACATTCCAGAGGGACTCGCCCGTAGCCACTGCCCCGCAGGCGAAGCGCACAGCCAAGACAAAGACAGCCGGTGCAGGTGACAACCCGCACCCCACAAAAGAATGTCCGAGATGACGGGAAGGCACGCTTGGGGGCATCCGGCCCAAGGATTTTGTTACTGCTTTGTAACAGGGGTAAGACAGACATACATAATAAAAAGACACCTCCGCGACGCGAACAAAGTTCAAAACAGGTCAAAGTTTCCTACATATTACTAAATCGATGGCTCTAACTTTGCTGAAATAATCAAAAGCAAAAAAAAAATTAAATTTCGGTCCTCTCCTAAATACCGTAAGTAGTGCCCCTCCCGATAATTTCCTAATTAAGTCCAATATTATTACTGAATAATAGTCGCATTTTTAAATGAACTCATCGTCATACTTCTAGCAATGTTGACCCTCACAGTTGCGGAGCAGTGGCGGAGCAACCACTGGAGCATAATTAGGGAATTGACCTCATTTTCTAGCGCGTTCCTTCATCTGTCGCCCACAGGAGGAAAACAGTAGAAAACAAAAGTATATCCTCCGGTACTTTGCGACTTATGTGAGGTCACCGGACCAGAGCAGCAGCATCATCCCGATAAGTTTCAGTTATTGAGATATCTCCGACCCCACCACGGCCACCCAAATCTGTACGAAGCAGCGCGTACGCTAGGGGCACTATCTCTGAATTGTGAATATGAAGGTTCAGCCGAGCGTCTGTTATGGCTACTACATAGGGCCCATTAAAAAGCAGCAGCTCTTCAAACTGCTGTATTTTGTTTAAAGTACGCCTTGCTTTAACACACAACAGCATCAATGGCTCTTTTGTTTGCTGTTACGTTTAAAGAGTTATTGCCTCCTTGCGACCACTGGCATTGTCATGTTTTACAGCTACTACATTATTTTCAACTCATTCCATGTAAATTATGGATATTAAAGGATAATAAAGGGATACTGAACAAAAGTCTTGCCTTCAAGATTTCCCACCAAATTGAAAGATTGGATCATCGAATTGATAGAGACATCTTTCATTCCAGGCAGTAACTACAGGAAAATAATGAACATAATGAGTTTTTCGCGAACTACCGCGTCTAGCGGGAGCTCCATGAAATAAAGGAGGCAACGTCACAGATTTCGAAAACAGGTAAGCCAATAGTACTGGCCGTCACCCACGTCTCTCGATGCGCTCAGCTCCACCATCAGTTTGGTACAAATTTTCCGGCTGAGATGAAACATCAGTGCTTTTGTGAAAGGGCGACAGTGGTATGAAACGAGAGGTGGACAAAGACAAGGAGACTACAAGAACACTTGCACACTGTTTGCGCCTCGGAGATGGTTCAGTCACGGCTCGCGCTAGAGTGCAAACGCTGCACGCTGACAATCCATCAAAAATAGAGCCAACTGTTCAAAAATACGGACAATTAACTCTGTTCATCGATACCGTCGCAACGTCTTAGTAGAATTTTGAAATTTTGACAGTTGTCCAATTTCCGCCCAGTATCCCTTCAAGTTATTCAAAAAATAGTGTGCCGTTACGCTCTAAGGCAAAAGGGTGTTAAAAGTGTGTGTGGTTCGTCCTTTTGGGGACTAATCGGGCTGCCACAACCATTAACTCCTTTAGGACTAACGGCACCGGGTTTAATATTTAGTCCCCAAAGACGAGCTCAAGGGACTAACATTTAGTCCTCACAATTACACCTTAGTGAGTAACCGTTAGTCTCACAATTAACCTCGAAAGACTAACATATAGTCCTCACATTTGCACCTTAAAGGGCAACTGTTAATCCCCACTTTTACACCTTACCGGGCAACCGTTAGTCCTCACAGTTTCACCTTGCCATACGAACGGTTGATCCACTCAAATACTCCAATTGGATGATTTTTTTTGTCCCCAGTTCAAACATTGTTTTCTGTTTATTTTCCGCCAGGCGTAATATTATTTTCGCCTGTTCTTCTGTGCAGTGAGCTACAAATTGCGCAGAAAAGAACACGCGAAAAACTAGTTAGCCACCTATGTTTAACTGCTTTCGCAGTCACGGCAACAACGAAAGACGAAAGAGAGACATCGAAATCTTTTATTTTTCTGCATACGCATGAAGTTTCTCCATTATTTTAAGTGAATTCTTGGTGAAGTGTACAAGTCCAGTCTAGTTGTCAAATCTTGTTCTTTTTGGGGAGCTCTTCCAATGGAAGCCATAGATCACAGGCATTGCAGACTGCAGCGCACGCAGCCTTCTGCCTGTTGTGTTCCCACGGCTGCACGCACAAAAATATAGTAAAACTAGTTAGACAAACGTGACAGAAGATGAAGATGCACGCATATGACAAGTGCGTGCACGTTCATATAAAAACAAGTTGTAAAATATGACACACAAATAACTTTACCATCACATGTCGCACAGTCCTTCTGAAGCTGCTTTGAGGAAAGAGATGGATGACAGGCATCGCAGACGCCAGCGCACACAGTCTTCAGCATGGTGTGTGCCCACGGCTGCACAAAAAGTATGTAAAATAGTGAGTCACACATGACAGAAGATGAATACAAATGCATAAGAGAAATACGTTCAAGGTGAAATGAAAACAGACGTGAGATATCACATGCTAATTATTTCATTGTGATGTCACACATCGTCAAAGACTCATTTGGATCCCTGTAGCGCAACAGCTTAGGAGTGCAGCCGCAGCCACAACTCCGCGAACTACCGTGCCGCTAACAAGTCGGCGAGTCCTAAGCGAGCGACGTCGTTCAGCTCGAGCAAGCGAACGCGAGACCAAACACGGCGCTGCACGCGGAGTCTCTGCCGCCAGCGAACTTCGAGCGTGATAGCGAACGTACGCTTGGCCACCACCACGAACAGCGCCGAGCTGGTTTGGAGCTAGCGCAGAAGAATACGACGGTAATGCGGCCCTTTTCCACAAACTTGAGCGAGTGCAGCGCGCAAATGCGAGTCCACCGCTGCGGCCAACGGATGGTGCCGCGCTGGTTGCGACTGAATGACGGGAAAGCCATTTGTAATGGCAACCAACTTTCAGTGAGTTCCGACGCTAGCGAAAGCCCCGCCAGCCTGTGCTGGTGCACTTACAGCGCGCGACATACTACAACTAAGCTCTTTACGAGAACCCGCAACATGTTTTCGATGACTCCCGACACAGCGACAAGGTCTCAGACCAATATCGTCAGCCCGGAGCTCATCCAGGCGGTGAAGACAGGCGAGCACTCAATGAGTGAGGTTACGGGAGGCCGACGGCAATGGCGGCCAATTTCCAGGCAGTCGCAAAGCACAGGCGAACTGCAGACGCCGAAACTGACCTTCGCGATGCATTTCATGCGTTTGATATACAACACGACCGAGCTGATTGCCGGCAAGCGCAATCCGTATCGCACACGCGACAAGTAGAGTAGAATAAAGAATGATAACCTACTTACCTTAGAATCCAGCGCTGTTTTCTTCCCTGAGTTAGACTGAAGTATACATCCGATAGGCCTGTATTCTTCTCGGCCGCCATATTGGCCTATCCAACTGTTGCTATCATGTGTTGGTCGTGAATATCTTGAAGCCGGAGATATACAGCGTGGCGTGGTGACGTGTCGAGACTTCCTCCAAACTTCATGGGTGCAGCGAAACGCAAAAACAGCAGCCCACGCTCATCCAAGCGTACACACAAGCATCACGTCGTAATTCTTTGATCGTTAAATCCAGGCGGCCGTGGTCGATTGCTCCGAGCGCGACGCAACGCCAACAGTCACCGGCAAAATACGGAGAAAGACTGAGCCAGCAGATGAGGAGAAGGAAGTAGATGGAAGCCTGGTCACTTTGGCAACGCTTCTCGTGCTGCCTGCAACCCCGGGCGGCTCATCTCTTTGAAGCGTGTTTGTAGACTAAGTGGTTTCATGCGGCACGCTTCGCTCTGTGGTTGATCCTCAATTGTCTATTCGTTCATCGCGCGCCTAATGGGCTCCGTTACTCCTTTTCCGGGTAATTTTCCTTGGAGTGTAGTTCCGTTACTTCGATTCAGTGAAGAGGCCTGTCACAGCTCCCTCCAAATTTAGGGAAGAGAACGAGTAATCTTCAGATAGTGATATGACAATATGGTTTTTAGTTCATAAAGTTCCATAATACAAACATTTTTTTTCTGTGAAGTCTAGAAGCGTAGTATTATCGATGGGTCGCAAGTAGCCTTCATAAAACCGAGTCTATGAACACGCTCAAGGGAATTCACTTTGATGCCCAACATATCGAAAAATATCCTTCGCGTCGTAAGCTGTTCCTCTACTTCTACTTTTGCTTCAGTTTATTTAAAACCATTGATAAATATTAGTTTAGATTGTTTCTATTCTCAAAGTTTTCAATGAGTTTGTGCATTTTCGTAAACTTCCTGCGCACGGGCAGTGTGATTGCCTGACATTTTGCGGCCTTCTCTTGCGAATAGTTTAATGCATAAGGGTGTATTCAATGTGCCTTAGCTGAACATTTTCACGACCTTGGTAAAGAGTTCAATGCGATGTGTTACATTCAGTGGTCTGTTTTGTCAGTACCTGTGTTGGTTGTTTCCCTCAGCATCCCCTAAGTTCAATAACACGAATATCACGCACACACACACTCTAGGTAGCAGAACTTTTACTGTGAGCTCGACAGCACAAGTAGACCTACATGTTAAATTCAGTACGCTAAATTAAGGACCATTTATCACCAATCTGCAGAAGAAAGAACACGTCATTTATTAGTGTGCTCCGAACAGTTCTGTCAAGCCCCCAGTGAAGCACGTGCGGATGAAGTGTGACCCATGGCCTGCGAGATGGCGGGTGCACGGCGTGTTCCTCCCCGGCCGTCCCAATCGCACGGAGAGAGCGTGTTACCACAGGCATGCGTAGCCCAGTGTTTTTTCCGCACCGCGACGCTCCCACAGAGAATCGAAGAGACTCCCGCGCTGGTGGCCTAACTTGCATGTGGGGAAAAAAGCAGAAATTTGTGCTTTTATACAACCTCACGTTCATTTGCAAATGTCGCTTCAATGTGTACGAGAGGCAACGTCAATGCTGGATAGTATGTATATTCTCAATTAGGTTTTTTTTCTTTTTCTCTGTATTTGTGCCGTCAACATGAGAGCAGATATAGTTGAGATGCCCTTGCAAAAGTATGTCCTGGAAGCATATCATACTTCGAAGTTTGCGAAACGTATAGTATGAGGGGCACTGATGAAGAAGAAAAATTACAGCCCGATCCCAATGTGAAGTCAGAACTATGCAACGTCTTACGCTCACAGGTTACACTCGATTAGATGAATCTTCTTTAGTGCGATAGCAATTATATGAACATTCTCGGCTGTATTTCGTCGCTGGCGTCACCGTCACTAACCATATATTTGTACCTATATGTATATATATATGAATGCAAAAAAAGATAAGTAATCCAGAAAAAGGCTCCATCGCGTGCAATTGAATTTGGAACCTCTTAGTCGTGAGTGCGAGGCAAAAGCCACTGGGCAATTGAGCAGCACGTCCTTTGAGGTTGATTTGATTTATTTATTCATAAGTGGAGTTTAATGTTCCAAAACCACCATATGATGATGAGTGACGCCGTAGTGGAGGGCTCCGGAAATTTTGACCACCTGGGGATCTTTAACGTGCGCCTGAATCTGACTACATGGGCCTACAAGATTTCCGCCTCCATCGGAAATGCAGCCGCTGCAGCCGGGATTCGATCCCGCGACCTGCGGGTCAGCAGCAGAGCACCCTTGACACTAGACCACCGTGGCGGGGCACTCCTTTCAGGTTCAAACGGCAAGCTATCTATACCTACCATTATCACTGCTGACAGCAAGCTCGGGGGAACTGTCGTGTTTTCATCATTACCAGTATTACCAGCAGTTAGCGGGCTCGGAGTAAATATTGGCGCTCAGCTCGACGCGATGCGCCACTGTGCACTCCCCTCCCACGCTTGCTTGCTCCGTGGACGGAAGGGGCCTTATCCGCGCACTTATCCTGTAGTGGGGAAAAATCGCGTGCCTTCAACTTTGACCGGAACGATTGCGTTCAGTGAACGGGCGCACAAAGATCACATCGCTTTCTGGGCAGGCCCTGTTGGCGGAAAGAGCGCACTTTTCAAACACAAAGTACCAACTGGGACACTAGTTAGTTCCCACTGATATTTGTAGCTGTGATTACGATTTATGCGTCGTTCTTGTTTAAACAGTACGGTAAGTGTCAAGATGTAAGCGTTGTTAGTTGGCTATCATCCTGGGTGGGTTGTTTGCATGCGTCATTTGTGCGTAAGCAGCACGCTGCACATTTCGATCTGCGTGCAGTTCTGAATGTCACATTCCAAGTTGTCGCTATGGCATTCAAGTCTTCACCCTTATGGCGAAACTGTGTCTTTTTTATCTGTCATGAAACTAGTGCTGCTTTTCATTTTAATGCCATTTCGATAATCCTCGCGTCGAGCTGCGAAAGCCGCATACAGGGAGGAGGAAGCAGGCGATCGACATACTTACAGACCACGTCTAGACAGAACGCCGCCGGTTCTGCGATGACCACGTGCTGCTTAGAGCCGCATTTTGGTCCTCATGATGAACAATTTGCACTGTGATTTTTACGTAGTTTGGTGAATACGTTGGGCAATGTAAGAATAAGCATCAAAATATTCTGCCTGTTCAAAAAGAACGCAAAACACGTTCAGAGTTTGCTGTGCCTGGTATCGAACACTGCACGTGACATAGAAGTGACAATTATCACTTTTTACTTTCTTCACTAGTCTACCTCGACGAATACTAAGGGTTCTTCAGAAAGACGCCATTCTGCAGTTTGTGCGGCCCTTTGATTTGGAGGACGTCATGAGTATAGTAAATGAACATGATACTGAGACATTGTGCTTCCAAAACATAATCGAAATAGAGAGGATGAAAAAGTTTGATATCTTAAGTTTAACATCCTGAGACCACCATATGCATTTGAGATGTGCCGTAGTGAAGGGCTTCTAAAATTTCGACCAGCGCGCGTTCTTTAACGTGCTCCTAAATCATAGCACACGAGCCTACGGCATTTTCACCTCCATCGAAAATCCAGCCGCTCAAGCCAGTATTTGGTCCCGTGACCTGCGGGTCAGCAGCCGAGTACTTTAACTACTAGACTACCTTGGTGGGGCAGGACAAAAAAAGGAAAAAACAACTCAGGCACTTTCACTGTGAAAAACGTGGGTAGTAAATATAGGTCGGATAATCGATGCCCCTATAATGTTGCGGCAAAATTACTTACGCCTTACTTCAGTGACATGACTAGTGTACCCATGGCGTAAATGTGCTCCTCATTATTAGCTGTACTCAATAAAATAGTAAAACAATGGGTCACGATAGGAGGGCAATATGATTCAACGACGATAATTGGCACAGTTTTCTCTCATACACGTATACAGAAAGGAGGTTTGCTAGAATACCTCTATATTTCTCATATCACAGTTTGGCTCCGAGACAATACAGACCATAATGAAAAAAAATTGCCCGCAGCTTCCCTCGGGGGAACACTGAGGAGGATGCATCCTCCTCAGTGTTCCCCCGAGGGAAGCTGCGGGCAATGCATGCGGACCATATAATTGGTTAACGGGGTGTTAAAGTGCGACTTACTTGGGTCGATGGCTAAATTGGTTAACGTGGTTGTGAAATGGGGTGTTAAATTGCGACTTACTTGGGTCGATGGCTAAATTGGTTAACGTGGTTGTAGGAGGGGGTGTCAAATGAGTGAACACGTACACACGTATGCGAAAGGGCGGCGCTGGTCGAAGGGACGTCGATCATTGTGTTTGTGGATTCGTTGGAATTCATTTCACCGCGACCTTGGACGTCGACGCGCCGTACAAACCAACCGACGAGCGGCAACTGAGCGAGCGAGCGCCGACCTTGAGTATATATACAGCACGACGGCGCATGCACTGTCAGCTGTTGAATGTTCTCGAAGCGCGACGCCACATGCGCGTCCACTGGAGAATCAGGAGAATTGTAGATGTCGAACGCGGTGTGTAGAGGAGGAAGGGTGCACAGATGGTGGAGGAGTGAAGCGCGCGCGGTGTGTAGAGGAGGAAGGGATGCACAGATGGTGGAAGAGTGGGCGACGGCGCGACGGCGCATGCGCGCGTCAGCTGTCGAATGTTCGAGAAGCGGTGTGGACGGCGCGGACGACGCGGACGGCGCACTACAAGGCGCGAGTATAAGATGCTCCGCATCTAAAAGGTTATATTGCCTGTGATCAGTAAAGGAGAGCCACGAGACGTGTGCCGGACGCGGAAGCACGGCGACGGTATGGGAGGAGAGGAGAGTCACCCGAGTGCACGCGCACCAGCCACGTAGACGCAAGATAACGGTCGGAGAAAATCTCGTGGCACGCAACCCGAGTCGAAAAACAATTCTATAGGATGAGTAGGAACAGTTTATTGGGACGTCGAGCTGAGAAGACGTGGCGAACGAGCGTCGCTACGGCGAAGGAAACAGCATGACCTTCTTCTTCTGACGCTGTCGGCGTTAAGGAGCCCGGGAAGTGAAGTGGCTGTCGACCTCGCAGATGGTCCAGAGTAAGGCTGCCCGGACTTACCGCATACTTCCAAGCAGTTTCTGGTGGACTTTCAGCTTCCCCACATCGCATTAGGAAGAGAGCAGCCCACACTACGCAGCCGAGTGGACGCGTCAGTGGGGGAGTCCTTGACGAGCGGGGCTTAGCGAGGCTGAAAATTGACTAAAGAACCCAGATGCCGGTAATGCAGATGAGTGGATCGTCAAGCAGACGCGTGCCGACGACGATGACGGCGAGACGGTACCACTTAATCATAGCTCCGAGGGTGGCATATGAACAGTAAGAGCGTTCCATTATTGTGAGAGCGCATGAGAAAAGCCACCGATATGTCATCTCGACTAGGGACAGTTTAAGGCTTAAGACTGAACTTGACTTGGATGAGTGTTAGTTACGGTATCACTGTATAGCCGATTATTGTGTACGTACATATTTATTTTTGGGTGTAAATTCTGAGTGCGAAATTACTGTTTGCCGTTTTGTTTTGTCTGCTGAAGGGTGTTTGTCTTGCACACACTCGTGTCTCTCCCGTCGTATCTCTCTCAAATCCATCCTTCGCAAGTGCTCCCGAGATAAATTGACGTGACATTTTTTAGCGAGCCTTTTGAAGGATATTTCCCTTGTGTGACACTGTCACGTTATCATCATGGGTTAGAAGGATGGATTGGGAGAAGGTACTGCGAGTCATTCGCAAGCGAAAGTTCAATAAGAAAGAAGGCCTAAAGTTAATTGAAGACGAAAAAGACCGCGTTCAGAAAGAGCAGGAAGAACGAGAAGTAGAACGTAAAGTCAGACGTGACTTTGAATGTGATGGTCGGGAGGCAAGACACGCTGAACAAAAGGCAAGATAACGCTCCGAAGAATAAGCAAGACACGCTAAACAAGAACCAAAGCATTCAGTAACGCTCAAAGCTTCTGCTCGAGATAAACAGCAGCTTGAGTACCAACTGCGACTGGCAGTAGCGAAAAGGGGCGTTGGAAAGGATGAGAAAAGTCTCATGGAGGTTTTATCGGAAGAGTTTAGTGTGTTCCATTATGCGAGTTCCTTTGCCAGAGAGCAAAATGGTACGGAGCACATCGGTTGTGCTAACGAGACGAGCCCTCCTAAGCGGAGAGCGGAAGGAAAAGAGTTCAAACGCTGCAGACAGCGGTAGCAAGCCACCGGTTAAGAAAGTATATGAAACTGTTGGTGAAGAGCGCAACAGCCAAAGAAAAAGCGACGGCTACAGACTACAAAGACACCAAAGAGGTAGGGCATAATGCGTCACTGACGAGCCCTGATATTGAAGAAAGAAGTGCCTGGACATTGCGAAAGAGAAAGCCAGAGAGGAGTGCGATGAAAGGAGTACCTAATACGCATGGTGGTAAGCGTTGCGAAGTTGAGAGAACGCTGACAGATCCAGAGGCATTGGCAAGGCGAGGTAATTATCAGGATGCGAGAGAGGTCGGTAAAGTTGTGAGTGATAGACGCACAGTAACAAAAAGAAAGAATGTTGCGAAAACGCATAAAGTAGGTTTCAGAAAGTTAAATGAAGTGAAGGTGGTAAAAGATAGGACGCAGCCTAGAAAAAGCCAGTTTGTAGAAGGTTCGAGTAAACAGGAAGAGCGGGATCAGCTATAACGAGTGTTCGACAGGATGGATAGCGTGTATATATGCGTATGAGAATGCTAATAAAGATGCAGAATGTGAAGAAGCACTGAGTTAAGGTGGTGGTGTCCAATTGGTAAATGCTTTTCCGAAAAATAGACTCTGGACAGCGGACTACGTTACGAGGAATTTAATAGGTCACTTTAGGCTGAGTTGATCGAGCTCTTTATATATAGGGGTGTTTTGTCCAGGTATTGAAAAATGCCCAAATTTTTGAAATATTGAATGTGAAGTACGGTGTACAGTTTTTTATTTAGTGTATCCGTGTAGTGCTAGATGAGGAACTTGTAGACATGTGAATGGTCGAGTGCAGTGTTTGGTGCCTGCTAGCATGGCGTCGTGCCGAGTGAATAACAGTGAAGAAGTACGGCAATTAAAGGAAGGTGACGCGCCGGCCCGCGCACGTTTGGCCACAATTCACGACACCGACAGAAGAACATAAGGCTGAAAGCAAGAAAGAAGAAAAAGGTACAGCCATGCAGACATCATTTGGAAAAAATAATGAGCAGTTTAAAAAAACTCTTTAATGCGGGTCAAATGTCATAAATAATGTAGAGACATGAGAGGCGTGGTGAACGCGGAAGTGCGGCGACAGTGCGCGAAAAGAGAGGAGTCACCCAAGTGCATGTGCACCAGCCACGTAGACGCAAAACATTGCTCGGAAAAAGACTCCTGGCAGGTGACCCGAGCCGAGGACAAAAATTCCAGAGGATGGCACAACGCATAAATTGCGTTGGCGGTAGAAAGCGAGTTTGCTTACCCGCCTGAGTAATGGTGCATTTGCGCAGACCTTCAAGCATGCCTTATATATCTCGCACTCCTTCGCTCTGTTGCTGCGTTCTTCATTTGTTGGGGCAGCACTGTCACCTAATAGTAGACAAGAGCAGTAGAAAAATTGTAGTAGTACCTGCACTAAAGGGCTTCACTCAGCACAACAGCACCTCAATACCATTATTTTAATTGACGCTGGCTTTCATAACAATGCGCTACCAACGCCGCTTAGGTAGTGTTGGCTCTACTTGAAACACTGTGTACAGCGTGGCCTCCGCAATTAGCTCTGACAAAGTTTCTGGGGATAATTTTTGAGAGCACAAACGGAGGCTGTAATTGCGACGTGCTCTACACGCTGTTTTAAGTGGGCGACAATGCGCTTACGTAATTTGTTTTTCACGTTGTACTGGCAGGAGTTACGTGTCCTGTCTATTGCAATGTGCATGCGACTGCAGCGTTGGGCAGCTTCTATATCCACCAATGGTGTGTCTTAGCAGTTAATATATACGAGTGTTAAGTCACTGACTACGTTAACCACTGCATCGAATACCGCTGAAGGAAAACAGCTTTGACGAGCGAATATTGCTCAGGTGACTTTGTTGCAGCGATGGACACGCCTGAGGGGAGGAGGGAGGCCTTCGCACGTTCAGGGCTGAAGCTAAAAGATCTGTCCCTCGCGTTTGTGAAGCTAAGCACATATCAGTCCAACTGGCCGCCCCACAAACACCGAAGCAGCACCAGAATATTCGTACCTGGAATGAAGCGACCCACTACGAGGACGTTGCTCACCAATACGACGCCGCACGCTAAGCCTATAAATAAGACGGTCGCCGAGCCGCGAATCAGGCACCCTTCGCTGCAGCTGACCATACGTTGACAAAACAATTCCGTGAAAACCTGTTTCGTTTCGCTTGCGTGGTTTGCGAACGCTTGTTCTTTATGTATGATTTACCCGATGCTCCAGTGCGTGCATGCAATGCCTCAACAAAATGTATTCCGGTGGCGAATCGTTGGTTGTCGGCATAGAGAGGGTGTGACACCAGGTGTCAACATGGGTGAATCGTTATGTTAGGGTACTGTAGACGCCAAAGACAAATAGACGTTATATATCGATGTGCAATAAAGATTGAACCACTTCTTTGAAGACACGTTTCACTTTCATGTGTTGTACCTAAACCCAATGATAGGGATAACAGCATTTTGGTGTTTTATTTTGGGGGCGCTTGTATTAAGCAGGAATACACTAGTGCTTAACAAAAGGTATTGGACTATCTAATCCCATCGACGTTGTGTAAGCTGATCTCCAACTTCCTCACTGAATTATTTCATCTGGATTCGTTCTTCAAATGTTGGTTGAATCTTGATTGATATGCGGAGTTTAACGTCCCAATGATTGTGAGAGACGCCATAGTGGAGCACTAAGGAAATTTCGACCACCTGCCGTTCTTTGACGTGCGCCCAAATCTGAGCACACGGGCCTACAGCATTTCCGCCTCCATCGAAAATGCAGCCACCGAAGCCGGGATTGGATCCCGCAACCTGTGGGTTAGCAGCCGAGTACCTTACCCACTAGACCACCATGGCGGGACTGGTTGAATCTTGCCAAATTAAGCAGTTAAGCAGAACACAAAACAATGAGACTTGTTTCTAGAATAGTCAGCAGCAGGTATTTCGTCACGTCACAATTGATTGCGTTGCTGCGTTTTTATACTCTAGCTAGAGTTGGCAAACCCACCCTGTATATAATTGACAAAGACTGGTCCATCGAACCATTAGGCCGTATACTTTGCAACACTAAAGTACGTCAATCTTTTTTTTATGTATATTGTTACGGGAGGGTACACAAAGAAACGAGGTTACAGCTAAGATATATTTGCACGACGCCCGAAAAGTTGCCAGGATAGCGGGGTGGAGTGGTCACAATGACCACATGTGTTGTGGGCGCCGTTGATACGTGAGGCATGGCTGTTGGCGCAGCATACCTGTCGGTAGACATGTTAGAAGCAGCAACTTGGCGTCCGCTGCGAAGCTTCGTCGTGCTTTGCTACCCCGCACCTTCCACCAAAAAATGTTACGGGAGGGTACACAGAGAAACGAGGTTACAGCTAAGATATATTTGCACGACGCCAAGCCTAAGCCGAGATGGCAAGCCAGTGCGTGCCCCACATCCCAGAATCACGTCGTCTTTTTCGCTGTCTGTCTTCATTCTTCAGCATGATGTAGTCTCGTAACAATATATTTAAAGAAAGCTTAGAGCGTCACTTCTCCAGTATTATCCCACGGGGAACTAAAAGTATACAACGTGAGACCTAAAATAAACGAAACAAAGTGCTTTAGGGTGAGTTATTATTTCAGCTGTGAGATGAGCTCATGAAAATAAATTTCATGCTGATATTTCACGCAATGTGAGTGTGTACCAAAAGGAATACGCTTGTTTGATATAATTCGGCGGCGTCAGATCCCAAAGTGGTTAATAAACATCAAATATATATGTATGGGCATCATAACTATCACAATCTAAAAAATTTTTGTGATGTATGGTTTGTGAAGCAACTCATTCCTTCAGTGAAAACATTCAATAATAACTTGAAAAGAGCTGCATCTTTACCATCAAATTTCTCCAAAAAGTTAGGCTTTAGACCTTCTGGTGTTGAAGCAACACGGTCAGCCTTACCTTAAAAATGCCCTGCTGCTATTACGCCTATGCAGGAACACGCTTGAATTACATGACTTTTATGAACACAGGTTCCCATGTCTCTGAATTATTTTTTTCGTCACATGAAGATCCTCATGCCAACCTTGAGCAGTGTAGTCAGGGCGTGGATGGCAGCACTGTACCTATCGCTGGGAAAAGATAAATGTAACTGGTAGCGACACTTCCAGAGAAGCCCATACGTTCATAAACGGGCCGCTCATTAGGTGCTCAAGAGGGGTAACGCAATCGGTCGGAGAAGGCAACACTTCCGGTGGAACAAAATAAAGCGGATGTGATGCCACATCTAGTAATCTGCTGAAACTATCTTGTTGGCGCGTGTTAAGAATTATTTTGATATTTAAATGAATTTCTTGGGCCCCTGATCGCTGAGAATTCTTGCAACACTGTAAAAAAATTACTCCGAGGTTGGAGTAAAACGCTTAACCTCTAGCGTCCCCCCCAATTCGAAGCAATGTTCGCTCCGGCTTGCTGGAGAAATAGCGTGGCGCAACCAGAGTACTTGTAAAGGTATTTCACTCCGGCCGGCCGGCCGGAGCTATTGCGTGGCGCCACCAGAGTACTTTTTACTGAAATTTTCTTCCAGCTGGCTAGACTTATTACGTGGAAGCTTAGGAGCAATTTTCCCGGGTTTCTCCCTTCAGCTATCCGGTGCTTTTGTGTAGTATCTCCGGGGAGTTTTATGAATGTACTTACTTCGTCCAGACAGAATTTCAGCGAGGTGGACTTGTACTTTTTGAAAGGTTGGCTCCGCTGTTTATTTATTGTATGTTGATCGTTTCACGCATTGGTTAAATGAGGTAAGACCGTAATCTCATGCAAACACTGCAGAAGTACTGCGTATTCTTTTCCACTGAGCTCCAGCAGATGAAATTCAAGGAAACACTTTAGTTCTTATTCTTTGATTTATTCAAAATAGGCAAAATAGGCAAAATTTATTCAAACAGGCAAAATAGGTTTTATTAGTTCAGCTTACATATTGTATCAAAATGATTTTCACGGAGTGGTAGACCTCGACCTTGCGTTTATTGATATTGAAAGCGGACAAATGTTACCCTTCATGTGTACTGAGAAGAGCAAACGTATATTTTAGCCTGTAAGGTTCACCCATAACTATTAATATTGTTTGATAGAATCAACCTAAAACTATGATATTGTCTATTGTTGCATATCTAATGAGCGCTCCAAATTTACAGCGACTTGATTTAATTTACTGAAGTTATTGTCGCGTTATTGCTGCGCAAAAAAGGACGAGTGCAAAAGAGCGAACAACCACAAGTGCTTGTGCTGTTCACTTTTGTTGCACTCCATTTACGCCATAATGAATCAGTACCAACTCGCTCACCTCTCCGTTTTGCTTTACCGAAGGTATGTTAAGAATAACAAAACAAGTTGTCCATGCAACGCATTGCCCCGCCGCGGTGGTCTAGTGGCTAAGGTACTCGGCTGCTGATCCACAGGTCATGGGCTCAAATCCCCGCTGCGGCTGCTGCATTTCTGATGGAGGCGGAAATGTTGTAGGCCCGTGTGCTCATATGGGTGCACGTTAAAAAACCTAGATGGTAGAAATTTCCGGAGCCGTCCACTACGGCGTCTCTCATAATCATATCGTGGTTTTGGGACGTTAAAACCTACATATCAGTCAAATCAATCAACTCATACAACGCATTATGGAAATTCCACTGATTTTTCATGTGTTGTGAAATTATCCAAATATTGATCACATTATTTGGTTTATCAACCCAACATTATCCAGTCTTAGCACTACGTGACAACAAAAACACATGTAAGTCAAGGAGAGCTCACTCACCGTGTTTTCGCTGCACCAGCAACCACCGGGTCTCTCAACACTGACGATATCAAAATGTCTCGTTCACTGCCAGGAACCATCACACGATTACCGTTCACACAACTCCCTGCTGTCGTTGATAATCTTCGTTGTTCTTTGTCTCTTGTGATATCCGGAAGGTGCTAAGAAGGATTTCGTCTTCTTCAACGCTGCTGAAAAGCTTCACACAATCCTCACTGCACCGGCTCGGTCTGCGCCATGTTGGTTTGTGGAGAACGGCCTCACGGCAGAGAGGCCACCTGCGTCACTCCCCGAACAGCCTATGAATGCCAGTGAGCGATGACCGGGAGCGATTGGCGAGCATCCACCGAGGCAAAAGCGATGCGTGGGAGCATTTTCGAAGGAACCACGAGAACATTATCAGGGGATTGGCCCCGTTTTTCTCCAGTTTCCTTCATCCGGTGATCACCGGAGGAAAACCGAGGAAAACGAATGTATTTGCTCCGGTGCAATCCGGTTTGAGTGATATCACCGGAGCAGAGTGGGCGCATCCTTCCCCAATTCTTCCGAACTGGGTATAATTTTGTTTACAGTGTAGGCAAGCCGCCCGCCGGTGAGTCCTTGGCGAGCGTGCTTCAAGTCACCGACAGTAAATATTGTCTTATGACAAGGGAGTGGTGTTTAAGTACATTGCTATATTTTTGACGGGGCTATAGTAGGGGACTTATTCTAGGAACGTTTACTCGACATTCGCGGCTTATTTAGCTCAAGGATTAAAGCAAGTAGCAGCATATTCCTCACATTTGCGATATTGCTAGTTCGTTTTACCCGTACGAGCGTTCTTTAAAGTGTACATTAAGCGTCAAACAACACCAGAACAGCGGAAAGCTTCGTGATGGTGAGAGAGATATAGTCATTATAAAGAAACAGATATTTTTTTCTGTGTCTATCCAGGGTAATTAAACTAAAAAACACCGAGCAATAAAAATAAAAAAAATAAATGCGAGTGCTATGCCTTTCCAGGTAGTGCATTATTGATCTTACCTCTACGTAGCACGTCAGAATATTTTTTTTATTCTCTGAGCATCATCATCATCATCATCATCATCAGCCTGACTACGTCCACTGCAGGACAAAGGCCTCTCCCATGTTCCGCCAGTTAACCCGGTCCTGTGCTTGCTGCTGCCAATTTATACCAGCAAACTTCTTAATCTCGTCTGCCCACCTAACCTTCTGTCTCCCCCTAACCCGCTTCCCTTCTCTGGGAATCCAGTTAGTTACCCTTAATGACCAGCGGTTATCCTGTCTACGCGCTACATGCCCGGCCCATGTCCATTTCCTCTTCTTTATTTCAACTATGATATCCTTAACCCCCGTTTGTCCCCTAATCCACTCTGCTCTCTTCTTGTCTCTTAAGGTTACACCTACCATTTTTCTTTCCATTGCTCGCTGCGTCGTCCTCAATTTAAGCTGAACCCTCTTTGTAAGTCTCCAGGTTTCTGCTCCGTAGCTAAGTACCGGCAAGATACAGCTGTTATATACCTTCCTCTTGAGGGATAGTGGCAATCTACCTGTCATAATTTGAGAGTGCTTGCCGAATGTACTCCACCTCATTCTTATTCTTCTAGTTACTTCAATCTCGTGGTTAGGCTCTGCGGTTATTACCTGCCCTAAGTAGACATAGTCTTTTACAACTTCAAGTGCACTATTACCTATCTCGAAGCGCTGCTCTTTTCCGAGGGTTTTGTACATTACTTTCGTTTTCTGCAGAATAATTTTAAGACCCACCTTTCGGCTCTCCTTGTCTAACTCCGTAATCATGAGTTGCAATTTGTCCCCTGAGTTACTCAGCAATGCAATGTCATCGGCGAAGCGCAGGTTACTAAGGTATTCTCCATTAACTCTTATCCCTAACTGTTCCCATTCTAGGCTTCTGAAAACCTCCTGTAAGCACGCGGTAAATAGCATTGGGGAGATTGTGTCCCCCTGCCTTACACCCTTCTTGATTGGTATTCTGTTGCTTTCTTTATGAAGCACTATGGTAGCAGTTGATCCCCTGTAGATTTCTTCCAGAATGTTTATATATACTTCATCTACGCCCTGATTCCGCTGTGTCTGCATGACGGCTGATATTTCTACTGAGTCAAACGCCTTCTCGTAATCTATGAAGGCTATGTATAGTGGTTGGTTATACTCTGAGCATTTCTCTATTACCTGATTGATAGTATGAATGTGGTCAATTGTTGAGTAGCCTGTTGGAAATCCTGCTTGTTCCTTTGGTTGATTGAATTCTAATGTTTTCTTTACTCTGTTAGCAATCAGCTTTGTAAATAGCCTGTATACTACAGAGAGCAAGCTGATCGGCCTGTAATTCTTCAAGTCCTTGCCTTCTCTTTTCTTATGTATTAAGATGATGTTAGCGTTCTTCCAAGACTCTGGTACTGTTGCCGTCAGGAGACGCCTCGTAAACAGGGTGGCTAGTTTTTTCTAGCACAATCTGTCCTCCATCTTTCAGCAGATTTGATGTTACCTGATCTTCACGAGCAGCTTTGCCTCTTTGCATGCTCTCCAAAGCTTTTCTGACTTCTTCTATCATTACTGGTGGGGTGTCATCTGGGTTACCGCTTGTTCTTATAGTATTAAGGTTGTGGTTGTCTCGGCTACTGTACAGATCTCTGTAAAACTTCTCCGCTATTTTAACTATCCTATCCATATTGGTAGTTATTTTGCCTTCTTTGTCCCTTAGTGCATACATCCGACTTTCGCCTACCCCAAGTTTCCTCTTAAATGCTTTGACGCTTCTCCGTTTTTCAGAGCGTGTTTAATTCTCTCCATGTTATACCTTCTTACATCGCATACTTTACGCCTATTATTCAACTTTGAAAGCTCTGCCAGTTCTATTTTGTCTGTTGTACTTGACACTTTCATGCTTTGACGCTTCTTAATTAGGTTCTTCGTTTCCTGGGAAAGCTTGCCAGTGTCCTGTCTAACTACCCTGCCTCCAACTTTCCCTGCACACTCCGTAATGATACTCGTTAGATTATCATTCATTGTATCTACGCTAAGGATGGTTTCCTCACTAAGAGCCAAGTACCTGTTCTGCAGCGACACTCTGAATTCCTGTACTTTCCCTCTCAGAGATAGCTCATTGATTGGCTTCTTGCGTATCAGTTTCTGTCGTTCCTTCTTCAAGTCTAGGCGAATTCGAGACCATACCATTTTATGGTCACTGCATCGTACCTTGCCAACCACTTCCACATCCTGCACAATTCCTGGGTGTGCAGTCATTAAAAAGTCTATTTCGTTCTTATTTTCGCCATTAGGGCTCCTCCATGTCCACTTGCGGTTTTCTCGTTTTCGGTAGAAAGTATTCAAAATCCGCAAATTATTGCGTTCTGCGAATTCTACTAGTAGCTCTCCTCTGGCGTTTCCAGTGCCGATGCCATAATCTCCTACTGCCTGGTCTCCAGCCTGCTTCTTCTCTACCTTTGCATTAAAGTCTCCCATCAGTATGGTATACTGTGTTTTTACCTTACTCATTGCCGATTCCACGTCTTCATAGAAGCTTTACACTGAGGCGTCATCATGGCTGGATGTAGGCGCGTAAGCCTGTACTACCTTCATCTCATATCTTTTATTCAGTTGAAATATAATACCTACCACTCTTTCATTAATGCTATAGTATTCCTCTATGTTGCCAGCTATGTTTCTGTGAATTAGGAACCCCACTCCCAGTTCTCTTCTGTCAGCCAAGCCCCGATAGCAAAAGACGTGCCCATTATGTAGCACCGTATAGGCCTCATCTGTCCTCCTAACCTCACTGAGCCCTATTATATCCCATTTAACACCCTCTAGCTCATCGAATAGTACAGCTAGACTTCCCTCACTAGATAAGGTTCTAGCGTTACACGTTGCCAAGTTGAGGTTCCAAAGGCGGCCTGTAGTCCAGATATTCTTAGCACCCTCTGCTGCATTGCAGATCTGACTGCCGCCATGGTCAGTTGCTTCGCAGCTGCTGGGAACTGAGGGCCGTGAGTTATTTGACGTATGCATGTGGGAGGTAGTGGCCAGATACTGCACCAGGGTGGCCAATCCTTCTCTGGTGAGGGAGTGCGTTCCCGGCGGTGGTTACGGGTGAGACCGCACCTCAGGCCTCTTAATGCAGTTCCATCAACACGCGGATTTTTTTTTTCCGTTTGGGAACTGCGCGGCACCGGGATTTGAACCACGGACCTCTTGCATGCGAGGCGGATGCTCTAACCACTATGCCATCGCCGCACCCGGATCGTTATGTCCTAAATGTGGGTTTCAGCGGTGTATCAGTCAAGTTTGTGGTTGTTTTTATAAAACTTTTTTAATGAAATGAGATTTCTGCTGATTACCCCCTTAATTAAGGGTCTAGAGAGTACGGAGTTGGGCCTCCGATTAGCCTATGGGGTGCTGTTTATTGATATATTAAGCGGACAAAATTTAAATTCGTTTGTGAGGTGATGTTACCAAATTAATCTTTTTTATTGATTATGATTAATTTTGGTCACGAAATAGTTCCGGTACTATTACTCCTGTCCTGATGAAACCTGAGCGGCGACAGGTCTACAATTAGGGCTTTGCACTGGATGAGTTAGAAGTTTCCCGGTAGGTTATTAGCAAAGTTAAAAGCGATCGTGAGGAAAAAAAAAAACACGTGGTTCAAGACTTTGATCTGACGGGCGTACCTTTCTCCCGAGCAGTGAGCCACCCTCCTCCTCTGAGCGAGGGAAGACGCGGACGCCACACGTTTATCAGCGGTTTTCGTTATATTCTTTCTAACTCTGTATCTTCCGGTTACCTTAAGCTATCAAAATTATTTTTACACGGAAAGAACCGGACTGTTGTGTTCTGAAAGACGATATTAGCTATTTTTCGGTGGCGTTTGTAGCTCCTTTTGAAAATTTGTTTTAATGAAATGAGCTTTTTGCTGACTACCACCTTAATTAAGGGCCTAGAGTGTACGGAATTGGGCCTCCTGGTAGCCTATGAGGTGCGTTTATTATTCTATTAAGCGGACAAAATTTAAATGCGTTGTCGATGTGATATTACCAATTTCATCTTTTTAGTGATTAGGCTTAATTTTGATTGCGAAATAACTCTGGAACTATTAAACCTAGCCTGATTAAACTTCAGTAGCGTCAGGTCTACCCTAAGGACTTTCAACTTTAAAAGTAAGAAGTTTCCCGGTAGAATAATAACGAAGCTACAAACGATCGTAAAAAACATGTGGTCTGACTGTTGTTGTTTTCACAGATTTACACTGTTTTCCGCTCCTAAAATTCAAAATTTTCGTTTGTAATAGCAGTATTTGTAGCGGTTGAACTCCTTGTATCTTCACGAACAAATAGACACCACTCTGACCCTCCTAGAACCAAAATTGCTAAAGTTATAGGCAGATATGTGCAGAGCTCACTAACACGTGCTGCTGACGCGGCCGCTCCCGAGGCTCCCTACCTCTGAGCATTCTATTTACCAGAAATAGTTCATTGAACTTCTAAAATACTCACTCTAGAGAAACATTTCTATACAAGACTTGTAGCTCTTAGCTAGAAATAACAAAAGTTTCATGTTACGGTAAGATAACAATGCTGGGTAATGCTTTCCAGATTTTCTTCAAAGTGCGTGAAATATAAAAAAATTACCACGTGATTGCCGCCTAACGCGCGGCGCTATGAGCGCCCTGGAATGTAAGTTGAACGAATTAGCGAAGGCTTCTCACGCACAAAGGCCATCGGTGACTACGATGGACATTAAGCGAAGGTAGGATGGTACCATTAGAGAAAAAAAAGGGGGGGGGGTGAAAGGAGGAAACTGAGACAATAAACTTCGATGAAACAGCGGGTCCACTTGCATTGTGATACGAGATCGGAGGCAGCATTTGGTGCAGCACAGATGTTTTTTTTTTCTTTTCGGGCCAACGATAAACATTATGGTGGGGGACAGGTTGACATTTTGATAAAGGAAGGGTATCAAAAGTACGATGGGATTATGAGGTGCCAGTGTTTTTTACACGCTTCGACATGGGATGGTCTTAGTCTGGGATGATGCGTTTTCACTAATGAAGAACGTGCTAATATCGTTCTCGCCCTCAGCCGAGCGAATGGAAACAGGAGAAAGCTGGCAAGATTATTTCGCAGATAGCACCCGAGAATTCGGGTTAATAGTTCGACATTGGTGCGAAATTACAAAACGCTCAAGGAGACAGGCACGTTCAAAAAGCAGTGTAAGCGCGCAAAAGGTGTGACTGGGACTCTTAAAACAGCCGCTCTTGCTCACATGGCGGCCATCCACGCAAGTGCACGCGACGTGAGTGCTGAGACCGGCTTTTCCAGCAGTAGAATTTCGCGCGCATTTAAGAGTGGGGGAATTCACCCATACCATGTTCACCTGCATCAACAGCTGGAAATCTGAAATTTGCAAAGCCGTCTTGACTTCTGCATCTCAATACTCATGCAGAAAGAAGGTAATCCCAGCTTCCTGAAGAACATAATCTGGTCCGATGAAGCTCGCTTCTCGTGCAATGCCCGGGTCTATGTTCACAATGGTCATTAATGGAGCGCTACAAATCGTGACTTCCCCGCCGTGGTAGTCTAGTGGCTGAGGTACTCAGCTGCTGACCCGCCGGTCGCGAGATCGAATTCCGGCTGCGGCGGCTGCATTTCCGATGAAGGCGGAAATGTTACAGGCACGTGTGCTCAGTCTCGGGTGCACGTTACAGAACCCCAGGTTGTCGAAATTTCCGGAGTCCTTCACTACGGCGTCTTTCATAATCATATTGTGGATTCAGGACGTTAAAACCGACAAATCAATCACCAATCAACAAACTGTCACTGTCTGTTGCAATACCAACACCAAGTGCAGTGGTCTTTCAGTGTTCGGTGCGGCATTGGCGAAAGCGAAATTATTGGCCCGGTCTTTTTCAACTGAACACTCACCGCAGAACGCTACATCAGCGAAATACTAAAGGCCACGTAAGTGACTTCACCTGCAAACTTTCTTTAGCACAGCTTGGCAATAGCTGGTTCCAGCAAGATGGAGCTCCTCCGCACAGCTGCGCGCACAGTCAAACGTGGCTTGATCGAGAATTTTCCGAGAAATGCATCGGCAGTCTTGGACTGGTCTCGAGCCCTGTAAGATTGCCAGATTTGATATCACTAGATTTATTTTTATGTAGATAAAATAAATACCACGTTTATACCAAAGCGATGACAACGCCCGCCAGACTGAAGTCTAAAATAGCAGATGTGTGCTGCACTTTTACTCCACGAAGCAACGAAACGCGACAGAAAATGCACTGACTCGATGTAGATTGTGTATAGGGGCTGATGGAGGGCTGTTTGAGCACGTTATGTAACTGCCCTTGACGTCTCAATAAAAGTGCTTTGGACTTTGCAATTACGCTCTTTCCAACACCTATCTTTTCTACTATTTAGGAGTTTGCTATAAAAGCGCAGAACACTCTTTTATTCGTTCTGTTTATTTATACGCACGGCGCTCTAACAGACGGGTACTAAACACGAATTTTTAAATGGATCAAGACGAAGTAAGAGCAATAAACTTTTGAACCCTCAGTCAATCATGCCATATTCCTCGCAAGTAACGAGTAGAGTAATCGCACGTCATCGATGTAGATTTGACCAAAACAAAACCTTGTGGAATAATTATCATTGAAGATTTTATATTCTTCCTGTATCGAAATTTCATTCTCTTCTCCACCATCATGTCTATCATTGACCCGAAAAGAAAAAAAAAACATCTGCGCCGCGCCGAATGCTGCCTCAGGTCTCGTATTACAAAAGACGTAGCAGCCGCTCTTTTCTCAAAGTTTATTGTCACCGTCTTTTTTTTTCGCCCTCTCCCCCTTTTTTTTAAAATAGTACCATCCAACCATCGCTTTATATCCATCGTAGTCACTGATAGCCTGTTTAAGCGAAATTCGTGCTTGAGAAGCCTTCGCTAATTAGTTCAACTTACATTTGAGGCCACTCAAAAGGCCGGGCGTTAGGAGGCAACCACGTGGTACTGTTTGAATTTCACTCACTGTAAACAAACCTTCGAAAAAATTAACGAGGGTTGTTATGTTACAGTAACATGCCAATTTTAGTATTTCTTACTAAGAGCTCGAAGTCTTGTATTGAAATTTTTTTCTAGAGTCAGTATATAAAAATTTCATTAAGGAATCTTCAATAATTACCGTGCTTGGCGGATCAAAAATATTCTGAAGTGCTACATACAGCTATGAAGAATACTGCGCTAGCTGGAGACGCGTAGCACTCATGTTTAATTTATACTTCTTTGTGCTTTTTCGCTGAAACACCCTCTATATCACTAGCATGGTACTGTTTATAGGGATGGGGAAGTGAGCTAAAATATTTCATAAGATACGCAAAAAAGTAGTGAACAACTGCACATGAAAAAACTGCTTACCTTGAGAGTATCAGAAAAAGATATTGTATCATTAGTGCGTTTCGACAAGCCCGATATCGGATAGATAATTGAATAATAAAAGTAGGAGCCGACAATGTTTTGAAGGTCCGCGCACATGGCCTAGTAAGTTGCGCAACGTTAATCGTTCGAGGCAGATTATGTTCATTTTTTTTCAAAAAGTTGCCTCTCATCGCGGTACGCGGTGCAATTTAATAATGTGTGCTGCCCTGTATGCTGTCAGTTTCACAACTACTTGTGGTATGGCCTATGCGGTACATGTAACTTTTATTCTATGCCACGTTCACTCGAAGACGATGATATAGCATCTCTAGTTTGCGAGAAAAGGAGTGGGAGAGTTCCGCAAGAAGTTTTGGGTTCACCACTTCAGAAGCTATTGTTGTGAAGTGCGAATTTCAAAGGTGGTAGATAGTGCACACCGTCCACTCACCACCATGTAGAGGCAGGCATGTAGGCGCAGAGCTGCCGAACAAAAAGCGTGCTCAATCGTGATAACTGGAGGTGCGCACTATACCATCGCAGAGGTTTGCCGCTGTTCAGTTTTCTTTTCACACCGATAGTATAATAAATTCGTAAAAGAAAATGTTTATAAACCATGAATATCCTGAACATGTTGTCACGTACTACATGAGGTAGTGCCAAGGAGTGCCTTCCTAATATTTATAAAAGCCTCACTCGAATAATCCTTAAACTACGGTGCCTTTGTATATAAATCTACGACGCCAAGCGGCTTGAAGATGCTGGAACCTGTGCACTATTTGGACCTTCTTCTTTCTACGGGCGCATTTCGTACTAGCCCCGTGGGAAGCCTGTATGTTGACTCGAATGAGTGGTCGGTACACCTAAAGAGGTTCTACTTAATTTTTGTGTACTTCGTCAAAGTGAACGCAAACACCGAACACCACTTACGCCACACTATGAGTGATATGTTCAGTTCTGTCCTGTTTGCCAACCGCCCTGCCATCAGACAGCACCGCACACTTCATGTGAGGCGTCTAGCTGAATAAACGGGCGTGCTGCCTGATACCGTTTAGTTGCTCCTGCTGATTTTGTTCCGCCATGACAATGGCAGCTAATAGATTGCGACATATCATTTGTTGAAGCGACAAAGCCCGTGCCTATTGCACATATCCCTAAGCATTTCCTTGAACTCTAGCATAAATACTCATGCGCCGAACTCTTTACAGGTGCCTCAAAGACCCACACTTCAGTGTACTATGCAGCGGTTGGTTCATAATTTACAGATGATGGCACTGAGCATCCTAACACCAGCGTCTTCACAGCGGAAGTCTACACGATACTTGCGGCAGTAAAACACATAACCCAAATAAATTTGCAAAGAGCAGTAATATACACAGACTCCTTGAACGCGGTACAAGCCCTCAAAACTCCGAAAAGACACAAAAACCCCGTCCTAGCCTTGCTCTACTCACATCTCTGCACAGCTTACACACTTAAAAACATCTCGTTGTGTGCTGGGTTCCGGGGCACCGCGAGATACAAGGAAATATGTTGGCGGACCTGCTAGCTGCATCCACCAACGCACAGACCACCAATACATCAGTATCTTTGCGCTTGACCTAAAATATTTTCTATGACAAAAGCTTTGAACCGATTGGCCGAGTGCATGGAATATACACACACAAAATAAACTATATGTTACCAAGCCGCAACTCAGTAACTAGGTGCCAATATCAAAGTCCCGCCACACAGAAGTTACACTCACAAGAATTAGAATTGGACGCACTTGCAGTACACATTCATACCTGCTGTTTGGTGGAGATCAACCCATGTGCAAAAAATGATGTGAACTACTGACCATGCTTCCTATTTCAATACAATGCAGTGAACAACATACCATCAGAAAAAAAAGCCCTTCCTATTTCTGCATCGAGACCAAATGCCGTTTCATCCAGTGATGTTCATTTGTCAAGATCCCCTTTTTAAACTGAAATCATTATTCTTGTTTTTAAATGCTGTTCATTGGTTTCACGTCATCTACTTTGTTTATCCGCAGCATGACCTCTGAACAGGGGTAGCTGCTGCGGTGGCTAAAAACAGAAAGCACTGGCCTACCTGCCTTCAGCCACAGAGGCTTTGAGCAGGTACCTTTGCTATTGTTTATACCTTCATAATTTTATCGTTACAACCTCTTGCCGCTCTTTTTCGAAGGACACACTAGATGTCGTTCTCATGACTTTAATATACGTAAGTTATACCCTTCTGTGGGGCAAGGAATTGTAGGCCTCTATACAGCTCTTCAACCAAACCATTCTTCACACTCTTAATCATGCACTGGCACTCTTTGGGTATCAAATGCCGATCTTCACCGCCCCATCTGATCCGCTGCTACTGGTTAACTGGCGTCAAAAAGTACCCGTGAGTATGCGAACCCTGACTTTGAAGGACAAAATATGTGCTCAACACTTTGAGGAGCACCTCACGTTTGATGGCCACTTCAGCGAACACAGAAGAAACGTTCTCCTAACGTAAAAAAAGTGCCTTGACTTCGAAAGGGAGTGATTCGTTTCATCTTCAAGGGAAGCGTGTATCAACTCAATGACGCTGAATATCAGGAGGAACCAACGTACAGTGGTGTCCAAGAACGAGAGGACATCAATTAGTCAACAACCGCATACTGAGTGGCCATCTTTCTTTGCGTTGATAATGAAAATTCTGGGCCTTGCCTACGAGAAGACTCCTTCCGTTGGTCGCCGGGCAAGGACGTAAGAAAAGACAACAGCTTGAGCGCGCCTTTTAACAAACAATGTGCGGCAGAAAGTGGTGCAAGCAGCTCTACTGCTATAGGCGACAACAGAGACTCTGTGTGCCAGATCGAAACTCACTTTTTTGCAATGTTACCTCACGCATCAAATTTATGTATATAGTATGTTTGTGTACGTTGTTGTGGCATTGTATAATTCTGTGTGGTCCGCGTTAAAGATTTTAGGCATTTGTCCTGTTTCGAATAAAAGAAGTAAAACGATACATTTGTGTTATTTCTTCAGATAACGTCAATCCGCAAACTGTAATAATCTTGCTCTTTAGAGAAAAAATTAGTAGCAGATGTAAGGCATGCGCGGAGCAGACGACAAAACGAATTGGCGATGAGACCCATCAACGCGGCCAAGCTCGCATCCGTGCCGTTGGCAACGACGGACGGAGCCATGGCTCTGCTCAAGGGCAGCGCCTCTCCTCCGCCGCTTTCTTCCATTCGTAGCGTAACCTAGCAGATGAACCGCGTAGCATGAAGTGGTGTTGCAAGATGTGTCCCTTCCAGACGAGTGGAGTCGGCGCTCCTCTCTTATCTTACTCCATGGATAATGTATGGAATGCATCAGGCAGCATTCAACCCCCTCCTTTGAGGTGACTAGGTGTGCACCCGCCTTTTCGAGCACGCCTATGCAGATGTCAGAGTTACAAGGACAATCTAACGCGGCAACTCTAAGTGCATTTATTGCGCGCTTACTGTCGCTAGTCAAACGCAGGGGCAGCAGCGCCTTCTCAGACACTGAAC
Organism: Rhipicephalus microplus; assembly: GCF_043290135.1. NCBI lineage: Eukaryota > Metazoa > Arthropoda > Arachnida > Ixodida > Ixodidae > Rhipicephalus > Rhipicephalus microplus. The sequence goes on along the minus strand of NC_134710.1, from coordinate 350,962,087 downwards.
GATAATCTATTTACGCAATGAGCACTCATTCGTAACTCAACTCGCACTTTAGCGCAGCGCTGAATAGTCCTCTATAACTCAAATTCAGTATGTAGTTGCTTTCAGTAGGTGAACTACCTAGAACAGTACTGATTAACCTCCGTGGCTAAGCAATACAATATGCATTAAAGAAATTCCTATCACTCTAAGCAAGGTAACGTTTAATAAAGGTGCACACTTCCACAAATTTGTGCGCCAATAAAATGAAAGTATTTTAGTGCCTTAGCAGTATCAACCATTCCTAAAAATGCACACATTCACTCTTAAACGAGAGGTTACGGTCGCGGTCGAGGACAAGTACGACGCACGCGGCCCCCGTTGTGATCTCATGTCAGCTGCTGCATTGAAACATCAGCCTCGGAAACCTTGTCAGACATTGAGTTTCTGGAGCCTGGTGATAAAGGGCATGGGCGGCTAATCAGCCCAAATAGATCCTGTTATAAATAACAATGTGGGACACAGTTTGCTGGAAGTAAAAGTTGGGAAGCCTCGACGTGCTTGCCTATGAGCGAAAGGTTTGGGCTATTTATATCACCTATGACACTCACTCACCGTGAATTTCGAGTTAACCTATGAGAACGCCAGTTAAAGATAATTCGCAACACTGTAAACCTGAAACCACTTGGCTGACTTGGGAACCGAACTTTGTTTGACATGTGCATCTTTTCATGTCTCATTGCTTACATTTTGATATGCTATTTCTTGTTCCATGAGCATCGTTTTGTACAGAAAAGCTAAATGCGACAAAAAGTTTTTATCTACTGTTTAGCCCCCGTGCCTAGCCGCAACCTCTTTCCAGTTACGTGACAATTCGTGCACGTATGAAACCACCTCACACGCACCAACGACGCTTGAACAAACACCGGAATTTCGTCAAATTGAGCTCTTCATAGATATCGCGTAATAACACACAAAATACATCGTACAGACGATCGATTTCGCGCTATATCTCTCTGTTCAGACAGGAAAACCTAATAATGACGCCGTGTTGTATTCGGGACGCCAGGCTGCGCTTTTGTGCTGTATAGCGCCGAAGTTGTTCATATAGCCTAGAATAACATCCTGGTCTTTTTTTCATCACTGCGTCTTTGTGGTTCTACTCCAGCATCCGGGCCAGCGGGCATCGACCGGAGACAGCCTAATGCCAATAGCTTAATGCATGCCTTTACGAGACTTGGGCGACCGGAAGCACCTTAGAGACACCGCGACGTGTCACCGCGACATGTCACCGAGCTGTGAACAATGAATGGTACGTTGACACAACTTATAACAAGAGCCCTTGCATAACAAACAATAGCGCTCTGCGAAAAGAAACCGAGCCGAACCTATGTCGGACAGACCCGAGGGCGGGGATGGCAACAACATGCGCAAATGCATAGTGGGGTGATGCATGCCAAAGAATATACAGCATGAATCGAAGGCAATACACTGGACGCTGTATGCAGCGAGATTGCGCCAGAGTGGACTAGCCTATAGCTCAGATCTGCAATGACCGAGGCAGAATCCCTCGCGTGTACCTCACGTGCTTCGTTGATCCTACTCGTGTTTGGTGGAGACACGCTTCGTATGCAATGCCAATCTGGGAATGTTTCTCATTTTACATATGCTACTCCCTGGTTTCTATACGTTGGTGCTTTTATTGCAGCGTCTTCATTTTTCCTGCTATATTGCGTTTTGACTGCGTTAATGTCCTCTGGTTGTTGTTCTCCCGTCACGCTGTCAGGTTTTGTTCTATATGATTGCTTTGATGCCCCATTCGCCTTCTGAACTAAAACTAGCTGTCAGTGCGTGGTGAGCGAAGAACAAATGCGCAAAGTGTTAACTTTACTTTTTTATGAAGCCGAAAGAGGGGAAGGAGGGGAAAACAGCAGATGAGGAAGTTCCGAAAAATAAGATATCTTAGCCGCACTATGCATAGCGCATAGCTATATTCCGGCAGTTGTGTGAGAGAAACAGTTTTCTGCACATGTCCTTTCCGCTGTGTAAATTGTCATGCTGAACTCAATGTCAGTGATGGGTTGTGACTTTCTGAGTACACGCTGGAGCGAAACGGAACCTTGTAAAAGGGTGCGCAGTGAACTCATGTGACTCTAGAGACTATCAAAGCATACATTATCGTTAACCATGTATGCTATGTATAGGGTGATCGCTCAGGCTCCGAGCTTGCATTTGTGTTCAGGTTGATTAAATCTGCATAAGCTCTAAACGGTGTTACTTGGGCGTACATTCATGGGGACGCAGCAGACGACGATATTGGTGCACACGTGAAGCTCGTGGTACAAGCGTACCTGCAACCGCAATACAGTAGTTAACTCAAGTAAATAGTTTCACAGGGAAGCCTAACCTGACAGGTGTCGTCATTGTAGCAGCAGTAGTAGTAGTAGTAGTAGTAGTAGTAGTAGTAGTAGCAGTAGAAAAGGTAGTACTGTAGCGATCCACTTTGCTAGCGCCAGCAACAGGGGGCCAGAGACGCAGACAAGAAGGAAGAGCTTGTGAATACGTTTCTTCCTTTAATACCGAAAAACGAACAAAAACCTGCATTTTCTATGGGTACCAGGACACCGCACATTTCTAAATATCTATGCATCACCATTGACGAGATCGCAATATAATTTTATTAATCATCCGAGGCAATTTTTTGGCCATCTGCGGCCAAGATTACGGTATCCCCAAGTCATTTTTGCACAGACGCAATTGGAAACTTTACCACTGTAAAGTTTTAAAGTTTCCCGTCTCGTCTCCCGAATTTCTTTCAGGAGACGAGAAGAATAGAATGCGAAGTTCATCGTTTAAAAATTTTCAAATTCAAGCATTCCTTAAAAATTTAATATTTAGAAATTATGAACATTTCTTTTTAATTAGCAAGACACCTTTCGTTTCATGGCCGATCCACCATGGTGGGTTGCGCCAGGATAAAAGGGACAAACAAACAAACAAACAAACAAAATCTTACAGTGGTGCAGTCAAGGACCTGCAAATGAAGGTCAAGTTCGACTTCACACGACGTGAGGAGCGACCGCTCATTGTGGGCTTTCAAGCAGAGTGCCATAGTTGAGTAGAATTGCAGAGAGGCGCTACAACGCCGAGCCTTCATGCGACAATTGCCCACATCACCGGAGCCACTGTTGATGGCCTAGTCACTCAAGGTAGCGTGTAGGTGAATATGACTATTGTCTATTTGGCGTCCCATTTGAAAAAATCCCCAATGGCACGTGATACGAACACCGGCTAGTACCATTGATTATAACAGAGAAGGTGCCTTTACCGCGTTGCAAGAGATGCACAAAATATATATGGCACAGCAACAGCAGCTTTTAGAACTTCTTTTGTCAGCTGCAAGTGTAAGAAAGAAAGTAGTTTTTGTTAAAGCTGGTATGTTTGACGGCAGTTTGAGCGCTAACGTCTGATTACATTTTTTCGAATTCGCATGAAGCAGAAAGCAGTGGACAAGCGATGAAGACCGCTTTTATAACATGGTTTTTTTTCTCTGTGACGACGCCCGGAAGTACTTTATCTCACAAATTACTTCATATGCAAACACTTCTTAGGCAGCGTGGAGGAAAAGCTTCGCAAGAGCCTTCGAGTCAAACCCTGTAGAACTTTGGAATGATGCCATTATTTACAGGCACAGGTGTGCAACTATCAGGGAGTACATTTTTGAAAAGTGGCACTTACTTCGTACAGCTCGCCCAACATTGGCGTACTCCTCTGTCATCGCCCATGTCGAACGTGACATGTCAAAGTATTATCACAGGTAGATAGATGTCAGGGAGGTCATTTGCTTCTGTGAACGAGCTACGCTCAGCATTGAAGTACGCCGCAACCCCCGAATAGAGTACGCCCGATGAAGAGGCTAAACACAGCAGAGGTGATAACTGTGGCAAGAACACACACCCGTGTCTATGTTCTCCAGATGCTAACACTGAATTCAGCCTACACACCAGCATGCGATTGAGTGCACGATGTCGGGACCTAAATAAAAAAGTCAACTTGTCAAGGAAACTGTGTTTTTTATAAAGATAGTCATTCTAGGTGTCGAGATGCTAGTGAATGGCTACAATAGATTAGTTTTGATTGAAACTGGCGCTTCAGTGAGTTTAGTCAACGAGAACCTTGTAAATGATGGCGATATTGTGCATGGAAAACACATTCGTGTGTACAGCTACGATGGTTTTTGTCGCAATAATTGTAGATGGGTACAAGTTTGTCTAGAGTATGAAGGCGTTAAATTCAACGTTGAAGCCATAGTTGTGCCCAAAGTCAATTTAGACTTCATCTTATCCAGACCTGACATGACTCATATGAAAATGAACATACTCAGAAACGACGTGGTCACTACTGCAAAAAAATGTCATAAAGCTGATATCACCAATGAAGCTTACAGTAAGCCGTCTACCAAACAGGATGTGCCACTGATGTTTTCTCAGCTTTTGCGTATTAGAGCGTACCAAAGCGCCACAACGGCCATTCAGGTACCTTTTCTATTACAAGACTACACTATTGTAAAGAAAATACCGTATAGCCTCAGTCGTGAGAAGAAAGTTTGGTTAAAGCAGGAATTCCAAGGAATGATGGAGGCAGACTTATCAGACCTTCCACTTGATCATTTCCTTCAACTATTATCATTGTCTCGAAAGAAGACGGGTCATTTTGCCTCTGCACAGAATAACGCCTAATAAACAAACAAACCGACCTTTTTCCGTACCTAATGTGAAGAATTGATGATATCATTGATGAAAAAAAGAGGATACTAGTGGCTTTCCCGCATACACCTGTGTAAAGGATACTGGCAAGCGCCGCTAAGACAACATACTAAAATTTACTGCATCCGTCACTCCTTGCGACATCTACGAATACAATAGACTGTTCTTCGGATGAAAAAAGTTCCGGATCATGGTTTGAGAAGATGGTGAATGATGTTCTAAAAGACTTCATCGAGAAATTTTGTAATGTCTATGTATATGACATCATTGTCTATTGAAAAAAAAACTCGAAAAGATCACCGAGATCACCTAGAGAAGGTCCTCGAGGCACTTCGCTCCACCAGACAAAAGATAAGCGTAAAAAAGAGTGAGTTCTTCTGCAGGAAAATGATGTTTTTGGGAAGAGGTTTTGACGGACGAACCAAGAGTACTAAAAAAGAGAACATCGAGCGCATCAAGAAGCTCACAAAATCAAATGACATCCACTCTTTGAGAGTGTTCCTGGGGCTCGCAGGGTACTTCCGCGCGTTTTAAAGGACTATGCAAAGAAAACAAAACGTTTGACTGCTCTGACTCAGAAAGCAGTTCCCTTCGTATGGTCCGAAGAGTTCGACAAGAGTTATCAAAACCTTGTTAGAGCCATTTCATCTTCTCCGTTATTAACCCTGACTGACTTTACTTTGCCATTTGAGCTATACACGGATGCATCTCACTAGGCTGCTGGCGGCTTCCTATATCAGCGCGATGACAACGAGAAGTCCGTTAGAGAGCTGAAAGTAATCTGCTATTATTCCTGTACTTTAACAGATACACAGGAAAGTTACACTACAGAAAAGAAAGGGCTCACTCTGTTAATAGCACTCGGGTACTTCAGAAGTTACCTGGAAGGTAAACATTTCAGTTTATTAACTTACAACCAGGCAGTGACATATATGTTGCAACTTGCACAGCCAAAGGGTAGAATAGCTCGATGGGTAGGCGAGACTGAGCAATTCAGTTTTGACTTAGCACATAGACAGGTCCAAAACAACAGGTTGCCGGTGCTCTATCACGTCTTCATGTGCAAGAAGAAATTGCGGAGAGAACCATCAACTTGACGAAGCTCTGAGAGGGAACGCAGGAAATGAAGCTGCATATTGGGAAAGTGTGTCCCAGAAACAAAAGTACCCGAAGTACTCAGATTATACCACAGCAGTTCACACTCAGTGTGACACGGTGGATTCTGAAAGACATATCATAAACTGCTTTAAAAGTTTAGATAAAAAAACATGAATTTAAATGTGGCGAACTATATCAAGACGTGTCATCAGTGCTATATGATCAAATCTAAATATAAATCTAGTGGAAATAGAGTGGGTATGCCAGAGTACTCAACCATATCATTCAAAGCTGTTCACTGAAATTAAGAAGAAAAGTGAAGGCGTTATATCCGGATTTCAAGGGGGGGGGGAGCATGAAGAGCGCTTTGTAGGCAGTAGTGCATCACCATATCAGGTTTTACACTGTTGGAATTGGGTGCAACCCGCATTTTTCTGCATTTAGTACTACTGTCTCTTGGTTACTAGCCGACAAAGAGCTTGGTTTGGTTAGGAAAAGCACTTTAAAAGAACACCTGAAGGCCAAACTCGAACAACAAAAATAGTGAAGCACAATTAAAAATAACTTTGACCGTTACCGTTGCAGAAAGATGCCTGAGATTGACCCAAGATGTGTGATACTTGTCACGAAAGTACTGTACTCCAAAACTCCCTTCGCTGGTACATACTTCGTGAATAAAACTACTAAGCAACAAGGACTGCTAAAGACTTTGTATTATACTGGACCAAGTGGAAAGACGGAAGAGGCATCAATCAGAAATGTGATACCTTATTACCAGCGTGAAGGGGACGACAGCCGGCCGGGTGGTGTAGTTTTCCGCATCGCTAGCGCTAGCAACAGTAGGGCAGAGGCGAAGACAAGGAGGAAGAATGAAGCAATAAAAGGATGCAGTGATAATGTCTGCATGAAGGGTAGCAGTGTAGCCCTATTAGTAGTGGTAATGAAGAAGGAGGAAAAGGATGCGTCACGCAGTTCGTTTGACGTGTTCTGAGTGAAAGAACTTGTGTAATAGGCCACGGCTGCAAAATAACGTGACTGTAGCATTTGGGAGTGGCCGTGAATGAGCGAACCTTCCCGCGGGAGATGCTGATATGGCTTACCTGAAGGATTGAAAAAACGAAGACATTATTGAAATATCCAATGAAACTAGGAATAAAATTGCAAGAACACCTGAAGAAAGTGGTGACGGCCTTGCTGTCCACACGTTTTTGTGTAGAACAGGTCATAACTGTTTTCTTGGTGGTGTCTCCCCACCTTACATTTTGTCTTACTGTTCTCGTTAGAACTATGTAACTATGTCTAGCAGCCAGTTTACGCACTATTCCCTGAAAGGGTTAGTAAAATAACGTGCAGCTAACAGCAATGAAAGGTGTCGTATATCCTGCATATTTCGAATTTCCTTTTACTAAAAATTGATAGGCTTTGTAAAAGAGTCGCTGCTAAATTATTACAAACTATATTTCATGCCAAAACCTGTATTGTATATTTCATATATTTTATTATTTTGTATCTACTTGACCTACTTTTGGTACACCATTGCTGCAACCTTGCTTTGAAAAGCCCTGCACTACACGCAATAAAACGTAGGAACGGCGGTGGGGAGGTACATTTAAGAGTTGCGCGTTTTATGAAGCAAAGTACGTCCTTGATAGTACAGTACTGAAAGGTAAAATCACTAAGCTTCTTTAATGCTACTAAGAGCGTGATAAGCTACCCTCATTTGCAGTCCACGCTTCTCAGAATGAAACCACCGCAGCCTAGAATGCAGCCCGCGGCCTGGTGTTAGGTAACACACTACGGATGAAGAACCAGTTGTGGATTACCATGTTCAACCTCCATTATATCACATTTATAAACGGATAATAGGTTTATTTAAAAGGCAATACATGCCATTTATCTTCTGATAGCCCGAAGCTACAAAAAAATACATAGGCATTTCTCAGTAATGAATCCGGGGGATCGCCAGGATCCCACCACTGCGAAAAGTTAGCGGAACTGTGGGATGACAAGAATCCCACCCCTGCTATCTGTTAAGGAAGTGTTGGGGCCGTTACCGGCACCGGGGAACTCTTGAGGAAGACGCCTACCATGAATAGATTGATGAGGAAAACTATACAGAGGTTTATTCTGCATTATTTACAAGCGACCATTTCTCGCCCCACGGCGATCATCTATACAAAGATGTCGTCCTACATCATGACAATCTCGTCGAAGGCTCTCTCAGGAGCACACTGCCACTTTTTGTCCCTTCGCAGTCCCTAGACACCAGGCCTAGGAAAAAAGGGAAATACGTTTTAACCCAATCAGGTCACCACTATTGGGGATCATTTTGCCGGCACCACCCCCAACATACACACACAGGCACACACACAACCCAAAACAGGTAGTGTTCTGCCCACACTGTCGCTTCCGGGGAATCGTGCTGCCAGCAAATGGAATGTAACAAGTCCGTCGTGTCGCTGCTCGGGCCGACCACCCACACTGTCGAACGGTGGTCGTAGGTCAGGCCACTTCAATGGCACGTGCTTGGTCATCTGGCGTTGATTTGAGCGTCAGTGACCTCTCAGCCAGAGACGCACAGCGCGGTGGTCTGAGGTCCGTCTTTGGGAGAAACTTGGCGTCACGGCCTTGGTGTACGAAGGCACCACGTTTCGCATTTCCGCGCCGGCACAAGCGACAGCAGTGCTGCGTAGAGTAATTACAACCACGCACCTCCTAAATTATGAAAAACAGCCGGGAGACTTCGCGTTCCTCCTTATCGGTGGATGCCTTTCTTCTGTCTCGGCGCCCGCGGCAATGGCAGGCTCGCTGATCGCAACAGCTCCTCCGGGGCCAGGAAACTCTCCATTGGCCAGGAACCCAATCGGTTGCCATGAAGAGGGGGTCTCGGAGTCGATGAACACTGTAGGCATGCAGCCCGAAGAACCTCACACAAATAAAGGCAAACAGCAGAAAGAACGATCCAGGCGCCATCATACCGCACCGCGCACATGCGCCCGGAATTTTCCTTGAACTCGCTGGGCATGTCAAAAGCAGGATGTTCATAACCCAGCTCAAAATTTAGAACCCCAATGAATTTTGACACCTGAGAGGCACTCTAAACAAGTCAAGTGACCATCCTCCCTTATAAGTTTTACGCAAGACAGAAACCAGAATGACACCTAATATGTGACTGTACTTGGGAATCCTTCAGTCTAGAAATCAAGGAAAGGCTAAAAAGGGAAGGCTGCAATCGTACAATCAAAACTAAACTACAACGTTCGTCGGCAGTTCCATTACTTTTTTCATTTTTTGTTCTGTCGGACGAAAGTGTTGTACCATTGAGGGACAAGATTCCGCAGGAGCAAGCGTTCCTTCTTCTCGGAAAGCCATTACACTAAGGCTGCCTTTGAGTACGCTGACAGTAACTGACCCATAAAGTAACCGTTACCATCTCTCAGTAACGTTCTCCGTACATAACTCCACCTCTCTGAACTGACACATGTTGCCGTTCCCAGCTTATGTGATCACATCATCGTCAAACATTGATACAAAAATAAATTAAATCATTCTGTCTGCGTACTTGAACCGTTCTGTTAGTCCTATAACCTACCACTTCTATCGAGAAACTTCCTAAAACTTTTCTGAGCTGATCAATTCTTTTACTACTAACGTCCACGCAGGATACTTGTGATTAAAACCATAAACAATCGAGAAAACTTTCGCATAAACCCTGTAAAAAACTCACAAGCAAAATTCCTCATTGTTACGATCGCTTAAAAAAGTCCACTCCTAAACGTCACCCTTAAAAGAACTACGGTCACGCACGCTTGGGTACGTCATGTTATGTGACGGCAAAGGCTTATCTTTCAAAGAACAACCTACGACGCTTAAAAATTTGTTAAAACATTAAACTGGTCACCTAAACACCAAGTCGTAGCCGAAATAGTGAAAGAAAACATTCCAAACCCAAAATAAACAACCAAAGAAAACCTTTAAAAGATAACAAAGAAATCCTGTTGCAACCAGCTCTCAAAGCTTACAGATGTCAACTCATTTATCAGCCCTCCGTGTGCTGGTCGTGCTCTGCGGGACTTTCTTATCCAGCGGGGAGTACAAGAAACGCGAAAGCAATTCGCTTCGCCTCTGAGCTCCACTAAGCTCCTCGAGGGCAAACCGAGTTCCTCCACTCGTTCGGCTAATTAGTGAGGACCACTTACCTTGTACACTCACGCCCTATCAAACCTGTCACGGATACCACGATGGGAGAAGTGACCCCTTCCCTCTGTCCTCATTTTTGCCAAACCTGCAGTTCTTTTTCTTTTCGTAAGGTGGCACGAGTCCATGCAAAACTTTTTTGTGGCCGATAACAAACTTAGATGTGTGGCAGCTTGGGCTAGTTGGTATCGCATGACGATAGTTATAGCGTGCTATAACTATCGATAACAAACGCCTCGGTTTGCCTACTGCCTTAGAAAGTTTCGAGCCTTCCTTCAAACGGGTTGTGCTTTTGGTCGTGCTCCCGACTCTACAACGCCGCTTCCTTGTGCGCCTTTCTTGTTTTTCATTTTCGCACCCCTTCCTTTCATCTCACACTCACCAGCAATCTCACTGCACTTGTTACATGTCTCATCCTCACAGTCTGAAATATTTACTGGCAAAGCATCGTCTCCATTGCCTGCCAGATGGGGGGACAGCTTAGCGCAAAGAGCTAGCTCGCATACCTGGCTGCTGCTCACAAGTGCGCTGTGCTCTCTACTCGGTTTTTTGTTGTCATCTCCCGGACTCACTATGATGTTCTTGATTAGCGGGTAGAAACCTCCTAATGGTGACTTTTATTGAGTGAACAGGAGTAGAGTGGCCGGGCACTGAGGAGGGGGGGCAGAGCACTGAGAGCAGGTCCACTCAATCTGCCACTGGAATGCGCCGCGCTCCAGGAAGGCAGGAAATAAGGTGAAGAGTAGTGAGACCATGTGACTGAAACATTCTAAGCCCCAGCATATTCTTTGTGGGGCAGCAGCAAAATAAGAGTGAAATCAGTCAGCCATATATTTTCATTGTCCTAGTACCTAGTATGTTTGTGCAATGACTCATCCGGTAAACGTCCAGCTCTCATTGTAGCCATTCGTATAAAACAGCGGTGTCAAACCAGACATGGGTGCTACCATTGCCGCAGCGCTCGCTATCTGAAGAAAAATTTGGAAGCTGTGACGTTCAAGGACAACGTGACTCGTCGTACTGCGCCTACTCCACTTTTCAGGCGAGAGAACTTAGAACTGCTCCTGGCTGCTCTTGGCGCAGCAAAATCACTTTCGCTCTACCAATAGATGACAGTGCTCCTGCACCTGTTCGACCACTGAAACATGCCGGCTCTGAAGAGAGAACTTTAGGCGTGCTTTCGAGTGCTCGTGCTCCCCCAGTGCAATTTGCCATTAGACCGCAAGGAAGATTCACTATTTCGACACGGAGACTTAAACTTAACTCACATATCAGGGAGTTCTCTACAATGAGTCGACTTTGTACTACTTTAGTACACTCTCCTGACTTATCACTGACTTTCTTTTGATACTCAAGGTTTTAGTGGTCTTTGGCACGCTCTTCCGGACAATCATTCACGTGTTCAGGGGCGAGGAATGTCTCGAACCCCACAATTACTCTTTTCAAGTAGTGCAAAGAAACCACGGTCCCGCAAGGAACACTCTTCTCAAACGCCTCTGGCTCTGCACCAGTGATGGCCTCGTCCTGTGCGTGCTCTACATTGACCCATTTGTATAGGCGCACATTATGCTCTAACAGGTTCTCAGTAATAACGACATGTCTCTCTTTTGTCGAGAACGGAAGCTTTACCTGTGATGCACTGTCACTGTTCTCTTTCTTTACTGAAATGCACGAGCGCGTGAATAACGCTACCTTACACTGTAAACAGAAATAAGCCGAAATGGAAGTAAATGACCTTGTCCTCTTGCGCACGCCCCGATGGGAGTTTTATCAACACCGTCCGGAGGGAGTAAAAAATTTACTCCCCATCAGTAGGGGGTTTTCGCAAAGTGCCAGGGGGGGGTTTTATTTACATCCATTGGGGAACTTTTTCAGGTCAGTATGGGAGTAAATTTTTTGCATCGACCGAGAAAAAAATTACGTCAGCAGCCGTACAATGCGTAACCGTAACATTAATTACATTACATTTAATGCGCACAACAATGATTACAGTACACAAACATTATCACAACGTTCACGTAATATCACAACACTCGCACTCACCACAGCTTGCCACACGCAGTACACACCTACCATAGAGTCACCGGGTATATATAGGCACCACATTCTTACCTCCCATGTAGCCCTGGTGCAAGCCTCATTTCGCTAATAATTAAGCAATAATTACGCACGCCGTAAATATGAACTTGCGGTGGTCTGATGTAAGCACTTCAACACACATGCCTTTTATCCTAAGCCTGCCTAATGTTCATTATTTTTCTACTATAGCGAAAAAAGTTTTATCAGTTGACGCTCTGTCGTACGGGCTGAATTTGCATTAGCAGTACTGTTTGTGAACCCGTAAAATGCACTGAATCATACACAAAGTGCGTGCGGCCTTGAATGAACACATTAACGAGGCACATTTAGTAGCTCCAGCGAGGTAGACCGCCGCTGCCGCGTTCGACGACTAGCCCTCACTCACGAGTACGGCACGGTGATTCGATGAATGAGAGCTGGCGATCACAAAATGCTTGCTGATGTGCAGTTTACGTCTCGTTGTTTTTCCCATGCACACAAATAGGTGTCCGCTATCCATGCAGTTTAAGCTACGGAGCGATAGACTTAAACGAATGAGACGGTTCGCAGTCGCTGTTCCCGTTGCTCGCATGCATTGCATGTATAGCTCGCAGAGCTCGCCACGGCGGCCGGTGCGCAGTGTGAGCTCGATACGATGCCGGCTTGATACCGACGCCATAGCGAGGCCTTCCTGCCGCTTAGATGTTGCAGCCGGTGAAATACCGGTGACACTCAGAGAACTCACCATCGGGGGATACGGGGTGAGCACGTCGCCGGCGCAACTCTCACACCACTTGCTGACCAGCCTGCCGTGGTCGAGCGAAGCCTACTTCGAAGCGCTTCGAAGTTTTACGGTGCAATCGCTGACAATCGTACTCCGCCTCGTTCGGCGCTCGCCTTGTAGTTAGTCATTGGCAGCTGCGGTCACAATGCGCAGAAGACTGTTATACATCCCAGCAGCCTTCATTTTTTGTGAAACACATTCTTTGCCTCGCCGATGGTCGGTGCTAGCTCGTAGCGCTTGCCGCGGTGGCCGGCGCGCAGTGCGAGCTCGATACGATGCCGGCTTGATACCGACGGCATAGCGAGGCCTTCTTACCACTTAGATGTTACAGCCGGTGAAATGCCGGTGACACTCCTAGAAGCCACTATCGGCGGAGACGGGGTGAGCGCGTCGCCGGCGCAACTCTCAGACCGGTTGCCGGCCAGCCTGCCGTAGTCGAGCGAAACCTACTTCAGACCGCTTCGAAGTTTCTGGCGGCGAAACTCCAGGAGCAGCCGCTAACGATCGTAAGAGCTTACCTTTGCTACCATTAATTTATTCTTCGAAGTTTTTTGTTACTCGGCCCTTTGCAGCGCGGCATTCACGGCGTTTCATTGAGGAATAGTACCGATGTGCAGCGTGGTTTAACGTTGCGAAATATATTGAAATGTTCAAAGTAAATACCAACCGGTCGTTGCTATTCTTCGCTGCACTTATTATTTCGTTGCCTGTTTACAGATGCTTACACGGTTAGCCACACAAAGCACATGTGTTTCACACCATCGTGCAAACACACGCCCGTACACACACAGACACACACACACACACACACACACACACACACACACACACGCGCGCGCGCACGCGCACACACACACACACACACACACACACACACACACGTCACGCCCAAAGGGGGTTTTTAAAGCACCTATAGGGAGTTTGTAACCACGTGACCTAAAGCTCACTGGGGAGTTTAACAACGTCATGTCGTTCATAAACTCTGTGATTAAGCAGGGGGCGTTTTACGGTGACATGTGCCGAGTTCACTCCCTACCAGGGAGTAAATAATTGGGGCAGGGGAGTTTTGTGGGCTCATGTGCTGGAGAAACTCCCATCTCAGCTAGCTTTAGCTTACAGTGTAGTGACTTCGTACTTCTGAAACTCGTTGTCAGACAGGCCAATTAATACACAGGCAACGTCACTTTGAAGAACGCCTAACAAACAAACAAGCAGTCCAAAAGTCACTGTCTAGCCCTACCTTTACGCAAACACTCGAAACACGCTGGAAAACTTTCGATGTTTTCGCCGACTTTGAATACGCGTAGCTTGGACCGCACTTGCTGAACCCGCACATGTTGAATTTCTCTTCCATGACCTTCCGTCTGAATACAGTGTTCACCTTCGCTCTCGTGCTCACACTTTTTCTGTTCTCGCTCGCTTGCTCTTTCAGGAGTGTCGTTTACTCCTCCTCTAACAACGAAACGTGGTCTCTCAACTTCAAGCTCTAAACTCTTTTTTTTTTCAATTTCCTATCTTTTTCAAACAGTCTCTTCTTTTACTCCTCCTTCAGAGTTTTCTGAACAAGTTCCTAAGCGATTTATATGCTTTCCGCATTACTACCACTTTCGTCTATTACTTTCAATTAATCAAGCTTTTTCATCACTTCATCACACTCATGCTCCGATTCCTCACACAACAAACAGTTCTACTTTCCGCAACTCCAGAAGGTTCATAGTCACTGCTTTAAACGTTGGCTTTGTCCTCCCAATGATGCTCAAAAACCGTAGTTTGCATAAAAATATTTCTTACTGTCCAGCAATACAGGTTGTTAACCCAGAATTTGAAAAGCCTGGTAAATCTCAGTGCAAAAACCAAACGCTCACCCACATTTGCAGTGCCAAGTTACCAGGTCCATCCATCCGCTGATCACCAGTTGTTTGAGTGCCGATGTCAGCAAGATGCCACCGCTGCCATCCAGTTATTGAAGTTGAGGTCTTGCCGACTGCCCAGGTCTTCTCGCAGCCAGGAATGCGGTCGCAAACCTCATCTTCTCAAAGAGTTGCTGTTGAAGGAAACCGGACTGAAGAGCCGACGAAGAGCACGAGGGAAAAACTGTACAGAAGTTTATTCTACAATATTTACAAGCAAGCATTTCTCGCTTCACGGCGAACATCTATACAAGATGTCGACCTACATCATGATGATCTCGCCGAAGGTTCTCTCAGGACCACACTGCCGCTTTGTCCCTTCGCAGTCCCTAGACGCCAGGCGTAGGGAAACAGGAACATACGCTTTCCCCCAATCAAGTCACTCTTGAGGGTCATCTCGCCGGTCCTGCCCCCAACACACACACACACACACACAATCACACACACACACACACACACACAATCACACACACACACACACACACACACACACACACACACACACACACACACACACACACACACACACACACACACACACACACACACACACACACACACACACACACACAGCCAAAAACAGGTAGTGTTCCGGCCACGTTGTGGCTTCCGGGGAATCTTGCTGCCAGAAAAAAGAATGTAACGAGTCCGTCGTGTAGCTGGTCGGACCGATCACCTACCCTGTCGAACGGTGGTCGCAGGCTAGGCAACTTCAATAACACGTTCTTGGTCATCTGGCATTGACTTGGGCATCATTGACCTCTCAGCCAGAGACACACAGTGTGGTGGTCCGAGGTCCGTCTTCGGTGAAACTCGGTGCCGCTGCCACGGTGTACGAAGGCGCCACGTGTCGTATTTCCATGCCGGCACATGTGACAGCAGTGCTGCGTGGAGTAATTACAACCGCGCACCTCCCAAATCATGAAAAACAGCGGGAAGTGTTCGCGTTCCTCCTTATTGGCGGCTGGCTTTCTTCCGTCTCGGCGCCCGCGGCAAAGGCAGGCTCACCAATCGCAACATCGGGAATAAAGGTTTTCATTTGCGAAAATATTTCCCGTGTTCCGGCATTCGAAGATGTGAGCAATCGCATTACCGGGCGGCCACTCTAGCAGAAGAGCCAGGCAGCAAGCTGACATACTGCCACTTTTTTGAAACATTAATAGATAGATAGAATCTTTGGAAGACTGAATTCAGGGAATTGGTTGTTTTGTTGACATAACGAGAAAATGGTTTATGAGATCAACAAAAAGAAAAAAAAGGGTTATTTTGTTACCTACAAACACGCACACACCCACATATATACAAAAGTAAGATGAGTAATTTATGGGACTCGTTTTTCTGTCTTAGCAAAACTAAGAGACAATCTTGCAAAGAAAGTACAGCAGATGTATTAAAAGTAATTTTAATATAAGTGTGAAAAACGAAAAGTGGACGAAAAGTTGCCGCTGGCAGACACCGAGCCTCTGACCTTCCAATGACGTGTGCGAGGCTCTACGAACGGGCTATTTTGGCGGTCATCCCTCCGTCTACTTTACAAAGTAATAATGTACAGTTAAACATGGCAGCATCGGGTGTCGAGTGCTATATGTGCATGCACAGGTGGGACCATCGGGCATTGAATGTCGATAACGAGGGTGCCATTTTCACCGACTTGGTGGTATACGAGCGATTATTCGTCATCGGCTAGCTTGTAGTAGTATCACATGCTACATGACGACAACAGGCACAAAAAGAACTTTTCAAGCTGATATGTGTGGTTTGACGCCCCAAAATCAACGTAGCATTATGAGAGACGCGGTAGTGGAGGGCTCCAGGAATTTCTACCATGTGGTGTTCTTGAAAGTGCACCCAATTCTTAGCACACGGGTCAACAGCATTTTTGCCTCCATCAAAAACGCAGCCACTGCAGCCGGGAGTCGATCCCATGACCTGCGAGTAAGCAGCCGTCGTGATGGTTACTGGTGGCTCTGAGCGATGCCCTCATATACAAATCCACATATATATCCTAGAAATCAAAGAGAGAGATAAATATGTGCATATTTGAGCAAAGTGGTAGAGCAATGGGTGTGTTAGTCGAAAGTCGAAGGTTTGGGTCGGCCCGGCGGCAAGTTAACTTTTCGTCCCCATTTCTTTCTTCACACCTACATTCCAATTACTTCGAATACCCTAAACTGGACTTGCCTTGGCATGGTCTTTCCTTAGTTCGTATATATATATATATATATATAAATATATATATATATATATATATATATATATATATATATATATATATATATATATATGAGATCTAACAGACAATAATGCCAGGGGATGTATAGGGGAACTTAAGTTATTAGAACCAATGTAACGTAAATAAGAAGAAAGAAAAGTGGGTCGAAAAAATTATGTGCCGCGAGCAGAAATCGACCCTACGACCTTCGAATAATGCGTTTTTTA
The DNA here is from genome assembly GCF_043290135.1 of Rhipicephalus microplus. Lineage (NCBI taxonomy): Eukaryota > Metazoa > Arthropoda > Arachnida > Ixodida > Ixodidae > Rhipicephalus > Rhipicephalus microplus. Next base: position 350,944,859 of record NC_134710.1, on the reverse strand, counting down.
CGTTACGTTGGTTCTAATAACTTCCCTATACATTGCTTGGCTATATTGTCTGTTAGATCGTGGCATGTATTCAGGTTTTACATCACACGCATTTCATGATTCTCATTTTCGCACCAGTCTTATACCTTTGTCATCCATTCACGTCCCGCTCTACCAATTTTGGTATATCTGAAGCTAGCAAAACGACCGCAAGTGCGCCATGAGCGCAGCGTGTATTCAAGACTTACGTGACATGCATGTCATTGATTGATTTGATTAATTTTGTGAGGTTTAACGTCTCAAAACCACTATTTGATTATGAGAGACGCCATAGTGGAGGGCTCCGGAAATTTTGACCACCTGGGGGACATGCATGTCATAATTTTTACATTAGGGCTTGTCAGTATGTTCGCCATGCAGTAATGTCATACCATACCAGTTTTACAATGTCTCATGTGAACAAAACCACCGAAACAGCAGCAAGACCATGATATAAGTCATGACATTCATGGCCTACATGTTATTATTATTATAATATGACTACCGTAGTCACTTGTACTTGTCATACAGTGATGTTATGCTATACCTATTTAGTAATGATATCATTATCGAAATGGCCATTATAGCTGAAATCGTAGGTGGCTAGATAGATAGATAAGATAGATAGATAGATAGATAGATACGCGCCAAGAAATGATTCGCAATTAACACAATACAGTCCTTATGTTCATTAGTGAGCATGAAAATTCTTGAAGCACACGACATGAACGACTTGAAGTCGCGCACGGCGCCGTTGAGAGTTCTTGATGTCCTCGTTGAGAACCTCGTAGTCGACTAAGCTATGACGTCGAACTACCCTGTACGACTCGAAGTACCGCCGCAGAAGTTTCAAATGTGAAGCGTTTCTCAGCGAACTTCGGTGACCTGGGTGGTATCTGTGTGTGTGTCCGCCAACGACTTTTAGCTCCCCTCGTCGTTTCGGTAATGGGATCTTTAGCAAATATGGTATGACGTAACATGGGTGCATTTCGAGAATGAGTCACTAGTCATTACATGAAAATCATGACTCGTATGTCATGAGTGTCATAAATTACCTGTCATTGTCTTCCTGCTTTTGCGGTGATTTCGTTCACAAGACACATTGAAAAACTTGCATGGTGTGACATGGTTGTATGGCAAACATACGTGACAGGTCCTAACGTCAAAATCCTTACATGCTTGTCATGTAGGTCATGACTACACGCCACGCCTGATGGTGCGCTCGCAGTCGTTTTGCTAGCTTCATATATACCAAATCTCATATTAAGCTGACATTATTGAGTTACGGAGATATATATGACTGCTGCAAAAATTATAATTATGACATATGTGCCAAGTAAAGATTTCGAGCATGAAAAACTTACTTGACATGACTGCCCTTGAAGGTAAGGGACACGCATGTCAATCAGTCAATCATGACACGTGTGTTCCTTAGTTTTCTGAGTATGGGCTCGGGGAACGACCCCGAGTATCGTTTGCGTATACTGGTGACATTGCGGTGACATGTAAGGGCCTGGCTACGGTATATAGGAATATCCTAGGGGTGTCCATTGAGTGACTTTAAGGCTGTCGGTGATCCACGTGGTATGTCCCCCAGTTTGGATGCTCCACGTTGATGGCAAAACAACGTAATTTAATTTTCTGGTACTGGCAGCAGTGGTAGATGTGGCCAGCTTCTAAGCTGTGGTAGCATAGAGGTCGTTGCTCGGGACACGCCGCAAGTCGGTTTTTCTCAGAAAGTCATGCTGGCCGGCAGGTGGGCGGTATGACGGCGGCAGTGTTTGTTGTCGGAATTGCGGTGCGGCAACGTTTTGACGCCGGCGTAGGAAGATCTTTGCGGCGCACTGCAGCCGAGCAACTCAGCTTCCGGCTGAGACAGTGCTGCTTAAGAATTCTAGGCGATTGCCAAACTTTCTCGCACATAATGACGGTAATCTAATCCACTTGGGGTAATAGCTTGAGCAGCTCCTCCTGCCCGATGGCTCTGATTGTCTCGTGCAGGTCATCGGTGCTGAGGCCATGAGCCTCGATGTAGTTGACTGTATAAGATCGGTTGTTATTTTGGCTAGTGCGCATCTCAAGTGCCTTCTCGATTGTAATGTCCTCGGTGAGGAATTATTCGACAGTCTTGAGCTTCTTGCACACGAGCCTCGCAAACAACTCTTCCTTGATACCTGGCAGCTTCTCTTCGGCAATTGTGGGGTCACCGCGACGGAACAGCTGGGTCATTGCTTCGACGATGATGGTAACGTTTTGGTTGGGGAGTTGTACAAGCGTCTCCAAGATAGTTGTGGCACGTTCTTTGTGGACGGCGCGCGTGAACGTGCTGAAGAACGTCGCCCGAAAGGTATCCCAGCTAACAGCATGGACTCCTGGTTCTCGAACCACGTGTAAAGCATGTGGCCAACTGAAGAGAAGACTTGGAACAGAGAACTCAAACGAACGTTCATTAGCGTCCGCATTAGCCAAGAACATCAAGATGGCTTCTCGTCGTCTTCGAACTGGTTCACGCGCTCGCTGGAGCGCTAGCGCATATCTCGTCAATGTTTTACTCAGGCTGAATGCGGGAAATTCAACACATTACCGCCCACGAAATGCCTTGTCTGTACGGGAAGGCGCTTTAGGTGTTGCATTCCCTAAAATCTTCCGTGTGCGCTCCTGCTTCCGTTGTATCGGTGCGACCTTTAGGGGTCCGCCTCTTTATGGGGGGCTCATTTTTCTAATGCAACAGCTTCTCTCGCCTCTTGGCATGAAGGTGGACGATTTATTTCCCTGCTAGTTTGTTGAGGAAGGCGATCAGGTCAACAGGCCTCTCAAAAGAAGCTGCATCTTGTGTTTCAGCTGCAGGAGTTTTTTGCCAAAATGGTCCAGCGTTGTCTACGGGTTCAGGTTTTCTTTCCTGCAAATGCAGTACGGCATCTTTGCCATCAATGTTCGCTGTATTTGACAAGCATCGATTTTTCTGTCATATCAGCGGAAGACGCTCTCGCAACCGCTCGGACACAGAAATCTCGTGCAATCGCAGCCGATCTTGTGTTCGAGCTGCCTGGGAAAGCCTCTGCGCACGATTTTCCGAGCTCGTCATATGCGTCTCCCTTCCCATTGTCTTTATGTGGAGGCATTCGACGCAATGTCTTTGCTGCTTCAGTAACTCAGCTTGGTACGGTTATATGTTCAACAGCTCTATCTTGAGCACCCGGGGAAAGATCACTCAGAGTTTGTCCTCTGACGCGTGCAACCGCTCGCGCACCTTGTCTAACTCTCAGCTCAGTCTCTCTACTTTGGGCTCGTACTCATCCTCCAGATCTGTCTGTAATGGTTCCCGTGATGTTTATGCAAGTTCGCATTGAAAGTTCCAACTATGAAGTCGCTCATCAACAACTATGCATTTCTGTTTCCTCATTGTGCTGGCATGGACACTGTGTTCTGATGCGAAGGCAGTCTTGTTCTTGTGGAACTCCAATCCTGACTCGGCCACCTTGGTTTACAAGTTATTCTTTGTTTCGTCCTTTTCTGGTCTGCTGAGGTCACTGGTCACTATGACACTTTCACGAGGCTTTCGTCTTGACTAGACTGGGTCGCACAAACGTGTGTCATGGCGACCTCTTCAGCCAACGTACGCAATCGTTCAAACTTGGCAGTGAAGCACCGATTTGGTTGTGGTCACGTTCTGAAAGTGAGGCTAGTCAACGTTGCTAGGATGAACCTTCTCATCGCGTACATTATGCTCGCCAAAGTCGCTTCTGTCGAGGTTCTCCACTTCAACACAGACAAACTGAAAAAGACTATCTAGTTCAGTGGCGTTCTCAACTTGAAGGTTGTCGATGGCGAACCTTGCATATTTTCTTGCGCAAGATTTGTGGTAGCTAACGATGACGTCATGTGATCAAGTTCTTTGCAAAAAGTCACATAACATCGATAAGAAAGACAACCTGCCGACTCTAAGAGTCTCCAATCTGCGTAGGTTAATCAGCACTTGGTCGTACAGCTCTCGGAGATTGGCCACATTGTCAAAAAATGCACAGGAGTAAGCCTTCGAAGCCCTAAACTACTCCTTCTCCGAGCGCTTTTGGTCACCGAAGCGTCTTTTGAGCATGGTTACAGGGTCTTCGTAGAACGCCTTGGTGGTAAGTAGCCTCGCTATACCTGCCGCAGCTTCTGCTTTTAGAATAGTCTCAAATAACAAACACTTCAGTAAAGGTGAGATTTTCATTTCGGTTGATGATCTGATCAAATTGCTGTCAGATTGTGTTCTACGTGCACAAGTCGTCTGCGGATGCATTCTTTGTTAACTTTGGCAACTTGGCTCCTGGGCTTTCAGCAGGTCTACGGGCCAACTGCACCTCGCGAACTTCAGCGAATGGTGAAACAACACATGCATCGCTCTGCAATCGGCGCTTGCTCTGAAACTCAGTTAACATGCGGGTAACGTTATCCTCATATTCGACAATGGTAGCGCACTCCGCTTCGAAGGTGTCGTCACTTATGTGGCTCTAAATCTCTTCCTTTATCCTTCCCAACTCATCGTAGGTATGCCTAGGCGTCATAAACTGATTCTCCCTGTCGCACCGTCGCAAAATCATCGTCAAGTATGGCACCTGCCTCTTGAATGACCTTGGTGTTCTGAGCCCTTCGCGTGGTCCTCTTGGTCTCCAGCTCGTTCCATCGTTCTTCATTGTTCGTAGCTGTTCCGGTCGGCAGCCATCATTGATGCCTCTTGACGGTAGCTCTCAGCAGCCGCCTCCCGGATTTTGGCACCAAATTTGAATATGTGGCCAACTGAACAGCGGACTTGAACTCTAGAACTCAGACAGACATTTAGCTGCATTTGCATGAGCCGAGAACATCGAAAATGGGTCCTCGTCTTCTTCGAACAAGCTCACGCGTTCACTGTCATGCTGGTACTAATCTCGTCAACCTCTTTTTTAGACTGAAAGCGGGAAATTCAACACTACATCTTCTCGGCATCTTCTAGGTGAAAGTAGGGGCGGGGCAGTTTTTCTTCGAACTCTCAGCTGTTCAAGGCGGCGAATCAGTCGTACGCCACCAGCCAGCATTCTGGGTCTTCCACTGATGATTCATGGAACGTTGGTGGATCCTTGGGCTGCTGGAGGACGATTGGTGCAGGTGGCATGGCAATAGTCATCGTGCCTGCGGTTAAAGCTAAGGTCTTGGTTTGCCTGGTGTTTTCTGGCAGGAGCCCGTGTTTTGGTTTCATGCCCTGCTGACTGAGGCTGGTTTGACGCTGAGATTTGTCCTTTGCATTGTCTTCGTGGCTTGGCCTGGGTTCACGACTTGACGAGGGTTTCCGGTATATGAACGAGTAGCCCCTTCACAAGACGTCACGAGGTCCTTACGTGAACGAAGGTAGCTGGCTGGATGTTCAAATGAAAACTGTTTATTGAGCTTAACTTGTAGCCGGTAAATTGAAAGTCATATTACAGTGACACAACGGCACTGATAGCGGTGAACAGAGCATCGGCTGTCGATCAACTTCCCAGCGGTGAAGCGCGTGGGCTTTTATACACGCGCCGTACAATATTTTGACGTAATTGCTAGCGGCCGTGTAGGTTTCAGAATAATATCTTTAATGTTGGGGAGGCGCGAGCAATCTTAACAAAAAAATCTACTACAGTCGAGAAGCTTCTCCAACACTGCAGGCGTGGTTTGCACTGAGAATTACTGACTATTCAATGGGGTGGTAACAAAACTTATGAAAGAATTTGGCAATATGATACTGCACTATTCTTTTCATGAAGAGATGCCGAATGGAGCGTAAAGTGTTCGTTGAGTGTATACTCCCCGTGATGCAATGTGGCACCAGACGTACCAGCAGAGCCAATCCTGTTCTGTTGGTGATGATGTTCAGAAGAAGGCATTTGCGAGAAAGTCATCCGCCGTTGTGATAGTTCTCACATCGAGTCCATGTCTGGAAGCCAACCAGACCTCTGCAGGTTGCTTTGGATGTTTACGAGTACAGCATTACACCTCGCTTCATTGAAAATCGCCGACAACTTGAGCCTGAATAGCTAAGTAGCCCAAGCAATGGCAGATCTATTTAGAAAATTTCGGCAACTGATTCCCCATCGCAACTCCCCCCCCCCCCCCCCCGTGACATAGGACCTCAAGCGAGGGGCGCTTCATCAACGCTACGCGGGTCAACAGCCGCCCACCTCTGCTACAAACTAACGTCAGGTTGAGATCCCAGGAAGAGGCTCTTGCAAGAGAAATGAGTTTTGTATAAAACTATGAAGATAGGCAGAATCAAAAATAACGAGTAACGTGACACCTCGCGTTACAATAATATGGTAACGAAAGTGCGTTTCCCGTTGCAGTTGCGAAACTGCATGGACTACGTCACTTAGTTACTAAAAAAAGGAGCAAGTTACCGCAAATGTGAGTATTCCTAGCCCGTCGCGAGCAACACTGTACGTAGTTTACCACAAGCGTTAGCTTTACGAGCAATGTGTGGTGCTATCTGTGTCTTTGACACAGCACGTAAAAAAAAGCCATTTAAAGGCTTTTTTTTCACTGTAGCAGGTTACGCTCACGAGCAACCACTGAGGCCCTCGTCGTTCAAGACATTGTGAGAGAGGAAAGAGAGCGGAGATTTAAACTGGGTGAGATATTTTGTGCACTTTCAATTCATCTCTCATTTTTACCACGAAAGTGTTCAATGTCGGGGTCCACCACGGCTGCAGAGACATATTTATATCTCGGATATAACATTGCAAAATATACGCTAGGAGATGATACAGGAAAAAAGAAGTAAAGGATAAGTTCTCCTATCGTGAGGTGAACCTACCACCAATCGCTCTGCAGAGTACGGCACTAAATCACCCGTCCCTAAAGCTTACGTACTTCGAAGTGAAAACGGTGATCTATTTATATACGCCACTTGCTTTCGATCGCACTCGGAGCTCAGCGACCTCAGCGTGTTCTCAGTATGACTAGCAATATCATTCGATGGAAGCGAGGGTGCTCTTTCAAAGTCATGGCTTCTCGCGTAGCGATGCGCGCATGCTTGTCTCGTAATAAAGGAGGTTTGTGTGTATATGCTGGGCTGGCGTTGCAGTTCCAGAGAGCACGAAGGTCACTTCTCTGGCTACTGCAGCCGCATTTGCGTAAAACGCAGGCTACTCAAACAAAAAAAAAAGGAAACTGTGGTTGTTCCTATGTTGCGCTTGTGCATTTAATTGTATTCAGATGCAGATTAAACAACCTCAAGTGGGTTCATTTTCCGGAGATACGCTTTAAAGGTATACCAAAAAAAACAGCTTTGCACTTTGTACGTGCCGACTTGATACCAGATACCCACAAGAAAACAGCCAGCCCTTTCAACTTACACATAAAATCATTGCAAGGCCCATCAACGAGTTGAGCTGCACGGAACTTGCAGTCAATTGCGGTATCGTGTCGCCGTGCAGCTGGAGTGCATCTTAAACGCTAAGTGAAAAGAAGCGCGTGGATGACAGCTGCTTCTTCAGGTGCCGCAACGATATCTGCTGTTCCCACAAAAATTTTTTGTTCTCCTAGTAAACTCGTCCAATTATTTTCAATAACTATTGCAACAGTTCAATGGCCCTCAACTTAACTAGTGCGACAATATCACATGTATTCTGCACAGCTCTAACTGAAAACAATTACATCCTTATTTTTCATTGTGTTCCGTTGAACTAGGGCCAACGCTGAACGTGTGCTTCACTGGGGGCAAAATCTGGTATGCACCGTGAAAAAACACAATGTCGCGAGGTGCGAGTGCTATAAAAAAGCTTACCACGATAGGCAGCAAAGTATTACAGTGTGAAATGCAGTTCCATGTAAGTGCCCTGTTCCTCGAATGCAAGGCGTGTGCGCGTGGCAACAATAAACCAACCGTTCCGAAAACACACAGAACGCCAACATTGTTTGGCAATGAGCCAGTAAAACATGTGCTCACTATAAAGAGCGAATATATCTACCGTCAGACTGCATTACTTCTGGTCCGGAGTACGATTGCACGTGGTCTTCACCCGTACTCAAAAGCATTTTGTTATACATGTGTACGTGGCCTACTAATCATCGTCGCGTCCTCACCTACTCAAACGCATTGCAAAACGTAATGCCTAATGCCTTAAGCCCAAGAACTTGCGTGAAGCTACATCATTTTAGCATAAACAAATATTTATAACTTGAGATGGTTTTAACTGCGCCCAAAACATGGACAACCGAAACAGAGAAGACAGCCATGCTCGGATTTCAAATGATTTCATGGTGAGCTTCCTCTAACTAGCCCACCTTGGTGCTCGACAAAACATCTGCAATGTCATTACAAGGTTTTTGTGTTAACATCCTCTCCAAGCCCCCCTCGTGCAAGAAGAATGTCATAAAGTATTAATAACGCTGATTTCAGGTAGGATCACACTGGTCCCCTTTTGCTTATTCAGACACTGTCAATGCTGCAATCCATATAATGTGGATTTAGCAAACAAAAACGTGGTTTAAGAAGGGCCATTAGCGCTTTGCAGTTACCGAAGCTCTGCAAATTCGAAATCGTGTAGCACAAATAAAAATTTATTTTGCACCCCACCCTCCTTTTGCCCTTGTCAATGCAGTGCTCGGTAGATGATAGTCTTCCTATTAGGTTGCCATCAAAATGTGGTCACCGCGACTGGAAAATGAACGCTCGAATTTTCGCTTGCTCAGATGCTGAACGCTGTAACGGAACACATGTAAGGTGGTATCATACTTGTAGCTGTACGTTGCGGCTCTAGGCTCTTTTTCCATAATTAAGGTTTTGCTTTCATTGAGGCATTCCGCTGGCATATTTTTCCATACTCGCTATCCGTAAGTGATTACGCGGTACTGTGTAAAGTTTCATTTCACAGGAACTGAATGCGCACAAAAGAATATGACAAAACACTCGTGATGGTTTGGCAAGACTGGGCGCGGCACAGTGTTTGCCGACACATATGCGTAAAAATTTATAGCTGATGCAATATTATTATGACGACTGCTCTCCCTTTGATATCAGCACTAAAGAATCACTGACCTACTGAAACGTTGACAGTAGCATATCTTAGTCTGAGATGTCCATAATGACCGAGACACCCAAATTGAGAGCGAAACAAAACAATGTGCATTGAAGAGCACGAAGTGCACCAGTTGTCATGTGCAAGTGATAAGGATTTCGAAAACTGCCACTTACTGGAACACAGATTCTTCATGAAGTAGAGGTGAAGTCACCCCTTTAAGGTGTTCTCGTTCACTTATAACTACACCGAGCTCTACAAAGAAAGAAACAAATAAGCAGATTTCCTGTTAGTGAAAGGAGGTATAGGGTACACAGTCTCGTATCGAATAGTAAAACAGTGAAAAAGAAAAATGAGATCGTATGAGCCCGCACATGCGAGCCCGCACACACAAGTAACCAAGATACACGTCTATACAGGGCTAGGCGTGTGTATACGTGTTTATGCGAGCTTTGTTTCCATAGCAAACTGTCAGAAGTGCTAGCTTTATTTCCTGGAAAGGAAAACCGACGGCTGTTGACAGTCGCCTAAAGTTTTGGAGACATTGCTCGTGCCTTATTGCCCAACTGCCCGCAGGGAATACGCAGATCAGTGTAGGATAGTTCAAACAGTACTACTGTTCTCAGATTACGCGCTTCTGCGAATTAAACTTATATTGATCCAATTTCTTGTGAAGAGTGTGGGCGTACATATTATCCCGTTTCTCTGGCGTAACGAAGACTACATGCTGATGGTGTAACGGACCGTTCTCTCACAATTTCTTGGCTTCACAAATGGCTGAGCACTGAGATTTATTTGTGATCATGTTTTTACACATTGTAACAGCCATGATTTTAGTAGTGAGGCAGAAGCCTCAAGGAGGGTAAAAGCTCTTGTCATCCACACGAAGCAAAAAAAAAGAGCAAAAATTGCTAATTGCGCCAGACGCTAAACTAGACAGACTACGAGCACAAAGCTGTCCGAAACTAAGCGAATGAATTTGGCAACGCAGATGTCAGAGCATACAATAAAACCTACGAAGTTTTTCAAAAGTAGAGTTCAGAGATCATCATATTCTACCGCGAAGACAACACAGCATCGCTGTTGTACGAATTCAAGAAAACAAGTCATCCTGAAGCTCTGTGGTTTTGTGTACCAAATCAAACCATGAGTTCAAAATTAAGCACGCGCTATTGTAGGACGGTGCATTAACTCATTTTATATACCAGAGTATCACTTCAGTTCTTTATAGGGGTATATGTTTCGACGTTACTTACCTTTTCATTCCTACGATTTTTTTGGTACATATACTGTGGTCATGTTGAAGCAGGCGGGTTATCTTGTCCTGCACGGCCAGGAATTGTTTCGCCTTTGAATATTTTATGTATGCGAGTATGGCTCTGTTTTTCAAAACGCCTATCAAATGAGCCTCCGAAGAACCGAACAAGCAACCCCTATCAATGACTACTCTGAAGCATTCAGGGAACAGGAACTTCTCGAAAGATCACACGTGAATGCCCCCCCTTCCCTTTTTTGTGTGGGCCGCAAAATAATGGATCTCTCTTAGAAGTAATAAAAACCATATAAAATGTGGCAATTAACACAAAAATAAAGAAGCGATATTTTTCTTTCCTGGGTTTCTTTGCTTACGCGGAGGTTCTATATTGTGAAGCAGGTAGCCTATTGCACCTACTGAATAATGATTGACTATACAAAGTAGGGACGGAGCACGTCAAACAGAAATATGCTATGTCGTTTTCGCGTAGGGCAGCGCGTCTTCACTAATAAATAAATAAAGCTGTGTTAAACTCCAGAACAAGAAAAAATGACCGCTACAGATCATTTCACAATAAAAATAAACAAAGTAAAATGTTAACGTTGATGTTTTTCCACAAGAAAGTGGCTTTCTTTCAGAATTGAAAAAAATGGAAAGAAATTAGATTTCAAATTATCTGAGAATGATTTGACGAAGTGGAGAAACGTTTGTTTCATTATTTGCTAGGATGTCTACGACTTGTAACTGCCCTGAAGATTATCTAATATACGAGAATAAACTCAGGGTTTTGTTTTCAGGGCATTGATAAAACTCGAGATGAGAAACAAATATTCTACAATTGAGTAAAGCAAAGGGCACATCAAAATGCTACATTGTGATTAACGGGGTTGCTAGGAAAATCATGGAAACCATTGGTTGCAGAACGAAACAGTTGTTCAACACATATTGTCATTCGAAAAGCCGAATAAGCAGACAAGGTAAATTAACAAAAAATAAATAAACAAAGCAAACAAATGCTTACACAAGCTTCACGGCGTGTCATTTGGCGACGGGAAACTGGGGTTACGTAAACTGGGTCAATTTAAATTGATTTAAAAAAAATCAGAAGCTCTTGCCATATCGGAAAAATCGCGGCAAGAAAAGCGAGGAGTGCGGGGCTGACGTTGTCCACCGTTTCTTTCTTCTCTCTCTCTGTCCAGAGGGCCCGCGCGAGGGCCGTCAGGTTTAACCTGATGGTCCCCGAGTGGGCCTAGCCAGGTGACGCTGAGTTTACTCGCGTCTATTGTGGACCGAATAAAGTTGTTTCACTCACTCACTCACTCTCTCTGTCTTTTATTTTTTCTTTCACTTTCTTCTTTTTTACTTTTTTCTCCCTCTTTTCATTTCTTATTACTCTTTCTTCTTTTCGTTCAGATTGTGCAATGCTCCGTTATGTTTCCGTTTTCTATGTCGATCAATGAAACTTTCGGCCACGTGCTCAGGAGCACAAAACGTCTATTGCTACAGGCAACAATTTATTAATTTACATGTGGGGTTTGCCGTCCCAAAACCACCATATGATTACGAGAGATGCCGTAGTGGAGGGCTCCGGAAATTTCGACCACCTGGGGTTCTTCAACGTGCGCCCAAATTTCAGCACACGGGCCCACAACTCTTTCGCCTCCATCTGAAATGCAGCTGCCACAGCCATGATTCGATCCCGCGACCTTCGGGTCATCGGCCGAGTACCTTAGCGACTAGACCACCGCGGAGGAGCCAGGGAACAATCCAGGAAACATAAATTGTGACGTCATGATATGACTAGCCACACCTATATAAAAATATCATAATGCCACATAAGAAACGGCTGATAATAGCGAAGCCTACGGTCAAGATCAATAAATAAAAATTGACGCATGCATATACTCATAGGGCCAGCCCACCTTCGAGAACCGTATTTCGTCGCACTCGCCTTCTATGGGTTTTTGTCTACGACGCGGCGACCAAATCCGAAACCTAAAAAAAATCGCCAGATCCCACGAACCGAAGAATAACTTTAGCGAAGCATGCCGAGGGAAGGTGACCGTGTTGCATTTTTTTATTGAAGACACCTCATGAAATGACGCTAAATATATGTACAAATGCCGCCCCGCCACTGTGATCTAGTGGCTAAGGTACTTGGCTGCTGACCCGCAGGTCACGGGATCGAATGCGGGCTGCGGCGGCTGCATTTATGATGGAGGCGGAAAAATTGTAGGCTCGTCTGCTCATATTTGGGTGCACGTTAAAAAACCCAAGGTGGTCGAAATTTCCGGAGCTCTTCACTACGGCGTCTATCATATTTATATGGTGGTTTTGGGACGTTAAACCCCACATATCATAATTACAAAGGTTGAAGGATTGTTGAAAATGGCAGAAGTTTACACAGCCAGTTGTTTGCACTTGCGCCACGATGCCAACTAAAACGTTCGTATCAGCAACACCAGAAGCCGATATGAAATGCTGATGATCGCGAGGATGCTGGCCCTAGACACTGCTCATAAATAACCTTCAGCGCATGGCAACTAACAAGTATGGACGTTAAGTCCACGTGAAGGCGGAATCAAAGGATTACGTATGTAATGTTTATGAAAGTGCGTAGGCAGCACTGCAACCACTATTGAAGTTTGACGAAGATTAGCGTCTATTTAAAAAGTAATGCCGAGTCCTGGCGTAGTTCGGTGGTAAAATTCTTCATTACCATTCAAAATGCTTGGGCTCGATTCCAGCTGGGACCCTGAAAGAGATTCTTTGCATTCCTTGGTTCGACGCTACCAATGTACGGTATTTTGTAACACTCGTGCGTTGAAATTGCCCATGCGTGTTCTTTCGTTCCTGTGTAGATAACAAGTGTCAATAACCTGCGGCAAATACCCGTATACCAGCGGCAAATACCCTCCGCAAGGGCGTCTGCGCAAGCAGGCGTTTTGTGTGTAGGGACAACACAAAACCAAGCTAACGTGAGGCTTCAACCTCTCCCGCGCCTAGTCTTGCGTGGCTGAGCCCTGTCTGAGTTAAATGGGATTCTGGAAGTGGGGTCGACGTCGGGTCGTCGGACCTTTAAGACCTCTGGCTGAGGCAACATACTTATGTGGCCCCAGCTTCACGTAGACGGCACCGCTGGGCTGACCCACCCATGGGAAGTCAGCAGTCGCCTTTTCCCATCTCTCTTCTTTGTAATTTAGTCTTTATCTCTCACTTTTTGTTCGTCCCGTATACTTCTTTCTTCTGTTTACTTCCAATTTTTCTGAAGGCAAGGGTTAACCCTGTGCGAATATCCTGCCTTGGTCTAGGCAATTCGGGTTATGGCAGTGTTGTATGGCTGACGTCTGCAAGCTTTCAGCACCCATCATCTTGCAGCGTGCCCTTGTTGGGCTCCATGGTGGGTGGCCGTCAATGCTGCTGAATAAAAATAAAACCGGCATGCAAAGAGCATTCCCCCTACTTACCGATTTTACCGGCTTGAAGCGGGTACGTACTGATGGCATTAATTTTTTAAACCAGCCAAAAGAATCATTTCCTCACTTACATGCTATTCACAGTGAGAAAACTAGAAACGAAGGCAGGACCGTATCTCCTTTCGTTGTTGCTAGGTGTCTTAACAAAACTCTAGGGGCTGGATACAAGGTAACCAAAGTGACACGTGGAGATGTCCTCCTCGAAATTCGGGACAAACAACATTTTGAAAAACTAGACGGCCTCTCAACTATCAGTGATTTAGCGATCACCGCAACACCACACGGATCAATTAACATAACCCACGGAGTGGTATCTGACGCAGAATAACTTTACCTGACCGAAACTGAACTTTTGAAGGGGCAGAGAACCCATAATGTGACTAATGTACAGACAATTATCATCAGTAGAGATAACAAGAGAACACCAACGGAATGCTTCATACTCACGTTTAGTTCCTCTCAGGCCGTACATACCAAACCATTGTCTTTGCTTCTAATGCCAGAGGTATTGCCATGACTTTAAAAGTGGTCGTGGTCGCCAGACCTGTGTACAATGTGGAGCCCTGAGTCACGTGTCTGATAACAGCAAAGAGCAGCCACTCTGTGTAAACTGTGACGAAAAACATGTTGCATATTCACGTTCCTATCCATACTGGAAGAAACAGAAGGGGATAACAACGCTGAAGGTCAAAGAAAACATTTCGTTTAAGGAAGCAAGGAGAAGGACGCCATTCTGATATGCTGATGCAGTGTGTCCGGGGGTGCACCACCGCACCAGCCCTCGTCACTCCTTCAGCCAGTGCATAACGAGCCGGCGGTTTTGGCACCTGCCCCCAAAGCGGCTGTACTCCAAACTACACCACCTACTCCCGAACAGAGACTGGATACTCCAGGGTCCTCAGGTCCCAAGGCTTCTCCTCACCAGGCGAGGCCCGGTATTTCACCTACCAGTTCGCATGTGCGGGCATCCGGAGCCTCCGAGGAGGCAATGGATACATTGGTACTCTTGGTGCCGAAAGAGCGGCGTGGCTCCTTCGAGCGCGCCAAGAAAACAAAAAAAGCAGATAACAAGGCCTAGTGAAGAGCCTGTTACTTGAATTCAAGCTCCCCGCCTAAATAGCCACTCGCAATTCATACACACAGCACTACTTTACATTCACCATGAACACCTAAACTGTACAATGGAACGTCAGGGGCCTTCACAGAAACCTTGACGACGTCCAAGAACTTCTACTCGAACACTCACCAAAAGTGCTGTGTATACAAGAAACACACTTAAATTCAAAACACACCAACGTTCTTCGTAAATACGTTATTTTCCGAAAGGACCGGGATGATGCCATCAGATTCTTCGGAGGTGTTGCCATTATGGTGATCCAAGGGATTGCATGCACACACTTTAAACTCCGGTCATCTCTTGATGCAGTGTCTGTGTGAGCTGTGCATTTGAAAACATTGATAATAATTTGTACTCTTTACGCACCTCCAAGCTATCAACTACAAAAACATGACTTCCAGTCCTTAATAGACGAATTCCCGGAGCCTTATGTCCTCCTTCGAGAATTGAATGTGCATAGCAGGCTATGGGGTGACTCTCGGTCGCGAGGTCGACAGATTGAACAGTTTCTTCTCTCGTCCAGCACGTGTCTTCTGAATGGAAAAAAAGCAACCTATTATGATCTCGCTAATAATACCTCTCCTCCATAGACAAAAGTGTAGTATTTCCGTCTCTTGTGCCTCTACTCCTGGGAAAAGTCATCAGTAATATCTACGGAAGTGACCACTTCTCCGTACTTTTGAGCACATCTACAGGAAATAAAGGTGCACCACGGGTTCCGAAATGGCTGATAAACAGAGCCGACTGAGAACAGTTTTATACCATCGCTCGCTTAGGTTGGAGTGGCATATGTACTTTGAGCATTCATACTGCTGCCAACTACTTCACAGTTTTTTTGTTTGATGCTGCAACAAAATGCATCCCACAAAGAAATGGACACACGAGAAACCACATGTGCCGTGGTGGAACTCTCAATGCCGATATGCGCGCAAACAGCAAAACAGAGCGTGGATGTTGCTTCGGAACTCACCGACAGCCGCAAATCTTGACAGTTTTAAGAAAATAATGTTTAAAGGCAGGAGAACGCGCAGGCAGGCCAGAAAAGTAAGCTGGCAGAAGTTTTTTTCAGGGATCAATTCATACACACGGGAGGCCGAAGTCTGGAAAAATGAATAGGCGTAACAGCCGGGGGGCGGAGGCAAAAAGAGCGCAAGCGCCCCCCCCCCACTGAGAAAAGTTAAGTGGCTGAGACCCCCCCCCCCTCTTTCGACAGTAGTCACTCTTGGCGGTACGCTGGGAAACCAACAAGTAAAGCAAAGCTTTTGACCAAAACAGTAAGAACTCAATTATGCTCTTACGGGAATATAAAATTGTTACGAGAAATTTTACAACACATATAGTGAAATGTTGCCAACATTTTCACTGGGATGATTTTTCTTGTAGGTTCTGTGCGGTGCAGGTCGCCTCTGTGGTGTTTTTAAGTCTTGTGCTGTAGTATTGCAGAGCAGGAAAGTGCTGAACAGGGGCCCTGATATATTACATCACTTGTTCATGCTTTTATTCTGCTGTGTCTTGCTGATGCAGTTACGCATTGGAACGAGCAAACTTTTTATAGGGCAGTCATATATTTTGCACCTTCCAAAAAATGATTTTCTTCGAAAAGGGTATATCAGCATCGATGCTCTGTCGAAGCTGTTGCGAACCGATGAGCATAACGAATAGGTTTTGATGTTTATGTTTTTCCGCAATGAAAGGTCTAAAATGATTTTTGTCTATGATAAACCTGATCAGCCTTGCTTATGATAACTTGGAAGTTGGAGCTGCAGAGGCGCTAAAACGCAAACTTAAACGCCCTTTACGGGGGTAATTTATACTTACTGTACACTGATAAATGAGGGTTTGTCGATAGTATCTTGTGGTGTTTGGCAGCTACAAAACCGTTTATCGTGTATATATGTATCCTCGTTGACGCCTAGTTCATCTCCATCTAACACCAGTGAGAAAAATTATTAAACAAACTGTTGTGGTACCTGTAGATTTTAACCTTCAAAGCATAATGAGAAAGAAAGAGAGAGAGTGAAAGTTCTGATAGCAAGATAGGCGTCGCGTATTGGAGGCGGAAATTGGATTAAGGGCACCGTTCCTCGGCCTTGGTCTTTATATATATATATATATATATATATATATATATATATATATATATATATATATATATATATATATATTGTTACGGGAAGGAGACTGACTCAGAGGGGTAGTCACCGATGTATTTTTAGCCGGTTAGGCGAGCAGTGCCAGCCACACAGATTACCTCGCGCCAGTCTATCTCTTTCGTTTTCTTCAGCTCCATGCACTAGCACGTAGCATGACCCCCGGCGGCGGAGGCACCGTCCCAGTGCTTTAAAGGTCGTTATCTGACGCATTATTGTAGAGCTTGATCCGCGAGACGTGTACGATATCGCTTGGCCGCATAGTAGATGATGATGGACAGATGGAGCTGATCTCGTAGGTGACAGGTGTTACTTGACGCAGTATAGGGTAGGCTCCCGTGTAACGAGACAGAAGTTTTTCGGATAGGCCCAGCCGACGCTGAGGGAACCAGAGTAAAACGAGGGTACCGGGAGTGTTACCGCGGGTACCGGGGGAATACGTTACGGGAAGGAGACTGACTCAGAGGGGTAGTCACCGATGTATTTTCAGCCGGTTAGGCGAGCAGCAGCGCCATCCACACAGATTAGCTCGCGCCAGTCTTCTTCAGCTCCATGCACTGGCACGCAGCAATATATATATATATATATATATATATATATATATATATATATATATATCCATGCCTTTTTTCGGGGGGAGGGGGAATCATGTGACGTATCAAGCGACGGTTGGTAGAAGCTGATGAGAAGAAGTGCTTGATGAAATAAACATGGCGTATGAGACAGGCCCCGTCGCCCATTCATCGTAGCGTCACACGAGCAGGTCTCCCATTCATCATAGCATCATATATATATATATATATATATATGTATATATATATATATATATATATATATATATATATATATATATATATATATATATTTAAGAGAGAGAAGTGTATACCTAAGGGCTCGTATTTCCGTGTTTTAACACAGTATTAATGAGATATAACTGACAGTAATGCCAAGGAATGTACAGGGGAAGTTATTAGAAACAATGAAATGTAAATAAGAAGAAAGAAGAAAGAAAAGTGGATGAAGAAATTACCAGCTGTGAGCAGGAATCGAACCTACGACCTTCGAATGACGCGTTCGATGCTCTAACCACTGAGCTATCACAGCGGCCGTCCCTCCATCCACTTTTTGGGGTTTTTATATGTGAATTTAGAAGTAGGAGTGACAGTCAGCGTCATCTATAAGCCAAACAACGAGTGTGAAAACACCCTTATTCGCAAGTTTGGCGTCACGTAGCACGTGAACTTATTATTATTATTAGTGGTTAGAGCATCGAACACGTTATTCGAAGGTCTTAGGTTCGATTCCTGCTCACAGCTGGTAATTTTTTCATCCACTTTTCTTTCTTCTTTTTTCTTATTTACATTCCATTCTTTCTAATAACTTCCCCTGTACATTCCTTGGCATTACTGTCTGTTATATCTCATATATATATCTAAATATATATATATATATATATATATATATATATATATATATATATATATATATACATATATATATATGATGCTATGATGAATGGGAGACCTGCTCGTGTGACGCTACGATGAATGGGCGACGGGGCCTGCCTCATACGCCAAGTTTATTCCATCAAGCACTTCTTCCGCATCGGCGTCTACCAACCGTCACTTCATACGTCACACGATTCCCCCTCCCCTCGAAAGAAGGCATGGATTACGAACAAGAAAAAGTAAACAAGGAGAGGTTAAAAAGTCAAAACCGCCAAAATTCACAATCGGTTCTATGCTCCAGGGAAGTTCCGTAAACTTTCAAAGACTTCTGGGGAGAGTGCAGCAGTCCAGTTGACGCTGGAGTTCTGGTTGGCGAGGCTTGTGGTTGCGTCCTGGATAACACAAGAATGTTTTGCACGTGGAAATAGGGGTAATCACTGCTGGTATTCTTGTGAAGAACGAACGAGTTTCGAACATCTTGCATAATTGATAGTTCCGATATTGTAGGCATAGAATTCCACGTCGTGGGTGATACACAGACCGTACAGGCAGCTTACGTGCGCGTTGATCGAGGTTGATTGGGTGCTGCCTGTGTTCCTGTCGAGTACAATGGGGGCGTTTGTGGCTTTTGGAGGTTTTGTTATAGCAATGTCGGAGATCTTTTGATCGAAGGCGAATTTTCAATCTATGGTGGAGAATGTATCCAGGACGATGGGCCTTTTTGCAATGTTCTTTGAGCCTTAAGAGTGGTTTCCATGGAGTTTTCTTTCGTCGTTGACAATGTTGAAGTATACGGTGACGTTGTAGTTTTTTGGTTTCGTCGACTTTCTTTTGGTGTGACATTGATCGTGGTGTGCCAGGATTCTTAGCAAGTCCTCCGCAGGCTTCTACGACGCCAACCAACGCAGCTGTTTCTGGCGCAAGAACATGTGGGGGGTTTCGCGCACTTGAATCTTCTGTATTCATAAACCGCTCATTGTTGGTGGTTGCTTGAAGAATACTTGTGTCGTCCGAAGTAGCACATGGGCTTTTGTTTTCATCGTTGACAGTGAGGTTGTATACTAGATTCACGTCGCTTTGATCTTTTGATCGATGATTACCAGACGCTTCCGCAGAAGACTTTTCTTCACAAGATGCTGATTGTGAATGCTTCTGTATTTGTTGAGCTGCTGAGCTGAATAGAATGAACGAAAAAAATTTCTGTGAACATTCGTTGTCTGGTTTGGTTTCGCGCGAATTTACTAACTCATCATGCGTAAATGCGACGGTCTTATGAGGTGCTTCATGAGGTTTATCAGTAATGTTGATGACAGGTGATGCCAAGTTAGTTTGCAAGGTATGCATGCCGCATGAAGTAATTAATGCATCTGGGTCATGAATAGTGGATTAAAATCTTTTATGCAGCGAAGAGTTAAGCATTGGCGATGTTTGCGCAGATGAGGAACCAGGTGGAAGGTTGTGAATATGATCGCGTGGTCTTTCCGTTAGCATGTGGCTAGCTTCACCTGACGGGAATAGTAAATCCATGCTCCATGGTCGAATGCGTGAAGGCTGGTTATGAGTGCGATGACGGAGTTCGAATGGATTGAGAGTGCGTGTTCTATTGGAATCTTCATTATAGTCCTAAAACCGGATGATCATTTCTTCTTTTATCTTTTGCCGAGATTCGTCGTTGTTGAATATGTCGGTGAGGTAAAATTTAAATGCCTCACCGGTGACGTAGTCGCTGAAGTTCGTAACCATCTCCCGTTCCGACCAACATGCAGCGGTAGCGTGGAGCTCCAACAGGTCGAAGCAGTCCTGTACAGGTCCATCGTTCGCTGCTCCGGTGTACTCGGGGACGGGAAGGTCAGTCGATGGTTCTGTCATGATGCCGGAAACTGCATGCGCCTCAGATCACCTCTTCTGTGGCCGATATTCAGTTGAGGCGTATTGTCGGTGGCTTCGTGAATGATGAGAGATTGATGAGCGGTGGCCAGGTCTTCATCTTGTCGACTCGTGTGACGTTATGATGAATGGGAGACGTGCTCGTGTGACGCTACGATGAATGCGAGACGTGGCCTGCCTCATACGCCATGTTTATTTCATCAAGCACTTCTTCCTCATCGGCTTCTATCAACCATCGCTGCATAGGTCACACACACACACACACACACACACACACACACACACACACACACACACACACACACACACACACACATATATATATATATATATATATATATATATATATATATGTGTGTGTGTGTGTGTGTGTGTGTGTGCGTATGTGTGTGTGTGTGTGCGTGTGCGTTTGTGTGTGTGTGTGTGTGTTTGTGAGTGTGTGTCTCTGTATCCCGGCTGACGAGTGATGTAGGTCTGCCACCCCACTCGCGACGGAGTTGGTACGTCACTGGGGAAAACATGGTTAGTAGAGTAGCAGAAAGACAAGTACACACGCTCCAACTCGTGAACACACAGGGCCAGGGGAACTTCCTCGGTGCACACTTCGAACGGGTGTCCAGCTTGTCACACTATACTGACGCTTTCCAAAACTACAGAACAAGAACAGAAAGCCGAATCTGAAACACAATTGTACTAGATACGAGGCATATAACCAAGCTTTCAGTTTAGCTGAGCTCCAAGCATCTCTGAACCCCCGTAGTAGTTGAGCCCCAGGTTCTGACCGTGTGGGGTATGAAATGTTAGAAACCTACCAATCGAAACACAAAAATGTTTACTTTGTACAACGATATCTGGTTCTCTGGCGCTATTGCTACTTCCCGGAAAGAGGCTATTGGTAATCCCATGTTCAAACAGGACACGGACCCTTCTTCAGTTTTGAGTTATAGGCCGATTGCAATTACAAGTTGCCTGTGCAAATTTTTTGAAAAGTTGATAAACTGCGGACTTGTACGTTTCCTCGGAAGAAACAATTTGCTCGACCAATTCCACTGCGCGTTTCGAAAGGGTAGATCTACCACCAATCACTGTGTTCGTATCGAGGCACAGATGAGAAACTCTTTCATTCGTAAGCAATACTTTGTGTGTTCCTCGATATCGAAAAGGCGTATGATACAACATGCCGCTTCATAATATTAAAGGACCTGCCCCACCTTGGCGTGCGTGGCAGAATGTTTACTATAATTGAAAGTTACTTGTCAAAGTCGACATTCTGTGTTTGAGTGGGCAGCGTTTTTTCCCAAACATTTTGTGAAGAAACAGGCGTGTCTCAAGGTGGTGTACTTTGTTGCACACATTTAATTATCAAAATGAATTCTTTGCAATTGTCCATCCCTCGCAATATGTTTATTTGTACATATCTCAACGACGTCCAGCTTGGCTTTATATCTTGTAATATGGCTGCATGCAAGCAGCATGTTCAGCTTGGTTTGAAGAAAGTATCCCATTGGGAAGAAGAAAATGGGTTCTGACTACATGCACAAAAAAGCGTGTGTGTCTTGTTCTCCAGGAAGACCGGCATTAATTTTGAGCCCGATATTCAGCAGCATAAGTAACGTGTTTCTGTTATACCGAACACAAATTCTTAGGTCTCATCTTTGACACCAAGCTAACTTTCAAACCACGCATCAAGGATTTAAAAAAGAAGTGCGTAAAAGTCATGAACGTTCGAAAAGTGTTGTCACGCACTACATGGTGAAGTAAGAAGAAGTGTCTAATTATAATATATGAAAGCCTCATACGTACCCACCTAGACTACGGGGCAATAGCATATCAGTCAGCGACACCTACTGCCCTTAAAATGCGTGATGCTGTTCATCATGAAGGCATCCGTCTTTCTGCGGGTACTTTGCACACTAGCCACGTGGAAAGCCTGTACGTGAAATTGAACGAATAGTCGCACCACCTATATAAATTTTACATGTCTTTTAAATATTATCCTAACGTGAACGCAAACAGAGGTTACCCATCACATTCGACAACCAATGACATGTCAAGTTCTACTGTGTTTGAAAAACGGCCTTCTATGAGACAGCCCTACTCACTCTTTGTGAGGGGCCTAGTGAAGAAAACCGGTGTGGCACTTGAACACCATTTGGTGGCTGCCGCAGCATCCCTGCCATCGTGGCAATCGCAAGCGATAGACTGTGACGTGTCTTTCTTGGAGGTTACCAAGCACGCGCCCATTGCACATATTCAGGAATAATTCCTAAAACAACAACATAAATACTCGTGTCCTGAGTTTTTTACAGATGCCTCAAAGTCCCAAACTTTCGTGTCGTACGCAGCCATCAGCCCATCTTTTTCGGAAGCTGGTATACAGCACTCTGATACAAGCATTTTCACTGGCGAAGCTTATGCGATACTTGCAGCCGTTAAACACAATAAACAAATAAACTACAAAAGGCCATATTATGTACAGATTCCCTATAAGCGTAGTAAAAGCTCTGAAAGCTCTTAAAAAGCACAAAAACTCAGTCCTTGTCTCACTTTGCACATTCTACTCATATGCACATTCTATGCACATTCTATGCACATTCATATGCACATTCTACTCATCCAAACAGCATGCAGTCTGCTGGGTGCCAAGGCACCAGGAGATTCAAGGCAACGTCTTGGAGAACCAGCTAGCTGGATCTGCCAACGAAGCCACTATCGCTAATACATTGATAGCGATTCCCACGCTTCATTTGAGGCCTTCACTATAACGAAAGCTCAGGGGTTATTGGCAGAGCACATGGGACACACTCACAAGCAATAAACAGCATGTTATCAAGCCGCAACTAGGTCATTTTCCGCCAGTATCAAAATCATGCCACCCAGAAGCAATACTTACAAGGATAAGAACAGGGTATAAACACAGAACACATTCATTTCTTTGGTCTGGGGGCAATCAAACTTTTTGTGACAGATGTGGAGAAGCACTCAAAATACTTCACATTCAGTGTAAAGAGTTAGAAACGCTGAGAAGACGACATTTTCTATTACCCTGTTGACAACAGATACCACTACACCCTGAAATGTTCGTCAGTAGGGAACCACTTTTCGCACACAAATCATTGTTGGCATTTGAGAGACGTCGGTACATTTCACGTCATAAACCCGGGCATTACGTAGCCTAACTACTCCAGAGAGGACTCTGCTGTAGTGGCTACGCTGAACATAGCACTTGCCTCGTGGCCCTTGCACGCAAGGCTGTGAATGATCGAGGCTTCTGTGGAAACGCCATACATGTCCACCACGGTTTCTATTATCACAAACTTTCATCACCCATTAACACTAAACATATTTCGCGACATGGTCAGGATTTTATGACTTCTATGTTTTCACCCGCCTTAGCGCGAGAAATTTTAAGGCTCTGATACAGCCGCTGATCACAATCATTGTTCATCTCTGCAGTACGATGAACTGGTGCACCTTGGCTTAGAAATAGGTCTTGCACTACATAACACCAAGCATCATCATCATCAAGCGGCACATATCCGCCCTTGGTTATGTGGCATTGCTTGGCAGGAAGTGTTTGGTGACGTGCGCGATGGAATTGGGATGGTATTCATGTCTTCTCCACGGGGGCGTCTGCGTAAGTAGGCGTTTTGTGTGTAGCGACACCAGGGATTCAGCTAACGGAGTGTTTCGACTCCCTCGCACGCCTAGCCGTGCTTGAAATTTCCATTTGTGGGGGGAAATGGGATCTTAGTTGTTGAGCCAACACCGGCTAAGGCCCCCCCGGCAGAGGCAACACACACCTTTGGAGCGGGCTTCACGTAGACCGCACCCCTGGGTTGACCCACTCGTAGGAATTCAGCAGTTGCCTTTTTCTATCTCTCCCTCCCTAGGCTCCCTACATCTTCCTCTTTATCTCACTCTTTTTACCTGCCATGTTATCTTCTCTCTTCTGTTTACTTCCGATCTTTCCTGGCGGCAACTGTTAAAACTCTGTATGTGCTCTGCCTTGGGACAATATATTTAGATATAGTGGCTGTGTACAGCTGACGTTGACATGCCTCATTAATTTTAGGGCCTGTCACGTCCCCGTGTTGGGCTCCATGGTGAGTGGCTGGCGTGGCTGCCAAATTTATGCCTATTTTATGACTTTTACTTCTCTCCGTTCACTTGACGATTGTCTTTTTCTCGAAGAGAGGGCGCACCAAAGACATTTCCAATTATTTCAAAAAATCAAAAGAAACTTTCTCTCGCTACCATGTAATTCGCTGCAAAACTGCTGAAAGAACGCCAGAACAATCTCGTCTTTTGTTGTCTCCAAATAACTCACCACTGCACTTGATACAGGTTACCAGGCTGCAAGCATTGCCAGTGGGGATGTCCTCCTCGAAGTTAAAAGTCAGGCCCAATATGTAAATCTCTCGAAGCTAAAATCGTTTGAAAACATCCCTATCTCAATTACATCACACCGTTCCCTCAACATTTCTCCAGGCGTTCTGTCCGACCACGATTTCCTAGGCCTGACTGAAGGTGAGCTTCTCGAGGGTTGCAAGGACCACAAGGTGACACAAGAAGAAAGAATGAAAATCAGGCATAATAAGACGGAAGTTCCAACAAAATATATAATTTTGGCATTTTGCAACAGTGTAATTCCTGAACACTTCGAAACAGTATACTTGAAGTTGAATGTGCAACCCTACATCGCCAATCCACGACGCTTCTTTAAAAGCCAGCGTTTTGGTCACGGCTCTCAGAGTTACCACGGCCAATTCACCTGTGCAAAGTGCACCACTGCAGGACACGAAACAGATGATTGTAACATGGAGGCTTGGGCCCACTGCGCAAACTGCGATGGTGCCCACCGTGCATACTCCCGAAAGTGTACAGCATCGAAAAAGGAAAACGAAGTAATCAAAATCAAAATCACACATAACCTAACTTTCCGAGAAGCCTGGGAACAGAAATCCGAATTTTTTACAGATAAACCATCGTTCGCCAATGTAGTGCAACAAGGGGCAGCCCTACAAAGGCCTGCGGCAGCTGCCAATGCCAGGCACAGTGTACCCAGGTGGTTTCCAATGCCGCTACCTACTGTGGGAATAGCCAAGGCTGCCCAGCAAGTCATCTCCACGGCCACACCCGCGGCTGCTGCAAGCTCTTGCAGCAGCCTGTGTAACTGAGCAGCAAAGGAGGTCCCCTCGACCTCTGGCTCAATAGGATCAAATGTTTCGCCTCCCGAGCTGAAAGAGACCCAAGGGTTGGCCGATATGAAGACCTCGTCTCGCTAGGCGATACCCCAACCTCGAAACACCATCTCGCAAATGCGGGCCCGCAGTGTCTCTGAGGAGGCAATGGACAGCACGGTACCCCTAGTGCCGAAAGATCGGCGTAGCTCCCAGGAGCACGCCAAGAGAAATAAAAAGCCGATAATGGGGCCCGATGAGGGCCCTACTATTTGAGTCTTAACGTCCAGCTTAATGAGTAGACACATCCATTTTGTAGACACAGCGTTATATTACCCCCGTTAGGCAACGGGAATAACACATTGGTACGCCAGAGGAACCTCGACGATGTCCAAGAGCTCTTATAAAAACATTCGCCAAAGCTGCTGTGTGTACAGGAAATACATTTAAAATATAAAAACACCGATTATTCGCATCAGTATGTTGTATTCCAACAGGACAGAGATGATCCTGCGGCGTCATCTGGCGGTGTATGCATTATTGTTAACCAGAAAGTAGCATGCTCGCGCTTACCATTACAATCAACTTTAGAGGCAGTGGCTGTTCAAGCAGTTCTTTTGAATAAACTCATCACCATCTGCTCTCTGTACATAACCCCACACCACCGTCTTAGAAAACGAGAATTCCAGTCCTTATAAGATGAACTCTTTGAACCTTATCTGCTCGTTGGTGACCTGAAATCTCACAGCAGTCTGTGGGGTGATTCTCGCAGCGACGCGAGAGGTAGTGTCATTGAACAGTTCCTTTTCTCTTCCGGTGCCTGTCTGTTAGATATCAAAGAGGCAACATATTATAACCTTGCCACAAAACTTACTCCTCCTTAGACCTCAGTATCGCATCTCCTTCACATGTACCATTACTCCAATGGAAAGTTATAAATAATTCCTATGGAAGTGAGCATTTTCTTGTAGTTTTGAGTATACCAACATCATACGAATGTCCCTCGCGAGTTCCGAAACGGCTGACATACAAAGCTGACTGGAAGCAGTTTCATGACATTACTCATTTAAGTTGGGCTGACATATAAGGGTTAAGCATAAATTAGCAGTTTTCTTTATTGACGCAGCAGCCAAGTGCATGCCCCAAAAATCAGAACTGCTCGGCAAGCAACATGTTCCATGGTAGAACAGTGAATGTTGTAATGCTCGAAAGTAGTATAAGAAGGCATGGAGGTTGCTTCGGAACTCACCGACAGCCTAAAACCCAGACATCTTTAAGAAAATAAAGTCCAAGGCAGAAAAACACGTCGGTAGGCCAGGAGAGAAAGCTTGCAAAAGTTCTTATCAGGGATCAGTTCATATACACGAGAGGCTGAAGACTGGAACATGGTTGGTAGGGTAGCAGGAAGACAATTAGATTCGCTCCTACTTGTAAACACACAACACACAGATTAAAAGCCTAAAAGGTCACGCGGACTTCCTCGGTGCAAACTACGAGCAGGTGTTTAGCTCGTCACGCTATACTAAAGCTTTCCAAAGATATAAAGCAAGAATACAAAAGCAGAAACTACAACACAAGAGTACTAAATACGAGGCGTACAACCAGCTTTTCAACTTAGCTGAGCTACAAACATTACTAAAACTCCCGCAGTAATTCTGCCCCAGGGTACGACCGTGTCATGTATGAAGTGTTGAAAAACCTGCCGCTCAAAACGCGAACAACTTTACTGTCCCTATACAATGCTCCCTGTCTTGCTGGCGCTATTCCTACTTCCTAGAAATAGGCTATTGTTATCTTTATTTTGAAACAGGGCTTGGACTCTTTCTTCTCCAGTTTCAAGTTATAAGCCCATTGCTCTTACAAGCAGACTTTCTAAACTTTTTGAAAAGATGATAAACTGCGGACTTTTACATTTCCTTGAAACACACAATGTGCTCGACTGATTCCAGCGTGGGTTTTGAGAGGGTAAATCCACCACCGACTATCTGGTGCGTATTGAGGCAGAGATCCAAGAAGCTTTCGTCCACGAAGAAAACATCCTCTCTATGTTCCTTCATACCAAGAGGGCTTACGACACAACATGGTGTTTCGGCATATTAAGGGGCTTGTCTCACCTGGGTGTGGGTGGTAGAATGATTTCTATAATCGTGAGTTACTTGTCCAATCGGACATTCCGTGTCCGTGTGGGCAGTGTTCTCTCCCAACCGTTTGTCCAGAAACGGGAATATCGCAAGGTGGTGTATTTAGTTGTACACATTTAAAGACGATAGTCTTTCTTGGGAACCTTCCACGCAAAAACTTTAATCTGTCTTTCTGTCTGTCTGTCTGTCTGTCCGTCTGTCTGTCTGTCAGTCTGTCTGTCTGTCTGTACATTTGTGTATGTCTACCGTTACCGCGAACCGGGTACTTTAAACATCACCAGCCGATACCCCGATCGGCCGACCCCATCCACAGTGCTCACCAATGTTGCTCAAGAATCAGCGTTCACACATGTGCGATTGTGAATTAAAGAGCAGTGATTGCGTATATCTGAAGCACCATAACAACACGTATATATTCTGCATGTCCGTCTTTTACTAGAAAAGGCATACATCAGTAATTCTTAACGGTAGCGCTTATGACGCTGCGCTGACCATGCAACGCTTGCACGAAGAAGATAGTGTTTTCAACGTTTTGCCAAGACGACACCGTGTGGCACCTACCCGTCGCCTTGAGTTCCACACCTTATCGCTCTGAGACCACGCGCCTTGTTTTCTAAAAAAAACTACCAAATGGCGCTCATGTCTCACGTGTGACGTGACTTGATTCACTCGTTCGCCTCCACTGCACGCTCGAGGCACTCTAAAGCAGCGCCTCCGGAATACCATTCACCAATTTTCTTGCGCATAACATCAAATAAATGTTATGTTCGCTCTCTCCACACGCAAGACTATCGTCTTTCGACGACATTTGCAGAATACATGCAGATGCGGGGCCAATTTTTTATTATCAAACTGAATTATTTGCAACTGTCCATCCACCACAATATGTTATATTTTACTTATGTCAATAATGTCCAGCTTGCCTTTGTGTCATGCAATCTGGCAATGTGTGAGCGGCAGGTTAAGCTAGGTTTAAACAAAGTTTCCAAATGGGCAGAGGAAAACGGATTGCGACTAAACCCACAGAAAAGCACGTGTGTCTTGTTCTCCCGAAAGAGAGGCATGCACTCAGAACTTGATATTGAACTGAACGGTCAACGTAAGTCTGTTAATGCCAAGCATAAATTATTAGGCCTAATATTGAACAACAAGCTGACCTTCATACCGCACATTAAGTATTTAAAAACAAATTGTGTAAAAGCCATGAATGTTCCAAAAGTGTTGTCACGTTCTACATGGGGTAGCGACAAACAATGTCTGATGAAATTGTATAAAATCCTCATTCGCACCCGCTTAGACCATGAGGGCGTTGTTTATCAGTCTGCGACTCAAAATGCTTTGAGGATGCTGGACTCCGTGCACCATTTGAGCATTCGCCTTTCAATGGGTGCTTACAGCACGAGCTCCGTGGAAAGCATGTATATGGAACCAAATGAGTGGTCACTCCACTTACAGTTAGGTTAGATATTTTTTGTGCCCTACCTCAAGGTGAACGCAGACAAAGAACACCCCTCTCGTTTTGCAATCAATGACCGGTCTTATCCTGCCCTGTTCCACAGCCGCCCTTCGTTGAGGCAGCCCTACTAAGTTCGTGTGAGAGGCCTCGCTGAGGAAACCAATGTTCAACTTCTAGAACACTATTTGATAGCTCCTGCTGCATATCTGCCGCCGTGGCAGTCGCAGCTTATAGACTGTGACATATCTTTGGCGGAAGTCACTAAGCATGCGCCTGTTGCACACAACCGCACATACTTTCATGAACTACAACAAAAATACAGTTTTCCCGAAGTCTACATTGGTGCCTCAAAGACGAACACTTCTGCCTCATACGCTGCGGTCGGCCCATCCTTTTCAGATGACAGTACTCTTCATCCTGACAAGCACCTTTACTGCAGAAGGTCATGCGATACTTGCGGCCGTAAAACACAATAAAGAGATGAAAGTACAAAGCGAAGCAATATACACAGATTCTCTAAGCGTGGTAAAAGCCTTCGAAATCTTAAAAAAACACAAAAATTCTGTTATTGTATCTTTTTACTTGCTTCTATGCGCAGTATTCTCACTCAAACAGCATGTCGTAGAGTGCTTGGTGCCAGGGCACCACAAGATAGAAGGGAACGAAATTATGGACCACTTCGCTGCATATGCCGGGCCAACCAACACCAATATTACAATGACGATCCTTAAACTCGACCTGAAACCTCTCCTCAAAAGAAACCTCCGGGCTTCTTGGCAGCTTACATGAGATATGCACACAGGAAATCAATTGCATGTTACCAAGCCGCACATCGGTTATGGGCCGGCAGTATCTAAGTCATGCCACACACAAGTTGCACTAACACGGCTAAGGATAAGACACACACACACGACACACTCGTACCTTTTGTCTGGTGACGATCCACCGTTGCATGAGGAATGTGAATTAGGCAGTCTTAGAAAACAATTCTTCCCGTTACGCTACCAACAACAAATACCATTCCACCCTGCAATGTTCATTGGTAGGGAACCACTTTTCAAAATCGAGTCATTGCTGTCATAATTAAAAGAGGAGCAAGATTTTCAAGTGATTTACCCAGGGAAATCGTAGCACGACCTCTGAAGGGAGGTCGCTCCTGTGGTTATTACAAAAACACAGCACATGCCTCTCGAACCTTGTATACAAGGGCGTCAAGAGGCATTTGTGCTTATGCGAATTATCACCATAGTTTTATTATCACGATCTTTCGTCACTCATTCTCACAAGACACTTTTCACGTCACTGTTGTAATTTTAATACAGCTATGTTTTACCCGCCCCAGTGCGTTGTATTTTGAGGCCCTTATACTGCCACCTTACATAAACATTGCCCACATCTTTTGTCTCACGAAATGGCGTTCTTTGACCATAATATTGCCTTTGCACCATAAAGCTTCACACACAATTACAATATTCATGTCTTGTCCAACGCGTCATATTCGTCAAACCATTTTACCCTCCTATGCCAATTTCGGTTCACGCCAAGGTAAGGGGGTAACCACGAGAGCACCCAACCGTGGGCAGCTAGCTAGATTATTGGATAGATGGTGTAAGGAAAGGACTTAAAGACGCCGAGGAACGTCAAACCAGAACTGAAGAAGACGAACGGCAGGTGGCATGAAGGCGACAACAAGAAATGAAGAAGAGGAGAAGGCACGTGCGATTACGGGGCAACTGTGCGCCAATCAGCTGATGACCAGTGGTGGCCCAGAGAGGTGGCGTGCCACGATTGGGCCACGTGCGACCATTACGTGGCAGTAGGCTGTTTGGCTGGGAACGAGCCGGAGCAGCAGCAGACGGGAGACAGCGGGCCGAAGCGTCGGACGCAGGCAATCCAGGTTCCGGCCAGGGAACGCGGCCATCTACGCTGCTGCCGTCCAACCACCAGCTGGGGTGGTATTGCCGGCATGAGTACTGCATCTCGGGGCGTGGCCTGGCCTGCTGTTCTCTTCCTTGCCGAGGGCATCGCGGACCTCGGCGAGGCGTCTCCACGGTCAGCCGTTCGACACAGCGATGAACGTGGCCTGGCTAATGGTCACGGTTGCGTCGAGCATCGCGTCTCGGCGCACGCTCTTCGCTGGACGGGCTGGCCATTCCCCGCATGGAGCATCGCGTCTCCGATGCGGGTTGACTGCTCAGTAGTTGCACCCATGCCATCAAGCGCCGGTGCCACCAGAGCGTCGCACATCGGCAAGGGACGACCAAGACGTTCTGCCGGGCGAGACGTGGGCGTGTGTATGGAGGACCACGGAGCCGGGCGAGGTTCAGGGTGGCCGAAGATACAGGTGCCAGGGGAGTTCTGGCGGAATCGAGGATAGCCGAGCGGTGCCGAGCCGTAACGAGCTACGCGCCAGACTCGGACGTGGACCGCGAGCTCATGAGCTGCAGTGTGCACCTGAGGGTACCTGGCGGTGCCCTTGCCAAGGCGAGGAACGCCGGTGACTGAGCTGCCGCACCGCAGCTGTGGCGAACAGTATTTCAGCACGGCACAGACGCTGCTGTGCTGGCCAGAACCCGCACGTGGAACCGCTACGCGCGGGAGGTGAAAAAGAGCTCGAGGGTTGAGGCCACGAAGGCAGACGAAGCGGTGTGCCACTCGAGAGGATGAGTTCCTGGCAGCGTTCCTGAGCCGGACGTGGGACCCGTACGTGTCGGCCAGGTCGAGCTTCGGTGTGTCGGTTCGAGGTCGAGTCTGTCGGCCTGTACAAGGTCCAAGGACGGGGCCTGCAGAACGGCTCCTGCCTGGGTGCAGTGGTCGCGAGCAGGTTCGTGGGCGAGGCCTACCGGGTGTGGTCCTCGTGAGCCGTGACCTGATCCTGGAACTCGGGAGTTGCGACCCAGGCTGCTGGGTTGGTCGCGACGTCCGATTCAACGGCGCTGCACACGGTAGCGCATCCGTGTGCGGTCAGCCGTTCCAGCCGTGCCACCTTTGCCCTCGCGCATGTCGACGACTGCATCATGTCGGGACGACGGGGACCCAAACAGCGACGTTCCCATTCCTGGACCAAGAAGTGCACAAAACCGAGAACAGGGTGTGCCTGTACAAGTAGGTGTTTCCGCCGCACCTGCCGCACCCGACGCTGGCCTTCATCGGGCTGCTGCAGCTGCTTGGGGGCGTGTTCCCCACGCAGGAGGCGCAGAGCCGTTGGTTCGCGCAGCTCATCAACAAGAAAGTGTCACTTCTTTCTCTAGTGTGCAATATAAAGCTTCTTTTGTTCGCATCCATTGTTGATGTTAATTCTTTCTCGTCCGCTATAAGCAAACATAGTGACGAACGTCCTTTAACCATCACAGATGGTTAGATACGCTCAAATTTGCCGAAGTTTGCTAAGAAGTGCTTTGAATATAATACGGCGAGCTATTCAT
The DNA here is from genome assembly GCF_043290135.1 of Rhipicephalus microplus. Lineage (NCBI taxonomy): Eukaryota > Metazoa > Arthropoda > Arachnida > Ixodida > Ixodidae > Rhipicephalus > Rhipicephalus microplus. The sequence continues at coordinate 350,912,292 of NC_134710.1, read as the reverse complement.
ATACGCCACTTACTTTCGTTGGTACTCGGAGCTCGGCGACCTCAGCATGCTCTTGATATGCCTTGAATATTGTGCGATAGAAACGATGGTGCTCAATAAATGTCATCGCTTCGTGCGTTTCGATGCGCGCATGCTTATCTCGTGATAAGGGTGGTGTGTATGGACGTGCTGGGCTGGCTGTGCAGTTCCACAGAGTACGAAGGTCAATTCTGTCGCTACAGCGTCTGCGTTGTGTAACAGCGGGCTGCTTAGACAAAAAGAAGAAGCTGTGGTTGTTCTTATTTTGTGCTCGCCCGTGTACTTAAATTTAGGTTCAGGCTGTAGAACCTCAAGTGGTTTCAATTTTCGGAGCCCTTCACTGCGGCATAAGTCATAATCATATCGTGGTTTTGTGACCGTGAACTCCAGACATTATTTTGAGTTCAGGCTGGTCTTGTGCATTCTGATTTCATTTCGTGGATCTTTCTTTGTGTTTCAGCAGCGCGCCTTAAGTGTCCAGGCTGTGACAGTTCTTCGCGCTCGATCTGTTTATGTTCTTTTCAGGAGACCTTTCTGCTCGCGAACTGACCTGCAAGTTTCGAGCTGCTTGTCCTTTTTCGGGTGACATTATAATTTGTCATTATAGCTTCGTTCGTTTGTCTCTTCTGGTTTTGGGACGTTGAACCCCACAAATTAATCAATCAATCGTTTGTCTCTTCAGCGAAACAATGCAAGGTAAACACTCGACAACCATTGTCAAGACATGTTTCATATTCTTGTTTTATTATTCATGTGGCAGAGGGATGAGGAATATGTTTTTATTCGAATGCTCTTCATGGGCTTGGACGGAAGCAGTCGCGGAGGGAGAGTACAAGAGGCATTCTAAACTCGCGGCGCTGAGACGGGCTTCTGGAAGGACTGCGGAATAGAGCGCCATCTTTGCCTATTCGAGAACCGCTACAAGACAGAAGATACGTCAACTTGAACGAAAACAGACAGTGCTGTTTATGCTGGCAAAGCATCGACCAATATAAAGTCAGAAGCCATAGGCTTCCATAAAATTCTGTTTTTTTTGTTGAATGAAGGTAGTCCTCTTAAAATAGATGGAGTCTCCAGTATCACAAGTGGTGCCAGAGACGAAAACGTCCAGACAACGGGGGAGGTAATGGAACAACCTCGAGTGTGAAAGCAATGCTCCAACTGGTATAGAACGTGTGGAGGTGACGGTTCCAGCGCCTGACCTTTTTCATTTCCGGAGCCCCTTTGTACGTTCGAACTATAGTTTGCATCGAACAAAGCTATTTATTGGGTAAATAAAATTTAGGTTTCTAACCATCCCCACCCATATTAAACTGAGGTTGAGTCAAACACAAAATCCATTTAGTGCATCCGGTACATCCAAAAATAGAACATCATATATCTTCTTTATTGACGTCTAATATATATACTGTAGTGGGGAAGAAAGGCAGCATCGTGCGAGAAGCTAGAAGAGTACGACAAAGAGCTGAGAGAGCGCGTGACAGTCACTGGCACCCCTGAAACCAGGCAGCTTTTTTGTTTTTTGGTCAATAAACCCTCTTCTAGGTACTCTTTGAAGCTCGATCAAGTAAGTCACATGTTACCTTCAGGTCCATCAATACCGGAAATACCCTCCCCCGAAATTACCTCCCAGGTTCCCACCACTGAATGTCACGGCGTGTGGCCATTGTGCTACCCACCGATCATCAGCGGCACAGACAGCCAAGTCGTCGACGAGTGACTGATTGCCTACTTGCGCCAAGGTGAGCACAGCGAACAAGCTGTACGATATGGCTAAGCTGACCTGTGGGAGCGTTCGTTTGTCTGGAATTGCTAGTCTCTGACTGTAGAATCACGAAGGCGGCATTACCAGCGGGTATTCATTCAAGACGGTCTTTTCGCAAGTCTTCGACCAACCTTCTGTATGAAAACTTCACGCAGAACAATGACTTCGTGAACGCGCTCAATAGCCAGGAGAGTCCTTTGCCAGCTACACTGAAGACGTTATTGACTTGTGCGAGCGTGTGAACTCAATGATGCCCGAAGCAGGCAAGATCAAGCAGATACTCAAGAAAATGGCAGACGATACATTTCAAATGTTGTCAGCAAAGGACACGTAAATAGTAGCTGAACTTGTCAGCTTGTACCGTAATTTCGACGAGTTGCGCAAGCAACGTGCCTAAACATGGCGCTCTCTCGAGCAGCGTGACTCGATAACGGCGTTGACACTTGGAGACCATAATGACATATTGGCTCGCAAAAAGCACTTCGTGCGTGACGCGGTCACTCGGAAGCTCTCCATTTTATCGAGCACGCCCGAACCAGCACAGACGCATCATCTGGCCCAGATGATCTGACCCCAGCCATAAGGCACGTCATTCAAGATGAAGTAGCTGACGCTTTGCTTTTCGCTCGTTCACCCCGTCTGGAGACCACACCCTTGACGTATGCGCAAGTCATTTCAGTCTGAGTGCCTGGACTGTCCACTTATGCTCCCTCACTGGTGGACATCTTCGACAGATATCTGTCTGGCCATCGTCCTTTTTTCCACGGTTAGTGTTGGTGTGGTGTTTTCTCAAGTGGTTCTGTAGACCATGCATGTATATACACTGGATAAGGTTTCATTGGAGGCGTTAACAATTCTAGGACTTGTTTTATGAGCCAGCACTCTAAAAACTGTCTTTTTGTGAGGCTACCCTCCGTGTCAATGACCCGGGCGTCGGCGAAATCGATTGGATGGTCCATCTTTTCACTGAGTTCTGCGAGAGCGTTTCTTATACATTGAATTTCAGCAGCTGGTCTTTTGTTCACGGCATGAATTACCCAATCGTTCAGACGGGTTTGTGCGCCACCTAAATGCCCTCTTTCCCCAGTAACTTGGACAACTGCTCGCTCATTCCCGGCGTGTAAGAAACAGGGATGCGGTAGGGTTGTTTCGGATAGGCCTCATTTTCAATGTGGTCCTTCGCAGAAGGCAGGTGGGGGGCAGTTTCGCGGTAGCGAAGTCGTTGGCGTAGTTGACGAATAACGTGTCTCGGGTATTCATTGTACAGGTCGATGGTGAACGCTTTTTTTTCGCATTTATTGGAGCTGCAGTTGACCCCTGCGCTATTCAGGAGTGTCTAGAACACTGATGTTTTCTGTGCGGTCAGGTGTTCAGAAGTGAACTGCAGATACCGTCTGGTCTCTATTGAAAATCCTGGGTTGGTGTATGCTGGAATCGTTGGTGGATATGGTGGAAATATTAGCGGATATGGTGAAAACTGCTGTGGACATAATGGTTGATGACGGCGAGAGTGAAAAAATGATGGAACATAGTGGTGCTGGTGAGCCAATGATAGTGAAGGTGAAAAATGCCGGATAAGGACAGCTAGAGTGAAAAAATAGTGCCAGATGGTAAAGATGGTGGCGAACCAATGGTGGTGACGGTAGAAAATCCCGGCTCATGGTGGCGAGGCAAAACGTGTTTCGTGGAAGGCTTGGTGAGCTAAGTGGATTAAGGTGGCGTGATGGAAGCTTAGTGAATGATGGTGGCATGCTGAAAAAGCACATGATATCATGTGAAGTTACCTCTTTGTAGTGTTCGATTCTTGAATACACAGAGATACATATTTACGGTCAAAAGAAACTAACGCTGCTCATTACATTTTCTAGCACGTTTATTTTTTACTCCTGTGGTGTCAACAACGCTTGAATTTTTTGGTGCGTAGAATATGCAGCCGTGAATATGTTTACAATTCGCGCACGTACCTACATCAGTTTGACATCCACGATGTGTTTCTTTGCTTTGATGTTTAGAAGACTACAGAGGTCACTGTGGACAGTGACAATAAATATTTTACTTCGGCGCTCAGTTCTCAATAAATAAATGAGCTATAGTTCGCAATTGCTTCTTTCAGTGTTAGAGCAGAACACAGTGGTCGCTTGATGTCACCACGCTAGAAACGCAAAACTGGCAATTATTGCACACTCCATCGCTTGAATGCTGACCCGCAGGTTACGGGATTGAATCCTGACTGCAATTCCGATGCAGGGGGAAATGTTGTATGCACGTTTGCTCAGATATGGGTGCACGTTAAGGAACCCCAGGTGGTCGAAATTTCCGGAGCCCTCCACTACGGCGTCTCTCATAATCATATGGTTGTTTCGGGACGTTAAACCCCACATATCAATGAATCAATTCATTGCTTGAGCCATTCTTTCAAGCTAACAAAGTGCGCGCGAATATGCATAATCTTTCATTTTCAACATGCGTCGCGATGAGCCCCAGTAAATGTGACTCTCACCCTTCTGTTCTACCACCATGATTTCTACCTAAGATTATTCCTACCGATCAAGCCCGTACAAGTGTTACTGGCGCTTCTGGGTTACAGAATACAAAATTTTGACGAGTAAAAATGACAATACAGCATAGCTGTCGCATCATTTAACCTAAATGTAGACTTTTTAATGTGTATGGTGTCCACGCGCGAAGCAACAATCATCGATGCGACCCACTCGCAGCACTTCCACCTAAAGTACGCCTCCCCTCCCCGACACCCGCCAGTCGCACACACCGGAACTTCACTGGCTATTATGCGAGAACACAGACTCGTCAATTTGCATGCTTACTGAACCAATAAGATAGCATAATGTTTCTGGCGCACAGCATTCGTTTTGACCAAGCCGTTATGTAGTTGTTCCCAACGGCAGAGCAACAGCGGTGCGCTCGCATGACTGCGCTGGGTGTCGCGCGAAAAACATCACAATCAATTGTGTGGGCGTATCTTACGAATGAGCATAGAAGCTTCATAAAGCCTGAACAGATATAGGGAAGAGCGAAAAAGGGATATTAAACTTGGAAGTAACCGCCGATAAACTCTGCCTGCTCTTCAGTTCAAGTTGTAAATTGTAACAAAAACATAGTGCTGTCGCCAATAACGCAGTGGCAATTGTTCCTGGCAGCAGTTGTTCGCGTTTATCAAATGTGCGAATTTCAGTAGCAGGTGCAGATCCAGTTCATCTCGAGTAAGCTAGAAACAAAGCTAAACAGTAATTTTGTGAGTTGACTACTTCTTTAACACCATAACTGCCATCTGGCGGCGTGGAGCAGTGGTCAGTGTGCTCAGTTGAAAATCCGAAGGTGGCAGGTTCAATTATGCGCTGCCGCACGTTTTTTACGGGTGCTTTGTACATTGTTTTTATACAATTATTTATAATATTTCTTTAGTGGCACCTGGTCATGGTGGTTTTGACGCTGCGTCACGCTCCATAATTGCCGGCTTGAGTGCGCCATTCACGATTCTCTCCAGCATACGCCACCATACACCATGTGACAACAACATTTCCAGCACCTTAATCCACCAAAGTAGTGGATGGTAGAATCTACCATTCCAATGGTGGACGGTTTTTCAATAGGGGTGTGCGTAAGTTTTCGATACTTGGATAAGGTCACACGTCCATCTCTGCCCCCCGTTTTCGCCTTTTCATCAGCACAACCAGGCGAGGAAGAATGTTGTTTTTTATTACGTTCCACGGTGAATTGAAGTGCTGGCTCACTCCAATTTAAGTGTGCCAGGAAACCGTCGATGTAAGAATTCTTGTTCACACAAAAGACGTGATCCACTTATCTCAAAAATGTTTTTGCTGGCTTGGTAAGCGTGTCTAAAGCTCGTGTCTCGATGTGCTCCATCGTCAAATTTGCAACTCTGGCTTAAATCGCGGCTCTCAAGGTGGTTCAACTTATTTGTTGGTGAAAATCACTTCCGATAGATAAAAAAGTCGCGTTGAGGCATAATTTTATCAAACGGCACAGTTCGTCTGTGCTGTAGTTCGTCCCGTCACTGAGGTTCTCATTCCTCTCCAGGGCGTTCTGGGCAACTGAGACCGTGAGGGGTACGAGCACACTCGTGAACAGAGAAACCATCTCGAAAGACACGAGGTTCTCTACGCTGCTAATTGTCACCTCCGATATACGTTCAACGAAATGACCGGCGTTGCTTACAAGTGTGGCTATATTACCTACTAGTAGTGATAGGGTGCTGCGTAGATGTTCAGATAGCATGCGAAGCAGTGATGTTCAGATGTCAACTATCGGGCGTAGTGGTATTCCCAGTTTGTGGATCTTAGAAAAACCGTATATTCCCAGCACTGAAGCGTTTCTGCATATGAAGCGCAAGTAAAGCATTCTTGATTCTCAATGGTTTTTGATATTTTTGGACAACAGATTTTTTAGCTTCGGTTGAATTATGGGCGTGCTGGTGTTTATGAGAGGATTCCAACGGATTTGAGTCTTATATGGTCCCATGCCTCACCGTCCACATGTTGCATGCATTCTTCAGCAGCGGCGACGATCTGTCGAAAAGGTGGTGGTGTTGTATTGAAACTGTATCCTTTAGAAAGAACGCTTGCCTCGTGCTCCGATAGTTGTCAGTCACACCGTTTCTGAATTCGTGGCGCACCACAGACTACAACCCTATCAGCAATGCTTGCGGTTGTGCAAGACGTGTGGCACGCTTCTACCGCTGCCACTCTCTCGGTCACACATATACCATGCAAACATAATCGCACAACTCTCGGCGCTTTGGCATCTCAGCGAGGCAACAAGAATCGTCACCCGACCCCCACCCCCCTCCTCAAATTGTCACTGATCTGCAGCTCCTCGACGCCGCTCCCGTCACCTATGTGCCGTCGACCCTACCTTTGAGGCGTGGAAAACTAGATGCTGCAATTCCCGAGGCACGAACTGTGTGGTCGTTGAAAGAACCAAGCCCTAGAATTACTTCGGGAAATCTCATTGACGTTCTTGTGGATGGCTACCGTACCCTAGCGCTTGTGACACTGGTGCTACTGTTTTAGGAATCGATAAAAAACTTTGCTGCCTGCATCTGAATGTTACCATGACGTCAAAGGGATTGTCCCTCCGTATTGCAAGAGCTCACCCTAATTAATTATCCACTAGCCATCTGGCCCGCGTTGTAATCCAAGATATTTTGTATACAGTTGACTTTCTCGTAATCGCATCTTGGGTACACCAGCGTGTTTTTATATTGTGATACTCGACTGCTATTTTTTGTCTAATAATCACACGGTTATCGACTGTGCTCGTGCTTCAGTAGCCTTCTCTGCGTTGTGTGCCTGGTTACCGAAACCTGTATAGAACGAGCTGTATGTCACCGACGACATTGACATACCACCGAATAGCGTAGCTTTTGTTCACGTGTCCTGTGTCGATTTGTTCAAGTCTGGAGTGTGCTTTTGCCTTGCCAAACATTACAACTTTGCAGGAGCCTAGCATTGCTGTTTGCTATTCTATATACTACGACCAGCACCACCATTTTGTTTGTCATGAATCCCTTAATGTTTCCCACAACCGTGACTCGCGGAGAATGCAGTGGAATGTTCTATGACTTAAACGTTCCTTCCATCTTCAGCCTTGACGGCGAAGCTGATTTGTAGATCAATTCACTGACACCATCTGCCTGTGCACTTGTTCCGCAAACATGAATGTGTATGGCTCTGGAAATGACGGTGAACTTGAAGAAGCACAGCGCATTAAGCTCTTGGATCATCACCTGTTTCGCGGCTTGTTCTATTGTCAGCAGACGTCGTTACGCCGAACACAAACCGCTGTCCATTATGGTAATACCGGCTCCCAAAGGCCTCTGCGACAGCGCCCCTACCATGTATCTTCTGTTCAGCGTTGTGTGCTCTCAGAACAAGTGGACGATATGCTGCAACATGGCGTCATTCGGCTTTCCAGCAGTTCGTGCTCTTCACCTCTAGTGCCTGTATATAAAAAACTACGGCTCCCTTTGGTTGTGCATCAATTACTGCTCTTTAAACAAGATTACACTTAAAAATGTGTACCCGACACTTCGCATCGATGATGCAGTGGACTGCTTGCTAAATGCTGAATTCTTCTCGTCATTATACATACGGTCCGGTTATCGGCAGGTTCCAAGGACACCATCAGATTGTCCAAAAACTGATTTGTGACACTTGATGCACTGTACGAATTTAATGTTATGCTCTTAGGGCTTTGTAACGCGCCAGCACCTTTCGAAAGGATGATGAATAACGTCTTGCGTGAGTGAAAATGCAAGACATGCCTGTGTTACTTGGATGATGTCGTTGTTGTCTCCCCTGATTTCTACAGCCTTCTTTATTGTCTCGACGAAGTTTTGAGCTGCATCACACGCGCAGGCTTTAATCTAAACATGAAGAAGTGTCACTTCGGAGCTCGGAAGCTCAAAAAACTTAGCAACGTTGCCTCAAAACATGGCGTTCTTCCAGACCCTGAGCAGATCTGAGCTGTGGCTGAGTTTCTGAAGCATGCGACACTGAAAACGCTTCGCAGATACGTCGGTGTGCGCTCGTAGTTCCGCAGCTCTGTGAAGAACATTGCTTCTATAATCGCATCATTGACAAATCTGCTCACCGGTGACTAACACCTATCTGATTGGCTACCAGCCTGCACAGATGCTTTTGCATAATTACGCCATCTCCTTACTTCACCAATCATTTTACGTCACTGTGGCCCTACTGCTCCGACTGAAGCGCACACTGATGCAAGTGGCATAGGACTCGGCGCTGTTTTTGCTCAACGCAACCTTGACTTCTCGGAATATGTAGTTGCATATGCCAGTCGCGCCTTCACCAAGACAGAATGCAAATACTCCGTTTCCGAAAAATAATGTTTGGTCATTGTTAGTCCATTCCAAAAGCTTTTGCCCTTACGTATATACGGACGCATATTGATGTCGTTACCGGACATCGTTCACTCTGCTGGCTCGTTTTATTGAGGGATCCTTCGAGCCGACTTGGACGTTGGGCGTTATGTCTCATTACGCAAGCATGTACCGACGCAGACGGTCTTTCTCAATCAATCATTCGTTCCCCGTTGCCCTTGTTTCCTTTTCCGAAGATACCATCATCAGCATCGATATCGCTGACATGCCTTTGGAACAGCGCAAGGACGCATGGATAGCCTCGCTCATTGACCTTCTTTCCTCATCTTTGGCGATATCATTCTAGCGTCCACGTTGTACACTACGCCGACAAGTTCTTCATTATGCAACACGGGATGTCAAGTCGTACAGTCACACTTATAAGCCGGGTAAAGGAAAATGGCTTCTTAGTATTCATCATCATTTGCGTTCCAACTTGTGAGCCTACTGCCCCGCTGACCCCGAAAGAGCCCACTCTGGCCTTTTTAAAACATACGACCGTCTTCGCCGAGGACTTTGCTGGCGTTGATTGCGCTCGTATGTTCGCTAGTACAAATATTCCTACACTGATTGTCAGCGACGGAAAACGACTTGTTGTGCGTCTGGCGAATTGCAAACTTTGCCCTGTGGAGCTCGGCCGTTTGATAAAATCGGCATCGGCCTTGATGGCCCCCTATCTTGTACTCCTGCCAGAAATCACTGAATTGTTGCGGCCATTGACCATCTGACCAGTTATGCTGAAATTGCCACTTTTACATCCACTGCAGTCTTTGATGTCGTCTTCTTCATATTGCGTAGCTTTGTCCTTCTCTAAGGCACGCCACGCGAGCTGCTCAGCGGCCGAGGGTGCGTGTTTTTTTCACAAGTCGTCCAGGAGCTTCTCTGCAAGTGCCACATTAGTCATCGCTTCACTATTAGCTATCACCTCCCCGACAAACAGTCCGACATGGCGCTTTAACAGCACGCTTCGTGATATGGTCTCTATGTATATACCCTCCGATCAATGTAACTGCGACCTGGTGCTTCCGTTTGTGACGTATGCGTAGAATACGGACACGCAAGCAACTACCGTGTTGTCGCCTTTTTTTCTACTGTATGAACGTGAGCCATCTTCGATGTTTGACACGATAATTACATACCGCACAGCAGCTTCCTAATACCGTACAGCCTCCGAACTTGTTCAGTGTGCCGAAGAGTGCCGCCAACTAACACGTTCACTTACGTCCACCAGACAAGGTTTCCAAAAACAACGGTTTGATCAAGACAAGACTGCTTACACCTTTCTTCTAGGCTCATTTGTATGGCTTTCTGTCTCATTCCAGTCCTCTGGCTTCTCCTAAAAGTTTGCACCGAAGTACAAATGTCCATACCGAATTGTTCAATGGCCATCACCGGGAAACTACGTCATCAAACCGGTGACACAACGTCGTTAACCGACAATACATTGTCAACCGTGAAACAGTACAAATCAACCACTTCAAACATTATTTCATCCTCTTGTGTTGTTGTTGTGTTTGTGTTGGCACCAAATTTGAATATGTGGCCAACTGAACAGCGGACTTGAACTCTAGAACTCAGACAGACATTTAGCTGCATTTGCATGAGCCGAGAACATCGAAAATGGGTCCTCGTCTTCTTCGAACAAGCTCACGCGTTCACTGTCATGCTGGTACTAATCTCGTCAACCTCTTTTTTAGACTGAAAGCGAGAAATTCAACACTACATCTTCGCGGCATCTTCTAGGTGAAAGTAGGGGCGGGGCAGTTTTTCTTCGAACTCTCAGCTGTTCAAGGCGGCGAATCAGTCGTACGCCACCAGCCAGCATTCTGGGTCTTCCACTGATGATTTATGGAACGTTGGTGGATCCTTGGGCTGCTGGAGGACGATTGGTGCAGGTGGCATGGCAATAGTCATCGTGCCTGCGGTTAAAGCTAAGGTCTTGGTTTGCCTGGTGTTTTCTGGCAGGAGCCCGTGTTTTGGTTTCATGCCCTGCTGACTGAGGCTGGTTTGACGCTGAGATTTGTCCTTTGCATTGTCTTCGTGGCTTGGCCTGGGTTCACGACTTGACGAGGGTTTCCGGTATATGAACGAGTAGCCCCTTCACCAGATGTCACGAGGTCCTTACGTGAACGAAGGTAGCTGGCTGGATGTTCAATTGAAATCTGTTTATTGATCTGAACTTGTGCCTGGTAAATTGAAAGTCACATTACAGTGACACAACGGCACTGACAGCGGCGAACAGAGCGTCGGATGTCGATCAACTTACCAGTGGTGAAGTGCGTCGGCATTTATACACGTGCCGTTCAGTATTGTGGCATTATCGCTAGCGGCCGTGTAGGTTTCAGAATAACCTCTATAATGTTTCAGGTGCGAGAATCATCTTAACAAAACAATCTACTACAGTCGAAATGCTTCTCGAACACTGCAAGCATCGTTTGCGCTAAGAATTACTGACACTTCAACGGGGTGGTAACAAAACTTATGAAAGAATTTGGCAATATGATACTCCTCTATTCTTTTTCATGATCGAACAGATGCGAATGGAGCGCAAAGCGCTCGTTGGGTGTATACTCCCAGTGATGCCATGCGGCACCAGACATACCATTAGAGCCAATCCTGTTCTGTCGGTGATGATGTTCAGAAGGCATTTGCGAGGAAGTCTTCCGCCGTTGTGATAGTTCTCACACCAAGTTCATATCTGGAAGCCGACCAGATCTCCGCAGGTTGCTTTGACTGTTTACGAGTACCACATTACACTTCACTTCATTGAAAATCGCCGACAACTTGAGGCTTAAAAAGAAGGTAGCGAAAACTATAGCAGATATATTTAGGGAAATTAGGCAACTGATTCCCCATCGCAACTTCCCCCGCGCGACATAGGACCTCAAACAAGTTGCGCTTTGCCAACGCTTCGCGGGTCAACTGCAGCATGCCGCAGCTACAAACCAACGTCGGGGTGAGATCCCAGATGAGGCTCTTACAAGACAAATAAATTTTGTATAAAACTATGACGATGGAAGGAATTACAAATAACGAGTAGTGTGACTTCTCACGTTACAATAAAATGGTAACGAAAGTACATTGCCCATTGCAGTTGCAAAGCTGTATCGACTACGTCAGTTAGTTATTAAAAGGAGCACATTACCGGTAACGTCTTTATTCCTAGCCCATCACCAGCAAAACTGTATGTAGTTTCCCACAAGCTTTAGCTTTACGAGCAATGTTTGCTGCTATATGTAACTTTCACTCAGTGCGTAAAAAACAGCAATTTCAAGACTTTTTCACTGTAGCACGTTACGCTCGCGAGCAGCCACTGAGACTTTCGTCGTTCAAGAAATGCGAGAGAGGAAAGAGAGGAGAGATTTAAACTTGTGAGATATTTTGCGCAATTTCAATTTGCCTTTCATTTTTACCAGGAAAGTGTTGAACGCCGAGATACACCACGGCTGCACTGACATATTTACCTCTCGGGTACATCATTGCGAGATATACGCTAGGACATGACACGGGAAAAAAAGAAGTAAAAGATAAGGCCTCCAATCGGGAGGTGAACCTACCACACATCGCTCTTCAGGGTACGACACTGAATCACTCGGCTCTTAAAAACTTACGTTCTTCGAAGTGAAAACGGTGAGCTATTTGTATACGCCCCTTACTTTTCATGGTACTCGGAGCTCGGTGAGCTCAGCGTGTTCGCGATATGACTAGCAATATCACGCGATAGAAGCGAGGGTGCTCTTTCAAGGTCATCGCTTCACGCGTAGCGATGTGCGGATGCTTACCTTGCAATAAAGGAGGTTTGTATGTACGTGCTAGGCTGGCATTGCAGTTTTAGAGAGCACGAAGGTCACTCCACTTGCTACAGCAGCCGCATTTGTGTAAAACTTGGGCGGCTCAAACAAAGAGCAGAAAATGTGGGTGTTCTTGTGTTGCACTCAACCATGTGAATATATATAGGTGCAAAATAAAGAACCTCAAGTGGTCTTGATTTTCCTCAGTTACCTTGATTTTTCGGGGACTTGAATCAACTTTAAAGGTATACCAAAGCAGTATTGCCGTTTGAATGCACCGCGTTGATACCACATACCCACAAAGAAATAGCCAGCACTTTTAATTTACACATAATGCCATCGCGAGCCCCCTCAACGAGTTGAGCTGCGCTGAACTTGCTGTCGATTGCGGTATCATGTCGTCGTGCAGCCTGAGTGCATCTGAAAGGCTAAGTAAAAAGGAGCGCGTGGATGACAGCTGCTTCGTCAGGTGCCCCAACGATATCTGCTGTTCCCACAAAATAATATGTTCTTTTAGTTAACTCGTTCAATTATTTTCAATAACTATTGCAACATTTCAATGGCTCTCAACTACACTAATGCGCCAATCTTAAATGTGTTTGGCATAGCTCCAAGTGAAATTCATTAACACCTTATTTTTTATGGGGTTTAGTTTAATTAGAGCCAACGCCTAATGTGCGATTTACTGGAGGAAAAATCTGGTATGCACCATGAAAAAACACAATGTCGCGAGGTGCTAGTGCTATAAAAAAAGCTTAACACGATACGCAGCAAAGCATTACAATGTGAAATGTAGTTGCATGTAAGCGCACTGTTCCTCGAGTGCAAAGTGTGTGTGCGTGGCAAGCACAAACCAACCGGTTCTAAAGCGTACAGAACGCCAACGTTGTTTGTCAATGAGCCAGTAAAACATGTGCTCACTATAAAGAGCGAATATATCCACCGTCAGACTGCATTACATCTGGTCCGCAGTACGATTGCACGTGGTCTCGACTCGTACTCACAAGCATTTCGTTGTACATGTGTACGTGGCCTACTAATCATGGTCGCGTCCTCACATACTCAAACGCATTGCAAAACATAATGCCTAATACCTTAAGCCCGTGAACTTTCGTGAAGCTACATCATTTTAGCATAAACAAATATTTACAATTTTAGACGGTTTTAACTGCGCTAAAAACATGGACAACCGAAGCAGAGAAGACAGCCATGCTCGGATTTCAAATTATTTCAAGGTGAGCTTTCTCTAACTAGCCCACCTTGGTGCTCGATGAAACATCTGCAATGACAATACAAGAATTTTCGGCCAACATCGTCTCCAAGCCCCTCCCCCCTTCGTGCAAAAAGGGTGTCAAAGAATGAAATAACGCCAACTTCGGGTAGGATCACAACGGTCTCTCTTTGCTTATTCGGACACTGTCAATGCTTTTAGCAACAAAAACGTGGTTTAGGAAGGGGCATTAACGTCTTGCAGTTACCGAAGCTCTGAATATTTGAAATTGCGTAGCGCAAATCTAAATTTATTTTGCCACCCCCCCCCCCCCGCCTTTTTACCCTTATCGATAGTGCTCGGTAGATGATAGTCTTCCTATTCGTTTTCGTCTAAATGCGGTCACTGCCACTGGAAAATAGACGCTTGTATTTTCACTTGCTCAAATGCTGAACGCCGTAATGTAACAGATGTAAGGTGATATACATGTAGCTGTACCTTGTGGCTGTAGGCTTTTTTTTTTTCGTAATCGAGGTACTGCTTTCATTGTGGCTTTTCGCTGGCCTCTTTTTCCACACCCGCTATCTGTAAGTGAATGCTCGGCACTATGCACAGTTTCATTTCACAGAAACTGAATCCACAAGAAAAGAAAATCACTAAACACTCGTGATGGTTGGGCCAGGCTGGGAGCGGCACAGTGTTTGCTGAAACATGTTCGTGAACTTTCTATAGCTAATACAATATCGTCATGACGGCTGCTGTCACTTCAATATCAGCACTAAAGGATGACTAAGCTATTGAAACGTTGAAAGTAGCATAACATAGTCTGAGATGTCGGTAATGAGTGAGACACCCAAGGTAAGAGCGGAACAAAACAATATGCATTGAAGAGCACAAAGTGACCAGTTATTGTATTCGCCGATGTGCAAGCCATCAAGATTTTGAAAACTGCCACTTACTCGAACGCTGGTTCTCCATAATGTAGAGATGAAGCCGCTCCTTTAACGTGTTCTCCTTCACTTAGAACTACACGAAGTCTTATACAGAAGGAAACAAATATGCAGATTCCCTGGTAGTAAAAGGAAGTATAGGGTACCCAGTCTCGTATCGTATTGCAAAGCAGACAAAATAAAAAATGAGATCATATGCGCCCGCACATGCATAACAACGCACACACAAGTAAGCGAGATACACGCCTATAGGAGCGTGTATACGTGTTCATGCAAGCGTTGTTTCCACAACAAACAGTGAGAAGTGCTAGCTTTCGTTCCTGGTGAGGAAAACCGACGGCTGTTGACAGTCACGTAGAGTTTTGGAGGCATTGCTCGTGCCTTATTGCCAAACTGCCCGCAGAGAATACGCAGATCAGTGTAGGATAGTTCAAACAGAACTAGTGTTCTCAGATTACGCGCTTCTGCGAAATACACTTATATTGATCCACTTTTTTTGCCAAGAGTGCGGGTGTGCATATTATCACGTTTCTCTGGCGTAACGGAGACTGCACGCTCATAGAGAAACGAACCATTCCCTCACATTTGCTTGGCTCAATAAAGAGCTCAAAACTGAGATTTATTTGTGTTCATAATTTTACAGATTGTAATAGCCTTGACTTCATTATCGAGACAGAAGCCTCAATTGGCGTAAAGGCTCTTGTCGTCCACGCGAAGAAAAAAGGAAACAAGAAAAAAATTTAATTGTGCCAGACGCTCAAATAGACTACGAGCACCAAATTGTCTGAACTTACGCAAATGAATTATGCAACGTAGATGTCAGAGCATACAATAAAACCTACGCAGTTATCCTAAAGTATAGTTCACAGATTATCATATTGTACCACGAAGACAATACAGCGTCCTGTTGTATGAACTTCAAGAGAAGAAATAATCTTGGAGTTCTGTGGTTTTGTGTACCAAAGCAAACCAGGATTTCAACATGAAGCACGCTTACTGTAGGACGCTGGATTTACTTATTTTTTATACCAGAGTTCCAATTCGCTTCCTAATAGGGGTATTTGTTTCGACGTTACCTACCTTTTCATTCGTATAATTTTTCCTGCACGTATACGGTGGTCTAGTTGAAGCAGGTCGGTTAGCTTGTCCTGCACGGCCACCAATCGTTTCGCCTTTGAATCTTTTATGTATGCCAGTATGGCTCTGTTTTTCAAACGCCTATCAAAATAGTCTCTGAAGAACAGAGCAAACAACCCCTATAAATTACTACTGTGAAGCATTCAGGAAACAGGAACTTCTCGAAAGATCACATGTGGATGCCCGCCGCCTCTTTTTTTTGTGTGTGGGGCCACAGGGTAATGGTTTTTTCTTAGAACTATTATCAGAACCATATACAATGCAGGAACACAAAAATGAAGTAGCGAATTTTTTCTTTGCTGGGTTTCTTTGCCTACGCGGAGGTTCCATACGGTGCAACAGGTTCCTTATGGTGCCCGCTGCATAGTGATCGTTTAAACCAAGTTAAGACGGAGCACGTAAGACAGAAATGTGCTACGTCAGTTTCGGATAAGACAGCGCGTCTTCACTAATAATTAAATAAGAGCTGTGTTCAACTCCATAACAAAAAAAGAACAGAAAAAGACCGCTACAGATCAATCCATCCAAAAATAAACAGAGAAAAATGTTCACGCTGATATTCTCTCAGAAAAAAAGTGGATTTCTTTCAAAAACGAAAAGAAATGGCAAAAAGAGTAATTTAAAATGAAATGACAACGATTGGACGAGTTGGAGAAAAGTTTGCTTATTTATTTGCTCCAATGTCTATGACTTGAACTGCTATGAAGCTTATTGGAAAAGCGACAAGAACTGAGTGTTATGTTTTAAGGGCATTAGTAAAAATTTGAGGTAAGAAACAAGTATTCTACATTTGAATAAAACAAAGGGCACATCAAAATGTTACAATGCTTTGACGGTGTCGATAGGAAATATATAGAAGTCATAGATTACAGAAAGAAACTGTTGTGCTGCACATATAGTCATTCATAAATCTGAAATCGCGAACAAGGTGAGAAAACAAAAACAAAAAACAAAACAAATTAACAGAGCGAACGAATGTATACACGAGTTTCACGGCGTGTTAATGGGCGGCGTGAAGCTGTGGGTATGAAGGTTCAGTCACTTCAATTCAACTTTTACAAAATCAGGAGCCCTTGACATAACAGAAAAGTTGCGGCAAGAAAAGCTAGGCGTGCTTGGCAGACGTTCTGCATAGTTTCTTCCTTTCCTTCTTTCTTTCTTTCTTTCTTTCTTTCTTTCTTTCTTTCTTTCTTTCTTTCTTTCTTTCTTTTTTTCTTTCTTTCTTTCATCTCTCTCTTTCTTCACTTTCTTTCTTTCTCTGTCTTTGTTTTCTACTTTTTCTCTCTCTCTATTTCTTTCTTTTTTTTCTTCCTTCTTTTCTTTCTGATTGCGCAATTTTCCGTTCAGTTTCCGTCTTCCATGTCGATCAGTGAAACTTCATCCACGTGCTCAGGAGCACAATACTTCATTTGCTACAGGCAACAATCCGGACAACCAAAACTTGTGACATCATGATATGAGTAGCCACACCTATATAAAACGGTCATATCGCCACATAAAAAACGGCTGTTAACCGGCAAGCCTACGGTCGAGATCAATAAATCGAAAACGACGCATGCAATTACGCGTGGAAAGAGCCCACCTTTGAGAGCCGCATTTTGTCGCGCTCGCCTTCTACGGGTTTTTTGTCTATGACGCCGCTACGAAAATTTGAAACTTGAAGAATTTGGCAGATCTCAAGTACCTAGGAATCAACAATATGCGAAGCATACGGAGGGAAGGGGACCATGTTGCACTTTTTTATTGAAAGACACGCCATGAAATGACGCTAAATATATGTACAAACGTTGAACGTATGTGGAGGAGTTGCAGATGTTTATATAACCTGTTGTTTGCTCTTGCATCACGATGCCAACTGGAACGTGCGTATCAACAACACCAGAAGTCGATATAAAACGCTGGTGTTCGCCAAATGCTGGCCCTGGACACTGCTACACAAATAACCTCCAGCGCATGGAAACTTACTAGTATTGACGTTAAGCCCACCTGACGGCTGTGTTAAAGGAGTTCATGTGTATTGTTAATAAAAGTTTGTAGGCAGCACTGCAACCACTATTGAAGTTTCACGAAGATTAGCGTCTAATTGAAAAGTAGTTCCGAGTCCTGGCATAGCTCTGTGGTAAAATTCTTCTTTGCCAGGCAGAATGCTTGGGTTCGATTCCAGCTGTGACCCTGAAATTTATTCTGTGCATTCCTTGAGTCGAAGCTACCAATGTCTGGTATTTCGTAAAGATTATGCGTAGATATAGCCCATGTGTGTTCTCGCCATTCCTGAGTAGATACAGAGCGTCAATAACCTGTGGCACATATCCGGATACCAGTCGCATACACCCCCCCCCCCCCCCCCCGCTGGGGTGTCTCGCAAGCAGACGTTTGGTGTGTAGCGACACCACGGTCCCAAGCCAACGGGAGGCTTCGACCTCTACCGCGCCTAGCCGTGCGTGGCTGAGCAGTGTCCGGGAAAAATGGGATCCTGGGGGTTGAGTCGACGCCGGGTGATCGGACCTTTAAGGTACTCAGCAGAGGCAACACACTTCTTTGGCCGCAGCTTCACGTAGACGGCACTCCTCGGCTGACCCACCCAGGGGAAGTCAGCACTCGCCTTTTCCAATCTCTCTCCCTACAACTTCGTGTTCATCTCTCACTTTCAGTCTGTCCTGTCTACTTCTCTCTTCTTATTATTTCCAACTTTCCTGGCCGCAAGGGTTAAGCCTGTGCAAATAGCCTGCCTTGTTTTTGGCGCATTAGGTTATGGCAGTTTTTTACGACTGACGTCTGCAAGGTTTCAGCAACCGCCATCTTGCCGCGTCCTCTTGGTTGGCTCTATGGTGGGTGTTCGTCAACGCTGCTGGATAAAAATATTACCGGCATGCATAAAGCATTCCTTTGCTTACCAATCCTACCGGCTTGTAGCGGGTACGCACCGATGACAATAAGTTTTTCAACAAGCCAATAAAATTATCTCCTCACTTCCACGTCATTCACTGTGAGAAAACTAGAAACCAAGGCAGGACTGTATTTCCTTTTGTATTTGCCAGCTGTCTTACCAAAACTCTCGGGGCTGGATACGAGGTAAGTAAATGGCTAGCGGAGGCATCCTCTTCGAAATTTGGGACAAAGAAATATTTGAAAAGCTAGACGGCCTCTCAAGTTTCGGTGATGCACCAATCACCACAACGCCACACAGATCAATGGACATAACTCATAACTCGCGGAGTGGTATCTGACGCAGACTTACTTGACCTGACCGAAACTGAACTTTTGGAGGGGTGGAAGAGCAACAGTGTGACTAATGTACAGAGAATGATCATCAGAAGTGATAAAAACTAAACATCAACGAAACACTTATTACTCGTGTTTGCTTCCTCTCAGGCCATACATACCAAACCCTCGTCTTTGCTTTCAATGCCAGAGTTATGGCCGTGGCTTTAAAGGCTATCGTGGTCGCCAGACCTGCACACAATGTGGAGCCCTGGGCACGTGTGTGAGAACTACAGAGAGCAGCCGCACTGTGTAAACTGTGACGCAAAACATGCTGCATATTCACGTTCCTGTTCATACTGGAAGGAAGAGAAGGAGATAATAACGCTGAAGGTGAAAGAAAATATTTCTTTGAAAGAAGCAAGGAAAAGGGTCTCGCCATTCTATGACCCAACATATGCTGATGCAGTGCGTTAGGGGCACCACCACACCAGCTCTTGGCACTCCTTCGGCCTGCGCATACCGAGCCGGTTGTTGGGGCACTTGCCCCCAAGGCGGCTTCAGTCCAGACTACACCACCTACTTCCTGACAGAGACCGGATACTCCAGGGTCCTCACGTCTCAAGACCAGAATTTGAACTACGAGCTCGCATGTGCGCGCGTGTAGTGCCTCCGTGGAGGCAATGTATACATTGGTACCCTTGGTGCCAAGAGATCAGCGTGGCTCTTTCGAGCACGCCAAGAAAAGAAAAAAGCAGATAACAAGACGGATACTGCAAAGTCCCCTCTGTTCGAGTGAGGACTTTGCAGTATTCGTGTTTTTCAATGTGAACGTCTACTCGCAGGCCGAACGAAACCTACTTGCTCTGTTGTTCTTTTTCGCGATGTTTTGATCATCACAGGTTCGTCTGCTTGTTTTTATAATCATTTATTTCGATATCAAGATAAGCGGGACCACTTTTTGTAACTGTCAGTGCCGTGTACTCCTTATAAATTGAGAAACGATGCATTTGCTAAGCCTACTCGCTTCGCTCACTTGGGATCAGCCATCTTGATTTTCAGAGGGAGGAACATGTTTCTATATTCGAAGACGTTTCTCTAATTGAAGACGAACATTGGGGACATCGCCGTTTGTCCCTAAAATGAGAGAACGTCACTCCATTTTTTAAGTGCTGAAGCGCGCCAAGAAAACAAAAAAGCTGATAACAGGGCCTGGTGACAGCCCTGCTACTTCAATTAAACTCCCAACCTAAACAGCCACTCGCTTTTTGTACACACACCACTACTTTACATTCAACATGAACACTCAAATTATACATTGGAACGTCAGGGGCCTTCTTAGAAACCTCGAAGATGTCCATTAACATTTACACAAACATATGCTAAAGGTGCTGTGTGTACAAAAAACATACCTAAATAAAACACACCAACTTTCTTCGTAAATACGTTATTTTCTGAAAAAACCATGATGATGTGATGATTTCATCCGGAGGTGTTGCCATTATAGTTACTCAAGGGAATGCACACACACTCTTTGAACACCGATCGTCTCTTGAGGCAGTGGATATTTGAGCTGTGCTTTTCAACACACTCATCACCATTTGTACTGTTTACGTACCTCCGAGCTATCACCTACAAAAACATGACTTTCAGTCCTTGATGGACGAACTTCCGAAGCCTTATGTCCTCCTTGGAGACTTGGACGCGCATAGCAGGCCATGGGATGACTCGTTGCGACGCGCGAGGTCAGCTAATTGAACAGCGCCCCGCCGCGGTGGTCTAGTGGCTAAGGTACTCAGCCGCTAACCAGCCGGTCGCGTGATTGAATCCTGGCTGTGGCGGCTGCATTTACGATGGAGGCAGAAATGTTGTAGGCCCGAAATTTGGTGGTCGAAATTTCCTGAGCACTCCACTAGGGCATCTCTCATAGTCATATGGTTGTTTTAGGAAGTTTAACGCCACTAATCATCTGACTGAACAGTTTCTTCACTCGTACAGCTTGTGTTTTTTGAATCTAAAAGAACCAACCTATATTAATATTGGTAATATAACCTACTCCTCTAAACACATAAGCACAGAAGCTCCGTCTCTTGTGCCTCTGCTCCAGATGAAAGTCATCAATAATCCCTACAGAAGTGACCACTTCCCCATAGTTTGGAGCACTACAGCAGCTGAGTGTCCACCAAGGGTTCCCAAATGGCTTATAAAGAGAGCCGACTGGGAACAGTTTTATACCATCGCTCGTTCAGGTTGGAACGACATGCGTACTTTGAGCATTGATGCTGCCGTCCCTATTGCGAAAACCAGCGCCACTGGGTACCAGCGTCCAGCGCCTTGCCTGATTAAGGGCCCAGTATGGCGCTGGTACCAGCACCTCCCAGCGCAGGTACTGGGACGCTGGAGCGGCAGCGTCCCAGTACTTTGCACAAAATGGCTTCACAGGGTTTAAACAGGGGAGCCCATTCGCAATGAATAAATAAATATATGTAAAATAACGCGCATTCACATTGAAAATTTTTAAAAAATAAAAAAACTAAACGCCTGCAGACGAAATTTTAACTCGCCACTTCCTGATTTTGAACCGAGTGCGCAACAAACTGCGCCACGCCAGAACATACATGAGGCATTGTAAAATAACTATTTATCCGAAGAAGACGCCGTTCAACTTCATGTTTACACGTCGCACAGCCAAGAGAGACACGATATTTTTTTTTCATAATAACAATTGCGTCTTGATTCGACAGTGATGAATAGCTTCCGGGCACCGAATGACGTGCGGATATTAGCAAGAGCGCAAAGTTTTTTGAAGCGTCCACATCTTAAGTCGGAAAAATCTCAAATTGACTGACGGAGCCGCCACAGATTGTCAGCTGTTGCTGCTGATAGTTTTTTTTTTCCTTTGATAGACGGTTCTCGCACTTGCTACTGGTCAACATGTACACATGATTTAAGTGTTTTGTTTGGTACGTATCGCACGCGAGTGAATATGGAGGATTTTTTTGCGCAATCGCTGATGTAGCAGTACACATACGGCGTGCCAGATTACATATTCGCTGTTATATCGATATCTGCAACTAAAAAACCGCCAAAAAATGTATGCCAGTATGGTAGTTCACTAACGCTTACCATATTACGAACTCAAAGTTGCGTGGTATTGCATACCAGTCAGAGAAGTACCGGCTCATGCCTTCAGAACTAAGCTTTCGGTGACGGCCTACGTTGCTGAAAGCACGACACATCGATCATCGCCGCTACTTGTGCGGGCACCGCACACGCGGATAAATGATCAATTAGGCTCAGGGATGTCTAAACTGTACTTTACAGTCATTCTTACACTTTAGTATTGTGCCTACTTAAAGTAAAAAGCGCCGGTAGCATGTACACCTACGCGGCTGGCACGATAGGCCTCGCTGTGACGGGGCACTGTGTAAGGCTGCTCTCGAAGCAGCTGAGTTGCGATGCTTGAAGTTTCTGCATTTGAGCTTCGCAACATTTCTAACTGTTACCTAAACGGTACCTGAAGTAAGTGGAAGGTCAATCAATGCCAGAAACGCATTTACGGAGTGGCGATGCCAAGCGACAGCAGTTTTTCTGGCCTCCGCAGCAGTATACAATGAGCATGCCAGTGTACAGATATATGCAGTTATATCAATTCCAACGACTAAAAAAAACAACCATAGAAATACCAATGCGATCCGCTGAAAACGTATGCCAGGGAGTCAGTTCACGAAGGCGTACCAAACTACCAACTGAAAATTGCGTGTTGTTACATATCAGTCGAAGAAGTACCGGCTAAGTGCGCTCGGCAGCTTTTGGTGACAGCCTGCGTAGCTGAAAGCGCGACGTTCAATCATCAGCGCTCCTTGTGCGAACATCAACTCAAGACAAAAAGGTTATTTAGGTTCATGGATGTCTAAACTATACAGTTATTCTCACGCTTTAAAGTTGCGTGTACACGAAGCAAGAAGCGCTAGTAACATATATACCACCGCGGCTGGCACGCCAGGTTTAATTCTCGCTGAGCCGGGCACTGGGTAAGACCGCTCTCGAAGCATTGAGTTGGTATAATAGAAGATTCTGCATTTTAGCTTCGGAACATTTCTAACTCTTACCTGAAGTAAGTAGAAGGATAAGCATGACCAGGCACACATGTATGTGGTGTGGCGGAATCTAACGACAGCTTTTTTTCTCGCCTCCGCTCGGAAACCTTATGAAGCCATCAAGAAAGCTCATTTACGTTTTCTCAACTTTCCGGCAAAAAGAATTTCCTGTTTCTGTTAGGAGTAGCGTGCAGCTCTAGGCTTACAAACACTGCAGTTTGGAATCATTACAGCAATACAAGGATGATGCGAATATGGCCGGTTTACGTGGGGGCGTGTGCAAAAAAGGTCCATTACAGCTGTTGCGATACGTACGTGCACCGTAAAAATTACATATGCTCGGTATCTTTTAGGGTAGCATCTCTCCCTGCCGTCGAATCAAGCGTTTTATATTCAACGACACCAAAACAAACCACGGCACACGCTACAATAACATGCACGCTGCAGCTGCGCTGGTAGGAACAGTGTGTCCTTATTCACCAGCACTTGCCAGTAAAAATTCCAGCGCTTCCAGCGCTTCGCAGTGCGCACCAGCATCACAGCGGTTAAGCCAGCGTCTCTACCAGTGCGACACAGCTTTTTACCAGTGCGCCCAGCGAAGTGCCAGTGATTACAAGCGAGTACCAGTGTCTCCAGCGTGTACCAGTGCCAGAAAACGTACTGGCATCACGCTGTTTTTGCAATAGGGTTTAACTTCACAGTACCTACAAAAGTACCTCGACATAGAAAAGTTTCCGGTAAAACCACCAAATATGTTGAACCCTAGATTTTTATCCATGATTAAGACCAAAGAACATTTGAAAAGCTCACTTCCAATGAAATTTTCAATTTGTTCAAGGTCTTTCAACTCTGGTACAACTGTCTGCATCAAAACATTTTGAGCTAGTTTCACAAGGGTTGACTCACAGCGTAACAACACTTACTGAAAGTTGTGCACCTTCGTGATGAAGTGTGAAAGAAGATTGGAAACGGCGTTGTACATGCCCACGACTTTGTGTTTGTTCTTAGCTGATCCAAGTAGACTGGCCACTTCAAATGCATCCTGGTATAAAAGCAGCTGAATTGCATCAATGTTCAGCAATAAGTAGGCATAATCTTGACAAAGAGTTCCATGACTGAAACTAGCAAGAATTGTATGCCATGAGGAGAATCCTTCTTTAGTGCTTTTTGCACTGTGACGTCAGCAAGCATCGCACCTAGAGACTTCTTAATTGGCAAATAATAAATGCTTAGTGCATTCTTGAAGGTCAACTCAACTGGCTCTAGCATTCAGAACTTCCTCTCATAAAAGTCATGGCATGCAATTTTAGTACACAGCACACCACTTATTGGGTTGAAGGGTGTAGGTTCATTGCTCAAGGCAGACAAAAATTTTATCACATGCCAAATTACAAACTTTATGGTCACTAAGCAGTTGACCAATAACGGGGAGTCTGTGATCTCGTGACAGTGCATTCATGGAGTCAATTTTCCTAGCAATGGTATGTACTGCAGACGATATTACAAGGTGAAAAGACTCCAATTTCATCAAAAATGAAGCTGCATTTTTTGTCTGCAAGGACTGCGCAACCCCATTAGGAGAGTGGCGAGCTACTGCTTTAGGATTGGCGCGATCTCGATGTTCATTGCTAGGTACTGCAATATCTTCCTCACATTCTGCCTCACTGCGTCTTCGACACACACTGCTGCCATGAAACGGCTTACGTGAGATGTGAATGAATTCGCAATTGCAAACACTTTCTTACAGTCGACAAAATAACATGCAGCAGCAACGCAAGAAGAAATATTTGGTTTACCATGACCAACATCTTTAAGAAAACTTGACATCAAAAAATGTATGAAGACACTTGAGAAGTAAAAACAGCGCAAAAATGTAGACAAGGACAGGGGACATCTAAATTAAGGACATCGAAATGAAGACATCTAAATTCTTCTCCAGATGACGCAGACGCAACTTCTCCAACATGACCGCGTGAAACATTCACACGTAGTGCAATAAATTTTTTGAAACATTGTGAACATTTTTATGAACTCTATAATTTTCCTCATATTTTTAGCCCCGCGGTGGTGATCTAGTGGCTAAGGTACTCGGCTGCTGACCTGCAGGTCGTGGGATTGAATCTCGGCTGCGGCGGCTGCCTTTCCAATGGAGGCGGAATTGTTGTAGGCCCATGTGCTCACATTTGGATGCATGATGCATTTGGATGCATGTGCTCACATTTGGATGCATTTGGATGCACTACCCCAGGGGGTAAAATTTCCGGAGGCCTCCACTACGACGTCACTCATAATCATATGGCGGTTTTGGACGTTATTCCCCATATATATATCAATCAAATCATTATCATATTCGTACAAGATGGCACTGGAGTACCGCAAATATGACAAGAAGTCATGATATTAAAATGTGTTTTCAGGAAATATAACTTGGAAGTATGTGCCTATTAGTCGACTTCTCTGACAACGTGGCAATATGTTGCAGCTGTGGCTTGGGTGCGTGGGGAGAGTAGGCCTGCACATTGAATTTGAGGTACTAGTTCCGAGAACACCACTTGTGATTTACCTGTTTTTACGAATGATGCACGTGTCCTAAGGAATCTTAAAACATGTATGCGAAACATTTCCAGAGATATTCAATACATACCTAACTTGGTAAAACGACGAAGTCACTGGCACATCTACGAACAAATATGCTTGAAGTCAATACAGCTATGCCAGAAGGACAATGCGCTGAGAAAGTGGTAATAGATTGCAGCTGTGAGATGGCCACATGTGGACAGCTGGCCTGCAAAATAAATTTGAGGTACTAGTTGAGAAGACCTCATTTAGGGTCTGGTCTCTTTTTACTAATCATTCAGATGTATCCTTAGATATAAACAAGGCAAACAAATTTCCAGAGATATCGAATAGATACCTCGCTTGGCGTAACATCAATGTTGCAGTGACATTCACAGCCAAATATACGTGAAATTATACGCCAGAAAGTTTCTGTTGACCATTCAAGCCTGGCATATAAACCATAGATGATTGGAGTTATTAGAAGTCAGGCAATCATACTCATTTGACGGTTACATGCAATAACTTGCAGGCACTTGACAAATCGCGTAGCCTCCTCTCGTCCAGCTCTATTTTAAATGTCTGTACAGTTTGATAACGCAACAAATAAATCCAGTTTGACGATTTTTACGTAGCTATATGTTTTCGTTTGATCGGTAGTACATTCAAAAATTTGTTAAAATAATTCAGTCGGAGCACGTGCGCGAATGCTTTTAAAAGTAAACTCCACCTGTCCCGTCTTTGTCTTTTTTTTACCGCAACGCTTCAGTGATCCCATTTGCATGTCACTGTCGATTGCGATTCGCGCATCAGGATAGTGCTGCCCGATCACTCTCTAATGTCAACGTCTGCATCCTTTACCGGGAAGCGATCGAGAAAGATACAAATATGAGAAAGAGATGCAGGTTAAAGGAATAGTACCAAAAATATTAACTTATTGTTGACATGAGTTAACAAATTAGTGACTGTATCGTCCACATTAGGCCAGCAGTTCCTATTGAGCACTTTCATTGCGTGCTCTGAACGTACGTACTCAGTACATGGCGCGCAACAGATCGCAACACTCGATACGAGCGCGAAAAGTGCACCCCCCTCAAAAACGCGCGCCAAGTACCTGTGGCGCTCTTCCTTTTTTTCACTGTAAGAGGATTTTTTTTCGCCTTTATTTTTTATTTTTTTTTGATTTCCACAACACTAGATGCAAGCTGACCCTTGAAAATGGCTGTACTTGGTTCAGCCTTGGCGTGAAAGCGCGTCTCAATACGGTGGTAATAGAGAGAGGGAGAAATATATTGAGAAAAGGAAAAACGCTCAACTCTACAGCTCTAAAGTTGGAAGCACAGCTCAGCGCCAGGTGGTATCAGGCCTGCATGAGCGCATCTCGCTCAGATGCAAACTACTGCAAAAAAAATAAAACTAGAATTAACCCAGACACGATAAAAGAGTCAGCGCTCCACAACGTGCTAAAACCCGTGTTTGCTCCTTGCTACTTAAGTGCCTTGTTAAGCCGGGCGCAGCCGACGCACGTGGTGATGGTGGTAAGAAAAAGGCGCCTAATTTCTGCGGCCCGATAGGGAGCACGGTGCAGCGCCTAACGCATGTAAACAGACGAAAAAAGCATATAAACTGAACGGTGCACTCACCTTTCACTTTAGTAGAGGCGGCCGATCCTAGCACACACGTTCACTTGTGTCCTTGCAGTGCGCCACGAAAAAAAAAACACAAAATGGCGCAGCAACCAGTGGCAGGCAAAGAAGCACGCACAAACGCCAAACAAACGTATACCGGCTTCGCCAGCTCTCTCTGTGTGGCTCTCTCATTATCACTTTGGCGCGGCCAGGGTGGCGATGGCAACGACAGTGCTGCACAGCTTGCCCTTACGGAAATGCCATACATGGCCCATATATAAGTTATATCTGGCCATATATAAGCATATATGGCAGCATATGTGGCCATATATAGGCATATATGGCAGCATATGTGGCCACATATAAGCATATATGGATGTATATCTGGCGGAGTCGGTTCATGTATGGGGTTATATACGGCCATATATGACGTGGTTGGCCCATATAAGGAGTCAAATCCGGCCAAATAAGGCACGGCCACACCATATATAACATATCAAGTGGATCCTTATATGTGGAAGTGCTCTCTTATTTGGGATGAACCACGTATATATTTAGCACCGTGATCACACTTTTATGCGAATTGTAATATATAACAATTTGTACACAAAGCTGACCTGCTTATTTTTCATAACAGTAGGAGTATTAAATATATATGTTGTTTCTGCCGTGCAGAAAAACCGAAACTTCAGGTCAGCTTTGTGTACGTGATAGTTGCAACTCAGTTGAATGCATATATGCATGCATTCGTGTAATTTAACTCGTACATTTTCCATGGCATTTAGGTTTGAAACAATAAGTTGCAATTAATACGACGTAAATAATGTATACAAGAGCAGACATGTTTTACGAGGAAGGAATCGTGTCAAGTCACAAAACGTATTGAAGCTTCCGAACCTCGCTATTATTATAGAGCAATCCTATATAGTATTATATAAAGACAAAATGCATGCAACTTATATTGTTCACATTAATGCATTGTTTAAAGTGGCAGCAAGAAATAGTAATTTCAATGCGCTTTTAGCTTCCACATCGGTGGACAAAATTCCTGATTATTTGAAAGTTTTGATGGCTATATGCTCCCTTCATATAACAAGATTTCTATTAATCCTGTTGACCCCTCATCTGCGATTGCTTTCAGCAGCCATTTACTATAATTGCATGCGCAGTGCAATGTTTAAGGGAGTATTTTCAAAAACAAAAAGAACTTACGTGAATGAAACTTCCAGGCACCATTATGATTACATTAAAGATGGCATTTGTACTAATTTATTGCAAAAATACATCTTGCGTTTCCTTTGGCTACGTATAATGTTCCTGGCTGTGCACATAGTAAATTTATCGAAAATGTTATGATTGCACAAGTGAACAATTAATTTAGTGTAATGTTTGCAAGCGTCAAATAAATCTCACGTCATACACATGTACGTTAAAAAAGGTGCAGCTGACTCACATGTGATACATATTTAATGGACAATGTAATGAAATGCTGAAGCTTTATAGCAACATTTAACGTAGGCTGCCGAATTCACAAAACTCTATTTTGTGTCGGTGTGTCATTACTTGGTCGAGGTCACTAAAGCGCACGTGCCATCATCAGGATTAGCCTAAACATTGCCTTGTGAATCCAGTTAGTATGACACATTTTTTGCGGGCTGGCGTGATACCTAAGCCAAACTCTACATTATGTAAACAGCCCCTTGCTGTGCAGGCGCGCAACGATTCAAACTGCTTGCGAACATATCCTTTCAACACCAACACGGTAGTGCACTTATAAGATATGTATGCCGGTACATACCCACCAAACTGACAAGTGTACACTCGCGTATAGAGATTCATGGGCACCCGGACACTGGCATTTCATTCAATGTGGCTAGATATTTTCGGACATGTCAGAATGATATGAGTGTATTATTATTATTATTATTATTATTATTATTATTATTATTATTATTATTATTATTATTATTATTATTATAAATGGTGTTGTTGTTGTTGTTGTATTTCGCAAAACGTCCAACAGCGAATTCATATGCTGTCATACTGTGTCGTTATGTAAGTTTTATGAGATCAGTTATCTTGGTGTTCTTTTTGATAGCATGCTGAATTTTTTCTACTTGCATTAAATGTGCTGCCATTCGAGGCCTTCAATCTCTTCCTGTTGGCTCAACATCTCGCGAGAATCCGGTTCTCCTACAGCCTTCTACAAATTGTACACCGCGATATGTCGTCGTCAACTTGAGTACATATGCATATTTGATTTGGAATGGCCCTGCTAAATCCAGCAGTAGCGCCACTGAGTGAGTCCAGAAAAATTTCATAAGCATTTACCCTCATCGTTTCACTAGAATCTTTTCAACACTGCTAGAATATTATATTTGCCATCAGTTAACGGCCGGCAAAATCGCGCTGAGCTGTTATTTCTTTACAAGCTAGTTCAGGGTGAGATATTCTGCCCTTCTCGGTTGTAATAATTTTGAAACTCCGCGTAAGTTATCGAGAGAGAATCGACCGTTGCATGTACCTGCCAGCTTCTTTCAACACTCTATCCTTTACAGAATACTGAGTCTATCTAACGTCAACTTTCTTAATTCGTTATGTTTTTCATAGTCTACAGTCATTTTCTTTTTGTCAGTGAGGGCTGCCCTGTCCTAACGTAGCTTTGCACATGCACAGATTCTTCCCTTTTCCGTCTTTCAGGAAGCCTTCGGCACGGTTATTTATGTGTTTCATTATTTTTCAGTCCCATTCCATGAATATCTACTCTTTTATTTGTTGTTTTCATTGTGGGTTGATTTATTTTTGACTGCTCGTCTTTGCTCTTTTTATTGATTTGCATTTCTGTGGACAGTCTGTAATGTATTTTTTTTTTCGCGCGCGCCAGCATGGGTCTATGGTTGTTCTTGGGTAGGTTAAAAAATGATTGATTGATTATTGGTTGATTGAATATTATTATTATCATTATAAATGCTTGCGAAGTAAGATGATAATTCGGCTGAAACGCGTCTTCGTAGCCAGCGTACACGAAGCAGCGATTTCAGCTCCACGGAATGCCTGTCTCAAAGGACTTGCACGTGCAGCTTTCTGGGCCCACGGAAGGAAGTTGAAGTCCATTGTACGAAAAAACTCGCCTGACTGCTAGGTTGCAAGGGGTGCGCACAGTAAAAAAAATACAAAAAAGGGCGCCCATCGGATGGGTGGACAATTCGGAGAAAGTTGTTCGAAGGAGTGCACGTAGGCACCGTGAAGCCCTGCCGTGGCTTACACCAGTCTGTGGACAGAGCAGGAAAGAGAGTGCCGCGGCCCATTTCAAGTAACGACGAAGAAAATAGTTTGCACAAACATTCAGTCGTATGGTAATAACATTGCGTCACTAATAGTTAAAAAATGAAACGTCGTTCGCCAATAAGCTCAGGAAAATTTAGTTCTAGTGAAAAGTGCGTAAATCATTGATCTCAAGGAGTAATGTAGTGTGCATTGCAATATTCATTGTCAAGCCTGCGTGCACTGTATCCGTCCGCGTCATTGTTGTTGTTTTTTTGCTCGCCGGAGTCATGGGTGCCGGGCTGATCGAGTTTGTTAATTTTCATTCTTTTTGCTCTTATTTCGTGTTCAACTACTGCTCCAATTTACACAAGATAATCGCGCAGCTCTCAGGAAT
This sequence comes from Rhipicephalus microplus, assembly GCF_043290135.1. Lineage (NCBI taxonomy): Eukaryota > Metazoa > Arthropoda > Arachnida > Ixodida > Ixodidae > Rhipicephalus > Rhipicephalus microplus. Next base: position 350,881,353 of record NC_134710.1, on the reverse strand, counting down.
CTACTTCGCTGTACGTGGCGAAATTGTGGATGGACGTGGAAGTGTTTTTGTGTGCGTGTGCGTCTGTACGCTGCTGGATTGGCGATCGTCAACTTTTCGTGCGAGAAGAAAATGGATACCCACGCTTTCGGGCAAGCGTTCCTTCAAAACTTCTTCCTAAAGCAGTACGGATGGACGTGGTGGCTTTAAGGTGTGAATAGGTTATCAGGATTAACAGGCTCCTTTAAAGACAAGTCTCGGTTAAATGTTAAGGTAAGTTCATCATTTTCATTACCTTGGCACGTTGTTCATAAATATTATGATAACTCGAAAACATACCACATTGCATGCTTGCTGAGTAAATAACTTTATGCTAATCGTGGTTACGTCATTAGGATGTTTTGTTTAAGCGATATGACAACACTTTCTTTTTTTTTCACTTGATTCAGACAGTGCTCTATTTAATCAAAAATCTACGTCAGGAAAATGTTGGTTTTGTGCCATTGTACTTTTCATAAGTATATTGATGTAAATATACTTGTGTTGTATTTTCTCATTTTAACGGTTGAGGAAAAACCAAGGATAAATTACAACTTGCGCAATTACAAATGAAAAAGAGTTGCATATCTCCAACTCCAAGGGTGTCATGAGATTTATGAGCCCACGTTTGAATTTGTCTTGCATTTGAATTTATCTTTCTTCGTCTACGTTCCACTTGTTTTTATATTTACGTGTGTTTTGATAAGGACACGCAGTTAAAATTTTGTTGCTAGTTTGATTCTTCAAAACAGGGTGCAATGTCACGGATCGAAATGGAAAAACTTAAGAATAGCCCGTAATTTTGTTTCCGCCATCTACAATCAGGGTGATATAAGTGTAAATTTGACTGGAATGCGTACATCACAGGCGACATTATCGTTACTGATGTCGCAACATCGCGTGGTTATCTTGAGGAACTGCGCATACCCGCATACATAGTTACACAAAATAATGTGATGTCACGTTTTAATCCGTGAGCATTGTAGATATTTTTACGCAAGCCGACAAATAAAATGGTATGATGCATTAGAACTTGCTACTGTGTGAAAAAACTGGGGGACCGTTAAGCTCCGTTTTTCACAGTTGAACGTGATAGCAGTATCGATCATGTTTCTTGTGTGTAATTCAATCACTTAGTGTGTACTCTTTATTGCATGATGCTACTTGAACAAATTTAATTGTGGAATAGTACTGCGTAATTGAGAAGGTTGAAAGTGTCTCAATGAAGGTTTCGCACATGACTGAATTTTGTGTAAAAAACGGGTAACACAGTATAAAGAACAAGAAATATCATGTAATTACTGAGTTGCGCGAAAAAATTAAAATACAAAAGGAACACACCTAGATGCAGCACACACTGACAACTGAAACATTGTTGGAGAAAACAGACATACGTATATATGCGGTTACAAGAACACGTGCGGTGAAAGAAAAGGATTAGATGAGCAGACAGATTGTATAAATGATGCGCTTCCAGGAAAGCTACCTCAGTAGCAAGCAACATAAGTGAGAGTTACGTGACACATGAATCCCCCAGCTTTGTTTATGAAATACGCCTCTCCGATTTCCCGCGCTATACCGTGTCACTAAATCTAGCTTTAACTACCGTATTCCAAACAAGGGCGCGCAGCCACACTCTCAACAATATGATCATTGGTTAGAGAATGGTTGTTAATTCCTTTAGAGAAGCTTTGTGATCTACAATTATATAAATAAATTCCAAATAATACTTCCCACATGACAGCGCAGTGCCGTCCATCACACGATGTCCACACTGTGAAAGAAAATGATCAGATGTCTGCTCATCTAATCATTTTTTTCCACCTCACGTGTTGTCGTTACCGCATACATATGTCTGTTTTCTCCAATGAAGTTTCAGTTGTTAGTGTGCGCTGTGTCCAGGTGTCTTCCTTTCACACTTCAAATTTTTTCGCGCAACTAAGTTAAGATGAAGTACCAACTCGCCCAGCAGAACGTGCTTCTCATTATAATTTGTGTAAAATGTTTTAGAACTCTATGCACCCACTACGCAGTCGTGAGGGAATACGTGCAGTAACCAGTGTGCCTTTTGTAATGGTTGGCTGTCTTTAGACCGCGAAGTCACGTTGGTAATAACGTGTTGTGATGCTTGATGACAATGCACGCTTGTATCATGCAATATAGCTGCGATATTAAATGTTGTGTTGTGAAACCTGTATGCAGGATACATGTATTTGTTAAGCATGACAGTTATTTTCCTTGCATTTACAACAAGAGGAAGTTATTAATGCTTTATTTCCAAGCAGAAGCATAGCTGTGTGGTAGAGAACTTGCATGCCATGCAAATTGCCTGCATGATTTCGATCATCACTCATATCCGAAAATTTATAATATTTGTTTTATTTGCATTCTCTCAATTTTCGATCATTGACAAGACGATTTTTCACGGAGAGCCACCGATGCCTACACCGAAATTTTTGCAGAATGAGCTCTTTACCACTGTTACATTAATGATGCATTATTGGCAAAATGGAAAGTGGATTACGTTTACAAAGTACATTTTTAGTGTCCCGTTGGCAAGAAATATTGTTAAATGCCTCCGTTCCCACGCACACAGAGACCTATAGACACCAGTTTTAGCAGTCGTTCTATAGGTCATTAGTCACAATACTTGTACATAACAAGCTTGCATACCAATCACTTTCGACCGAATTTCTTAAATGTTGATTATCAACTCATTTAAGTTATTCAATGCACACGCAGTTCATACGGTCAATAGCAAGTCAATATTTCGTTTTGACTGACTATGGACGCTCCATTGACACACGAGAAAAGTTTTAAACATAACACACTGTGAAAGATATCTTTACGAAACTCAAATTGGGTTCTTTTATGCTATTTATTTTTGTCAAGTCGGAATCGATAAAGCGGAATATTTACTTGCACCGTACTATGTCTCAGACCGTGTTGACCATAGGTTCAAGATAAGAATAATCGCATGCAAGACTGACGTGTTTCAAAATGATTTTTTACCAAAAAAATTACAAGATGGAACCAGCTGCCTTCTAGCATTGCCTCTAAACTCCCAAATATTTGTTTTATTTCATGTTAGAATTGTTCCGATTTATGTGTTAGAACATGTTCCGATTTATATATGAATTTCTCTTGCAGATTGTGATTCAGGTGACTTTGATTATTTGTTTGGCTATGTATTTTTTGTATTCTACTTTTCGTAAATGCTCCCTCAATGTAATGCCAATTGCTGCTGTGGGTAATGAAATAAATAGATAAATAAAAAGTGTCGATAAGTAAGCAATATATTTAAGTACAAAGAATGTATCTCTTCAGGAAAAGTGGACTAACAGTGACATGTGCCCACCACAAGCTTTAGATATGATGCCAAGTTACATTCTAGCAAATAGTTGTTGAGAATAACTTGAGATATATTGAGGATAACTTAATTGAACAAGAATGTTCAGGGGGTATGTACTGCCTTTGTTTTGGAGATGATAGTGACTGCATGCAGACCTTTCAACAAACAGGTATATTTCTAGCTGAAGAATGATTTGAGCAGCTATATTTTTTGCCGGTGACACAAGCTGACCTAATATAGATGAATCATTTGAATGGCTTTATATAAAGGTATCCATATAAGGCCATATATGAAAGCATCCATATAAGACCTTATATGGATGCTTCTATATATAGCCATATATGGCCATATACAGCAACACCCATATATGGGGATATACGGCCCATATATGGCTATATCAGGATTTGGACATATCAGGTTATATACGGCCCATATATGGGGATTCCATATATGGGCCAGATATGCCCAATTCCTGATGTAGCCATATATGGGGATTTTTATTTAAGTCCATATATAGGATTTTTGTAAGGGTGGCCTCCTTTCCACTTTCACTTTCAAGGAGGCATAAGGAGAGGTAACCGAAAAGATGGCTAGACCATGACGTGACACATGACGTATGGCAACAAACAGAAGCGCGATTTACTCTCTTTTTCTCTCTTCTCGGTTTCCCTCGGCTCGCTGAATGACAGCAATGCCCTCGTCTTTTTCGTTTGACGCAGACAGCTCGTCAAAATACATAAAGAGGTCGACGTCAAAATGACGGCGTGTTTTTACCGTGTAGCTTTTGTATTTGTGTTCCCATTTATCGCTGCACGCTAAAGCAATGTTGTTTTTGCAACGTTACCGCTAGCAGCCATTTGCCAAGTGAAGGTGACTCATACGCTTCACGGTGAAGCCACCTTTATGCAACAAACTGTATTACAGCTAATTGCACATGCCTGCATTTCGTTGAATGTGTTTTCTATCAAACGTTTGGGTAATGACACATGCCTAATTAAAAGCAAGTGAACGTCATAAGCTCATGCTGAGAAGGGAGCGATGATGCTAAAGCATGAAAAATTGAATTGCTGCACAAACTTGAAGAAAAAAAACAAGGGAGACAGGAACGAGCGCACTGCGCTCTTTCCTGTCCTGTCTCCCTTGTTTTTTTCTTCACGTTTGTGCAGCAATTCGATTTTTCAAGTATGAACGAACTAGTCTGCAAAAAAGTACTGCTTCAACATCCTAAAGCACCCTTGCTTCATCCTGTTTCATTTTTTCTTCTAGAGTGGTACAAGCTGCCGTTTAGAGGGATTACTTCGCATGTCTACGCACGTTTTTCAAACATTCGATGTGTTCGGCCTTTTCAACGAAATTTAGGCACGTGGATATAGGTGCAATAAAGCTCGTTGCGTGCAGCTAGCTTCAACATGAGACGTAAGAGTCACCCTCATTTGGCAAACGGCTGCTAGCGAAACTGTTGCAAAAGCTGCTTTGGTTTGACGTGCAGCAATTTATGGCAACACAAATACAAAAACTATTGCACGTCTCACTTGCTTAGAAAGGAGAATGGAAACACGTGTTTCGAGATGCTGGAAAGACTGCTGTAGATGTTGAAAAAGGACATGCTGGAAACGTCATCAGCTTGGAGAATTAACTAGGGACTAAATTTCCGGCTTACCTTTTTTTCCTTCAGCATTCTAAGTTCCTCTAGTTGTGCGGCAAGACGCGTAGCATTAAGTCACCATTGCAACTATCAGCCAATATAGGCCTCACGTCGATACGCCTCACGTATACGCAAACCTAAATGAACGCGGGCTGTGCTTACTGCGCCACGCTGAGCCTCTAATATGGTGATAGGCACATGATGGCCGACAGATGGTAGGAATTTCGCATAAGGTTTCTCGGAAGACTCAATATAAATGCCAAAAATGACCTTTCTGAGTTCAACGACCTGTTTCTACATATTTTTTCTTGCTATTTTCTGGCCTTAAAAAGGCCGCGGTACAATGTTTACTTTTTAAGCCTTTTTATTATTCGACTGCTCATTGACACGAACTAATTTTGTATAACGCAAGAGTACACCCACGAATGTCTTTGCATAAGCATGTACGAAACCTATAAAAAGCTTTATCTATTCAGCCATACAAACTTATCAGCGCAAACATCTTTTTTTTAATCATTCAAGTATACTGTGATCTGTCATTCGAAATGAAAAGGCCGGCCTATAGCTGCGTCTCGACGGGATCTTCTCGAACCACTAGGCAGATCTGGAGTGGCTTCTCGTTTTGGTACAACTACAAGAATGCAATCATAAAAAATGCTAGACAAGGGTGAGCGTCTCTAACTAAAAAAAGTACGAATATACAGGAATGAACAGACTTCACTGCTTGGGTATATTGAATGGCGCATTGAAAGTATTGAAAGAGTCTATAAGCCTTGAATCCTGACCTCTTTAATTAGGAAAATGGCAATATAAAAGACAGCGCAACAAAATAAAAATGAGAACAAAAAAGCTGTTACATATGTTCAGTTTAATGAAACTTTCACTGTACCGTCAAAGAAGTTCCCTCGTTTTGTGAATAGGAAAAATTCAAGCGGCTTTGTGGAGCCACCTATTACCTAGTTAGAAGAGTGCGTTCTCTTTACCTCGAGATTTTATTCCGTTTCACACTTTCTTTCTGCCTGTTTCCCTTTCTTAAAGGGCCAACATTCTCCCAGTTCTCACTAGTCAAGAGCGCTTCGGCTGTCAACAAAAGCCATTCCTCCTTTTTCAATCACCCTTGAAGAAAGTGATCAGAATAGGCCTTTTGCAGTAGAGCACTTCTTCAGCCCTTTAAGAATTGCCTAACATTATTTAGCGAAGTGCGCGCACTTGAGTGTTTCTATCTATCTATCTATCTATCTATCTATCTATCTATCTATCTATCTATCTATCTATCTATCTATCTATCTATCTATCTATCTATCTATCTATCTATCTATCTATCTATCTATCTATCTAGACACTTACGTCATGGCGCTCTCGTGGTCTTCTCCTTTACTTGGTGCATACCGAAATTGCCCCCAGGTGGTCGAAATTTCCGGAGCCCTCCACTTCAACGTCTCTCATAATCATATGGTGGTTTTGAGACGTTAAACTCCACATATCAATCAATAAATACCAAAATATCCAAAAAAGACTTCATTATAATGATATTCACTGGCAGTGACTATGAAAACGGAGCTTCTCGGCCTCGAACATCATGAAACTTCTTCCAGCAATAAATAACGTATGGTACAGACCACAATACCATGACCTATATCAGGCAGGTATGCGCGACTAGTCGTCTTCTGTTAATACATACACAGATCTTGGTAATCCCAACGCGATAGAGGGAAGAAGCCGGAGTCGCAGAAAATGCACCGCCAGCTATTGCCAGACCTGGAATAGGGGGAGTGGCCAAAGTGCCGCGCGAATACATGGGAGAAATAATATTGTATTTTTTTCAGCTGTTTTCTCACCTACTGCAAGTAACAGCACTTACGCGTCCGTTGAAAGAACGCATTGTTGTCGCACCCGTCGTGAGTGAAGGCAATTAATTTTGTTTTATCTTGAATGATGAATATAAATGTCCCGCAGAAGACACTAAGATCGCAAAGATCACTATGATAACGTATGATGGGGTACGATGCGGGTTCGGTAGCCATGCGGCCCATTCTAATCACGTTCCGAACTGTCTCGCTTACGCGAACCCTCTTACCACGCTTTTTTTGTCTCTCTGAATCACAAGCTCATCCTTTATTTCGACTTCTAGCGATCAGCCGCTGTGTTGCATGCTTCTTATAAGGAGCTGCACGCACATAAGTATTGTTACAAAGCAGTAACGAAGTCTTTGGGCCAGCTGCCCCCAAGCGGGACTGCCCGTCATCTCGGACATTCTTTTGTGGGGTACGGGTTTGTCACCTGCACCGACTGTCTGTCTCGGCTGTGAGCTTTGCCTGCGGGGCAGTGGCAACGAGCGGGCCCCTCAGGAATGTGTGGAAGGCCGGTTGTGTGCTGCAGGGGCGACTGCAGTGAATTCCTCCTGCGTGGTCGCCTCCCAGTACCCGCGCGTGTGCCACGTGCGTCTGCCACGTGCGTGAAGGGATACTTGTCTTGTGTTATGCTCTCCATGAGTGGTTAGTTCCCTGATGTGACATGACATTCCGCCCTCATCTTGGGAACTGCACAGCGAAGATAGTTATAGTGCGATAACAAAACGACTACACAGAGACAAGAAGGATACGAAAGACACGAGACATTCTTGTCTCTGTGTCGTTATTTTGTTCTCACGCTATAACTACCGTCATGCCATGGCAACTAGCCCAAGCTGCCACACTTCTATGCACAGTGAAGTAGCGGGAGCACCACGCCTGGATTAACGAAGGGAGAGACGCAAGAAGCGTCGTTGTTCCTACGTTACTGTCTGACATGTTGTAAATAAACGTTTTGTTAAGTTTTCCTCTACGTCGGTCCCTTTGCCTCAGCTTTGTGCAGTTCGGAACGTTCCCGTGGCCTGCGGAATGACGACAACCACCCAGCTCCACGCTACCTACTGGGTCCGCTGCGGCCACCGACGCGGCTCGTAACAACAAACTGTCTCGCTTACGCGAACCCCCTTATTACTCTTTTTTGTTTCTCTGAATCACGAGCTCATTCTTTATTTCGACTTCCAGCGATCGGCCGCTCTGTTGTATGCTTCTTATAAGGCGCTGCACACACATAAGTGATCACGCAAACCAAATGGCTATCTAATGATAAGGTGCTTACACGTCTGATATCATTTCTTCTATTTCGTAAAGTTTATTTGTTTTACATGCTTCCGTCCTGTACTCTGCTCTTTTAAGAATTTTCATGCGAAGTTGAATGCGTCCGTCGGCGTGGCCATGGTGCGAAAAGTAAGAACTGACTCTCATAACTCTCGCGTCTCGTTCACTTGGTAAGGCTAGGGCATCGGTGACTTGACATGCTTGTGATTTACGTATCGACCAGTTGAGATAATGTGATGAGTAGGGCGCCAACCATGCACTTTTTTTGACCAGAAATGATTATCACTATGCGTGGTCTGGGGATTTGGCTCCGCCAGAGATTGCAAACGTAGTGGTAAGCAACAAAAATCTCAAGGTTAAGGACTCACCTGCACATTTTGGACAACTGACTTCGTTGGTAAAAAACAGAAAGAAAAATTCAAAACTCACGAGGTCACTTATGCATTCGCCTAAAGTGACTCGACGGCGAAAGCAACGTTCTTTTTTGCCCTCATTGACTCTCCATCTTCTATTATATTTTTGCACTTAATAAGGTTTCGCACAGCCCCCGTGATATAAGGCATTGCAAGGTTTATGCGTGTCACCTGGTTGTACATGGCCTTCATGACCAGCCCATGGAGGCAACGCAAAGTGGCCATGTCAGGAGATGACGTCATTATATGACACACGCTCAGGTACGTCATGATGTTGTCACCAAGTTCATTGATCTGTGGCATCATCACGTGATGTTTTTGCATCACTCGTGCTTAATACGTAGAATACCAGTGGCTAATTCCTGCATTTGATGAGGCCGCTAAGGCGTTCACCGTGACGAAAAACAGGACAAATCAAAGTGAATCAATAACAGTTTACCACCAAGTACACCTCAGTTTATGTTCACCTGAAGACAAACATGATTATCAGTAAAGTTGCTGTGAAACCCAAGAGGCTTGATTTTCACCTATAATCTTGTCTCTTCTTATTTGATGAACAGACAATGGACACGCTGTGTCAGTTATAAGGAAAATTTCGAGCTGTAACTGTTTTACAGAGTTTATAGGGGGAAAAGGTATTGTATGCTCTATTCAGCTCATCAGGAAAAAGCAGGCTATTGCCACCAGGTGTCCTGTGAACGCGCACTAAATTGCTGCTCAAACAACGGCATTTACCTCGTAATTATCTTTTAGCAAAATTAATGAGCCGTGCCAACGCCAACCGCCACGAGCCGTACGTACTCGTGGAGGTTGGAAACTTTTCATACGGACGTTCAGCGATACCTGCAGATATAAACAAAGCCGGCGTACAAGTGACCACAGTTGGCTTCCAAACAACTCTCTCTCTCTCTCTCTCTCTCTCTATATATATATATATATATATATATATATATACATATATATATATATATATATATATATATATTTATATATATATATATATATATATATGATTTCTAACAGACAATAATGCCAAGGAAGGTATAGGGGAAGTTATTAGGCCAATTGTAATGTAAATGAGAAGAAAGAAAAATGGGTGAAAAGATGACTTGCCGTGGGCGGGATCGACACTTGTTTCCCTTATTCATTAACGAGGGTCTCGTACTGGCAGACTTGGTGCCTCTAGGTTGTATACGGGGTACTATTGGTCAGCTGCCAGTTAGTAAGAAGTTCACGTGCTACGTGACGCCAAACAGACTTATGAAGAGTGTACCACACTCACCGCCATGGCTACTAGTGGCGCTGACTGACACTCCCACGTTTAAATTGACATAGATACCCAATAGAGTGGCTGGGGGGATAGCTGTCGTGGTAGCTCAGTGGTAGGGGATCGAACGCATTATTCGAAGTTCGCAGGTTTGGATCCTGCCCATGGCAAGTTATCTTTTCACCCACTTTTTTTTGTTCTCATTTACATTACAATTGGCCTAATAACTTCCCCTATACCTTCCTTGGCATTATTGTCTGTTAGATCTCATTAATATTGTGTAAAAACACGAAAAACGAGCCCTTAAGTATACACTTGTTTCCCTTATATATATATATATATATATAAATATATATATATATATATATATATATATATATATATATATATATATATATATATATATATATATATATTTATATATATATATGATTTGATTTGTGGGGTTTAACGTCCCAAAACCACCATATGATTATGAGAGACGCCGTAGTGGAGGGCTCCGGAAATTTTGACCACCTGGGGTTCTTTAACGTGCACCCAAATCTGAGCACACGGGCCTACAACATTTCCGCCTCCATCGGAAATGCAGCCGCCGCAGCCGGGATTCAATCCCGCGACCTGCGGGTCAGTAGCCGAGTACCTTAGCCACTAGACCACCACGGCGGGGCATATATATATATATATATATATATATATATATATATATATATATATATATATATATATATATAAAGGAAGGAGTTGTATACTTAACGGCTCCTTTTTCCGTGTTTTGACACATTATTAATAAGCTCTAACATATACAGTAATGCCAAAGAATGTATAGGGGAAACTATTAGACCAATTAGAGTGTCAGGATCAAAGGAAAGCAGCCGCTTCACATTGTAAAGATAATGAGGAGTGTGAAAACGCCCGGCTGGTTTTAATCTACTGGGTTGCACAGTCTAACCGTGCTGGCACCCAGTTAGACGGAGAGCCTAACTGCTGTTCTCCCACTAACCATGGTCGCTCCAAACTAAGGTTGGCCACCTCAGTTAAGGAAGGTAAACTCACGAAATGGCGGCTCGCCCCTCAGCGGTCGACAGTGGCATGGCTCCGACTCAGGCCGGACCATCTTCCCAAAGGCGCGTCAATTGGTCCTAGTCGAATTGAGAGACATTGGTTCGCCTTTGGGAAGATAATCTTCGCGGCCTGCGATCCAACTCGCGTAATGCGCGTATATACGAAGAGATGACCCGTGACCTGAATGCGCACTTGCCTGCAGGTGAAGTGTCGTTTACCGCCTAGCAGGTGCGGCAGAAGTTGGAAAATTTAAACAAGCGCTACCGGTAAGTACAAAAGCTTTGTTACTAAGATCGTTGCGATGTTGTGTAGCGAATGTATGTGTGGTTATAAGGTGCCTACACATGTCTGCACCAATGCTGTTGTAGCCACTGTCAGACGGTGCACGTAGGCTTAAATTTACGTGCAAACGTAGCTCTGATGAGCTTTTCAAGTGGACAAACCGCACGAAACGCGTTATTTTACAACGCCTTGCATGAATAACAAGCATGTGCGTCCTCGCCATGGCAATTGTGGGATATACTAATATTTCACCTCGATGTCTCAGCCAACATTGAAAAGTGCCAGTAATAAATACCTTTTAGCGGCTGTTAATTGCTGCTGAGCATCGAGCCAATAAATACTTAAATTATTTAGCGCTTTTCTCGCATGCTGGCACGTGATTGCTCTTGTAAACAGTGCTTTTTTTGATGCCTAAATAGGCATACAGCGGAGGTAAACACACACAATTAGCGTCTATTTTCAATCTTGTAACCTGTGTTGTTTGATAGAGCTTCATTCCATCTCCCCCCCACTCGTCAACCAGAACAAAAGATTATTTGCGTAGACGCCAATGTATGCAAAAATGCCCACCGAGCTAAGTTGTAGTAGTAATTGTGTACATTCTGAATGCACCTAATGTGAGCACGTATTACAGAGTTCCTCATTAATAATGCACGTTCTCTGCGGGCACTTTCAATCAAGCAAGAATCTTAGTTTATAACATCTTTGGACAAAAAAATACAGGAGAATTTTGATGCCGAGGGTTGTCTTGAGCTATAAACAAGTTTTTTTTCTTTTTCTTTAGGAAGCTCAAACGTTGTGGTACGACAATGGGGTCTAAGGGTGTGGACTGGCCATATTACTGGCTTTTGCACTCCTTTTTGGGAACTCTTCCTGTCAATGACTACAGCCTTGTGGAGGAAAGTAGATAGGTAACTGCCATTTTCAATTTCAAGGCTTTCACATATGTCACGTTGGTGTAGTATTTCACGAGCGCTCCTAGAGCTTGAGATGTTCACGAGTGATGGGTTGTGCCAATGAACATCCATGAACCAGAATGCAGGTCTGTTTGAGTGCATAACTACAAATAGACATTGAAGTGGCTAGAGACAAAATTACAGATAAAAGAAAAGTGCCGTTGCAAGTAATTGTAACGGAAGCAGGAAAAATTATTTCTGTATACTGAAAAACTCTAAGACTTGCGCCGTCAAGGAAAAAATATCAAAAAAATACAGAAAGGACGTCACTCGCAACTAACTTTATTCTCCGAACATCAGTGTCACACAAAACCACAACAACAATGCGCGCTCACATCGCCACACATGCTCGTCGGAAAACATGCAATGAGATGGACAACTAATAAAAAAAAAAGAATCGATGAAACTAAATCCTCCCCACGCAGAGCAACAGATGTGTGCCTAACACAGCATTTTTTCTAGTATAGTATGCTTCCAAGATTTGTGTTTCAATTTGTGGAAATAAGTTGCACTGAAAAAAATAAAACACTAGTAATTATTACCAGGTGTTATTGTGAAGCAATGACACTTTCATGGATGGTCATGATTTACATCGGTGACTGACAGGTGAAGCAGGAATATAATTGCAAATTAAGGATGCATGTAGCTAATGAGAATCTAGTCTAGCGCATGTGGTGATGGTATGTTATTAAGAGTCATAGGCAAGATATCTCGCCACTGATTGGTAGAAAAATTATGTAGTTTTATGAACAAAAACCTCTGATGAAAGCCATTTAGGAATGTAAGCTTTGAACAGACACTAAGCTTTGAGTAATATTTTCCCTGATTTACACAGGTGCCAGAAGTTAATGAGGCACCTGCAGGTGCTGAAGTGCTAGTCACATGGGAAGAAGTTGAAACTGAAGATAACACTCTGGTAATGGAGGAGTCGAACACAGTCAACGTTCAAGGTGACAGCGATGCAGCTGCCAACTACAATACCTCTGCAGAATCTGAGGGCTAGCCTGATGCCAATAACTCCAGCAATAAGAAGAAATGAAAAAGGCCAGCAACAGGTTTACAGGAACTCCTTGACCTACATAAGAAAGCCGAGGAACGCAGTGCAGGCTATGCCTCAATGAATATGAACCTCCAGAGACAACTCCTGCAGCTACAAGAAGATTCTAATGAGACTCAGAAGGGAATGTTCGGCTTTCTTAAATCTTATTTTGGTTCTCAAATTAAACCGTGAATGTATGAAGCTCAGCTTGGCATTTGTTTCTTCATTTTTTAAGCTTGTTCATAAAGATGTCATCCCGAATACCCAATAGACTGTTTTATGAGCGGGTTTTGGTGATGCTATACTTAGTTCTAGCTTTACTACTTGATATCCTTCATTAAACGACTACTGATAGGGCGACTTCATGAACATGAAATCCTTTGCATTAGTGCATTTGACGTTTCGTGACCCTATTAGGTTACACTACAATCTAAAATAATAACAGAACATTTATTTAACAGCCCAATGTGTCAATGCCAAGATTTCTTTCGTAGAACTGCGTACATTTAAAAACAACATGACTGTGACACAACTGTAAAGCAGGCTGTTAGGGCTAATCAATCTGTTGAAATTTTTAAGAAATAATTAACTGCTACACAAAACTGCAATGATGAGCACTTGCATCAGTAGCTCTACAGTCTTGTGCACAGTACTTGCTTCTCCAGCCATGTGTCCAGACATGCAATTTAGCATCATGCATATATGTTCAAACATGCTAAACATAAGGAAGAGTAACAGAAAATCGGGAAAGTGTGTGGGATATTATATGTACTAAAATCATCAGTGAGTGTAAACCAGGAACACATTACAGCAAAAAAAAGAAAAAAGAAGTGCACAAGACATTGAAATCAAAAAATAATGATGAGGAAGCTTAAACTTAGCTGCTACAATTCATTGGACACTTCCTCTTTGATGCACGAGAACTGCATGCTCAGCTAGCTTGTCCAACAGTGAAGCTTTTGGCAAGAGCATCTCGAACCGCTACTACATGTGGCTCTGACCGTTGACTTCTGCACACTGGTTGTGGCCGGCTTGTGTCTTGGCGCACGACATCTTCATCCAGGCGATGTCGCATTGATCTTTGAGTTATTCACATGTGTTGTGCAGTATGCAACAAGCCCTAATAATGCGGTTGACATTGTAAATATCGACTTCGAGGCCTTTGTGCATGATTCGAAAATGTGCTTTTAGCCTGCCAAAAGCATTCTCAGCAACCCGTCTAGCACTCGACAAGCGGTAATTGAACACCTGCGAGGCCGAACCAGATGGCCCTGCATGAGAGAAAGGTTCATAAGGTGGCACTGCAAAGGAAATGCCTGGTCATCGAGGAGGACGGGGCACACTGAAACTCCTTCAACATCCTTTGCCTCTAGTTGAAAGAGTTCACTGGCCAGCACTTTCGGCAGTCACGAGCTTTCTAACACTGAAGTGTCGTGGTTCTTCCCAGGTGACACCATTCATCATCATCATCATCATCATCATCATCATCATCAGCCTGACTACGTCCACTGCAGGACAAAGGCCTCTCCCATGTTCCGCCAGTTAACCCGGTCCTGTGCTTGCTGCTGCCAATTTATACCCGCAAGCTTCTTAATCTCATCTGCCCACCTAACCTTTTGTCTCCCTCTAACTCGCTTGCCTTCTCTGGGAATCAAGTTAGTTACCATTATTGACCAGCGGTTATCCTGTCTACGCGCTACATGGCCGGTCCATGTCTATTTTCTCTTCTTGATTTGAACTATGATATCCTTAACCCCCGTTTGTTCTCTAATTCACTCTGCTCTCTTCTTGTCTCTTAAGGTTGCACCTACCATTTTTCTTTCTATTGCTCGCTGCGTCGTCCTCAATTTAAGCTGAACCCTCTTTGTAAGTCTTCATGTTTCTGCTCCGTAGCTAAGTACCGGCAAGATACAGCTGTTATATACCTTCCTACTAAGGGATTTGGCAACCTACCTGCCATAATTTGAGAGTGCTTGCCAAATGTGCTCCACCCCATTCTTATTCTTCTAGTTAGTTCAATATTGTGGTTAGGCTCCGTGGTTATTACCTGGCCTAAGTAGGCATAATCTTTTACAACTTGAAGTGCACTATTACCTATCTCGAAGTGCTGCTCTTTTCCGAGGTTGTTGTACGTTACTTTCGTTTTCTGCAGATTAATTTCAAGACCCACCTTTCTGCTCTCCTTGCCTAACTCCGTAATCATAACCCAATGTTCACGTACCTAAATTTGTTTCGGTGGTCCACAAGAGCAAGAAGTATGGTGCTGTACCACCCCTTATAGTTATAATAGTCAGTGGCATGTTCCTTAGGTGGGCAAACCTCTATGCGGCAGCCATCCAAGGCACCCAGACATTGCGGAAATCCGTTCACCGCTCCGAATTGCCTCAAGTGTTTTTTAATTCCCTCGTGTGTAGAAACCTGACTAGGCGCGCCTCTAGGCACCGCACAACCACACCGCAGAATTCTCTAACGATGTTGTTGACACAAGAGCGGCTTACGCCAAAAAGGTTTGCCACGGTTCTGTCTTTCGCGGAGATGGCGAGACGGTACAGGGCAATGGCGACGCGCTTGTCTGAAGGAATCGCTTTGCGCATGACCGTATCTTGTTTCTCTATGCCCTCGCACACGCTCACAAGGTACTTAAACGTAGATCGATTGACGCGAAAGTTCTCGTGGAACTTGTTGTCTGGCAGCTTAGACAATGTTCTTTCGTACCACATGCATGCTTTCACATGGATACATCCACATTTGCCTTTCGCGTGCGTGCGGCAAGCAGCGCAGCCCCGAGCATCAGTCGACGGCGTTGCTGGTCAGCACACTCCCTTTCTCGTTCAATGTTTCCGATGGCTTGTACGATTCACGCTTGCTTTCTTCGTTGGTCGTGCAGCCTGGTTTGCAATGCCGTGAACGTCGTCCAGAAAAGTCGATCGTCGCTGAGACGCTGCTTCGGTGGGCAAAGAGCCATTGCGGGAATCCAACGACGGTCCACCAGCATTCACGCATGACACAGAACGCAATAATGACGCTGGAAATAAAAAGAAGGAAAACTAGATAACCAGACACACGATCGCACTGCACGTTAAGCAAAGACCGAAGCAATCACACGCAACTGCCACGTCTACAGCGTGCGAGTGATAACGGCTTGCGAGCTACGGATTTTGTCAGACGCAAATGCGACTGTACAGCCGACTGCGCCCATTGTTTCCAGATTGTTCACAAAGAGCTAAATACAAGCCAACCTGTCTAAAACTTCCTGAAAGACAATCATATGGTTACAAATGAGAATTATTCTGATAAAAATAACATTTATACACAGTTGTATCAATAGTTTAAACCGAAACAAATAAATAAATTGCCTGTACGCAAGCAATCACGTGACACGCCAAGTAGCCGAGAACCGCGATCAGGATGACCCGTGTAACTCTGACGGACTTCGGTTAGCGCAAACCACTGTTGGAACGAGTTGACTGACATATGTCATAACTGATGTTAGCGGGCCCGTGAAACAGTGGTTTAAGACCTGTTATTGCACAGGGCGGTCTGAACCCATTCCCCGATCTAAGGATCTGGGGAGAAAGTCCTCTATATAATCGATTCCCCCCTCCCAGCGCCTTCGGAGGCGCTCTCGAAATGTATACTATGTAAATAAACTCTCTTTAAGTCTTCCTTCCTCCTGCCTCGGCGTCTTCATCCCGGATCTCCAGTGCCGCAAGGGCCAGTCGCAACAACTGAATGGCAGACGGTGGGATGAAACTCGGCGACGAGAAGCGACGTGAACCGGAGGTCAGCCGAAAGCCCTAGACACGGAATTCGGCGAGATCAACGCAACACAAGACTGCACGGTGTACAGTGTGTGCCTTGCATTGCTCTGAGGTATATCGAGTCTTTTGGCCTAGACCTGTTAAGAGTTCGATAAAATAGCTGCCTAGAAATTGTGGTTATTTTTTTAGTCAGCGTCAGATACCACTCTACCGATCGTTATCAGTGATCTGTATGGTGTTACTGTGATAATAGTGTCACCAAAAGTTGAGAGGTTTTGTAGCTTCTCAAACTGTTATTTTTCTCGAACTTCGAGAAGGAGGTCTCCACTGGCCATTTGTTAACTTTGCACCCGGCCCCAAGAGTTTCTGTAAGACACCTGGCTAAAACAAAGGGGGATGCAGTTCTGGCTTGCTTGCCACTTTCCTCACTATGTATGACATGAAAACGCGGGAAGTTTTCTTTTGAACAGTTGAAAAACCCAAGTGTTTGGTGCGTACGCGCTTTAAGGCGGTACGATCACTTAGTAAGGGAAAAGCTCTATGCATGCCTGTTTAGATTTCTTCAGAAGCATCGACAGCCACCCAACACAGAGCCCAACGAAGGGACGCTACAAGTTTGCAGATGCTCAAACCTGCAGACGCCAGCCTTACAACGCGACTATAACCCAATGCGCCTAGACGAATGTAGGCTATTTGCACAAGGTTAACCCTAGCCGCCAGGAAGTTTGGAAGTAAACGGAAGAAAGTAGAAGACAGAACAGATGAAAAGTGAGAGAATAAGACGAAGATGTAGAGAGAGAGAGAGATAGGAAAAAGGTGACTGCCGATTTCCCCTGGGTGGGTCAGCCCAGGGGTGCCGTGTACGTGAAGCCGGGGCCAAAGTGGTGTGTTGCCTCTGCCGGGGGCTTTGAAAGTCCTATCACCCAGGGTCGGCTCGACCCCCAGAATCCCCTTCTCACCGGACACGGCTCAGCCACGCACGGCTATGCGTGGGAAAAGATTGAACCCCCCCCCCCCCCCCCTGCCCCGTTAGCTCGTGTCTGTGGTGTCGCTACACACAAAACGCCTGCTTGCGCAGATGTCCCTGCGGGGACGTCAGTGTACTGCTCGTTGTAAGGTGCAGTCTTGTTTCTAATAATGCATGATATGTACTGCTGTGTGGTGCGAACGAGTCACCTAGGCTGGTGCACTGATGGTGTGTTTGTCACATTCGTATTTACTACGATCTTTATTTATTTTAGCATACATGCATTTTTGAGCAATTGGGGTATTGTGCACTGATGTTGTTTATCACATTACTAATTATTTGAAAAAATTTATGATGTCACGTGAGTTAGATTTGAAGTTACGAATGTTCTTTTTATGCTATGTAAAGCTTCATATGTATTTGTTATTATCCTATAAAGCCCAACAAGTCACTGTGATGAATTTTTCATACTGTCACGTGCTACAAAAAGTCTCCAACTCGGAAGAACTGAGCCGGCGGGGAGACGCACTGAAAACTGGCAAGAATGCTGCTTCAATAATGAACAACTAACCAGAGCGCGCACTGCCACAGCACATCATCTTCCGTTTTAGCGGGCAGCCATGGCTTGCGTTCGCCATACCTAGAGGTCAAGAGTCATTATTCCTTCTCTGAAAAAAAGATTGGGCATCACTCTGATGCTCGGAAAGTACAAAGGCCAAGTCGGGGCGAACAAACAGAAGATACACGCATACAAAAAACAGCAATAAGGTTCATGCGCAGTCATACTACCGCGTGAAGTACGGCTTCAGTCGCACTATGTGCACAATCTCCGAGAAGTGCCTTCGCCACCGTGGCGAAAATGCGCTGTCAGGGACTACCTGGTAGTTCACATCGCACACGCGTCGCAACACTTTGTACGGTCCGAAGTAGCGACTGAGCAGTTTTTCTGACAATCCCTGGCATCGAACAGGAGTCCACACCCAAACTTGATCACCTCGATGGTATTCAACTTGTCGATGGCGAGCGTTGTAGTGGCATGCGTCTGTACTCTGCTTGTGTGTAATGTGTAAGCGTGCTAACTGGCGTCCTTTTTCGGCGTACTGGTTGAGCTGCACAGCGTCAGGAGTGCTCAAAGCGTCGCATCCAGCATGGTTTGGACCTCACGTCCATAGAAAAGACGGAAAGGCGTGAATCTCGTAGTTTCTTGGACGGCAGTATTGCTCGTGAATGTAATGTACGGTAGCACCAGGTCCCAGGTCTTATGCTGGGTATCTACGTACATGGATAACATGTCAGCGATGGTCTTGTTGAGTCACTCTGTCAAGCCGTTGCTCTGCGGATGATATGCCGTTGTCTTGCGATGGCTTGTGTAGCTGAGCTTGAATAAGTCATAAATGAGCTGAGCCGTGAATGCTGTTTATCTGTCTGTGATTACGCACGATGGGGTGACATATCGAAGAACGATCTGGTTCACAAATAATTGGGTGACGTCGGAAGCTTAGTGCATTGTAGTGCTTTTGTTTTGGCGTGCTTCTTGAAATTGTCGGTGGCTACTACGATCCACCTGTTACGAGCAAATGATAGCGGAAAGGGCCCCAGTAAAACCATTCCTATTTGATCGACTGGCACTCTAGGTGGCTCTAGGTGCTCTATTGGTTGAAAAAGCCCCGCGGGCTGCAGTGGCGGCTAGTTGCGGCGTTGACATCATCGACGGCGTTTCACGTATTGCTTAACTGATGCGGAAAGCTTACGCCAGTAGTACACTTGTAGAGCTCGAGAGGAACTTAAGCGACCAGATAGGGGCTCATCGTGGCAGATGACAAGAATGTCGTCTTGCGTGTCAGTTGGCACAACTAGAAGATGGGTTCTCTCATTGCCAATGGAGGTTTTCTTATACAGGACTCCATCTCGCTGACAGAGAGAGTACATCGACGTATGGAAGAGTTGCGTCCTTCAAGGCTTTCGATAACTGTGCGAATTTCGTCATCCACGCGCTGTCGTGTAATCAGATCAATTGTAGTAACGACCTCAAGAAAACCACCGTCATCCTCTGTGTCATGGCCACAAACTTCGACAAGTGCCCGGGACAACGAATCGGCATCTTCGTGTTTGCGACCCAGCTTGTAAGTGATCGTGAAATCGCATTCCCGCAGACAAAGCCTCCATCGTGCCAGTCACCCGCACGGGCCCCGTAGGTTGGCTAACCAGCACAACGAATGATGGGCGGTCACTATCTTGATGTGGCGTCCGTAAAGGCAAGGCCTAAATTTCATCGTGGCCCATACAACAGTGATGTACTCTTTCTCTGACATGGAGTAGTTGACCTAGGCGCGGTAAAGAGTACGGCTAGCGTACGCTATCACTCGCTCTGTGTCCTCTTGGTGTTGGACGAGGACAGCACCAAGACCCACGTTGCTGGCGTCAGTATGAATTTCAGTATCAGCATCTTGGTCAAAGTGAGCGAGGACTGGTGGCGTCTGCAAACGCTCCCGATGTTCAGACAAAGCGCGTCCTGTTCTCTTTCCCAGACAAATGAAACATCTTCACGAGTGAGTCGAGTGAACGGCTCAGCAATCCTAGAAAAATTGGCTATAAAGCGGCGATAGTACGCGCAGAGCCATGGAAAGCGGCGTACTGCCTTTCTATCACGTGAAACAGGAAAGAAGGCCACAGTGGTACTTTTGTCAGGATCTGGTCTAATACCATTCGCACTGACATGGCCAAGAAACTGAAGTTCCTTGTAACCGAAGTGGCAGTTTTCTAGTGTGAGGTTAGCAGAGTGGAGCGCTTCTAGCACATCCTGCAGACAATTCAGGTGCTCCTCAAAGGTCACAGAAAAGACGACAACATCATCCAAATAAACTAGGCATGTGTGCCAGTTTAGAACAGTAAGAACAGTATCCATCGTTCTCTAGATGTCACAGATGCAGAACAAAGGCCGAAGGGAAGCACTTTGAATTCATATATAGGCCATCAGGTGTAACAAAGGCGGTTTTTTCACGATCTCGTTCATTATTTTCGATCTGCCAGTAGCCACTTTTCAAGTCTATAGATGAAAAATACTTGGTTCGCCGCGGTCTGTCGAGGGAATCGTCGATGCGGGGCAGCGGATAGACGCCTGTTTTAGTCATCCTGTTAAGTTTCCTGCAGTCCACCCAGAAGCGCAGTGATTCATCTTTTTCTTCACGAGCGCGACCAGAGATGACCAGGCACTCTTCGAAACTTTGAAAACGTCATCTCGCAACATATATTCGACTTGAGAATTTATCACGCCACGTTCCTTTGACTAGACGTGGTAAGTGTGTTGTTTCATGGGCGAGGCGTCGGTATATGCAATTATTCGGTGTTTCGTGATCGGTGTCTGACGAATCTTCGAGGTGGACGTAAAACACTCTTTACATTGATATAGCAGTTCACGTAGCTCGGTCTGTTGTTGTTCCGAGAGGGTCGAGTGACGTCAACTTTTGCAAGTAGTGAAGTCACGTCACTTGGTGTCGGTCGAAGCCCGTCGTCAGCTGATGTAGATGGGAAGCATTGAGAAACGTCTGTGATAGGGTAGCCGAAAGCGATGGCGGTTCACAAAACAGGTGCCGGTACTCGTTACTGAAATTAGTCACATGTAAGGCACAGTGCCCGTCATAAAGCGTGACGAAGCTGCGTGCAGCGCAGACACCTAACACGAACAAACGCGCCAAGGTGCATCCAGCGACAACCTCACCATCCCGTAACTTGTCAGACACCATATCAACTAGGACGCTTATACGCAGAGGCAACGTGATGCTGTCGGCAAAAACGTGAAACCTGCTGTCATGGATGTCGTCAAATTTGTCAGAAGATTCAGCAGTTAAAAACGTCATGGTGCGCTCTCGAAGATCGACAATAACGCCTCGCTCCCGCAAAACGTCGACTCTCAGGATTAGGTCTCGGGAAGAGACACGAAGCACGAGGCAGCTAGCGAGAAACTTACGTCCCCAAATGCACACTCTGATAGTGCACATGCCAATTGGGGGACTACGTGTCCACCAGCAGTACGAACTTGTGCTTCGTACCAAGGCGTAACAAACTTTATATGCGCTGCAAGTTTTTCGCTTATGATTGAATAGTCCGCACCTGTGTCATATAATGCACTAACGTCGTTGTGCCCGTCGACTACCACATGTATATCCAAAGAAAATTTGCTTCTGGCTTTCGTCGCTGTTGTCGGGAAATCGCCTCGAGTTCGTGCTTGCGTTGGTGGGAGGCCGTGCTTGCGTCGAGTGTCAGCGGCCTCGGTCCCGAAGGTCGCTGTCATTAGTTTTCCCGCCTAGGGCATGGCGAGCGCACCGGCGCCACCCCTAGGAGGCTTCAAAAACTCGGAGAAGATTGCCTTGGGGACGGGGACCGCGACTGCCGCCGCAGTGGAATGCGCTGTTGTGAAAGATAACCTTCAATGGCTTTCGGTCTTTCGCCGAGTCTTAGCCGTGGCGAGTCGGCGGCAAAACGCTGTAGTCCGAGGCAACGATAGGGACATTCGCGGTACACATGTCCAGCTTCACCATAGTGCTAACACAGTGGTCGTCTGTCCGGTGCGCGCCATACGTGAGATTTTCTGGGAAGCAGCTCTCGATTTTCCAAATTGGCAATATATATATATATATAAATGCGGGGTTCGACGTCCCGAAACCACCATATGATTATGAGAGACGCCGTAGTGGAGGGCTTCAGAAATTTCGATCACCTGGGGTTCTTTAACGTACACCCAAATCTGAGCACACAGACCTACAACATTTCTGCCTCTATCGAAAATGCAGCCGCCACAGCAGAGCAGTCGAGAACCTTAGCCTCTAGACCTCTGTGGTTGGGCACTATTTTATATATATATATATATATATATATATATAACTCTAATAACTTAGTAACTATATAGTTTAATAACTTCAAAACTTAATAACTAAATATAATGCCTGATAACTTCCCCTATACCTTCCTTGGCATTATTGTCTGTTAGATCTCATTAATACTGTGTAAAATTACGAATAACGAGCCCTTAAGTATACACTGGTTTCCCTTATATAAATAAAAAAATAAAATATATATATATATATATATATATATATATATATATATATATATATATATATATATTTCAAAGAAGTTCATAGCCTAACGGCGTATACCTGATCGCTTTTACAGCAGCGCCTGCATGGCCAGATATAGACAGAGCGACTGTGGCGATTTTACTTGATGAAAAGAAGTCCATGCACGACGGTTCGCTGCTTCGCGGATTGTAAGTAAATGGCGCACGCAATTTATGAAAGGCAGCAAGCCACTCGCACTTCTCCCAAATAACGACACCGGCGCCTGCATTCCGGCGATAGCAGAGCGTTCGCCAGACGTCAGAAGGCCTAACATTTTCGCAGCCACGCTGGAGTCTCACCAAAATATTATTATTAGTATTATAATAGTAAGAATAAAAAATAAAGGCAATCAATGTTGAACTCTAAAACTGGTTTTGGGATCATTGGGAGGCACTTAAGTGATTTTGTTACAACTCGAGTGCTTTTCCTTTTGTACACAGAGTATGCATTTGTAGGGATGCTGTTCCGGTGATACCTTCAAAATGGATCAAGCAGTGCGCTTATTTTCAATAAGATGCAATGGCAGTGCTTTTTACGGTATGGGCGTTTTAGCATTTAATTCCTTTGTAATCTGTCGGGAACCTCTCTGAATCCCAAAGACGCTTCGCCGTAACGCGTCACTATGAGAGTGAATTTAAAACGCTTACATGGTTCATTATTTTTTAGTGGAAAAATTTTCATTTTCTGATAAAGAGAGTGTAGTGAACGGTGGGTTGCACTTATGAAGTCTGAAAGGACACTGTGATAACAAAAAGATGAATGAATGCATCTGACAGCATAGTTTTATATATACAGGTTGTGATAAATATCACGCCGCAGGATTGAGAGAAAGAGGATTGTAGTCCAGAGAAGCACACCTATACTTCATCTTGGAAGTACTTTGCAGCACCCTGGAAGCTGCAGGGCATTTTAGCCACTGAAAAATATGAAAACGCTTGAAGATTTGTTGATAGGCGTCACGTTGTCTGCTTGTTTCTTCTTAGGCGTTGGCTCTCCTACCCCGTCATTACTTTCTCCCTGCTGTTATTATATATTACTCCCCAGGAACACAATCTCGCTGTTTATTTGATATTCAGACGCCCACTTGTTCAGAGTGCATTCGCTGGCATTTGTGAGGAACGAGGAACTTATACGAAGGAAGGAACGGGGAACGAGGAACTTATATAGAAGCGTTGATATTGGTACTTTTACCGGGTTCTTTCTTGACGGCCCCAAACTCATTTAGTACTAATAATCTTGCATCTTTCAGAAAACACTGGATAATCAACCTACAACGCTCCATATATTCGCATTTCCGATGGAGGCGGAAATGTTGTAGGCCCGTGTACTCAGATTTGGGTGCACGTTAAAGAACCCCAGGTGGTCTAAATTTCCGGAGCCCTCCACTACGGCGTCTCTCATAATCATATAGTGGTTTTGGGACGTTAAACCCCACATATCAATCAATCATAAATTCAGTCGGCACATTTTCAGCGGTCATCAGGTTCTAATCTCTGGTGGAACAGGAAACTAATGGCACAGAAACATTATGGACATACAGATTGTTTCACATCGAAAATGCATTACTGGCCCTAATGTTGAAGTGCCATCTGCTAAATTGACATCAAACCAATTTTACGGCTAACCAACACCTGGGTAGTCCTACACTGTAAACACAGATCAGCCGAATTGGGCTTTTTAAGCGCGTGATATTACCTTTATTCGCACTTCTACAGCTAAAGGGTATTACAAAAAGAGAGTAATATGATTTAAGACCTAAATTTTGCTTCCTTAGAAAATATGGTGAATAAATGAGAGGAGAAAGGAGGGAAACTCACGATCTCATATCATTCATCACGAATGAAACCAGCAGAAAACTCCCATTTCACCTCATATCGCACGTTTTCTTTTTATTTGTTTCAGGAGCTCTCTGCAATTTGCCTTCGGTGCTGGCCGGCATGAATTCTGGTGTGCAAGGGGATGAAGTGCGTTGTCAACCAAAAGCAAAAATTTATCAGAACGTTTAACAAATTCACAACGCGCTTATCAATGATTTATTGCTTCGTATCATCGAATGATATCCGTTCTACAGAATGCTGTACAGGGCACACTTTAGACAGTTGGGCTCGGGTTCAACCAGCACTGCGACCACACAATAACTTCGCTAATGTTATTTTGTCATCAAATCAATATAATTTTAAATGAAGAGCCTGCAGACCTTCGATGCGGCCGATCAGCACCGTACACGCACTTACCCTTTTGGATAACGTATCAGGCAGGCAGGCGCGGCATGCATCTAAGCACAGAATAAAACTAGGTGTTGAAGAGACAGGAGCAAAAAAAAAGAAGAAACAAATGAAGGGAATAACGCGACTCTTCTCAAGCGGCTACTACGAAGCGAGAAAGTATGCCTTCGACCAACGTCTGCTTGGACCTTTGAACAGCAACGGTACCTCGCGAGAGCTAAGGGAACCGACGCACGTGGACAAAAAAAATGAACACGTGAAAAGAGCCATTCCAGTTCCGAAATGCCAGTGAAGATTAAAAGACTACAGCAGTGACGTGAGTGAGCGATAGCGAAGCGAAGTCGTCACGGGATAACCTTCGCCTTCTATGTAATGCATTTGAGCTGCACGTCTATGTGTCGTGGTGTTGAGCACGTGTTTTGCGCGGCAGCGTTACTTTGGTATCATCGCTGGACGTGAAATGTGTGTTTTGAAAACAGTCGAACTCGCCGCAATGAGAGTGCGATAATGTAGCAATGGCCCTGTGACTCAAGCAAGAATGCCAGCAGGCCGTTGTGTACAACCAAGCAGCTATGGGCGCGCCGCGTTCTTAGCACAATCAGGAACAGAAATGGTTGGTAATACTTATGTTTCCTCTGTTCGCGAACTCTTGTCGTCACTTGATTAGCAGTAGAAGGCGTTTTGCAGTTTGCTTTGCGCGAAAAAAAGCAATATGAAAAGAGAAAAAAAAAACGAAGTGAGTATTCTCACATAACAATGGGTGGTGCTTGTTTTAAAGCTCCTGCGAATATCTCATAAGCTTTGCGCGGCCAGCCAATTCAAGCGAGTGCACCTTAAAAAATGTACATTTGTGCGACATCATTTTTTTGGTTGCGATAAAGCATGAATGAAACCGTACTTTCAGGGTGTATACATTTAAGCAAAAACAAACAAATGAACAACCGCTGTTATTATGCTGCCATGTGAATAAGCGTGCATTTAGGCCAAATTTGTTTTCCATTTATTCTCTTCTTATGTCAAGAATATGAGATAGTAAGAAGACTTCAGTATAACAGTTTTGCATTGTTCACTTGGTTTGCGTTGTAGAGAAAAAATTTACATTGCACATCAAGGTACAGTATCACAATAAGATTGTATTGATTTATCTTGAAAGATAAATTATGTTAAGGAGACGTAATCATGACCATATGATGTCACAGACAACTTATTAGTGACACTATTTTTTTGAGGAATCACGTGCATCTTAAGATATTGTCACTTCATTATTCACACATCAGCACTGGAACGTACTGTGATTACACGTAAATATTTATAGCATTCAGAAGATGTGTCACTTATACATGGCTAATTTAATTGCATTGATAACAGTAAGTTGAATCTGTTTAACCTTGTTATTGAGTCACCTCGATCCTTTATTTCTTTATTTTGTTTTACATCTTGTTACCTTAGTGCTTGTGATCAATACAGAATATTCTCACTGTTGAGACAATCGCTGGCAAGGTAGAAACTGCTGGTACTGTGTCTGGTTTTCTTTTGTCATAATTACTAGTGTTCTGTTTGTGTTTGCCATCAATCATTAACAAGTCACCCAATGAGAGACCTAAATAAAGCAGCTAGGGTTGTTCAATAGGCTAGTGTTCAATGTGTTTCATTACAAAGGAAGGGGTTTAATTTTTTGTGTTTAACGTCAAAAACCATCATATAATCATCAGTGACACTGTAGTGAGAGGTACTGAAATTTTGACCACATGAAGCTAAATATAAGCACATAAATATACACAAGGGCCTTAAACAATCATTTCTTCATCAAAAATGGGGTTATAACAACACGAATCTTACTAACAGTTGGATCCCTTTACACGGCAATGCTAACTACACTGAGATTAAAAGCTGTCGGAGTAGTAGTACACAGGACAAGAGTTCACTACTGATGTAGTTTCGAATTCCTTCGCCATTTTGTATTCTTCACCCTTTGTATTTTAATTGAAAATTTTCAAGGAACTACTTAAGAGCATCCCAATTTTGCACTTGTTTCATGTTTTGTTAGAAAGTTTGCAGTGGTACTGTCAAGCGTTAGTTAGTGGTAAAACCTTCATTTTTGTGCATACCAAAAGCTTATTGAACTTTATGGATTCTTTTCAGGAAGACATTTTTGGGAAAGCAGCAGGAGTTGCTCACCCACCTGTTTATGTACAAGATAGTGTATTCTGAAAGCGCTCCCCTGTGGCTCACTGTACACTAACTCGAACATTTTGTACATCTTACAACATTTGGTTCGATACTCTTACTGTGTTTTGTTATACGTACGGAGTGTTATGCAAGGTACTGCATGGAACCTGTCCAATAGGCTGCCCATTTGAAAATTTCACATTGTTAAAACCAAAACTAGGTGGAGCCGGGTTTATACAGAAACTTATTCCTAAAATGGACAGTTGGGCGCGTTGATGAGTAACAACAGGTAAAAAAAAAGCGGAACAGCGGTCCATATCATGGTGAAATGAGAACTAAACGCACAGGACAATGCGCTACTAGAAGGGGAAGTGGGCTGCTAACCGCGAAAAAATCCACACATATAGTACGAAAAAATTTCAAGATGGAAGTATCATGCAGCTGCAGAATGAGTACGAACGTGAAAAAGATAGCCTGTTCTCTTAGTTTTGATTTCTATGTTGGTTTGTTAGCATACACTTTTTTTTAACTATGGACTGAAGTCCTCACTGGCTGCGCCGCGGTGGTATAGTGGCTAAAGTACTGGGCTACTGACCCGCAGGTCGTGGGATTGAATACAGGCTGCAACGGCTGCATTTCCGATGGAAGCGGAAATGTTGTAGGCCCTTGTGCACAAATTTGGGTGCACGTTAAAGAACCCCAAGTGGTCAAAATTTCCGGTTCTCTCCGCTCCGGCTTCTTTCTTAATCAAATTGTGGTTTTGAGACATGAAACTCAACATATGAATCAATCGAAGTCCTGACTGCTTTGCACTCTGTATACATTTTTGGCCAAATTAGTTTCAACGTCATGGCATACCAAGCTCTAGAAGAAAACACGCTAACCACTATCTATTATATATAGAAAGTTTTAGGTTTTAGGCCCGTGGGTGCTTAATTTCTGATTCCATGCAGCCCATGTACCTGTATTAATTTAGTGTGGTAATTCTGCATAAGCCACAAAGTGAGGAATTAAAGATGAAGAACTTCTCAGGTTGCAGATCACATTGGCTAGCATAGAATATTGTAAATATTTCAGTACTGTTATAAGCTGCCACTCTAGCGTCGCCAGCGTGAAGTCGGCGACGGGAATGATAGCAGGTTAGTTCGTTCCTTACGCAAGCAGAGACAGTGAAGAGATCAGAGACGTGAGAAAACAAAACAAACTTTACTCTAGTGATATTTACGCACGCGGGATCTAGTACAACACTTCAATACAACTAACAAAATACATCAACACTTGATACAACTAAAAAATATATAAAAAACAATAAATCAGCTTACGAGAGAGAACTATTACAAACTACACAAACTAGTAACAATAGAACGACGGAGAAGAAAGTTCGAAGATATAAACAAGTGAAGGCATACGTGTGCTGACCGGCAGCGTTGCGTCCCCGACAATCGGATGCGAGAAGTCGAAGAGAGTTCTCGTACGATTGGGATGTCGGCGGCGTTGCAACGCTGGTGGCTCCGGGAGGCTAGTGCTTGCAGGTGACTTCGAGCAGGTTGAGCTAACTCGAGGCGAAGTCCCGTTGTCTACGCTGCAGACGTTAATATCGCGTCACAACTAGACGAGCGGCTAAGTTTAGGTAGCCAGCAGATACAGAGCCACACTAAATCTTCTAGAGGAGATGCTTGTTGATCTGTATCTACACCATGTTGGTCAGCGACTAGTCTGCCTAGCAGGGCAAAATCCTGTGCTTAAATCCCCCTCGTGTCTCCTCGCTCTCTTCCTTGGGGACAAGAGACCTCTACATGGGTCCAATCATGCGCGTTTCATTGATGAAAACTCCGCCCCAAAAATATATTAACCCCACCCCTTTTTAATTAGGAGAGGGCCCTACACTAGCGAGAGTGACAACCTGTTGGGGTGTTGTCATACGACTTGGCCACCAAAGGTTTTCTCACGGTTTTCCCCATGGGAATGGCCAGACTGTTTGGCTCTCAACCGGTGCGTCCCGTAGTCTAATCCTTGTTCGCGGTACATCGCGGCCTTCCACGACCCTGCAGACGCCGCCGCAGTTACAAAAGGATCAAACGTCGGCGGCGACGTTCGAAGAAGAGCACCCCATTCTGCACTTCTCAACTCTCTTTCATGCGCCCGCCGTTCCCACGGTCAGTGGGGGAGTACGGCGCCCGTTAATTGCCGTGACGCGGGGTCGCCAAAGTTGGCCGTCCATGACAAGTACTAATTATGTACAAATAAATCATCGGTGTATTACAGCTGTGTGATAATGCCGACAAGTTTCTAAGCATAGGTAATTTCAGAAAATTACGTTATTTTTAGATATGTGTGAGTAAACATGTGAAGACATATATAAATGCAATTTTGTTAATTTGTTGGTATCACTCAACAGATTTAAAATTTTGGTAAGTGAATGTACAGCGAACTCAACAGGGCTCATTTGGACTTTATTGCAAAAACCTAACTTATGATCATATCACACAAGTTTTGATGCCACAGGTTAAGCTAATGCAATAAAAAAACTACAACATGCCTACCTGGATGGTTGCATATTGCGTAAAAGTAGTGCTAGCCTTAATGTAAGAGTTTTCTAACATTAATGCGTAGAGTGGCACCAAGATTCTAGTACATCCCATTTACTTGGATTGTGATTATATTCGTTGGGTTGTTCACTGTGAAGTGCACACATTGCTCTGTGTTATGATGATATTTTTCACTCAAAGTTCTTCTTGCTGTACTGCGGTGAATAATATATGATGCTTGGGCCATGTTGTGTATGTTACTAGTGTTTTGTATTAGGTATAAGTATTGTATGCAAATATGTAAATGTACATATGCTTACACTGACATGAACACTCACGCTGTTATGGTTCCAATAAAATATTTCAAACACTGCGTCTTTATTCATTTGAAATATGCAATAGGAATTACTAAAATGCAGCTATCTCAATGTTATGGCTTGTATTTTTATTACCAAGCAAGTAAAGCAGATGTTTTACTCTTCAGAATTATTGTGGAAGGTAAATAGGTGACAGGCAAACAGGCAGAAAGTTTTGTTCTGTTTATGTATACACTAGTGGGCACTTCTTCAATCATAGCATCATAGCATCTTCAATCGTAGCAACACGTCAATCGTAGCAAGTGGCGTGTTGCAATAATAAAATTCAACCTAATATGTAGGGGACGACACAGTGCTAGAATGAGTGGGGTTTTCAAGTTTTGTGTCTATTTGCTACATTCCTCGTGGTTTTTGTGTTACGGCTACAAAATTTTGAATGGAAAAAAAGCCATCCTGTATTCTTCTGTGCGTATGGTATACTAGCAATTAAAACAATTTTCGATGAAGAACAGCTGGTTCATACCGGAAGACTTTAACTCAGCACTTTCTGCTTAATTCGTGCTACATCAGTGCAAAAGGAGTGCCAAGTACACATGGTCGTTCATAAGGGCAAAGTGCTTGTGAATTAACTTCATTATTTAGCGGCGGACCTGTCAACTGCTAATTTGTGGTGGTTGTGCTTGACATTGGGGTTTGTCTTAGACCTGTTTTTGGAATTTGTGTATTATTTCACAAAATAGTATATTAGTAAGTTTGTGGGAAGTCAACGACTGCTAAATCAACTAAATATAGAGTTAAGGTTAGAGAACCACTGCGTGCCGTGCCTAAATTTGAGTTGTGAATAAAATATGTGCGAATTACGAATACAGAATATGGTTCAACGGCTCAGAAGGCAGGTGCTGCTGCCCTTGCGTTTAGTACGCGACAGTAGGCGTGCAGTAAACGCATTTAGTGTAGGCGCATTAGTTGTCCTTGTATCGCCTAGAGGGAAGGGGTGCGAAGTCCACTCCGTACATTGTTAATTGGTAGGGTGGGCACTGCGACAAATATGCGCCAGTCACCTTTCCCGCTGAATAGGAATCCTGTGCACACTTGTGGCTATCCCCGTAAGTAACTTTTGTTTTTATTTTTTATATGCTATGGAAAACGGCGGTGGTGGTGAACGCACCGGTGACAGACGAGAACTATGGAGGATGGCACGCTCCCGCTGGCAACTCATAGTCAGTCGCGGCAGATTCTTGAAATGATCAAGATGTGGTGATCAGTGTTTCATCCTCGTCTTTGAGGATTCTGTGCGGTGGCAGCCTCGGACATCTATCTACAATGTAAACACAGATGGTCTCGAACAGCTTTGAACAGGCCGCTGCCATGAGACTCGTGGAGGTCGAGGCACAAATACTAAACACAGCTCCAGAGCATACGGCTATGTATTGCACATATGTCCGGCCTACTGAAGATACCTTTTGTCACGCTGGTGTCCACAAATTTTGGTCGAGTGAAGCACTGTGGATGAAAGAAAAAGTGCCTCAAGTGGGCACACGTTTACCATTTTTCAGGTGGCATGACACGACAGGCTGAATTGTTCGAAGTCGAAGGTGTTTACGGTGGCCTGCATGACACCCTTAAGTTTATGCAGTGGCCTTGTACAAGCGCTGACACATGCCGCTGCTACGTGAACTAAAGTTTGAAGTTTCGCCGACGTGCTAATAGCTGCCATGTACATTTAAATCCCCGTGACAAACCTGGCAAGCTAGTGGTGGCACTGGGGTGTAATGGTTATCGTGTTTGTTTTCAGTGCATGTGGTCTCGAGTTAGATTCCTGTGTTGTGCACACTTGTTGCATGTGTCATGTTTGTGTGGGGATGCGTGGATGTACATTTGCAAATATGTCCCTACGACGAACAATAGCAATAAATGTCTTCGAAACATTATTTTCCTGCTTGAAATACTTTTTTTTTCTCGGCCGTGTAATAAAGGGCGCTTTAAGGCTCTCAAGAGAACCAGAAAAACTTCCGCTGCACTTCATATAAGCCCCCGAATTGAGTTAAATAAAAACACCAACGTTACCTCCTGAATTCTCTTTTTTGACCCCATTTACCTTCTACACAAACCTTGTAGGGCCTTCTGCCAACACAAATCAGACATGTATATCAAAAACAGAACTAATTTATCAGCCACAAACAATTAACAAAGCTTGAATACTCAATTTTAAATCTAATACAAGCAATATTTGTCAATGAATGAGTTTATTGAAGCAGGATGACAGCTAGAAAGATTCGAAGTGAGCGGCTCTTGCTTCAGCATGGTGTTCAATTGAGGAAAACAAAACTCCCCAGAGACCCTACAAAAACACCACAAACAAGGGTGTTAGTGAAAACCTCATTTTAAAAGGCGTTTTACTTATTGCCTTTGGGATACACGCTGGAGCACGATCCGAAAATTCCCTAAAAGGTTAAAACGTGTTTACAGTGTAGCAGCATGAAACCTAACGAGAGATATAAATATTAGCGAAAAAAGGCACCTGATTCTTTGCCCTCAGCGTTACTTGGGACTAAGCGATGACAGATTGTGCCACCAATTTTTCGCCCGCTCTTCAGGCTAAAAGCCAGTAAGCAGCACGAATTCGGAGGGAAGCGGATAGCAGGGGTATATGAGGGCGGTCGTATTGCCGTAATGTGATCAAGGTTGGAGGGGCTATTATAGGCCGGAAAATGCGAAGTGCATTCATGAAGAGCCTAGCGTAACTAGTATATCTGTAATACGTGATAAAAATCGCAGTTAAAGCCCTTCTGGCTTGTCGATAATGAAGCAATACGCCTGGAACATACTATGTGTGGCGCAACGATTCTGCCTGGGTACACCTCGTAGCTTCAGTACTGCTGGAAGGTAGTTGTGAGATTGAATATATAGCACAGGTTCTTCCCGGTATACTGTACTAACCACAGAAACTAGACAGGAGATTGCCAAACTCTCTCAGGAGACGTAAAATCTCTTCATGAAATGGCAAGCTATGAAAGCCTCAATTGTAACTGACAAAATTGAGCTTGTGCAGCCTGCAAAGTTAATCAAGAGACGCAAGGTAGTCGACATCAGAAGTTATACTATAAAGGGAATGGAGCAGACTGTAAAAAGCGGTAAAAACCTAAAGGTGCGAAGGGAAACTGTGCATAGGAAAAAATTGGATGTATGAATTAAGGGACAAGGAAGGCAATGTCATAACCAATATGGATAGGATAGTTGAGGTGGTGAAGGAGTTTTACAGAGAGCTGTATGGAATTCAAAACAACTAGGACTATATCATAAGAAGCAATGAAGCCTACGTAAATTGGAATCCTGATAGTAATGACAAGGGAAGTAAGGAAAAAATGCAAAGAGGCAAAGCCGCTGTTGAGGACACGTTAACTACAGAGCTGCTCAAAGATGCTAGAGCAATAGTATAGAAAAAACTGGCCACCTCTTATATGAAGTGTCTCTTGACGGGAAGGGTATTAGTAGCTAGGACGTACACCATAATTTATTCCATAAAAAAGACGTCAAGTGCTTGAAAAAACATGCTGATCAATTTACTGTCCATTCTTGACAAACTATTTACAAAAATAATAGCTAAAAGAATAAGGGTGACATTAGAGCTTCATCAACCAAAGGACCATGCTGGGTTTCTTACAGGCTAGGCCACAATACAGGAAATAATACCATAAATTAGACGATAGAGAAATAATCAGAGTAGAACCAACCGCTCTATACAGGGTGTCCCACATAACATGAGCCAAGAATTTAAAAATGAAAGACACTTCAGCGGTGAATTGAACCAAATGCGTACTACGCGCAGTAGCCTGTAGGTACTCAGGCTATTTCTTTATTTCTTCCTCTACTAATAAGCATCAATTCTTTATTACCCATTTTTTTATTATGAGCTGGAAACCCAAAATATGAACCCTGAAATGTATAGCACTTTCAGAAACCACCCACTAAATTGTTTCCTGTACGATACGTCTCGCGCTGTTATTTTTTCCGCGTTTTGAACAAAAACTATTGCAGCACTATAGCAGTGCGTTCGCGGTCAAGCACACAGCTTCTTTTCCCGTTTCGCGGGCTTTTTTTACAACGTGGAAAAAAATAACAGCACGAGAGGTATCGTACAATAAAGATTTTAGGTGGTGGTTCATGAAAGTGCTCTAAATCTCAGGGTTCATAGTATGGGTTACGTGCCCATAATTGAAATGGGCAATCAAGAATTATTTGTTAATTACCATTGTGCGAAATAAAAAAAATAACCTGAGCACCTAGAGGCTAGTGCAATCAGTATGTGTTTGTTTCAATTCGCCTCCTAAGTGCCTTTCACTTTCAAATTCTTTGCTCAATTTATCTGGGACACCTTGTATAGCCTTAACAGAATAAGAGAAGGCGTTTGACTTAGTCGAGGCATCAGCAGTGCTGCATCCACTAGGAATTCAGGGCATTGATGAAACCTACATAAACATACTGGAATACATTTACAGCGGATTCACAGTCACCACTGTTCTCCATAAAGAACGTGAAGAAACCTCAATAAATAGGAATGTAAGGCAGAAAGACACGATCTCTCCATTGCTGTTCACCGCGTGTTTACAGGAAGTTTTCAGGATTCTAGATTGGAAAGAGTCAAAGATAAAAGTTTATGGAGAGCATCTTATAAACCTGATTTTTGCTGATGGCATTGGCCTGATAAGTAACTAAGGCGACGAAATACAGCTGACAATTACTGAACTGGACATGGAAAGCAGAATAGGTCTGAAGATTTTTATGCCGAAAACTAAAGTATTGTGAAACAATCTTGGAGAAAAGAACGTGTTACGAAGGCTAGCAAGACGCTGGAAGTTATAAAAAAATATCTCTACTTAGGACAGGTAGCAACCGTGGAGCCGAACTATGAGACTTAATTAGCTAGAAGAATAAGGATGAGGTGTATCACATTCGGCAAGCGTTCCAAAATTATGAATAGTATTTTGCCACCAGCACTCAAGATGACGGTATATGACATCTGCATTCGGCCGGTACTTCTGCCGGTTCAGCCTACATTGAGGACGACTCAGCGATCGATGGATAGAGAGAAGTAAACGTTTATTTTGAAACAGTGCCCCGAGCAATGCTCGGTGTCACCCTGAGGTTGGAGGGCTCCTTAGTCCAGGAACCCTCGGGCTTCTACTGCCCTCTTGGCCTTGGCGACGAGTTGTTGTTGGTCTTCCAGGTCCTCGAGGGCGAGCTTCGCCTCCCACGTTTCGGTTAGGTCTTCGTTCGTCCGTCCTGCTTCGTTATCGGTCGTGTGTTGTTGCACATTACGTCTGGCAATACACTGGCATGCAAGAAGCAAGTGCGCCAGGGTGTCCGGTACGTTGCAAAGCGGGCACATAGAGCTATATCACGTTGGGTAGAGACGGTGCATTAGGGCCCCATGTGTGTATGTGCAGCTTTGCAGGCGTCTCAGTATTACGCTTTCCTCTTTTGTCAGTTTTGGGTGTGGTGGAAGTGAAACTCGTCGCTCCAGCCTGTAATGCTGGAGTAACGACGAGTAGGTGTTTTGAACAACTTCCGTCTCTTCAACGACGGGTCGAATGTCTTGTGGGCAGGAGGCAGCCCGGCTGACGTGCTCGTGGGCAGCGGTGTGGGCCGCTTCATTTCCCTGCAGACCCTCGTGTCCTGGCACCCATAATACACAAGTGTACGGGAGTGTAGTGCTTCGCCGTTTCAAAATATTGATGGCATTGGCTGAGATACGGCCCTTAGCGAAATTCCTGCAGGAGGCTTGTGAGTCGGTGAAAATCACCGTGGTGTCTGTACATGTTGTGGTTGCTAGAGCGATTGCCAATTCTTCTGCGGCGTCTGAATTGAGTGCGTTGATCGTGGCTGACATTATTTCTCAGCCTTGAGAATCGACGACGCTGAGAGCGTACGCGTTTCTATGCGGATACTTGGGCGCGTCAGTGCAGCGGGCGTCCGGGTCTTGCTTGAACTTTCGTCGAATAGCGTTAGCTCTTGCCTTGCGTCCACTTTTGTGGAAAGTAGGATGCATGTTGCGTGGAATAGGTGCGATGGACAGCGACTATCTAATGTACAGCGGGATGCGCTTTTTCCGGTCTGCATCGGCGATGAACGTGTCGCTGTAGTTGTGGTACCGGAGCACCGACCTCCCTGTGGGCGTCAGCTTGAGCCTCTCCGGCTGACTGTTATGCGCTTCGATGAGCCCTTGCCACGTGCTGTGGACGCACATCTTTAGGAGACGTGTGGTAGAGGCCATTGGCGGAATTCCCAGGGCTACTTTAGTGACCTTTCTTATCATGATATTAAGTTTCTCAATTTCAGTGGTTTGCAAATTCAGGTACGGCGTGCCGTACGTAATGTGGCTGGTGAACAGAGCTTGCATTATACGTAGCGTGTCGTGCTCTTTGAGTCCGTTTCGTTGATTCGCAATCCTCTTGACGAGGTGCGTGAGTTGTGGTAGTGTCCGTTGGAGTCTCGGTATGGTGGCAGCTCCCGAATCATCCTTGTGGATGTGAACTCGAAGCACTCGCAGGGTCTCGACTTTTGGAATTAATGTCCCTTTCAGCGTTACGCTAGGGTCGGGCTCGTCGTATGGAGGGAACTGCCTCTTGTTCTCGCTTTGAGGACGAGGTGCTCGGATTTCTCGGGGGCACAACAGAGACCGCAGTTTCTGAGATACCGTTCGATGGCATCTACGGCGGTTTGTAGGCGGGTCTCTTGTCTCCCAGTGTTTGAAGCCCTGGTCCAGAGCGTGATGTCATCAGCGTAGATCGCATGCCGTAAATCAGGTATTTCCTAAAGAATTTTTGGCAGATTGATCATAGCCACATTGAAAAGTAAGGGCGAGATGACCGAACCCTATGGCGTTCCTTTTTTCCGTAGTTGGAAGCTTTTGCTGCGGATGTTGCATATGCCCACAGTTGCTGTACGGTCAGTCAAAAAGTTTCTGACATACGTGTAGGTTCTAATGCCGCAGCCAACGCCTTCGAGGTTGTTGAGGATAGCGTCGTGGCTGACATTATCGAAGGCCCCTTTCATGTCGACTCCGAGTATGGAGTACTTTCTTCGATGGGTGAGGTGATCAAGGAGGTCTTCTTTGAGTAGTAAGAGCACGTCGTGCATCGAAAGGTGCTGCCTGAAGCCAAACATGGTGTCCGGTAGGTGTCCACTATCTTCCAGGTACTGCGTTAAGCGGTCGTGCACCATGTGTTCCAACAGCTTTCCCACGCACGAGGTGGGAGAAATCGGGCGTAGGTTCTCGATGCCGACTGGTTTGTTAGGCTTAGGGATCATTGTGATTTCCGAGTGCTTCCATACTGCAGGTTGCTCTCCTTTATCCCAGCAGTCGTTGTAATATCGGAGAAGAGCCCTCGTGGTCTGGTGAGGTAAAAAAATAGGTGTAACCCTAAAAGGCAAGCAGAGAGCAGAGTGGGTCAAAGAACAAACCGGTGTTAAAGGCATCATTGTTGAAAAGAAGAAATGGACATGAGTCAGGCACGTAGCACGTAGGCTGGTCATAATTGCTGATCATTAAGGGTAACTGATTGGATTCCCAAGAAAGCAGGGGTCTTGTTGAATACCACGAGGGAACTGATGCCGTTGTGCCAGTGGTATTTAATTGAGCACTGGCGTTGTTTCTCTTGCAAAACGGCCTTCTATAAAATAACTTCTTGACCCTTCAAACCAAGCGCCTTCTCTTGGTGCGTTCAGTATAGCGGCCACAGTTTCACAGTCGCTGCACGACAACCACGTGGTGGGCTAATTGAGTGTTTCCCACACGCTTGCCAGAATACAAGTACGAACTACTGGAAGTGCCTTGCCGGCAAATTGTGTTGTTACGTAAAGACTTGCTGAAATTTTCAGTGACGGGAAACACCGCCTAGTAGACTAACCAGACTTATACAGCCCATCGAGCCACCTCGCTGGCAGTTTCAGAAAATTTAAATGGACTTGTTGGGGCCATTCCTGACCTCGAGCTCGAGACACAAATGCATCATCGTAGCTAGTGGCTGCCTCATCTACTACGGCGAAACATAGGCTCGGCCCAAAGGCAGCTCATAGAAGGTAGCAAAACATCTCGTCAATAACATCGTCCTGCGTCACGGCACCTCGGAGGTTTTTATGACGGACTGAGGTACAAAAAATTCACGAAGGATTAGGTGCGCCACTTATAATAAAAAAATCGCAGATGTGACGTGGCAGCAGAATGCACAGCACCGGGTTTAGTGGCGGATTATGGGAGAAGACTTTGCCGTGCCGTGGGCGTAGTCAGGCTGATGATGATCTGTCTAAGTGAAAAATTACTGACGTAACTATTTGTATGTTAATTAGAGATATGTAGGCACATTCAAGTGTCAACGGTGCCTTGCAGCAGGTTACCTATAACATGGTATACTTTTTCCGGCTGAGAAAAAAAGCACGCAAAAAATAATCCAGCTAACTACGTTTCCACTCCCAAACAGTTGGAGCGTGTTATCAAGTTGCTGCCTGGCAGTGATCATCTCTAAGCGCACTGCTTCCTATTTCGCCCTGCCGTCTGATCATGTGTTATTTTTTAAGCTTCGCGAATTTAATTTTTAGACGATAAAGTGAAAATGATGTTAGTACAGTATTAAAATACCTCAATTAGATGTTACTTGAAGATTCCTTTGACACTTTAGTGATTACTGAAGTATTTATTTAGTTTAGCATACCTAATTACCTAGCCGAATGTTGTTGAAGCAGGTTGATTGATATGTGGGGTTAAACGTCCCAAAACCACCATTTGATAATGAGAGACGCCGTAGTGGAGGGCTCCGGAAATTTTGACCACCTGGGGTTCTTTAACGTGCACCCAAATCTGAGTACACGGGCCTACAACATTTCCGCCTCCATCGGAAATGCATCCGCCACAGCCGGGATTCAAACCCGCGTTCTTGAAGCAGGTACTGTTTATATATATATATATATATATATGTATATATATATATATATATATATATATATATATATATATATATATATATATATATATATATATATATATATAACGTTTAATATTTCCTTTTAACTAAACGTCTAAGTTTTGCCAAAGGGGCAAAGCGATGAACGTAATAACAACATACACGGAAGTTATACGAATCAAGGGTAGCGATTCTAGGAGCAATAGTAATTGAAGTAGACATGCGCTTGCTAAGTAACCAAGTTCCCGGCGGCGCTGTCAGAGTAGATGACAACAACAAGGCTCGTGCGCAGTGACGGCGTTGAGGAGAATTGCCTCCCGTGGGCAGCGCAAGCTGCTGCTAAGGCTATACGTCATGTGTCGCCGCTGGTGGCAGTTTGTTATGTGTAGAGCAATTCTATATGTGGTGAGGCCCTCATTCGGGTTTGCTCGGAATGGTAGTAATGCAAGGCCCACATCGCGAAATTAATTACG
The DNA here is from genome assembly GCF_043290135.1 of Rhipicephalus microplus. Lineage (NCBI taxonomy): Eukaryota > Metazoa > Arthropoda > Arachnida > Ixodida > Ixodidae > Rhipicephalus > Rhipicephalus microplus. The sequence goes on along the minus strand of NC_134710.1, from coordinate 350,841,677 downwards.
TATTAAATGACGTGTATAAATTAAAGGCAGCAAATACAGTATTCAATAGAAACACTGGTGAATTTAATTAAAACACATTTCACTCGATGACAGCGACAACCACCTTGTGGTCATTGAAGTATGTTGGCCATGACTCGCAGTGCACTTGTGACACCACACTATTTCTGAACACAATATCTGGAGACGTGTTGAAGCGTGTAGTTGGCTGTGTGAAGTCAGACAGGAAGTGAAGTCTAAGTTATGCACCGAGAAACGCCACGACCCACCCATTTTTACATCAAACACATTCAGTTGAAGTCCCCTGTGACGATCACCGGCACATTCTCTTCGCACACCCCACTGAAGTTGAGGAGCAAGGGCTTGACGATGTCGTTGCTCGAGGTTCTCGGGGAGAGGAAGACTGCTGAAACAATCAAGCCGTGTGATGTTTTGACGGCACATGCATCACCACAAGTCACCTGTGGCAGCGAGTTGAGTTGGTATGGAACACTGCATGGTAAAAGCGTTATCCCGCTGAAGCATTTTTAAAATGGAATTTTAGCTGCTCGGAGGTTTTGTCGTTTCGCGAGACTGGTGCACTTGAATGCTGACAGTTCGGCGGCAGTATCCATCCACGTTTTCGTGAGGCATGGTAGAGGTACCTGACAGACGACATGATCGTGCGAGATATCAGCGGCGTGCGGGGGCAACAATCATACGTTCATGCTAAACATTGCCAGTGTGTGTGGTGACTGAAGGGTGGCGAAGCACTTGATGGTAATTTTATGAAGTCGATGAGTTTACAATCAGTGAAACTCATCCGACAACGTGCAATTGGCGTTTTCTGTACCATAGTGAACAGTGAAGTTCTATGCTGCGTTTGTTATAAACGATCCTTAGACGAGCTTGTGTGCATGCTTAGAGATACACTGAAGAGGGGCAGCTGAAGAAACGGAGCAGCTGTGCAGCACTCGTACGCATAATTGGGCGTGAGTATACACACACCTTGTTTTGTTGTAACCTGAACTTTTGAAATGCGCGCAAAAGAGTTCGCCGACGTCTGCGGGCGAAGTGAAATGCACATGGTCGATAAGTGATGCAGACATGGACAAAAAGGGGAATGCGGTATTGGTTTGTCTTTGTCAGTAAATACATAGGACGGAGAAAACACAGTAAAAAGAATGACGAGACACGCATGTGGTTTTATGCCGTACCACGACTTTCAGATCGACCCCCACATAGCCCCGCCGCGGTGGTCTAGTGACTAAGGTACTCGGCTGGTGACCCGCAGGTCACGGGATCATATTCCGGTGGTGGCGGCTGCATTTTCGATGGAGGTGAAAATGCTCTAGGCCCATGGGCTCAGATTTGGGTGCACGTTGAAGAACCGCAGATGGTCTAAATTTACGACGCCCTCCACTACGGCGTCTCTCATTATCATATAGAGGTTTTGGGACGGTAAATCCTGCAAATCGAATCAAATCAATACATAAACATATACGTGAATGACAGCTGCAGTGACGAAGATGGCAGAAACCAGCCGAGACTGTACATATAACTGATATCAATATATTATTTGTTACTGATTGATTGATTATTATGCAGGGTTTAACGTCCCAAAACCACCACATGATTATAAGAGACGCCGTAGTGGAGGGCTTCAGAAACTTCGACCACCTGGGGTTTTTTAACGTGCACCCAAATCTGAGCACTCGGGCCTGCAGCAGTTCCGCCTCCATCAGAAATGCCGCCGCCACAGCCGCGGTTCGATCCCGCAACCTGCGGGTCAGCAGCCGAGTACCTTAACCACCAGACCACCATTGATTGATTTGTGGGGTTTAACGTCCCAAAACCACTATATGATTATGAGAGACGCCGTAGTGGAGGGCTCCGGAAATTTCGACAACCTGGGGATCTTTAACGTGCACCCAAATCTGAGTACACGGACCTACAACATTTCCGCCTCCATACCAGACCACAATGGCGGGGTATAGTAGATAATGAAGAGTGTACTTAAGGGCTAAATTTTCCGTGTTTGACGCAATATTATTGAGATCCAACAGACAATGATGCCAAGGAAAGTATAGGGGAAGTTATTAAACCCAATTAAACTGAAATTCAGAAGTAAGAAAAGTGGGTGAAAAATAACTTCTCGTGGGCAGGAGCCGAACCTGCGACCTTCGAATAACGCGTTCAATGCTCTACCACTGAGCACTGAGCTACCACGGCGGCTCGTACATGAATAATGTTGACAATAAATGAGGAAGGGAACTCGAAAATGTTCAAACAATTATTTAGACAACAGAATAATACCAGGCCAAAAGGAAACATCGCTTGAGAAGCAGGTGAAAGAAACATAAAGGGACATGTGGAAAATTAGAATCCTTACGAAATCATCACTGGATACCTACCATACTTTTAAGCTTGAAATTACAAGATGAAAGTTCTACGAATATTCTCGGGTAGTTCTTTGCTGTTTAAGGCCACAACGGGTGTATTGCGGACCAAGATGGGCCGAGTAAAATACGAAGGTAGAGACAGGTTATGGAGTACGTGGGAAGTGGATGAAGAAACAGCTGACATTTCATTATGTTCTCTAAAGGGCTCCAAGATAATGGCGCGAAATTTTTTTACTCATTGGGGTCAAGGAACAATGGAAGTCAAAATAGACTTCAAATGGGTAGAATAAACCAGGATGAGGCTAATTGAGTGGTGGTTACTATATAGGCGAGCAATATTCACATAGAGCTTTTATACTGACTCTTAACTCTATGGGAATTCAATCCTTCCACACATAGTGATTGAAGTTAACTCTATGGCTAGGTAGCGTGAGCCGCTGCCCGATTTAAAGGACGCAGGCGGATACACCCATTGATTCATCCATACACCACTTTTCTTGCAAAACTGGTCGCTCGTCACCCCACTCCCGCTTTCTGACTGCGCTCTCTCAGCACGTTGACGTGCCGTGCACGTGGTGCTGCCTCTTGCCCTGCACGTGCAAACTCACTCTTGATTTCTACGATGGCTTTAAGAAGATTTTAGGGATGTATAAAAACATTTTTACAGTGTAAATCCGGCGAGAATTTAGAGTGATTCGTCAAAAACCTTTGCCAGAATGAGCAATTATGCCGTCAAATTCGTTGTGTTTGAGCGAGTGCGTGTCGATGGTGGGTGAGTGGATTGGTCAAAAAATTTACAGGTGTCCGACAAGACTCTTGTGCATGGTGAAGAGCCGCATTTCTGTGACATCAATAGTGAGGTGATGGTGCGAAGGACCACTAAAACGGTCCTTCGCGCCATCACGGTGGCAGTTTTGCCGTCTCGGAGCTGTCAAGAAATGACCGCCGCATGTTTGCATGCGTTAAAATATATCGCTCGTATTTCAATTGCTTTGATGCAAAGTTCGTTGTCTAAGTTCAAATTCATTAGGAGGTCAGAGCGAAGAACATAAACTTTGGCCTGACTTTTTGAACCCCTGGCACCACTGCAACGTTGCATTGTTCCGTTTTAGAAGAGTTTCACTTTTGCCCATGTCTTAATCAGATAACAACGTCGTATTGCAAGTTCAATGCCAACTTGGATTTTTTACAGCTCCCTTTGAAAGCGTATTGATAAACAGAATAACGCAAGTATTTTAGGTATGCCTACTTCGACCATGCATGTTCCTGCAGTGCATGTTTTATTACGAATAATATATACGCCTGGTCACGCAATGTGTTCAATGATTCGAATGTCGCTTCGATTATTTTCCCAGCTCACTTGGTCTTCGTCATACTCTAGAATACCCAATACGATAGAGGATGTTTTTTTGTTCACCGAGACTGACGCCTGGAAACCTCTTCTTATTACTTTAAACCATCGACATTTTAATACCATCTTGGTTCTTTCTTGAGCTCGTTTTCAAAGTGGTAACGGTAGATCACCTGCATATTGGCTTATTGAAAGATATAATATTTTACAAATCAAAACTATGATATCGTTAGGAATCACGCAGTGGTGTGAGACTGAAGAATACTTCTGCCAACTAGGGTTTTATACCATGCACCTGAATCTCTTTCAAGTGTAAGGTGTGAATACGACAATGGATAGAGGGTGCGCACGCACCGAGTGCCACTTCTCTTTAGAAAAAGTGGTATTCCATCGTACGCTTGAAATATGCAAAACCAACATGCCCTCTCTGCCAATCTTATAGCTATACTTTAGCCGAGTGTTACTGCATTTCGCTCCCATCGAAATGGAGCTTGCGTATGCATGAACCAAAGTCACGACTTCGATCTTAGCATCACAACACTTCAGTATGCAAACTTACTGGTGGGGTTTCTCGCAAGATTTATACGTATAAGCGCCCAGTGTGAACACCCAGCTCAAATCTGTTTACATTGAGTGGCGACGAGAAGTATGCCGCCATCAGCTGAATAAAACAAATAAAGGGCTGAAGGTACGGTTTTTTAACCGGGGTGTAATAAACTAGCAAGCTCCGCCACTGTCGCATTACAAATGGCCAGTGCGCAATTTAAAAATGTACAGCGGCTGTGCATTGCCGTAGCTTCAGTTCACAAAAGCCCCTTCTTTTGTTATGATTCCAGGCATCACGTTCGCCTCAGTTAATAATTGGTTATACTGTGCACAACAAGAATTCTTCAAAGTGACGAGACCGGGGAAGTATCAGCGAAATACCATTATCAACTCTTGACGCCGTTGCTCCTCGCACAGCTTGCATTAGAAATGGTAGAACATGGCGGGAGTTTTTAGCTTTTGTCCTTTTTGAACTTTTGTAGCAGCTCGCAATGCAGCACGAATGCGTGCCTGCTTTCTAAGATGACAAAAGAGCGGCACTAATAGCGTGCAAAATGCGAGATGAAAGACCCAAAGAAAACGTTTTCCAAGCGGGCAATGGGAAAAAAGAGCAAGCACAGGCCGTCCGAGAAAGCGGAGCGTTGCCCTCTTTCACTAGGGCGGCGAATAGCACTCCAAAAGTTTTATCTTTAGAGGGCCTCAATGATTGCACCAGCGGGGGCACCCTATTCCAGGCCTGTCGATAGGGCACCCTAGGCACCCTATTGAGCCTGTCTATATATTGTGCTTCCGATGCCTCAATTGGGCACTCTAGGCACCCTATTGAACCTGTCTTTCCTATACATAACGAAAGCCGCGCATGGTGGTGCTTCGACTATGAACAGGCAGCGCCATCTTTGGTAGAAATGTAGAAATCGGGGATGTATATCGCGCGTTCTGCCTTCTCGCAAATGCGCTGCCGCTCGCTTACGTGCTCGTGCTGAAAGCACGTGGTACGTTTCAGTCACCTCACAATGTACCTCCTGGAATGCGGCTTCATAAACATCTTCGAGCTGGACAAGTACGTCCGAGAAGCAAATCTAACGAAAGCTCGTCAGTCAAGTTTATGATGGGGAGCAGACGATAGTAGACGAGGACGCTCGAGTCACTTCGAAATGCATTTTCAGGTCCTCCATGACAATACCGTGTACGACGTATGCCTTGAGGAAGTCTCATTCTGCCGACATGAAGCTGCATACTCTATCGGTATGCCGTGTTGACATTTACGGAAACCATATATTTGTTGCTTTCATGTGATATCTAGCAGAAGCAGCCATGTACTCTCGACTACAAACGATTGTGGCGTGCTAAATAAAAATAAAAACTAAAGTTATATGGCTTTGGCATTAAAATGTACGAGAAGTTTTAGTCATGTCCTCCGTGTCACGGGAGCAGGACCCGCTGACTTCACCACGAATCAGCAAGCTGAGCTTTAACCACAGCGAGTGAAGTTGAAGTGGTCGCCTGTTTTTTTTTCTGACCCTTGTGCCATTATTTCTTTATAATTCACATAAGAGGCTGTGCTCGCCGCTCTGACTTGCTGGGAACTGATACAGCTTTACACGTAGAGAGCTTCCATTGTTGTTGTCTGCATTGTTGTGGCCGCCCACAACACAACAATACTTCAGACCTCGCCGACGCTTCTATGGGGCCACTTGTTTCATCGCGGAAAGGCAACTTCACACAGCGAGCGTCTCGTTTTAGTGCGCCAAGCTGACGGCACGGCGCCGAAGTTTTCCGCGCCGACTGCAGAACGCATTCTGCTCGTGTCGAACGCGCTCCCGTTTCGGCGAAACACGCTGACTCACCTGCGCTGTCTTCTGCGCCTATCCCCAATTTTTCCGGACCTCGCCGCCAGAGCCGGGTGCGGCGTTGTCGTCACTCCGCGAATTTGAGCTTGATTTTTTTATAGGGCAGGTTATTTACAGGTCGTTGCAGTGAAGGTGCTTTGAGCCAACCCGCTATCCTTTCCCTCCTCCTTTTTGTCAGTGAATGCCTCTCTTCTGACCAAGCGAGCCGACCACGCTTGCCATAGGTGTTTGGATTTGAATCGCGGAGGAAACCTATGTGCGGACGAGAGTGACGTTAGCAAGGGTTGGGCCGAAGTGCCATAAACTAGCGGTGGTGAAAGGTGGGAACTAGACACGAAGTGCAGGCTTTAAGAGAGTTCGCGCGTGCTGCTCTTTCGGTCCGGCCAGTCATCAACAACGCCACATGGAGGATGGGTAGACGGGGAGAGAAAGCAGTGTGCAAAACACAGGAAAATAGGTTAGTGTCAGTGGTGTTTGGTCTGGGCGCACGCGAACGCGCGCCGCCTCCGAGCCGGGAGGAGAGAAAAAAACTTCAGACAGGCCGACTAGGCGAGGATCATCGAATCGTAAGCACGGTAGCACGTGACAAGTTCCTACGATGAATGTTACGCACGAGTACCAATATTCTGCCAAAGATTCTTACCTGCCTGTTTTCATCCCGTTGAACAACACCTAATATCTGCACGTCAACCTTTTATCTGCGTTAGGCACTTGACTCATGGCAGCGCCCAGTATAACATAAAGAGGTATGTGCTTAACGTGCCGAACAACGTGGCCAACACTGTGCAGTGCCGGCCACAAAACGTGCCCAACTGCGCTGCCTTCGACGTACCCATCATGCGCAGGCTCGTTTACAAGCGTTTCCACAGAAATGGTCGTGCCAAATAACGCCCCGTTCACAGCCCAGCAAGCTCCTCTAGCATCATTCACTTGGTGGGTATGGTGGTGGTTTTTTGCTTCTGTGTCGACGTGGAAGATTTGTTGTATTCTATCCCGCATAATGAACTGTTCATTGCAACAGGGAGTGTATTGAAAACTAAGGCGAGATATTGTTTCAGAATGAGCATCAGTGTTGAAGACTGTGTATCTCTTCAAGTTGCTCCTTTTGACAGCATACTTTCTGTGCAGAAACATTGTATCTATGTCTGTAAGTGGGTGGCACCGATACTGCGTAATATATTCTGTTGAAGAAAGAGGCATAAGATGGCGCTTTCAATCATTACAACGTTCTTGATGTGTGCAGATATGCGAATGAACCTTTAGTTGTTTTAAAAAAACAAGATTTTGGTGATTTGAGCAATTTCTGAGATTTAGCGTTTTCCGTGAGCTCTTCGACGCTTTCCGTCCGCTGGGACAAAGCTTGTCATTCTCTCATGAGCTTCCATCACAAGGACGCTACCAATATTTTGATGTAGAGCTTAGCTAGGTTGCACTGCCATGTCTGCTTAGTGCCTACGCATTTGCACTCTCATGTCTGCTAGGCCTGTAACCATCACTCCCGGAAGCCTTTGCAGACCGTTCAATTCCACCCATTTACAGACCTTAAAGCGAGCACTTGTCTGACTTGTTTGGGGTTCTGTGCTACAACAGTCTTGCGAAAAATAACCCGAACCAGCTTCTGGCAACAAGTGCAACAGCTGCGGTTTTCATCATATACGTGGGGCAAGTGAGCGTGAGGCATGGGACAGGGAGGGCAACTGCTTCAGGTTACCTATGAGGGAGTGGGCGCAACGTCTGCCCCTTACACTGACCAAATACAGTGGAGGGGGGCTGTAATAAACTTTCACTCCTCCCTTTCTACTTGAAACAGAACCTTACTCACGCTTATGGTCTTCAGGGTACACAAAAAAGTTTCTTTTTCTAGTGCAGAGTCGATGCTCCTGAAGATAAAAGGAAAAAGTAGGAGCTACGAAATACTGAACAGAGCCATAAGACCCGAAGTGTTAGCTTACATCTATAAGGTGACGCACAATCCCAAGATGTGGCTATCGTCATATCAGTGCCCAACGAGTTTTCGAACCTTGGTACACGCGTAGCTAGTGGGGCAAAAAAGAAAGTGTCTTGTGAAGAAATGCTCATCAGGAACTACGCCGAGGCCGTCGTGTATCATTTGGCGACGAATTGCTGGAACTGTCATCTCGGACACATGAGCTGATGTATCAATGAACGATCACGTGAGCATAAAAAGTTGATAATTTATATGTGGGGTTTAACGTCCCAAAACCACCATATGAATATAAGAGACGCTGTAGTTGAGGGCTCCTGAAATTTTGACCACCTGGGGTTCTTTGTCGTGCACCAAAATCCGAGTACACGGGCCTACAAGGCTACAACATTTCAGCCTCTATCGGAAATGCAGCCGCCGAAGCCGGGATTCAATTCCACGACGTGCCGATCAGCAGCCGAGTACCTTATCCACTAGACCACCACAGCCGGGCCACTGAATATGGGATCTACCTTTTTTTTGCAATGTGACAGCTAGGATATCACGTGCAAAGTGGGCGGAAGGTATTCAAGTCCAAAGCCACTCAGAAATTCATGCCATTCGAGCAACAAATCCAAACGGACCTGAACTACAGTACTGGATACTTCACGGAACTTCCACGCACAACTAAACGCAACGTGTGCCGTTCGGGGGTAGTACGATTTACTTCTACTCATCGCAAGCTTTTCTCTGACATATGTCAGACCGAAATGGCATCATTTACTGAGCAATAGGCAGGCGAAATGACAAAAAAGAATGCGTACAAAGGTAAATGACTAATGCCTATGCTCCAAGCTTTACGCTGACCGGCTACCCTAATCTCGTTTTGAAAATACCATTGGAAGTTCATGCTGTTTATGCATCAATTACACGATTCATTCGGTATAATCGCTGTCATTTTTCTATCTTGAGGACCGAAAGGGATCCGTCACTGATACTTTCTGGAAGTTTCCACATACACCTCCTTCACTCGCTGGCACTTGCAAGCAATGGGGGCGTGTAGCAGACTTGGAGACGATGATTCGTAGCACACCAGTTGAAACTGAAGTGTCGGCAAGTGGCTCCCCACGGCGCTGGCTGTGCATTAGTGCAGTGGAATGTTGCGCCGCATGTAGGTGCTGAACGTTCTCCATACTACCACACTATGCTTTGGCAACACGGCGGAGCACAAGCCATGAGCACTTGAAGGCAGAACTACCCACTGTCACCTGTCACCAAGTACCGACATTCGCGCCTTGATAACAGATGATAGTGGCGCGAATGTCACCAAGGCGTGACGTTCTCCCGTTGACATCGTTGCCTTTATGCAGTCCTTACTGCAGCAGTCCTATTAATCGCTGCTATTGCACTCGAAGCAGAAAGCAACATATAAATACCGGTGGTGCGCATGGCAGCAGCACGAATAGAATAACGAATCTTCACAAGCTTAAAAAAAAAGCGAGTGGCGAGAAACCGAACTGCATCCACTTGCGGCATCTCGATGCCAGACAGGAATACTGGCCGCACTAACCTAACTGCACCGTGATGCATTCGCTCCCCATCGGCGCTTTTTAGTGCTACAGCGTATAATCTGACTACACTGCTTCCAGATGTCTGCACCTACTTACCTCGCCAACCAAGATGCGAGAGTGAATATATGAAAGACGTAAGGCGCGTTTTGAAGCCTCGTGCAAATGCAACAGTAGCGTAGTATATAGAGAGTCGGGCAGCTATCATAGAGGACTGATAGGTTCTAGGTTCGACTCCGTGTGACTGAACTGGCTCTTCTCCTTTATTCTCGGATTCATGAGCATATATTTATTCAAAGTCGTATTCTTGACGGAATTACGTCAATGAAGTCTTGGCGGGCGCTGGCATCAAACAATTTGTGTTATACAGAAGGGCACAAATTGTGTTAAAATAACAGGCAACTGCCTGGAACATGAAATGAGATGACGGCACAGATAGAAAGATTACCCCTCTAAGTGACAAGAAGCAACCGCATTGTTCACGTGAGCAGTGGAGATATATTTTTGTTTCTTCATTAAAAATCGCGAAAATAGCCTGTAATAGCATCTGGTGGCCGAAACGTCAATTATTCGAGCTGCCCTGTCACGTGGGCGTAAACTAGTGTACGTGGTCAACCATTTTTCTGCTAGTCTTAAAATATTATTTTATTTTTTATGTAAAAGATGTTACGCTATAAAAATCTACTTATAGACCTGCGTTAGTAGTGCGCAATAAAATGGCGCTGCCTTCACATGGCGTAATGACCCCAAGATCGTCAGCGGGCCTTCAGAAACTTTTCTACGTGCTGATAAAACTGAACACGCAGTTTTCAGGTCGCTAGATTTTGGTGTCGCTAGGCTTTTTATCTACACTTTTACTCAGAACTGACTGGCAGTGATGTTTTCGGTGAGTTGACTTGTCTCGTGTGTCGGGAGAATAACAATGACGGGACAAGCCGTCCACAGCATGGGCGCATCAACCTTGGACGCAGGTGCACGCAACGTGGTAAAATACAGAGAAGCTGTATTAAGCCATTTAGGCCCGTATTCACAAACGCTCCTTCACTCAAGGGCTCCCCTCGACTTGACGAAGTCAAGGCGGAGCGTGCTCTTACACTCAAGGAGTCGATGTGTTTCATGAACGCTACTCGAGGGCTCCTTCGCCAAGGGACGACTGGAGAAACGCTCCTTCACTTGACTTACGCAAGACGCATCTGGTAGCGAGGGTATGTGATAAAATACTACATTAAATAACAAAAATTCAGGTTGAAATACTTCGGATAGGTTAAAAAATTGTCGACTGTCATGAAATGTGTATACGGTGGAAGTATTAAGCGAGATTTCAAATAATATAAGCTAGTTTCGATATCAGGCAGGCACCATATTAGCCAAGCCACGCCAGAGCCGAAGCCGCCAGGATTAGAAGCCGGTTTTGCGAAGACTCGTTTGCACGCGTGAACGAAGTTTTGTTGCACCTCGTGTCGTGGTGCCGTAGTGACCAACGGTGCAATGTCTTTCAACGATGACCGTGGCGTCGCGCGTGACGGAAGGAAGACCACCGCAACGCGGTTCGTGTTCACGCGTGAGGAGCGTGAACTGCTTCTCAATCTGGTGACGCGGCACAAGGCAGTTATCGAAAACAAGAGAACTGACGCGATCACCAAGCGCGCTAAGGACAGTGCCTGGGAAAAGCTGACGAGCGAATACAACAGCCAACCAGGCATTCGTCGCGTTACGGTGGCACAGCTGCGTAAGTTGTGGGACAATGAAAAGTCCAAGTGGAAGAAGAAGCAGTCAGAGGAAAAGCGAAACTTGTATGCCACAGGTAAGTTTACGTTTGTTTACTACTTACTGTAAGCGGGGAGTTTCGAATTGCACTAAGTTAGCAGGCCTCAGGGGCGTAGTGTTTGCGTATGGGGGTCATATATGACTTTTCAAATTGCGTCTCTTGCGTAAGCTATCCGAAAACGCCCTAATAAGGGCATAGGTTCCGCTCTGAATTATATGTCGTAAATAAATGTGTACCTGCAAGAATTGTGCGAATCATAGGCGTGCACAAGGTTTTCCTTCAGGGGAAGGGGGTGACGGATTTTCGCTTGCAGAAACATTTTTTTAAATAGCATCACGTCGTCACCATTCATTTCTTTTTTCGGCAAAATCTTCCCGCACTTTTTTTTGCCATCGGGTGCCAAGTGTGTCACTTAATTACGAATTAAGAAATGCTTTTGCTCAGTTTGAACGTGCTTTGAACTCTATATACATATATATTATATATAAGTGCAAGTTTCGGTTTCTTTGTCAGTATTACTGTGTATTTTTGCAGGACATAATTTTTTCTCCAACTTAAATCACTGTACAGTTTTTTCTCTTAAATTCTTTTCTTGTATTTACTGATGTATATTTCTCTATTTACTTTGTACTAGCCCCTCTTACTCGATTCTGTATTGGGCTTTGAAAGGTTTGATGAATAAATAAATAAATGTGTAGTAGTAGTAGTAGTACATTAAATAGTTATCTGTGTACCATAAATTTTCACTGCCTATTTCTCTCGCATATGCGTTGTCTTCCTTAAGCACTTTCTTCGTGCTGTTTCTTGAAATTTCAATGTATCTACGTAACAACATTTTTGCACCTTAGGGGGCGGGCCATCTCCCTGCCGGCCAATGAGCCCCTCATTGGCGCTTGGTGGAGCGGCGGCATCACACATGGGGGACACGGCTCCAGAACCCGTATGACAGCGATGGAGTCCACCTCAATCAGCCAGTGCTTTCTTTATCGCCGTCGCGGATTTTCGAGAGCATGCTCACTGGTAGCCAAGACAGCACGGAAGAGCTGCTTGGTAAAAGACGAATGGGCAAAAGTTGTCAGGTGTAGCAACAGTCGTGCTGCTATATTGCATCAACTTATGCATGTATACAATGTGGGAGGTGTTGCGTTTCAATGTTGTTTTGTTTTGTGACTAATGCCTCTGTTTCTACCATTTGCATATCCATTTTACTAAAATTTACGTGTACAAATAATTTTCATTCTCATTAAAAGAACATGCCATGGTGTTAACACAAAGTAATGATATGTAACAAGCCTGCTATTACTCTTTTAAAACGTTCCTAGCATAATTTGACGTGGTTCAGCAAGTTTTTGTGTGACACATACAGTCCACATCATGGGTGGCCTTATAATAAGCCCAATTTTGGAATTGTATTTCAACTTTGCTTTTGTGTGCAGATGCCCTTTTCCCAGCGCCACTTCCCGACAGCAAGAGGCTGACTAGCCCACGAGCTAGTACTCTTCATTTTCCAGGGATAGAATTTGCCAATTGATTCAATATTTTTGCTACAACTGAAGCTCATATTCGTGAAGGACAGTCGCTTTCTTTATTGTGTTTGTGTCTGATACCGTATGCATGCACATGAAGTATCTGTCACCATGTGTGATTACTGGTAAGGGGCTTGTATGCTTGCAGAGTGGCGGTGTTGCATGCCACCAGCTAACATTATTAATTTTCATATTTACAACTGTTATTACTTTTTATATTTCCATCACGTACTGATTTGTTAAAAATGTCACGTGTTCATGTAGAAGCATGGAAACACACAAATATTTGTGCCTGTACCATAAAGAGGCTTTTCTGATTACATCGCATGTCAGCAGAGCACCAGTTCTGCTTCTTTTGTATGTGCAGACACAACCAATTTCATGCCATGGCCAGCTGTTGGAGTCACCAAGAGCTATGGGTTTGCCGACATCGGGAGCACAGGCGCCGCTAGTCATGCGGCCCAACTGCATGCAACTATAAAAGTGCTGGCGACATGGCTTCCCGGGTTGTGTGACTCACATAAAACAAGAATATTGAAGATAAGATATTTCTACACTTTTATGTAAAATTAAGCCTGTCTTTTGCATGAAATATGTGGTTAACGTATATCACACACTTCAGAAAAAGGATGTGGGTAAAGTTATTTTAAATAAAATGCTGCTGAGGTATTCCGCAGTAAAGCTCTCTTGGCTACTGCCATAGCGATATTGAGGTTGGACAGAACAGTATTATGAATTATGTGTGCAAGTAACAGGCCGGGCATGACCCGGATAAATTGCCACACTTCTCTTTTACTTGCAGGCCTGGTGCGTGATATAAAACGTGCTTGTATTTATACTTGCAGCAGCATCTAACAGTCATGCTGACACTGCTTACACGTGTTACGTTTCCCTACCTTGTGCAAGTGTATTGTGTGTGTGCAGACGAGACAATTCAGCCACAACTGCGATCGAGCGAGGGTGCTGGTTCCCCAGGACCTCGGGCTACACAGCCACCTACGGAAGGTGCTTGCGCAAGCTGTCCCTCTCACACCTTGGCAGTAGTTGCTCATGGAAACGAGGAGTCATGAACAGCAGCAGCAGCTCCAGAAGAAAATGGGGAAAATTAAGTTGGTGCAGGAGAACGCCAATGGCCGAAATCAACGCGAAGCCGCCTAGCAGCCGTAGAGCGTGTGCTTGCCCCAGAAGCTACGGCCCGAATGGAGGAACTGAAAACTGATGAGCAGCGCAAGGCACAGCTGCATGCCCTGGAGCTGCGCTTGCTGAGCTTGCGTAAGCAGCAGCTCTTGCACCAACGAAAAATGCACAGGATGCAAATGCATCGGGAGCAGGAGCTGCATAAAATGCAAGTGCAGCTGTTGGAGCAGCAGCTGGAGCAGCAAAAATGACGCTTCAACATCGAGCGCCAGAAGCTCCTTTTTGAATTACAGGAAACACAGCAGCAGCAGCGCATAGAAACCCAGCCGGAACAAAAATAAAGCATGTGTGCAATCTCACACACCTGATGCTTTTATTTAAAAGACATCTGCAACAGCTCCATGTGTGATAAAAAATTTTCATTGTTGCGAGTCAGCAAGGATGAAAAGAACACCTAAAACGTGACGAATTGAGGAACGTTTCAGCATGCTCCCGTATGTGAATATGCATAGATTTTCCAATCTGAGGTTGTTGGTCTACTCAAAAGAACATGTTACACAATTTATTCATTAGGCGAGGTAAATGCATGAGTAATCAGCCGCATTCGGCATCGAGATCCAAGTAGGGTGTCGGCTTTGTTCACCACATCAGGCTGCTGCCGCCTTAAGTGTTGGGGGATAATCACAGGTGGTGGTTCCGCGTCTTGCCTTAGGACTGCAAGGTTGTGTAGGGCCGCACAGGCCGTTGTAATGACAGCGGAGCGCTCCGCCAAGTTTTGTAGCCCCATGTCTAAACACGGGAAGCGACGTTTCCACACGCCAAAGGCCCGCTTGATCGTGTTTCTAGTGCGCATGTGAGCTGCTTGATACCTATGCAAAGAAATCAATGTCGTATTACTGTATGTATTAAACGATACACTTGAGTATTATAGCCAGGCCACTAGTCAAAACTGTTGCTGCTAATATACCGATTCTATTGTAACATGAGATATATTCAGGGCACAAAAAACGATACATGTACCACGCTTATTGTAATAAAAGTCTTCAAGCGCGATAGGTAGCACACACGTACACGTTTTGTTCTGGAGATGAAAGTTAAAGGGTTATACAGGCGTACTAACTGGCTCTCAGGGCTGTGCGGTGGCGGGTCAGCCATCGGTGTCATGAGGAAAGACGTGCAGCGGTATCCAGCATCGCCAAGTAGGAGACCCGGTACTCGTTTTTGTTTCGTACAGAACGCGTGCACGACTGTTGTAAAAAATACGACTGTCATGGACTGATCCCGGCCAGCTCAAAACCACGTCGTATAATTGTAGCTTTGTCCCTGCAATCACCTATTGAAAATGCAATACATGTTATACTGTGTTTTTGTGCTGAAGCAGCCGTCTACTACGAACGTACTTAATGCCTGCATGATCTTGTTTCAGTGCAGTAGTATTCACTTTTGTTTCAGACTGCAAAGCTACAATCATAAAAATTTAAAGCTATTCCATTTGTAGGCCAATATCAGCTGCATTCACGGGACAGGCGTCATCGCAGACGAAACACTCATGAAATATATGTGACGCTATTCGGATCGCTGCGCAGCCAGCACTCGCACGAGAGGGGTGAATTACCACTGCAACCAAAAACTTCAGTCCCCCCCCCCCTTCCACTCCACCCCTAGCATTGCAAATAGGACCTGGGCCTGCTCGCTCATCTCGCAAATTGCTTAGCGCGGACTGAAGGAGGACCGCGAGAGAACTTGTGATGTTTGGTGTTGTAGCAAGCAATCCGTGGGTTTCAATCGCGATTTGGTCTTTCTTTTGAATACAGCTTTACTGGGTTGCAAACAAGCTAAACGAAATAATAAAAAAACGCCGCGTTCTTAAAATAGCATGCACGGGTTTTTATAATCGAATTGTCTACCATGAAGTTTTTCTTTTGCTAATATGCAGTTCATGGAATCCCTTGTGCAATGTTAATGTTGAATTACTACATTTTAGTAGTACTGCAAAGCTTTCAACGTTAGCAGCGAAGAATGAGCAAGTTACCTAAACATTTATGAAGAAGTACCCCTTTCGGTTGCGGTAAACTTCGCCATTCGGCCCACCAGGTGGTTTGATACGGACGTGGGTGCAATCTATGCACCCTGTCACACCGGGAAACTTGGCGATCCGGTCGAATTCCACCATCGTCTCACGGAACCCGTCATCAGAGTTAGGGAAATTCACGACAGCCGGGAACAAGTGCTTCGCGATCAGCCGTGACACACGTATGATGACGTGACTCACCGTCGGCTGAGACACATTCACCAAGTCGCCCATCACTACTTGAAAAGTACCCGCTCCATAAAAGCGCAGCGTAATCAGAAGCTGCATCACAGGTGGAAGAGGGTGGTCACGATTGCTGCAGCTCTCCTCAAATGGCAAGCACTCAAGTAGCTTTTTCACGCTGCTCTTGGTGAAGCGATAGCGCGCGAGAAATTCACTGTCTGTGGAGTGCTCCATGAGGTTCAACCGGTCTCTCAGTTGTTGGCGTGGTATGCTTACACAGTCCTCCACGTCGCGAAACAGCTCGTCAACGCGGAGAACATAACCGACGAACGACGCGTAGTCCGCCATGATACTTGGCTCGAGGGACGATTCAAGGTAGCTCAATCGCTACCTTGGAAATCTTGAGGAAACGCCCAAGGTTTTCTCAAGTGAAGGAAGCGTTTCAAGTGAAGGGCGGTTTGTGAATGGAAAAACGCCACTAGAGGAGCGTTTCGAGTGAAGGGTTGAGTCGAGGAGCGTTTGTGAATACGGGCCTCATAGGCCCGTATTCACAAACGCTCCTTCACTCAAGGGCTCCCCTCGACTTGACGAAGTCAAGGTGGAGCGTGCTCCTCCACTCAAGGGGCCGCTGCGTTTCATGAACGCTCCTTCACACTTCCTTCGCCAAGGGAGGCCTTGGAAATGCTCCCTTCACTTGAGTGAACTGTATGCGCCGAGAAAAGCGCCTGATAACGAGAGTATTCGTAATTGTGTTTAAGAAATGCCTATTTATGTACATTAAGAGAACGCCTTTTCTAGTTATTCTTTTTTCTAAATTGACATTACAGCAAAATACGTGCATTTAGAGTGGTAGTGTTGTTTCCCTATGCCTTGTGCTGATAGAGTTAGCGAAACCCTCCTTCAAGTCTGGCAACAGTCGGACCCAGGCAGCTGAACGAACAGCTGATGGCATTTCGTCTGCTGCTGAACGTGTCTACCTGCTTGCTTTATTTTGTCTTGTATGCGTCTATTATTTGCAGTTTATATTTACGGTAGTGTTTGTGTGTGTGTCGTTGGAGAGCCTACTTTTGCCGGGGTGACTAACGAACTACGTGAGTGATGACAGGAAGCGAAATAGAAGGTTTGTTGCTTTGTTTACTTTCGCCTTGCTGAGAGCATTCTGATCACTCACGTAGCTACCGAATGTATACCGCGGTGGAATGAGTATTTTTTACTATATATCACAGTATGTTGGCGTGCTTTTAGCACTCACCACCGTATTATGTGTAAGGATTACTCGTACGTAAATTCATTCTCACTGCGAGAGTACGTCCACAGTTCCTAATTTCAGGGGCCTGTGCAATGTTTATTTTTCTCATTTACTGCAAATTTCACCGTGGCGCTTTCGTAGTTGTTTCTCTGCGTATAATAGGAAATTTCAAAGACATTGCTCGCAACTGATATTCAAGGTTATACCAGGGTAGCGTTAAAAACTAGGCATGTTATACTCGTGGCTGAGCGTTCGAATTAGACTGCTACGCAAGTTAAGAAAAGCGATCATGTTCCTTTCTTTCACTATTGGCGAAAAATACATTTTAAAGTTGTTTTCTTTGTTTAGTAACATATATAGTCGGTTAACAGGGACTGGTGTGTGTGTGTGTGTGTCAACTTTACCATTTTAGTCTTGCAAGAAATAAGTTATTGTTTTTGCATTGTTTTTCTGTTTGCCCTGCATTTGTGGATGTGTCTAATTTGACAGATTCACCTAGAAGTAACCTTTAAATTTGTGTAGCTTCCGTCTCCAAGTTCACACAGCGGCAACGTCTTAAATTTTTTTTCCCGTCTCCTTCATCTGCATGCTCAGAAGCACAATCGTTAGTGCATGAATGACTTTCGCACTAATGTTTTGGATTTTATTTGCAATATAACTACTGGAAATACCTGTTGAAAAGGATCGTGGTGTCTGTGCTGCATTCCAAAGTTCCGGCACAACATAAATTATAGGGGACGTTTTATTTTTTTGGAAATCATAAAAGTGAAGCCGCGTCTGACTTTTGGCGCTGTTCAGTTTTAAAAATTATCCTGTGGGTTCTCTCAGCCTTCAAAAAAGTGTCGTCAAGAGCAGCGTATATTATACTGCTGATTTATTGAAGACCAGTGCAAGAAAGCGGTGTGAAAAATGCTCAAGAGTATTGCAGTCATCGCGGATACATCTGGTCAGAACCCTGTAAATAAAATATCCACTATTGCTGCATCATTAGAGGTCTACCAGTTAGAACCACGCCATCTCAGTTCCATGGAAGAGGAGTGGTGCTGTTTTATATAAAACAAGTTTAATTTTCCTAGAACTGCTTTCCTGTAGAATCGAAGAAGTGGTTTTTGCACTCCTGACTCATCATGAAAAGACAAACACGACGATAATTATGTATTGATAAATGAACAAAACAGAAGTTGTGAATGACAAATGCACCTTTACTACAAGTGGCTGATGAGGAGCGACGTGGCAAACATAAGAATGCGAATGAAAAGTGTTCATCAATCAACCATATGCAACCTACACACTGTAAAGATAAAGTACGAGCTCGGAGGACATCATAAATAAGATTAAGGAAGTAGACACCAGAGTGCCTAATGCAGTGTAGCTGCACGCATTCACTGCTGTTTTTGTGCTTTTGTATACAGTCGTGCAAACTCTGCAATGCATTGATAATACGGCAGATTCTAGGAGGCCTTTTCTCTGTGTTCTTCTGTCGGCAGCTGGTCCCCTGCACAAAAGAGGCAAGAATTAATATTAGAAAAACGTAATAGCTTGGATACAAAAGCCGCATTTTTCTTTAATTCTAGCTGTGCACACACTCATTAGTATATCTCGCGTTCAAGAACAGACATGGTTGAAGTTTTGAGGTTTGACTATTTTGACACAAGTTTGGCTCAGGCACTTGGGCAGCTGACCAGTCATATGGGTATATATTTCATTATCTAATTGCACGAATCAGGGTCATAGCCAGCAATTCTTCTTCGGGAGTAGGAATGGGGTTAAATTAAAAAAAACAATCTTATTATGTATCTGCTGTATTTATATTTCATATGTTTGCGTTTTCATACGACACTCACGCACTTTTGCGTACATGCAGGTTTCACAAAGCATGATCATCTGCTTGATCCCCTAAATTTGTACTTGGTTGTTCATTGGTATTGTGAGCTGCATAGGCACTGTATAAGGAAGCTATGTTTCACGCGTAGTAGCTACAGCAGCACACTCATTGCGCCCAATGTATTGTGTTGTGCTTTTCCTAAACTGTCTTTAATAGTAATCTGACCGAAGCAGAAAAAAAAAATAAAAAAACACAGGGGAACTTACCTTCTCATTGGTACAGATGGTCGTCTAACGGAGGTGTGCTTCGTCGTAAATTTCGGCTAGGGCAGCAAAGGTTCACCGGAGAGGAAGCCACTCTAAAGTATGGTGAACCCAGCGCATCAAAAGTTTGCTATGCTGCTTGCTTGTCAAGCTTTCGCACCACGCTTGAACTGATGCGGTGTGCGAGCTTCATCAAAACACTTCAAAGCACTGGAATCCGCAGTAAGTCACGGAGCACTCGCACGCAGATTATACGCACACCCGAAGGCAGGTAATCCACTGGCTCGTGCACGGAACGCAACACATCACGGCACTGGTGAGTGCTCCTTTTGACACCCCGCCCGCTTGTCCCGGCGCCACAGTAGCCGTTGCTGAACCGTTTGAAGACAGCTCCGTAGTAAACGCGCACCGTCATTGTCGAAAGAACGTGGCGGTGGCAGCCAAATTAATCGATCAACGCCGTCAAAGCGAGACGGGCTCCGCCATGGACGCGATGCTGGCGCAAATATTTCACTCGAGGGACGATTCAAGGTAGCTCGATCGCTTCCTTGACAATCTCGAGGAAACGCTCAAGATTTTCTCAAGTGAAGGAAGCGTTTCAAGTGAAGGGCGGTTTGTGAATGGGAAAACGCCACTTAAGGAGCGTTTCGAGTGAAGGGTCGAGTGGAGGAGCGTTTGTGAATACGGGCCTCATAGGCCCGTATTCACAAACGCTCCTTCACTCAAGGGCTCCCCTCGACTTGACGAAGTCAAGGTGGAGCGTGCTCCTCCACTCAAGGGGCCGCTGCGTTTCATGAACGCTCCTTCACACTTCCTTCGCCAAGGGAGGCCTTGGAAATGCTCCCTTCACTTGAGTGAACTGTATGCGCCGAGAAAAGCGCCTGATAACGAGAGTATTCGTAATTGTGTTTAAGAAATGCCTATTTATGTACATTAAGAGAACGCCTTTTCTAGTTATTCTTTTTTCTAAATTGACATTACAGCAAAATACGTGCATTTAGAGTGGTAGTGTTGTTTCCCTATGCCTTGTGCTGATAGAGTTAGCGAAACCCTCCTTCAAGTCTGGCAACAGTCGGACCCAGGCAGCTGAACGAACAGCTGATGGCATTTCGTCTGCTGCTGAACGTGTCTACCTGCTTGCTTTATTTTGTCTTGTATGCGTCTATTATTTGCAGTTTATATTTACGGTAGTGTTTGTGTGTGTGTCGTTGGAGAGCCTACTTTTGCCGGGGTGACTAACGAACTACGTGAGTGATGACAGGAAGCGAAATAGAAGGTTTGTTGCTTTGTTTACTTTCGCCTTGCTGAGAGCATTCTGATCACTCACGTAGCTACCGAATGTATACCGCGGTGGAATGAGTATTTTTTACTATATATCACAGTATGTTGGCGTGCTTTTAGCACTCACCACCGTATTATGTGTAAGGATTACTCGTACGTAAATTCATTCTCACTGCGAGAGTACGTCCACAGTTCCTAATTTCAGGGGCCTGTGCAATGTTTATTTTTCTCATTTACTGCAAATTTCACCGTGGCGCTTTCGTAGTTGTTTCTCTGCGTATAATAGGAAATTTCAAAGACATTGCTCGCAACTGATATTCAAGGTTATACCAGGGTAGCGTTAAAAACTAGGCATGTTATACTCGTGGCTGAGCGTTCGAATTAGACTGCTACGCAAGTTAAGAAAAGCGATCATGTTCCTTTCTTTCACTATTGGCGAAAAATACATTTTAAAGTTGTTTTCTTTGTTTAGTAACATATATAGTCGGTTAACAGGGACTGGTGTGTGTGTGTGTGTGTCAACTTTACCATTTTAGTCTTGCAAGAAATAAGTTATTGTTTTTGCATTGTTTTTCTGTTTGCCCTGCATTTGTGGATGTGTCTAATTTGACAGATTCACCTAGAAGTAACCTTTAAATTTGTGTAGCTTCCGTCTCCAAGTTCACACAGCGGCAACGTCTTAAATTTTTTTCCCGTCTCCTTCATCTGCATGCTCAGAAGCACAATCGTTAGTGCATGAATGACTTTCGCACTAATGTTTTGGATTTTATTTGCAATATAACTACTGGAAATACCTGTTGAAAAGGATCGTGGTGTCTGTGCTGCATTCCAAAGTTCCGGCACAACATAAATTATAGGGGACGTTTTATTTTTTTGGAAATCATAAAATTGAAGCCGCGTCTGACTTTTGGCGCTGTTCAGTTTTAAAAATTATCCTGTGGGTTCTCTCAGCCTTCAAAAAAGTGTCGTCAAGAGCAGCGTATATTATACTGCTGATTTATTGAAGACCAGTGCAAGAAAGCGGTGTGAAAAATGCTCAAGAGTATTGCAGTCATCGCGGATACATCTGGTCAGAACCCTGTAAATAAAATATCCACTATTGCTGCATCATTAGAGGTCTACCAGTTAGAACCACGCCATCTCAGTTCCATGGAAGAGGAGTGGTGCTGTTTTATATAAAAAAAGTTTAATTTTCCTAGAACTGCTTTCCTGTAGAATCGAAGAAGTGGTTTTTGCACTCCTGACTCATCATGAAAAGACAAACACGACGATAATTATGTATTGATAAATGAACAAAACAGAAGTTGTGAATGACAAATGCACCTTTACTACAAGTGGCTGATGAGGAGCGACGTGGCAAACATAAGAATGCGAATGAAAAGTGTTCATCAATCAACCATATGCAACCTACACACTGTAAAGATAAAGTACGAGCTCGGAGGACATCATAAATAAGATTAAGGAAGTAGACACCAGAGTGCCTAATGCAGTGTAGCTGCACGCATTCACTGCTGTTTTTGTGCTTTTGTATACAGTCGTGCAAACTCTGCAATGCATTGATAATACGGCAGATTCTAGGAGGCCTTTTCTCTGTGTTCTTCTGTCGGCAGCTGGTCCCCTGCACAAAAGAGGCAAGAATTAATATTAGAAAAACGTAATAGCTTGGATACAAAAGCCGCATTTTTCTTTAATTCTAGCTGTGTACACATTCATTAGTATATCTCGCGTTCAAGAACAGACATGGTTGAAGTTTTGAGGTTTGACTATTTTGACACAAGTTTGGCTCAGGCACTTGGGCAGCTGACCAGTCATATGGGTATATAATTTCATTATCTAATTGCACGAATCAGGGTCATAGCCAGCAATTCTTCTTCGGGAGTAGGAATGGGGTTAAATTAAAAAAAACAATCTTATTATGTATCTGCTGTATTTATATTTCATATGTTTGCGTTTTCATACGACACTCACGCACTTTTGCGTACATGCAGGTTTCACAAAGCATGATCATCTGCTTGATCCCCTAAATTTGTACTTGGTTGTTCATTGGTATTGTGAGCTGCATAGGCACTGTATAAGGAAGCTATGTTTCACGCGTAGTAGCTACAGCAGCACACTCATTGCGCCCAATGTATTGTGTTGTGCTTTTCCTAAACTGTCTTTAATAGTAATCTGACCGAAGCAGAAAAAAAATAAAAAAACACAGGGTAACTTACCTTCTCATTGGTACAGATGGTCGTCTAACGGAGGTGTGCTTCGTCGTAAATTTCGGCTAGGGCAGCAAAGGTTCACCGGAGAGGAAGCCACTCTAAAGTATGGTGAAGCCACTCTAAAGTATGGCACCGACCACGGAGCAGTGAGCAGCTCCCTCGGCGCGCACGTAACCGTGCCGCGCCCGCACGTGGCACTTTGCACTTATGGGACATTCTTTAATGCAGCTGCAGTGAAATCTACCACGGTGGCAATGACCAAGTAAGCTGCTGCAGTGTTTGCTTTGAACGACTCCTCATAGTCTTACGTGACCATAGAATGGTACGGTCTCGAATTCACCTAGACTTCGAGAAGGGACGACAGAATCTGATATGCAAGGAGCTAATCAATGAGCTAGAACCTAGAGGGAAGGTACAGGAATTCAGGCCCGTATTCACAAACGCTTCTTCACTCAAGGGCTCCTCTCGACTTGATGAAGTCAAGATGAAGCGTGCTCCTCCACTCAAGGGGCCACTGCGTATCATGAACGCTCCTCCACACTTCCTTTGCCAGGGAGGCCTTGGGAATGCTCTCTCCACTTGAGTGAACTGCATGGGCCGAGAAAAGCAACTGATAACGAGAGTATTCGCAATTGTGGTTAAGAAATGCCTATCTTTGTATAATAAATGAACGCTTTTTTCACTCATTAGTTTTTTAATAAATTGACATTGCAGCAAAATACATGCATTTATAGTGGTAGCATGGTTTCCCTAAGCCTTGAGCCGGTAGAGTTAGCGAAACCCCCACTTCAAGTCTGGCAACAGTTGTGCCCAGGCAGCAGCTGATGGCATTTCGTCTGCTGCTGAACGTTTCTATGTGCTTAGTTTATTTCGTCTCGTGTGCGTCTATTAATTGCAGTTTATATATACGGTAGTGTCTGAGTGGGTGTTAGAGACCCTGCTTTCACCGGGGTGACTAACGAACTACGTGAGTGATGGCAGGAAGCAGAACATATGGTTTGTTGCTTTGTTTATTTTCACTTTGCTGAGAGCCTTCTGCTCACTAGTGTAGCCACCGAACGTGTAACGTGGTGGAATGAGTAATTTCTACTTTACATCACATTATATTGGTGGCTTTTAGAATTCACCTCCGACAAAGATTACTTGTACGTGAATTTATTTTCGCTGCGGGAGTACGTGAACAGTTCCTGATTTTAGGGGACTGTGCTATGATCATTTTTCTCATTTACTGCGAATTTCCACGTTTCACTTTCGTAGTTGTTCCTCTGCATGTAATAGAAATTTTGGAAGGCAATGCTCGCAACTTTTATTCAAGGTTACACGAGAGTTGCGTTGATTTGATTGATATGTGGGATTTAACGTCCCATAACCACCATTTGATTATGAGAGACGCAGGGTAGCCTTAAAAAGTAGGCATGGTACACTCGTGGCTGAGACTTTGAATTAGACTGCTAGGCAAATTAAGAAATGCGATCGTGAGCCTTTCTTCAAATAATGGCGAAAACATCATTTTAAAGTTGTTATTTTCTTCAATTACCATCATATATAGAAGGTTAACAATGCGTGTTCGTGTTTTTGTGATTCCATTTTACCATTTCAATCTTCTAAGAATGCCTTAGTAAGGAGTTATTTCTTCTATCTTCTTTTCGCCCTGGATTTGTGGATGCTTTAATATGACAGATTCGAATAGACGTAACTTTTAAATCTGTTTAGCTTCCGTATCTAAGTTCACACAGCAGCCTCGTCTTAAAATTTGGTCCTGTCTTCTTTACCTGCAAGTTCAGAAGCACATTCGTCGATGCGGAAATGACCTTTGCACCTATGTTTTGGCTTTTATTTGTAGAATAATATTGCCGGGAATACCTCTTGAAAATAATCGTGTTTTCTCTGCTTCATTCTAAAGCCTCATCAGTACATATTTTATAGGAGATGTTTTATTCTTTTGGAAATGATAAAATTGAAGGCGCATCTGACTTTTGGTGTTGTTCTGTCTTAACAACGACCGTGGTGGTTCACTGAACCTTGGAGGAAGTGTCGTTAAGAAGCAGAGTATTTTACTCTGTTGATTTAACGAAGACCAGTGCAACAAAGTGGTGAAATAATGCTCAAGAGTGTTGGAAACATCGCGGATATATCTGGTCAAACCCCTGTATATAAAATATCCGCTATTGTTGCAATATTAGCATGTCTACATGCTGGAACCACGCCATCTCACTTTCATGGAAGGGGAGTGGGGGTGGTGTATATAAAACAAGCTTGATTTTTGTAAAAGTGCTCTACTGTAGAATCGGAGAAGAGGTCTTGTGATTCTGCCTCATCCTGAAAAGACGAATATGACGATAATTATGAATTCAAAAACAAACAAAATACAAATTATGAATGGCAAAATAAACCTTTATTACATTTGGCTGATGAAAAGCCATGTGGCAAACACAAGCGTGCAACCGCGAAGTGTGCATTAATCAAGCATGTGCTGCTGAAACACTGTCAAAATAAATTTCGAGATTGTAAACCATAAATAAGATCGAGGTAATAGACACCATAGCATGTCTTATGCAGTGCAGCTGCGCGCATTCACTGCAGATTTTGTCCTTTTGTATACAGTCGTGCAAACTCTGCAATGCACTGCGAATACGGCACGTTTTAGGAAGCCTTTCCTCTGTGTTCTTCCGCCGGCAGCCTGGCCTCTGCACAAAAGAGGCAAGACATAATATTAGAAAAACGTAATAGCTAGAACACCAAAGCCGCATTTTTTTATTTCTCGAGATGCACTCATTCATCATATTCCTTGCGTTAAAGAACCGACATTGTTGAGTTATTGAGCTTTGCCTATTTTGACACATGTTTTGCTCGGGCACTTGGGCAGCTCACCAGGCATATGGTTATGTAATTCGATAACCTAATTGCACGAATCAATGGCGTAGCCAGCAATATTTCTTAGGGGGGGGAGGGGTTCAAATTTAAAAAAACAATCGTATAATGTATCTGATCTATTTCTATTTCGTACGTTTCGATTTTTGTACTGCACTCCATGCATTCTTGCGTGCGTGCACGTTTCACAGAGCACGAGCCTCTGCTCGATTCCCTAAAGGTGGGTGTGGTTGTTCATTTGTATTGTGAGCTGCATAGACGCTGTATATGGAAGCTATGTTTCACGCGTAGTAGCAACAACAGCACACATATTCGGGCCAATTGCATTGTGTTTTGTTCTTCCTAAATTGTCTCTAATAGTGATCTGACCTGAGCAATGGTAAAATGACCGAAAAAACAAGAAAAAGGAGAACTTATTTTCTGGTAAATACAGATGATCATCTAACGAAAGTGTGCTTTGCCGTATATTTCGGCTAGGGTAGCAAAGATTCACCGGAGAGGAAGCCTCTCAGGAGTGTGGCGAGTGTAGCGCGTGGAAAGTTTGCTATTACGTTTCCTCTCAGCTTGTTTGTCAAGCTTTCGCGCCACGCTTGAAATGGTGTGGTGTGCAAGCTTCATCGAAACACTTGAAAGCAGTGGCACCCGCAGTAAGTCTTGGAGCACTCACACGACGAGTATACGCACCCCCGAAGGCAGGTAATCCACTGGCTCATGCACGAAACACAACACATCACGGCGCTGCTGAGCGCTCCGCTTGACATCACGCCCGCCTGTCCCGGCGCCAAGGTAGCCGTTGTCGAACCGTTACAAGACAGCTCCGTAGTGAACGTGCACCATCACTGTTGAAAGAACGCGATGATGGCAGCTAAATTGATCGATAATCGCTGTCGAAGCGAGACGGGAACCGCCATGACGCGATGTTGGCGCAGAAACTTCACTCGAGGGACAATTCAAGGTAGTTCGATGTCGCACAGGTCCCGTTAATCAGGGAGGCAATCGCTGGGCTAATTCCAAGGGCCGAGGTATCGGCCCCCTCGAACCGCTCCACGAAAGCGTGGACAATTTAGAAGTGGTCCTATTTGGCGCGCCAGCGGACGCCGGTTGTGGCCCAAAGAACAAGTCAGAGCCGAGAGTTGATAAACAAACGAAATTATACTTTCAATAATTGCAGATTAAAACAACACACAAGTACGCACTCTTCACGATAGTTGAGTACAATATATCACCAAACAAACAACGTACTACACAGTACAATCAGCCACACTCGAAACAACGGACACAGACAACGATACGCACTACAATGCAGTCGCATGCATTGAACAACCAAGACACTTAAAGACTAAAGAGATAGAAAACCTATCCAGTCCAAAGTTCTTGGAACAAAAGTCTGGATGATACTCTTCCGAGAATCACTCTCTCAAAGTCCAGCGTTGTTGTCGTTCCGCAGCCCCCGAAGTTTCTCTTCCAGGAAACCTCACGTCTTCAATAGGCAACTTTCCAAGCTTCAAACTTCTTCGCCAGAAACACGTCGGCTTCACACACGCCGCTGTTGCCACGCGTATTCGCTTGATAGCGGTAAACACACACTCTTGCCTGTAGCTCGAGTCGTCACCCCTGAGGTGGAAATCATCTTCTTCTCCTGCTTTGTCTCCACGGACAAAACCTTCGCCGACTACACGGCGGAATCCCTACGCGCTCTGGCGCTAACTTCCGTCTTCTCCTGATCTTTCGTCTCGGCTGCTCGATTAAATACCTTCCGCCCGAGATTCCAGAAGGTTCTCATCATTTGGTCGGCGCGATGCGCAGCGAAGGCTGGTGGGAGAGGTCGAGAGGATACGAGGGCCGTCCCCGTCGGATGACTCAACCCGGCATTACCACGCCTCTTTCTTTCTAGAAATTTCGAGTTCTTGCTCGGCCGCCGATGTGGGGTGAGGAGGTTCGTCGGCGAGCCCACGCTTCCGAGGGAGAGTTTCGCGCACCCGGGAGTCTTTGAATGTTTGTTTTCTTTTCTCTTTTTTTATCGTTGACCTCGCGGCGTCACTCGGGCGTTTTGACGCGAGAATTTGGCGGCGCGTCCTTTTTTGAGCACTCGTTTTGTGACACTGCCCCCCACTTTGAGAATACTATCTCATAATATTCAAAACCACACAAACGAGCGCGAACAGTCACCACACACTCTCACAGACTGTAAAACAATTCGTCGCTCATGACACTTCACATTCACAGTAGATCACTCAAAACAATTTTACAATGTAATTCGATTCCACAACACATGAAATATAGCCACAGGTACATGAATGCAACACTCCATCACGTATTCCAAACAATACAAATGTACAAAGTTATCTCATTACAACAATTATACAATACTATACATCAAATCAACGTAACAAACATTTTGACTCGCTCGACATACAGTTTTGACACAGGACAACAACCACATTTACTTAACATATAGCACTGTCAAACTCATTCCGGTTCGACCCCAGCACTTATCCTGTGTATTTCGACCGGCGCTTGCGCCCTTTCTTGCGGTGCTCGCTCGATCTCTTCCTATTGCTTTTGCTCATTTTGTTCCGGCGAGCCCCTTCCAACGACGGTATCTGAGGCGGCGTCTCAGCCATCGTTGTCACTTACGACACTGCTAACGGGTCATGACACTCAACCGATCCTGCCCGGTTATTCACCCGCTTGTTCACGTCCCGACATTTGGCCTGGCTGGCCAAATCCGTCACCTTTACACTGTCGGTCGGTTGAGGTCGTGCGGACGTAAGTCCAGCTGCCCGACCCGTGAACTCATTTAACACGATCATCTTTTCATTCACTGTCTCTTGCGCCGCGGCTTCACCTTGGGCTCTAGTGAGATCCGTCACGGGCTGCTCCTCCATTGTATCTCGCGGTCGCTGGGTTAACGAGGGCTCTATCTTAGGGTCTTCTCCCAAACATTCCTGATCATTCGGTCCTTGCGCCCCGTCGATGTTTCCGATGACAAGGTCGTACAGGGGGGTCGTCATGCATAAAGCAGTAACCTTTCCACTGAAGTACGGGGTTTCAACCTCAATTTCTGCTTCGGGAAGCATCCGAACCGTACGGTCAATTAGGCAAACCGGTTTCGTTTTGCCTGTTAACTCACTTTCCCGTACCAAATTTCTCCGCACGATAACTGTGGAGCTACCAGTATCTCTTAACACCGTAATCCTTTTGTCCGCAACTTTTCCAGGCAGCGTTGGCATTCCCTTCGAAACACCGGTTGGCTGTTTTATCATTACAGCACCCACAATAGGGATTTTCTCCCCATTTTTCAACTCTACAAATCCGTCGGTGACGGCATTATCATCGGATTTCGGTGCTGCTAGCACACATGATACCTGGTGAGTTTGACTCGCTCCGTTTCGACATGCGTCTGCTTTGTGCCCAGTCTGACCACACTTTAAACATTTTACTACCGTAGGGCTCGTAAAGATCGTTCGACAGTTTTTCGCGTGATGACCCACTCGGTTACACAGAAAACATCGCGGAATGCTCTCCGGTGCACGCTTCTTTTCTTCGGGAGCCGATTGCTTCGAATCTTCAGGACACTCCTTCTTGACCCTGGCCAAATTAGTTCCACCTTGCGCTTCCAAGAATTGATCAGCCAATTCGAGCATGCCTTCAAGTGACTCAGCCTTCCTCTCTTTCAAGTACAGCGACAGGCTTGGGTGGCAACTAGTAAGAAATTGTTCTCTAATTAGGAGCTCTCTAAGCTCATCGTACTCCTGCGCTGTCCCTGAAAGTTCAATTCATCTGTCGAAATAATGGCTAAGTCGGGCAGCATACTGTGTAGCCGTCTCCCCATCAGCTGGCTTTCCTGTCCTAAATTTGTCCCGGAATCCTTCCACGGTAAATCTAAATCGTTTCAGCAAAGCAGCTTTCACCTTTGCATAGTTGACTGCATCAGTCGGCGTCAGTCTACCATACACATTGAGCGCTTCACCACTCAAGCAAATACTCAAAGCAGTTGCCCATTGATGTGCCGGCCAATTCTGGCTCCTCGAAATCGTCTCAAATCTGTGAAGGTACGCGTCAAGGTCGTCCTTTCTTTCATCCAACGCTACAAGCAGCTTGCTTGGGTTCAAGCGGAAGCCATGATCTTCCCGTTCGCTGCTTTCAACTCTAGCTTGGACCGGAGTTTCACTTCGCTGCTGCAAACGGAGCCGCTTGAGTTCCATCTCGTGCTGCCGCTGCCGTTCCCTTTCAGCCATCTCCGCTTCTCTTTCTTCTTTCAGCTGTCGCTCCCTCGCTTCTCTTTCTTCTCTCGCCCTTCCGGCTGCCAACTTCTCTCGTTCCAACTCAGCTGCTTTTTCCGCTTTAGCTCTTTCGACCGCCAACCTTTCTTTTTCCAGCTCAGCTGCCTTTTCTTCTTTGGCCCTCTCAGCTGCCAACCTCTCTCTCTCCACCGCCTCTTTATCCTTTTGGCTTACCCAGTTCCGTAGTTCGGCGCCAGAAAGACCTATCTTCTCACCAAGAGCTACTAACTTTTCGAGATCCATGGTGTCTCGCAAATAAAGTCTGGCCGTGTGGTAAAAGTATCTGCCTAAATCAGCCTATCGGAACACTCTCCTGCACTCGTTAACGAGAACACCGAGCAACACACAAAATCGTTCCGATAGCACTATCAACAACTCGAAGCTCTTTCTCACTACTTTGGACACACTGTGCACCAAAAGGTCCTTGTCGCGGACGCCAGAATAATTGTCACACAGGTCCCGTTAATTAGGGAGGCAATCACCGGGCTAATTCCAAGGGCCGAGGTATCGGCCCCCCCGAACCGCTCCACGAAAGCGTGGACAATTTAGAAGTGGTCCTATTTGGTGCGCCAGCGGACGCCGGCTGTGGCCCAAAGAACAAGTCAGCGCCGAGAGTTGATAAACAAACGAAATTATATTCTCAATAATTGCTGATCAAAACAACACACAAGTATGCACTCTCCACGATAGTTGAGTACAATATATCACCAAACAAACAACGTACTACACAGTACAATCAGCCACACTCAAAACAACGGACACAGACAACGATACGCACTACAATGCAGTCGCATGCATTGAACAACCAAGACACTTAAAGACTAAAGAGACAGAAAACCTATCCAGTCCAAAGTTCTTGGAACAAAAGTCTGGATGATACTCTTCCGAGAATCACTCACTCAAAGTCCAGCGTTGTTGTCGTTCCGCAGCCCCCGAAGTTTCTCTTCCAGGAAACCTCGCCGAAGTTTCTCTTCCAGGAAACCTCACGTCTTCAATAGGCCATTTTCCAAGCTTCAAACTTCTTTGCCGGAAACACGTCGGCTTCACACACGCAGCTGTTGCCACGCGTATTCGCTCGATAGCGGTAAACACACACTCTTGCCTGTAGCTCGAGTCGTCACCCCTCAGGTGGAAATCATCTTCTTCTCCTGCTTTGTCTCCACGGACAAAACCTTCGCCGACTACACGGCGGAATCCCTACGCGCTCTGGCTCTAACTTCCGTCTTCTCCTGATCTTTGATCTCGGCTGCTCGATTAAATACCTTCCGCGCGAGATTCCAGAAGGTTCTCATCATTTCGTTGGCGCGATGCGCAGCGAAGGCTGGGGGGAGAGGTCGAGAGGATACGAGGGCCATCCCCGTCGGATGACTCAACCCGGCATTACCACGCCTCTTTCCTTCTAGAAATTTCGAGTGCTTGCTCGGCCGCCGATGTGGGGTGAGGAGGTTCGTTGGCGAGCCCACGCTTCGGAGGGAGAGGGTCGCGCGCCAGGGAGTCTTTGAATGTTTGTTTTCTTTTCTCTTTTTTTTATCGTTGACCTCGCGGCGCCACTTCGGCGTTTCGACGCGAGAATTTGGCGGCGCGCTCTTTTTGAGTGCTCGTTTTGTGACATTCGATCGCTTCCTTGACAATCTCGAGGAAACGCTCGAGATTTCCTCAAGTGAAGGAAGCGTTTCTAGTGAAGTGCGTTTGTGAATGGGAAAACGCCACTCAAGGAGCGTTTGGAGTGAAGGGTCGAGTCGAGGAGCATTTGTGAATACGGGGGTTAGAGTGAGTTTTTCCAAGGGAAAGTTGTGTTTCTGGGTATAATGAGGAAACGAATGGAATGAAAAAGGAATCACTGAAATTAATCGCAAATATCTAGAAGCGGCATTACTCACATGCTTTGCGGCAATTTCTGAGTTTACAGGACGTTTTGTTTAGACTATTGGAGATTATACGACAAAAGCTGAATGACACACAAATAAAAACTAAAAATGCTCCATTTTAGAGGACAGCATAGTGTGAATTAGCTTATCGCAGCCTTGTGAGCGCCATTTCGTCTCATCCAGTTGTCGGTCTTCCAGAATTTAAATTGCCGTTCAAGCTGAGCACCAAGTTGTTCTACTACCACAGGGTGACGCCAGGTCTTCAAACTCCTCTTGCAAGTTGTGAAAGTACCTTATCTCTATGTTATATCGGTGCGATGTCAACCGTGATTGCACTGTTTGCAATTCGATTTGATATATACGTAGTAAACATTAAGTACCCACTTCTATGACTCAACAAGCTATTGTCAAGCGTAGATCGACCCTGGAGGACTTCGATCCAAGGTCAATCAAGCTGTGCAAGAAAAACACATCTTCGCACCATATGATATGATGCATTTATTGCTTTTAAAAAATGTCATGCAATAGAAACGCATAATCACACTGTAACGTCTACTTTGTTTCAATCAAGTAGATCTCATTTCAATAACATGAGTGAGGCTGGCATTGATGCTGTCACGTCTTCAAAGAAAACGTTTTAACGCAGATATTGAGATAACGCGAGCCGGTGGGTCTCTTTTAATTAAACACGCAAGCGAGTTCTTCTTTTATGTTCTTTCTATTGTCCTACAAAATAAATGCACACTTATACTGTCGTATTTTTTTTGCTTTCTTGTCGCAAGCACGTAGCATTAGCATCCGTCCGAAAGAGGAATCTTTCTGATGAGCAGCTTAGGCGCTCCACCTGGCATGTGAATTAGTCGCAGCCACGCGGCAACGGGCAGCTTACTGAATACTTATGGTTTCTTCTTTACGACGTTCATGACTTCGGATGAATGTTTTCAGCACTTATACCAACAAAAATTGTCAGGAACAACCTCGTAGCTCCCGTAGTTCATGCTAAAAACTGCATAGAATGATGCGGGGCACTGCGCGTGTGACGCGTGCTGGGTCAGAGCCGCCAGAAAAGAAGAAGGAAGTGGCATTCCATCAATAAACCGTGACCAAGCCCACGCCAGTTTCTCTGTCCTTTAGATAGTTTGGTGCTTAAACCTGTGAGAAGACTGACGTCCTGCACCGAAGATCGACCGCCTGTTACGCAGCAGAAAAATAGTTTGAGCCGCCGCTGCTAGGCTTATCACGTCCGCTACCGAAGCTCTACAAGCAGTGAATCCTTCTCCGGCTGATCTGCAAGTCATCTTTTATGACCTCTAAGACAAAGACACAACACTTGCAGATTTGAACGAAAGCATTGCTGACCTCATTATTGACGACGCCTAGTATGACGAGAAATCGATGGCAGCTCTCGAATATCACAACCAGATCCGCAACATTATGCGCCGTTTCCGGTACCTTCCTAACTCAGTTTCAAGGCCCGCTGACAGCGATGCATCTGTCATCACTACCGCAACCGAGCTCCAAGGAGTCTCCGCTCAAGGAAGTTCCCAATCGCCGCTGTGAGTCGCCCAACCAAAGTTGCAAGTACCCGTTTTCTCTGGGGAACTTCGAGAGTGTTAGGGCTTCTGCAAGCATTTTGAAGCCGCTATCCACAGCAATCGGCCACTTTCAGACATTAAGAAATTTGCCGATTCGACTTGTTTACGAGACTCGGTCTACCTTCCGTCGGCACAGAAGTCCTGTCCCTGCTAACGTTAGGTAATTCTAAACGTTCCCGCGCCTACCTAAACCAAACCATGCAACTCAAGCTGCAGTCATTTCAATGCACGCTAAATCACGGTGGATGCTGTGGAAGCGCCAGACGTCTGCACCGTGAACACGTCAACTTTTGGGCAAAGTCTGGCCCAAATTTATGCGACCCAAATTTATGCGACCGCAAGATGCTTGTAGCCAATGAGCAGTGGCCAGGAAATCAACCGACACAAACAATTAGTGTCATTATTGGATCGGACAACTAATGGCATATAGTGACGGCGACAATCAAACACCTGAGTAACGACTCCTGCGCCATTGAGACTATCTTTGGTTGGCTGGCGCACGGCATCTACGAAACAGCGACCGCTAACAACATGCTTTACTTGAACTACAGCACGTCGGCTCTTTTCCTGTCGTGTGAGTGTCATAGCCAAGCCACATCGTGCTTCGCTGATCCGACAGAAATTTGGTGACTCGATGCGATAGGTATTTCCGACACTCTGAAAGCAGCCATCTTTTGTTACCGAAAATCAATGAGTCTGTTCAGGCAGTACGTGTACAAGGATGGCAGTCGGTATGTGGTTCCGCTTATGATTAGGTACCAAGGAAGACTGCCTAGCACAAACTGAAGTGTCGCGAAAAACCGACTCAAGCGCCAACTTCCGCGCTTCCAAAGACAGTCGACGTTGTTGGAAGAATATGACTGCACCATCCGTTAACATTTCAGCGAAGGTGACACCGAACGTGTCGACACTTTTGCAGAGCCAGGAACGACCATTTATTACCTTCCGCACCAGGCCATAGTCCACCGAGAGGCTATCACTACAAAGATCTGTGTAGTGTTCGACGCTTCTTCGCACGAACATGAAGATATCTTAGACAGAAAATTACGTCACATCAACGTGTCCCACCACCGTGCTGATGCCCTCTACGCAGCCCTGTGAGTCTACGTCTCACTTAGATCATTAAACTCTACTGTAACTCCTTGTCGGAGGAGCCGTCTTTAACAGAACTGAACGGTTTAGAATTGAATGAGGCAGAGATGTATTGGTTGAAGTTCGTGGAACCAACGACAATCGCACGCGAAATTATAGCCTTGGAAAAAAAACTACGAAATCCGAAGTCATCCAGAAGTTATCCAGAATATTGACTTCAGAACAATTTCTCGACCGTCACGTATTACTTTGTGTAGGAGACAGACTTCAACAGTTTGAAGACACCGATGAGAAGCAGCTTCTGGTCTTGCTTTCTGCTGATTTCCGGTTCACCCAGTTCTTCGTTGACACAGCGCATGAACGCGTGCTGTATGGTCCAATCAAGCTGAGCATACTGGCGGAAGTCGAAGCGTCAGTTAAAGGTAGTTCGCTCACGTACTCAAAGATCATATCAATAAACGCTTCGACACTGTTTTACAATTTAGTGAGCTGTCGCTGCCTGAGAACGTAAATATCGTGCTACCGGTGTCACGGCTTCCGACCTTCGAAAACGAGTGCGGCATCGGGCATATCAACTGCGGAACCCATGGAAGCGTCGAAAGAAGGAATATCGTTTGTTTCTGCATGCTCGCTACACAGAAGTCACGCCGTCTCATAGCGCAAAGCCTGGCGACCTTGTCTTGGAAGACTGAAATGCGCTGTCTCTGACGTGGAAGGCAGCGATACGTACCTCACTTGCGGCAACGGCTTTGGTCGTTTTGTATATCGCACGCATGAAATTCACCGCGAATGTTGGCTTCGGCGTCAGTAGTTCGCCTATGCTTTATCGCTCGGAAATTGGCCGCCTTTTCCCTCGGCCACCCGGACTCTCGCTCATCGAGTGCTCGCCTGTCTTTGCCGCCGTGATGAGTTCCGGGCTGATGATATTTGGGCGGAAACCTCGTCGCTGTTTTGCTAGTCGTCCGAAACACGTTGCGGTTGCTCTTAACGAGCTTGGTTGAAGTATGTCGCGCTCTGTAAGTGCACCGGAACGGGCTGGTGGGGCTTTCGCTAGCGTCGGAACTGAGTTTGCGAAAATTGGTCGCCATTATAGTTGGACTCCCTGTAAATCGGACGGTAGCAGCTCGGCGCCGACCATTGGCGGCTGCCACGGCAGCGAACTCGCGTTTCCTCGCTGCCCTCGCTTGAATTTGTGAAAAAGGGCCAAATTACCGCCGGTTTTTTAGGCACTAGCTCCAAACCAACGCAGCCTTGTTTGTGGCGGCGGCCCAGCGCATGGTCGCTCTCCTCTTCAAGGTTCGCCGGCGGCAGACGCTCTGCGCGCAACACCGTGTTTGGTCTCGCATTCGCTTGCTCCAGCTGAACGGTGGCGCTCGCTTAGAACTCGCTGCCTCGCTGTTGGCATGGTGGGTCCCGACGCTTGGGAGTTATGAATGCCGGTACCGCACTTAAGCTGTTGCGCTACGGGGATCGAAATGTGTCTTTGACGATGGGTGACATCACGTTAAAATATTAACATATCCTATTATACACGTATGTTTTTATTTCACCTTGCACGTATTTGTCATGTCCATGTATATTCATCCTCTGTCACGAGTGAATAACAATTTTTACAATTTTATTGTGCAGCCGTGGGCACACATTGTGCAGAAGTTTGAGGCTATGTGCGCTGGCGTCTGCAATGCCTGTCATCTATCGCTTTTGTCGGACCAGCTTCAGAAGGACTGTAAGAGATGTGAAGGTAAAGTTATGTGCGTGTCATATTTTACACGTATATTTTTATATGAACTTGCACGTACTTATCATTTGGGTGCATCCTCTTCTTCTGTCACGTGTGACTAACTATTTTTTTACTATACTATTTTACAGCCGTGGGCACACAACATGCCGAAGGGTATGTGCGCTGGCGTCTGCAATGCCTGTCATCTATCGCTTCCGTCGGAGGAGCTTCAGAAAGACTGGGCAGAATCTGACAACGAGGCCATAATTGTACGTTTCACCACCAATTTTCTTAAAGAATGGAGAGCCTTCATGTGTATAGAGAAAAATAAAAGATTTGAGTGTGTCACTTATTGTCTTTCGTTGTTGCGGTGACTGCGAAAGCAGTGAAACAATTGGGGGCTCAATACTTTTTCGCGTGTTGTTTTCTGCGCCATTTGTTTCTCACTGCGCAGATTAACAGGCGAAAAAAGTATTAGGCCTGGCGGAGAATAAATAAAAAAACAATATTTGAACTGTGGATAAAAATTTGATGTGATTGTAGTATTTGAATGGACCAACTTTTCGTCCAGCGAGGTTCAACTGTGAGTGCTAACGGTTGCTCGGTAAGGCTAAACGTGGGGACTAACGGTTGCCCGATAAGGTGTAAATGTGAGGACAAAATGTTAGTCAATTAAGGTGATTTGTGGGACTATTGGTTACCTGTTGAGGTGTAAATGTGAGGACTAATTGTTAGTCGCTTAAGCTGGTTGGTGGGAACCAGCTGTTAGAACTGGTGCCGTTAGTACCTAAAAACAATAATAGTTGTGGCAACCCCATTAGTTCCCAAAAGGACGAACCACACACCCCTTTACCACCCTTTTGCCTTAGAGTGTATAAAGCTTCCTGAGAGGAAAGCGACATGAAAACGCAGTGAGTGCCCTTCAGGAGATGATTCCCTCCTTCCGCGGTGCATCGAGGTTTCACTTTGCGTTTGAAGAATGCGATCAAGATACGCAAAAAACTTGACGCAATCTTCAGGTCAAGCTGATTGCAAACAAGTCTTCGTGATCAGTTTTCACGACGTTTCTCCAATACTCCAACTGAAAAAAGAAGCGCTACAAAATCTGAATCTAGCAGACTTATGAATTCATTCCCTCACAAAGACCAGAGGATGAAGTCAAAAGCCGTGAAACGCGTGAGCACTTTTGCATCAAACGGCAGAAAGAGTTGAACATATGTGCATCAAAACATACTTAGCCTCAACTGTTGATTTAGTCTACGAGATTCAAGCGCTCAACAAAGACAACATTAGCACAAAGAAAGACTGGCAGTGTTTGATCTGAAAGAAGTTCTGGAGCAAAACAACACCACGTTCCGCCTAGATTCAATTCGTGGAGTCGAAGGCCTGGGCTCCTTGAGACTGCATAAGAACCCACAGAGTGAATATCAAGTCGTTTTACTGCAGAAACTGAAGGAATAAACTTTTGTCACACTATGTCGTTTTTCCCACCGCAGAGTCATGTTTCGCCTCGCAGGTTGGAAAAAATGAGACATCTGGAGATTTTTATATTATTTTTGAAACAGCGCTTTGAACGGTTTTAACACGGAGTTTTGAACATCGCAATATTTATGTAGCACATAACTTGTACCAAAAGTAGAGTTTCTGCATTTATTTTTGATCGTAAGGAGTTAAATAAGAGTCATCATTTACTATGTCAAAACTTTTGTTGCATTTTACCTCACCTACCCTTCATACGAAGTATCTTCAGAGAAACAAATGAGGTTTCAGTGACCTCTTCTGCATATCACTGAAACCTTGTATTGTATAATAACATCTCACGCCATTCATATATGAAAAATGGGGTCATCGCGAATAGGCGTTGACTACAATACCTGTGAGGTGCCCTTTATCCTCAACCTATTTAGGACTTCCAAACAGCACCAACTAGCACCTCGTTGCGCTGTATGCTACACACAGCGATTCTTTAGTGCCATGTTGCTCCCAGTTTTAGGTCACTCACAGCGTGATAGCTCACCTTCAATTTATGCGGAACACTCGCGCCTGTGTCATGGCACCTATTCAAATCACGGGGATTTCTTAAGGCTCAGTGCAATCCCACTCTCCGCGGTGGTCTAGTTGTTACGGTGCTCAACTACTGATGCGCATGTTGCAGTATCGATTTCCCAGCAACGCAGTTGCATTTTCAATAAATGTGAAAGTGCTAGAGACCCATGTACTTAGATTTATGTGCGCAACTTATCAACTCAGCTGGTCGAAATTTCCGCAGTCAGGAGAACTACCATTTTATAATCAGAGACGCCACACTCCGAGGCACTACAACGTCTCTTATAATGAAATGGTATATATTTATAGAACGTTAAACTCTACCAAGGATTGTTAGTGCATTGTCATGCTGGTGAATGACGCAATGGAATAATGTCAAGCGCCTGATAAGGCACGTACCACCGCTACATTTTATTACTGGAGAGACGCTACACCCGATCGCAGTTTTCCTTTTATGATTGTCACCTTACTGAGCACTGCTTAAAATACTAACACTTGGGATGAAGGGATTGACAGACACGAGCGCTTGTGTCTGTCTTTTCCTTCATCACAAGTGTTCGTATTTTAAGCAATGTGCAATAAGCTGACAATGACTAGCTACTAACTCGCCCAAGCAAGTACCCTTTTATGATATTGGCCAATATTCTCGTGGCCCCTGAAAATATAAATATATGGAGTCAGACCGTCGCAATATATGCGTCAACTTAGTCTTCGTTATATAAATGATAAAATAACAAAAAAGACTCTGTATTACTGAGCAGCAGTCGGCTTGTTCTAGAACACAGAATACCAAGTTTCTCATTGCATTGTAATACTCACGCCGCAAAAGGTTTGCCATTTTTACTGCTTAATTTTCGCTAGCGTTATCTCTATATTTAAAAGCGTCTGAACATAAGCTCGTGACCTTCACAGTATAAAGGCAGCATGAAAACAAGACAAGACAGATGAAAGAAAACTAGCGCTGAGGAGAGTTTCCATAGAATCTCCACTAGTACACACACCACACAATTCGAAGACGCGTTCTGCACCAAGCTGAAGTTTCTTCAGGACAATCATTAGGTCTACAATCGGTGAAATTTACAATTATTTGCCCAACGTGTGTAAGCGCTTCAACTGTGTCTGCTCATTGGAATTCACAGTACACTTTCGAGAGAGAAAAATTGAGATATAAAAGACTTCGAATTGGACAGACCGCTTGGAAGTGTGCATACAGTAGTAGTAAACAAACGGAAATAGCCTCAGTAAAGGCTTATGAACACTATGCAATTCAACTGTGTTGTATTTACACAAGACAAGCTAGATATTGCATACTGGTCATCCTTCCAGTCGTGCCTACAAAATACGACCAGGCCCAGTTCGATCCGTCGTTGCCCTCCGCGGCTGACGTCATACGCTTCCGTGTTCTAGGAACAGAATGGCTGCAGGTGCACTCACCATGATTAGAGCAGTGGCCCCTCTCTTCTCAATGTAATTTTCATGATGACCAGGGCGACGCTGCCGCAACTGGTCATGTAATCCCTCACTTGTGCAGGCGCGATATGCATGACTCGTGAGGTAGGGAGAGTATATGAAGCCTGTTGTTTTTAGCGTTTTTCTGGTTGCTCTGTGTTTTTTTCATTTCTAATAATACCCTTGAAAATCCTGAAAAGGGAGGGAGCAGCCGTATATTATTGTGCATGCTGCCCTCATTGAGGTGCGAATTCATGAGGAAATGTCGTGGCGCGTTCATGATTCCTTATAGTTCGCCCGTGGGGTACTTTGGTCGCAGAAGTGGTTTCTGTAAAGGGGAAGCAGGCACTAGACCTCCTAAAATTGTGCACTGGTTAGGGCTATACTTGCAAGTCCGTCACTCCTAAGTACGACTCCAGAATGATGACTTATAGCCGGGGAAGAAGTGTCAACCCAGGAATACCCGACATATGATTACAATATTTCATTTTCGCTACACCATGCGATGTGCGTGTGCTTACGTTGATGCCGACTTTGTTTTCTCATTCCTTATACACATATTCTCTTGTGTGCGTGTTTTGATCTATTGATGTGTGAGGTTTAACGTCTCATAAGCACCATATGTATACGAGAGACGCCATATTGGCGGGCTCCGAAAATTTTGACCACCTGGGGTTCTTCAACGTGCACCCAAATCGAAGCACAGGGGCCTATAGCATTTTCGCCTCCATCAAAAATGAAGCCGCCGCAGTCGTGTGTGCGTGTCGCTACGTGCACACTTATAAGCATATCTAAAAACGCAAGCGATTTGCAACAGCGTCGGCTGTCTCAATGCTTGCGCTGCCTGCATTTTTGAACACACAATTGAAGTAAAGAAGCACTACTGACGGACAACTCTGCGCATACCTAAAATAAAAGAATGTTAAATCAGTGGTCGAAAGTACATGAGTGGTTTTATGGCGAGAAAATTGTTTATCTCTGTTGAAATTTGAAGATTACCAGTAAGTGGTACTAAAAACATTCTTGTTCTCATTAGCAGTGAGCAGTCACGTATGCACATATTTGGTCTGACTGTCGTATGTTACCCAAGGTCTTCATTGAAGTCATAATGTTATCGGTTTCTACACCACCATAATAATTTTGCGCTTGTAGTCATATCATCACCTTGTTTCCGAGTTAAAATTTCATGTAGGCCGATAGGGTGTAAAGAATGTTGAAAGAACACTCTACCTAGAACTTCAAGTAGTAACTTGGTCACCAAGCGAACTTCTTTCTCCCTGTCTTCTTGTAAGAAAGACACAAAAGTTTATCGCGCTCGAATATACTATGCTCTTCCTAAAGTATATTTAAAAAAAAAAGCCGAGATGAGTGATTTAATGCGTCCATCTTAACGCACTCGAAGCAAAAACTATCCGAGTTCGGGATTTTTGCGCCTCATGACCTCTGCAAACTCTCTCGCGTTTAAAATTACTACCTCGTGCTGGAGTAAAATGTAGTACATGACAAATATTTACCACCACCCCTGAAGCACATAGTAAAAGGATGTCAAAATTCAGTTTTACCTCATAGGGAGTTTATTAT
This sequence comes from Rhipicephalus microplus, assembly GCF_043290135.1. Classification (NCBI taxonomy): domain Eukaryota; kingdom Metazoa; phylum Arthropoda; class Arachnida; order Ixodida; family Ixodidae; genus Rhipicephalus; species Rhipicephalus microplus. The sequence continues at coordinate 350,800,042 of NC_134710.1, read as the reverse complement.
CACGCGATTTTTAACCTGTGTTTCAGAATTTATTACCGCTTTACTGGAAGCTGAAGCTGCTTTGGCGGCTTTTCCCTCATACCCCCAGAGTTACGTTCTCAGTGAGTCGTGAAGGTACGCGAGGACATCACATGTTTTTTTTTTCAAAGTTTCGTATGGCATTCTCGCACATCATTACTGACCCCGAGTCAAGGCAATTGCAGTGAAACTGGGAGCAACATAAGCACAGCGAGAGAGGAAAGCAATCTGTGAACGAAAAAAAGGGCCTGCTCCAAGAAAAAAAACCTGCAGGAAAGTTGTGCTGCATAATTTTGCAAATAGTAGTTGGATTTTGCTGTGTGGTGCCCCTGGAAACAGACGGTGTGAAAAGCTCCGGATCAATGTGTGGTTGAGTTGATGGATCTCACGTGTTTCTCACATTATCGAGTGACCGCGCGCTTCCGAGCGCGAACCTCCAAAGCTGTGCGTCGCGGATACATTGCTTCCATGCCGAATCCTGAATACCTGCGAGTGGTGACAAAATCAAGCTGGTGTCATCATCCGTGGTTGCCTTCTGGAGAGTGGCCAGTCACAACATCGAAGTGATAAACGAGAGGCTTCACTATGTCTTCTTCAAGGAGTCTCCCAGAAGCCAGTGTGAGTGTGTCGCCAGGGTAGGAGAAAAAAGCTTCGCATACATTTTTTTTTCTACAGAAGACGCTGTTTGTGAAAAAAGTGCAGCACGAATTGTTCTCCCCATGTGCCAACTGCCGTCGAACATGTAGCGCAGACGCGAGAGCTGATACGAGGCAGACGGAACCAACAAGCAGCTGCCGGTGAGCACGAAGAATACCAAGACGGTGATCCGTGTTTTTCATTGGAAGTACATACAAAAAAGGCGGATGAGATTTCAACCGAGAAGGACGGTTGTTTTTGCGCTCCCGGCCTTACGCCGATCTTCGCACCGCGCTCTTAGCGCGCAGCCCTTTTAAGGGCTACATATGACACCTCAGCGAGGCAACCGTAAAAACAAACAACACAACAGGATGCCGTCGTGGCAGCCTCAGCATCATCTTCTGTGCCAACACAGCAGCAGCAGGCGCAATCCAAGCTAGCACGCTCCCAGAAAACCCAGCCGCAGAAAGTCAGCAGCCTTCACACTGCCGCCCTCTCTAGGCGCACATCGAAGCTTCCTTGTCTCCTGCCACGGCCATGGCTATCTGAGAGGAATACCCCTCTGTCAGCAACACCTCCTCTTCTCCTTCAACTACTGTGGCCGCCGAGAAAACGGCGTCCACCTCCAGTGAGCACGGCATGCCCCCAAGCACGCCTCCTCGTTCTGATGGTCTCCACGTTGTTGGCGACCTTCCTCCGAGTGGATGTGCGGCTACCATCGTCTTTCGGCCCGTCGGGAAGAAGGTTAACTTCCTGGCTGCGTCGAGAGATGCGATCGCAGCCTTCCTTTTGTGGTTTCTAGCCACCCAGCGAGTGCGAATCAATTTCCGGTGCAACTTTGTTGCTGTTGACACCCACCTTACCGCCGATCTGACCGCCCTACTCCAGGTTGGAACTATCTGCGAAACCAAGGTTCGAACCAAACAACTTGACCTTCAGACCTTTGTTGACATAGTTTTTGGAGTGGACCCAACGATCCCTTTCGAGGACCTCGCCGACAACATTGCTTCACCAGTGCCCTTCGCGTCCGGTACACGCAGAGGCAACTGCCTCTCCCTCACCTTCACTGGCATTACCGTCCCACCGGATATACTGCTTTACAAGCAAAGGCGCCCTATTCGACCCCATCAGCCCCGGCCCCTGCAGTGCTCCCGTTGCGGCCGCTTCGGGCATGCAACCGCCACCTGCTATCGGGACAAACAGTGCCTGCAGTGCGGCATTAAGCACGCCCCAGGATCGTGTGCAGCACACTCTGGTTGCATAAACTGCAGCGGAGAAGACCCTGAAACCGAGCCCCGCTGTCCAGCCTGGCATCTTCATCGCAGGGCCGCGGTTATCATGGCCTCAACCAACGGCACCGTGAATCCCCGCCAAGCCCTGCAGCACGCAAGGAATCCTGTCAGCAGCGCCTCCATCATAAAGGGACGCTGCTTCCGAGATGCGGTCGCTGGTACCGGCGACACGACCTCGGAGGCCGCCTCTCGTCCTACAACGAGTACGGCCATCGTCCCCACTACAACGACGACGACCCCACACTCATCCACAGCTCAGCCGGCTCCTACCGTCGCCCTAAAGCGCTCGACGGCGACGCAGACACCACGCGCTTTTTTACAACCACCGGTTCCTGTCACCGTCACCAGAAGCACGATGACTGAGCCCGCTACTTCGACTTCGCAGCAACCTGATATCCAAACCAGGAACGACACCCTCACTTGTCTCGCTACGGGACTTCGAGTGGCACTCAGGGCCCTACCAGTTGGCTCCCGCGAAATCAATCTCGCTGTTGTGCCCCTGCTCGCCTTCGAGGCCATGGCCAAACGGTTTGGCATCTCCCTGAACTAACCGGCTGCATTTCATGAGTTCTACTCTGGCCCGTTTTAAAATGTGCACGTCACTGTACCACTGGCCTTGTTAGTGCTAGTCTCATTCGACTGCGTGTTACATACCGGTCTTCCTCTCGCGCGCGTGCGCTTATTTCTTCCTTTTCCCCCCTCAATCAGAGTCACTTTCTTCGTGCGACACTACATCGCACCCCACGGCTCCTCGTAGTCTCACGTGACTTTACGTACGTGGATCCGAGCTGAGTCCCACACTGAGTCCCACACCACTTTAGTCCCACACACTGAGTCCAGCTGATCCCACACACTGAGTCCCACACTGAGTCCCACACCACTTTAACCTGCTCGGACTTTCGAAGTGCGTCAGTTAGAGGGCTGGCAATTCTAGAGTAGTTTTCTACGTAATGATGATAGCATCTAGCTAGGCCTAAGTATCGCTGATTGTGTCGAGCTAAGCCCTTATTTCAGATTTTGTGGTTAGTCGTGGATAGTTCACGACGGCAGCTACCTTAATTTCTGAAAGTCTACGCCAGACACCCCCTGCATCGTCTCCCAGATAAAACACTGCCACCGCCTAGACAAAATTTATTTGGTTTCGCGGTAAGAAAAGCCAGCATCTTTCCACTTAGTGAGCACGGTTCGTAAATGCTCTACATGTTCTTCCCAGCTATTCGATAACCTAGCGACATCGTCAAGATACGGCAGAGCGAACTCGGAGAAGCCAAACAACGTAGTTCATGAAGCCTGAAAAACAAAAGGGTGCATTTTTCAATCCAAAGCTCAGCTTAAGTGGACGATACGTCCCGAATGGAGAAACGAATGCGGCATAGCGGCTAGCGCACTCTGTAAGCGGGACTTACCAATACCCTCGCACGAATTATAACGTGAAAACCCAACTAGACTATGAGACAGTTTCTACCCTCTCCTCTAGAACTGGCATCGGGTTAGTTTGGTCTAGAGTTATGGTGTTTAGACTCCGACAATGGATGCATGACCTAGGTTCTTTTCCCACCACTTGAACCAGTATTAGATGAGATGTATAGTCACTCTCGCGCCATACTATGACTCCCAACTACTGAATTTTATAGATTTTCTCTTTCATGATGTGCTTTTGTACAGGGAAAAATTTATACTGCTTGCTACGAATTGGCTCCTCACAAGTTAGCCCAATATCATGTTCAATGTTTTCGGGACGGTTCGAAAACACATTTTTAAACACGGAAACAATCCTCTTCAAGTCCTCCTTCTGTAGTTAACTTAACCTAGGCTCCAGGTTTAACTGCTCCAACATTTCCTCTGATCCCCTTCCGAATGCATCAATACAGGTCAAAGTTTCTGCTCCATCTTCCTCTGGAGTAATCAAACGCAGATTTGCGACCACTTGGCGTTTAACGTATGGTTTCATCAAGTTAATGTGGTAAATTTTGTTAGACCACCTTCCTAGTTTCACTTCATAATTAGTATCAGCACTTGTGTTGTGTGTTCTTTGTATTAGTGGTTGCGCTTCCTGGCAAGATGGATGCTTACCAACTGGCCCGATACAATTGTTTATTTAGTATCAGAAAGCTTCAATATTACTTTGGCGGGCCCTTCCCAAAGAACCTCAAGCTTGTTCTTTTTGGGTGGCCGCAGCAGCTTTACCTTACTACGACCTTCAAAAGTACGTTTCTTAGCCGATTTGTCGTATACTCTTTCGACAACACTTGTGCAGCATTGATGTGGCTTTCCACAAAATCTTTCGTTTTTTCAAGCCTCTGAAGGAGGTTGAGAAGATACGAAACTATACATTACAGCTTTCATTAAATCCCTCCCAGGACTCGCGTAGCATTCGCAATGGTGTTCTCAAACTCGTGCCATACACAAGCTCTGCAGTGTTAAAGCCAGTGCTCTAATGAGGAGCTGATCTCCAGGTGAACATAGCGGGAACAATACAGACCAACAACCTTGCTTTGACTTTGGCAATGACACGAAGATATCAAATACTAGGAACCGATAAGTTTCTGTGATAATTGGCACAAGCTTCATGGGTTCCTTCCACTTGTCCGTGGATTTCCCCGCTCTCTGTCAAGTGTCAAATGAGTGTACAAATTCTTCAATATCCATCCAGCATTTCGGCCTTTAAAACTCAAGGGAAATTATAGCCTTAGTCTTCTTGTTGCAGAGATGACCTGCCCACGCGTTTTCATGCGCCAGATTCTATAGTAGGCGACGATGCTTTTGTGTCTCCCAGAGCTGCTCATACTCGCGACCTTGCACATTTGTGTAGCTCCGATACAGAAGCCCTGCCTTCTCAAAAAAGGAAACTTTTCTTTGTTCCCAATTTAGCGTTTTCTATTAGTAGTTTATTCGAGACGGGGCTCTTTTTTGAGCGTTTTTGATCAACCCTCGTCAGCTCACTCCAACTTTCCGCTACAGGCGAGAGTATAGCACCCCTCTTGCTCTCACTCAATGGCGCCATGTCGTCTCCTCCGCCGACAGAGATAGCTCCAGTCGCTTCGGCGACGGCCGCTCGAGCAACTGCTTCATTGAGTGAACCGGAGAATTTCCTGTCCGGGTTTTCGTTGACTCGCCACCTAGGTCACGCAGATCAGTAGCTTTTGCAGGTAGTGTTTGACCACATTGAACGAGCTCAAATTCCTGCGAAAGTTTCCGCGCATGCGATCGCGTGAGGGCCATGTACGCTAAGTTAGAGAAGAACAATTTACCCTGCTCTTTAAGAAGCTGCTCAAATTTATTCGAAATAAGATAAAAAACAATCTAGACGTGCTGCAGACACAGCCGATTTGGTGCGAAGCTTGCCGAACGGCCCTTCAATGAAAACCGTAGCGATTGGTAAGCAAGCACTCTGCTCTTCGGCGACTTGCCTCATTCACGCGCATTCTCCTGTAAAGTCGTCCAGAGACACAAACGGAGGATGGACAACATCCATGGTTGCCGCTGAGTCTCGAAGTGCTCGACATATTTTCCCATTTACACTAACTTCCTGGAGATACGTCTCTAACAACCGCATTTTCTTTCCCGATTCTCGGCTTTTTGAGAAAGCAAACTTTTGTTTACAATATACCGCCATGCGCTATTTCTTTTGGCAGTTGTAGCAGATTAGCGGCTTCCGAGATTCAAACGTCTGTGTTGTATCAGTGCGTTGTTTAGGAACCTCACTCAATTTCTCCGCTTCCGTTTGCCCTTCCCCTATACAGCATTCTTTGTAAGAGACGAGTGCTGCCTGGAATTACGGTGCAGAGTGTGTTTCTGTTGATGAAGTTTTTTTAAGCCCCCTTTTCTTTAGCCCTTTTCAGCCCCCACTGCCCTGGTGTGCAACTTTTGGTGAGTGTAATACTCCTCGGCGAACTCTGCTGACTTGTTTAGCTGTACTTCGCCAGGCTTGTCCTGCAGCCAATGCATCACGTCATCCTCGATGCAGTGGTAGAATTGTTCCAGTGCAATGCATTCTACCACCTTTTCGCGATCTTCATAAACATGTTCGCCCTTGAGCCATTCAATAAATAAGATTTAAGACGAAACGTGAAGTCAACGTGCGACTCATTTTTCTTTTTGGCATAGCATAACCTTTGCCAGAAAGCCTTAGGTGACAACTTACATCGTCTCAAAAGCACTTCCTTAACCTCGTCATAGCTCTCAAACGCTTCCCTTGACAAGCACGTTATCACGTCGGACACTTCGCCGTGAAGAAGAGCTAACAGGTTCTGTGCCCAAATAGACCACTCAAAGACATTTCGCTCTCACAGGTGTTCGAACTTGACGAGATACTTCGCCATGTCCTCGACTACTAGAAACGGTGGCAGTTTGTCCCAAATTTTCTGACCGCTGGTCTGAACTGTCGCACAAGCTACGATAGACGCCTGCGAGCACTGTAAGATTGCCAATTTTATTCTTTTCAACTCAAGGCACTCCTGTCTCCCAGCCTCCTCATGCTCGCGACGTTAGCGCCTGTCTGCTTCTTCGCAGCCTCCTTTGATATCTGGCCAGGCCTCATCGACTTCCTCAGCTGTGACTCCTTCGTCCTTTATGATCACAAGGATCGCTTGCTTTCGTTTCGCAAAGCTCAAAATAAGGCCAAGTTCTTTACAAATTTTGATGAGTTCCTTCACTTTAAGGTTCTCCATTGTTCACACCAGCCTCTTGCTGTTTGCCCTTGTTACGAATCTACTTGCCGTACCCACTGTAAGTCTACTAGCAAGACGCGCAAGTAATTTTTAACATCACCGTGTCTACAGCTCCCGCATCCCTTTGGTTTCAAAGCGCTCCGACTTGGCTTGAAACGATCAAAGCACATTCCGATGCTTCACACAGCCCTTCTCAGAACTACTATAACCTGCGCTAGAGTAGTCGGGTGATCTGAGGGGAAAACATCAGGCACTCACCGAATCGATGTACCTGACACCGGCTGGTGTGGACTTCCAGGCGTAACATTGTTAATCAATGCAAAAAAAAACAGCTCTCCAACCGGCACTTCACGGCACGTCGAAAAGTCGTGCCTATGTATACCGGATAGTCGAAGTACATTCGAGTAGCACGTGCAGTCTGTTCAAGTAGTGTTTTATTCTGCATTTCTTGTGTGTGCGTGTTTGTGTGAATGTTATTTTATGTGTCATCAAATATGCCATCATTTGATATGTATTAAGTTTGTGGACTCTGGGCGAATGCACCCGTCAACTTTTAGTTTTTACCACATAAAATAACACCCAAATTCACCTGAAAAACCTTTTGAAGGCAGCAAAAGGTAACTCTCTCTATACTCGCTCAAAACCTCATTGTGGTAAATAAATACTACCCTTCCTGTATACGGTCAAACGCTCAGTTAGCACGAGAGTAAACTTTTACTTCGATTGGTAAGTGTTAAAATCACCCAGAAAAAGTAGTGCGCTACAGGAAAAGCGGTTCGCCCAGTTTTTGAGGTTATTTCAGGCTCTTTTCGTTTAGTGTATAGGATTTTAATAACGCACTTCAGATGCAGCAGTCGCTTCTACGGTGGGCGTCACAACACGATTCTTCCGAACGCCGGCAAACCTTCCATACCATCTGGCAATCATCAAGTCTGTGCCATAGAGCAGGATGCAGCAAAAAAAAAGTTTCTTCACTATTCTGTCTTGGGAAACGCCGCATGCTATTGTACTTGCTTAGGGAATGGCGGCTGCATCACCCTGCCAGTGAGCAATGAAGGGAAGCTCGAAAATAAGGCGGCAGTCGATAGCACTAGAACGTACACATATAGAAAATAATATCTGCAATATTTTAAACGCTGTTTGAAAGCTTCAACACCATTTAAAAGAAAAAGAAAAGACGAGCTTTGACGACAATAGAGGCGAGGTGTCGGCGTTGAAGCATCAAGTAGATAGTAAACTCCGGTGTCTCTATTTGTTTGCAGTGAAGTGGGAGGCAAAGAGTCAATTTAGTAACTAATATCGGGTCTTAAAAGTTTATTCTCTACTTTGCTTTGCTTTTTGCTGCTGCTGGTGACTCCAAGAAAAGTCCCAATCCAGGCCACGTGACTGCGGTGTACAGCAGGGGTGATCATAGTTTCTCGCTCACTTCTTTGCATATGCGCTGGTACTTACACTTCATTCACATTGTTTCTTCCCTATGCGGGGACATTTACATTTTGCCTTCCGCATAGCATGCAGCCGATGTTTCGCAATACAAAACCCTTATTTACCATTATTTGACATAGTTGGGTGCATGACAAGCACATGAGAAGCATTTTGGCACGCGTGTGCGTTGCTTGTATTATTTACGCAATGAATCAGCATTTCCGTTCGGTCGATGGAGTTTAGCCATGTTCAGAGAGATACTCTCACGTCGCCGTGCTTCATGCTTGCTGTGCTTCAGCGTAGGCTGATGGAAGCTATGTTAAGGAAATTTACTGTATGTGCGAGCGAGACCATTTGTTGAGGCGGGACAATATATGAGGAAACATGCACGGCCTGACGTTCGCACTCAATGTAAGCGACCCAAGGAGCTCGAATGTTAAGGCCCACCTTCTGCTTATGAAGCGCGTGTCGCAGCCGTTGAAGTTAGCTTTCATTTGATTGTAGGCTCAAAAATAATTACGCCCAACATATATACAGATTGAAATATTTTGAGGCCACCACGTGAAGCAAGCAAGCTATTCCTGAGTACGACAAATCTCTCACTGGCTGCCACTGAGAGGCCACAACGTGGTATCTTCGCTGCAAACATGACGCTTACTTAAGTGAAGTGAAGCTTGTAGCGAGGTATAATAGCTGCAGTGGCGTGAAGAAAATTTAAGTTAATTTTTAAGATCGTTCCAAGCGTATTCAACAAAGCCAACAAGCCCTCGTGTCTATTCAGCGCATGGCGTTATCGCCAACGGAAGAGAACGCAGTCTAGAACGTGGGATGTGCTCATTGTTGCCAGGTGCTAACGAGCAAACAAAGGAATACTCGAAATAAAAAAAAGCCGAAAAGGAGTGTACACAGTAGCATTTCAATTTCTTCGCAATAATCTTCAGTTATGACCAAACAAATGTAATTCAAGTACGACGGAGGGTTTAACATTACCCTATTTTTTTGTACAACGAAAATATGCGCAACTGTGAACGAAAACACATAGCTACTTGTTGCGTTTTCTGCAGGGCAGTGTCCATTCGGTTGAAGGCCCGTTTGTTAAAGCATGAGTAACATTACTTGTTAACTCCCTCACCGTTTGTTTCACCTACACACCCATTGAGGCGTGCGCATGGCGAGGGGCGTCAAAAGGGGCGGCCCCTTCCGCTAGTCCCCTAATGTAAGGGGGCGATAAATTTGCCCCGTACATTGGCTCAGTATGACGTGAGGAGGCGCCCACCCCACTATGATCAATAAGTCGTGATAGAAGAGCTGCATTCACATTGCGTCACCATTCTTATACATTGCGCGAAGCTCGAAAGCCGATCGTGGGAAATTCGAGCGTCTCGAAACAGAATGTACGAAGACGCAACGTACATAGTTGGTGGGCGACTGTCCTTTGACAATGCTAACGACTGAGCAACGTACAGGCTGGGGATGTTTGAGGCCATCTGCAGCGATATAACAATAGAGACTTTCAGTATAGCGGGAAACAGCAAACGCAAGGACATAACATTATCGTTAGCGTTGCGTGCTCCAAACTGACTGTGTGCAGAGCGTTACCGCAGCCTGAACTCCTGCATGTGAACGAATGAGCTTGCCTGTGCTTTTGAAACATACATGGCGCCTACTTTTCAATTAGTGCTTCTTGAAACTGGCCGCTTGAACCAGATCCCGATTGATTTTGAGACCTATCGGTGCTATGATATACGTAACAATAATGAAGTGCTGTAGTTCTGAAAACTTCACAGTGTCGAATAACCACTGTTTACTCTTTGCGCGCTGCGTCTTATTGCGCTTACTGTTTCTAGCGCTAACGTTGAAAGGGCGATATGCAAACTGATAGTCGTCATTGGAAAATAACGCACTGTGATCACAGACAGCGATCTTGCAAAGATCTTTAGGTACTTTACATTGAGCTTGGGCTAGCGTTGTTATGCACAAAATAAGGTGCTATGGCTTCAGCTATTTCACTTTTGTGCTTATGCCTTAATCCATTGAAACGTTCCAAGTAAAATAAAATGTGTGGCACGTGTTCTGATAATATAGTAATCAAATTTGATATGATCGAAAGTTTTCAGGCAATAATATTATTGCAAACCTTTGAATTTCGGAGAATTGAGGATTGACGGGAAATAAAATTTAGTAACCACCAAAATTCTATCATAAATATAAACTCCAAAAAGCACCCAATAATTTCAAAAAATAAAATAAAATCCGAAAACACGGAACCCTAGTTATAACCTAGTAAACGACTAGTAACAACCTAGTAGCAACCAAATAAAAGCTAGTAAAAGCCAAGTCACCAGCGATGACATTGCATTGCTGAGTAACTCGGTGGATGAATGGCAACTCATGATTACGGAATTAAACAAGGAGAGCAGAAAGGTGGGTCTTAAAATTAATGTGCAGGAAACGAAAGCAATGTACAACAACCTCGGAAGAGAGCAACGCTTCGAGATAGGTAATAGTGCACTTCAAGGTGTAAAAGACTATGTCTACTTAGGGCAGGTAATAACCGTGGAGCTGAACCACGAGATTGAAGTAACTAGAAGAATAAGGATGGGGTGGGGCACATTTGGCAAGCACTCTCAAGTTATGACAGGTAGATCGCCACTATCCCTCAAGAGGAAGGTCTTAAACAGCTGTATCTTGCCGGTACTTAGCGACGGAGCAGAAACCAGGAGACTTACAAAGAGGGTTCAGCTTAAATTGAGGACGACGCAGGCAGCAATGGAAAGAAAAATGGTAGGTGTAACCTTAAGAGACAAGAAGAGAGCAGAGTGGATTAGAGAACAAACGAGGGTTCAAGGATATCGCAGTTGAAATCAAGAAGAAGAAATGAAATGGGCCGGGCATGTAGTGCGTCGACAGGATAACCGCTGGTCATTAAGGGTATCTAACTAGATTTCCAGAGAAGGCAAGCGGGTTAGGGGGAGACAGAAGGTTAGATGGGCAGATGAGATTAAGAAGTTTGCGGGTATAAATTGGCAGCAGCAAGCACAGGACCGGGTTAACTGGGGGAACATGGGAGAGGCCTTTGTCCTGCAGTGGACGTAGTCAGGCTGGTGATGATGATGATGATGATGATGATGATGATGATTAAAAGCCAAGTAACAACCTAACAGCTACGCAACGACCTTTTGAAAGCCAACTAAAAGGCAAGTGGAAGTCAACTAACAATAGAATGGGAAGGTGGGCTAGTTGGTGATTCATGATTGTTCAGCGAGCTGGGAGTGCGGGAGGAATACAGACACGAAGCAAAGAAGAGGCGGACAGCACGAGCGCTCATGCTGTGTGCGTCCTCTTTGCTTCGCGTCTGTGTTCACCCCACGCTCCCACTTCGCTGAACAATCAACTAACAACCTAGCAGCAGTCACGTAAGAACCTAGCAACACAAACCTAATGCGACGTAAGCCTCTTGAATCGACCAGAATCGCTGTTTCTAGGCCTTGCACGACCAACTGCGACATTCGCCAATGTCAAAGGTACACATGAATATAAGTACACAGAACTCCATCATTTCATTTCCATGTAACTGTGACTGCCGCTGCCGGGGCTGAACCCGCTGCTTCAGCAGCCGAGTATCAACGGCTTTTTTACCGTGATGCCCCGAGCAGCGACAATGCAATGTTCTGCTCGATGAGAAAGAGTCGCACAGCTGTTCCGCTTATGCGGCTTGGAAACGACGTACGCGCACTACTCCAGGAACTGAACAATATAGATAAAACATTATTTACGCGGTTCTACGCAACGCATTCTGTGATCACAGGAGCATTTTGCAGTAACACTAAACTCAGTGACACAGTCAGGGACAAGGAATGTCCTCGCATTTACACCTCAAAATAAATAGCTAGATAATCTCTTAGCTTTTTGCACCACCCGTTGAACGTGCGCTTGCCGCGAAGAGTTCCCCTATAGACACGTGTAATCTCGGTATCATGTGCAGCCATTTGGCGTCGAAACGAAGATGCGTGTTGCCGCACCCTGCGTAAGCAATTTTGGAGCTCCTTATTACGTGGCTTATTGCCAATCGCAACAAAGAGTGTACGCGCGTGACTGTTTTAATCGTTTTTTCGTCATCAGTTACTCCATGTGGGATGCTACAATTGATTGATTGATTGATTGTTTGTTTGATTGATTGATTGATTGATTGATATGTGGGGTTTAACGTCCCAAAACCACCATATGATGATGAGAGACGCCGTAGTGGAGGGCTCCGGAAATTTCGACCACCTGAAGTTCCTTAACGTGCACCCAAATCTGAGCACACGGGCCTGCAACATTTCCGCCTCCATCGGAAATGCAGCCGCCACCGTGGGGATTTGATTCCGCAACCTACGGGTCAGCAGCCGAGTACCATCTACTAGACCACCGCGGTGGGGCATGTGGGCTGCTCCGTGCACTGAGTCGTGGCTAATTCAAGTACCCACAGATGCTGTCGCGTTCAAGCGCTCGTGTATGCGTTACAAAGCGTGTCATGCAAAAGTAATTCGGAAGTGTTGGGATTTGGACTAGTTGGTTTGACTTAAACATTGTTATAGCGCGAGAACAGAATGACGACAAAGGTCTTCTTCTTGTCCTTTTGTCGTCGTGCTGTTCTTGCGCTATAATAATTATCATTTGTAGGCCCGTGTGCTCAGATTTGGGTGCACGTCAAAGAACACCGGGTGGATGAAATTTCCGGAGCCCTCCACTCCGGCGTCTCTCATAATCATATGGTGGTTTTGGGACGTTAAACCCCACATATCAATCGATCAATAATAATTATCATGTCATGGAAAAGAACTTCGCGCTGATAGATCTGTCTAAATAATCATAGAAAAGTCATGACACGGGTTGAAGTGCGAAGCTAGTCGTGAAAGTGTTCGTTTTGTGCGCGTGCGCTCTCAAGCCAAGCATGCGTAAGTTTTTTCGATAACGTATCTCGAAGCCCTGTGTCGCCAGTATTCATTCCTTTGTCAAATTGTGTGTTTTTCTAAAAATTTGTCGTGCACTTTTATGTTTTCTTACGGTGAGAAAAAGCAGGAACGACTTAAAATATATACGATCGGGAAATGTGGACGTGGTTTGTTGCACTGGAAGTATATGTGCGAATTTAGGGCAGCCTTAACCAGGGATGATTCACCGCAAAGGAAAGATGCCGGCCACTTGTGCGTGCAGGCATAGTACGGGGGAAGTCACTTTCTGGCTGCATGGCTAGCACACCACGTGGAAACTGCACCATGTGGTACAGTAACTCGAAGGGTGGATTTGGTATAATTTGGTACCCTGGGTGAGTGAAGTTGCGAGCACGTATTCAACGAAAGTCCCCGAGGTGCAGTTGCACAATGCTATATTTGTATGCGCGAAAACGCTAGTGAACTCACGTTTTAAATGAGCGAGTACAATGCCACAATGATCACCCTCCACTCTTATTATTTTGTAACGAATAGACGTCGTAGCGTAGCTGCAGTATTCTTTGTAGCCTGCTCTCCACTACTCCCATATAGCGTGTGCGCAAAAAAAAAATAAAGGCAAATTTTCGTCATCTAAGTTGAGCGTATTAGGGCATGCTTCGCATTTGCGAGTGAGAGCTTACACGCTAGCTTGTTTTTGATAAGCACGCTTAAAGACGAAGAGCACAAGGCCATTGTTTTTTTTCCTTCTCTCCGCCGACGTACTAGAAGCCCAATCCCAGTGCCATACCTTTCGCAATGTGAACACGTATAGAGCAGTATGAGCGGGCATCTGAGTGTCGAACACATGCTGGCCGTTGATATCTGCGCTGAAATTGGACGGGGGAGGGGTGGAATCTCAAGATAAAACGTTCCCTGCTAAACACAAGGCCCCTTGTTAGATGCACAACCTCCGATATTGCGGTTATTGCTGTCCAGCATTCCTCTGATAGGTCGGCGTAGTGCAAACGCTCGTCTACTGAGCCAAACCGTATTTCTTACCCCTTCCCTTCATTTTTTTTGTCGCCTGTCCGTTCCTCTCCTGAGATTCCGTTGAGACCTCTCCTAAGTTACGCTCTCCTAGGTCAAGCACCCAGTCTCATCACATTTTGGTGTGCTTTTGTTGCAATGTGAGGTCACTGCACCGCTTCTTAGTGAAGCACCGAATTGAACGAACAAAGCTTCCACATGTTTGTTACTCTGTCAGTGCTTGAGAATAAAAAAATGAGAGATGTGATAGATTAATGACCTATTGCCACTCACTATGAAATAATAACAAGAGAGTTTCAGTAGGACTGTCAGAAAAAGAAACCTTAAATTATTCCGTGAAGTTTGTTACAGCGGTAATGCTGCATTTAAGTTTTTGTCACAATAATTGCTTAATAACTGATCTTGTTGTTTTTGTAATTCACAAATGTTCCAACATAGTAGTAAGCAAAGACATCTTCTGATAAGAGAGCTAATACAAAAGAAGAAATCTATGTTTTTTCTTCCTTTTCAAGCTGACACACATTTTGAAGCCGAACCTGAGCAAGATTCGATGATGAGGTCAAGCATATGTAAATAATGTAAAATATGTTTTGATCAAAATCAGTCAATCACGCAATAAATGTCCCCTCAAAATTAGTTTCATGCGAGGAATGAGCCGAAAGATCCAGGCATTTCAATCAAAGTTAGCCAGATTATCCTAACTAATGGGCGTGCCCGACTAACAATTTGTGACAAGAACAACCAGCATGGCGCATCCATTCCGCTTCATGTTTGAACACTTACCTACTTTCTTTTCGTTATTTTATTTTAAGAGGTGCATTTGATATGAACAGTGGCAGGTAGGTCAAAGAAGGAAAACTATAAAAAACCGCACCACATAAACCCAGCAAAGAGCGTATGACTTCGAAAGTTCACGAACAATAAAAAAAATCTCAAAATGTGCGATCTTAAATGATAAACCAACAAAGAGTGTTATTGAACAAAAAAAGAGAATCTATAAAGTGTAGCATGATGATTTCACCTTGATTCATTGTACACCGGACAAAGTCAAGTGATAAAGGCCAATTTATTTAAACGTTTTTGCGCTGCGTGCTATTCCGGAAGAGAACTTCGAGATTTTGTAAAGATCCATCAGAGATGTTCCATTAGCGACAACTTAGGTGCATTGAGACAGGCTTTAGATGTAAGAGGCGTGGTTTACTTCCTCTGTAAATAAAGAAGCACTTCTTGATTAATGAGAAAGTCTGTCGTTAGATTGTCTACTGTTACAAGAATAAGTTGGTTATTACTGATGATGCGACGTCGTCATGATCGTAAATTCACATCTCCATTTCAAACGATCTTTTAAAAAAAATCATTCAGGCCTGGTTGAGAACACTACATGGAGTCTCTTCTTATACAAGAATGGATGGTATACCAAGGAAATAATGCTTGCGCCACTAATTTTGTAGCACAGCAAGGTTATAAATGTTTCAATCGATGAATTTTAAATTTTTTATATAGGCTATGCAGCTTCAAATAATATATTTTTATTTTCAAATGAACTGAAAGATAATACGCCAATCACTATAGTTACGAACATACAACCACACAATCCGTTATTTACTCTTCAATAGCGCTTAAGTAGCCGGTTTAGCCCCATTTAGTTCCAGGGCAGGCTTGACATGTTCTAAAGTTATCACCACTCTACCAAACAACCTGCTGTTGTTCCAGGCTCGAGTGTAATTTCTGTAGCGAGTATTTGGATTTTTTCTCCGTCTCACTTGAAATTATTTCAGTTATTTCAGAAAAACAAATATGGCAGCTTCGCACTGGAGGTACCAAGCCTGAAGTATAAGTGTGAAGCTCGGTGGCCTTCATTGTTTTTCTGTATTTTCTTCTGTCTCTCTTTCCACATTGCTTTAGTTCTATCTGTTTCTCCTCTTTTTCGTTTTGTATCTTTCTGTGTATTTCTTTCTTCATGTATTTCTTTATCTCTTCTATTTCTCCATGCTTCTTTAACTTCTTGTTTCTCTTAATTTTTCTTTTACTTCCTCTTTATGTTTGGCTCCCTGAATTCAATTCATCTTTCATGTCTGTTTATTTCTTTTTCTTCCTAGGTATGTTTATATTTTTATGTCTGTATTCGATGACATTGTTTTTTTTTTACTTTTTCTCCGTCACTTTGTTCCCCTATCTCTCTCTCTCTATATATATATATACTTCTGTTTTCTCTTTATTTGTATTTGCGCACCCCTATAGTTTGGTGGTTATGTTGCGAAACTGCTGACCCACAAGTCGCGGGATGGAAGCCCGACCATGGCGGCCAAATTTTCAATGGTGGCGAAAATGATAAAGCTCCATGTGCTTACATTTATGTACACGTCGAACAACACCAGGAGTTCGGGATTTCCGGAGCCCTCCTGTACAGTGTTTCTCTTCATCATATTGTTGTTATGGGGGATCGTACCCTAGCAATCTTTAATATTTTATCTTTGTTTCACCTGTTTCACGGGCTCCACTTCCCCGAGAAAAAAATTGTTTAACGCTTGCCCCTGCTGTACACGGTAGTGGAGCTCTTCGTCTTTTTTTATCTCTATCTCTTTTAACTTTGTTTCTTTCTTTTTGTTCTTCTGCCTTGTTTTCTCTATATGTCTCTATTCTCTTTATCTCTATACATTTCAACTTCCTCTTTCTTTGTAATCCTTTCTCTCTCTCTCTCTTTTTTTTGCGGGTTCGTTTTCGTTTCTCCAACCAGGTGTACACAGTATTGGGGCTCACCCCACTTTGTTGCATATCCACCCGAGGAATTTCACATGTTGTAGCACAAGTTACCGAAGTCCTGAAGATTTGCACCGTTCTGATGACTCATCAATAAACTTCGTGTGTTTTGCGTGCCAAACTCAAGATAGAATTATCTGGCATGCAGTGGAGGGGGTATCCGTTTTAACCGGAAACGGGTTCCTTAACGTGAATCTAAATCGAGGTAAATATTTGCAATTCACCATCATTGTCATGAGGCAGCTGAGAAATTTCGCTCCCGTCTCCATGCTTAGCGCAATGTCGAAGCAACTGAGCTGCCTTGGGGGTTAAATATGAATGTTACTGACTTGACATGTGAAGGGCGAGTGACATTGATTGATATATGGGGTTTAACGTGCCAGAACAACATAATAATTATGAGAGAAATTGTAGTCTAGAGCTTCGTAAAGTTTCACCACCTGGGATTCTTAAAAGTGCCCCGCATCTGAGTACACGGGTGTGCAGCATTTTCGCCTACATCGAAAATGCAGCCGCTGCAGCCAGGATCCTTGGCCTGTGGGTCAGCAGTCGAGTACAATATCCATTGGTCCACCATGGCGGGGAAACGATATCTTTAGCACAGCTCAGTTTGAGCGTGAGGAAAAGATACTATGCAGAC
This sequence comes from Rhipicephalus microplus, assembly GCF_043290135.1. Classification (NCBI taxonomy): domain Eukaryota; kingdom Metazoa; phylum Arthropoda; class Arachnida; order Ixodida; family Ixodidae; genus Rhipicephalus; species Rhipicephalus microplus. The sequence goes on along the minus strand of NC_134710.1, from coordinate 350,782,638 downwards.
ACTATACGCTCACACTTTCTTGGCTGCATAGTGCTTTTCCTTCACGCTCAAACTGAGCTGCGCTAAAGCAATATTATTTTATCATGCACCAACTTGCCCAGTCAGCAGTACGTGGCGCGGAAATTATTAAGAAAGGGTTGGAGCATTCGACGACCCAGTTTTTGCGACACCTGGTTGTTATTTTGCTGTTTATAACGCTTTATTACTCACGTTAACGTGTTTCCTTTCCTGATTTCAAGCCAGCCTAAGGCCAATTTGAGACGAAGAGGAAATGACGTGGCTCAGTTGTAGAATACTGGGCTGGCACGCAGTAGACCCGGGTTCGAATCCCTATATATGCTTAGTGTCTCTATATACTGATATTTTTCTTTGTGCGAGAGTTCTTGCAGACACCGGAGGCGGCAATAGCGACGAACAACTACGGCGCGCATGTGACTGGTGTTGTGATCTCGTAATAGCTTTCGCTGCATTACTGCGAGTGCTATATTCAATTGAGTCACAAAATAGTCGTGTGAAGTCGCGAACCACATGCAGCCCGCAGCCCACGTGTTCGAGAACCCTTGCCGTACAGTATATGCCAAAAAAAGTGCATGTCATTGCCGACTCAGTAAGAAAGAGCTTGCAGTATCTTAGTCAAATTCTAGCTAGACAACATGCCTGCAGGCAGGAAATCAAGTCAAATTATCACCGCTTCTACGCGGCTCCGTAGCCGTGTCCCAGAGAAACCGGCCCAATTGGAAGTGGCCTTTACAACAGCCTGGACAAGAATTACCCGGGACTTTAGGTCAAGTTTTTCCTGGCAAGATAAGGCCTGCGGTTAGGCGTGACATTTCCTTAGGTGGCCCGGCCCTTACGCGGTGGCGGAAAAAAAGCATTAATTTACACTTTTGAGAGCGGTTTCTCGCCATTAATGCGGCGGATAATATGACTACAGGTTATTACAAAACCATTAGTGTCACAATTACCTACATTTGCGAGTCTAACATGCAAAGCACACACAGCCCTGGAATCGAACTCGGGACCGCATGCACGTGCAGCAGACTTGTTACCCATTGCACCACAGCGCCACCACATGAAGGCGAGTCTTTTCAAGAGGGGTATAAATCTAGCAAGTGGCTTTTTGCAAACCATCGGCGGAACCCTGAACTGTTTTTGTGCCATATGAATGCATTTGATCAGCGAATAGTTTGTAGGGCATCATTAACTCCAGACAACCACGGTGAGCGCTTTCGGCTCCGACTTCAGTCGTGGTGCGCCGTTCCGCAAGAACGATTAACGTGTGTTGCGCGTCGTTTTAGTGCTTCCCCGTGAACCATGGGTGTTGCACTCACCGAAATTCATGGACGAGGCTGTGTTCGACAGCCAAACACACAGCCCGTGCGTGTGCTGTGAGCAATTTCGCTCATTTGTGTCGGGAGGCACGCTCGTGTCAGTGACAGCATCCTATCCTCAGCTGTTTGAAGAGAATGCGCTTGCTCCCGTAAACGTTGCATGAGTGTTTTAGCGTGTCTACTCCTATATTTGCATTTCGTACGCGCGAACTGCCGCGAGCTGCACGCTGGGGCAGCAGCGCCTTCTTAGCATTCCGACGATTACATATTTCTGCAAGTAGAATTATTGCGCACTATTTCGCGTTATAGAGTGGTTTTTAGTCATTTTCAGTCTTTAACTGATCTTATTTATTTAGGAGTGGCTACTCTTACCGTTATTCAGCAACACACCTCTGTTCAAGTGAATGCCGAAACGTGCGCCAAAGTCAAGCATGACGTACACAAATTAGCGACGGACAGGTTGCTCTTCCTTCAAATAAATATTGCTTCCGCACATCTCTTTCGCGAACGTCCGCGTGCAGTTGTGGTAAAGAAATGACTCAGAACGGACCTCAAAATATTTATTCTTACTGCATGCAGTTGCTCTTTAGAAAACGGGCATTTTTTATAGCTGGTGCATCGTCTCCACAGCAGTACACTGACTGTCTTGGTCGTGGTTCACTGTTGCAAATCCATGCTGCAATGTGAAAACTGTACTTAATATTCAAAAGAGTGAGCAAGTGTCGGTGACATACGCTCTCCTGCTGACTGCTGCACCTGACTTCTGACTTCAGTACTTGATGTTCATCATCAAATTACGCAACCACTAATGAAACATCGACCAATAGATTTTTCTCTGTCTCACTGCCTTCTTTCTCTGTCTTTCTTGTCTCACTGCCTTTTTTCTCTGTCTCACTGCCTTCGGTTTGTTTCTTTTTTGCCATGCTTTCCTAATATCCCCAGTTCAACTTGTTTCGTAGAACACGAGCATCAACATGCATAAATGCAATGTTTCAGTTAGCTGTCGCGCATGCACCAGTACTCTTTTATTTTGGGCTTGACACAATGGCATACCTCGAAAACTGATCAACGGAAAATTGTATCTACTCTTATTGAAATCGAAAGAGTAACACTGTGACTGCATATCCCAGTGTTTGCCCAAACGCAGAGAGATGTATGACATCTTGAATAAAGTGGGCCGTGGGGCACTGGAAAATGTTTCCGTCACAGACCATCTTGTAGAAAAACGACCATCACAAGACAGCGGGACGAAACGGCGGCGCACAAATGCCACGGCATGCAGGTCATGGTGAACGTGATGCCGGCGCATCGCCGGGCTGGCGAGGTGGCAACAGGGGGGGGGGGGGGGGGGGGGGCGTTTTTTTTTTCGCGTTCGCGCTTGTCGCTGAATGGTTCTGCGTAAGTTGATGCCGGATTTTGGCGCCAGGCCGGTGCGACGGAAATGGTGGCTCTCCACCCCCCCCCTTTTTTTTTCCTTCTTGCACCTGCTCCTACCGGCCATAGGTGTTACTTCCGCGCTGTGTGGCTATCGCGGGTGTTCTTTATTGTTGGGCTCCCTACAGACAGAATTTTAGTCAGTAAGCAGGAGCGCGCTGCCTATATGCCGTTCATTATCGGCACCTGATTGAATGTGTAGCGCTGTACCTATAATTGTCAGCTTTAGTCTTTCTATCTAGTTGACACCGCGGGCTCATTGAGATTTTCCCATGTGTTGTGCACTCTAATTTGGACAACTTTTCTGTGGCTGTAGAGGGTGACAAGCCTATGAAAATCTTCATAAATGAGAATTTCAGTAGATTCAACGCAGTGTGCGACATATCTGCATGGTTCTCTCGACGTACAGTGAGAAACAAATGCGACGATCGTAATTAACTCCACAACGACGGCCTTTCTGAACGCTCGACAAATGTATAGCAATTATACCAACCACGCTGTGGAACAAGTATAATAACCAAGTATGCAACCGTTGCTAAAGATAGGACGCAAAGTTATTTTAAAATGAAGCTAAACAACAGCACTGGCATTTTCTGTAGACAACTTTGAGTGATTAGTATTTGCTGTCAAGTTCAGCGTTTCCACAAACGCGTTTAAGGATCACTGGAGCACCATCTCTTTCATTAGCTACACCGTCACGGTTATCGGTGTTTGTCAACACTTACTGGCCACAACAGCAGTCACACAGAGCACCCATTCATTTCTTTTTTTTTTGTATTATGACATGTCCCCATAAACTACCGGGCTTTTTTTAATCGGGTATGCTCATATTTGGGTGCGCGTGAAAGGACCACAGGTGGTCGCAATTTTCGAAATCCTCTACGACGGTGTCTCTCATGTAAATATGGTTATTTTGGGAGGCTAAACTCCACAGATCAATCAATCAGTCATCTTCAGGTGAGTGGAACACTTTCTTTCATCAAGCGCGTGAGTGGTTCGGCGGTCTTTTTGAAGTTTTCTACAAAGCGCTGATAGTACACGCACAGTACGAATAATCTTCGCGCACCTTTCTTGCCCTTAAGCCACAGAAAGTTCACAGTGACTCAATTTCTCGGGGTCTGGCAGTACTTCCTCTGCGGTGGGGACGTGGCTCAGAAAGTTCAGTTGCTCACTGTATGCGAAGTGGCCTTTTCTGGTTTCAGCGTTAACGCGGACATATTAACAGCTTCGAGCACACTCTAACCTATCCAGGTGTTCGTGAAATTTCTGCGAAAACGCTACGAAGTCATCAACGTAAACGAGGCAGGTGTTCAACAACTTTAGGCTGACTAGTACGGTATTTATCACTATTTGACGGTAGCGTACTTAAGGGGGTGGGGCTGGGTGGTGGGGGGTTCAAATTTTACTTACCGAAACGCCGCCCCCCCCCCCCCCGAAACGACAATTAGTTACGTTGACCTCCACGTAACCCAATAATAGCAATTGATACGATATTACCCGTTACAGTTTCTGAAATGTAAAAGTACCATTGCTTTTAGTGACCAAGGAAAGCACGGAGTTTCCTGCAACAATGGTACTTGTAACGCGTCACCTCATACGCAATTCAACAAATGTAGCATAACAGTTTTCAAACACAAGATGTCGCTTATGATGCCGGTGTTTTCCCACATGATGGCGACCACGCATTAACAACTTTCTCAATGAAATTGTTTTCACGAGCAGATTCTATCCAGTCGGGATGTTTCTAAATGTAGTGTTATCGAAGATAGCTCTTAGATGAGCTTCTGACCTACATGCGATCATCCCCCCCCCCCCCACACACAAATCTGTTCAATTGTAACTCATTTGTCATTTAGCTCTGCCTCATATTTATCCTCGGCTATATATTCCACGTATCCTCTCTAGGCAGTCAAAGAGATGGAAGAAAAGGTAAATAAGAAAATAAAAAGAAGCCTACAATATCGGAGAAGTTGCATTCATTCATACTCAACATATAGGTCGATCAAACGAGCACTGTGGTTCCGCCTGCACTCTGGCCTAATGCAGCGTGTGCACTCGTCTCGGTTCCAAGTCACCGCTGTAAAGCGTGTGCTCCGGTCCTATATAAAAGCGCGCAGTGTAGGGGAGCTAGTGTGAGCCGAGTAAAGGACCATTGCAGTAGCGGTTAATAAAGGTGTGGTAATAGTCCGGATTGTTAGAGTATGCGCTGAATGAGCGCATGGCCAACGACCTACTCTGGCCAATCAGGCACCGACCTCTTCATCGCAAGCACTCTTTGTGTCCATGCCCGATTTTTGAAGTGGTCCTGGACTTGATACAGTCCGCTTTATTACGCATACACTTTCAACCGTCCTGCACGTCGTTGTGGCGCATTGTGGTATGTAGAAGCGAAATGACACGGAATGCTGCGTGAGAGACCCCCATACGCGTTTCACGCTCGATGAGCCTATGCGTGCGCAGTAATTCAATAGAGCGTGAACGGCGCGAGGCAGAATGATAATTGCCTCGTTCGATTAAGCATGACCACGCTTCGAGATTTCTCGTCACTCTGCCTTTCAGTTTACTACTGTCTCCAAAAATACAGCTATCGAACTGTGCAAGCCGGTGGATAAACCTGTTATTCCAGCATATAGATCGTTCGACTGTTTGGACAATTAGGGCAGTACCTCTCAAAGCAGCTCGCAGCGATCGATCGTTATGTGTTCATGCCAGCTCTTTTAACGATTTCACCGGATGCCTTCACACTATTAGCTGGCATAAAAGACCCTCTTTTTCTTGGTTAAAAAACTTGAAATTCTCTTCAGGGCAAGAGAGATTATTTGGCACAAAACGTATTTTGATTGAATTGGCAAATGGTATTGTATGTTACTGGCTGTTTGCCTGCAGTTGGTCAGTTCAATGGCTGTTAATCTGATCAGCGCAGGCATGCATGATGTAGGATCTAATCACCGATAATTCAGCTTCGCGACCGTACTACCGGCAAGCTTTCCGCGAAATATTTTTCTTGTCGCCATGCTCTTACAGGTCGTTAAGTATCTCAGCGGTATTGCTTCTTCAGCTTACAGCAAATAAAGAAAGTAGTTTTTTTGCCCAAAAAACAGAACCACGGTCAGCGCGTGCATGATAGCACAGGCGATACGATAACTGGAAAAAAAGCTCTAACAGCGAAAGCCATACTTTAAACAATGATTTCAACAGTTTTTTTTGCTACCACCTGCATTATCTCTAAAAAGGAGAGATGAATCATTTCTCGAAAACAGAAAAAAGCAGTGGATCACAACTCGCATTACTACTGCTGTAGGGATTGCGTATTTTTGAGTTTGATATCATGACGATGAAGTGACAGCAAAATTCAATATTTTTGATGATAGCAGCAAAATTTCTACTCATCAAAAGATGTGACAATTGAACGTATTCTATAGTTTTTCGTCTCAAAGTCACTAAACTGGTAAAATAATTATTCTCTACGAGATGACTACGCGTAATTAAGGCCAGATAAGAGACAGCAATGTTCATGGAAAGCTCGGTACACCAAATTTATTCTTTTAATTCACTTTTTTGCTTTTTACATACCTTCGCTGTATGACAACTGATTCAAACCACAGCAGCTAACGCGAAGTTATCCTGTTTTCTAGCGTCATTCCTAAAAGACGAAACAAAACAGCGGTGAGGGAAAATATTTTCCCAGAATATATCGCAGACCTACAGCATAACTTTTTCTCCGATTGGTTCTTTGTGGTGGGTTTTTCCTGTCATGCATTCGTCTTTCAGGACATTTCTTCTAATTACTTTGCGTAAGAAACCTTGCAATCATTCCACAGCGTTATAGCAATTATGTGAGAATAGACTGCTTGTTTCAGAAAAAAATTGTTTTATTACCAAAAAAACACACTGCTCTTTATCTAAATAGATCTGTTCGAATTAGGTGAATGATTTTGCCTGTCGTGTGGATTGATTTACGCTCGAGGAAACATTTCCGAGCTTACTTTGTTGGTAAACCCGAAATAAAGTACGTCGAAAAACGTGTTTGTGATTGGTTTACGGTGATATTTTAAAAATAAGGCAAAAAATTCAAGCAACCCAAAACGATTATTCAGTGAATTACGCGGAAGAATCGGTGGTGCGGGAAAATAACGCGTACCTGCTCACAGAGTGTGTTTTCAGTCAGATGCATGGAATTCTGTGTGCGAGTTAAAAATCACCTGGTAAGTGCAATGCACACTGCGAATTGTTTATGCAGCGACGCCTCACTCTGAATGCAAAACTAAGAGCTCAATATTGAAGGCATACTTAGCGGCACAAATAAACAACAGAAGCTCCATATTGAAGGGCTTCAGGAAAATATATCAGCATGTAAATTCAGCTTCGTAGTCCGCCTCGGTGACGGGAGTGTTTAGCGTGTGTAAATATTTCGCTTCAGATGTTTCCTTGGAGAAACAGTGGAAACATCTTCAACACAAATAAGGAAATATATAAGGGAAAGAAGTGTACACCTAAGGGCTCGTTTTTCCGTGTTTTAACACAATATTAATGAGATCTAACAGACAGTAATGCCAAGGAATGTACAGGTGAAGTTATTAGAACCAATGAAATGTAATAAGAAGATAGAAAAGTGGATGAAAAAATAACAAGCCATGAGCAGGAATTGAACCTACGACATTCGAATAACGCGTTCGAGGCTCTAACCACTGAGCTACCGCAGCGGCCTTCCCTCCGTCCACTTTTTGGGTTTATATGTGAATTTAGAAGTAGGAGTGACAGTCAGCGCCATCTATAAGCCAAGCGACGAGTGTGAAAACACTCTTTTATCGCATTTTGGCGTCACGTAGCACGTGAACTTATTATGAGCGGGCAGCTGATAATAGTCCCTCGTATACAACCTAATGACACCAAGTCTGCCAGTACGAGACCCTCGTTTTAATGAAATAAGGGAAAGAAGTGTATATCTAAGGGCTCGTTTTTCCGCGTTTTAACACAATATTAATGAGATCTAAGAGACAGTAATGCCAAGGAATGTACAGGGGAAGTTATTAGAACCAATGAAATGTAAATAACAAGACTTGGTGTCATTAGGTTGTATACGAGGGACTATTATCAGCTGCCCACTTATAATAAGTTCACGTGCTACGTTACGCCAAACATGCGCATAAAAGAGTGTTTTCACACTCGTCGCTTGGCTTATAGATGGCGCTGACTGTCACTCCTACTTCTAAATTCACATATAAACCCAAAAAGTGGATGGAGGAAAGGTCGCTGTGGTAGCTCAGTGGTTAGAGCATCGAACGCGTTATTCGAAGGTCGTAGGTTCGATTCCTGCTCACGGCTGGTTATTTTTTAATCACTTTTCTTTCTTCCTATTTACATTCCATTGGTTGTAATAACTTTCCCTGCACATTCCTTGGCATTACTGTCTGTTAGATCTCATTTATATATATATATATATATATATATATATAATCTGCTATGGGAATGAAGCTGACAGGTACGCCTGAATGAAAGTGGTGATTGAAGTGACTAAACTCAGCATTGCGAATGGGAAACTACACCCAATGAGAAAAAGGGAGAGACAGATGTAGAAGAATAAATATGGTTCTAAATAATTGGCAAGAAGGGAAGTGATTAAAGTGTTGTCGTAGAAAAAATTTCAGAAGGCCTTACAACAAGCCGTAGTACACTAAGATACATTGTTGAGCGCGTGAGTACGAGCCCCTTAATAAAGGGTAAGATTAATATATGACGTTCGGAGAAATATAATTTACGACTTAAAACGAAGCCTTAAGACAACTTTATTTATAGCGCAGCTTTTAGGCACACGTTCATGGCTTCAGAGTCGACCATTGTCCATTGGAGTAACCGCTTACAACCAAACATTTCCAGGCTAGGGCGCATACAGCCACATGAGACACTTCTTTTGCCGAGGTTGAAAGGATTACTCTGGCATCTTTCCGGCTAAACAATATAAAAAAATTGAGTACGAATAAAGGTGAACAACAAAAAATCCTATATTTACAAAAAATGATGTGGCCAGCTAGATTACTCTACAATATACGCCACCAAGTAAGAGAATAGAAAAAAAATATTGAGCAGCAATATTTCTAAAACTAAAGCGTTGGGTGTAAGTGCAGTATGCGCCACCGAGCCACAATGTCCAAACCTAGCCACACGTTACACCCTGAGCAGTTGCACACGTTAAAACTGGGCAGTTTAAAATAGCTTCCTCGATCTTTGAGCGATTCACTTGTTTTTATGGCTGGTCTGATTCTACGGTTATGCTACGCAATATTATTCCCTTGAGGAGACTCCTCTCATTACATTCTATTTTCTTCCTTCTTCTGGTTATTTTTATTTTTGATTGTTTACTTTCTTTCTTTTTTTACTTAGCAGTTGAAGGTACTAGCGTACGTCTATTTTGGGAAAGCTGTTTGCCACAATGAAGGCCGGAGTTAAGTTTGTACTTGAGCCATCTTTTTGCCATCTCTTTTACTATCATACAATTGATCTGGCATTAGACACTCTCACACAGGATCATTGCCGGTAACGAATATCAGAACCGAGCTGCACACCGAATGAATGAGTGTGGCGACGTTCATGCAGTAGCGTCCCGGCAACCAAATATTGCTCATTTTCATTACCCCACGGCGTCTACTTCAATACTTGAGCGTTAAAGAGGTCGTTTCGCTGTACATACTAGTGTCGGTGTGAGTGCTTGAGCCGTTGACTCTGAGCGAAAAACATGCCTTACCTGCAAGCAAAAAATTGGGATAGATACAAATAAATAAATAAATAAATAAATAAATAAATAAATATTTGGCCCAAGCAAAAAATGTAAGCCCGACCTTTTTCATGGCAAGCCGATGTTCTTAGGCTGTAATGCTTGCAACTGCTATGTAAAATAAAAACTAGAAAAATTGCAAGAATGTCAACTTGTGCGTAGGCTCCCCTTAAGGCACAAAATATCACACGGCAGAATCCTAGAATCGCACCTGCCATAAAAAAAAAACAAGTAAGTTGTGTAATGAATAGGATGTTTGAAGGTGCCATCCCATCACAACGTGTGCAGCTGCGCACGTGCATGTGACACCTTAGGGACGGATAAAAGGTACGTCGCCAGGTTCAAAACTAATAATTACTGCGAAGTAGGCACATCGCTATTGTGCACTGAGTAAACACTCGAAGATAAGTTATAGCGGCCAGTACTGAACGAACAAACGTTCGTTTCTATGCGGCATGGTTGAAGGCGATGCGCACGGCCTGCAGATTGCGCTATCGTGTTCTACACTTGACGCGAAGTTCTAGCATCATGCAAGTTTTTTTTCTTGGTGAAATCTGAAACAAAAAGCAAAAGTTTGATCAGGGGCATACGGCCAACTAGACCTTAAGTGGAGATTGAACGCCACCCGTAACTTGCCACTACTCATTGAACAATGCTGTAAATTATGTATACACTATCAATAAGTATGCCAAAGTATTAAAAAAGAAGTTTGTAGGTCACACCCACAGGGCGCACAAAGACGTAATGCAGACCGGAATAGACTTGAGCGCCAAAGACGGTTCCCGAGAAGACAAGACGACTAAACAAGCGCCTATTACCACCGGGCTTTATTGGAAAACAAAAGCGGCAGGTTATAATGCACAGTACTCCCCAAGTGAGCCTCCGCACACATTACTAAGTAAAAGAGGCAGGAAAATTTGCGCACAAGTTATTCTCTGTAAACTGATACTCATTACCCGAAAACACTGCATTTAGGTTAAAGGGACCGACAACTGATTTTTATCGACTCATTTTTTTCCGGCGCTACCAAAACCATATTGTTCGCAGTGTTCGCAGCTGCAGTAGTTACTCCCCAAAGCACGTAGTTATTTTAAAAGCAGTATTTTTCATTTTGAAAGGCTCTAAACATTGACGTGCCTTTTTGTCCAGCAACGCTTAGGCCCGTATTCTCAAACGCTCCTCCACTCGACCCTTCACTCGAAACGCTCGTTAAGCGGCGTTTTCCCATTCACAAACCACCCTTCCCTTGAAACGCTTCCTTCACTTGAAAAATCTTGAGCGTTTCCTCGAGATTGTCAAGGAAGCGATCGAGCTACCTTGAATCGTCCCTCGAGTGAAATATTTGCGCCAGCATCGCGTCCATGGCGGAGCCCGTCTCACTTTGACGGCGTTTCTCGATCAAGTAGGCTGTCACCGCCGCGTTCTTTCGACAATGACGGTGCGCGTTTACTACAGAGCTGTCTTCGAACGGTTCAGCAACGGCTACTGTGGCGCCGGGACAAGCGGGCGTGGTGTCAAAAGGAGCACTCACCAGTGCCGTGATGTGTTGCGTTCCGTGCATGAGCCAGTGGATTACCTGCCTTCGGGTGTGCGTATAATCTTCGTGCGAGTGCTCCATGACTTACTGCGGATTCCAGTGCTTTGAAGTGCTTTGATGAAGCTCGCACACCGCATCAGTTCAAGCGTGGTGCGAAAGCTTGACAAGCAAGCGGCATAGTAAACTTTTCATGCACTGGGTTCACCGTACTTTAGAGTGGCTTCCTCTCCGGTGAACCTTTGCTGCCGTAGCCGAAATTTACGACGAAGCACACCTCCGTTAGACGACCATCTGGAGCGATGAGAAGGTAAGTTCTCCTGTGTTTTTTCATTTTTTTCCCTGCTTCGGTCAGATTACTATTAAAGACAGTTTAAGAAAAACACAACACAATACATTGGGCGCAATGAGTGTGCTGCTGTAGCTACTACGCGTGAAACATAGCTTCTTTATACAGTGTCTATGCAGCTCACAATACCAATGAACAACCAAGTACACAATTACGGGATCAATTGATTGATTGATATGTGGGTTTAACGTCCCAAAACCACTATATGATTATGAGAGACGCCGTGGTGGAGGGCTCCAGAAATTTGGACCACCTGGGGTTCTTTAACGTGCACCCAAATCTGAGCACACGGGCCTACAACATTTCCGCCTCCATTGGAAATGCAGCCGCCGCAGCCGGGATTTGATCCCGCGATCTGCGGGTCAGCAGCCGAGTGCCTTAGCCACTAGACCACCACGGCGGGGCACACTCAGGGGATCAAGCAGATGATCATGCTCTGTGAAACCTGCATGTACGCAAAAGTGCGTCGAGTGTCGTATGAAAATGCAAACATATGAAATATAAATACCGCAGATAAATAATGAGATTGTTTTTTTTAATTTAACCCCATTCCTACCCTTCGAAGAAGAATTGCTGGCTATGGCACTGATTCGTGCAATTAAATAATGAAATTATATACGAATATGCCTGGTCAGCTGCCCAAGTGCCTGAGCCTAACATGTGTCAAAATAGTCAAGGCTCAATACTTCAACCATGTCTGTTCTTGAACGCGAGACATACTAATGAATGTGTGCACAGCTATAATTAAAGAAAAATGCGGCTTTGTATCTAAGCTATTACGTTTTTCTAATAATATTTCTTGCCTCTTTTGTGCAGGGGACCAGCTGTCGACAGAAGAACACAGAGAAAAGGCCTCCTAGAATCTGCCGTATTATCAATGCATTACACAGCTTGCACGACTGTATACAAAAGCACAAAAACAGCAGTGAATGCGTGCAGCTACACTGCATTAGGCGCGCTATGGTGTCTACTTCTTTAATCTTATTTATGATGTCCTCCGAGCTCGTACTTTATCTTTACAGTGTGTAGGTTGCATATGTTTGATTGATGAACACTTTTCATTTGCATTCTTATGTTTGCCACGTTGCTCCTCATCAGCCACATGTAATAAAGGTCCATTTGCCATTCACAACTTCTGTTTTGTTCATTTATCAATACATAATTATCGTCGTGTTTGTCTTTTCATGATGAGACAGGACTGCAAAAACCACTTTTCCGATTCTACAGGAAAGCAGTTCTAGGAAAACTAAACTTGTTTTATATAAAGCAGCACCACTCCTCTTCCACGGAACTGAGATGGCGTGGTTCTAACTGGTAGACTTGCTAATGATTCAGCAATAGCGGATAATTTATTTACAGGGTTCCGACAGGATGTATCCGCGATGACTGCAATACTCTTGAGCATTTTTCACCACTTTGTTGCACTGGTCTTCCATAAATCAGCAGAATATTATACGCTGCTCTTCACGACGCTTTCTCGAAGGTTGATAGAACCCACAGGATAGTTTTTAAAACAGAACAGCGCCAAAAGTCAGACGCGGCTTCAATTTTATGATTTCCAAAAAAATAAAACATCCCCTATAATTTATAGTGTGCCGGGGCTTTGGAATGCAGCACAGACACCACGATCCTTTTCAACAGGTATTTACAGTAGTTATAATGCAAATAAAATCCAAAACATTATTGCGAAGGTCATTCATGCACTAACGATTGTGCTTCTGAGCATGCAGATGAAGGAGACGGGAAAAAAACGTAAGACGTTGCCGCTGTGTGAACTTAGAGACGGAAGCTACACAAATTTAAAGGTTACTTCTATGCGAATCTGTCAAATTAGACGCCTCCACAAATGCAGGGCAAATATTAAAACAATGCAAAAACAATAACTTATTCCTTGGAAGTTTAAAATGTTAAAGTTGACACACACACACACACACACACACACACACCAGTCCCTGTTAAACGACTATATATGTTACTAAATGAAGAAAACAACTTTGAAATGTATTTTTCACCAATAGGGAAAGAAAGTCACACGATCGTTTTTCTTAAATTGCGTAGCAGTCTAATTCGAACGCTCAGCCACGAGTATAACATGCCTAGTTTTTAACGCTACCCTGGTATAACCTTGAATATCAGTTGCGAGCAATGTCTTTCAAATTTCCTATTATACGCAGAGGAGCAACTACGAAAGTGCCACGGTGAAATTCGCAGTAAATGAGAAAAATAAACATTGCACAGGCCCCTGAAATTAGGAACTGTGCACGTACTCCCGTAGCGAGAACGAATTTACGCACGAGTAATCCTTATACATATTGCGGTGGTGAATGCTAAAAGCACGCCAACATACTGTGATATATAGTAAAAAATACTCCTTCCACCGCGTTATACATTCGGTGGCTACATTAGTGATCAGAAGGCTCTCAGTAAAGCGAAAGTAAACAAAGCAACAAACCATCTATTGCACTTCCTGTCCTCACTCACGTAGTTCGTTAATCACCCCGGCGAAAGTAGGCTCTCAAACGACACACACGCAAACACTACCGTAAATATAAACTGTAACTAATAGACGCATACAAGACAAAATACACTAAGCAGGTAGACACGTTCAGCAGCAGACGAAATGTCATCAGCTGTTCGTTCAGCTGCCCATGGGTTCGACTGTTGCCAGACTCGAAGGAGGGTTTCGCTAACTGTATCAGCACAAGGCTTAGGGAAACAACACTACCACTCTAAATGCACGTATTTTGCTGTAATGTCACTTTAGAAAAAAGAATAACTAGAAAAGGCGTTCTCCTAATATACAAAGATAGGCAGTTCTTAACTACAATTGCGAATACTCTCGTTATCAGGCGCTTTTCTCGGCGCATGCAGTTCACTCAAGTGAACAGAGCATTTCCAAGGCCTCCCTTGGCGAAGGAAGTGTGGAGGAGCGTTCATGAAACGCAGTGGCCCCTTGAGTGGAGGAGCACGCTTCACCTTGACATCGTCAAGTCGAGGGGAGCCCTTGAGTGAAGAAGCGTTTTTGAATACGGGCCTAAATTCCTGTACCTTCCCTCTAGGTGCTAGCTCATTGATTAGCTCCTTGCATATCAGATTCTGTCGTCCCTTCTTGAAGTCTAGGTGAATTCGAGACCGTACCATTCTATGGTCACGTAAGACTATGAGGAGTCGTTCAAAGCAAACGCTGCAGCAGCTTACTTGGTCATTGCCACCGTGATAGATTTCACTGCAGCTGCATTAAAGAATGTCCCATAAGTGCAAAGTTCACACATGCCTTTGTGGACTAACTAAACTAAGTAACTACCTAACTTACAAACTAATTACCAATTGACTGTCTAACTTGCTAAATGGATAAATGGCTAAGTGATTTAGTAACTATTTAACGATGTATCTAGCTAACTAACTTACTAACTATACTTGCGGGCAAGTTTTGTCGACAAGGAAGCCACAGCTACAGAGCCAAATAACGCGCATACTACCGCTACTGAATGTATTCCGCAATCTACGGTGGCCCCGCTACTAACTGCAGCGGATGATTACCACTGGTTCACGATTAGCGAGCCACAGGCCCGCGACTCCGTCACCTACTCGCGTGTGGCGCACCGCTCCGCGCGCGCTCAACTAATCAGGCGTTTAGCGCGGCGCAGAGAACAGACAGTGTTTTAATAGAAAACACACAACCCTTTATTGCTTTGGTGGCACCCCGAACAACCGCACAACGTCTGCTCCCCGGGCGCGGGGAGCAAAGGCACCTGCGCGCGTTCACAATAAGGGGCAACCGCGAGCACGTCACTGCTGGAAATGGCGAGCTTTGACACGCCGGTCGGGAAAAGGTCCCTCGCGGCTATGCTGCGCACTCTCACGATGAACAATGGGCCTGGTCCCGAGTGTTAGGGCAAACTTCGTACGCGTAGGCCTACGGCAGTTAAACAAGCCTGCCGTGGTGTCAAAGGCCACCCCAGGCAGGCTACAGTCCGGTGATTCACAAAGGGGACGCGGACGAAGTAAAACACGTGCTTACCCGGCGTCGACCACGGAGGAGAGAGCAGCTCCCTCGGCGCGCACATAACCGTGCCGCGCCCGCACGTGGCGAAATCTATCGCCATGCGCCGTTACCAGAGCAGAAAAAGCAAAAGGCTGTGACCGTGTGGCGAAATGTCCGCGAAATGGTCGCGGGCGTGCCTCAGATCCCTACAAATCGTATCCGCATTTTTATATGCATTAGAAATCTAGTGCTGTTTATTGTGCGTAAAGCTATTTAAGAAAGGACGCAGCACAGACCACTAAAAAGTTGTAAATATTTAACTTGTCACCATGCATTTTTGACGCACAAAAATACCGCATTTTAGGTGCCCCACAAACGCTAAGCGGCATCTTCATCAATATGAAGTGCCGATGGCGCAAATTCATCGCTTCCCACCGTGGCGGGAGACGCGTGCCAATGAAACCGAACTACTTCGCGTACAGACCACCAGAATGCTTCCCGTATGCAGAAGCTGCCCCACCCCTGGTTTCCCATCATTGCCAAGAAATAGATAGATAGATAGATAGATAGATAGATAGATAGATAGATAGATAGATAGAAACTGTTTCGTATTAAAAAATTGGCACATCCCACGTACAGTGGGAATTGATGATATGCCAAGCACTAATGAGAAAAGTCGATGTACCATTTAAAATCAGCACTACGTTACAAGGTAGTCAGACATCGTACGCAGTAAACACCTTTGGAAACGTTATGCGCACTCACGTTTCTGGGTAAGATGCAGCTTTGTTCATTAGAGTTACGTAACGACAGCACCACTAACGTTTTCAATACCAGCACCAGCACTGGTAGGGATGTAAATTATGTCGTACGCTGTAAAACATGTTTCGTCAAAATGACGGCGAGTTTCCCAGCAGCTCAATTTTCATTATTATTACCGTCAAAAAAGGCATCAGGTCTTCATTTAAAATGACGACACAGTTTTATCATTTTGACCTGTGCCCCTCAATTTATTATACAAGACTAACGTCAAATTGATCTTTACCAGTGAAAATAACTTATTGCTGTCATTTGCAAATGACAGCGCTTTCATAAGTTTTACGACTTTCCTGTCAACTCAATATACAAGCAAACAGTCAAATTGATAATAACTCACTGTGAAAATAACTGCGGATCGTTACTCGCAAACGACAGTTCACGTCTCTTTTGTGAATTTAAAACACGGCTGAACTGTCAGATCTTCAAAGTGTTACCATCAAAATGACGGCAAGTCATAGCTCCCCCATTTCAGTTTTTTTCTCAGATGTCTTTCTCGTTAATACAAAACACCACTGAATGGTTAAATTTATAACATTTGACTGTGAGAATAACTTCAAATCTTTACTTCCAAATAACAGTTTTGTCGTCAATTGGATGTCTCTTTTGTGAACTTTAAACACGACTGAACTGTCAGATCAATAAAAATTTACCGTCAAAATGCCGGCAAGCCATAGCTCCTCTATGAATGTTTTTTTTTCAGATGTCTTTCCCGTTAATTGAAAATACAACTGAATGATCTAAGTGATAAAATTTTACTTTAAAAGTGACGACAGCTCATAATTTGAAAGTGACGATGTTCATCCATCATCTTGATGTCTTTTTGCTCAATTTGAAATCGAACACACTGTTGATGTATTGTGGCTTGGCTGTCTGAGGGCATGCTCTCAATTTTAGATGACAGTGATCATCGCAATTCAACGTCTTTCTACAAAAACCGCTGTGAAAGGACCATCAATGTCGCATTTCCTCTGTAAGTTGAGAACAAGCTTTCAACAGGAAATGCAACTGCATTGTGAGCATGAAGGCCCAAGAGAGAGAGCGTATTCAGTGTCACGTTGAACTGTTGTGTGGTCTACATCACCATGCTACTCTCTGTGTAGCACCCAATAGCACCCAATAACATTCTCTGAATAGCGCCCAATAAAATGTGCTATAACTTCTTTTAAATACTTGCAAATTTATTGATTAAAGTGCTTTGGGCAGGCTGAGCACCCTCTGTGGTTTCGCGCTGCCTTTGCATTTTCCCTTCTTTTCGTCGGGTTGATTTGCCCACTGTGCCTGGAAACAAAAAGAAAGACTGAATAAATTCCTTTGCAATAAACTCCGACAATCGTATCGTTTCAGATGTGAAACTCCGGCAATGTGTCAGCTACACTGCCTTGTATAAGAGAAATTGCATTTGCAAAAATGAAAGGATAACAGTGAGAAACCCGCAGCAGTGAATGTTACTGCATTTGTGACATGCTACACCGATATGCTTTGATGCATAATATTCTCATGAAAGCATCGAGTGTAACTCCAAATATTACTATATATTGTTGAGGGAGCCCACAATTGCAGAAACACCTCATGTAGAAGGATGAACATGCACTTCAAGCTGTGAATATGCAACGCATTTTTCTTTTCTTAAGGAGCACTGCCTTTAAACAAATCTACACCACAATGTCGCAGTAATGGCTACATGTGCTTTTGTGGTAGCCGTCCACTTTTATAAATTGCCTTATCATGCTTTGAGATTTTACCCTTTATTAATGCTCATTCCGTAGTGTTTAGGCTCATGGACACAAGACAGCTGAATAGCTTTACCACACTACCTTTGAGTTATCAAAAGGCCTGCTAAATTATTAATTTGCAGGAAAAATATTTATTATTTGATTGGTGATGTAACCAAAAAATTGAACCGTCATTTTGCTAACATAGCGTTTACACAAAGTTTTTCACCTTTACAATTCAAGTTGTGGGACATTACGTGCAAACGTGAGGTGAAAGTCACATTTTTGTTTTGGAGGAGCTAGTCAACCAAAGAAGCACCGAACAGCTCTCCAGTTAAAAGGCGATAGATATATAATCATTGCATGAGCACCGGAGTTGTTTTCCAGCCTATGTGGCAGGTTTCTGGTCACAGTGGTATTGAAAAAAATAAAAAAAGAATCTTCAAAAAGCTTGCCAACAGCTAAAAACGGGAGAAGTATGCCATTCCACTTTCATGAACCGAAAGCAAAATGAAAATTGTATTGATGATAACTTGGAGTTTTTGAAAGCAGATTTTGGACAGTAATATTTGATTTCCCAAGTCTGGTTTCAATGCACCATATCAACAAACTCAAATTCAGACCCGATTGCTCAAAACGGTGCCGCAGGCATGTTTTGAATTGCCTGGCAAACCCTGCAAACTAGGGACACCAGAAGCTTGTAGGCTCACAGAATTGGGAAACTGCACCAGGTAATTTATATTCCAGGTATAAAAGACCGCGTGACAGAAAGAGCTCAAGAGCTGACCCTCAGTGCTAACTGAGGGCTATCTGGCAGAGGTATAGAACTTGTCATCCTCAATACCAATATTGTTTTTAGGAGCAGGTAACAAGAAAAAGTGAAAGGTTTTTGTCAGCTTACTGCAACAAAGCAGACATGTTGGATTTATGCTTACTTCCCACTTTCCTTTTTCTAAACGTCGGCACCTCTAAATACAGTGCACACGATACATTTATAGTAGTGATCTTCCTATCATGCTCTTTGTCCTTGCCATTTTCTTAAAAAAATACAACAGAACAAAACTTTATATAACGCCCAGAAACGTTACTTATCTGTGCTGGAAACGCACCTGGGCTTTGAAACAGTGAGACTGGGCAAGTTTTCGCCTTAAGACCATCATACTGAAGCAGTCTTACAAATCTGAGCTTCCGAAAAAAGTATAATTTCATGCTACATGACTGTGTAGATGCTACCTACTCCATTTTGCCCCCCTGCCCTCCGGAACCAAAACAAGTGCATGAAAAGAATATTCTTGAGATTATGCAAGCACTTGGTATCAAAATGCAGGAATGGAGGGGGTGGGGACAAAGCATCTTTACTATGCAAAAAGTGCACTCAACACATTATTCTCCTATTCACAGATGGAGAGTTCTAAATTATTACACTATACACATTGTAACTACTCTTGCATCAGGTGACTTCAGAATTCACTGCAATTATTGGTGAGAGCTAGGGAGAAGTAATTTAGAACTACCTAGCACATGGATCGAAATGCATCAGCTAAGTTTACTTGCTCTTCCCTATACTGCAGAAAGCAATAAATAACATGGCATGCAGCCTTGTGGCAACGTTCTTCCCACAATGCTTGGTCATATCAAGCATGTGAATTTAACGAAAATCTAACGTCCACCAAATCCCAAACACTTAAAATGTCTGCACTGCTAAAAGCACCTTTTACACTCACTCACCTTTGCAAAATTTCCATGGTGAGGGGGCAGCCAGAAGGATATGCTATATTCCACTCGAAGAATGCGCCAAAGAGAAGACGCATGACTTTTTCGAGATGTGTTGTGGTCATGGATTCCTTGTCATCTACCACAAGAACAATTTTATTTATGTCTGCCATGCTTGATCCAGCGTAGAAACAGATTTAGCTCCAATGCAAATACTCCTCATTAGAGAGGTCCTCAAACAACTTTTGAGTGGTAGTAGTTTTATGCACTTCGATGTGCACAGTGACTAAGCAGAAGATAAATATACTTGTAAAGTCTTACCGGGCTCTGTCGCTCGGCCTCACAGCACCCTGTCAGCAATGAGGCACAACGGACAACCCTTCATTTCCCTATCATTCCTTGCTACACAAATTGATTCTGTTCACTGCCAGTCAGTCCACGCCAAGTGGCTCAGCCGTTTTGGTGACCATGTGAAATTTACCCGAAACAAACATTATTCTCATTTAGAATACCAAAAACACTGAATGTATAAAACATATAAAGTGAAAATACTTTTTGGCCACATAGAAGTGTTCTGAATCTTGCAGGATATTGTCAGTGTGATGGTTTGTCAGAAAATTATTGTGACAATATAGTTACTTTTTCCATACAAATCTTGGCTCAAACTTTAAGCAAAAGCATTTGTGTAAGGCATTCGAAGCTAAATATTATTCCTAAAGTTTTTGTGCCATATATAATTTTACATATTTGCCAAAATAATCTGTTTGTAATTTTACAGAATTATTCGTTGAGTAGAATATCTGAGCAATGAATGCTTATTTTGCAAAAAGTTTATCTTGCACAACAAATATCATTTTCAGAACTCTGGCGTTTCTAACGTTATTGAGAAAAAATCAGCAATCCCAGCCAATCACCAATTTTGTATATATTGGCATGCAATTTGTAAAACGCGGTGGTGCAATTGAAAATTAACTTGCTATATACCTCAATGAAAATGACATGCTAGTTCTTTTATATGGCAAGCTTATACCGTTTTAAGAAAGAAATTATTTTAGAAGTTTGATAAAGGTGTCGTAACACAAAATGACACTTTTTATTATTTATGACACATTTTTATCATAAACTCTGCTTATACAACAATATGTAAAGTTCTGAAGGCTCTAAAGTGACAAATATAGTTTTTTCTCTAAAATATTTTAGCGACTCACTATTCCCAGTGCCTTCATTGGGCATAATGTTTTTTTTTCGAATACATTTGACAGGGTCACTGAAATGGCTTGGATGTTTGGCTTGAAACGACCCAGGTGTTAGCTTCAGCTAAACACATAACCTACTGCAGGACACCTGTCAAAAAAAAAAAGCATTACAAACAATTATTTCACGAGAGTAAAGAAAAACTGCTCAACACCAAGAAACTATGTCACGATTCTTCAAAGAAACTTCTTTATGAGAGTATGATGCTGTACTGTAGTGAAAGCTTGTTAGGCACATTGATATGCGAGTGATATGTGGGCTTTAACGTCCGAAAACCACCATATACTAATGAGAGACGCTGTTGTGGGGGGCTGTGTAAATTTGAAACACCGGGGGTTCTTCAACGAGCACCAATGTCTGAGCACACGGGCCTACAGCATTTTCGCCCCCACCAATTATGCAGCTGCCGCCGCCGGGATTCATTCCCCCAACCTGCGGGTACACAGCTGGGTACCTTAGCTACTAGATCACTGCAGTGGGAGCTGCCGTAGACACAGCGTTGACAAACAAATCGCTCATATGGCAAATGACACAGCAAGGAACCTTATCATTTTGAGGTATTCTCATTCTTGAAATGAAGCTTGTCACACTATATTCCATATACAGCTTGTGAACCATCATGTTAAGCCATACAAGAACAGAATAATAAATGAAAAGTTCATGATGATGCAGTGTTAATGAAGCATACGTTTCGACAAGTGACCTTGTATTCTTCAAGGCTGCAGCCTTGAAATGAGTGTAACAACTTTATTGTTTAGTGAGTGAAACAACTTTATTGTGCAGCCTTGAAGAAGACAAACGCGCTCGTCAAAGCACGTGGTCCAGCTCCACGTTTGTTCGCGAATCTTTCAACTCTTCTACGTTCCATCTTCCAATGAACTTTTGCCTTTTTTGAACAACAAAATAATCGGCTGAACTCATTCTTGGAGCAAAAGATTTATTTATGACATACACAGCGATGACAGCAAGGTGGGGTGTTTCTGGCAACCCCTGCAAGCTTCCTTCAGACGCATGCTAGGAATTCAAAAGCCACAAAACAAGCTAGATTTTGAAGAAACAATAAAAATATCAAACATACGTATGTAATTGATACAACATAACCAAACTTCCAAAAGCCTATTCTACAACAATGTAGTAGAATACACCAAAATAGATTCTACAGCTGCTGCATCGCATCATTCGGCTCGATCAGCAAAAAATGCAGCTCATAGTACGAGTCTAGAAATTGTTAAAGGTCTTTATATAAGAGTGACCAGCAGCTTTAGACAGTGCCTGCACCATCATAAGAAATATGTCAAAAAGAAGTGGTGCAATGCACTGGCCAAGCATGAGGCTAAGACTTATCCCACTATTCACAGAAGAAATGAGTGTACTATCAGGAGAGAAAGAAACTGTAAATCCCGCCTGGTGCCTTCAGGTAGTATAAAAGAGATACAATTGGTCAGCTGCCAGTTCGCAATAGGATTTCAACCTATGTGACGTCACTAGGCAAAAATTTGTCCCACTCTCACCATAATGGCCACAAGCGGTGCTGACTGAGTCTCCCAGGTTTGCATGCACACATATACCCTAAAAGTAGACGAGGAGGTAGCCACTATAGTGGCTCAGTTAATAGGGCATTTGATGCGTTATGCGAAGGTCGCAGGTTTGGTCCCTGCCCACGGCAAGTTTTTTTCGTCTACTTTTCTTTCTTCACCATTACTATACAATATCTTCTAATACCTTCCCCTACACTTTGCTTGGCATAATTGTCTCTCAGTTCTCAATTATATTGTGTCTAACAGAGAAAACAAGCCTTTAAGTTCAAACTGCTTTGCTGCCTGTATACCGAATTATTTATCCCGGCTGCGGCGGCTCCATTTCTGATGGAGGCGGAAATGTCGTAGGCCCGTGTGCTCAGATTTGGGTGCACGTTAAAGAACCCCAGGTGGTCAAAATTTCCGGAGCCCTCCACTACGGCGTCTCTCATATTCATATGGTGGTTTCGGGGCGTTAAACCCCACAAACCAATACTGAATTACTTGAGATACAAGCTACGAGGCAAACGCTAAATCACAGCAATAAACATTCTCTCGCCCTAAGCGCGATGCTTGTTTCACGTGCTCAAACTTGCAAAGGTATTTGATGGGCGAGTTGGCAGCTATTCATTGTCACCTTATTGCGCACTGCTTAAAAGACGAACACTTGGAATGAAGGACTTGACGAACCGTCTAGTTCTTTAAATCAAAAACTTGGGAACACTGCCAGCGATACCGGTAAATTATCAAAAAGAAACTTCAACCACCGCGACAATACACGGATATCTCAGGTACAACTGAACGATCTGGTGCTTGTCAAAAAAAAAGCCTCCGGCACGAAGCAAGTTTACATGGAACCTAATCGCGTAGTGCAGATTGAAGTGCAACATGGCGTTCTCAAAAGGGTTGGTTATGCCAACGATGACGGTGTTCTGGAGTTTGCGACCATTGTTAAAATTTTCATGTATCAACCCAGAAGGGATAAGTCTTCAAAGAGGGGAGTGCACGTGGACATTAGGCAGGGTTGGAGAGAAGACGAAGAGAAAGAAGGCGTCCAAAATAAAGGTTTCTGACACCCCAGCCTAATGCAACTGTGTATCATTAAAAGAGGGTAAGGAAGCAAAAATAGGAAAGTAGTCAAATATGTGTCACACGCGAACATTAGAACGCTTTCTTGCATTTATTGTAAAACGTCAATATTGCGAAAATATCAAAAAGGCAATATACCGCATGAAAGGAGGCTCCCTGTTTGTAGTCTTCTTCGAATAAAGAACACGTGTGTTCTTTATTCGAAGGACACTACAAACAGCAGCAATTCCAAAATATAGAAATATCTAGAAACTGCTCCCCAATCTTTGTTGACAGCTGACGTCACCTTCTGAAGCAATGCTCACTGCTTCTTTGCCAGATTTATCATGTGACCGACAACTTTAGGTACTTTTAGCGTTGTTCCTTGAATGAACACTTCCCGAAAACGAAAACCGACAACAGTGTCCACATACCCGGAAAAAAAGGTTGCTTGAAGCCATAGGTCGGCACTTTGAGAGACTACTCACTCATACTCACTCACCACAATTTTTTCAGCCTTCACCCTCACTCATGTTCATACTCACGTCTACTCCCACTCATAGGCCCACACTCACGTTCATACTCACGCATACTCGCACTCATGAGTACTCACTAACGTTCACACTCCCTCCTTGTCACACTCACAGTACTCACTCACGTTCATACTCACTCCCTCTCACACACAAAGTACTCACTCACGCTCATACTCACTCCTTGTCACACTCAGAGTACTCACTCACGTTCATGCTCACACTCATGAGTACTCACTCACGTTCAAACTCACTTCTACTCCCACTGAAAGTACTCATTCACGTTCATACTCACTCTTACTCATACTTATGAGTACTCACTCACGTTCATACTCACTTATACTCATACTCAGAGTACTCACTCATGTTCATACTCGCTCCTACTCACACTCATGAGTACTCGCTCACGTTCAAACTTACGCCAACTCACACTCTAGGCCCTCATTCACGTTCATACTCACAACTACTCACACTGATGAGTACTCACTCATTTCATACTCACGACTACTCACACTTGTGAGCACTCACTCACGTTCATACTCACGCCAGCTAGCACTCATAGGTCCTCACTCACGTTCATACTCACGACTACTCACACTTATGAGTACCCACTCATGTTCATACTCACGCCTACTCACAGTCACTCACGTCCATACTCACGCCTACTCACACTCATTGTTCATGGCTCACGTTCATACTCTCGACTACTCACACTCTTAGAGAAACACGGACTGCTGGGCGATTTGGTAATTCATTTTAACTGAGGTGCGCGAAAAATTGAAGTACAAAAGAAAGACACCTCGAGACAGCGCGCCGTGTCCAGGTGTCTCCTTTTTTTTACTTCAATTTTTCTGCACCTCAATTAAGACTCATAGTCACTCAGTCACCTTCATACTCACGCCTGCTCAAGATCATAGGCCCTGACTCACTTCCGCACTCACATAAGAATTCACCTTCATACTTACGCCTACCCATACTCAGGCGCACTCACCCACGTACTTTTACATTCACATACTCATCATCATCACAGCAGGACAAAGGCCTCTCCCCTGTTCCGCCAGTCAACTCGGTCCTTTGCTTGCGGTTGCCACTTCATACCCGCAAACTTCCTAATCTCACCTGCCCACCAAACTTTGTCTCCCCTTTTCCCGCTTTCCTTCTCTTGGAATCTACAAAATGACCGACAGAAAACGAAAGTAGTGAACAATAACCTCGAAAGAAAACAGCGCTTCGAGATAAGTGGCAGTGCACTTGAAGTTGGAAAAGGTACATACGTCTACTTAGGACAGGTAGTACCTGCGGAGCCGAGCCACGAGACTGAAGTAACTAGAAGAATAAGAGTGGGGTGGAGAAGATTCGGCAAGCATTCTCGGCTCATGGCTGCTAGATTGTCACTATCCCCTCAAGACGAAGGTATATAACAGCTGCATCTTGCCGGTACTTACCTACTGAGCAGAAACCTGGAGGCTTACAAAGAAGGTTCAGTTTGCATTGAGGACGACGCAGAGAGCGATGGAAAGGAAAATGTTAGTTGTAACCTTAA
The DNA here is from genome assembly GCF_043290135.1 of Rhipicephalus microplus. Lineage (NCBI taxonomy): Eukaryota > Metazoa > Arthropoda > Arachnida > Ixodida > Ixodidae > Rhipicephalus > Rhipicephalus microplus. The sequence continues at coordinate 350,757,077 of NC_134710.1, read as the reverse complement.
GAGTCAAGAAGAGAGCAGAGTGGATCAGGGAACAAACCGGGGTTAAGGATATCATAGTTGAAATCAAGAAGAAACGGACATGGGCCGGGCATGTAGCGCGTAGGCAGGATAACAGCTGGTCATTAAGCACAACTGACCGGATTTCCAGAGAAAGCAAACGGGTTAGGGGGAGACAGTAAGTTAGGTGGGCAGATCAGATTATGAAGTTCGCGGGTACATAATGGCAGCAGCAAGCACAGGACCGAGTTGAGTGGCGGATCGTGGGAGAGGCCTTTGTCCTGCAGTGGACGTTGTCAGGCTGATGATGAATATTAACATTGAGGTAGCGTTACGTGTACTCAGGTTACTCAATAAACAATCGAGCTGAACAATTGTCGCTTTCTTTAAGGGTCAGTAGGTTCCACAAACAGGCAATGACTCAGCGCAATTACGACGCACCTGCACATTTATTTGTGTGCCATGACGAGTAGGAGACGCTGAGACATCGTTTAGAATCTCAGTAATGTGTTACAAGCACTCAAAACGCGCTTTCGTAGGCTACGACGCACGCGCGCAAAATAGAGACGCTCTGGACAGCCTCAGTATACTACACGGCCGCCGCTATGATTACCCGCCAGAACCCAAGACGTTGCTATGCCATCCGGCTCGGCCGCTTCGTTCGTTCCACTGCCCCTAGCCCCTTCTGACTGCACTACCGGGACAGGCGGGCGCCAGAGCCTCGCCGCCACGCCGACGCTGCGGCGCTGCGGCCACCCCGGCCGCCCGGCCACTGGTAGGTGTTCTGTGGCCGGGCGCGACCGTCGAGACGGCGCCTCCCCTCTCTGCCTCGCCTTCAGATGGAATGCGTTGCGTACGGCAGTTTTGCATTCGAGAAATTGTGCGCATCTTTGGAGATGTTTTCCTTCTTCTGTGGGTCACACTCACGCGGAGACTTCGTTGGCTCCGTGCCGGCACTGACGATTGCAGGGGGCCTTATTTATGGATCTGCGGTCGCGGTTAACGTTCATTGGCAGTGTGCGTACGCAGGGTTATCGCGGACAGCCGAATAAAACGGTAATCAACGAGTTGGTTATGTTTGTTTTTGTATTAGCCCGCGTTATGTGAATGATAGAATAAATTATCAAGGGTGATGGGCGCTTATTGCACATTGTGTCTGCACTGTTGAAGGCATAATAAGCCGCCGAAAACTGAAGGGAGTGTAGAGATTGAAACGGCGATGCGAACAGGGTCCGATTACGTTATCGCATACTATACTATTGACGGCGAAGCTCAACCGTCCTCCAAGCTTTCCTTTTTTTTTTCTTAATGCGGCACTGAGAAGGCGAAGTTTGCACACAGCTTCGCGATTGAGAGGTCATGAGCTCACTTAAAGTTTTCGTTCAAGGCAACCTTCACTTGAGGGACAACGCAGAGATAGAAACTGCAAAATCGCTGCGCACAATGTGCGTCGCGCACACAATGTGCTTTCTCTCGCAGGCCATTTCAGCAGTTTTTTTTGTCGCTTGCGCAGTGCATTTCTTTTTTCTGAACCGGCTCGCGCGGCGATTTTTGTTGAAGGGCTTCTCAAGACCTTTTCGTATTACATGTATTATCAGCGGGTTGCGTAGACTGAAGGCGCAAGAGGTAAGTGCAGCAAAAACGGTAGCTATAGGGACAGGCAGTTCAAAGTTATTCAGCCTAGAAAATTCAAATTACAATAAAATGGACGGCTAAATGTAAAATAAAATGTACAGGGTTACTAACACAAGTTTTGCGCGGTCACCTCGCCCCACCCCCCATCTGATGTAGGATGGCTCCCCCAGTTTCCGAACTAACTGAAGGCTTTTACGCCCCGCCATGGTGGTCTAGTGGCTAAGGTACTCGGCTGCTGACCCGCAGGTCGCGGGTTCGAATCCCGGCTGCGGCGGCTGCATTTCCGATGGAGGCGGAAATGTTGTAGGCCCGTGTGCTCAGATTTGGGTGCACGTTAAAGAACCCCAGGTGGTCGAAATTTCTGGAGCCCTCCACTATGGCGTCTCTCATAATCATATGGTGGTTTTGGAACGTTGAACCCCACATATCAATCAAATCTGAAGGCTTTGACGTACAGTAAGCTTGCATGCAATAGTGCCCATTATTTCCAACGTATTGAGGACGCCGTTGCGATAGTTACAAATATTTATCACACTCATAGTAACTCACTCATGTTCCTGCTTGTTGCTACTCACACTCACAGCAAATCACTCACCTTCGCAGTCAAGTCTACTCACACTCATGAGTACTCACCCACGTTCGTACTTACTCCTACTCACATTCATGAGCTCTCACTCACTCCTATTCAAAGTCATGAATACTCACTCACGTTCATACTAACGAATACTCACACTCATCAGTACTCACTCATGTTCAAACTCCTACTCACTCACGTTCTCACTCACGTTCATACTCTCTCTTTCTCACACTCAGAGTACTCACTCACGTCCATACTCACTCCTACTCACACTCACCAGCTCTCACTCATTCCTACTCACATTGATGAATACTCACTCACGTTCATACTCACGGATACTCACACTGATGAGTACTCACTCACGTTCAAATTCACATCTACTCACACTCATGAGTACTCACTCACGTTCATACTCACTCTTAGTCACACTCAAAATACTCACTCACGTTCATACTCACTCATACTCACACTCAAAGTACTCACTCACGTTCATACTCGCTCTTACTTACACTCACAATACTCACTCACGTTCATACTCAATTCTACTCACGCTCAGAGTACTCACTCACGTTGAAACCTACTCCTACTGATACTCATGAGCAACCACTCACGTTCATACTCACTTCTACTCACACTCCGAGTACTCACTCACGTTCTACTCACTCCTACTTATACTCATCAGTACTCACTCATACTCACACTCACCACATTCAAATAAGTATGAATGGGTGTGAGTGAGTGAACTCATGAGTGAGTATGCCGAGCTATGCTTGAAGCAGACGTGGCCATAGATCTTGGAGGATCTCTGTACAGACTTTCCCTTCATTATTTCACTTGCGTTGCAAGGGGTAGGTCTCAACCATCAGCGCACCAATTTCTTCATGTGATAGGCTGCTTTGTAAAAGCAGGCACCTTTTTTGAATGCGGAGCATTTCTTGGTGAACTTCGGCGACTTTGAGCCTGTATTTTTATCTATCTAGCCGCCTACGACTCTCCAGGCCATTTGAATTAAGGTGTCGATACCAAATAAGATATGACATAACGTTACTGTATGACGAACATAGTTGACTAGCCATAACATGAAAGTTATGAATTGTGCTGGTTACCAACGTTGGCAGTTCTCTGGTTAATCCTACAGTGCTACTAGTCGACTCCTCAACTTTGCTGTATTTAATTTTTTTTTCAGAAATTTTCTTGCAGTAGATAACTTTACATGAGGTTGTAGACCATAAGTTTCGATGTAATGAAGGTCTTTGCTCTACTGCTGCCCTTCTGAATTAGAATACTTAACAAAGGCAGCTTGTTCTTCTCCTGGAATTTCTGGCACCAATCTGTTTATCACATCTTCGACGAATTCCACGATCTGGCATTGAAAAAAAAACAGTCCACTTATTGCACCTTCATTTGGTTGAAATATATGAGAAAATAAACATGGTAAACCCACGCCACAACGTGTATAGAGCACTAATACAGGAAGAGCGACGTGGCTCAAAACAGTTTTTAAACAATTTTAGCATTTTTGACCATACATTCCACTATCCTATTTGTTCCTATAAAAACGCAGCAATGCTTTCATGAAGTTTGTAAACAATTGCTCCATGCAAACTATTAAGTCAAGATTCAGAAGAAGTAAGCAAAGCTTGTCGATGATTTTTTTCTAGCCTGTTAGCATCACCTCTTCAAGATACCATCATGACCTTGGGACATCACAAGTGATAAAAAAGTGTTTTTTTTGTTGGGAAGTTCCACATGTTTTGAGAGAGATATTTTTCTGCACGATCAAATTTCTGAAACTTTCCTAGTATTGACGTACCTTTTTTGAAAGGCATCCTACCAGTTGCGTGAAAAAGTTCTCAGATTCAACTTATATCCCTTCCAAATGGTCTGAATCTGATCATTGAAGAAGCGTTTGAGTTGCGAATTAGAATTACAATTTAGGAAAAATATTTTCGGGGAGGGTTCTTACGATATACGACGACAAAGGGCAATACTTTAATTCCAAATGAAATGTAAGAACATTCCTTCGCTAAGATTTAGGCCCAATAGCACTTGGAAGTGGTGTGCAAAATTTATAGGTAATACTGTTTCTTGTTTCTGAGAAAGGGTAAAATTAGCATTGCACCATAGCCTCAACACCTAATTGCCCTGGTATGGCACTTTATAGTATGGAAGAAATGACTGAGGAAACCGACACAAGAAGGGAGAGCACTAACTTTCCACTTGTTGAAAGTTAGTGCTCTGCCTTCTTGTGTCGGTCTGCTCTGCCATTGCTTTACCGCAATGCACTGTACCAGTTTATGTACGACTACCAACTCGCCCAAACTTCCAAACTTGTGGACTCAAAACTTGGCTCTGAGATGTAAGTAAACTTGGAAAGGTTCTTCAAGAAAACTCTAGTAGCTTGGTCTTAACGTGATATCAAGACTAAAACGGCTCTTATTTTACATCCAAAGTTTCGCAACGGACCATGGAAGGGTTATGCAGAGCTGAAGCTCAAACCAAGCTTACCTAATTACCTCAAAATGTCCTCTCAGAATTATATTCAATCTATTGAGGAACCACGTCACTCTTTCGAAGGTTCACAGCACCAGTGCTTTTATTTACAGTAACAATACAAAAACTGTAAGATATATATATATATATATATATATATATATATATATATAGAGGGAGAGAGAGAGAGAGATTTGAGATCTAACAGACAGTAATGCCAAGGAATGTACAGGGGAACTTCCCCTGTACATTCCTTGGCATTACTGTCTGTTAGATATCATTAATATTGTGTTAAAACACGGAAAAACGAGCCCTTAGGTATACACTTCTTTCCCTTATATATATATATATATATATATATATATATATATATATATATATTGATTAAAATCCACAATTCCTTCTTTCATTAATAATGCACAAAATCATCTTGATGTTGTAGTTGTGAAAATTTGTCTCCATACTATTCACACGAAAATAGTGTAGAGGAACTCCAATCCTTCAGGCAATCCGGTTGTCTACCAATGATATTTTTCAAAACTCACTGACTTTTTCAGGTTTTACATGATAATTTCAAGCAAACTTCATGGCTGTTACGTCTGCTTAGAAAACTCTGTGCACTGGAAACAGATCCTCGGGTGAGAAAAAAAATCTGGCACTCCTATAAAAAATAAATAAGTGTACCAGTGCTCAGAATGTTCTGAGCACGTGCATATGAAAACTATGTAAAAATGGCCAAAACGAAACTTCCGCGCCAGTAAGTAAGCAAGTCGTCTGTTTAATCTTTCGAAAAACTAGAAAGGAAACATATGAGTTAAAATTAGCCGCAGCTAAAGGTTTGAAGTAGCCCACGATAGTTCTACAATGCAGCCAAAATTGCTTGGAAAAGTAGAAGTGGCGCCATCTCGTGGCATCTTTGTAAGAGAAAAATGCTAGAGCCTGGCCGCTTCCACACTGTATTATATTACAGTTCACTCTAATGGTTACAGCCCAGGCCGCTTAGGATGTAGATTCGATCAGATCGACTTGTATTTAGTCACTGTACCATTTAGAATGTTGGATTAGATCTGATATGACCTGGATTGCTATATTTACTATTGATTAGCATTCTGACCTAAATTGCACGCCTCTAGCATACACTTTTCACAAAAGAACACTACTACTCCCGTGTTATGTGCACCTTGCAATAAACAATGCCTATCATCATCGCAAGAATAGAGCCGTACTGCATTATTTTCTTTGCTTCTTTCGTTATTTTTCCCTACGAACATATCAAGCATGCTGATGTTTTATTTTTTTGGACTTAGAGTTTGACAATGTTCTCAGACGCCTGGATAAAGCTAGGAGTAGCGCTTCAAGCAAAGACGTTTGAATATGTGCTGGCGAAAAGGATTCCGCCAGGCGGAACAGCTCCCTAGATTCCATAGATTTATCACAGATGCGGGCGCGTTACCTTCGTTTGTATACTCTTCTGCAGGAATAATAAAACAAGTAATCACATATTTATTAATACTATGTCAAATCAAAATCAGAAATTTATATGAAGCTACCTTATACTACCCTGGAAACACAAACTACCAGCAATAAGTGCGTAGCTGAAGACGTTTGCCATCGCATTGCCCATAACATTATTAAAAGGGATGACTGGCAGCCCTAGCCAAACCAGAAGGCCTGACAAGCCAAGCCGAATCATAATCAAGACAAACATCCACAAGTTTGACAACATGAGTATTGTTGTGGTTCAAAAGCCAGATATGCTGATGATTGATTTGTGGGGTTTAAAGTCCCCAAACTACCAGATGATTATGAGAGACGCCGTAGTGGAGATATTTTGACCACCTGTGGTTCTTTAACGTGCACCTAAATCTGAGCACACGCGGCTACAGCAATTCCGCCTCCATCGGAAATGCAGCCGCTACAGCCGGGATTCGATCCCGCGACCTGTGGGTCAGCAGCCGAGTACCCTAGCCACTAGACCACTCCGGCTGGCAGCTAATTCAGAGTAACTTGCAAGTAGCTCTGCAGAAAAACTGAAATCCCTAACAAGTGATTGAATTGTGTGGGAGCGCACTTCGAAAATTTTTTTCTCGGACACCAAACACTGAGAATTTGCACTCTTAATGCCGTGCCCACATTTAGTGATGGCAATATAGCCTGTGCAATGTGCTAAACTCCTCTGGAGTTTGGCCAGGGTATTGCATGCACAGTGAAGGGACTATGCACTGTTGATCTGCGTCAACAGCACTTGGTTGACAGGACTGCATAGCAGGCAGCAAAGGAGGCTCACCAGGCCAGACGTTTCAACGCAAAAACAACAAAATTATATATATATATATATATATATATATATATATATATATATATATATATATATATATATATATATATATATATATTGATCTTGGTACCTTTTCAACGGGTCCGTAAATGTGATATCTTATAATTTTGAAATAATGCACATTTTGACTTGAAGTTCAATTATCTCAAAAGCATGCTTTTTGTACTTTTGTTCCTTTATCTCTGCAACCACAGTGTCTATAAACAAATTGCAACCAGTATTTAGATATAATCATCGGAAATATGGTGAAAATATTTTGGCTAAACAGCCTCAGTAACAGATGCTGGAAGGTGATCTTTATTATTGAATGGTTCCCCATGGAACTGAGCTTTGTTCAATTTACACCAAATTTCGGTGCCATTTGTGCAAAAGCCATGGTCTGGATTGGTACCGTTTGATACTGTGTGAAAATATGTGGTCTCGAAAATTGCACTGAGACATGGCTGATTCCGGTTCATAAAAGGCCACAGATTTCAAATATTGCTCAATATAACTTTTTCAAATTTTCGCTTACCATGTCCCCATAAACAATACCAAAACATGACATTTCATTCAAACAAGTTGACCATGCCTATAATATAGGTTTCGGGCGAACTGGCTCTATGGCAATTACTTGGGTGGTTGTACTGAGCGAGATATATCAGCCCCTCTGCGGTAGCCCAAAGGCTAAGGTACTCGGCTGCTGACCTGCAGGTCACGGGATCAAGTCCTGGCTGTGGCGGCTGCATTTTCAATGGAGGCAAAAATGCTGTAGGCCTGTGTGCTCAGACTTGGCTGCACGTTGTAGAACATGAGGTGGTCAAAATTTCCGGAGGTCTCCACTGCAGCGTCTCTCATATTTATACGGCGGATTGAGGACGTTAAACAACACATATCAATTAAATGGAGATGTGTCACCAAGCTACTAACACTCGAACTTGGTAACGTGTTCTGCTTTTGCAGTTGCTAATGCATATGATGACATCAGCGTTACGGGGTGTTCTTAACCCGATAAAATATCTTGATATTTTTGCTACATTGTAGAAATATAGGCATTAAAGTGTACTGCAAGCTTCAATCCTAGAGTGGGAATGTTTCACTCCGAAGAATTGAAATGAATGAAATTGTGGCAAGCTTCGATTCCCCAGAATAGAATTGGATTGAAGGCGCCCATTCCACAAGAATGGTTCGTACTCATTTACGCATGAATAGAAGCCAACAGCTGTCTGTTAGACATAATTTATGAAATAGACACCATGACTTAGCGTTAGGACATTCCTGCTCGCACAAGCATACACTGTCAAAGCAATCCTATGATCTGACTGGTCATATTTTATACACACAAGAGCCTTGTTTTTGAAAGCAACACCTTCAGTTTTTTGCGACCCCATTCTTCAATTTGGCAAGGTGTGCCAAAAAAAGCAACGTTACGATCGATGGGCACACAACATTTGATATTTGTACCCTTCAGGCACCCGCACACGGAATACAAGATAACACACCCAGCTTCATAGGTCATGCCCTTGTGTGTCAACTGCTCACTCAGCTCAGCTGGCTCTGAGATTCGAAACTATGACAGAAGTGCATGGACTATATTGGCATCCATTACATTTGATTAAATATAAAAACACTTCCTGTATGAAGTCGTCTGACTTTACATTTCCTGCCCTACAATACGTTTGTAGCATTTCATGCCCGTGGGACATGGTCAACGTATTGTACCTAAAGGTGTTCTAGCTTCTAATAACGCACTTGAAATAGGAGTACTTACTTTCTAAACGCAGTGTTGATCTGTAAACTAAAAGACCATAGAGATAACATCGATTCGGTAACGACATAAAAAGTGGTGCTTGATCTGAGGGGTACAGATGGAGAAATTCTACCTCGTACAGCATTGTATTCCCCAATGAACACCCTGAGTGACTCAATTTGAGTTAAGTGGATCATAGGAGACATGAGAATAATAAAAATTGATGTCAACATTAAGTACAAGTTCAACACTTCATCTTCACAGTCGAGTATTTTATCATGCATCAAAATAGGGCGCATTCTTATGAGGTAATAGATTTAAACAATCTGTCAACGCTCTTTACAGCTGTTGTTATTTATTAGAGTGGCGGGCCTGCTTGCCGATTCACGACCAATCAGAGTTATGTTTTCTATCCTTTCACTCTACTCTGCAACTACAAAATAACTTTTTTCATGAACACATTGCCTCATAATCAATGTTAGGTCTAATGGCGCCATTCCTTCTCAAATTTCATCTGCGATGCATGGTGGCAGCCCTTTCTTGCATGAAATGTGCCCAAGCTATTAAAGCAGAGTCAAAATTCACTCTTTTTGATAAATCACAGTCACCCTGTGTGGCCATTCACACTCAGTCACTATGCCTAGCTGGTGATCGTTGTGACCCCAATAAGTGGAGGCTTTTCTGAAAGTCTTCCTTTATGACTTCACAGTACCTACAAAAGTACCTGAACGTGGAAAATTTTTCAGTAAAACTACCAATTTCATGGCTCCCCGAATCGTCACACAAGATTGAGACTAAAAACACATTTGAAAATGTTACTTTCAAACAAAATTTCAATTTATTCTAGGTCTTTCAATTATAATACAACTGTCGTCATCACAACATTGTGGCCAAGTTTCACAAGGGTTGACTCATAGCATAAAAACATTAACTGAATGTTTTGCACCTTCGTGGTGAGGTGTGAAGGAAGATTGGAAACGCCATGGTACATGCCCACGACTTTGTGTTTTTTTCTGAGCTGATCCAAGTGGATTGGCCACTTCAAGTGCATCCTGTTATAAAAGCAGGTGAATTGAATCACTGTTCTGCAACAAGTACGCAGAATCTCTACAAAGAGTTCCATTACTTAAACTAGCAACATACTGGATGTCTTGAGGAGAATACTTTTTTACTGCTTGTTGCACAGTAACGTCAGCAAGCATCTTACCTAGAGACTTCCTAATTGGAAAATAATAAATGCTTCGTGCATTCTTGAAAGTCAGCCCAACTGGCTCTACTATTCTGATCTCCTTCTCATAAAATTCTACCGTGCATATTTAGTACGCAGCACACCACCTACTGGATAGAAGGGTGTAGGTTCATTTTCAATGCAGACGAAACCTTTTCAGGTGCCCCTTTATAAACTTTATGCTCAGTAAGCAGTTGACTAATAACGTGGAGTCTGTGATCTCGTGACAGTGAATTCATGGAACCAATTTCACTAGCAATAGTATGTACTACAGGTGATAGTACAAGGAAGGGATGAAAAGAATCTAATTTTATCAAAAACAGAGCTGCATTTTTTGTCTGCAAGAACCGCGCCACCCCATCAGGAGAGTGTCGAGCTGCTGCTTCAGCAATGCCGCAATCTTGATGTACATTTCTAGGTACTGCAATATCTTCTCCACATTCTGCCACACTGCGTTTTGGTCACACACTGCTGCCATGAAAGCGACTTACATGAGACGTGAATGATTTGACATTTGAAAACGCTTTCTTAGAGTTCACAAAACAGTACGCAGGGGCAACACGAAAAGGAATATGTTCTTAACGTGACTAACAATATCTTTTTTCAAAAACTTGGCATCCCAAAATGTATGAGGACATTAAATTTCTTCTCCAGTTGACCCAGGAGCAAAATATCCAACATAAGCACGCTTCAATACCTGGCATATCAACCGAGATGATAGGAGTTATTAGCAGTCGGTCAATCATATTTACTTTACGGTTACATGCAGTACCTTGCAAGCACTTGACAAATTGCTTAGCCTCTTTAGCCTCCCTTAGGGAAACTCGATCTTTCCTAAGGCATACAGTCGATGCCTCGCGCAGCTGAGCAACGTCATGCCCCTGCGGGCCGCATGACGTTGCTCTCGGGACATCTTTGCCTCACGCAACAGAGAAACGAAATCGCAATAGAGAGAAATCTTTGGCAAAGAATAGAGCGAATCACTGCAGCTCCTATGAGAGCCTCGTACAGTTAACGAGCATTTTGACAATCATCTCTCAGATTTATAAAGTATTAGAAGACCGGAACAGTTTTCTGTTATTCACCTTTAAATCGGTCATTCTGGTAGGCTGTTTTCTCTTCCATTGCCTGCACAAGAAATATTAGACGTATTGCAAAATGCAACACCCGAAATATTAAATATTTACATAAATAAAAAAACATGAGATGAAATGTGCTGTTCATATAGGGGGTTGATTAAACTCGTGGCTAACGGCAATGAAGCAGAATACGCTCGAACAAACCTTCCAGTTTTGAACCGTCTTCTTGCGTTCGTGTAGCACTAAGGGTGATTGTTGTTTTTGTGCCCAAAGTTTATTTTTTATTTACCCAGAACCCCTCCTACGTGTGGATCATCTCAAAATGTTCACATGTATCCAGCGCTTAGTTCATACCATCCGAAAGACACGGGCTTGCGAAGCAAATGATTTTGTTAGTTAATTCCATTTTTTATGAGGCAAAAGCAACTGAGGCTATGCTGCGCCAGACGCAAGGTGTTTCAAAAACGGGTGTTCAGTTCATGAAGCTTTAGAGCTCGTTTAAAAAGCCACACTTTTTCATAAAGTTCTTCATGTCAAGCGCGGTTACTAAAGAATCATTTCCTAGAAGTAGAGATGGGTGTAAAGGTATTCTTAAAGCGACCTCTCACAGCATCATGGGCTGGATGCACGACAGGTGATTTGAAGATCATCGACGCAGATGGAGTGCATATTTGGTAGGAACAAACTTATTGATGGAGCTCATTTTGAATATGAAGAGATTGGTTCTGAGAATACAACCCTGTGGTACACCATTTTCTTGAACAAATATTCGGGATATCACAGTTCCCAGACGTCCTTGAAATGTCCTATTTGAAAGATAATCGCACAAGCAGTTTAAAATTCTTCCGCAGATGCCCAGGTCAGCAATATCTCTGAGAACCCCGTATCACCGAATGGTATCATATGCTTTCTCTGAGTCAAAAAGACCGTGAGACAGTGTCGCTTGTGTGAAAATGCACCTCGTATTTCATGTTCCAATATGACGAGGTGGTCCTTGGGGGAACAGCCCTCTTTGTATCCACACTGGTGCGAGGCTATAAGGTGTCTAGATTCAAGGATGAAAGTCAGCCTTCTGTTAATGATACTATCGTACGTTTCCCCAAGACAACTTGTTAACGCAATGAGCATGTAACTACTTGGGGAGGTTGGAGGTTTATTGGGTGTGAGGAGAGGTATAACGATTGCGTTTTTCAAATATTCAGAGTCCCATATTTTGTAAAAAAATGGAGTAGTGCTTCGCCCGATAGTCTGGATAAGCGCGCTTGCATTGTGTTGTGTGCACGGTTACTGCCTGGTGCTAATTTTTGGCCGGCGGAAAGTGCCCTGTTTATTTCCTCAAGGGTGATTAGACGATTGTAGTATTCATATGCGGCATTTGCCGTCCTCAGTCCCCACTTTTCTGCAGATTTATTGTATATGAGAAATGTGTTTTCGTAGTTCTTTGTGCTGGAAACGTTATAAAGTGTTCGCCTAAAAGGTTAGCCTGTCCTTGTAATGTTGTTTGTGTGTTTAGACTTATGATGAGTGGTACTGTGTAGGATGAGTATTCTACTTTAAATTTTCTCACGTGGCGCCAGATTTGTTTAGATGTGGCTGAGCGGTTAATCGAAGATATGTATTTATTCCATGACATCTTCTACGCCTGCCTTCGGATAAACCAGATTCTTACTTTAGCTTGTAATAAACTGATCAAATTTGTGTACGTGGGGTACCTTCGTACAATGCCCCAGGCCTCATTTTGTTGTTTTTTGGTGTCAGTACACTCGCTTTTTCACCAAGCGCTTAGTAGCTTGCGTAAAGTACCAGATGACAGCGGTATTGCCTTTCCTGCTGCTGAAGTCAGAGCTTCAACGAACTTCTTGTTCAGTTCCTCTGCAGAGAGCTCTGATGAGAAAACTTCTTCAAGTTTTGCATTTTCCGTAAAAAGCGGCCAGTTCGCCAGCTGCATTTGCCACCGGCATGGCTTGCTAGAGAAAGTTGTACGGGATTGTATAAGTTCGATGATGCAGCGTTGATGGTCACTACCGAACGATGTGTCGAGTACCTCCCAGTTAAGATCACTAAAGAGGCACGGCGAACACAGGGCTAGATCTAAACAGCTAAAACCACGTGATGCTGAAAAGTAAGTAGAAGCACCTTAATTTAAAAGGCAGATGTCATTGGCCAGAACAAAACCTTGAACATTCTTCCCTCGTTGATCAATTTTGTCGCCAGCCCAAAAGGTAGAATGAGCATTAAAATACTCAACTGAAATAAATGGCTTTAGTACCTGTTGTACTAGATTTTCTGGGCTTTTAGAAGTACAATGGGTGTAAGGTGGGATGTAAAGTAAACAAATTGTGATGGTGTTATAAGATAAAATAGTGACTGCTACTGCTTCAAAAGATGTGTTCAGTTGGACATAATAAATAGGAGTGCCACCCTGGACAACAATAGCCATCTCCTGAGAGACGGCTTCAACATTCACGGTGCATACGGACAACTGTAAAGGCCTTGAGGAAATTAGAATGCATCGCTCCCAAGTTTGTCTCCTCGAGGCACAAAGCCACTGTTGAGAACTTTTTAATGATGTCCTTGACATTACCTAAATTGTGTATTAATCATCTACAGTTTCAGTGTACGATCAAAGCCATCAAGGAGTAAAATAGGCAAATATAGAAGTGGGAATTTTTTGGTTGGATTAAAGATGGTAGGTGACAGTATTATGAAATGGTAATACAGGCACATGAGATAACCAATAGGGTTACCGCTTACTTATCATAGTTATTGGTACCTTGCCTTGTTTGGCGCGCTCAGTGGAACACTTGTTTTTCGGTGTCGACGACACCAAGGTTTTAGGGTCGACCTCCATCACCTTGTCAGAGACGTTGGAAGATCGAGAACCAGAACTTGAGACGCGCGTTGGGCTTTGGTGTGCGATTGAGTCACGAGCCCTACGCAATCGAAGCAGGTAGGGCCACCTTGGATGTTCATGGCGGAGCAGCACTGGTTGCTACCACTAAGTTGGCAGGTGGAGCTGCGACGGGACCACTGGCCGCAATCCCCGTAGGCTCCTGAAGCCGTTGCGGTGTTGCCTCCTGCCACACCACGCTTGCATAGTTTTTCTGAGGTAAGAGTCCGAGCCTCTTCCTCGCTTCAAAGAAGGTTAGTTTTTTTTACTGTTAGAGAAACTATTTCTTTTTTGAAGGACACGATCTGGAATACGCCGGGTGATCACCTTTGCAGTTCACGCAGCAGAGAAATTCCTGACATTTCACTGACTGGCGGTCGTTGGCGCTGCAGTTGGCACAGGTTACTTTACCTCTACAAGAATGCGACACATGGCCGAACCTCTGGCACTTGAAGCAGCACCTCAGATTCGGTATGTGTGGTCTGACATTTATTTTCAGGCATCTTGCTTCGAGGACGCGAGGAAGTCGGCTTGTGCCAAAAGTTAGGACTATGTGTTTCGTCGCCAGTTCTTAGTTTTTTGTCTGATTGTTGTTCGTTGGACCTTCACTACATTTTATTCTTGGAAACCCTCGAGACGCTCCTCGTCACTCAGGTTCAGGAAATCTTCTTCTGAGATAACATCCCTTCATGTGTTCAGAGATCGGTTAGCTATGATTGTGAAATCCATGTTTTCGATACTGTTCACGTCATAGAGATTTGTTACTTGTTCTTTTCTTTTAATTTCTATCAGGAAGTCTCCAGTGTTAATTTTTGATGCTTTTATCTTTTTCCTATTGCTTTGGCTAGAGATTTCGCCACAAAGAAAGGGGGCAGTTTTCGCAGAGCTGTACTTTATTCGCTATGCAAAACATGGAAACGGGGAAACGGGGAAACTGAGATGTAACTTCCGTACGACCTTTTTAGGGGTCGATCAGGGAGTGGAGGGAACGCCTCCGCAATTAGATAGTTGGAAAGTTCTGCAACAGCGCCGACCGCCCACCCCGAAGCTCTACAAGGGGATGCAACCGAGCTTCATAAAAGAGTGTGCACGACGCCAGTAGTACACCGCCGCTATAACCTAATATGGTGTACGAAGGTTGGATGCCCACAGATGGTTGACCCTTCCCTCCAGGAAACTTAGAAGGGACTAGAACAGAAGAGAAAACAGGAAGACGTAAAGTGAGACGAAAAGACGAAGATGTAGATAGACAGAGATAGCAAAAGGCGACTGCAAATTTTCCCTGGGTGGCTCAGCCCAGGGGTTCCGTCCACATGAAGCAGGGGCCAAAGGAGTGTGTTGCCTCTACCGGGGCGCCTTGAACTCCAATCACCCGGCGTCGGCTTAACCCCCAGGTTCCCCTTTTCTCCAAACACGGCTTTGAAAGTCACGCACGGCTGAGAGTGGAAAGGAGTCGAACCTCCCACCACCCCTTCCTTAGCTCGGGTTCATGGTGTCGTTACACACCAAACGCCTGTTTGCGCAGACGCCCCTGCAGAGGAAGCAATTTACGTTGATGCGCGAGTGAATGTGCCTGTGGCCTATTTGTGAATGATGCGTGTGGTATTCAGTTCGTTGACGCTGTTTTTTTAAATGAAGCATATTGATCAACATATCTGAGGGGACGCTGAGTGAAATTAGAAGTTCGAAGAATTCTCATGTCATCTGATGACGTGGTAGCGCAAATGTGTTACAGAAACCTCATATCTATTCCCAAGTAGAAAAGCGTGTCGCCTAACAGGTTGGCGGCAAATCCCGTGAAAGCTGGGCAAACATACTCTTTAAGACTAACGCTGGCGAAACGGTCGTGAGCCACGTAGCCCTCCATTTTTTGTCAGGGACCTCTGTTTACGCCAGCCGTCCATGACAGGCCGGAAGACTGAAGGCTGCAACTGGAGCCTATCGGAGGTTTGTGCAGCACATGCGAAAAGTGCGTCCTGAAAAGTAAACCTTCCAGTTTTGAGAAGAAAATGCTTTAAAAAACAAGGCTACCCTTATATGTGTCTTCTTTGTATATAAAACAATTAAAAACAAAACACTAGAGAAGCTTGCACGCAGGCGTTTCCAGACGCAAGTACGATCGTTTCTTTGCACCCTCTTAGGGCTGAGCCTAAGAAAAAACCTCCGTCAGCATTGGAACAAGCTTTGCCGGTGTTAGAAAAACGTTACAAATTCAGATAACCCAACGATAAGAGAGTACGCGAAATATTTCACGCGTTTGTGATTTAGAAAAGAAGTTAATTCAGCGCAAGCATATCATCTATCCGCTTAAGTGACAAGTAACTCTATTATCTCAACTGCTTGTGTTTGTAGTCGTGTGTCGCATGTGTGCGCTCTCGAGTCCCTTAATACTAACTAATCATGAGGTGCTGCATTGGACTAAATTTTTATGCTCTTGAGCATACAGTTGAAACTGAATTTAACGAAAGTTTGACCAAGTTGGAAATATATCATCAAACAAGTAGTACCATAAAATCGAGTAAAAACCTTTAGGTCCTCAGGAATTTAAAATAATGACATAGCGGCACCCAAGAGCCACCAGGTCGCTGTTTTTACCACCCACCCATACGCTGGCATGTGCGATAAGCTGGCGAGGGCGGCCTGAGAGTAGTCCTAATATGGGGGCTCGCAGATGGCCCAGACAACCGCGGCACTTTGCCCGTGCGAAGCAAGTCAGGTAGAACGCAACGTGAAGCTATGACTGATTGATTGATATGTGGGGTTTAACATCCCAAAACCGCCATATGATTTAGAGAGACCCCATAGTGAAGGGCTCTAGAAATTACGGCCACTTGGGGTTCGTTAACGTGCACCCAAATCTGAGCACACGGGCCTACAACCTTTCCGCCTCCATCGAAAATGCAGCCGCCGCAGTCGGGATTGGATCCCGCGACGTGCAGATCTGCGCCCGAGTACCTTAACCAGTAGACCACCGCGGCGGAGCGTGAAGCTGTGACGGACTACCGATATTCGAAGCCACACAGAAACAGCGCAGTGATAATGCGAGAAACCCAAGCGAGAACGTTCAACGAGAGGATGTGTGCTATCAGCTGCGTAAACAACAAAACGAAGCACCACCGCACCCCCGTAGGGCATAATCCGGTATGTAAGAGAGCTGCAGAATGTCATGTCTATTGTTTTGTGCATGGGTGATGCGTGTGCCCCAGTTAAAATAAACTTGGAGTCGCGACAAGGGCGCCTGAGTGCTCTACACAGTAAACCGATTCTGACCCTTAAGGGTGCAAAAAGGGTGCCGACACCCTAAGCACACGCTTTGAGCACCCTATTCGCGTCTCAGCACCCTACAAGCGGAACATAAAGGGTGAACACATCAAAAGGGTGGAAACTAGGGTGCAAAAAGGGTGCAATCACTAATGGGTGCTGATGAGCACCCATTAGGGTGCACAGTCGCCGACAAAGCTTTGTGAGTAACGTGGTCATAGAGCATAACCAACAGCTTTTAGATGTCAAGTGGTTAGACACCATGGTCTCATTAATAGCCCCACCGCAGTAACTGATATCTGAATAGCGATAGTGACCGGCTGAACGTAAGTTCTGCACTGGTTCTTGCATTCTTGCTGCCTCTTTCTCGTCGCCTCACGGCCGGCGCTGACCAAGCCATGCGCTACAAGCTCACTAGCCAATGGCGGAGTACGCAGCTTGTAGAGCTACAACAGGATTGTGACTTACACATAGCCTCGTTTGCGCCTAACACTAAAAACAAAGCTTCGTCCATGACAGTATATATAAATCATACATTTGTTGATGCAAAGAAATACAAACCAACAAGACCGTGGTAGATAAAACAGTTTTTGTGTTGTACAAATATTTGTTAACCTTACAATGTATCAGTTGACACATGTTACCAATTTTTATGGCGGGCTATGGACTTTGACGTTCTAATATTATAACATTAAAGAAACGTTTTCTTGATTTTGTTCATAGAAATATTCTTCAAAGCAAGTTAAAATGAGCCTTGACTAAAACATTTTCCTAAAGAAAATTCACTAAAGACAGCTAAAATATTGTTTGCCAACTAATACGCTTATTTCGATGTGACAAATTTTGCTTGCTGCCTGTACTTTGTACTAATATACAACCGCTTTGACACTGTTTTTAACAGCCAGTTTAACCACTCAACCAATGTACAGATGTTAGCAAGGTATCGGTATAAGAAATACACAAGCAAGCAAACGTTTCAAATTTCGCGCGCTCTTTCACATTTCAAATTTTGCGCAATTACGCGTAATGTGATTTTGTCAGTTTCAAAGCTAAAAAAATATTCTATGCAATACGCACTAGCGTATCTTCTACCTTCACAATTTTTTACTTAAAATTTAAGCAGAAATAATCTATTTACTCATCATATAAAAAGTTATGTGCGCAAATGCGGATCGGTGGCGTCAGCAGGACAAAAATGGCGGTATCTTCCTGAAGGCCGCAACGGCCGTGTGCCGAGCGTTTAAAGTCGATTTTTTAAGTTGTTCAAAGTGTGCTTGCGCTGCCTTTCGTGTTCTGTCGGTGCTGCTTGTTACGAAGATGCACTATACTCAAGAGAGGACCGGCTGCTTTGCACCGTCGAGCGCTCGCCAAACTAAAAAGGTAGGTGGATGTTTCTGCTGTCGACGCTTTGTTTTTTGCTTCTCCGGCCAGGCCGCGGCGTGCCCGATCCAGGCTGTTATGCTCCTCCCGCGGTTAAAACCGAAAGCGCTATAGTATAATAACGTTGTGAACTAAGGTTTTTCTAGCTGGTAGACGAAAGTGAGTTTTTATTAACGTAGCGAGCCTGCTGGCGTGTCTGATTTCATTAGGCTCAAGTCTAAGCTCAGGGACGTTACGCGCGGATGAATTTTTTCTGTGAGGAAGGAGGTTAAAGCAATGTGCGCTGTGATGCTGTAAGTCAGCGGGCGATGCTCTTCACGCTATGAATCACTATATTTTTGCAATGCCGTCGGACGCCGTTCGGGGACGGCGCATGGAAGCCGTAAGCGTCGTCTGTGTGTCGCGTGCGTTGGAGTATTCCGGTGATTCGCGTTGAATTAGATCTTTCCGTATTTAATTTAGAAGAATGGAGAAGAATAACGTGGTGTCCGCGTTGGTATTTACGCGGCCTTGTTCGTTTTCTGTGCCAAAGAAGTATATGGAGAAAGTTTTATATGTTACTCGTCCTCTTTTCAACAGCTACATGATCATTAAATGTGTGTGACTACTATAAGGTAGATGTGTTTTCCTGTGTGACCAAATGTGTTTGCATCCACCGGGAACGTATAACATTAAATTACCATGATATTCAGCTTAATTAAGTGTGCGTAAACTTGACACAGCGTGCTGTAGGTGCGGTTCTCAAAGCGTGCAAATACGCCTGGGTCAATACATTTTCTCTATGAGTGGCCGAATATACGTACCTTAGCTGTGCAAGCGCTAGGTTGAGCAGTAGTTCACTCGTTCGAGTGCAATTTTGGTGGTACTGCTTGTTCCCCCCCCCTGCTCACATATCATTGCATTCTTCTGGTTTGTAAAAGAATTGTGGGCGCTGCAGCCCGCTTTAGAGTTAAAACTTTGCCGAATACCTATACGTCTACAAACATTCTAAAACTAAGTTATACCAAAACTTCTGATGACACTTTCGAATACAAGTGTAATGCTTTATCTGATATCATAAATTCTTTATGACCTCGCTGCAGATTTACAAGTGACCTGTGATATGTGCAGTGTATGAATGCCTAATTTATTGCTCAAAACACAATAAGGTTATACATCACAGTATGCGTGCATATGTTGCTGCTGACATGCAAACATAGACATTGTATTTATCTAAGAATGAACAAATCTAAACTGCCGTTTTTTGAAGATGTACGCATCAGACCAATTGAATAATATCAAAAATAATATTCACCAAGTGATTGTTGTTTACTGCCTTGCACCAACGTCGCTAAAACAGCCTTGTTGGTACTTAGACCACATGGTAGGATGCAAGATTCATGACGTCATATTAAATGTTAATGTCACATGATATGCAAGGTAAATTGTTATTAGCATACAGAGGCCAATAACGTTATTGTCTCATCGTTATCATATTGAAGCAGGTTAGGCAATATGTGATTCTGCTGCCTTTACGTCATGTTGGGAAACCAATACGTTATGTAGCTATCTGCAGTGTCTGAGATCCTGGTTGCCCGTCAATATTGCAGAAGATTGCCTGCTTCATTGTGATGGCATGGGGTTCAAGATTGATGTTTTGTCTTAGCGTTTCCACTTTTCCTCCCCTATGGTCATTAGACAGCTTGTGCTGTTTGATTAGAAGTGAGGAGTAGTGCCTTTTTAGCCAACCAGAACAATTTAGATCAATGATCACTATGAAGCAGCACACAATATTCATTTAGTGAGCTCAATTTCAGGCAAATTATAAACGTCCGAATGTTAGCCGTTTGAAGGAAGCTTTATTCGTTGAACTCATGAGAATAAATGGTAGAGAAGGAAAGGCAGGGAGGTTAGCCAAACCAGCAAAGACGGTCTATCATCCTACACGGGGGAACAGGGAGATTGAAGTCCTGTCGGAGTGGTCTGGTCGCTAAGGTACTCGGTTTCTAACCCGAACGTCGCAGGATGATATTCCGGCCTTGCTGGCTGCTTTTTCGATAAAGGTGAAAATGCTGTAGGCCTGTGTTCTCGGATTTGTGTGCACGTTAAAGAACCCCAGGTGGTCGAAATTTCTGGAGCCCTCCACTACCTTGGTAAAAAATTCATGTGTCAGTATTGCTTTAATTTTATGCTTTATCTGCAGTGGATGCATATGCGTATATGGACATGTATATGTAGTGGTATTGCAATTTTACGGAATAAAATATTCATATGGTGCATATTGCATGGCATTTACTTAAGAAACACATCACATGGGTATCATAACTACAGAAATGCAAATGTGCCTCTATGGATGCACTCGTGCATATATTTGGTCAGCTTCAAGAAAAGAATTTATCGATTGCAGGCAACATCATTACTCACGCATGCTTATCTCTTAATTACGTGCAGTCGATACAGCTAAAAGGGGTCTTCATCTAAAAGTTCTAACTTCATCTTCGTGCATGAGTGAGCTATAAAGGTGAATGAAAATTCACATGTATGACATCGACATGAAAAGCTCTGCAGCAGCATGTTTTTCGTTGTATTTATACTGCAGCATGCCCTTTTTGTATTTCTCAGTTGCGTGCCACTAAATATATGTTGGCCATGCGTTTCTAGCCATTCACTGCAATTCGGCAAGCAGCGCATGCAGTCTAGACAAACCTCACTAAAATAATTTTTTTGCACTGGTGCAGAAATTCTTCGGCACGGTCTGTCATTTCATTTGAGTGAGGCTGCTCAAGGAAATTTCCTGACAAGGTCAAGGAGCCCAAGCACCAGCGAACTCTGAACCATTGTTTCAAGCATCAGCTCTGTTCAACCTGCTTATGCGCTGTGCCTCACCAAGCTACTGGACGCTGCCTACTTATATGAAGTGCTCTTCATATTCTTCTCAGTTTGGCAGCAGTGTGTGTGGTCTTCACAGTGCTTGCCAAAATAATTTTTGCACAGGTGAGACACTTATTTCCTGCTTTAATTGTGTTAGTATTACTGCATGCACTCCTGCCAAGCAAGAGTACAATGTTTCCTGTGAATTGTTTGTCATGGTAAACAGAGGATTTCAAGCACAAAATTCATACTGAACTTTGGTCCTTCAAGAAGTGTGGAGTGAAGGTGGTGACAGTGTCAACGCGCTCTCTTTAGAAATAAAGGCTTTGCATGAAAAGCCTGTCGCACCTTGAAACAGGCACAAAAAACTTCCAGGTGAAAATAAGCAACTTCAGATGAAAATTGAAGAATTTACACTGTATTCAAGGTTGAACTATCCGACATCAAAGGCGTCTCGGATGAGGGTTTTCTTTTGACGCTGTCCGAAATTTTTGAGCGATGATGGAAAAACCATTACTCGTGATGATATTGACACTGCAGACAGAGTAGGAACAAACAAGCCTAGTTTGAAAAAAAATAATAGTGCATTATGAACGATGTTACAAATGAAATGTTCTGGATAAGAGAAAAAACTTACGTCTGTCTACAGTGGCCTTTCCTTTTAGATCAAGTAGTCCTATTTATGTCAACGAACACTTGACAAGACAAGGTAAGCAGTTAGTGAGAGCACGAATGCAAAAAAAAAAACAAGTTGGATGGAGGTACATTTGAATGCAAAGCACGAAATTTATAGCAAAAAAAAATTGGAAACATTAGCAATTTTAAAGACTGCCTTCTTAAAAGATCTGGCAAAATGCTGTGTTGATGCCTTCAGAGCCACACTTTTCTTGAGCTTGCAATGTCAGTAAACTATGACTGACATGGCAGAATTTTGATACCAAGATAGTGAAAAATTGATACCTAGATAGTGAAAAAGGCCACCAGCTATCTTCAATGCCTTTACCTTAAATGTTCTTAGCATTATAAATAAGACTAGTAGCCTGTGTCTCTATTTCGATGACATGCCGGTAAAATTTGATGCCATTCTTTTGACATAATCCTTGTATTTTTTGTGCGATATAGCCCACCAAAAATACCAGGGTACAATTATCATGGCATTGTGTAGTTCATGAAATGGGGAAATGGAATAGCGCTGTACATTTAACGTTAATTTTTGGCCGATGTCAATAGACTTCCGTGTGTTAAGCCCTGTGTTGAGTGTCTAGTAGTCAACTTGGGGGTTTCGTTTTGCAGCAATTAGCGCGCCTCCATTAGGTCATAAGTAGGAATTTTGAGTTTCTGGAAACTAGGTAACTTGATTTTTCGGTCACAGATGCACAGTCGATTTTTCGCTCACAACCAACGGGGCAGACGCCGGCGGCGGGTTTTCTGCGACACGAGCTCTTCAACGCTATCATGTTAAAAAGCTGACATAGGCAGCATTGACCAAATGAATGCAAAGAATAAAGTCAAGTGTCCTAGCAGGAATCCAAACCTAGTATTCTGCTTGGTAATTAAGTATTCTATCACAGAGCCATGCCCGGCCTCGGTTATACTTTCCAAATAGTCTCAAATGTTTGTGTAACATCAACTGCCATTGCAGTACTGGCTATCAAATTTTATAACTATTACATGTGCACTCCTATGATGCAGCCGTGAGGTCGAGTCAAAGTCAATTGTAGTCAGGCACCATCCTGTGAAGTATTTGTGTAGCAGTGTTGAGGGCTACCATCGGCGCGAGTGCCAGCGCAAACACCAGTGCTTCATACCAGCCTACCACTTCTAGTGTGGCTAATATCCATGTTTCTGTTGGCATCGTTACGAAACAGCAAATAACTGCTAATGTTGTCAAAGGTGTGACATCTCCCCATAACAAATGAAACATATGCGGCTGTTTAACGTATGTGTGTGCGAGACTTTGTACTTATATTGAGCTCCACTTCATAAAATCGCTCAATAAAAAATTAAAATACATGTTATGCATGTTTCGCATAACATCGATTACCAAAGTATGTGGGGTCTGCCAAATTTTTAGCATCAATTTTGTAACCTAAATGCTGTCATAAACAATTATTTATTGAAAATGAACAGCTGAACTGCAACATAATAAGTTTTAGGTATTAGGAAAACTGAATATGTTCATGACTACAGCATACCTAACAGGCAAATACTAGTACTACATACATGACACACTATTGTAGAGCTAGACTAGAATATTGCTTATTGGCACTTTACAATTCTTTAAAAACCCTAATTAACTTCAGTGCCTTCTTCGATTTGTTCAAATCGGATGTGCGCAATCACTTGATGAATAGCTTTTTTACTCAAACCTAACTCATGTTTCACGTGTGCATCATGCTGAATCATTGCTTAGATGTTTCTTGTGTATAAATTTCCTTTCTACTATGCTGTTTGTTTTTTATGTGAAATTTGTTGTACGTGCTACCCTCTGTAGGCCCATAGGTACTGTCAAGTTGTTTACACAGTTTTTTGCCTGGGGGACCTCCAACAAGCATGTTTTCCGTTGAAAACAAAGCGAATTTCGATGCTGACTTCTACTCACATCGAACTAAGAACACTCCAGCATGACAACGCATATTGTATCTTGGACAGTCTGTCTTGTGAAACTCTTAGTGGTTACTTCTGTCTTTATTTTAGGCTTCCGGGTGCAGATGTGCTGTAGAGAAGGAGCGCCCTGACCACACTTTTGTAAAAGGAACCAAAGTCGCCTGGGCAGCTGAAGATGGATTGTGCAAGTGTTTGAATGATCACATTATATTAATCAAACACAACTTGCATTACTTTGCCAATATTTGTGATTTTGTAACACACAAGTTTAGAAACACACACACATATATAAAAGGAGAGCTGTAAATAGGCCTTGAGCAAGTTTGTAGTCAAGGCTTTTAGCATGATGACAAAAGCATGTTATATAAGCCCACATGTTTTACCACACACCTACTCTCCTATCTATTTTCTTTTTCAATTTTGTGGGCACCGGCAACACCCTCAATAAGCGCCTTTGGACTGCTGGTGCCTCTAACTTATATTTTGTTGTTCTAAATAATTTATTTGTTACCTACTATGCAAGGAGGGAAGTCAGAATGCTAAAAGTTAAAAAAGAAGTCTCGTCACAAAAAAGATGTCTACTCGTAAGAAAAAAGATTTGAAAAAACAGAAGATTGATTCTCACTCACAAAGATCTCACCATTACAATCGATGCAGAAGGTCATAGCTCATGTTTACTATTGTCAATCTTTTTCGGTTGTATGCTATGTACAATAAAATAGTGACTATTGGCATCATGTTAATTTATTTGTCATAAATTTTTGTTGGGGCCTAATATCTCGCATTCTCACATGCATAAAAGCTCACGTCTGCTACACATAATTTAAAAGAGCGCAATGTGGTAAGGTTCTGTATTTAGTGCATATTATCTCTGTGTCTTTCAAAGTGAGTATATGGCATTTGAAATAATCACCAGTATTCGAAACTTGTGAATTTTTAATTTGCAGGCATGCATGTTTGTATGATGACCAAGCATCCATAAATTGTGCATGCATGTGTGCAGCAAGGGGCCTTGAATAGATTACATTCATTCTGGACCAAAAATGGGTAGCACAGGCCATATACGCACTCTGGGATCAATTTCATGATTATTAAAACACACATATTTATTCAATATAGCTTGCTTTAAGGTATATATTTACATATTGTCTACTTCCACCTTGAACATTGCACCATGCATCTGGCACTCTGCCGAGCGCTTCTCGAGGGCACTTTGGTAACTAGTACACAAACGTACAGACACCTGTAAGTGGGCCTCCACTTTGTTGACTGCTGGAGAACTTGGTTTCGCCAAATCACACTTCCTTTGTGGTGAAGCTAACTTTGCTCTTGCAACAGTACCAGCTTATCTAAAATTTGACACTGTTCTTTAGAAGTGCAGCTTGTTCTATCCAGAGCAGCCAAAAACGAAAACATGAACAGCACCTGGACAGGGTAAGGCACAATTGCAGCACTTCTCGATAACAGTGCCGGATTCTCTATTTGCCTACACATAGAGAAAGCAAAACACTGGAGCCAACATACCAGTAGCTTCACTGCAGAGACACTGTTTTAAAAGACGATGATGCAAAAGCCCCACCTAGAGCTGTCACTGTGTTTCAGTGCTAGTTTCATAAGC
This sequence comes from Rhipicephalus microplus, assembly GCF_043290135.1. Classification (NCBI taxonomy): domain Eukaryota; kingdom Metazoa; phylum Arthropoda; class Arachnida; order Ixodida; family Ixodidae; genus Rhipicephalus; species Rhipicephalus microplus. Next base: position 350,731,395 of record NC_134710.1, on the reverse strand, counting down.
GCCTGCGGAAGGCACTCTGTGGAGGGCCGGCCGCGTGCATGGTGCACGTGTTCAGGGTGGAATGGACGACTTAGTACATGTGTTCAAGTACTAACAAACTGTATGTGGGCTGTCACTCAGCATAGTCTACAGAGTATACAGCAATCTGCATTTTTAGCCATCTCCAGCGTCAACCCTAGATTTGGCCCACTGGTACGTCGATGTGGAGCACCCTTCCAGCACTCATTTGAAAGGGTATTATGACATCACAGCACCTTTTTTTAAAGGGTGCACTGATTACACCCTTCAAAATTTTTGCTCTGCACCCTTTCCTTAAGGGTGCTGAGCTCTGCACCCTTTCTTAGCACCCTTTTTTGAACACCCAATAGGGAGCAAAGGGTGTTCGTCTGGCGACAAGCTCATTTACACCCTTAAGGGTCAGAATTGGTTTAGTGTGTAGAGGGCACTATCACTTGTTTAAAGCCGGAAGAGTGGTGGCCTCGTTGCTTCTGAACCCATCCTACAGCCAATATATCCTCCTCGCAACTCATTTCTTAAATGCACGATTACAATGTCCGTCCTAAGCGTTGAGTTTATCAAAATTGTGTGCTCGTCAGCTGCCCGCTTTGTCGCCGCTTGCACAGTCGGAAACACGCAAAATGAAGTGAAATCAGTTGATCGCTCATGATGATTCTGCGATACAAGAAAGAACAGATGGGCGGCTGCATGACAGAGCATGGCAGGAGCCAATTCAATTTCATATTTTGCGCATAATGGCCAATCCACAGTATGTACAGTGCTCAACATCCATATTCATTACGACAGAGCGTCGTTCTCTGAACTGCGCGAGTGACATCTACAATTGAAAACGGGGCCCTTTTGAGCATTCGCATTATCCCTGATGCGCCTACCTTGCATTTTCGATCGTTTGTTATCACCGCAAATGCAACAACTGCTTTGACCGTCGGAAGCGATGTCAACAGTTTGTAAAAAAACAACAAAAAAGAACAATGAAATGAAGCGAAGCGAACCGTTTTGAGCACGCTATGAAAGCTATGCTGCGTGTTGATTTGTAGTTTGCGGTAACATTGTCCCAGCAGCCTAAGTTTTGTGAGGTTTTTGTATTGTGCTGCTTGCTTGTAAGCTGACGCTTGAAAGCTCCGTAGAACTTCACCATGGCCCTTCGCTTGACACTACATGAAATAAGAGCCACCATGGTAATGGGACGCATAGTAAGCTAAAGAGCCATATCAGCGGCTACGAAACGTCCGTTGCTGACTGTGAACCGAGTGCTCCGAGCATTTTACGAGGAAGGTCGTTTTGTTAATGGTGTCTGTCGTAGCCCACAAAGGGCTGCAACCGAAAAGGAGCGTCGACTGATTGTAGCTGCATTGATTGAAAACCCCTTTCTCACCGTCCGGGAAGTTCGGGATATTCTAGGATTGGACGTATCCATGCTAACCATACGGTGGAGGCTTCATTCAGCAGTGTTAAAAACCAGAATTCCTGCTAAAAGTACCCAGATAGAACACAAACTCACAAACAACAGCGCATGTACTTCACTTCCATGGTCAAAAACTGGACGCCAGACAACTGGCATTCTGTTGTTTTCAGTGACGAGGCAACGTTTTTTGCGCGTTGGGACCAGAGGCAACGTATGTGGAATCCAGAGAAAGCCAGGTGGTATTTGTTTTCTAGAGTTTGTAATGCTGCAGATAATTCACTAGTGCGCAAAATACATCTGCTTAAGGCTCTAGGCCGAGAGACAGAGAGAATGAGAAATAGAAGAAGAATCAGTATGCTCTTCTACGACAGTGCCTAATAAAAACCATACGTAGAGCGCTAGTGCTAATTAAGGTAACTGCTGCTTATGGAATGAATGAAAGAACGAATTTATGAGTACTACGAAGAATCTAAGCGTAAAATTGCAGGAGTCGCACTACAAAAGCACATCAAAAGGTTCCCGCGGGCAACTGACAGCCTAGCTTAAGGCAGATAATGTGAGTATATTGACGAAATATACATTTTTTGTATTAGGTGTGGGAATACAGGGTCTGGTATATGCGCCTCTGTGACAAGGTTGATTTTCTACTTGGCATGCGAACTCGTTGCAATGTCCCAGTTTATCAGTGCTAGCCCCGCCGCGGTGGTCTAGTGACTAAGGCACTCGGCTGCTGACCCGTAGGTCGCGGGATTAAATCCCGGCTGCGGTGGCTGCATTTGCAAAGGAGGCGGAAATGTTTTAGGCCCGTGGGCTCAGATTTGGGTGCACGTTAAAGAACCCCAGGTGGTCGAAATTTCCGGAGCCCTCCACTACGGCGTCTCTCTTAATCATATGGTGGTTTAGGGACGTTAAACCCCACATATCAATCTATCAATCAGCTTATCACTGCTAAAGCCAGGTTTTTTTTTCTAATAGAAACTGCGCTTTATCATCCAGGTATGACCAAAAATATACCTGCAATGTTCGTTCCAGCAGGCACACATCAGTGACCGTGTGGAGTACCTCAGTTATGAATAACTAGGACCGCTCCACAGGGTTATAGGGTGGATAATCGCAGCCAACTACACGGACGTAATAGAAACATTTCTTTTGCCCTACGTCCTGCACGACCCCTTTACAGGCGAATTGTTTCACTTTCAAGAGGATGGGGCACTTATTCACATGGCAATAAAAAAACTCCGAGAACTTCTTGACAGCCTCGGAATGATAACTTCAGGCTGGCGTGATAGAAGCCTGGGCCTCAATATAAGAACGAGTGCGGTCTCATAAAAAGCAACCTCGCCAAACAGCCTGGGCTTGTTACATGCAACCCGAACGACCTGTTGGGCGCTGTTGAAAGGGAGTGCGTCCGATTGAGAAATGACTGCATTCTTGTTAACCATCTCTACAAACACCTCCCTCAGAGAATTCAGAGCTTACAGTTGTCTGGTGAAACTGCAATGCGCTACTATTTGGTGTATGCGGAACTACTTGCACTCTCAGCTAATACACTGCGACAAGGTTTCTGCAGCAGCTAAGCTACCGCTTACTGAAACATAAGCTGGTAGCAATGAATTCTCGCTCATGAAACGCAGAAGAAAATAATAGCGCACACGTGGCTTCATATTACATATTACACTTTAATTGATAAGAATGTATGAGTTAATTTCAATTATTATCCATATTCAAAAATATCTGCACAACGTTTTTCTGTGTGCGTGATCCAAACCTACATTTTGTCGCAATCAACGGATCGTTGGTTAGTGATGGTTGAGAACAGGTTGATAGAAATCAATCATAAGGAATGGCAATAAATGCATTGGACTATGGAAAACTTGGGGACCCTTAAGCTTCACATTGAAGAATTGAAGAATTGAGCGCGATAGCAAAATCCAGCCCCTAGTGCACCCTTCAACCACTAAGTGTATGTTTAAATTTTTGTTTTAATATTTTGCTCACACACACGCACACACACACACACGCACACACACACACAATCACACACAGATTGTAGCAGCGCGCGCACTTGATTGTTTCTTTGTGCCCTTCACGCAAAGAAATTAAAAAAATTCATAATGAGGTTTTTAGTCGAACTCGCACGGGGAAATCATTTCACCAAACAAGCGCCGATCACACATTTTTATTGCTATGAGCAGGTGCAGAATAAAGCTTCATTCATTTTCTTGTCTCTGGGCAACACAAGGCCCGCTTATCGCTTCACGTGTTTTTTAACTTGAAACGTTAGCCCAGTGCAGTAATTTCTTGTGACCATTCAATTCGTAGCGCCGCCGAACTTTTCATTTTTATCTTTGTGTGAGAAAAGGGCTGCATATGTTCGGTAGTACTTGATTCCAGTACTGCGCCCCGATTGAAGGACCATGACCAAATTGCCAGAAGACGAAAGACGACGCATCATAGATTTATGCCTCAAAGAATATTCTCAACGTGCAACATCTGTGATGACAAACCGTCCTTTGCAACTGTCGACGGGATCATTCAAGCGTACAGGTCTGAAGGAAGGGTTGGAGATGCCCCTCGGCAACCTCGTCGTCGGGTGACTAAAAGGACGCAGACCTGCAAAATTGTGGCAGTTATAGCGGAACAGCCAAAAACTACAGCACGAGAGCACAGGCTGACCTCGGACTCAACCACGTTGCGGCTACAACCATGAAGCGCCGTCTCTACCAAGCAGGACTTAGAAGCTGAACGGCTGTCAGGAAGGCGCTCATGTGAGATGATAACAAAGCGACGCGGCTCCAGTTTGCTGAAGACTGTACCCACTGGTCTGCATCTGACTGGAAACGCGTAGTATTCATGGACCGGTCCACGTTCATGACTCGGTGGGATCAGAGAACACGAGTTTGGCGCCTCATGAGCGCGCGGTATGTAAAGCAGAGAGTTTAGGCTTTCAAGAAGCAGTCGTGTCTGTGTGAATTCCGGCCGCTGCTTTTAGCAGCGCTAGTTGTCTGAGATATGACTGTGCAGTTGGGGGTAATAATTTATGAATTCCAAGTAAGCAGCTAAACATGGTCAAAATCTTCTTTCAGTTAGTTAATGCAAGGTGTGAGTGATATCTAACAGGAAGATAAATTATTGGAGTTTATTGTACCCTGAGAACCATCACTCTCACTTTTGGTGTTATCTAGAACACTAAACATTGTTATCTAGTACACTTAACCAAGTGCCATTTTTGTACACATGAAGAAAAGTGCATGTATATTTAACAAGTGTATATTAAAAATTTTTTGTATCCCTATTTCAACTAAGGCGACCTTCAGTTTTAGAGTCACTCACAGATTTCGGGAAGCACGCCAGAAAACGTGTGTAGATGGCGCGCAGGGCAACTGGTCGGTGACTAAGGCATCTCAGGACTAGTCTGCACTCTAAGCCAAAAGGGAGCAACAGGGGTATAGGGGTTGCTCCTTTCAGGGAGCAATTGCATTGCCACTCCCATTACTCCCCTAAAAGGAGTAACTGCAGAGGGACGAAGTGTTGCTTTCCTTTCAGTTCCTCTTTCGGGGGATGAACAGTTGCTCTCTCCAGTTCCTCCCTGCAGACCAACAGTTACTCCCACCAGTTGCTCCCTGCAAACCAACCATTACTCCCACCAGTTGCTCTTCTAAGAGCAACAGTTACTCTTTACCGTTCCTCCCACGTGTTCGCAGTTACTCTGTGAAAGCCAACTGCACATGCTTCCAGTTACTGATGAGACTCACACCGCGCTGGAATTAAACACACAAATAAAAGACACACTGAAGCACAGGTAGGACACACACTTTCGCGCTCGTGTGTGTCCTACCTGTGCTTCAGTGTGTCTTTTATTTGTGTGTTTAATTCCAGCGCGGTGTGAGTCTCAACAATGTTCAACCAACTAGCCCCCACTCTTGCCCTTCTTCCAGTTACTCCTTGGGGAAATGACTATCTCGAGTATGCTTGTCACACGCTTAACACGTGGCGAGAGCTCCTCGGAAGAGCACTGCTCGGGTGCTTCTCACACAAAAAGTGGACAATATTGAAAGGAAAATAAATGCTTTATTGTTCTTTTTATGAGGCGACGTGTGAGCACACGTAAAAGTAGACTTCGCCACACCACAGCCAGCACTAAATAAGCACCATAATACATCAAAGGTTTTCTGCGTCATCCGTGGAAAAACAATCTTGAATTTCTAGCATAAGGCAGTCTGTGTCATCATTGGTGAGAGAAGGGCAACTTCTCCAATTCTGAAGAACTCAAGTTTCGCAGCTGGTGTTTCCATCAAGCTAGCGCAGCGGAATGTCACCGCAGGCATATGTGAAGCATCTCATTGCTGCAAGAAAAAAAAATAAAAGTGTGAGGTTAAGCATACCAGAATCAATACATAACAATGAGTCACACACTGCAGCAGCGCTTACATTCTAAGATGTCTACTGCAAAGCGAAATGTGAAAAAAAGGAAGGTTCGGCCAAACCTTACTTGGCAAGCCATATAAATGCTGATGTGGTAGACGCTCTTCACATGACGTCTCAAACAGCAATATTGTGGAAGAAAATGTGCAGCACCTCAACAAGGCTTATTTGTAGCAGTTAAAGATACCTTTAGGTTCAGTTAACTTGTTTACTATACACAGCTGAGTGACATTTCTATGAGCCCATTCACCAATGGAATTCTAAGTGAGATCATGTGTTTGGCAAATAACACGTGCCATCCGCTCATGTTAAAATACTTATTTAGCTCGTGCACATAGTTGCTCCCGATTCTACTGTTCTATCATACGCTGCTGCGTCTTGAATTGTGCATACCTGTATTCACAATCCAAGCATGCAAAGCCTGCTTGAAAGCAACCATTTGCAGAGGCTACATGATAATCTTCAGTATATTTCTTTGTACCTGACGCAAAGGGCTTGACAAAACTATAAACAAAAAATGTAGATCGTGCTACCTTCAAAGAGTGCTTTAAATTTAGTAAACTAGGGTGCATTTGTTCACTCGGTTGTCGAGTCACAGCCACGAGATATGTGAACGAAGCAATATATCTTAAGGCATGCACAGATATTCTGATTCTTTGTTTGACAGTGTCACAGATAGCTTGCCAATACATATATATCTGAGAGGAACAAGATATGAAGCTTTTATTAGTTAAACGTCTTGTTGGTTCACAGCCAAACAGGTTACTGCTTTGTTAGACGAATTGGAATAAGTGCACTGTGGTTTCCAAAAAAAAGCATTATTAGCAGTTAGCTCCCGGTGTGAATGTCTGCCTATTCATGTTGTACTGCCTTCTACATGTGCCACAAAGACATTTGTTGAGGATGTGCTACCAGTCAAGCCAAGATCACATACTTGGTCAATGTGATGGAAATACAAACATTAGAAACACTGCCACCTCTAGTAAGAGCATAACACTTCAGGATCTTGGAACAGCAAGGAGGTGCACAAGAAAGTTAAGCCAACTCTTGCAGAACTTTGAACGTGAATTTTTCAGAGTGGGGGAGGTCAACATGCTGTGGCACTTTTAAACTCACGAAACATCTGCAGAAAACAGGGTAAAGGCAAGTCAAGAAACGCTGTTATGAAGGCCTGCGCATGGACAGCTTTGTGAATCTAGACTCAAGTGTTATGCTTTGTGCAAGCCAAAATTCATGTAAATAGGGAAAGCGTTCTTTTAGGAGTACCAGCGTAAACAAATCTTGGCAGTTGGCTTTATAGTACAAACAGCAACCCCTGCAATGAAAACATAAACATTTTATCTTAACGGTAACAATGTGAGCACACACACGGGCCAGTGGAGTCATGTCAAATTGTCAGTGCCAGTGTAACCATGTAGCATGATGAACTATTCTCTGGCCAACACATGCACAGTTTGCCCCTAAAAAGCGATGCTTTCATATACGTAGTACAAAAAGTCAGGACTTACCAAAATTCACTTGCTTTCTGTACATTAGCATTGTTGGGAGCATCTTTATCTGCAGTATAACCAAATTTGCGCCATATCCATGAAAAAAAAAGTAGTAAAAGACATGCATCAATTATTGTTTCATTTGGTAGCAGTGAAGTCAGGTTAAGAACAGCCAAGTGGGAATCAGCCTAATTATGTGCATGCGGCAAATCCCAAACGGCATTATTGAGGTTGTCGACATTTTCGTCGATTGATATTAACGTTGATATGTGACTTCAACGGCATGCCAAGTTTTCGCAGTGCATAAAGATTTCATGATGCAGAATAATGACAACGCTAACGAGAACATACAGCATTTATGATTGTCTTTTACAGTATTGAGTTTTGCGAAGGTTTTGCATCACTAAAAAAATCTGAAAGATTTGGGCCATTCCTCCTCCAACTGTTCTGTCCATATGTAAACTGCTCGTTTGATGGTGCGCTTATAAAACAGTACGTTCAGCGCAGAGGTGAAGCAAGTGACGCACTGATGTGGGCAGACTTTTTTTAGGCGTGCGGGGAGGGGGGGGGGGGTCCGCTTATCTTAATAGGCCGGGCAAGCTAATATGGTCGTCATTTTGGGCTCCCTACGCCCGGCCTAAAAAATTCTGTGCGCAACCGCCTGGCTATGCCAGGGAAGTGATGGGACAATGATTTGTTCACTTACTGATTTACATACACTTTACAGCTCTAAAAAATGCGGCCCAAGGCCCCAACACTCAGCCGTTAACGTTACATAAAGCCAATGGTAGAAAAGTGCCAGTATGAAGGCAGCTACAACCCCGCCCCAATGTTTTTTCAAGCAAGGTAGTGTTGCGGAAATTAACTTTTAAATGCGAAAGTACACTGGCACTGCAGTGGTGACAGGGGAAGCAAGAGGGTATGCAGGCGCTAATAATAGAGGTAATTTAGTCCGATACGGCTAGCTATGGATACGGTAAATAAGAAAGAGCAAATCATTTCTCTTTTAATAGCGCAACCACTAAACAATGTATTGTAAGAGCATTAAATTTTGCTGGAAATGCCACTCACCTGCACGCTGATGCATGCGCAGTCCTTTGTCCGACAAGCGAACAGGCTTGCAGATAGCTGAAGACGTGTTTACGATGTGTTTGTTCCACCCAGCAGCAAAATCCACAAAAACTTCGCGCTCCATAAAGATAAATATACAATAACCTTCATCACGAATAAGTAGAAACGCAAATCTGCGACACACACACGCGATCAAAACATAGCTCACAAGCTCGCATGTACATGTGCTCGCCGACCACAGACCATATGAATATGAGTAGTGCGAACGCGAACATAGTTGCGCCGAAAAAAAAAACGTCGAGCAGTGGCAGCACAGGCGTCAGCGCAATGCTTTCAGTGTGTTCTCCTAATACACTTATAAAAAAACTGAGGTACACTAAAGCTCATAATTAAATTTAAAAAATTGAGTGTAATTTTTATTTAGTGCTGGTAAACATAAACACTGAATAAAAATTGCTTTGTAAATTACATCGCTTGCTACACTAGCGTCACATTTGTCGTGCGGGCACAGATTTGTCATTCTGCCCTCAAACTACACGGTGAAGCGTGCTACTTAGTGTACGGCTGAAGAAAAGCGCGTCTGGGTCCGCTTTTTTTTCTTCTCCGATACATCTGAGGGGGGGGGGGGTCTCCTTATGCACGTGTTTCGGTGCTTGATTGACTTTGACGTCCTTTCTTCGCGGACGAACGGCGTGTCTAGGCTTTTTTTTATCGTTGTTTTGCACGTGTTTCGGCGTTCGGTGCGCTTTGACGTGCCAACTCTCCATTCTACTGCTGCGTGTGTTGGGTACTTGCCGTAGCTGTATTCTCAGGCCTTCTGTGTTCAACCAGCGCTGCTATTTTATTATCTGCGGATGCTAAAATAAATCACTGTTTTGGTTTGCTGCAGTTTGGCAAACAGAACAAACAATAATCTGGCCCATGAATATCAATGGGGGAAGCATGCATATTTGTGTGCGGTGTCCTGCCGGGGAGTAACCGTTGCGTGACGAGAGCATTTACAGCGGTTCCTCCTTCCGTTGCTTCCTTACAAACTTAAGATGAATACAGTTGCTCCCCCATTCTCGAACAAGTCGGCCATCTCGTTCCGCTTGGTCTTTTCGGAGAGTAACAGTCGGTCTGAAAGAGTAAAAACAACCGTTGCTCCCATTTCGGCTGTTTTTGGCTTAAAGTGTGATAAAGCTCGCTGTCTGCATTTTTATGGGAACCTCATTTCGCTTTCGGAGTCTATTTCATAATATCCATGACAGAAAAAAAATATGAGTAGCTACCACATTGTTTGGCCCCCGTGCCAAATGTCACCAAGGCAACCACAAAATATCACCTAACACAGGCTTGGTCAGTATTTTGCCGCACTACTGCTTTCCGTGTTTAAATGATGCAGCATGATAAAGCCAACTTTGTCTATTATTAAACTATATTATTCCATTTCCTGCACACATATTCCGTGATACACACTGTGAATAGCCGCCAGTGACCAAAGTTCAGTGACTGTTTGGGGGGCGATCGCAAAAGATGGCCCCGGTACTCTTGTCAGGGTGCACGGCTGTTTAACGGCTGAGAGCTATTGTTCCATTCTAGACAGTGTGGTGATGCTATTCTTTTTAGGGAAAGCGTTAATTAATGGAGACTTAATCCTTCAACAATACCACTCCCAAGTACACACGTTCAAGCTGACCTCTTTCCTACAAGAGCGTGGAGTTTCCCAGCTCGATGGCCACCAAAATCGCTAGACATTCACATCATGGAGAACATTTGGGGAACAATGAAGGCATCGTTGTGCTCCCGCAGCCTAGAAAGTTTGTCTTCGGACAACCTGTGGTCAGCAGTACAAGACTGCTGGGAGGAAGCCAGGGCAAACGTTCAGACATGCGACACCTTCTATGCATCTCATCAAGATAGGTTGAGGGCTGTGATCGAGGCTCATGTTAATCCGACCCACTTTTAAATAATCTAATTGTCTAAGTTCAAAAGTTAAGCTAACTGAAAAGATGATTGTAAATGTCCTAACATATTATTTTTTACTTTCAGATGAGCTTATAGAAAAAAACTTTGTGGTATTTGACCAGATAAATGTAGATCATAGTTATGCACCCTCCTTTCTTCTTTTCAGTGCAGAGTATTGCAGCCGGTGCACTGCTACAGCGTTCAGATTTGATACCTGGCGTCGTGCACCCTGTTATTTTCTTATTCTGTTTTCTTGGGGCGCGCAACTTTCGGATCATCAAAAAAGTCGTGTGAGCTGTGCGAATATTCTTTCTGTTCCGCCGAGTCACTTTGTTGTGGCAGTGCCATCGCGGCTTGAAAGTTTTGCTCATGTATGGGCGAGATTTATTAAAAGACACAGTTACTTCGCTTCTCGAAAACCGCGCTAGCTTCTCAATTTGCTTGCGCATATTACAAGAGTGATGCTTGCTTCACCGCATAGCAGAAGTAATTTCGCCGAGATGCCATGCTCTGGCTACAGTGAACTAGAATATCTTTGTAGTGGCAAAAGCGAGGAGCTTTTCATGAGGCTCAAAATAGCTGCCGCCGCTGGTGGCGCTGCAGTAGCTACCGCGAGGTGCTGCTGCGGGAAAACGGGTATAGCGCAGTACAACGCCGCAAACTTTTTTTTTCTGTTTATGCATCGCGTGTGAAAACCATATAGTTCCCGGGTGATAGTTTGAGCACTGCCGAAGGCTTTTAGTTCGGTTCTTTTTAGCAAAGCGAACTACATGAGTAATTTACCGGTAAGTTGTGGTTCACCTTAAAACTTGAAAAAAATATTTTCACATGATATTTTTCTCGTTACTTGCGCAAAAGAAATCATGTACAAATCACGCACTTTATTTTATGAAGAAAATAGTACTTATGAAAGGACATGCTGCTGGTAATAACCACAAAGTGTGTGATGATTTGACAAATCAAATAATTTTAACGCGATAGTGTAAGAGAGCTCGTTTCGCAGAAATTCCGATGTCAGCGGCGGAATCTTTGGCCGTGAGCGAAAATTCGGGGCATATGAAAATAAAGATAAGAGCCGGAGGGCGTTCGCACTTCTGCTTTCTTTGCGGCACAGTTTAGGTCTCCACCGAGAAGCGAATGGAGGCCAGCGGTTGGTAAATCGGGTGTGCGTGTGCACGCGGCCGATTTTTCATACAGTTTAGGTCCTTTCATACGCATGATCAGACATTCTAAAATCCATTCCTTCGAGTATCTCATGCCTCTAATGCTTTTCCTCTTTGCGGCCTTGAACATGTGCAGAGCTCCTTCTTGCTGCCTTTGAGGCAGTTCTTTAATACGGCTGAGAAAATCTTCATTGCTCAGCTTACAGTTTTCTTTTTTCATAGCTCGGATTTGGCCTGCCAGTGTACATAAGCGTGAATCACTTTACTTTGCCTTTTGATTGGCTACTCGAAGTCGGTGGGACCAACCATGTGCGAAACGTTTTTTCTTCAGCTTGGATTTTCGGGCCAAGAGTGCTTTTCGCAGGTAGCGACAATGAATGCAGATGCCTCCTGCAAAATGTAAAACACAAAATGAGCTATTTACTACAAGGTAGCCAAGTGCAAGACAGTCGAAAAGACAATAGGATAATAGAGCAAACAAACAACTCAAAAAATTAGTTGTAGAGCTATTTAGAACGTGTTTTAAAGTCCCTGTCGAGCAATTCTTCTTCAATATTGTTCACTTTAATTACGAATAATGTCATACAGCTGGTTGAACATCAGCTTAAGAATAAATTAAGACGCTTTGTTAGCCACAACAGAAAATACTCTTCTTAATGAGAAAGAAAAGCCATTACATACCTTTAGCTGTCACCACTCCAAGGCAGTTGTTGCTGAACGCACCATCATTTGCAGGAGGAGTAAGCGAGTTTTTCATCCTGTCAATCAGGTTCTGAGCAATGTCTTCATAAGCGTCTCTACTCATTGCACCTGCACAAAGCAATACAGAGTCTACTATTTGAAAATCGCTTCTTGCTTCAAGAAGGGAACTAATTTTTCCGTACTTCTTCTCTCTGCCATTGAAATAGCAGCTTGCCACAATGTCATTGTGCTGATCTAAGGTGAAGCTGATCACTTTCTCGTGGAAAATACGAAAAGGCTCCTTTCTTGTGCGTGTCGTGGCAAACACCAGGACATCCAGGTCTGGTGTAATAAGCTTCGTTCACAGCCTTGGAACATGTAGTGAGTCGGCCAGGGCCTGCAGATCAGTTGGCACAAATGAATTCATTTCGTAGTTTTCGAAGGCCCTCGCATTCGGATCGACATTTTGGTTTTTTCGGACAGGCTCGCTTCCTGCTCATCGCAGCGAGACAACCGCTCTTTCTTCGCCGATTCAAACGAGGAAACACCGCTACGCTTTCTCTCTGGTCTTGGCTTCACAAGTACTTTTGAAAAGTATGCAGGCAAGTCGGGTAAGAGCGTCGGCACCGCACCTGCTGCAAGAGCAGGCCTTCCCCGGGTGGTTCGCACTTCGTTACCGCCGATAACATGTACGTAATCGCGAATAACAAAATGCTCAGCAAAGTGCTTTTCGCACACCACAAATGTCTCCGCTAAAGGCTTGTCCTTCCGTTTGAGGTTGCGCTCCCAATCCTTCCGGCGGTCTTCGTCTTATGGCACAGAAAGCAACAAAATCTTTCGTGCATTTTCGACGTGATGGCCGGGGTAGTCTGTACGACAACCCGGAGCGAAGCAAAGCGTGTCCGGCATTCTCTTCTTCTTATCCATTAGAATATAGGGTGCTTCATCGACTCCGAGTGCACAAATATGAAAAAAAAAAGAATCACCCCAACGCAAATTTGCACCAACAGCGGCCACTCGCGAGTTGAGCTGCTCCAAGCATACCTTTGCACGTAGTGCGTCCAGTCAGTCCAGTTTTCTCCTCGAGCTAGCGACAGCAGCGCCGCACGCGGCCAGCAGCTTTTTTGATCACAGCAGCTCCCACAGATGCCCGCTTCGCTCTTGCCACTACGAACCTTCTAGAACATTGTACTCTGGCAGACGACGAGGCGAAGGCCCCGCCTACAGCAGGCATTGCGCTTGAGCGCTAGTTTAGGAAGCGCCCGGCAGAGGCGCTCCCCGGAGCGATGGCCGCACGGCGTGGTGTTGAGGGTTGAAGTGGATGGCTCTGTACATCATAGACGTGGCGTTAGTTACTGTTCATATGTCACGAAATACACTAGAAAGGTGAGAAACACCAGCAGAAAACACTTTTATGTTCAGAGGCTGGTGAAGGGCCTTATAACAAGATAGAGTGGGAGCGCACGCTCGAAGGATCCGTGCCTGCTAAAATTACGAAAAGTTCACTGCTTTTTACTGACACCTTTTTAGAAAAACCTCCGTTTATTTGCATTTGTACCTAAGTTAGTCGACTTATTTGAATTAACCTATGAATACTTGCCAGGGATTGCAAATGTCTTCATTACATTAACTATTTATTAAAATCGTATTTAGTTGGATTGATGAAGTTTTAGACAAATACGATTTTGAAATCAAATTCTATGGCAAAAACCAGCTCCAGTGGGTACCAGCTTCTCACCGCGCTGATAGTGGCACGCTGAAGCGGCATCGTCCCAGTACCAGCGTAGGGTATTCTGCGCAAAATGGCTTCACAGGGTAAACGTGAGGGGGGGGGGGATGGTGCCCATTAACTAGAAATAAATAAATATAGAAGTAAAAGAAGAAATATTGCGCAAATTCGCCATAAAAATAAATGAAATAACGCACGACAGGATTCGAACTTTTCACTTTCAAATTCCGCCTCGCATACTATGTTTGCAGTAACACAGAGCTTTAGTACTGCGGAATGGTGCTACGTACGCATCACGCAAGCGCCTTGCGTTACGTGGCTTCGTTTCCCACTAATCTGCTTTTAGTACACCGCAGTACCCGCGTACGTAACGAGCGTAAAGCGTGTTGCGCCATCTGGTATATCAAAACAGAAGCACGTGTTGTTGACAGCCAATGTGAGCCAATCCAAGTGTTATAGCCAGATTATGGCCATACTTGAAGCCACAGAGCCGGTCGGTGCTTGCCTTCGATGCCGCCATTTTGCAAAACGAAGTCTCGCGCTGTCTCGAACTTGTTCGAGAGCGGCGCGATCAGCTCATACGTACGCACGCACGCATCTCATGCGTGCGTACGTAGCGGCTGCGTACGTAACGCGATACGTGCGCATTGTGGTCTGTGCATGCGCACTACGCAGAACGTGGCGTCCCTACGTACGCAACGCCGCCACGTACGCAGCGTACGCAGTACTAAAACTCTTTAATACCGATGGCTACAACTAAGAAACCGCCGAAGAAAATGCTAAGGAATTCAGTGAAAAATATGCCAACGCGTTAGTTCACTAATGCGTATAAATCTGCCAACCCAAAATTGTGTGTTCTCACATACGAGTCCGAAAAGTACCGGCCATGGCGTTTGGAAGGCAGCCTTCGGTGACAGCCTGCGCTGCTGAAAGCACGATGCATCGATCATCGTCGCTCCTTGTGCGGGCACCGCACATGCAGAGGAATGATGGAATTAGGGTCAGGGATGTATAAACTGTAGTCTACAGTCATTCTTGCGCTTTAGAATTGTGCCTACTTAAAGCAAAAAGCACTGGTAGCATGTACAACGTGGCCGGCACGATAGGCCCGTGCTCGCTGGGACGAGACATTGGGTAAGTTCGCTCTCGATGCAGCTCAGTTGTAATGCTCAAAGTTTCTGCATTTGAGCTTCGCAAAATTACTAGCTCTTACCTAATCTGTACCTCAACTAAGTAGAAGATTGTCGGACATTGTCGGACATGCATTTCCGGATTGGCAATACCGAGCGACAGCTGTTTTTCTGACCCACTGGCAGTATACACTGCGTGCGTGCCAGTGTACAGATTTGCAGTTTTAATAATACAAACAACAAATAAAACGCCCAAATAAACACTGATGCAATCCGCTGAAAACATATGCCAGAGAGTCAGTCCGCGAAGGCTTACCAAATTACCAATTGTAAATTGTGTGTTCTTGCACATCAGTCAGATGAGGACTGCCTAAGTGCGGCCGGCAGCTTTCGGTGAGAGCCTTCGTAGCTGAAAGCACGGCGCATGGATCGTCAGTGTTCTTTGTGCGGACATCTAAAAAAAGCGAAATAGTTTATTTAGGTTCAAGAATGTCCAAACTATATTTTATTTTTATTCTTACACTTTAAAATTTTGTGTACACGAAGCAAAAAGTGTGGTAACCTATACACTGACGCGGCCGGCAAGATAGGCCTAATTTGCTAGGCTGGGCTCTGTAAACACACTCTCGATACGGGCATTCGGGATGGTTGAAGTTTATGCATTTGAGCTTGAGAACATTTCTAACTGTTACTTGAAGTAAGTATAAGCATAAGCATGGCCAGACATCCACACTGTTAGCAAAAGTTAGCCGAGATGGGAGTTTCTCTAGCCCATGAGTCCACAAACCTACTCTGCCGCAATTATTTACTGCCTGGTAAGGAGTGAGTTCGGCACATGTCGTCGCGTAACGCTCCCTGCTTAATGACCTAGTTCATGAACAACCTTGTTAAACTCCCCAGTGAGTTTGAGCTCACGTGTTACAAACTCCCTATGGAGTTGGTAACACGTGACCCTTTTTGCACGTGACGTGCGTGTGTCTGTGTTTTTGTGTATGTACGGGCATATATTTCCTCGTTGGTGTGAAACACCAGTGCTTTTTGTGGCTGACCATGTGAGCATCTGTCGACAGGCAACGAAATTATAAATGCAGCGAAGAATCGCAACGACCGGTTGGTGTTTATTGAGAACTTTTCAATATATTTCGCACAATTGAACCATGCTGGATATCGGTCCGATTCTCCCGCAGGGGCGTTTGTGTGAACAAGTGTTAGGTGCGTAGCGACACTACACTCTAAGGCAAAATTACCCGAAAAAGGAGTAACAGAGCTGAATAGGCGCGCGCGATTAACGGATAGACCGTTGAGGAGCAACCACAGAGGGAAGCGTGGCGTGCGAAACCAAGAGATGAACCGCCCGGGCATTGCAGGCTGTGCGAAAAGCGTTGCCAAGATGGCCAGGTCTCCCTCTCCTCCTATGCTGGCTCAGTCAGGCCCCGGAAACTCTTAACTTCAAGTGATCGCCTGTAGAGGGTGAAAAATCAACCACGACGCGTTTCTGCTTCAAAAACCCAGATCGGATCTATCAACCTCTCTAGCTGCTTGCGCTATTGCACTTTCTTGTAGAGGCGCCCTCGTCGGGGCAAAGTTTTAATTTTAAATGATCAAATACTACATCTTTGCGTGCCACTACACATAAAAACCAACTTGATCTTCTAGCAAGTAGTTTTTCTTAAACATGTGCTGCGTCATCAATTTTTGTAATAGTTTTTGCTCCAGCTCACTAGAAATCTGCAGCAGCCCACTGACACCATTATCCTCATTTGAAAGTTTGCGTCTGCCAACGGTTGCGACGGCAAGTAACGGCTTGTGGTACGTTAGGATGTGTCTCGGACTGTTGCGTTTCGCTGTAAATATTTCGAGCCCCTGTCGACCGACACACTCTTTTTGGTTCTGTTTATTTTGACTCGTTCAAATGCTTTTACGAAGGAAATTCAAGTGACTTCCGGTGAACGAAGCGACCGTTGAAGCTTTCATCGAATGAACACTCGTTGCAAGCCCGGGCCGGTGAGTTGAAACCACTTCAGTTTTTTAAAGATGGTTGCTTGCAGGGCTAATTGGTTCATTTCAACATAGGTATTTTTGTGCCAATGACTGCGTAGGTGTCACACGGTGACAGCGTATTGAAATAATAAATTTTCAAATTTTTTACCGTCTTAATCTGTAACCGGAAAAACATACCTTACTTGTGGCGTGGCTTCACATGAGAACGAGTCGCTGACTCAATAGGTAATTCTGAAATTCTATCACCAGGTAACACTCACCAGGCCGTTAAGATGAAAAAAGGCAAATGTTTTACGGTCGTCTCGCATGTGTCTTCGTAGCTAGCCCATATATTAGTGCAAAAAAACTACTAGTTAATGGTTTACTGCAGTCAAGTTTGAGAAACATCACATAATTATGGGTCTGGTTTTGCTATTGTGTGACAACAAAAGCGTCACATAAATGAGAAATATTTTTTTACTGCCACAGCCTCCTGGCCCACCTGACGTGGAAGCAGCTGTGTACAATGGACAAGCAACCTGCTAGATGACAGACCTTGTGAAGACGCAGCCCAGAGTAGTACATATGTCATGAGGTACCATCACATATATGTATAAAAGACTGCTTTTTACTAGTTAACTGAGTTTATTTGTTTACTTTAGAAAATTTCATGCATTGATTATGCATTGATTTCATGCATTGATATCTGGTGATGATACTTGTTTTTCGAGACTGCAGTGCAACGACAGGATGACTACCCGGAATGTCCACTACAACAGGTCATATGGAACCTCACACATGTAATGCTGTATTTGTGAATGTATTACCACGCATATCGTGGAGGGGTGCTTTAGATTGGCCACAGCATTGGCTAACTACCGTGGCATAGAATCTACACTTCAATAACGTTGAAACTTTAACACTAATCGTTAGATTGTGCGGCACTTCTGATCTCAAAAACACACTCTTTGATCCCAGCCGAAGTGGACATATTTCGATGGCGGTGAAACGCCAAGACGCTTTTGTGCTTAAGGGTTTGTTCGGTCGGCCCGCACCACATGATCCATTTTATAAAGTGCTGCACCTCGCCAATCGCTTGAGTGGCGCAGCAATGACATCTTCTAAATCGTGCCATTCATTTCAAAAAGCGCAGGTGAGCTACAGCACCAAAACAAGTTCATGACTTTCCTGTACCTCCTGGTCTGACGGCGCTGGTTTGGTGCAGCTGCACGCAACATACACGCAACATAACAAACTACACAGCATTAGACGTAGGTACTGTAGCCCCCTCTACATACACGGCGTCTTTTGACAAGACGTTTGTACCTCATTGAATTAAGCAAACAAAAATAAGGATTCCACCTTGTTGGCACCTTATTATTCACTTGTGATGCCGCACTGCTGAACTCGTGCTGCACAAGTTATGAACTTCTCGTGCACAGCTGTGAACCAGTTTTGATTGGTGCAGGGGAACTAAACAGCCCCTAAAAGATGGAATCTTGAAATATGAAAAATATGTTAACATAAGGTGTCAGAGTAAATGTTTCGACAAGCAGTTTTGTCTCCTGTGAGGCTACAATGTCATTTATTTGAACCGCTGGAGGCCAGAATCAATCTAAATTCCCACTATTGTACGACTCACGATCACTTCATAGTTGGCATGTGAATCATCAGAAATATTAATTGTGAAATGAGCACCCCCGAAGTGAGAAGCATTAACGTTCTTTCTGACATGTAGTTGCGCCTTGTGACAGTTAACGAACAACATTCAGAACTGTTTTGCTTTGATTAACTGTGCTTAGCTCATACAAGTTTACAAAAAGATGCGCCAGAGCTCATAAGGCTGCACTTGATTGCTTTAGCTTTGCACATATGTTCAATGGGCTCCTAAAAGAACAAATCGTAAAGGTGCTGAGCACTTGCGGCACAGCTTCCTCAAAGACGTGAATGCTGTGGTGAAGAGCAAGACTGTGTTCATTTCATGTGGTACTGTTTCTGTTTCATAAATCAGAGAAACGTCTGAGATTTATTTGAGCACATCTGCTTCTGTTTAAATTAGGTTGCAATACATTTAGTGTCTACCACTACGAAGTGAAATTCTGTGCACTACCATCATGAAAAAAAACTAAGAAATTGCACAGATTGTTGAAACACACATTATCTTGACTTATCCACAGCCATACTGCAAGATAGTACGCATTCCAAGTCCTAACCTATAAATGTAGCAGGGAAAAACAACTTCATCTTTCAAGCCTAGTTATACTGAAAAAGTAAACACGATAACAAGTGTGTAATAAATGTGACCTTATTATACCAGTATTCGGACAGATTCACCTCATGTACCACCAATTGATTGCAGGAGTGCTTGCTTGCAAGAGAGTGCTCAAGTTCTATCGATATGTCTATGCAAAAAAGGGATTGTGCTCAGAGTTGAGTAGAAAGCGTACTGTAAGATCACCAACAAAGATGCACAAACAACAAAATTGTACAATGCTTGCCTCAAGCTTATTTTCTTTGAATTGGGCTTTTTGATCTGTAAGCACACAGCTCATAATTGTTTCTTTAGCATACATGTTCGCTGCATACTCAGCAGACTGTCATTACCTGCTACGAGAAATTCTAGCTGTAGAAACTGTGTAACCTAACTCTAACAATAAATGTAGCAAGCCTGAAATATTTTAGGCCCATCATCTAGATAAATATTACCTATTTTTTGGGCTCACGGTTGACAATTAAAAGTACAACCTACCCTGTCGACAGGACGCGACATTGCACAATTGTGAAGTACTCAATGTAGCACTGCAGAGCGAATAAAATTCAGAAGTGCACGCATCCGCAATTGCTTATTTAACAAATTTAGTGAAACTATATTGCTCTAACTGCGCGAGCTATCTTTTGGCATTGTGGAAGTTTCCTTCCCGATTCTACATCATGCATTCTCTTCACTTCAAGATCAACACTACAGGGCAAGCGCCACATCTGACGGCAGAATCGGACCCTTGTCCTGAAGCCACGCTATTGAACTCGAGTGCCGCAACAAAAGGAGAGTGACGTTCATTCAGTGATCTCGATGTTCAGTTATATGCATATGCTTGTTAGCTTTCAAGAATCTTTACGCATGGGTTGAAAGCTGTCGATATGTATGAGTGACTTGTATTGTTGGACCCGACCATATACATTGATTCTAGCGCCTTGGACACTCGCAATAAACGATGCAAACCTTACTTGATTGACATTGTTTTAGCCAGTCGAGGCCAGCTAGGTCACCTGGCTATCACTACAGACGCGATGCGCGATTTAGCAACGAAAAAAAAAAACCAGAGGAAGCGAGCAACGCAAACCAGCCTCGGGTATAGTGTACTAGATTATGGGGTAGTGTGTTCAGGCACCCTCTCTCGCCATGCATCGCGCGAAGCGGCAAACGTGGACAAAAAACCGGTTCTCAATGGGCGCTGCCGTAGCATGGGCTGGCAAGATTGTCAGCTCCGCACCACTCTTCCTTCTCGTTTGCTGTTCAGTGACCTATTGCTTGTGTTCGCGCCAGCTTAACGAAAGCTTTTTTGGCAATGTTTTTGCTCGCCACATGACAGTGAGGCGATGCCGAGTCATCGGCGGCAACGACTCTGCTTTGCATCTAGGTGCAAAACAGGGTATACTTTTGGAAAAAAGGGGAGGAGCCGTCGCTTTTTGCTGCACCCAATAACGAAGCACGGAGGAAGGTTTGGGAACAGAATTTACATCGAAAGGATGGGACCTTGAACGAAAGCTGCTCTGTATGTGAGCTATACTTCAAGTCTTCGTGTGTTTTTGGAGACTACGCGCACGTTATAAACGGCGAAGAAGTTCGCGTACCACATAGGAGACCAGAGCTAACGCCGGACGCCGGGCCGATGTTACTGCCTAACGCTCCAAGCTACTTATCGAAGAAAGCGCCGCATCCAAGACCTCCGAGAAAGCGGAAGAACTCGGCGGTTGAATCTACCATCTCCAAGAAAACTGCAGCACCATGTGTTGACGGTGAGGCCACTGATTCAAGGTCATCGATGGACCTTCCTGTTGACTACGAACCCGAGGTGGCCAACACTACAGGAACTGCAGCTTCGCTGGAACGCTTACTCAAGCTTTGTTCACCTTCAATTTATATGTGCTCGATCGCATCGCATTTCGTGTCAAAGAGAGCGGTAATTTACGTGCTGTCACGACATCATTTTTTCGTGAAGGGTATCAACCAGTCTCGAGAGGCAAAACGAATAAGAAAAAAAGCTGCACGTGAAAATGAGTCGGTATTCAGGAAGGCACCACCGTGATGAAGTGATCGTTAACTGATAATTCCATGGAATGGCGACGGATTTAATCAGTGTTACTGCTCACAGCAGTATGCGTGCTCGTAAATTCTTACAGTCTGACAGTGGTGCCTATTGATGTTTCCTTTTGACAATACAGTGCAATATTCCTGCCACAGCAGCAGTATTTTGGCGGGCACGTAATCGTTTAAAGACCCAAGATTGTCAAAATTATTCCCAAGTCTTCAGCTACGACATGCCTCTCAATCAAATGGCAGTTTTGTTACCTTAGCAACATAACTAAAATTGCATGATGCAACTATCGACAAGAACTGGTGGCACGCGCGTAACGAAAGAAATCGAAAATGTCGCAGTGTGCAGACTACGAATCGATATAGCATTAATATAACAAGAAACTAACGGGTCTATACATGCTTCTTCTATACGTCAATCTTCCTATTTTTTTCTTCCACCAACCAAGCTTTAAAAACAGCAGGCAGTTTCCCCAGGGATGACTGCTTCACCATCGTTTGTTAATACCTGCATTCGGACCGTATGTTGCAGCTTTGACATTTCGTTTTATTTTGACACCAGTACGAACAAACCAATTAGAAATGTTTTCGCGGACGTGACAGCAATTAAACACAAGAATATAAGCGCGACGTATGCAAGCGCATATCACGGGATTGAATCCCGGCCGCGGCGGCTGCATTTTCGGCGGAGGCGCAAACACTGAGGAGTGTGTACCTAGATTTAAGAGCACGTTAAAGCACCCCAGGTGGTCAAATTCCCGAGCACTCCTCTACGGCGTCTTTCATAATCCGATGGTGGTTTTGGGATGGTAAACCCTTGCTATTATTATTATGAAAGCACAGAAGTGCATAAAGGCGAAGCGTGAGGTGACAGCCCATGCTAAGGTGGTGCCATCTCGCGGCTGTCGATACCAACTGCATCAGCCAGGCTCCTCTCTCAACACACTACCCCATATTCTAGTACACTATACCACGTGCCCGCAGCAAAAATGCGTCTGCTTATTGATGATGATAGTACTACCAGCGCCATCTCGCCTCGCGGTATCGCAGTTCAGTACGCCGCCGCTACATATTTGCATGTTATTTTGATACAACAGCTCAAAGGTGCAGTGTCCATTTTATAAACTGGTGGGTGTTCTGTGGCTCAGTCTTTTCCCGTATTTTGCCGGCGACGGTTCGCGTTGCGTCGCGCTCGGAGTGCTCGACCACGGCCGCCTGGATTCGACGATCTAAGAATTACCACCTAGTGCTCTTGTGTACGCTTGGATGAGCGTGGGCTACTGCTTTTGCGTTTCGCATGCACCCATGAAGTCTGGAGCAAGTCTCGACATGTCACCACGCCGCGCTGTATATCTCTGCCTTCAAGATAGCCACGACCAACACACGACAGCAACAATTGGGAAAGCCCATATGGCGGCCGAGAAAAACAACAGGTCTATCGAATATATACTTCAGTCCGACTCAGGGCAGAAAACAGCACTGGATTTGAAGGCAAGTAGGTTATCATTCTTCAGTCTACTCTACTTGTCGCGTGTGCGATACGGATCGCGCTTGCCGGAAACGGGCTCGGTCGTGTTGTATATCGCACGCACGAAATGCATCGCGAAGGTCAGCTTCGGCGTTTGCAGTTCGCCTGTGCTTTGCGACCGCCTGGAAATTGGCCGCCATTGCCATCGGCCTCCCGTACGCTCGTTCGTCGAATGCTCGCCTGTCTTCGCCGCCGCGATGAGGTCCGGGCTGACGATATTGAGCTGAGACCTCGTCGCTGTGTTGGGAGTCGTCGAAACACGTTGCGGGTTCTCGTAAAGAGCTTGGTTGTAGTATGTCGCGCACTGTAAGTGCAACAGCACGGGCTGGCGGGGCTTTCGCTAGCGTCGGAACTCACTGAAAATTGGTCGGCATTAGAGTTGGCTTTCCCGTCAGCCGGTCACAAGTACCTCGGCACCATCCGTTGGCCGCGGCGGTGGACTCGCATTTGCGCGCTGCACTCGCTCGAGTTTGTGGAAAAGGGCTTCATCACCGTCGATTTCTTCGGCGCTAGCTCGAAACCAGCTCGGCACTGTTCTTGGCGGCGGCCAAGCGTACGCTCGTTCTCCTGTTCGAAGTTCGCTGGCGGCAGACACTCTGTGCGCAGCGCCGTGCTTGGTCTCGCGTTCGCTTGCTCAAGCTGAACGACGTCGCTCGCTTAGGACTCGGCGATTTGATGGCGGCACGGTGGTTCGCAGAGTTGTGACTGCGGCCACCCCTCCTAAGCTGTTGCGCTACGGGGATCGAAATGAGTCTTTCACCATGTGTGACATCACGGTTAAAATATTAGCATGTCATATCTCAGGTATGTTTTCATTTCACCTTGCACGTATTTCTCATATGCATTTGTATTCATCTTCTGTCACGTGTGACTCATTATTTTACATACTTATTGAGCGGCCGTGGGCACACACCGTGCTGAATGAAGACTGTGTCGCTGACGTCTGCGATGCCTATCATCAATCTCTTTTGTCAGAGCAGCTTCAGAAGAACTGTGCGAGATGTTAAAGTAAAGTTAATTGTGAGTCATATTTCAACGCTTGTTTTTTTATTAACGTCCACGTACATGTCATATGCGTGCATCTTCATCTTCTGTCACGTGTGTCTAACTATTTTAACTTCATTATTGTACGTGCAGCCATGGAAACACAACAGGCAGAAGGCTGTGTGCGATGGCGTCTGCAATGACTGTCATCTATCGCTTCCGTTGGAGGAGCTCCCTGTCATGATATGCGCGGTAGGTTCATCTGGTGCGCGATGTTTGTGAGTTTGTGCTGTGCCGTACGCCGACGAAGATGACGATGAGACAAGGAAAAGGCGGAATCGTGTCGTCAAAGTCAAGCCAAGCCATGGGGGAGAAAAGAGGAAGACGACGACGGGGCGTTGGAGAAGAAGGATCCGATTGAAACAGTGGCAGGCTGAAGCGCTCGTCGGGTCGTGGTCCCGAAGCCTACCTGTGCCTGTGGTCCGCACGAGCCTGGCTCCCTTCTACCGTGTGATCCAGCAGCCGGCGCCGGTCCGTTGTACTCGGATACGGGCGTTTTCCAGACCTGGGCCTACTACTGGCTGTCCGGGACGTGCTTGCCACACATCGACTCTGCCTCACGCTCCGCTCCGATCATGCCTGAGTCATCGCTGATGTCGGCGTAAGACGCAACGCAACGCATCGACTCATCTGCCTTCGACGTCACACGGTGAAGTGTTTCAAACATTGTGTAGTGCAGTGGGGGACTACGCTAAGCGTCAGACCTTGTCTTTCGAGAACGTGTGTCGTGCTCGTACCTAAGGCAGTTCTTCGCTGTTGCCATGTAACACGCCAAGCTTCATTATCGTTTTTTTTTCTTTTTGTGGCATTAAAGCCTTATAACTCAAGTTGCAAATGTCTTCGTCAGTCTCGACAACGATTATTTAAGTTGCCGAGATTACTCGAACCTTATCCTTCACAATTGGCGTCCGCGCGACAGGACGAAGCCGTTTGCACTGGGTTGAAATCTATAGGGAAGATGAGTGAGCAAGAGTTTATAACGCTAGCGGAACGCATGGGGCTTCAAGGAGCCGAGCTAAAGACGTGGGTAGACGCGCGGTTAGAGCGGGCTCATGAGGAATCTGTGCAAGCGCGTGAAGAGCGTTCCGCGGAAAGGCAGGCGGCGAAGGAACGTTTGGAGATAGAAGAGAGAACTCTTCAACTGCGAATTCGACTAGCTGAGGTTGAAGGTAGCCGAGAGCCAACAGCGCGGGACCGCGAACCTGAGAGGAGTCAAAGCCGCCCGTGCTTGATCAATCCTCACAACCTGATTCCAGTGTTTGACGAGGGGCGTGACGATCTCGATGCGTATCTCAAGAGGTTCGAACGCGTAGCAGTGGGTCAAGAGTGGCCTGAGGAGAAGTGGGCGACAGCGCTTAGTTTATGCCTCAGTGGGGAAGCATTGAAAGTCTTCGGTCGTCTGTCGCCAGAAGACTCAATGGATTACCAGAGTACGAAAGTGGCCTTGCTCCAGAGGTTTCGTTTCACAGCCGAAGGCTATCGCGAAAAGTTTCGGCAAAGCAAGCCTGAAGACGGCGAAACTGGTAAACAGTACGCCACGAGATTACAGAGTTACTTCGATAGATGGCTGGAAATGTCGGAAACGGACGAGGACTTTGCATCCGTGCGCAACCTCATTGTAGCTGAGCAGTTTCTGAATAACTGCCACGATCGCCTGGCACTTTTTCTAAGGGAGAAGAAATGCAGGACGGTAAAAGAAATGGCAGAAGCAGCTGATACCTTCTTGGAAGCCCAGCGGCAAACAAACTTGTTGGTATTTCGTACCAAGTCTGCAAACAACATTCCCAAGGAGCAAGAAGGATTTACTTATACCCAGCCTCCTCTTAGATGTTTCGTCTGTGATCGACCCGGCCACAGAGCATCTGATTGCCGCACGAAACCCCAACGAGTCTTCTGTGGGCACTGTCGGAAGCCCGGCCACGATGCAAGAGCATGCCCAAGCAACGGCGGGTCAAAGAAAATGACATCTTGCATCGTGTCTACTGACCAGAAGTCCGAGACGCCCCGAAGTGCCGATGATTCATCACAAGATGAATATGTTGCTAGTGCACTCCGAACGCGCACCGCAACGGCTACACGAAACTTGCCGGTGTTACAGGGAGAAGTGTTTGGACATACTGTATCAGTCTTGAGGGATACTGAAAGCAACACCCTGGTCGTGCGACGTTCCCTCGTTCCCGATGATGCGCTGACGGGTACTACCGCCACTATTTTATTGGCCGATGGTAGTTGCATCGAGGTACCGGAAGCAGAAGTACGGATTCTATCGCCCTATTTCACCGGAAATGCGATAGTCAAATGCATGACGTCGCCACTTTACGATGTCATCGTAGGAAATGTTCCCGGCGCCCGTGACGCTAATGACCCCGACTCAACGTGGAAGGAGTCAGCGAGCCTGAAGTCGGAAACTAATCAGGCATTGAATTCTGAAGAGAAATCCAAGGATGGATGCGGGACGAATAGCACAGTCATGGTTGGTGTTTCAAGCAAAGGACATCGCCGGAAGCTCACGACTGCTAAATTTGGAAACTTAGAGGTGACACAGGAGTCATTTCGCCAAAAACAAGAGGAAGACCGGTCGCTGGATGTTTGTAGGGCGAAAGTCGACACCCTCATCCGCGGTAAAGGAGCCACATACCACTCATTTATGTTCGAGAAAGGAATCTTGTACCGCGTTTACCACTGGACTCCGGGTAAATCAGTTCAACAAGCGGTGGTTCCAAAGGCGTTGCGTGTCCATGTGTTGCACTTGGCACATGAATCACTGATATCTGGTCACCAGGGTATCAAGAAGACGAAGGACCGAGTTTTGGAGTCGTTTTATTGGCCCGGTGTACAGGAGGAGGTACGAAGATTCGTAAAATCATGCGACGCATGCCAAAGGACATATCCCAAAGGCAAAGTAGGCAAGGCGCCTCTTGGACGGATGCCTTTGATTGACACGCCATTCGAACGTGTGGCCGTTGATATCATTGGACCTCTGACGCCGATTTCAAAGAAGGGTAATCGGTACATTCTTACCCTTGTGGATTTCGCCACTCGGTACCCGGACGCGGTGGCTTTGCCCGCAATTGATTCGGCAACAGTAGCAGATGGACTACTGGAGATGTTCTCTCGAATAGGATTTCCACGGGAGATCCTCTGTGATCAAGCATCCTGCTTCACGTCAGGCCTGATGGAAGAGGTGAATGCTCTGCTTGCTATTCGACATTTGAGCTCGACGCCTTACCACCCGATATGCCATGGCTTGGTCGAAAGGTTCAACGGCACTTTGAAACAGATGTTGCGCAAGTTGTGCCAAGAGAAGCCGAAGTCATGGGACCGATTTCTTGCGCCTCTGTTATTCGCCTATCGAGAAGTACCTCAGGCCAGTATGGGCTTCTCGCCGTTTGAACTGATCTACGGCCGGCACGTCCGAGGACCCCTGGATATATTGAAGGAACTCTGGACAGGGGAAGACCTAGAGGAAGATATCAAGACTACTTACGGATACGTGCTTGATCTGAGAGAACGTCTTGAACGCACCTTGAAGCTGGCTCAAGAGAATCTCTCCCGAGCTCAACACTCGCAAAAGAAGTATTATGACCGAACCTCCAAAACCCGACAGCTCAAAGTTGGTGACCGGGCTCTTATATTGCTCCCAACCAGGGAAAACAAGCTTCTTATGGACTGGAAGGGGCCATTTCCGGTTACAGGAAAAAAGAATGACCACGACTATTGGTTGGACCTTGGGCACACCACGAAAATGTTTCACATAAACATGCTCAAGCGCTACGAAGAACGTCAACCAGAAGTCACTAGTCAAGCTTCGTCGTTCGTTGTAGTCGAAGAAGGAGAGTCGGATTCACCCCTCCCTACATTTAAAGTAAATGAAGGGAAAGGTATTGAGTCGGTCACACTCGGAAGTAATTTAGACGAAGCACAACGCGATGATATGTGCAATCTCTTGGAGGAATTCCGAGACATATTTTCCGAAGTTCCTGGGAAGACGAACCTCCTAGAGTGCCGGCTAGAGCTTACTACAACAAAACCAATCAGCACCTCACAGTATCCGTTGCCGTTTGCAATGAAGGAAATAGTAGAGAAGGAGGTTCAAGATATGCTGAAGTTGGGAGTTATTGAACGATCCCATTCGCCGTATAACTCACCCTTGGTCCTGGTTAAGAAACCGGACAACAGCTTTCGCGCGTGCATTGACTTCCGTCACATTAATGAGGTTCTGGTGTCCGATTCTGAACCCATACCCAGAACTGACATTATGTTTGCTGAAGTCGGCACGAAGTCGGTTTTCTCAAAGTTAGATCTTACAAAGGGCTATTGGCAAGTACCCTTAGAGGAAAGTTCTCGTCCGAAAACAGCTTTTTCAACGCAATCTGGACACTACCATTTTCTCTATATGCCTTTTGGGATTAAGACAGCCTCCGCCATATTCACACGATTGATGAGGACATTACTGCACGGCATTCCAAACACAGTGCATTACATAGACGATGTTCTAATTGCCACAGCTACGTGGGAGGAGCATCTAGTGACATTGAAACAGTTGTTTCAGAGGATCCGAGAAGCAGGCCTACGGATCAAACCTCAAAAATGTGAGATCGGAATGACTTCTGTCATCTTCCTTGGGCATCACCTCGGCGATGGTACAATCCGCCCAGTAGAAAGCACGATAGCGAAGATCGCTAAAGCCCCAAGACCGGAAACGAAGAAGCAGCTTCGCTCTTTTCTCGGCTTGGCGGGATATTACCGAGACCTCATACCTCACTATGCCCAGAAAGCGAAACCACTGACTGAAATGACAAGAAAGATGGAAAAGAACAAGTTAGCGTGGAATACCGAAAGAGAAGAGGCATTTGAAACCCTCAAACAAGCTCTAGCATCTATGCCAGTAGTCAAGGCTGCTGACATAAAGAAACCCTTCGTATTACGTACAGATGCATCTGATAGGTGTATAGGCGCTGTGCTTATGCAGGAACACGAGGGTCTTCTTCACCCGGTGTCATATGCCAGCCGCCAACTTATGCCCCGGGAAGAGAGATACTCTGCAATTGAAAGTGAGTGTTTAGCGTTAGTTTGGGCGATCGCGAAATTTCATATCTTCCTTTATGGAACCTCCTTCGTCGTTCAGACTGACCATCAACCGCTACGATACCTCTCTCAAGCCAAGCATTTGAACAGCCGGATCTTGCGCTGGAGTCTCGCATTGCAAGAGTACACCTTTCGCGTTGAGCATATCAAAGGATCAGAGAACGTAGGTGCTGATTATATGAGCAGGCTACAGGTGTAGGTGCTAGCTATACAACATTAATGTAATAATGTACCGTATGCCTAGGGACTCTCACATACAGACTATTCTCTTGGTGCAACAGTTCTGTACATTTGTTTGTCGTAAGTCTTGTCTCCCGTGCATTTCGGACAGTTTTTTAAAAAAAAAAAAACTTTTGAAAGGGGGGACTTTTGTCATGATATGCGCGGTAGGTTCATCTGGCGCGATGTTTGTGAGTTTGTGCTGTGCCGTACGCCGACGAAGATGACGATGAGACAAGGAAAAGGCGGAATCGTGTCGTCAAAGTCAAGCCAAGCCATGGGGTAGAAAAGAGGAAGACGACGACGGGGCGTTGGAGAAGAAGGATCCGAACGAAACAGTGGCAGGCTGAAGCGCTCGTCGGGTCGTGGTCCCGAAGCCTACCTGTGCCTGTGGTCCGCACGAGCCTGGCTCCCTTCTACCGTGTGATCCAGCAGCCGGCGCCGGTCCGTTGTACTCGGATCCGGGCGTTTTCCAGACCTGGGCCTACTACTGGCTGTCCGGGACGTGCTTGCCACATATCGACTCTGCCTCACGCTCCGCTCCGACCATGCCTGAGTCATCGCTGATGTCGGCGTAAGACGCAACGCAACGCATCGACTCATCTACCTTCGACGTCACACGGTGAAGTGTTTCAAACCTTGTGTAGTGCAGTGGGGGACTACGCTAAGCGTCAGACCTTGTCTTTCGAGAACGTGTGTCGTGCTCGTACCTAAGGCAGTTCTTCGCTGTTGCCATGTAACACGCCAAGCTTCATTATCGTTTTTTTTTCTTTTTGTGGCATTAAAGCCTTATAACTCAAGTTGCAAATGTCTTCGTCAGTCTCGACAACGATTATTTAAGTTGCCGAGATTACTCGAACCTTATCCTTCACACTCCCCAAGGAGGGAAGAAGATTTGGCAACGAGACTGGACTTGTGCACTTCACCATGAATTCACTTGAAAGAATGGGTAAACTTGATGTGTATGTAGAAAAATAAAAGATTTCGATGTCTCACTTTTGTCTTTCATTGTTGCCGTGACTGTGAAAGCAGTTACACATAGGTGGCTAACTAATTTTTTTCGTGTTCTTTTCAGCGCAATCTGTTGCTCACTGCACAGA
Organism: Rhipicephalus microplus; assembly: GCF_043290135.1. Lineage (NCBI taxonomy): Eukaryota > Metazoa > Arthropoda > Arachnida > Ixodida > Ixodidae > Rhipicephalus > Rhipicephalus microplus. Next base: position 350,701,062 of record NC_134710.1, on the reverse strand, counting down.
AAAACAGCAGAAAGAAGTATTAAGCCTGGCGGAAAATAAACAAAAAGAATGTGTGAACTGGGGACAAAATGTCCATCCGATTAGAGTATTTGATTGGATCAACCGTTTGTCCGGCAAGGTGCAACTGTGAGGTCTAACGGTTGCCCGGTAAGGTGTAAACGTGGAGATTAACAGTTGCTCAATAAGGTGTAAATGTGAGGACTAATTGTTAGTCCTTTCAGGCGAATTGTGGGACTAACGGTTTCTCACTGTTTGTAAATGTGTGGACTAAATGTTAGTCTCTTGAGTTCGTCTGTGTGGACTAACTGTTAGACCCAGTGCCGTTAGTCCTTAAAGAGATTAATGGTTGTGGCAGCCTCATTAGTCACCAAAAGGACGAACCACACCATTTAACACCCTTTTGCCTTAGGGTACACGCACCTGAGCTAACAGGGGAGTTTTGATTGCCTCCCACGACTGGAAGTGCGCGGCTGAGCTGTGTCCGGGGAAAAGGGGATCCAGGGGGTTGAGTCGACGCCGGGTAATTCGACCTTTAAGGCCCCGTGGCTGAGGCAACATACCCCTTTTGCCTCGGCTTCACGTAGACGGTGCCTCTGGGCTGACACACTCAGGGGAAATCGGCTGTCGCCTTTTCCCATCTCTCTACCTGACAACTTTGTCTGTATCTCTCACTTTTAGTCTGTCTTGCGTACTTCTCTCTTCTCTTTACTTCCCATTGTCCTGGCAGCAAGGGTTAACCCTGCGCAAATAACCTACCTTGGTCTAGGCGCAATGGGTTATGGCAGTGTTGTACGGCTGACGTCAGCAAGATTTCAGCATCCGCAAACTTGCAGCATCCCCTTGTTGGGTTCCGTGCTGGCTGGCTGCCAACGCTGCCGAATAAAAATAAGACCGGCATGCAATGAGCATTTCCCCTACTTACCGGTCGTATCGGCTTGAAGCGGGTACGCACCAATGACATAATTTTTTTTCAAACATCCAATAGATACTAATCCTCACTTCCACGTTATTCACTGTGAGAAAACTGGAAAGCATGCCAGGACTGTATCTGCTTTCGTAGTTACCAGGTGTTTTACCGAAACTCTCGGGGCTAGATACGAAGTAACCGAATTGGCTAGCGGAGACATCCTCCTTGAAATTCGGGACAAAGAACAATGTGTAAAGATAGACGGCCTCTCAACTTTCGGTGACGTACCAATCACCGTAACATCACACAGATCAATGAACATAACTCGCAGTGGTATCTGATGCAGACTACTTGACCTGACCGAAGCTGAACTTTTGGAGGGGTAGAAGTGCCAAAATGTGACTAATGTACAGAGAATTATCATCAGAAGACATAACAAGAAAATACCTACGCAACATTTTTTACTCACGTTTGCTCCCAGTAAACTGCCGGAGTCCGTTGAAACAGGGTACACGAAGACGTCTCTCAGGCCGTACATACCAAACCCTCATCGTTGCTTCCGATGCCAGAGGTATGGCCATGACTCTAAAAGGTGGTGTGGTTGCCGGACTTGTGCAGAATGTGGAGTCCTAGGCCACGTGTCTGAGAACTGCAAACCACCACCATACTCTGTAAACTGTGAAGGAAACGATGCCGCATATTCAAGCTCCTGCGCATACTGAAAGAAAGAAAAAGAGATAATTACATTCAAGTATAAGGAGAGCATTTCATTTAAGTAAGCACGGCGAAGAGTATCACCATTCTAAGGACCTACATATGCTGATGTGGCACGCCAGGGGGTACCGCCGCACCAGCCCCCGTCACTCCTTCGGCCCGCGCATAGTGATCCGGCGGTTGTGGCACCTGCCCCCAAGGCGGCTGTAGTCCAGACTATGCCGCCTACTGGCGAACAGAGACCGTAGACTGTAGAGTCCTCAGGTCTCAACGCCTTGCCTCACAGGCGAGGCCCAGAATTCGAACTACCAGCTCGCTCGTTCGGGCATCCTGTGCCTCCGAGAAGGCAATAGATACGTCGGTAACCTTGGTGCCGAAACAGCGGCATGGCCCCTTGGAGCGCAAAAAAAAAAACGAAAAAAGCAGGTAACAGGGCCTGGTGACGGCCCAGTTACTTGAATTCAAACTCCCCACCTAAACAGGCACTCACGTTTAGTACACATTACACTACTTAAAGCCACCATGGACACTAAAAATATACTTCGGAACGTCAGGGCCTTTCCAGAAACCTTGACAACGTCAAAGAACTTTTACATGAACACTCACCAAATGTGCTGTGTGTGCAAGAAACACCCCTAAAATTTAAAAAACACCAACTTTCTCTATGAATACGCTATTTTCCTGAAGGACCGTGATGATGCTATGACATCATCCGAAGTTGTTGCCATTATAATGTATCAAGGGATTGCATGCACAGACTTTACACTCCGATCATCTCTTGAGGCAGTGGCTGTTCGAGCGGTGCTTTTGAAGAAACCGATGACAATACGTACTCTTTACGTACCTCCGAGCTATCAGCTACAGACACATGACTTCCAATCCCTAATAGACGTACTTCCAGAGCCTTATGTGCTCCTTGGAGACTTGAATACACACAGCAGGCTATGAGGTGACTCTCGTTGCGACACACGAGGTCGACTAATTGAATATTTCCTTCTCTCATGGAGCGCGTGTCTTCTGAATAAAAAAGAACCAACCTATTATATTCTCAATATTAATACCTACTCCTTCATAGACCTAAGCATAGAATCTCTATCTGCGGTGCCTTTACTCTAGTGAAAATTCAACACTAATCTTTGAACCTTTTATCATTTTGAAATGTCACTCATTGCCCACCCCAGTACATCCATAGAGCCTCCATTTGTTCTATATCTGTTTTAGGGCTTTTCCAGCCATGATATCACAAACACATTGTTACTGATAGCTCATGGTTCAGCGACACACCAACACAAACTGACATAGTGCTTTTAGGCGAGGTTTGACCCTTGCGCCACAAAACACCACCACATCAGCATCATCACTTCGCACTTGAGTGACCGTGTTGTCTTATCTTTACATCTTATGGCTATGCTGTAATGCTACATTGCCGCGTATACTCATCGGTGTATGTTATCGACTTTCTAGTAGCGACAGTGTTTTCTCCTAGCACTTTCATGAATGCTTACTCATAAAGGAAGCCTATTCTTACACGCCTATGATTAACTTCGGTTATTTCAACTTTCCTTTGTTAGACTGGCCTAACTCTGCATTCATACTGACAAGTAATAGTATGGAAAGTGGTTTCCTGAACTCTAGTCTTACATTTGATCTATCCAAACTTGCCACTGAGCCAACACGCATTTCAAATCATTCTACAAGCATTGTCGACCTACCTTTAACAAGAGACGCCGACATATGTTCCTCACTGGCTTAGCTACCACCATTAAATGATAACTGTATTGTCCAAGGTAGCTTGTATAGTTATTTCAACAAAAGCAAGAAAAATTCCAAAGCTATGTCACTGTACTACAAAAATACTACGCTTCCATGGCTTATGAAATAGTTGTCTTTTGCGCTAACTTCAAACTAACTGGTAATTGTTTAAAATTGATAAGCTTTGGCTAAGAACAAGATATGTCCCCATCATTAACATTAAAGAGCGAGCACAGTCCTCATTGTTCAAAAGTAAATACAAAAGCTTAACAGCAAGAAAGAAAGGTCATTCAAATATGCTAAGCGTTTCAATTCTTACACTGCATGGGTGAAGTACTTCACTGCAGCGAAGGAAAATACAACTTCAATCTCACAAGCTAAAAATTGCGTTCGTGGAACACGCATCCTTCTTTGCGATGCGACAACCACAAAAAATTTTCAAGACTGTTAACACAAAGAGATGGAATGAATTTCTCTATTGATTCTGATGGTTGTCCTACATCTTAAGAAGATGTTGTAGTAGTATGAACAATACCTTTTGCTAAATAGTTACCCAAGAAACCACTAAAAGCTTTCCTTCATCCCCGTTTTACATTCATTCTCTTCTGTGTTGTATTAACTTAAGCCCACGTGGCATTGTTCTTATCATTGACAAACCAAAAAATTTTCAGCCAATGCAACAGACGGTATCAAAACCAAAGTGGTCAAAAATATCAAACATGTAACCACTCTTGTATTATCACAACTATTTCAGCAATCAGTACATACGAGTTCACATCCAGAGGACTGCTGCTTCGAAAAGGTCGTTCCTATCTTGTTTAAAGGTATAACTGAGGGTGTGTTAACAATTGACGTCAGATATCAAGCACCAGTGTGTGCTGCAAAAGTAGGAAAGATATTGTGTATTTTGAAGTCGTGCATTGTACAGCGAAAGCTGTTATAAGATCACCATGCGGGTCACGCACGGCGCCGTAGTTGTCCGCCGCCACCGCTGGTGTCCTAACCACTATCAAACGAAATAACAAAAAAGTAGTATTAAGGACACAGTGGACCCCAAACCCGGGCCTGCAGCGTACCAGCCCAGTATTCTACTACTGAGCCACGCCGGTGTTTATGACTTCTTCGCAAACTTGCCTTAGGCCGGCTTGATATCGAGAAAGGTATCGCGTTATTATGAGTAACAAAGTGTTTTAAAAAATAAAAAGAATATTAGGCGCCACAAAATGTGAATAGCGTAACAAGTGGATCGTCTAATGCTCCAACCCATTGCAAAAGCTTGTTGTTGTTGTTGTTGTTCTTGTCAACCTATTGATAGTGGCGCATAACCACTATGAGGGATTCGCCAATAATCAAAAGGTTTTAAAAATTAGTGTTCAGATTTAGAATAATGAAGGTATAAAAGAAAGATTACCAATAGCCTAGCAAAGTGTGTTGCTTAATGTAATGCATACAAATATTTACCTAAACGAATTTATTCTTAGAATAGAGCAATAATCTGATTTTTATACGTATATAGTTACGTGGACTTGTTAGGATAATGAAAATGGTTAATTAGTCAACATATTAGTTTCATAAATGTAGTCCCGGACGGCCGCGCATACTGTCGCATTAGAGAAACCAGAAATGGAAGTTCTAAAAGACAAAACAACAGACACAGATAAGTCCATACGAATACCACGTAAAGGTATTTCTAAAAGGGCTTTTGGTAATGTGTTAAACCGCCTGCAAGTCAGAAAATGATCTATTGTTTCCAGTTCATCACAGAGCGCGCACAGTGGCGAAAGTGCCTGAGCAGACCTGTGTTTATAGAAATTTAGATTTGGTACCCGGCAAAGCAGCCTTGTGAGAGCTACTTCTTGTTTACGAGTGCGGCAAATGTCTCTTCACCAGGGATATAATAAATGGCGATATTCTGTAGTTTGTTAGTGCTGTACCTCTTAAGACTTCCATATGCGTACGTCTGCGGACTCGAGAAGCAGTCACATAAGCGGATGATGAACAGTGCGGTAGAATCGGTTCGCTGATTGACGACTTAGCTAAGGAATCGGCTATTTCATTTAGAAATAAACTTTTATGTCCAGGCACCCAAACTAAACGTACTTTTCTCAAATGCGCAGGCACAAGTGCAGAGAACGCATTTGTTACTTGATTATCGGCACCAACAGAAAGTGCCGCACAGAGAGATAAGATATCTGTTATTATGACAGCTGATGTAATTGCTGTATCTAACTTGCGTAGGGCGAGCACTACTGCCAGAATTTCAGCCACACAAACGGTTATGAAATCGGGCAGTGGAAGAGAATAAATCCAATCTAAAATCGGGCTGAAAATACCAACCCCTGACTTTTCCTCATAGTGCGATGCGTCTGTAGCAATAATAACGTTCGTTGTAGTACTGCGCAGGTAATCTTGTAATAAACAATCCAAAATTTTATGGGGAAGTAATTTGGCATTATTAGAAAAAATGTCGTCAAATTGAGTTTCCACTGGGACTGAATTATCACGACTTGGCAAGAAGTCGCATATATGTGCGTTTAAAGGCTCTAGTAAATTTTGCAAAAATATAATTTGTAAGGTGTGAAATCGCGGCCATCTAGCACCAAAAATGATTCCGGGGTGGAAATAAAGGCTGTTTCTGAATGTCGCAATGGTGATTCATAAATTCTTAAGAATGTCTGAACAGGCAGAAGGCGAATTCTACAAGAAAGCGGAGCAGCTTCCGGTTCGAGATACAACACATTGTTAGCAACTGTTTTAGGAAGGTCAAAGAATAAGTGCAAAGCTTCTCTTTCCAGAAGAATTAGAGGCCGCAACTTGTAGGCTGGAACTCCAGAGAAAAGTACACAACTAAGTTCCAAAATGGAACGAACGTACATGTGATATGACATTACCAATGTGTCTGTTCTCATACCTATGCGGTAGTTGCTTCGGCTACGTAATATGCCTTTTTCGGCGATATATTTAATATGAGGTCGCCAGTTAAGCGATGTGTGATAAATTACTCCAAGGTTTTTAACAGAATTCACCTGGGGTATATCGTCATGATGGTAAGACAGAGAAATATTCACGGGGTATTGCAGCGGGAAAACAAGGAGGGCACATTTACTCGGATTAAGAAAAAAACAGTCGCCATGGAGCCAGCTCTCCAATATATTAAGGTAAGTCTACAGCCGTTCATATAAGGTCTGAATGATATCTGCCTTTGCAAAAAAACGTGATATCGTCTGCATAAACGTAAGTTGTTATATTCTGTCTACGTGGAATGATGCTCATTAGTAAATAAATAGCACCGGAGAAAGCACTGAGCCTTGCGGTACTCCCCTCGTTTGGGTATGAGTAGATGATGAAAACCCATCCATAAAACAATAAAATTTCCTGTCTGCAAGAAAATTGTGAACCCACGCTACTATGTATGATGGAAAATCAAAGTATTCTAATGAATGTATCAAAATACAGTGCTTTACGTTATCATATGCTTTAGCGATGTCTAAGGTGACTAAAGCTGTATATTTTTTTTATGTAGCCGAGCTAATTGAAGCCGACTTTCTAAATAAATGTGGGCATTCCAAATTGAACAACCAGCCCTGAACTCAATTTGACAGGAGCGTAGAATTGACCTCACTGTAATAAGTTCATTAACTCGTATATTGATGATTGAACTGTGGCACATACCCACTTCAGCCATAATTCCTCATCGTCGTCAGCCACTGCATGAACAACCGGCACGAAATTCTTTTCAAGTATTTAGTGAATCCCATGCTTTTCACAAGAAAGACAAAGAATATCATAGCGAATGCCAGCCTACTACCAAGAAATAATTATTATTACTGCCATGGTAGGTACCCAGCAAGTCTTCTTGCAGCAGTTACCCAATGAGTGTTCAGAAAAGGCTCTAAAGAGCCACTACCTTCTACGCAGACTTGGCATTTTTTTTACTTCTAACAATTTTTTTAAACTAATCAGCATAGCATTCGTTCCAGTCACTCTGTAAAACACGATCATCCTCCATGCAATTGACTCACCACTTATGTATTATCCTAATTCGTGCCGTAGTTCTCCACCTATAAAATTATTTTACAAGGTTTCACTTCCTCACAAAATGCTTAGGTTTTTGTGTCCTATTTTAGACGAATGTGTACTAAACTGGCTTCATGAATTCTTAAATCCTCACCTGCACTCTGTTGTTGCTAACAACTACAAGTCTCCCCCCTTTCGTGCTCAATCTGGCATTTCACAAGGTACCGTACTCGGCCCCTCTTTTTTTTTCAATTTTAACTAACGAAGTGCCAAGTAGCAGCAACTGATGTATTACACTATATATGTGTGCTATATCAACTTGTATCTAACCGTTTTCATGCTTTCGTTTTGCAGAGATGTATTAACACTATAGAAACGTGGTGTGAAAACTAGTTCATATCTCTAAATAATAACAAAACCTTAGTAATCAACTTTCACCAATATAAACGTTGCAGTGCTATACTTATGCTCTATACAATTACTTTGTAGCTGGTGATACCATCATTAATTGTTTAGGTGTTCCTATTAGGTTTGATTTAAAGTGATCACATCATTCACATTACCGAGTCTGCTAATCAAGTACTCGTTACAACTTTGCCTCAGCACCTACTTCAAATAATTTATACTTTTAATAAATGCTTGTGCGACATAAAATTGATTACGCTATTGTCAATTTTCATCCTCATCAGGTGAACCTTAGGAACAAGCTTGAATCAGGGACACAAAGACCCGAGCAACCGGGGAGTTTCCACTCCCTCACACGCCTAACAAAGCGTGGCTGAGCCCTAGGCGGGGAAATAGAAGTCTTAGGGGCTGAGCTGATGCCGGCTAATTACACCTTTAAGGCCCCCCGGCAGGGGCTACACACCCCTTTGACCCCGACTTCACGTAGGGACACCCCTGGGTGGACCCACCCAGGGGAAACTGGCAGTCGCCTTTTTCTACCTCTTTCCGTCTACATCTTTGTGTTTCTCTTAAACTTTATATCTGTCTTGTCATCTGCTCAATTCAAAAAAGTAGCAACTTGGGCTGGTTGGTACTGCATTTATGAAAGAAATATAGTTTATTAGTGCGCAGGGAACGTTCCTAAAAAGGAATAAATAGCAGAAAGATGGGCCAGACATCCGAATTTTTTGGTGGCGAGGGTTAATCTGGTGTAGCTATCCAACCTGGGGCCATTATAGCAGGTTATAGCGCCGATGTATGGCTGGCGTTTGCGAGTGTTTGCTTTCAACCTCCTAGCATCGACTTGTTGGACTCGGTGGTGGGTGGCCGCCATCGCTTCCGAACTTTGCAGTATTTTCATGGCAAAAGCCCCCCCCCCCCCTTCCTGATTTTTCCCTAAAAAGTGGTGCACCGAAGACACATTGCTGCTCAATACAGAAAAGGCAACGTTCTGAAGGTACCATGTAACAGACACTCTTAATGAAAAGAAGACAGTCCGAGCGATTTCACCATCTCTTGGATCGAAAACTCTCACAGAAGCAATAGCATGGTCCCGGTTTATAAAGTGACAAAGATGAGAAGTGGGGATTTTGTTCTGGAGGTTAGTGACAAAGCTCAGTATGAGAAGCTGTCTAAACGTGTAGCGTTGGGGGGAACCACTGTTTTGGTGGGCCCACACAGGCCAATGAACACTGTCCGTGGCGTGATCTTTCAAGTTATTGAAATTTCCGAAAGTGAACTGCTCGAAGGTTGGGAGGACACGAACGTCATAAAAGTCCAATGAATACAATAATCCTAACAGGCGAAACAGCAAACAGGCCCCCTCAAAACACATAATAATTACCTTCGGAATCAGTGACCTAGCAAAATCAATCAGAACCGGCTATTTTAAGCTCCGTGTAAGACCATACATTCCCAATCCTCGTCGAAGTTTCAATTGTCAACGTGGCACTGTGACATACTCCGAGACTTGTCACACTTATATGTGTGGTGTATAATTATAACGATCATCGAAAGCTACCTGTCCAACCGGGCATTCCGTGTCCAAAGGGGCCCTGCTTTGTCCCGTACATTTGTAGTAGAAACAGGAGCGTCGCAAAAAGGTGTATTGAGTTGTACACAATGTAGAGTCAAAATGAATTCCTTGCGCCTAGCTATCCCCCGAAGTATGGGTTACTGCATATATGTGGATGATGTACAGGTCAGTTTTAAATCGTTTAACCTCCCTAAGTGTGAATGGCAGGTACAACTAGGTTTGAACCGGATATCGAAAATTGGTTTAAACTGAACGCACAAAAAAGCACTTGCATCCTATTTTCTTGAGAGAGGGGCCTTCAGCCCGACCCTGGCCTCAACCTGCGTGCTCAGCTGCTGCCTGTGAAGACTGAAAATATGTTTCTGGGCGTACTCTTAAACTCCAAACTGACCTTCATGCCGCACATTAACTATATATAAAAGTTAAGAGTCTAAAAACCATGAATATTCTAAACTTGTTGCCAAAAACTACATGGGGTAGTGACAAGAAGTGCTTGCTGAACCTTTACAAAAGCTTCAATCGCACTAGCTCAGACTATGGGGCCGTCATTTATAAATCTGCAACACCAAGTGCTTTAAAGACGCTGGAGCCTATGCACTAGTTGGGCATCTACCTTTCTGCGGGTGGTATGCGCACTAGCTCCATAGAGAGCCTGTATGTGGATTCCAATGAATGGTCGTTCCACGTACAGAGATTTTACGTGTCTTTTGCGTACTTTCTGAAGTTGAAGGCATGCAAACAACACTCCTCTCATCCAACGATTGATGATTTTGAAAAGGTTCAGCACAATTTATACGAAAACAAATGGAGACACACAGAACACAGACGAATGCCATTTGTCTTCGTCTAAAATGCGCTGAACCTTTTCATTTATGTTACAACTCGCCCAAGTTAAAGTGATGATTTTTCTAATTCTGGCTTTTTCCAGGACCAACCTTCTTTGAAGCAGCCATACTCGCTCCCTGTCTCGCTGAAGAAACAGGCATACAAATATCGAACACAGTTTGATGGCTCCTGCTGCATTACTGCCGCCATGGCAGTGGCTGCTCGTTGACTGTGATGTCGCTTTCGTGGAAGTCACAAAGCAAGCGTCACTCGCACACATGTATACATGCTTTTTCGAACTACAGCCTAAATAAGCATGTCATGAGTTTTTTACCGATGCCTCCAAGTGAAACATTTCTTTGATATATGCAGCGTTAGACCTGCCCTTTTCAGAGGCCCACGTTCTTCATCCTGATACAAGTATTTTCACAGGAGAAGCCTATGCAATACTGCTGGTCGTAAAAACATAAAACAGATCAAACAAGAACACGCAGTAATATACACAGATTCCCTAAGTGTGGTAAAACCGCTAAAAATTCCTAGAAAGCACAAAAAGCCGTCCTATCGTCGCTAGACTCATCGTTACGCACTCTTTACACATCAAAACAGCATGTCGTTGTCTGCTGCGTGTCGTTGTCTGCAGGGCACTGTTAGATATAAGGAAACCTTTTGGCGGACAAGCTGGCCGCCAACGACACCACTTTCAATGCATTAATAACAATCCCTGCACTTGACTTAAAACCTTTTGTAAAACAAAAGCTCAGGGGCTATCGACAGAGCACGTGGGCTAGACACACAGACAACAAACATCAAACTATTAGGCTTTAACTTGGTAAATGGTCGACACAATCAAAATCATGATACACAGAAGTAACACTTCTCGGCTAAGAACAGGACACACACACACACTCTACAAAATCATATATTTTGTGTGCTGGTGATCCATCATTGTGGGAAACGTGTGAAGAACCACATGTGGTTCTCCAAATCCTCGTCCAGTGCAATGACTTCGATGCTCTCAGAAAAAAAAACACATTTTACAACCCTACCGACAGCAGTACCCACTACACTCTGGGAGGCTCATCGGTATGAATCCGCTTTTTAAACTGGAATCACTTTTCAGGATTTTAAAAGATGTGTATAGTTTGTACTCCTTCTTTGAAGATAATCCGTAGCTCGACCTCTCTGCTGAGGTCACGGCTGTGACGGCCCTCTCCACCAACATTGTCATTTATTCCACCTCCATGCGTTTCACGTCACCGGCATAATACTCAATTTTTTATTTTTAACACTCCTCAGGGCGTGAAATTTCAGGCCCCTTTACAACCACGCAACACTATCATTATTCTTATTCTATTTATATATCCTAAGTAACGCACCATTGATTTTTTATTGTCGTTGTTCATGGCCCTCTTTGGCCATCAGATGGCCGTTGCGCTAATAAACACCACATATCATCATGAATGTGCTTTAATCCATCCAAAACCATGATTGATTGATTATTGATTGATTTGTGGGGTTGAACGTCCCAAAACCACCATATGAATATGAGAGATGCCATAGTGGAGGGCTCCGAAAATTTTGACCACCTGGGGTTCTTTAACGTGCACCCAAATCTGAGTACACGGGCCTACAACATTTTCGCCTCCATCGGAAATGCAGCCACCACAGCCGGGATTCGATCCCGCGACCTACGAGTCAGCAGCCGAGTACTTTAATCACTAGACCACCGTGGCAGAACCAATCTATCCAAAACATGCTTCCAGATTCGTTACCTCACATTCCTCGACTAACATAAGGGTGTCAGCAGTACAATCTCACCCTAACCTTTCTCATCTTATCTTTTTCGTAAAATGTGGTGTCCATACTTCAATTGCAAGTTCTTTCGTTTTTCCCACCTGGCAATGTATTCATTAATGCTCATCGGAAATGATGCCATTAGCATTCAAACGCCGTCTATCCCCTGCGCACCCCCCCCCCCCCAAATAATTTCCGGAAGTACTTTTTTCATCACACAGCAGAAGAGTGACCTTGCTCAATCTAAATTTTGCTCAATCTAAAGCATCAGTGAAGAGCCATGTAGCGTCTTCTTAGGTTTACATACGGCTGTGCCATTATGTGATTGTTGTTTTTTTTCGCTCCTCATGCAAGGTCTCATCCATACCCTAGAAGTATGAATAAACAAATAAACGGGCCAAATATATTAATAAAACAGTTTCCTGCGCTTACTTGGTGAGCTTAAATGTAGGTGAGCTTTCAGCTGATTGACTTTCGAAGACGTCAGTGAAGACACTCTAGATAGAAAAGTGTCTTTATCAAGAGTCCTACTTAGAGTAGTACTGCCCCGCCGCGATGGTCTTGTGGCTAAGGTACTCGGCTGCTGACCTGCATGTCGCAGGATCGAATCCCGGCTGCGGCGGCTGCACTTCCGATGGGGGCGGAAATGTAGGCTCGTGTTCTCAGATTTGGTTGCACGGTAAACAACCACAGGTGCTCGAAATTTTCGGAGACCTTTACTACGGCGTCTCTCGTACTGATATAGTGGTGTCAGGCCGTTAAACCTCATACGCATATCAATCAACTTAGAGTAGTACCAAATTATCAACACCTTGCGCCTTTATTTAGGCGTCACTTGTACGCGCCCGGGAAAGGACGCTGAGTTGCTTCCAGAAGGTCGGCATTTGCTTGACAGTGCTCTAAAACAAGCACGTCATGTTGCCGAGTTTGAGTGAGTCACGAACACTGAGGGCCCACTCGAGCAACAATGACGTCGGCATTAGCACCTTACATAGAAAGAAATAAAAAAAGAAACAGTGGGCTGAGCTGCTAGCAACGCTTGCCACAACAAGCGTGCCTCTTAATTGTGGCAACCTTGACCACGAAGAAACAATAAATAAGTCAATAAGGGCAGTAAAACCGAAAGACAGAAAACGGAAAATGACACTGCGGAAAAAGAAAAGACGGTGACTGAAGTGGCATGGCGTGAGTGTGCGCACCCACGCAGCCTTAGCCTAACATACACGCACACCCTTTGCAGGCTTCCCCAGGCTTTCAGGTCGACATAAGGCTGCGCTCCCATCACGACAGAAACAAAAGCTGGAGGACGAAAAACAGCTAATAAAAGCCGTATCTGCTTCCGGACATGGCAAATGGGGTTTTTTATAGGCAACAATTTGCTAAAGCTTAGTACGAGCACCTGAGCGTCGTCAACGGTGACGCTATTCAACTTTCGTAGTCGCTCAGTGCGGTTTAATATTTTTTCTTATATGATTGATTGATTTGTGGGGTTTAACGTCCCAAAACCACTATATGATTATGAGAGACGCCGTAGTGGAGGGCTCCGGAAATTTCGACCACCTGGGGTTCTTTAACGTGCGCCCAAATCTGAGCACACGGGCCTACAACATTTCCGCCTCCATCGGAAATGCAGCCGCCGCAGCCGGGATTTGATCCCGCGACCTGCGGGTCAGCAGCCGAGTACCTTAGCCACTAGACCACCGCGGCGGGGTATTTTTTGTTATATGAGAATGCCTTTCTTAGTCGGCCTACATCAGGCGTTTGTCGGGATCTGTCCACCACCCTCTCCTATAGCAAAAGCTGCGAGTGTGTGCGTTTATCCTCGCCCCTAGAACGTGAGCATGTGGTGCAAGGGTGTGTAGGAGAGGGTAGGTGCAGTGCTTCGCCACTCCTTTCGTCTTTCGCTCTCTCTCCACCCTTCGCCCCATTTTCCCGTCTCCTCTCGCCTCACTCTCGGTCGTTGGCTGGCTAGGCGCCCAAGCCTCGGAAAATCCTAAATTCAAGCCATCGCCGATTGAGGGCAAAAAATAGCAAAAAAAAGAGCCATGGTGGCTCCATTCAAATCTGCCCGCATGGATGACAAAAAAGCCACAAGGGCAACATAATAAGCTCAAATTTTAAAGCGAAGGGAGCCACTATTTTCGCAAAAAAAGTGCCCTTTTTCATAGAATTGAAGGGTAATATTTCAATTCCTCGTAGTGTTTAGTACTTCTGGGCACTAAATTTGTTTAGCGATTGCGATTCCACGTGAGTTCTACAATGGATTCTCTTATAAGTGACGGTGACAAAGCGGAAAACATGCGCTGCTGCGGCTGGTTGCGGTACGACGGGGCCAGCCAGCTAACGCGCGTATGCGCAGTTAGTCTTCATCCAATGATTGGCATGGTTCTCGGCGTTCGGTTTTCTTTCTAGCAAGTTTTTATTCGCTTCAGGAAGCCACTGCAGTTGCTATCGTTGCTATCGGTTGAGTTGCTTTACAGCTGTATGGTGCCACAGGAACTGTCATACAGGCAAAGGCGTCATTTTGTGCAAGTTTCACGGCAATGACAGGTGCCAATTCCTATATATTTGTAATTTTTGTTTGTGATTTCACTCTCCGACCTTGTTATCGCTGTCAGTGTTGTGTATTTGTGCACTACGTTTATTTGCATTGATTTTGTACGTGTTCAACTGCTTGCATTCCTTCAACTTTCGCTCCACCGTAATTTTCTTGCGAAAAACCCATCCTTCTTGGGTTCTCAGCTTCATCGCACTATGCCGTAACGCCATAAAAAATTGTGGGTTTTAAGCCGTGCAAGGCGAAAGTAGAATCTGTCATTATAAGATGTTACTGAAGCTCCCTTGTGGATTTTTGCGAGTCTATTGTGATGATAGTTTTTACTAACGACACAGGCTTTTCTTTTCTTCTTGCCTCTGAAAACGAAGGTTTGTCAACTCGCGATAAGGCTTCTACCACGATATATTTTTTGGTTTGAAACATAATCACTGGCTTGCTGTCAATTACTATTGTTCCCTGTACTCACTCGTGAATTCATTTTACTCATTCGGTCTCTTTCGTCCAGATCTGTTAAAAAAATAGCCATGAGGTGAAGAAGCAGCTGAAGCAACCTAGTAGGCACATACGCACACAGTACGGAATAAAAAAAAACGGTCATTTGTTTTTTTTTCATCTAAAAACAAAAAAACACAAATTTTGTTTCCCGCTTTCTGTTTACTCAGCACCATCTCTTTGTGGCCCTCGGCAGTTTCATGTCCCACCGCTGCTTGTCTTGCGTACTGTTGTCAAGGCCACAGATTCCCTTCTCCAAAGTGGTTCTTTATTCTATGGGGCGCCTCCCAAGAACATTTGGAAGTGTGTGCTTGAGATGCCATTACGTAACACCAACGCCGAGCTAAGAACGTTGTTTCTTTTATTAAACTCATGGTATTTTTCCACTTTGCACTCTAGGTACTAAAGCTATAAACGCTTAAAACGTTTCTCGTGACAGAAAAACGTCACGTGCGGTGAACGGTGCTATGGGCTGCAAGGTGTAAAAAAAAAAGGAAACATTATTTTCTTAACGCTAGGTTCTCAGTTGTGAAACGCTCTTATGAACGCTACGCAATGAATTCGCATTTCCTCACAATTATATTTTGGAAGGTGGGGACATATTTTTATCCGCTTGGCGTGTCATGGTCATTATCACATTTGCTGATATTTCTGACCCCTATCATTTAAATATAGGTAAAGTAAAGGAGACAATTGTAAGCCAAAGAGACTGACTGGTGTTTACAAAGGTCAATGCACTAACAGACATCATTACAACCACTCTGACGCATTGAGCCATTTTTCGCTTAGCCTGTGTACGTTAAAGCAGATACAAGACATTCACGCACTGAGAGTAAAAGAATGTATGAACTTCTGCGCAGTTTTGTTCATTATTATCTCTTTCTTCATGACTATGCAACTGTCTTTTGCGCGATACAAGAACCAATGATTCTGCCCACAAATTAGTCTGATGTGATCTCGTTTTCATTGGCAAAACTTAAATTTTTGTTGCCACCCATTGTAATACATCTGTTATTGCACTTACTTGACGGTGAATAATATAATAATATTCCTAATATTGTTAATAATAATATTGTTAGAGGTCTTACATCTAAAAATCTCAACATGATTATGAGAGATGGCCACCTAATGGTGAAGAACAAGTCTGTGTGCTAAAACAAGCTGGCGTTCCGCAGATTCGCCTTTTTAATGATCGTACTGGTGCGTGTAAAATTGAAGTCATTAACAGAGACTATTTTTAAACATATACCTACACATGCTAGTATTTTTTTATCACTTAAATTGCAACTTCTGGTGTCGGGCAATCTTTATGGTGCAAATAATGATCTCATACACACACGAGTAACGCTTATAGTCAGACAAGTATTCATTATTTAGCAAAATTGATTGCGTTTGAAATGCCTAAACCACAATACGAGTACGAGGAACCACATAAAGCAGGGTTCTTCCATTTGGTCTTCATGTGAATGCGGATGCCACGGCAGGCATTTTTGATCCCGTGAACTTTGGCGTCAGTAGTCAAGCACCATGAGCATAACAATCCTGCAATAAAAAATCACCCCTCAATCACTGCGCAATTATTGCTAGCCAACGAAAGCTGAAAGGTGTGGCCCCGGTGTTTAGCAGTAGGTTAAACACGACATGGCTCTGAAGCCTTTCACAATTATTGGTTATACGTTTGTGCTTCTTCATGAGGTTAGACACATGCGTGGCTTGTGTTTACAACAGTGTTCATTTCACATGCCTCACATTATGCCTCGCATGAACACGGTCATGGAGGAGTGTAATAAACAGTTAAATGGGTTTCACAGTGTTTTAATCACAGTGGTTGTTCTCGAACTACAGGCGGTTGCAGACGCTGTAGCCGAAGAGAATGTGTCGCAGGAGAAAGTCCGACCGAAAGCGGGTGTTCACCCCGGCGAGCGCACTTCCGCAACAATCATCACGGAGGATCACTCGCTGAATTCCTTGCCAAACGCTTCTGCCCCCGCGATGTCCGACGACAGCGCAGCTCTGGCCGACCGGCTCGCCCTCCGCCATGTCCTGACGCCGTGAGGCTCTCGCTGAGTGGTAACCCATCTTTGGCCTCCTTCGACCGTGTCCTTATTTTTATGTTATCTTTACTTCTCACACTATTCTTTTAATCCCTCCATCATTCCCTAGCGAGCCACTGTAGAGGTGTCGCACTCCTACGCAGACAGTTGCGGGGCTCACCTTTATCTTCTTTTCTATGATTTCAGTTTCAGGATCACTCCCCGCCTCCCCCCGCCCCAATTATCACAATGACGCCAACGCGTCGCGTTTATGCGAGCGTTTCACAGTGCGAGCGAACTGGGCGGCGTGGTTTGAAGGGTCTGTCTATCACCGCTACTTGAATTTCTGTTCTCGGTTTAGCGCAGCTGGAAAGGCTGCCGGGTCATCGGTGCGCAGTTACTGATGGCACTCGGCCTACCGGGCCTGTTTTTGTGTGAGGACTGCACCATCAACTCTACGAATAAGAGCTCTTTCACGTTTCCACTGTCGGCGGTCTTCTAGAGTTGTCTACGGCATACCCATTTCGCACTTTTTAGGAGATTCTAGCGCGTGCTGGGCCTCACGACTGCGACAGGATGGATGACTTACGTGACTCACAACGCACCCAAAGGCGTGTGCTTGGGTGCGACGCTGCGAATCACGTAACTAATAACACAGCCAATAGAGACTACCGGGACGCCGCGGCAGGACGGTTTTTCTTCTCCTAGACATATACATCTGGTGGCTATACATATTGACCGGCGTTATGACTGTCACTGGAGACCATAGGCAGGCCGAAAACTAGAGCTAACTTAGGCTCCCCAAGAAGTATAGCTTGCTCTGACAAGTTAGGCTTAGAATACTTAAAATTTTAACAGGGCTAACTAGGATTTAGACTCATACTTTTTCGTCAGCCAAATTCCTCGGACTCATACTCAACAAACGTTTAGTCACCAAGGCTTGCTCAGACTGGGACTCGAAGCCTGATTTGAGTTTGACTGATTCTGTGTGAGTCGACTCACCTGTCCGGTGACGTAAACTTAGGTTTTTCAGTCTTGGTGCTGATGATCTATAACGCGAATATCTCTTGTAATAAGTGCTCAACGATGAACCTTTATATCTTTAACTTTCAAGTGCGAATTGTCAGTGGTTTCAGTCCAGTAAGGACTATCTTAAGAGATACATGACTCACACAAGGTATGCTTATCACAAGCTGCAACACAGGTGACATCAAAGCTAGCGCCACCGTCGCAATGGGCCACTCTGGCAAGTTTGGGATACTATGGCACTGACTGGCCTCGTGTGTCTTGAATGATGATGATGTTAGATGTTTTGTGGCGCAAGGGCTATTTCATGGCGAAAAAGCGCCAGTTCATCATACTAGAAAAATGGACCATGATTGTAATAAGCGGCTGTATAGGGGCCATAAAATTCGACGCGCTAAGGTGGGTAAAACGTATTGGTAGTAAAATTACAACCATGCTGTCAAATGTGTGTGGTGTTAATGAATAACAAAAGTTTGGGAGAATAAAAACGATGGTCGACACGTATAGCATTAGCACAAGTGCCTCACTCGTTCATATTCTTGCGTCCAAGGGCCGTGAGGCAAGTGCTTTGTTGAGTGTAGCCACCGCAGCGCAGACCTGTCTGGAGAAGTCGTGCTACGGAACGCCCAGGTATATAATATGAAAAGTGCGAACCTCTCTTAAAAAGCTAACAAAGATTCATGCGTAAAAAGTGGTTCTTTGTCGACGAACATTGCAGGGTGAAGTGGTATCTGCTGTCGGTAGGGTTATGTAAAGTGTTGTCTTCCTAGCGTGTGTAACTCTTCACACTGGATTAGAATGTGGAGTACCGTGAGCGCTTTTCCACATCTTTCATACAAAGGTGGATCGCCACCAGACAAAAGAAACGAATGTGTAGTGTATGTACGTCCTCTTCTTAGCCTTGTAAGTATTACTTCTGGGTGGCGTGATTTTGATACTGGTGGCCAATGAACAAGTTGCGGCTTGATGACATGCAATTTATTACCTGTGTGTGTTTTCCATGAGCTCTGATAACAACCCCCGATTTTTCGTTTTAGAAAAGCTTTCAAGTCGAGTGCAGGAACTGGTATCCATGTATTGCTAGCCGTTTTGTTGGCGGATCTAGCTAGCTGGTCCACCAGAACGTTGCCTTGTATTTCGCGGTGTCCTGGCAACCAGCACACTACAACATGCTGCTTGGTTGAGTACACTGTGCATAGGAGTGAATAAAGCGGGACAAGGTCAGGGTTTTTGTGCTTTTTAAGTGTTTTCAGAGCTTTTACTACGCTTAGAGAATCTGTAAGTACTGTTGCCTTCTGTTTTTTATTTGTTTATTGTGTTTAAGAGCCGCAAGTATCGCATAAGCTTTGCCAGTAAAAATTCTTGTTTCAGAGTGCAGAACACCGGCTTCCGAAAAGGATGTACCGACGGCTGCGTACGAGACAAAAGTGTTAGACTTTGAAGCATCCGTAAAGAACTCAGGACATGTGTATTTATGGTGTATTTTCGAGAAAGTAATTCTGGATGTGTGCAATTCGTGCATGCGTCGTAACCTCTAAGACACGTCGCAATCTATCGCCTGCCACTGCCACGGCTGCAGGCATACTACGGGAGCCATCAAGCGGTGTTCGAGTGGCACACCGGTTTCCTTCGCTAGGCCCCTCACACGAAGTGAGTAGGGCTGTCTCATGTTGTACAAACATAGCAAGGCTTAACATGTCATTAATTGTGAAATGTGATGGGCGATTCTTGTCTGCGTGTACCTTAAGAAAATATTTGAAGACGTATAGCATCTCTGTAGGTGGAGGGACCATTCGTTCGATTCCACGTACAGGCTTTCCACGGGGCTAGTGCGAAAAGCACCGGTAGAGAGGCGGATGCCTAGGTGATGAACAGGATCAAGCATTTTAAGGGCAGTATGTGTCGCAGACTCATATACAATTGCCCCATAGTCTAGGTGGGTACGTATGAGGCTTTTATATAAATTCAATAGACACTTCTTGTCACTTTCGTATGTAGTGCGTGACAACACTTTTACAACGTTGATGGCTTTTATGCACTTGTTTTTAAATACTTATTGTGTGGTATGAAGTATAGCTTGGTGTCAAGAATTAGGCCTAAGAATTTGTGTTCGGTATTAACGGAAAGACGTTGCCAACGCAGTTGAATATCGGGCTCGGAATGAATGCCTCTCTTCCTTGAGAACAAGACAAGTGTGCTTTTCTGTGCATCCCGTCGGAAACTGTTTTCTTCTGCCCAATTGGAGACTCAATTCAGTCAGAGCTAAACCTGCCGTTCACACATGGCCAGATTACAAGACTTAAAACCAAATTGAACGTCATCGACATATGTGCAGTAAAACATATTTCGAGGGAGAGACAAGTGCAAAGAATTCGTTTTCATAATAATAAGTGTGCAGCTAAATAATTGCGGCACTCCTGTTTCAAGGACAAATGTTTGAGAAAGAACGCTGCCCACTCGAACACGGAATGTCCGGTTTGACAAGTAACTTTAGGTTATGTTAAACATTCGTCCGCGCACGCCAAGATGGGACAGGTCTCTTATTATACCAAAGCGCCATGTTGCATCGTAAGTTTTTCCGATGTCGAGGAAGACAAAAAGGAAGTATTGCTTGTGAACGAAAGCATCTCTGATCTGTGCCTCAATACGAACAAGGTGGTCGCTGGTGGACCTACCTTCTCTATACCCGCACTGGAATTTGTCGAGCAAATTGTTTTTTGCAAGGAAATGTACAAGTCGGCAGTTTATAATTTTTTGAGAAGTTTGCACAGGCAGCTTGTAAGCACAATAGGCCTATAACTCGAAACTGAAGAAGGCTCCTTGCCCTGTTGCGAAATGGGAATAACAATAGCCTCTTTCCAGGAAGTAGGGATAGCGCCAGAGAACCAGTAAGCATTATACAAACCAAGGAAGGTTTTTCGCGTTTCGATTGGTAGGTTTTTTAATATTTTGGAAACCAAACGGTCAGAACCTGGGGCAGAATCACTGCAGGAGTTCAGAGATGCTTGGAGCTCAGCTAAGCTGAAAGCTTGGTTGTACGCTTTGCATTTTGTACAATTTTGTTCGAGTTTTTGCATTTCTATTTTTGTTTTGCATTTTTGAAAAGCATCGGTATAGTGAGACGAGCTGGACACCCGTTCGAAGTATGCACGAGGAAGTTTGCCTGATCTTCCAAGGTGTCACCATGCGTGTTTACAAGTGGGAGTGTGTGTACTTGTTTTCTTGCTACCCTACCAACCATGTTGCAGACGTTTGCCTCCTGTGTATATGAATTGATCCCTGATAAAAACTTCAGCCAACTTTCTCGTCTGGCCTGCTGAGGCGTTTTCCTGGCCTGAGACTTCATTTTCCTAATGATTTCTAGTTTTTCAGCTGTCCGAGAGTTTCGAAGCAACCTACACGTTTTGTTTTGTTGCTTGCACGCATTTTGGTACTGAGAGTTCCACCATGCACACGTCGTTTTCAAGAGTGTCCATTCGTTTATGAGATGTATTTTGTTGCTGCATCAATTAGAAACGCTGTGAGGTAGTTGACAGCTGCCTCAATGCTTAAAGTGCATATGTCACTCCAATTTAAATGAGTGATGGTATGAAACTATTCTCAGTTGGCTTTGCCTAATAGTCATTTCGGAACCTGGGGCGGGCATTCAGTTGACGTACATGTGCTCAAAACTCTGGGAAAATGGTCACTTCCGTAGGGATTAGTGATGACTTTCCAGTGACATAGAGGCACAAGCGATGCAGATAGTATGCTTATGTCTATGAAGGAATAGGTACTGTTAGAGAGGTTATAATAGGTATTTTCTTTTCGATTGAGGAGACACGCGCTGGAAGAGAGAAGAAACTGTTCCATCAGTCGACCTCGGGCGTCGCAACGAGAGTTGCCCCATAGCCTGCTATGTGCATTCAAGTCTCCGAGAAGAACAAAAGGTTCCGGAAGTTCATCGATTAGGAATTGAAGTCATGTTTTTGTAGGTGATAATTCGAATGCACGTAAAGAGTGCAAATTGTGATCAGTTTGTCGAAAAGCACAGCTCGAATAGCCACTGCCTCAAGGTATCTTTGGAGTTGAAAGTTTGTGCATGCAATCCCTCGATTCACTATAATGGCAATACCTCCGGATAATGTCACGGCATAATCGCGGTCCTTCAGAAGATAGCGTATTTACGTAACAGGAGATGTGTTTTGGATTTAAGTGTGTTTCTTTTACACACAGCACTTTTGGTGAGTGTTCATGTAAAAGTTTTTGGATATCGTTAATGTTTCAGACAAGGCCCCTGACATTTCATTGTATAGTTTGAGTGTTCATGGTGAAAGTAATGTAGTGCTGTGTGTACGAAGAACAAGTGGCTGTTTGGGCGAGAAGTTTGATTTTGAGTACCAGGGCCGTCGCCAGGCCCCGTTATCTGTTTTTTGGTTTTCTTGACGCACTATAAGGAGCCACGCCGCTCTTTCTACGCCAAGGGTACCGACGTATCCATTGCCTCCTCGGAAGCACTGGATGCCCGCACGTGCGAGCTGTTTGTTCGAATTCCGGACCTCGCCTGGTGATGCGAGGCCTTGATACCTGAGGACCCTGGAGTCTTCTATCTCTGTTCGGGAGTAGGCGGAGTTGTCAGGTGCCACAACCACAAGTTCGTTATCTGCAGGCCAAGAGAGTGGCGAGTGCTGGTGCGGCAGTGCCCCCTGACACACCGAATCAGAATATGTTGGGCTATAAAATGGTGAGAGCCTTTTTTTGCTTGCTTAAAAGAAATGTCTTCTTTCATCTTCAGCGTTATTATCTCCTTTTCTTTCTTCCAGTATAGACAGTAACGTGACTATGCAGCGTGTTTTCCGTCACAGTTTACACAGTGCGGCTGCTGTTTGCAGTTCTCAGACACGTGGCCCAGGACTCAAAATTGTGCCCAGGTCTCGCGACCACGACAGCTTTTGGAGCCATGTCCATACCTCTGGCTTTGGAAGCAAAGACGGGGGTTTGTATGTATGGCCTGAGAGACGTCTTCGTGTACCCTGTTTGAATTGTTTATGGCAATTTCCTAGACGCAAACGTGAGTATTAGGTGTTTGGTTGGTGTTTCCTTGTTGTCTCTTCTGATGATAATTATCTGTACATTGGTCACATTTTGGCTCTTCCAACCCTCCAAAAGTTCAGTCTTGGTCAGGTGAAGTACCTCCGTCTCAGATACCACTCCATGAGTTGTGTTCATTAATCGGTGTGGTGTTATGTTTATCGGTGTGTCACCAAAAGCTAAGACATGGTCTAGCTTTTCAAATTGTTCTTTGTCCCGCATTTCGAGGAGATGGTCTCTTCTTGCCAGTTTGGTTACTTTGTATCCAGCGCCAAGAGTTTCGGTAAGACATTTAACAACTATGAAGGAAGAGACGGTCCTGGCTTGCCTTCCAGTTTTCTCCCAGTGAATGACATGAAAGTGGGGAAATCTTTCGATTGGCCTGTTGAAAAAGTTTATGTCATCGGTGCGTACCCGCTCCAAGTCGGTACGATCGGTAAGTGAAGTGAATGCTCTATGCATGCCGGTTTTGTTTTTATTCAGCAGCGTTTGTGGCCACCCACCATGGAGCCCAACGAGGGGACGCTGGAAGTTTGCCGATGATGAAAGCTTGCAGACGTCAGCCATACAACACTGCTATCACCCAATGCGCCTTGGCCAAGGCAAGCTATTTGCAGAGGGTTAACCCTTTCCGTCGAAAAAGTTGGAAGTAAACAGAAGGCAAAAGTAGACAGAAAAGATACAAATTGAGAAAGACGAAGATGTTGGGAGACAGGGAGATATGAAAAGGAGACTGCCGATTTCGCCTGGGTGGTGTTATGAATTTGCTCTGTCGCGATGGTAGCGGTGGCGAAGAGCGGCGAGCCGTCGAGCGGACTTCGATGAAGCCTTAGCCTGAAGGTGAAACAGGGAGGCAATCCGTTTGGAAAACAGCAACAAAAGTAGCGTTTACTGTAGCAGGTTGTCGCTTGTACAGAGCCGGCCAGCACGACAACGTCGGCTGGGGCAAAATCCCCTAACATGGGGCCGGCTCGGCCTTAAATAGCGTCTTTGGTTCATTCTCTCAGACCAGTTCTCGGGCTCGGAGGGGGAGATGTAGCCATACCCGGAACTGCAAAGTGGTTCGGCAAGGAAACGACGTTATCCCCAGACTGCACGGTTCTCCTGCACAGAAGGCGGCGCTGGGAGAAGGGGAGACAGTTCGTCGAAACAGGGCTCGATCGTGTGAGACGTGCTCCCGAACGAAGAACATGTCTGTGGCACAACAGCACCTCCACCGCCAGACAATGCATCCGGAGGTTTGAGCCGTCAGCGCGGCTCGGAAGGAGGGATGCTGGTTGACCGTCGATACTGTAGCCACTCCGTGGTGATCTTCAGAGCCCTGCAGGGAATCACTGGAACGACGGAGTTGAACGCAAAGCCAAACCACTTTCGTGGAAGCAAGCACCCTCTGAACGTCTCTCATAGCGCCAGACCAAGGCAGCAAAGAGATCTATTGAGTCTCTACTATTGTACGTTTTAAAAAGCACGAGAAACGTATCCCTTAGAGACCTCAAAACACTGGCCCTCACGAATGCTGTGAATACACTGCGCAGTCCCGATGCCAAGAAAGGCCACGCGAAACCATCCCCAATGCCATACGAGTGGGTCGGAACCCGCTGAAGCAGCCCAAAACCAATTCTGTGCAATTTTTTTTGAACAATTTTACCAGAATGGTAGAAGCTGGGCTTCCTGGTAACATATCAGAGTACACTTCAAACAAAAATACATCTGTTAGTGCGATGCGACATTGTTGATACAGTTTAAATCAAAACGAAATAATAGACGCCAAAATTATGCAAAACATGTCAAACCAGAAGGATGTGCCTCAACTTGTATGAGGGAGCTAGGCTGCACTTCAATAAGCTCTGCTGAGACCATCTGCATTTGTGTGCAGCTTCCCTTTCTTATAGCGCACACTAAAGTTATGGTGCTGAAGCGTCAAGCTCCACCTAAGTAAACTACCGCTTTTAGACGACATGTTGTGCAACCAAGTCAAGGGGCAGTGATCAGTTTCTACTATGAAGCTCGACCCTGAGACGTAACATGCTAGCTTACCAATTGCCCAAACAAGGCAGGCGCACTCTTTTTCTGAAGTGCTGTAAGCTTCCTCTCTGACACTGAGCTTTCTGCTGAGATACAAAACTGGCCGCTCGTGCCCTTCGGCGTCCTTTTGGCACAAAACTGCTCCTAGGCCGCGGTCACTGGCATCACACTGAATAATAAAACTCTGAGAAAAATCTGGTCGTTTTGCGAGAGCGCTCTCGAGGCTCTTGAAAGCATTCTCTTTTCTTGTGTCCCACAAAATGACGGTGGGCTCGGTTTTGCGGAGAGAGTCCATCAGCGGACTAGCGAGGTTTGAGTAACCTTTAACGTAGTGTTGATATTATCCTGCCAGTCCCAAAAACGCCCTCAATTCCGACTTTGTGGTGGGACGACGATACTCTAAAACGGCCGCAACTTTCAACTCGGACGGGCTACGCTGGCCACGACCCACGATGTGGCCGAGATAACTTACGCTTGCACACCCTAAGTGGCATTTCTGCGCTCTCACGGTGAGGCCTGCATCACGTAGTCGAGCCAGAACGGTCCTCAAGTGAGTCACATGCTCGACCCACGTATCAGAGAATGTCGCCGCATCATCGAGATACGGCAGGGCGAAATCTCCTAAACCCCGCAACACCCGATCCATGAGGTTTGAGAAGCAGTAGGGAGCATTCTTTAAGCCGAAACAAGCATTAAAAGGCGAAATGTTCCCAATGGGGAAATGAATGCGGCATAACGAGAGGCTCGCTCCGTCAACGGGACCTGCCAGTATCCCCGTACCAGATCTAAGAGGGATATATATGTGGATTTTGCCCCGGTTTCTACTCTCTCCTCGATATTAGGTATCGGATACGTCTGATCTAAAGTGATCTTATTTAGCCGGCGGTAGTCCACGCATGACCTAGGGTCTTTCCCCGGAACCTCGACTAGTATGAGTGGGGAGGTGTAATCGCTTTCACCTGGAATGATGACCCCCAAGTCACACATGCGGCGGATCTCGGCTTCCATGATCTCTCTTTGCCTCGGCGATACGCGGTAAGCCTTGCTAGAGATCGGTTCTTCACTTGATAACTGAATATCATGCTCTACCAAAGAGGTTTTCCCTGGTTTGTCGCAAAACACGTCTGCGTAGTCTCAAACTGTATTCGTGAGATCATCACGCTGACTCTCCGTGAGACTTTGGTCTTCGGCAATAAGCTGTACGAGCCTGTTAGCTGGCGCGTCGCTTTCACGTGGAAAACTTAAGAGGTCGGTCTCCACTTCGTTCGCCGCATTCAGTGTCATGTTAACCACGGCATGGCGCTGGATGTAAGGCTTCATTAAATTACTGTGGTAAACCTTACCTTTCTTTAAGCCCAGTTTTACCTCGTAGTTTGTATCTGAAAGCTTGGACATTACTTTAGCTGGCCCTTCCCACTGCATGTCCATTTTGTTCTTTTTACACTGTCGTAGCAGCATTACCTGGTCGCCGATGTTGAACGTGCGCTTCCGGGACAACTTATCGTAGTAAGTCTTCGCTAAACTCTGAGCCGCCTTCATGTTTTCCTCAACTAGCTCTCTGGTTTTAGATAGTCTTTCCAACAGATCTAAAATGTAGCTGACTACGCGTGGGTCTTCTTCATATCCTTCCCACGAGTCTCTCAATAGCCGAAATGGAGATCTTAAGTTTATTCCATAGACAAGCTCGGCGGGACTGAATCCCGTTGTCTCGTGGGGAGCGGACCGTATGGCGAACAGTGCCGCGGGTATGCATGCCTCCCAATCTTTGTTATGTTCAAAGCAAAGAGCTCTCAGAACTCGCTTGAGTACAGCATGCCTCCTCTCCACGGGGTTAGACTGTGGATGTCCTATAGAGCTGTGGATTATTTTTATTCCACAGCGTTCAAAAAACGCTGTTGTGAGACAACTGGTAAATACGCTCCCATTGTCACTCTGAATCTCGGCTGGAAAGCCAACGCGAGCAAAAATGGACAAAAGTGCGTCCACAATGCAGGGAGAGGTGAGCTCTTTTAGCGGAACCGCTTCGGGAAATTTCGTTCCCACGCACAAAACAGTTAAAATGTAGCGGCAACCGGAACGGGACTCTGGAAGGGGGCCAACAATATCAATTACAAGCCTCCGGAACGGCTCTGTGATAACAGGCACTAATCTCATCGGGGACTTCCGTTTGTCAGTAGATTTGCCTACTCTCTGACACGTGTCGCACGATCGCACGAATTTTTCTACACCTTTCCAGCATCCAGGCCAATAGAAATCCTGTGCGAGCCTCGCCTTTGTTTTCTTGATGCCAAGGTGGCCCGCCCAGGCATTTCCGTGCGCCAGTTCTAAAAACTGTCGTCGGTACTTCTCTGGCACTAGAAGCTGGTCGAACGTTCTACCCTGAGCGTCCCGATACTTTCGATACATGAGCCCTGCCTTCGTGTAGAATGAGATGTTCTTTCGGGCTACTCCTTCTTTCCCGTTATGCTGCAGATTCTTAATGGTATCATCACTTGCCTGCGCAGTGACGAGTGTGTTTCTGTCTACTTTACTGAGCTCTTCCCAACAAGTGGATGTTGGACCAAGCAGGGACGACTGAACGCTCTCCTGAAGCGCCCTGCTTTAATCCACCTCCACAGGCTCGTCGCGTTCGGCAGCCAATACCGTATCCGGAGCCCTACTGTCTTCGATGTCCTGTGATACACTAGTCGCCTCTTGGTCCGAGTCTCCCTGGGGAGTTGTCTCACGCTCGACCGCCTCCTCGTTCGAAACCGAGACCTCAAGTCTCCCCGCGAGAGCGCGGGACCGCGATCGCGTGAGTGCCATGCACGCGAGGGGAGATGAAAATGACTGGCCCTTTTCTTTAAGGAGCTGCTCTGATTTGTTGGAAAAAAGGTACGGAAAATCTTGGGGCAAATTAGGGCTCACGGTCGCCTCAGTGCGCAATTTTCCAAAACTTCCTTCTAGAACAACCGCAGCAATTGGCAAACAGGTACTTTGCTCTTCTGCAGCCTGTCTGATCCAAGGCGCATTCGCCAGTATAGTCGCCAGGGGAGATGCAAGATGGGTGTGCTATGTCCATCGTCGCAGCTGAATCACGGAGTGCCCGGCATTTCTTTCCGTTGACCACAATTTCGCGCATGTAAGGCTCGAGAAACTTCAAGTTCTCGTCCGACTCGCGAATGCCAGCGAAAACAAACTTTTGCCTACAGCTAGATGAGATATGACTCTCCTTTTTACAATTGTAGCATACAATTGGTCGTTTTGATTCAAAAGCTCGAGCGGTGTCGACGCGTTCCCTCGCACTTGCTGTCGACTCAGGTGCCTCTCCTGGCTTTCTCCTTTCCCTCTCATTGTTAGTCGCTCCCTGACTGAATTCGTCACGTGGCGGAGCCATCTTTTGTGCTGAATTTTGAGCGGCAAGCCGCCTTGAGGAGGCCCTCTTCTATTTTGTATCCTCGCGATCCAACTGAAAATTCCGTCGCGTATAATACTCATCAGCTAGCTCAGCAACTTTGTCAATGTCTGTTCCCTTCATTCTGTCCTGAAGCCAGAGTCTGGCATCTTCAGGCAACACACGATAGAATTGCTCGAGGGCCACACAATCAATCACCCTGTCGTGGTTACCGTAAGCATCCGCACTTCTAAGCCATTCTTTCAAATTAGAATTAAGCTGGTACACAAACTCTGTGCATGATTCACTGCCCCTTCTTGCTTGCCGAAATCGCTGTCGAAATGCCTCGGCAGACAAGCGGTACTTACGAAGGAGGGCCGCTTTGACCTTAGCGTAGTCGTCAGAGTCTTCTTTAGACAACCGTGCGATTACTTCCGCGGCCTCTCCCGGAATGACTGACAGAAGCTTCTGGGACCAGACACCCTCATTTATCCCAATTTTCTCGCACGTGCGCTCAAAGTTCACTGAAAAAAGCGCGATGTCTCCACCCGTCCTAAACGGCAGAGTCAAATCTTGGATTTTCTGTCTTGGCATTTCGTCTGCCAGGGATAGCGAACTAGACTGCGCCGATGTTATGCGAAGTTGCTCAAGTTCCAGCTCTTTCATTCTAAGAGCATGTTGACGCTCTTCTTGCCTTTTACGCTCCTCAGCCTCCTCGCCTTCGCGTTTTCGACGCTCCTCAGCCTCCTCGCGTTCGCGTTTTTGACGCTCCTCAGCCTCCTCGCGTTCGCGTTTTTGACGCTTCTCAGCCTCCCGCTGTTTTTCTTTAATTGTCTCCATAGCCTCTTCCACCTCCTCTTCAGTTATTCCTTCCGCTCTCATGACATCAAGAATATTTCCTTTACGGCTCGTCCTAGCAACAGAAACACCCAGCTGCTCACAAACATCGAGAAGGTCCCTCACTCTGAGCTTCTCCATTGTGTACCGCAACTCGTGCACGTTCCTTTCTGAAATAGCTTTGTCTCAGAAGCTATATTCTTCGACGTGAAGCAAGTCGAGAACCAGCCAAGCACTAGCCACCTAAAGATCTAAAAGAACATACTTGGCTTCTCTGTGCTAACAGGGTCTGACGACAAAAGACGAACGTCAGGCACTCACCCAACTAGAGCGGGTGACTTCGGCCATCTGGTCGTTGCCGTCGAGCGGTGTCGTGGGTGTCCTCGGGCCTGCCAAGATCCGCTCCAACTTTCCATCCGTAGAAGTCGGCGTAGCGGGTTCCAGGGCAGCAAAACGATATCACGGTGGTCGTCCTCGGGCTTCCAGGGATCCGATCCAACTTTTCAGCCGTTGAGATCGGGGTAGCGGGTCCCAGAGCAGGAAAACGTTGAGGACAGGGGTCTGATCCGGCATGCCAAACGTAGGATATTGTATCCCGAAGCTGCCGACCACTGTTATGAATTTGCTCTGTCGCGATGGTAGCGGTGGCGAAGAGCGGCGAGCCGTCGAGCGGACTTCGATGAAGCCTTAGCCCGAAGGTGAAACAGGGAGGCAATCCGTTTGGAAAACAGCAACAAAAGTAGCGTTTACTGTAGCAGGTTGTCGCTTGTACAGAGCCGGCCAGCACGACAACGTCGGCTGGGGCAAAATCCCCTAACATGGGGCCGGCTCGGCCTTAAATAGCGTCTTTGGTTCATTCTCTCAGACCAGTTCTCGGGCTCGGAGGGGGAGATGTAGCCATACCCGGAACTGCAAAGTGGTTCGGCAAGGAAACGACGTTATCCCCAGACTGCACGGTTCTCCTGCACAGAAGGCGGCGCTGGGAGAAGGGGAGACAGTTCGTCGAAACAGGGCTCGATCGTGTGAGACGTGCTCCCGAACGAGGAACATGTCTGTGGCACAACAGCACCTCCACCGCCAGACAATGCATCCGGAGGTTTGAGCCGTCAGCGCGGCTCGGAAGGAGGGATGCTGGTTGACCGTCGATACTGTAGCCACTCCGTGGTGATCTTCAGAGCCCTGCAGGGAATCACTGGAACGACGGAGTTGAACGCAAAGCCAAACCACTTTCGTGAAGCAAGCACCCTCTGAACGTCTCTCATAGCGCCAGACCAAGGCAGCAAAGAGATCTATTGAGTCTCTACTATTCAAGTTCCCTTCAAGTTCTATATATATGTATATATATATATATATATATATATATATATATATATATATATATGAGATCTAACAGACAGTAATGCCAAGGAATGTACAGGGGAAGTTATTAGAACCAATAGAATGTAAAATAAGAAGAAAGAAAAGTGGATGAAAAAATAACCAACCGTGGGCAGGAATCAAACCTACGACCTTCGAATAACGCGTTAGATGCTCTAACCACTGAGCTACCACAGCTCGTCACTGTCATGAGGGACATCCGCAAAATTAAATGCGATGAAGACGACAAGTTCTTGAAGCAGCTCGGGCGTGTGCTCGCAATGTTCCAAAGAACTCGATGCACGAGAGCCGAAACGAAGAGCAGAACGAGGAGTTGGTGAGCTGGGATTGCCTCGGGGAACTTAATAGAGGAAGGTCGCATCGTAGGCGCGAACTGGCGATGGGAACGGCCGGCGGTCAATCAGCTGCCACACGGGTGTCCCGAGGTGGCCACCGAATTCGGAAGCAAGTGAAAGGAGGCCTTTTCGAGACGCAGCCACCCCTCTCAGTAAGGACCAGCTTTCCCCTGGGCAAGCTCCCTTTTGGAAGCGAGCCACTAAAGCTATTCCCACAGTACCACGTCAAAAATAGAATCCTACGTCGGGTGAAGCAGTCCGCCTGACCAGCAGCCTGAAAGGGACTTGTAGCATCAATAACGACGGCCTGAACGCACAGGTGGCGACGCATGCGTCAAGCTATGAGCACAAGCTCTACGACGGACTGTAATTTGGCAATCACCTAAACAAACGAAGGGCATCATGTAGGCCGGACTGAGACAGCAGGAGAGGTTTAAGAGTTCATGTAGGACGTGTGGTTAATTAGTTCTACTTAGTTTGTAATCATAATGTTCATTGCGCATTTGTATATACTTTGAGTGCCGTTTGTTTTCTCTGATAAATGTTTGCTCATCTTTCGAGTCTGACTGAGTCGATTGCGTGGGCCCACACCCATAATCCGTGACAGTCACTCTGTATAAATTCCTGCGTTCCTCCCTCGCATATGTTTTCAATCTCTTGGCATGCGATGGAGCCATTCCAAAACTAACCAACTATTATCCGCTTTTCGCATTACGTTACAAGGCCAAGTCCACTTAATCTTCCTAATGCCATCAAGAATGTCTCGAATATTTTCTGCTCTTTTACTGTTACTCAAAGTGGCGCTTATCATTTTTTATTGCATTGCTCATTGCGCGCGCCTGAATTTACTAAACATTCAGTTTTAGAAACCAGAGTATATTATAAAGTGTCACAACTATAAATATATATATATATAAATATATATATATATATATATATATATATATATATATATATATATATATATATAGATATAGATATATATAATATATATATATATATATATATATATATATATATATATATATATATATATATATATATATAAATATATATATATATATATATATATATATATATATATATATATATTGTGAGGAACCGGTTTATTCGGCCAGGCTCGAGCTCAATCACGCCGGTGATGATATTCTTAGATGAAGAAGATGTACAGGTGATGATGACTACAAAGAGAATAAAGAGTCATTCGCTTGTCGCGCTCACACTAATTCCCCCGCGCGGTGAAAGCGGCCGCCTGGTCGCTTGACAGTATTATGAAATGCGTCGCGCATAAGGCTTTAAACGAGATACGTGCACTATCTCTGTTCCTCGGCAACGATGATCAGGACTAGCGCTAAGAGGAGAAACGCGGTAATTGACAGGAGATGTCTGTTCGACCACCGTGTATGGCCCAATGAAGCGACTGATGAATTTGTCGCATAGGCCGGGGACGCGTAGTGGAGTCCATAGAAGAACTTCGTCACCAGGGGAAAAACTCACAACACGGCGAGACGAGTCGTAGCGAGATTTTCGAGTGTCTTGAGAGAGGCCGGTGTTAACACGGGCCTGGTGACGGCAGTGTGCGAGACGAGATAGGAATTCTTCAGAGAAAGGAGCCGTCGAGGGTGCAGGGGCCAAAAGGAAAGAGAAATCCAGAGCGAAACTCGGCGAGCGACCATGGACGAGAAAAAATGGAGAAAAGCCGGTAGTGCGTTGAGCAGCCGTATTATAGGCGAATGTCACGAAGGGTAGAATTGCATCCCAGTTCGTGTGGTTGGGGTGAATGTACATGGCGATCATGTCCGATAGGGTCCGATGAAACCGTTCAGTCAATCCGTTGGTCTGCGGGTGGTAGCTAGAAGTGGTCTTATGAACAGTGTTCGAGGCACGCAAAACTTGCTCGACAATGGAAGATAGGAAGACTTTGCCACGCTTTGAGGAGAATGCGTGGAGCTCCATGACGCAAAAAGATGTGGCGAAGAAAAAAATCGGCGATCTCAGTGGCAGTCCCAGATGGTATAGAAGCTGTTTCTGCGTAGCGGGTAAGGTGGTCGACTGCCAGGACAATCCAGCGATTCCCATTGGACGATATAGGAAGAGGACCATACAAGTCGATTCCAACGACTTCAAAAGGTGAGGTGGGACAAGGAAGAGGTTGCATTAAGCCAGCCGGAGCAGTTGTCGGTCGTTTTCGCCGTTGGCAATGGACACAGGAGGCGACGTACTTAGCGACGGCTGAAGAGAGGCCAGGCCAAAAACAACGACTTCGTATTTTGTCGTAAGTCTTGTGGTAGCCTAGATGAGCAGCGGTTGGATCATCATGAAAGGCTTCCAGAACTTCACGTTGCAGAGAACGTGGGATGACGGGTGCCCACTTGTTGCCATCGATGTGGTAAATGTAGCGACATAAAGCATCACCGACAAGCTTAAATTGTTTAAGTTGTCGACGGAGTCTGGCGTTTGGAGGAGTAGTAGAGCCGGTCAAGCGATCAACAATGGTGTGGCAGTATGGGTCGACACGTTGTTGTGAAACAAGGACGGATAGGGTGGCAGGTGATGAACTTAGCGCTGCGATTGGAGAGGTGCTGTTGTTTTGGAGTATCGATGGTGAATTGCTTCCGCTGGACAAAGGACCGCGCGATAGAGCATCAGCATTTTGATGCTTCTTCCCAGATCTGTAGGCGACATCGAAATCATACTCCTGTAAGCGAAGCGCCCAGCGACCAAGGCGACCCGATAAGCTTTTCAGCGATGAAAGCCAGCATAGGGCGTTATGGTCGGTCACGACGGTAAAATGACGGCCGTGAAGATATGGTCGGAATCTTTGCACTGCCCAAACAACAGCAAGGCACTCCTGCTCTGTGATAGTGTAGTTCTTTTCTGGAGCGGTAAGAGCACGGCTTGCGTAAGCAATGACGCGTTCGCGTGAGTTTTTGTCACGCTGCAAGAGTACCGCACCGAGACCATGACTACTTGCGTCGGTGTGAAGGATGGTGGGTGCGGTGGAATCGAAGTGGCACAGTACCGGATTCGACGTGAGGCCTTGCTTCAATGCCGTGAAAGCGCTTTCGCAGTCTTCGGACCAAATGAAGGGGACGTTCTTTGCGAGGAGTTGATGGAGCGGAGACGCAAGTTCCGCGAAACCACGTATGAAGCGCCGGAAGTAAGAAGATAACCCAAGAAAGCTGCGCAGGTCCTTCTGACGTAGTGGACGAGGAAATTCAAGGACAGCGGCAAGCTTCTCGGGGTCGGGCCGAATTCCTTCTTTGCTGACAAGGTGGCCGAGAACCTTGATTGTCTTGCTAGCAAAGGTACATTTCTTGGTGTTAAGCTGTAGACCGGCTTTTGCAAGGCATGTGAGGACTTCGTCAAGACGTTGTAGATGCTGCGAGAACGTGGATGAAAACACTACTATGTCATCGAGATAGCACAGACATGTTTTCCATTTCAAACCACGCAATACGCCGTCTATCATGCGTTCGAAGGTGGCGGGCGCATTACAGAGTCCAAAAGGCATCACATTGAACTCGTACAACCCATCTGGCGTTGAAAAGGCGGTCTTCTCTTTATCAGACTCCGACATTGGTATCTGCCAGTAGCCTGACCTAAGGTCGAGGCTGGAAAAATACTCTGCGCCCTGTAATGAATCCAGTGCATCGTCGATCCGAGGGAGGGGATAAACATCCTTGCGCGTTATTTTGTTTAGCGCACGGTAATCGACGCAGAAACGCACTGTCCCATCTTTCTTTTGAACGAGAACAACTGGAGATGACCAGGGACTCGAGGAAGGACGTATGATGTTGCGTCGTAGCATGTCTGAGACGTTTTCCTCCATGATCTTGCGTTCTGCCTGAGACACGCGATATGGACGCCGATGTACAATACGAGAGCCGTCAGTCTGGATGCTGTGAGTAGCGGTGGTAGTCATGCTGAGGGCGGGCGAGTTCACGTCAAATAGAGAACGGTGTCTATTTAACAGGGCGAGCAAATCTTCAGTTTGATCAGGTGTTAAGTCATTGCTTATTGTCGCCGACACAGGTGTGGCAGAGGCATTGAATGGCAATGATTGCGACTTCGGAACATCGTTGTGGTTGTTGTTCGGAAGAGTAACAATCGCAACAGGCTCACTGTCGACCGCGCAAGATACTGTTGAGCCACAGGGGAGCAGTACACACTCGGGCGTTTGATTTATGGCGGTTAGGTACGTACACCCATCGAAGAAGCGAATAAGCCCCGGTGTGATCACGATGCCCCTACGTAGGATATGACCGTAAGGGAAAATTAGTACGTCGTCATCCACAATGTCGGTGCAATTAACACTTATAATTTCTTCGATGTATGGCCGAAGTACATAATCTGACTTGGTGACAAGGCGGATGCGTCCATCTTGTTCAAGCGGAGAAGAGTCAGTGGCGTTTAGATGCAGGAGGCGCTGATCACATGATATGAAAGCGGACGCAGAAGACAAGAAATCCCACCCAAGAATGAGAGCGTGGGTGCACTCACGAAATACCGCGAAAACAATGTGATGACGAATGCCTTCTATGCAGACACGAACGGTA
Source organism: Rhipicephalus microplus (assembly GCF_043290135.1). Taxonomy (NCBI): domain Eukaryota; kingdom Metazoa; phylum Arthropoda; class Arachnida; order Ixodida; family Ixodidae; genus Rhipicephalus; species Rhipicephalus microplus. The sequence continues at coordinate 350,665,385 of NC_134710.1, read as the reverse complement.
CACTGTGCAAGTGGACGAATGAGAGCGTTGGTCGCCGCACGTAGAGGTGGGCCGCCATAAGGTGTGGTGACTTTTCGAAGGCGGGAACAAAAATCAGCACGAATAATCGAAACGGCAGCGCCAATGTCTACAAGCGCCTCAACACGTACACCTTCTACAAACACTACTATCAAATTCGATGGCCGCTCTGGAGGAATTGTTAGCTGTCCAAGGGATGCAGTTTCCCCTCCTAAAACTGCATCGGGGAGTTTTCCGCGTGGGCGCTCGTGGAATGGGAGGCGGGCCGTAGAGGCGACACTGAACGGCGACCTGGCGAAGGCGACCTGCGGCGAGACGTACGGGAATTCCCAGGCATGTCCGTATGGTAAGTAGGTGACGGTGAACGGTAATAGGACGATCGGGGGGGTGGCCGTAAGTAGTTCATGGTCGGACGGAAGCTTCGATGTTCTTCGGGAGCGTAGCCGCGTTGCTCGTCTTGTTGGCGCCTTCGACAAAACCGAGCGATATGTCCTCGATAGCCGCAGTAGTAACAGGTTGGCCGAGGTGGGCGCTGAGGTGCGTAGTAAGGTGGTGCACGCACTGGCGGTTATAACGAAGCCACAGGCGTATGGTCTGCTGTTGTAGGCACAGAAACGGTGGGTGCGGCAGAGAGCGCGGCAACTTCGGCGTACGTGCGCGTCTGGCGCACGCAGGGACTGTTGGAACACGTCGCACGCGATGCGGAGGCGATCTCTTGTTTAATCAGGTCTCGCAAGCTATCTTTTTCAGGAGGTGAAGTAACTTCCGCAGCACAGGAAGAGCAGCGCCCGTGCAGCTCTTCACGAACGATGTCGCGAATAAGCGCACGCAAGTCGAGGGGTGCAGGCAAAGGAACGTCGGTGGCATCGTAGCAAAGGCGAAGAGACTGAAGCTCGTCAAGTCGCTGACAGATGGTTATCACGTCCTGGGTGGTGGCAGGATTTTGCGTGGCGAGGGCGTTAAAGGCGACGGTGTTAATGCCTTTATTAATGTGGCGTATTTGGTCGTTTTGAGACATGCCGGTGTTAACGCGCTTGCACAGTGCAAGGACATCCTCAATATAAGAGGTGTAAGATTCACCCGGCAGCTGCGTGCGTTGAGCGAGTTTCTTCTTTGCTGCCTCAGTGCGAACTGCAGGGGCACCAAATACCTGACGAATTTGCTGCTCGAAAGTGTCCCAGTCGGGAAGGTCCGGGTGGTGGTTCCAGAACCAAGTTTTCGCAACATCGGACAAGTAAAATGGGACGCTGCGCAACTTGTGTGGATTGTCCCACCTGTTCAAATCGCTGACGAGGTCGTAGTTCGTGATCCAGTCTTCGACATCATCGCCTCGGAGACCGGAAAACACAGGTGGATCACGCAGGCGAATGTTGTTGGGCGGAGCGGGTGGCGGTGGCTGCAGTAGGACGGCGACGTTGGATGGGCCAGGGTTTTCTTGGGCCGCCATGGCAGGGGGTTGTACGCGACGACCCGAGCGGAGCTCCAGCGAGAACGGGCGAGAGGACTTGAGGGAACGAAAAGCACAGTCCACCACTTGTGAGGAACCGGTTTATTCGGCCAGGCTCGAGCTCAATCACGCCGGTGATGATATTCTTAGATGAAGAAGATGTACAGGTGATGATGACTACAAAGAGAATAAAGAGTCATTCGCTTGTCGCGCTCACAATATATATATATATATATATATATATATATATATATATATATATATATATATATATATATATATATATATATATATATATACTTATGAGATCTAACAGACAGTAATGCCAAGGAATGTACATAGGAAGCTATGAGAACCAATGGAATGTAAATAAGAAGAAAGAAAAGTGGATGAAAAAATAACCAGCCGTGAGCAGGAATCAAACTTACAACCTTCGAAAAACGCGTTCGATGCTCTAACCACTGAGCTACCACAGCGGCCTTCCCTCCATCCACTTTTTTTGTTTATATGTGAACTTAGAGGTAGTAGTGACAGTCAGCGCCATCTACAAGCCAAGCGACGAGTGCGAAAACACTCTTTTATGCGCATGTTTGGCGTCACGTAGCACGTGAATCTATTATCAGCGGGCAGCTTATTAATAGTCCCTCGTATACAACCTAATGACACCAAGTCTACCAGTATGATACCCTCGTTTAAATGAAATGAAGGAAAGAAGTGTATACCTAAGGGCTCGTTTTTCCGTTTAACACAACATTAATGAGATCTAACAGACGGTAATGCCAAGGAATGTACAGGGGAAGTTATTAGAACCAATAGAATGTAAATAGGAAGAAAGAAAAGTGGATGAAAAAATAACCAGCCGTTAGCAAGAATCGAACTTATGACCTTCGAATGACGCGTTCGATGCTCTAACCACTGAGATACCACAGCGGCCTTCCCTCCATCCACTTTTTTGTGTTTATATGTGAACTTAGAAGTAGGAGTGACAGTCAGCGCCATCTGTAAGCCAAGCGACGAGTGTGAAAACACTCTTTTATGCGCATGTTTGGCGTCACGTAGCACGTGAACTTATTATGAGCGGGCATCTTAATAATAGTCCCTCGTATACAACCTAATGACACCAAGTCTGCCAGTACGAGACTCTCGTTTTAATGAAATGAAGGAAAAGAAGTGTATACCTAAGGGCTCTATTTCCGTGTTTTAACACAATAATAACGAGATCCAACAGACAGTAACGCCAAGGAATATACAGGGGAAGTTATTAGAACCAATGTAATGTAAAAAGAAGAAAGAAAAGTGGATGAAAAAATAACCAGCCGTGAGCACGAATCGAACCTACGATGACACCTAGCTTGGTCCACGGTATACGATACCCACCAAGGCTGAGGATGTTTTTGGTTATGCCGAGATTCACCCCTGATAACAGCGTGTAATTTAGCGACACCATCGAAAATTTTATTGCAGTCTTGGTTCTTCTTAAACTCGTTTTCTTAGCAGCTGGTGTATACCGCCCGCGGCTCAGGCGCACGCAAGGATATAACATTTTTCGTGCCAAAACCATGGCATCATTAGAAAGCACGCCGGGGTGTGGGACTCAAGTATAATTCCAGCCACATGAGGTTTTTTTAACGTGCACCTAAATCTATCAGAAGTATGAGGGGCGACGAAGACAAGGAACAGAGGGTGCACATACACCGAGTGTCACTTCTGTTTTCATTTAGGGTCATCCCACCGTACGCTTGAAATATGCAAAACCAACCCGCCCTGCCTGTAATTTTTACACCTAAATATAAGCACAGTGTTGCTATGTTTCGCTCCCATGGAAATGCAGCTGGCCTGGGTGGGAAACGAACCCATGACTTCGATCCTAGCATTACAACACCTAAACTTGCTAACTTATCGGCGGGTGTTTCTTGCAAGACATGTACGTATGAACCCTCAGTGCGGACACGCAGCATAAATGTGTTGATACTAAGGGGTGACGAGAAGTCTACAGCCGTCAGCTTAATAAACCACTTGCAGGGCTCACGGTACGGTATTTCAACAGCCCTGCCGCGGTGGTCTAGCGGCTAAGGTACTCGGCTGCTGACCCGCAGGGCGCGGGTTCAAATCCCGGCTGCGGCGGTTGCATTTCCGATGGGGGCGGAAATGTTGTAGGCCCGTGTGCTCAGATTTGGGTGCACGTTAAAGAACCCCAGGTGGTCTAAATTTCCGGAGCCCTCTACTACGGCGTCTCTCATAGTCATATTAGTCATATAGTGGTTTTGGGACGTTAAACCCCACATATCAACCAATCAATCAATCAATCAATCAACGGTATTTCAACAGTGGTGTGTTAAGCTAACAAGTAGGGCCGCTTCGCATTACAAATGGTTGTCTCGGAAAGCCGGTGGCTGATATCGAAATCTACAGGGGTTGTATATTTGCTGTTGAAGCTTCAGTTTAGAAATTCTCTCTTTTCATACCAGTCCGGCCGTCACATTTCTCCCCGTGAATACTTCGTGATACCGTGCACGACGAAAAATGTTTCAGAGTGAGAAGACCACGAGAGTATCGACCAACTGCCATGATGCCCTCTTGATGCATTTGCTCCTAGCTTTGCTTGCATGTAAACTGCTAGAACTTCACGGGAAGTTTTTAGCTCTGCGATATTGTTAAACGTTTGCAGCTGCTCATAGTAGTGTGTGCGTGCTTCCCAGGAGTGGTGCCCTTAGTGTGCAAAATGCGAGATAAAAGCCCCAAAGAACACGTTTTTTGTGCGTGCAAGGAAAAAATCAAGTAAGCGCAGCCCCTCTAAGCGACTGGAGCTTTGCCTTCTCGCTGGTAGGACAGCGAACGGTGGGGCGTAAGCTTGAGCCTGTCTACCCTATTAACGCATCTCTGTATTGACAAAATCGAAATGCGTTGCTAAAATGGAAGGTGGTTAAAATTTATCAGAAGATTGCCGCATTGATTATCCTCACATGAAAATGGTACCTTCCTGTTACATTAGCAGTTTTTTTGTGACAACTTGAATCATTAGAATAAAGCTTTTACATTTTCGTGGGTGGCCTTCTGCCATTTCGGTTGGGGCTGGGATAACCGTCATTATTAAAATGAAAACCTCGGAGATCCAAAGTCATTTTGCGACTTCTTTAGTAGGAGTAGGGCCAAGGCGGCTTGGTATTATGAAAATGGTGAATTGGTCTGAAGTAGACAGTTGTGCTCAGTGAAGTGTGTGTGAATTGTTAATTAGATGGGACCTATATGTTGAAGCAATTCAGTGAATTGCTGCAACATATGTCGCATCCAGCCTTTCTGAATTGATGGCGGCCACTTTGATACAAAACTGTTTTGCTTTGCACCATCATGAAGAGTGATTGATTGCATAGACTGCTCATGCTCTGCTTACCAGATTTTATAAATGGCTTCCGTAGAGGTCGATCATCTATAGATGGTGTTGTAGATCTAGTTTCTTCTGTTGAAAAGGAAAGACAACGTCGGAGATTAGTAGGGGCCATTTTCTTAGATATAAAGGGCGCGTACGATAGCGTCTACCATGAGGCCATTCTTGACGCCCTTGAAGACATCGGCGTAGGTGGCCGACTACACGCATGAATAGGGAGCTATCTCAGAGGACGTACCAGTTTTATGTCGACATCCGACGGTGACACGGCCAGGCACCTCGTAAGCCGTGGAGTTCCGCAAGGCGCCGTTCTGAGCCCCATGCTTTTTAACATAACACTCATTGGCCTTGAAGCTGAGCTTCCCGACGTTGTCAGAATCAGTGCGTATGCGGACGACATATGCATATGGGCATTTGGAGCAACGCGACCGCAACTGCGAGCAAGGCTACAACAAGGCACATCAATGACATCTAAGTACTTACGTCGTCAGGACCTGGAACTTTCAATAGCAAAATGTGCCGCATTGGCATTTACGAAGAAATCAATGTCGCGGTACCCAATCTTCGCTCACGGAGCAGTGATTCCCGTGGTTAAGCACCACCGCTATTTAGGGGTCGTCATTGATCGCAACCTGTCCTGGTCAAAGCGTGTGACTGTGCTGAGAAGCAAACTAATCAGTTTTGTGTATGTTCTTCGTGTTATAGCAGGACTGAGATGGGGCCCTTCGGAGAAAAGTTTCCTGCAGTTATACAAGGCATTGTTTGTGGGCTATATAAGGTACAGCTCACCTGTGCTTTCCAGCATGCGGGCAACGTGCCTTCGTACTTTAGAGAGCCTTCAGGCACGAGCACTGAGAATATGCCTTGACCTGCCACGGTGCACATCTACCTCTGGCACTATAGAGGAGTCACGCACCTACCCTATACAGGTTTACACGTCCTGTGAGCCTCTTCGAGTGCACCTTCGTCTGCTCACCCGAGATGCACAGCACCCGTTATCTTCGCTACAAGTGGACCGACCAGGTTGCACCTATTCGCGATGCCTCGATACGCATAAGCACATGATCCCGTTAGGCTTTACACCTGCCGTAATCCCTGCAGTGTCTCCATGGACATTGACTAAACCGCTAGTGTGCCTTCACATACGTGGAATTTCGTATAAGTCGCATGTTTCTTATATTGCCCTCAAGCAACTCACCTTGGCCCATTTAGATGACCGATACAGCGACTCTGTGCACATTTACACCGATGGATCCGTAACTTCATCCGCCTCAGCTGCAGCCTTCGTGATCCCCCAACTCAATATTTCCCGACAGTACAAATTAGCTCATAGGTCATCTTCGACAGCTGCAGAACTTGTTGCTATACAAGAAGCCATAAAATTTGTGAACGACCAAGCACCGCATAAATGGACGATTCTGTCTGATTCAAAATCAGCGCTTCAAGCTATTCATTCTTGCTTAAGAAGAGGCCAATGTTACGAGTTAACGTTAGGAATCGTCCAAGCATTTGACCTAACACACAGGGGCGGTCACTTGATTACACTCCAATGGATTCCTGGACACTGCGGCCTGGTTGGCAACGAAACAGCCGATAGCGAAGCAAGAGCGGCAATATACAAAGCTCCTATGTACGTCAAAGTACCCTACTCGCGAGGTGACGTCAACACATTGTTGAGATCACTCATGCGCGAATGCACTGCCACTTACTGGTCGCTACCAGATCACCGGAACAAGCGCCTGCGGGAAACAGACCCCAGTATAACTTTTCGTCTTCCAGATAAAATCAGCCGAAGACATGCTAATATACTGCACCGAATTCGCCTGGGCGTCGCCTTCACTCGTCACTACACCCACCTAATCGGCCGTGCGGACAGCCCAAATTGTGAACGCTGCCATGTGCGCGAAACGATAGCTCACATATTTTGTGACTGTGCATTATACGTGGCACAAAGAGAAATGCTAACTGCAACGTTGGCAAGCATTGGACGAACACCATTAAGTGAAAGCCACATATTGTCAGCAATGAACGACCAAACAGTGTCAAAAACGGCTACAAAGGCTGTTCTAGACTTTATAAAAAGCACTGGACTAGAAACTAGACTGTAGGGTACTATACTACGTGGCTACTGCACATACGCACCACCTCTTCTTGTCCCCATCATCACCCTTCATCCCTCTTTCTTTCCCCTTTCCCTTATCCCCTGTGTAGAGTAGCAGGCTAGAGCGAACTAGCTCAGGCCGACCTCTCTGCCTTCTAATAAATTCTCAGTCACTCACACTCTGCACAATTATCAATTTTGTCAGAGTTTGCTAGCACATTGTGGTGAAGAAGAGTGCTGTTTCCAAGAAAATAGCACTGCCCATTTAGTCTTGGTGGGCTGGCACAAAAAAGCTATTGTGCTCAAGTTTGAACTGCCTTCACACCTCGCACTGTGAGGCAAAATACGTTTCATGACACCCCACTGTATGACACATTTGTTTCCTACGAACAAGAAATGAATTGGAACTTTTAATACATTTCACTGCATGAAATTTAGATTAAGCTAACCTGCTGTACAATTACGAGATTTTTAAAATAACTTTGCCTGAATTATTTGTAAGTAGAGTTCGTTGTGTTTTGAATAGCTTGAGTTGTGTTTGAATAGCTATTTGTTTGAATAGCGTTGTGTTTTGAATAGCTATTTATAAGGTGAATTTACTGAATACATCAATTTTAGCAAAATAAGTAGCACAAGGGACATCACAGCTACAACTTTTTAATTTAATAGTTATTGTTCCTCTGAAATTTCTTTTTTATTTTGTGTACATGTCACTGTTCTGGTATTTTTCAGAGAGCGTGAATCAGTTTGTGGCAGCAAACAAACAGCCAGGAAAACCTGAAGACGTCCGCGTCAAAGCAGTGCGACGCTTCCTGCGTGGATTCTTTATGGAAGCCGGCAGGCGAGGAAAAAGGATACGCAACACTTCTAAAGAATGAGCCATCACAACAAATATACAGTTAGTGAGCAAGCTTGTAAGCTTTTTATTGTTATATATAAACTATCCATGATGCTTTTTGTTTCTCTGAACAAATTGGAGGCCGAATATGTCAATTAAAATTGTTTTTGTGGTAAATTTTCTCTTTATATTGAACACTGATGGAGATTGGAGATACACAACAATGTATTCATGAACACTTATAGGAGACATCATGAACTAAATCATTTCCATCCAACTCATGCATTGGCATATGTGTATGTATTGCCTGCGGCTCACCTAGCAACCTCACCCACCATCCACCACCTTTCCCGCCATCCACACCTTTCACCCGCCATCCTACCTAGCATCTGTAATCCCACCCAGCAATCCACCATCTCACCCAGCAACCCGTCATCCCACCCAGCAACCCGTCATCCAACCTAGCAACCCGCCATCCCACCCAGCATCCATCATCCCATCGAGCACCCGCCATCCGCTATCTTACCCAGCATCCGCCCACATTATATGTTTAGTTTTCTATGTATTTGAAAATGCTAGAAAGAAAAAAAACTACAGAAAAAAACTACTCTGGTGTGTGGAATCAAACGTGGGAACCCTGCGTCGTGAAAGCGAGGTATTAACCACTGGGCCACCCTGGAAAACGTTGTTTATCTTTCGAAAACAAGCTATTTATATATGCCACTTACCGCTGCTGTGTTTCTGGCATTACCAGAAAGATGGCGCATTAAGCGCACGTCGCCACATCGCACAGCAGCACCCGCTCTAATCTCATACGCGTAGTTTGCCCGGCCTATTCAAGGGGAGCTACACTCCTCGCGTGCCCTTATCTCGCGGTGGTGAGGAGGGGAGGATAGTACGCCTTGGCTGGCCTCCGGCTTTACGTGAAACGATTCCTAATCTCCTTTCTGCTTCCTTTCTTCCTCTTCACCGTTTACTTTTCGCTTTCTCTTTCTTATTCCTTGCCGAAAATTTCTCCCAAAAACTACTATCCCCCCCTAGTGCCCCTGTAAAAAAATTTATGTTTCGAGCTTCTCTAGTGGTGTATTCCACCATTTTCTCGAACGATTTGTATGATTCAGCATCTTTCCAGAGTTAGCTCCTTTTGCTGGTCTAATCGTTTCACCATTTATTTTCGGTTTATTCGTTCATTTCATCACTAACCTGTAATATTCCCAGTAATAATCCAGACTTCTAGCCATTGCCACACATGAGCATTGGTCACTATATCGAATTTTAAATTTATGAGATAATGTGAGAACCTACCATGGCCCGCTAACAACTGTGATACATTGTGATTAGCCACAAAACCATTAGAAATTTGATCAATAGATGGGATCCATCCCCCTATAATAGAGTTGCTTTGTATTACTTCATGCTTCCTTCAGTCATTCTATTTATTATAAATTTCTTTGTTATTTTGGTGCTGATGAACTTTTTCGACATTGATAGGTTATTTTCTTCCCGTTTTTATTGCCTTTTTGCAAAGGACATAGTTGCCACTATGTGCTTTCACATTTGCCATATTTATTTGATGATCTTGAGTTGCTTTATAAAGTCCTAATTTTATTTTGTTTATATACGAGTTTAGGTTATCAGCAGTATTGATTCCTTGGAGGCATAATGAACTGTCTGTAGATTTTTGATGCCCTTGATCTTCTTTCTGTTCAGCGACAAGTTTCAGCTCTTTAGCTATAGCTAAACCTCTGTCTCAAAACTGTTGCTATATCTAGGTAATGAATACTGTCCTACCGCCATTATTTTTGAAAACCCATCAAAGATACGAACGCTACTCCTGAATTATTGAAATCACATGAGCCAGTAAAAGTGTTAAATCTGAAGGTTTTATCAATTTCTAGTTCATATGCAAAGTTGGTTTGTTTCTGCTAGATAGAGTTCCAATGTACCGCCTATTGTTTTAATGTCCAGCGTATCGTATATTGAGTTCGCCCAAGTGAATGGTTTCTTTTTCTGCAACAGATTATATACTTCCACTTCTTTTTCTATCTTACATTGAACCGGCGGTAAATTTGCTAATGTAATAATAATGCTTTGTTGCCACGGTCCTGTAAGCTTTAGTGTTTTTCAATAATTGTATACGTGGAATTGTTTTTATTTCTTTCCCCATATATAATGTGTTTTTGTATCATATCGGTGCCGCATATGTGAAAATTATTTCTGTTGCGAGGGGGTGACGCTGCAACCACCTGAGCGTACGTCGGTTTGGAAGTGGTATGCGAGCTCGGGACTTGCTCACACGTCATGGACGCTAGTTTCTCCTTCACAATGTTGTGGAGGCTGCCTGCAGAAGGCGTCATGCGGAGCTCACAAGGTGACGAGGTGGCCTGGAGTTGCAGCTCCTCGCGGATCAAGGACCGTATTAGCGCACGGAGCTCACCGTCATGCGTTGGCCTGATATCTGCTGTTTCAGGTTGTAAACGTACCAGTTGAAGGTCGTCAAGTCGCTGACACGTACTGATGATATCGGCGACCGTGGTCAGGTTCCTTGCCGCCAGAGCGTTAAATGCGACGGCGCCTATGCCCTTGAGCAAGTGGCGAACGCGGTCATGCTCCGCCATCAAGCTGTCGACGCGACGGCATAGTGCGAGGACGTCTTTATAGTACGAAGTATACGACTCGCCGGAGGGCTGGACACGTTCAGCAAGCTTCCGTTTGGCGATGTCTGCACGTACAGAAGAGTTGGAAAATATCTGACGTAGCTGCTGCTTAAAAGTAGGCCAGTCTGGAAAATCTAGCTGATGGTTGAGAAACTATGTCTTAGCGACACCTGTCCGATAGAATGGTTCGCGGGACAGCTTCACAGAATCATGCCGATAGTTAAGCGCACTCACATGGTCGTCACCGCGAAGGCCGGCAAACATCGGGGGATCTTTTTGAGGGGCGGTGACAGTCCAAGAAGGCAGGCCCAGGGGTGCAGGCGTGGTGGATGGAGCCGTGTTGTTGTGCTCGTCTTGCGACATGACCGTAGGCTGACAGCGCAGACGGCGACCCGACCGGAGCTCTAGGGATGGTTCATAGTAATTCGTAACGAAAAATCGCTGCAGGGAGAGGAGCAGGGGACCGGAAAGCACTCTCCACCACTTATACGGTAACGTTTTGGCTGCAAGACACTTTTTTTACTTGCCGAGCCTCTGCCCCACAACACAGGTCAGACTGATGATGATGAGTATGTCCATATGAGATGACGCGTATGAATAACTCATATTTCTGTTAAATATTTCTCCTTTATACCTTCAATCTGTCCTGTAAACCTGCTTAAATGCATCGCCGATTCCGATACTTTGTGTGTATGTATTCTAGATGATGTAAGAACATAACAGTTTCGTCAAATATTATTTTTAAAATTTTTATCTTCTCTTTAAGTTGAATTTTATTACTACCCAAATTTATTATAACGGTTTTTATACCTTTCTTTGAATATTATACAAAGAAATTTTAGTTCATTTAACTCTATTTGCTTTGTTTTTTTCCAGTTGTCTATTATTTGTAAAGTTTTGTTTGCTATTTGTTGTCACTCTCTTTTAGACTTGACTTTCACTACTATTTTTTAACGAACAAGTCGGATAGTTATATTGTCCATAATATTTGACTTACAGGTGACCTTTGTGGGCTACCATTCTTTAAATATTTCCTTCATGTCTGATTTAAAGGGAATTTCTTTTTTGTTAAATATTCAATATATTTTCTAATTTGAGTTAAACGCATTTTAGGGATCTAGAGAAATCAATAAAACCACTTTTTTGGCTGAAAATGCTTGTGTCACTTTCTTTTTTATATTGTTCCGTACATTTCTTGTTTATGTCATACGTTTAAAAGCAAATTGATTTCTTAAAAGGAGTTTCTCTTTATTCAAGTAATAGTAAATCCTATCCTTTGAAAGCTTTTGCAATATTTTGCTTAAAATGAAAATATTTTCAATGGGCCGAAAGTTTCCTCGTTTTTTTATGTTTCTTTGTAATTAATATTACTTTTGAATCTTACTAATTCTCCAGGAAAAACCCACTTTAAACAGTTATTAAACAATTAGCAAAATCTTTTTTGTTTCCTGTATAACCCTTGAATCACCTGTGTTTTTATATCCTGCGGACCCGGTGTTACGTCTTTCGTAAACTTTTGATCACCGAAGTTATTTATATATATTGCCCCACCACGGCGGTCTGGTGGCGAAGGTACTCGGCTTCTGACCCGACGGTTGCGTGGTCGAATTCCGGCTGTGGCGGCTGTATTTCCGATGGAAGCGTAAATGTTCTAGGCTCATGTGCTCAGATTTGTGTGGACGTTAAAGAACCCTAGATGGTCGACATTTACGGAGCCCTCCACTACTGCATCTCTCATAATCAAATGGTGGTTTTGGAATGTTAAACCCCACATATCAATCAAGTCATGTTATTTATAGTTCCGCGAACCCTACATCCCCCGTAAATTCTCCTCTTGCAAAGCTTTGGTGTAAGTTTTAATTTTTTTTCTCTCTTTATTGTCTTTGATCAAGGTGTAAAGTTCTTTACACTTTATTCTACAGTTTTTTTTGAAATAATTGTTTGATAATTCTAAGGTTTTATGATGCTGTTGAGAATCAACTGTTTTTCTGTTATCTCTTGTGATCATATAGGCCAAGTTGAAGGGATCTTTGGTGACTTTCAATTAAACTCATTCCAGCTGGTATCTTTTGCTTTTAAAATGTTTTTTGTATAGTTGATGTACACTGGGATATATATTTTTGTGTATTTCGCTTATATCTCCTCTACTTTTCATATATCTTCTTGTTTCGGCTTGTTTTTTTCGATTTCCAAATCATGTGCCCACCACATTACTCCTGTTTTTTTATCCTTAATAAATCTTTTCTCATACTTTTTGTATAATTTTTTCAAAGTGTCATAGAATGTATTAGGCATGTTATTCAATTGAAGTGGTGCATCAATTTTTTTACTTCTTCCTCCCAATTTCTATTTGTCAGTTCTTGTATTGCCTTCATTTCTCTTTGCTTTGTTAGTTTAAATAAAGAGGCTCTGTGAGAGCCGCGTAGTTTTATTTTTGTATATCTATGGTCGCTGCATGTGTTATCATTCAGACCTTCCACTTCTTTATTTTCCCATGCATTGTTGTTGAGGCTATGGATAATCTGTCCAACTTTTACATCTGTTGCAATAAAATGTGGGTTCACTGTCTTTACTGTTTAATTGTATAAGGTTATTCCTATTGACAAATTCCAATACCTCTTCTCCTCTGTTATCTGTAACCTCTCATCCCCACGTTTTGCTTTCGGCATTGAAGTCCCCTGTTATCAAAATGTCTTGTGTATTCGCTAATCGAAATATTTCGTCTATCTTACTTACCAATGGTACTGTTTGTTCTGTTGGGGCAAATAACAATTTATAGTATTAAGGTTTCCGTTCTATTTAGAGTAGTTTTAAACGCCACCATATATTGTTTGATTGATAATGGAAAGGTAATTACATATTCAGAATGAATATTTACTGGGACCTTCGGGTTCTGCCTTGCTTCCAAAATTTTATGTCTCAAATGAAACACAATTATCTTTCGTTTTAAACTATAGGGTTCTTGTACCAATGTTATCATCCGATTATTTTCCTGCTGATATGTCAATAGTGCGTGGGTTGTATTGAAAGCTCGGGCTAAATTCACTTGAACAGTTTTGATACCTTCTTCAGTTTTATTCTCACTGTTCGGATGATGTTTTTCCTTAGTAATAAATTGTTATTATCGGATACCACTGGGTGATTTGCTCTAATTTGTTCCTGCTAATTCCAGTTGATGAACTATTCTTTAGTGTTCTCGCTCCTTTCTGACCCTGTAAGGAGGGCAGTTGTTAGACATGATCGAGTGTGCTGCCATTTATGGTTCCCAACCCTCCTGTTTGCAGGCTCTCATTCGTCCTCCTCTGCCCTGCACAATTTTTAATGGTGTTTGCCACCACATTTTGTGCATTGCAGTGTCTTGGCGTGACACCATCTTTTTGTATGTCCGTATTTTGCACAGTAGGTGCACCTTGGAACTAATGTATTCTCGAAGCTACGGCACCTATTTCAGCCAATGTTTAATTGTGGCTTCTGTTGTAATAGTTTCCAAGCCCTAACTCCTATACTGAAATAATGCAGTTCCCCTTTTTACCTTTCCATATGCTTAATATTTTCAAGTCCCCTTTGGCACATGTTATCTCATTCTGGGATAGGAGCTTCTGTAAAATTTCTTCAGGTGTGAGTTCTTCATGTACTCCGATAATCGTTACCTAAGACCTTTTAAATTGCGGTCTCTGGGTTTTCCATTTTGATTTCAATTCTAGGCGCTGTTCAATGAACTTTTTTTTAGATTTTCCGATCCTTCCTTCGCTGAGGCTATCACGACCACTCATTTTCTTCCCAAACGCATTTCTGGTTCACTTAACTCGAGTTTGTGTGAATCCAGCCTTTATTTACGGCAGCCTGTAGTTCTTCCAAATTCAAGATATCAGATGTTACCAAAAGTGCGATTTCAGTTGCTTTCATTTCTTTTTTTACGATTTCCTTTTGGAAAAAAATATAGGATTTATTTACCATCTGTTACCATACTCATCTTGCCTGTGTTGGCCTCCGCATACGGTGAACACGTTGCCCTCATGTTTTGCTCTTTATCTCCAACCACGTGCGTAGCATTCAAAACCAGTTTTTTTAGTCTAAAAACTCTGTAAGAATGATATCTAATAACTGTACTTTTTCTTGTTCTCCAGCAGCAAATGCCAGGTGCGCCTTCATGAAAATATTTATCTATGTTCATCAGTTTTTTCTTCACTTGTTTCGCCATTGAACTTTTCTTTGTAGTAACTTGATCTAATCCTCCATCTTTGTCTTTTTTGTGTTGTTTCTGTTCTGTCTTCTGATAATGATGCTGATGACATCTGATGGATGGCGCTCACCCACAGACGGGGATAGGCCAAGAACCAGGTGGCAGGATATTTAAATGAAACTAAAATGAAAATGAAGCCAATCTGAAAAAGTAGTTTAAAAATAATAATACCAAAAACAAAAATGTTTGCTGAGCAAGCGGTCAAACCATCTCTTGTTTTTGACTATACATAGCCACGTATCATAAACTAAAGATCTTAAAAGGAGAGGGTTCACTAGCACGGTTATGTTTTAGTTGCGTTGATGTAATCAAACACAGTGGAGCATATATCCCTGCGGCAGTAACCAAATGAAGTTCCGCCAAGTGACAAAATTGCTGGTATATTTACTTGTATTCCTAGCTTTTGTAATGGGGCTACTAAAAAGCTTTTTCTATAAGAACAACGATCACAGAATAAAAAAAATGTTCAGTTGTTTCAATTTCGTTGCACCAAATGCAAAGCGATGACGCCTTCAGTCGAGCTTCGTTAAGGTAATAATTTAGTTGTGAAACTGCACAGCGCAATCTGGTATAAGTGACCTCTAACTGGCGAGATACACACAACTGTTTATTCCAGCAATACCTCAAATGCTCGAAATCTTTGAATTTATCCAAATTACCTTTTCCCCATTGCAGACAAGCATTTCGGAACCTTAGAGCAGTAACGTAAGCCGTATCTTGCAAAACTGGGATGGTGTGCCCACTCATAGATACTGCTGCTAAACAGTCCGCCATTTCGTTCAAATATAATCCGCGGTGGCCCGGTACTCATAGCAAGTGCAATTCGTTTACGTTTTTCGATACTAAATGCCGAAACATATTCATCAGCTCTGCGTTTACAGCTGCAGAAAGTGCATTACAAACTCATAACGAATCTGTTATGAGAACTACTAATTATTCGCTTGAGGGCAATTTGCGTAGGGCAAGAACAATGGCCAATAATTCTGCAATGAATACAGGGGTATAATCTGGGAGTCGAATCGAAAAGGACCAGTCCAAATAAGGAGAGAAGATGCCAACACCAGCTTTTTCTTTTGACACATATGCATCTTAGCAGTGCCATTTTTTGGGCGTGTTGGTAAAGGGAGCTTGACGACATATTGAGCGCTAAGAGACAGGGACAGGAGAGAGTGGACACCACAATGCGCTAACTTCAACAATTTTTATTTTCAGGAAACGCGAACCTATAAATCCGTGTACAGTGGCGCCACCAGTCTATCCACTAGCCCAGCAGAAAAGCCCTTTCTCGATCTAACAAGTCAACTGACGGTGCACTTACACATGCGTCACCTGACGCATGTGTAAGTGCACCGTCAGTTGACTTGTTAGATCGAGAAAGGGCTTTTCTGCTGGGCTAGTGGATAGACTGGTGGCGCCACTGTACACGGATTTATAGGTTCGCGTTTCCTGAAAATAAAAATTGTTGAAGTTAGCGCATTGTGGTGTCCACTCTCTCCTGTCCCTGTCTCTTAGCGCTCAATATGTCGTCAAACATATGCATCAGTCGCAATGATATTGCTTATCTCTAGGTGAGCTAGATAATCTGCTAACTGGTCATTTAAGTACCTATGTGCCAATTGTTTTGCGGTATGAGGAAATATATCTTCAAATTGTATGCTAAGAATTGACTTCAGGGTGTGTATAGGACCCATATGTTTAATTTTTACATTCAGTTGCGGTAGTTGCGCTTGTGCAAATACTATTTGCGGGGTGTGTAGTCGCGACCAATGTGTTTCGAAAAATAAAGCCCGTTCTCGAATGAAAGCATAAAATGAGAGTCTTTGGTGTGAACTGTATATATTTAAGAATGCTTGCATAGCAAGAATTTTAAACCTATTTTGCAGAGAAGGTAGGCGAGCTTCCTTATACAACACGTTATTTGCAACAAATTTTGGTAGACCCAGACACAAACGCAACGATTCTCTTTCCAGCAGTATTAGGGGCCTCATTTTATAAGCTGCGCTGCCAGAAAATATTACACATCCAAATTCCATGATGCGGCACACATAAAGTTTATATATAAATATTAGCACATCTCTTCTTAAACCGCTTTACGGTTTGCGAGCTTCGGTAGCCACCCCATGGCCCGTGTTTCCTTGGAGCACACAGAATCATTGTGATTTCTCCATTTTAATGTGTCATTATATAGGATGCCCAAATATTTAGAGGAATTCGCCTGTGGAATGAGCTCATTAATCCTGTGCCGAATCCTGCTGCGACTGTGACTCTTCATTTTTCTCTAGAAAATCTTGAATAGTCTTTTCATCTATCTTGCTAGTACGGGTTTTCAGGTTGTGTTTTCTATTTACTGTGAGTTTTTCCCAACTCTCTGGAATTTCCTCATCTGAAGACCACCAATCGTCTACATAACCTGAACTATGAGTAGTCAAGTTGTTTTTCTCCCTGACCAAAGTCCGCGGAAGTCGACACATGCACCCTTTTTTCTTAAAGGGCTCCCTCGCATCTTTTTTCGAGTGGTTGCTTACTGTTTGCCCTTGCCTTATCTATTGTATCTCTTTCGGAGCATTGCGTTGTGCCGAAGTTTTCAATCTTCTATCTCTATTTGACTGATCCCATGTGTGTTGGGCATTGCTATTTATCCCCTGAGCTGTTCTTCAACATGTCTTATTTTGTCATCGTGCTGTGCTGCTTCTTGCCCATATTAAAGCTGCTAAACCGAAACTTGGGAAGTTCCACTCAAGATGACAGCCTCCGCATAGCAAGTAATCATGCGTCCCTGTCTTGTAACTTATGGTACTTGCTTTAGGCTACTTTGATTGTTCTATAATTTTGGAACTGAATCCAATAGGGTTGTTTTTGTCGTCAAGCTGAGCATCTCTTTCTTGCCAATTTGAAAAAAAAATGAAAATTGCGCCAAAATCGGTCTAACTACGCTTCCCGTCTGGTCACACTGGGCAGCTAGGAGTTTAAACTTGTGAGGAATAGCTATAGGATCTTGGTGTTAAAAAAGGTAAAAGAACCACGTTTTTTCTATCACTATTAGCGTTTTTTTCTGAATTCAATGAGACTAAACCTATTATCGCGCGCCAATTGTTTTAGGAGTTATTGCATTTAGAAAACGGCTTTCAATGCAAGGTGTACGCGCCCACGTTTTGGCGTGAAGATACGCCCAGCTAGGTGAAAAAAGGGTCAATTTTTCCTGTTCTGTAGCATGATTCCTCTTTTAAATAGTGGTACTATTTTCGGCGAGTTTCCAAAACTATCAACAGGCCAAAATACAGCCGAAACAACAAGAAATGTAGGTTTTTTTGCTGAAGTTTGTATCTGGGTTGGTAATGGCTGCCAAGAGGCTGTTCATAGCGCTCAATTACGGGTGTTTTGTCGTACTTCGGCCAATTTTCAAGCGGTTTTTTGCTCCTGAATGTTCTCGGTGATGTTATAGTAGAGTAATATGAGAATATGTTGGGTTACTCATCCTTTTTGTTACCAAAAACTGCAAAAAACCCGCTCGTGTAAAAATGACTGGCCCGACCTACTCGTGCCCCCTGGTGGTAGTATTATACAGGGCCAGTAAAGTTTTTCGTGTTTTGGGAGGTAAGTTTTTGAGACTCGTAAACCATGTGATTACAGCCAGGGGCCGAATCACTGTAGCAGCCCAGCGATGCCAGTAGCTCAGCCAAGCTAAAAGGCTGGTTGTAAGGCTTATATTTTGTGCATTCACATTCTAGTTTTTTTGCTTTTCAATTTTTGTTTTGCATTTTAAAAAAAAGCTTCAGTATAGTGTGACTAGCTGTACACTTGTTTGAAGTGTGCGCCGAGAAAGTTTACCAGACCTTCCAAGCTGTAACGTTGTGTGTATATGAGAATTGAATGTACTTGTCTTCCTGCTCTTCTCCTAACCATGTTCCAGCCTTTTAATTGTTGCCTGTTATAAAGTTGTGCCAGCTTTTTCTTCTAGGCTGTCGGCGCGTCTTCCTGCCTTCAGACTTCATGTTTTTAAAAATATAAGAATATTTGCTGTCCAAGAGTTCCGAAGCAGCTTTCATGATTTAGTTTGCTTTCTAAGTGCATTCTGACACTTACTGTTCTACCAACAGACGTGTCGCCTGGCGGACAGTTATGCTTGTGGGATACACTTTTTTGCAGCATCAATGAGTGCTGTCAAAAAGTGTACAGCCGCACCTCTACCTAACTCTCATATATCCGACCAATTTAAGCGAGTAACTTCTCTGAACATTTCGTGGTACGCTTTGTTTGTCTGCCATACGGGAACCTGCAGGGAACCTTTTCTATAGATGTTCTTGGAATGATCAGAAAGGGGTCACTTTTCATTGAACTAGGTGTACAAGCGATGGGGACACAATGCTCAGATCTATGCATGCGTAGGTTTTGTTGGCGAGGCTGATGTTGGCTCTTTCCTATTTAACAGACACACACCCGACGGAAAGAGAAACTGTTCAATTAGGTGACCTCGTGCATCGCAGCGACAGTCGCCGCGTAGACCTTTATGCGCATTCAAGTCCCCAAGGACCACATAAAGTTCCGGTAGCGCACCTATCAGGGACTGGAATTCATTTTTCTCGATATGGTACTCTCGAGGTATGTAAAGAAAGCAGATGGTGACAAGATTGTTCAACAGAACTGCTAAAACAGCCGCTGCCTCAAGACACATTTGTAGTGGTAGATGTGTGAATGCTACGCCCTAATCAACTGTACTGGCCACACCACCAGATGACGCTGTAGCATCATTGCGATCCTTTTCGAATATTACATAATGATGTAGAAAATTGGTGTTGCGGAATTTAGGTGTGTCTCTTATACACACAGCACTTTTGTTGAATGTTTGTGTAAGAGTTCTTGAATATCATCGAGGTTTCTAAGCAGTCCTGCGACGTTTCATTGTGTAATTTGTGTATTCATTATGAGTTTAAATCAGTGCTGTGTGTACTTAAAGAAATGTTGAATTAAATCAGGAGACCTTTTCAGGCACCGTGATGATAGTTTCTGACTTTCTGGCATGCTCCAAAGTGCTGCGCCTGTGTTTCGACGCCCAAGACACCGCTGGACTTGCGTTTGTGTCCATCGCACCTCGGAAGACGTGCTGGAGGCCTGCTCACGGTTCAACTATGCGGGCACAGAGGTCTTAGGGCTATCTGTCGAAACAAAAGATCTGGGGCTTCAGGTCCGGAGTTTCGCAAGCCTTTTAGTAGCGTAAGAGCCTGTACTACTTCCGCTGAGGGAGGGAATGGCGCTGCCGCCCGTCCACTTTGTCTGGTACATGCGGGCGCCACGGATTTTGATGGCACTGTCTGTTTTCGTGCCAGCTCCGAAATGAAGGACCCCGTTAAGGTATATGCTTGCGCGCCTCCCTGAATGAGATGTTTCCATTAACGTTGAGTGTAAGTGTTCCTTTTTCAAGTTTCCACGTAGGACATCTGCGAGAGTAAGCGTGGTCTCCACCTTCGCAGTTTTCGCAGTGGGGAGTTTCTTCTTCACAGTTGTCTGTAGCACGTTCGTGCGAATACACTTTGTACATGTTTGATGGCCGCGGCAGCACTGAGAGCCATGGCCGAAATGCAGGCACTTAAAACAGTATCGGGGGTTGGGGATGTAGGGTCCGGCCTTTACCTTCAAGTAGCCTGTTTCGATATACTTTTGAAGTGCGCTTGTGCATTACGCAAGAATGAGGTGCTTTGTCGGGGTTTCCTTGTTATCACACCTGATCTTAATCTTTTTTACATGCGTTACGTGCTGTTAGTTCTAGCTCTCTAGGAGCTCACTCACTGTCAGAATAATTAGGTCTTGATCAGATACTACCCCTCTGGAGCTCTTCATAGAACGATGTGGTGAAATAGAGACAGGTGTGGTTCCAGCAAAATTGAGTTTTGTCAGGTTTCTATACTGGGCCTTGCTTTGAACTTCAAGAAGAATGGCGCCACTAGCCATACGTGTAGCCTTTGAACCTGGAACAAAGGTATTGGTGAGGCATTTCAAAACGACAAATGAAGAGAGTGTTCTTTCATTTTCTATTTCACAGTGAATCGCATGGAAGCACTGCGAAAAATTTTTTGGCTTTAAGAAGACATTCAGTGTTGCTTCGGTGTGCCCCTGTTTGGTGGAGGGCGATCACACAGTTTGGGGAATGGTTGATTGATTGATTGATTGGTTGATTGATATGTGGGGTTTCACGTTCCAAAACCACCATATGATTATGAGAGATGCCGTAGTGGAGGGCTTTGGAAATTTAGACCACCTGGGGTTATTAACCTGCCCCCAAATCTAAGCACACGGGCTCAGAACATTTCCACCTCCATCGACAATGCAGCCGCCGCAGCCGCGATTTGATCCCAGGAACTGCGGATTAGCAGCCGACTACCTTAGCCACTAGACCACCGTGGCGGGGCAGTTCGGAGAATGAAAGTGAGGCCATAAGATATATATATATATATATATATATATATATATATATATATATATATATATATATCAATTCGGTAGCCATGCTGGCCGCCAACCATCGAGCCCAACATGGAGACGCAGCAGCACAATTACAAAAAGGTATACCAGCGCCAGCTCTAAAAAGCCGCTATAACCCAATATAATGTGACCAAGAGGGGTCACATACACAAGGTTACGCCTTGTCGCCTGGAAGACGAAAGTGAGCTGAAGTGAGGAGATGACAGGAAAGATTGAAAGATCGTGGAAGAGAGAGACAGCAAGAAAGATCGTGGGAGAGAGAGACAGCAAAATGCGGCTGCCGATTTCTCCTAGGTGGGTCTGCCCATGGGTGCCGTCTACGTAAACTGGGGCCAAGGGGGTGTGTTGTGTTTCAGGGGGCCTTAAAGGTCCAAGCACCCAGTGTCAGCTCAGCCCCCAGAATCCCCATTCCGCAAGACACGGCTAAGCCACGCATGGCGAGGCGTGTGAAGGAGTCGAAACGCCCCCGTTAGCTCGGGTGCGTGGTGTTGCCACACAACAAACGTTTGCTTGTACAGACGCCCTTGCGGGACCTCTCCAGTCTTTTAACTGTCGTTGTGGTCCTCTGAACCACCAGGATTACCTTCATCATCCCAAACTTAACTCTTACTTTTCGTTTTTGTGTACCCTATAGCACCTGCATGCTTTAAAGGCTGCGACTTTCTTTGAGAAGTCCTATCAAATGTTACAAGAGAATTTTCGTTGCAAGTAGCAGGTCTCTGTTCCTTGGCTTTGTTAGCTGATTCATAATTGTCATACGAAAATGTACGGTTGCAAATTTTGAGAGAATTTATATCTGACAATATAACCTGCCCTTTCTTAGGGTCACTTCAGTGCTCTCTGTTCGTTGTCTCTCGGGTTTTGCTTGGTTCATTTTGGGAGCTTGCAAACCATTGTCCAAGAACAATTATGAGGTTCTGCCTACGTGAACGAGTTCAAGGGCACAAGCCTACTGTCTTTGCGGAGTGCATTGGCACTGCATTCCCTTCAATACCTCCTGTGACATTGGTCGGGCTGTTGTGATTGGCCTGCCTAGCATGGCACTGCTTGGACGTGAGATGGTTTTAGGACCGTGCTCTTAGAGGTGAACCAAAACCGGCGACGACACGTAAGCCGTGCTTGGGATTTTGCAGCGCAGCCATCACCCCTCGTAAAACTATCTGAATATACCCGACCGACTGACGGTTTAGGAAGGACTGTTTGCAGTCCAAACGGCTTAAAAGGGTGGTTTTCTTTGTGCGTCTTTGTTCGCCGGAGTGCCACGGACAATTATTCAAGCGACTTGTATATGTTTTCGATTCGTTCTCACGTTCTCTCTGGTTCCAGCATGCCACCGTTACCACAAAGCGCGGCTTTCCTGGTGCCATAGACTCATCACTGCAACGAAACACGGAGTTGAGTTCTACGTAAATCTCCACATCGTCGTGCAGCATTGTGTCGTGCACCTGGTGGTTTATGCAGAGTGTTCTCTTTTGCCATGGGAAGAACCGAGTGTGCCTCTCCCCGACTTGTTTAGGTTAAAAAGGAGGCGGTGTTTCACCCTCCCATTTTGGGGAGAGAGGTGAAGAGGACAACTTGAATGGACCATCCTGCATGCCATTCTTTTCTCTGCAAGGGATCTTGGGAATATATAGACTTTAAAACATGAGCGCCGAGATGCTCTAAGCATGCGACCAAAACATTGTAGTATCACGCCACCTGTAACCTGCATATAATGTGATAAACGCTTCTGTCAACCACACCGGCTCCTCTCCTCAACGTGTCCGCAGTACTTTGGCTGGTTACGGTCTTGTGAGCATACTCCCAACTACATCAGTGGCAACCCTGAAAATGAAGTTTTTCAGCACATACACATAGGCTCCAGCGCTGAAGAGAGACCCTACCATTTCAACAGCAACCTGTTTGCGAGGAAAAAAGAGTGTGCTAGGCATTCGCTCCCGACATCCGTTCGTGGTATTCGCCAGCGAATATTGCAGTATGACTTTATGAAACTTTAGGAAAACATTCAAATTTTAGTGCGTGATAAGTACAAAAGAATAGGTGTTGATTTCTTCTGTACGCTTAGCTTGCGCAATATTTATCCACGGTTCTGGAAACTAGAGAGCTAATGTCACGCATGTCAGCCGCCTCCATGACTCATGCGTGCGTGCAGTGCTTTATTCATCTCTCTTTTTCTCTCTATCTAGTCACCGATTCTTTCCGCCCAAAGTAAGTAAAGACACCAAAAATTAACCACGCTAACGTCTCTGTCTTCCTGATCCTTTCTCTCGATGGTGCTGCTGATTTTGTCATTAGTTTATGACTGTTTCAATTTTCATCTTAGACAAAATCTCTCAGCTACACTATTTCGTTATAAGACTAGTGAAAAGCTGAGAACGGCGAATTCACTCGCAATTCGACCCACTCAGACTCATTGAGACTCAGATCTGGCCGTGAGTTTGAAGCAGAGCAAGTTCGTGGCAGCAGTATTTTCATGAGTTTGTGTCAAAAGTTACTCAATTTGACTGAAGTTTTTCGTGAGTGTCAGCCCGAGCGAACTATCTTGTGGTGAGTCTGCGTTTCACTGAGTCCAAAACACGTGATATAGTTATTGAATGAAGTAGTTATTGCCAGAAAAATAACATAGGGAATATGGAGAGATTATAGTCACAATTATTTTCCCCCAGAGAAGTGTAGCAAACCGTAAATCGATCAGGTTATGTCTGCTTCTTCCCTATTCTTTCTATCTCTCTCTTTTTATGGTGCTTCTAAATTCAGCACTAAAGTTCATCACTGCTTCACTTTTCATTTGAGGAAAAATATTCTAGCTCCACTGTTTCGTACGATGACTGGTTGAAAGCATAAGTGGTCGACCCACTCATGCGCTACTAACTCGGACTCACTGAGGCTCAGAAATAGCCATGCGTGTCAGCCTCTCTGAGCCTGGGGCAGTAATATTTGGTGAGTTTGAGTCCGAGTTGATGCATCCGAAGAAAATTTCCATTAGTGAAAGTGAGCAAGCTTTTGTTGAGTCAGAGTCTGAGTTATTTCAAAGCACACGACATAGGTGTTCAGTCAGTATGATTACTCCTAACTCGTATTCGAGCATAATGAATGAAAAGGCGCCCAGAAAAGCCCTCCTTGCGTGAGTTATATGTGTTAAAGAGCATTGATATCTTCATCTTACAATCTAATTTTAGGCTAAGAGACACATCAGTAGACTGACTTGAGTTAGCTCACACTCAATTCCATTTCTCAGTCAGAGTCTGAGTGAGTCCGGGTGAGTATATTTTCATGAGTTTGAGTCCGAGTGAGTCTGGCTGACAAAAACTTTCTTGAGTAAGAATTAGAGTGGGTATGGCTCAGGAAAAGCTTGGTGAGTCTGATTTTGAGTGAGTCCAAAGTGCGAAATATATTTAAGGAGGGAGTCTTCGTGAGCTCCACACATTTCAATGACCTGTGGTTGAAAGAAATTAAAAGCTCTTCGAGATTACTGCAACAAATTGGTATTTTATTGTGGTTTTACAGCATCTAACATGATGTAAGGCAAAGTTTTTATAAAGCTTCACGCCAAATAGAATAATGGATGAAACATCACCCTTTACATACACCTGATTGTGTTTAGTTTACAGCATACTTCGTGGATCATCAAACTGAATCACACTTCGTTTTCCTGCTTACGCAAAATATTGGATTTCTTTTCATGAATTCCTCAAAACTCTAAACTAGGCATACTATATTTATTTTTATTAGTCTTTTATGCGTAAAGAGCACACAAACATTGTGTGCTGACCTCCTATTGTTGTTTACTCGATTGAAAGTTTGCCATGACAATTAAAACATAGTTATTGCAAAAGGTTAAGGCCTGATCGCACTGTTCAAGCCTTTACGTTTTTCTTCTTACGCGGCACAGCAGGTTAATCGTTGAAGTTGGTCACTTCATTCATAAACATTGTCTCAGTGTCATGAGAATTTGAATATAGTAATCGAGCCAATGAGAGTGAATAAATAGTCAGTAATATTGCTTACTGCACACCGTTACTGCCTAAAATATTAAAGGTACTATTTTGTAATGCCCAATCAGTCATCGTTTGGTCCTTTTTCTGTGTAATGTGTTATGACTACCAGTGTATTTTGCAAGATATTTCATTTAGAGTTCCCTTGTGAGATCCTTAGCTCGTTCTGCCATAGTTTTTTTACATAACCTATAAAACAGAAAATACCTGCGTCTTTTTAGGGTTTGGAACGCTCCGCTTTACTTAATTATGAAATGGGAGGAACTACCCGATATAAGCGTTGCGTTCAATTAGAAGATAGCTTGAGTTTGTGGTTGTTGCCACGATTTGACTAAGTAGCGGGGGTGGGTTGGTTTTCACACAATTTTGATGAACTGGTGTCCTTTCTTGTGCGTCCAATAAATGGTAATTGAGTGCTTTTGCATTGCGCATTTATGGAAACACGGCCGCAGTGTCCGGTATCAGACCAGAAGCCCCGTGCACACCAGCTCGAAGCTATACCATTTCTGTCATCCGCGTCTGCTGTGAGTGTAACCTAACATTTATTTACAGGTGTATGAAAAAGTAAATATAGTAAAATATGTGCCTAAAAGACTGATAAATACAAAAGCGAAAGGCTAGTTCCTTCGCCGCAGAAGATACAATAAAGCTTCATTCAAAAGACACTCTAAATGAAATTTTTTTTGCTCCCCATGTGTAAAGTTGACTTGTAGGGCTGGTTTAGCACCGGCAAGAGATGCAGGTATTAAAGTGTGCCGCTAAGTATTTCATGTTCTTAAAACTGCTTCCCACAAGTGCATTGGCATTATTCAGTGAGCATGCAGGAAACTGGCAGTGATAGGAAAAGTGGGAGTAAATTATCTGCTGCACGAAGATTCATTTTCGCCAAGGAATATCTAGAGCACTCTACAAAGAAGTGCGAAGTGTGGGCTATTGTTTGTATTTTATTCGTCCTGCTTTTTGATAAATAGAATAAAAGGTCCAAGTTTATCAGCAAAAGAGAAGCAATGAATCAATTACGGATGGACATGTGTGGTACACTGTTTTAGCATCTGACCTGGCATAACTAAACAAATTGTTGGCGTAGATATGCACGGCCACAGAAGTCAGCGAAAAAATATTTGTCTTGTCTAACGCACCAAAGCAAAAGGAGCGATGAGAAGACATCAGCTATAAAAGGAAAATGCGTCTGCAGGGCCCTGTCATGACAGGGTGCATTCGATCGCAGCCAGCAACGCAAACAACCAAGTTTATGCCAGAGGCAAGCTGATCCGTCTTCTGCGACACGTCCCACACCACCAGACCACCATTATGAGCTTTTCACGTGACAGAAAACGGCTGGTGTGTTTTCTTTCCGCTTGATTCGGGATTTTCGGCTGCCTTTTTCCACTTTCACTCGCACGGAGCACATACGACGCGCCTAGCGATGTTGTCACTCTTAGGCATATTGCAAAACATCATCGCGATGATAACAGAAAAGGAAAAAAAATGCGTAAAAATATCCATACAAGAACTATCTGAATAAAACGCGATTTGGTCATAAGTAGCACACTTTCTTTATCATGAGCATTAGTAGAAACCGAAACTACAATAAATACAAGCATGACAATATGAGACAGCATAAACCATTTTTCCAAGTAAATTACTCACGTGGGTGGTGCGCCTAGGTGGCACATGGGCTGCAGTGCTCGGCTGCTCACCCGAAATTGCGAATTCTATACCAGCTGCGGTGGTCGAAATTTGGCGGAGGCGAATTGGTAGAGGACGATGTGTTCTGTGATGTCAATGCATGTTAAAGAACACTATGTAGTCTCAATTTCCGGAGCCCTCCATTACGGCCTCTCTCATAATCATGGGTTCTTTTTGGTAAGTTGAACCCCAGATAATATCATTACACTTACGCTACAACTTGGTGCAGTACATATGTACAGTGTCGATTTTTATAGAGAGGAACACGCGAACACGTGACCCGTGCACTCCAGCGGCTGCTGGTAGCGCTTTCAAGCACGAGCATTAGAAACCACGGGTTCTATTTCCGTCATCTGGTGGCTAGCAAAACAACCGCTCCTTGGGGATACGGAGCCGGTCGCAAGATAGCCCCCTCTCCCTTCAAGACGATTACTCTGGCCTCTTACGTCATCGCCTTGAAGGGGGAGGGGGTTGATATTTTGCCACCAGTTTTATTATCACCAACTACCGGTCGTTATTTCGCCACCAGATGACCAGAATAGAGGCTGTGGTTGCAATCGCTCGCACTTGAACGCACTACAAGCAGCCGACAGAACACGCAGGCCATTCATTCGCTTTATCCTTTTCATAAAGTGGACAGTGTGCTTCTGTATGGCATAAGTAAATCTAAAGAGAAGAGCCAATCTTTTTCCACACTTGATCTTAAGTGCAGAAGTGAGTTCTACTGCCACTAAGGCATGAGTATACATCTCATTGGTGAGAATAGACAGGCTTTCCTGATGTCTCTTGTGAGAATAACAGCGCGTCTCCAGCGCTGACAGTTCCCTCAAGAATTACTTTCACGCCAACACACTTTGAGAGACTTGCTACTTCTATGTATGAGTGACAGATTGTCGTCGAGTCACCAAACTCGTGCCATCCTCAGCGGCTTTTTCCCTGCATTGTATCCACTCTGTTGATTTAGCTGACCATTGGTGCTTAGTTATACGCCTTATGTGGACCGCCCATAGCTAATTTCTTTCGCCTAATGTCAACTAGATATCAGCTACACGTGAACGCGTGACCCGTGCATTCCAGCGGCTCCTGGCAGCACTTTCGAGCGGGAGCATCCGGGTATCATTTGTTCTGTTGTTGAGTTTGCTGCCCCTATTCTCTTTATCACAACTCTTTGTCATGCTAAATGATGCTTGCCAATGGACATGCTTTTTACCGCATGAAACGCACACACATAAAGGAAAGAACATGGAGATGACATGAGCAGCACTTTCAAGTTCCGAGTGCTGGTCCAGAAATAGAATGTGACACAGGAAGCTCAGAAAATATTCAAACTTAGGATAACTTGTCTTCACACAGATTTGTCTCGTATTAGTAAAGGCAGCAGCTCTACCACTAATGTAATATGGGCCTTTATTTTTACTATCGTAAGCTGCCATTAGCTCCACTGTGTTTCATATTTTCTTCTACTGAGACTCCCAATTTCCTGAAAATGGTTTTGACAAGTAGAGACTTTGCAATGCACAGGAATATGTGCCACGACAATTATAAAAAATTTAGTTCGTGTTCCGTGGTTCAGGCATTTAAAACGCGTCCACTTCGTTCGTCTAATGACTTGCGGCGCAATAGGTAACTTTCGTAGACAACGCATGTGGCAAATTTCTTGCGAGGTGTGTGGAGTCACTTGCCATAGCTTTGCCAGCTTTTCTCATAGCGAATAGTCCTCGAGCCTAGTTGAATCAGCTTATTTTAGCAATACCTGACAGTAACACATAAAACAGACAGAAGAAAAGAATGACTGAAGCACTCCGTGGGCACTTGTTATTCCCCTGTTGCATCCATTTTCTAACTGTTGGGCTGCAAGTTGTTCCATGATGAACGTTCACTACCAGATTCGGCTTGTACCAGGTGGAGGGGTGAAAAAGGCATCGAATAAATACCAGCATGAAAACAGCTAAACATAATAAATTACTGCAGGTCTTACAACCTTTTTATCTTTCCTTATGGTCCATAATGTGTGTTTCAGGTCTCGTTAAATTCTCTCAATTTCCCATGCCGCGGAGTCAGGGAACCTTACAGCGTTAGGTTGATGAATGTGAAATAGCCAAATGTCGGACTTTTTATGCCTTGCTTAAAGTTTGTTTTCGGGAAGTCGTGTAAACACGAAATGCAAGCCTAATTTTACCGTCCGATTCAGTGTCCTAAAGTTGTAAAATTATGCTGCTGGGTTACACCAGTCACCGTAGGCTTCTCTGTCTCTTTCAAGCAGGTTCAATTTTTCGTGAGAATAACTGGCGATGACACCACCCGGCAAAGTTGTGCAAGCAACAAGGCACATATTAAGGAAAATTTCTTACAAGCGTGGTCTACGAAAGTGTCCGTACGTGAGCCAAGTCATACAGCAGACAGACCAGCCGAAGTCCGCAGTCCGATGAAATAAGCCTTATGAAGAATGTCGTGAAACACTTGTCAGCGCACTGCAAGGCCGCTACGCGACACCAAAAATTCAACGAGATCAAGATTCTCGCAATTATCAGACAGCACAGGAGTCAATTGAAAGCTACTATATAAAAAACGTAGAACCCACCTATAAGTAATACATCTGTTACCCCTCACTCCTCGGTGACGATATTGTTCTACAAATATTTAATCTTAATTTTTTGTGTAGAGTCAGTGCATACTTGGGCGACATTTTTATTCTTAGGTCAGCATCCAAAAAATAAATCAGTTTGAAGTGCTTCCTGTGCCCTCTTCTTGTTCCTTACTTCTTGTGTGTTTGCTTTGGCAGAGGGTAACGAAGCGCCGATCAGTAGTTATTTTAGTGAGTGAGTTCCATTTCTGTTCCTTTTTAAAGTACTGGGTTAGCGCGAAATCTGAGCAGATTCGAAGTGTGGCAAAAACAATAAACATGTTTTGATCTTTAAGGTTAGTGCAGCCTGAACACCTCTAAAGTATGAGAATCCTATAGTGTTCAATATCAATATTGATATTGGTTTACACCTTTGATACTAATGCAATAGCAATCATTCGTTAAGTACCCGCCGTAATATTGCATTGTTGTCATTGTTTCATAAGGTAATTCACTCTGACGACTTATCATTACCCTGTTTGAATCATCAAGCCTATACATCGCGAAGATTGCACAACACTCTCAGTTACGCCCACCTACATGGTACGATACAATCATTCAATGTTTCCCCACTACCTCGTGCTATTCGTTTCTGGAACAACTTACTAGACAACATTGCTTCACTTAGAGACCATGAAGCTTTTTGACTTCAATTGAAAAAACATTTTTCCACACACTTGGCTTAGTATACTTGATTTTTTAATAGTAAAACTTCTTTTTGATGAGCTATTGTAAGGGCACTTTTCAAACTGATGGCGTCTGTGTCTTCACACCATTGTCATACAATTCCTAGTTTTTTTTACAATGACGTAATTGTATAATGGCTGTTATAACGTTTATTGTGACTGTACTTCGTATTATATTACTCCTACGCAATACTTACTATATCATGCGTAAATATTTTTTTTCACATATAGTTATCTGTTAATCTCTTTTCTACTTGTTATTTTATTCTACTGCCCTGTGATTGTACACTGTGGAAATCTTCCTTTATAATGTATTGAATTGTACTGTATAACCCCCTCACCCTATGCCTCTTACAGGCCTGTGAGGTATTCTCAAATAAATAAAGAAATAAATGAATTATATCACTAATACATCATGCCGAGCAGTTAATTCTACTCAAGTTAAGGTTTGGGCTAAGTTGAGGGCAAAAAGAAGCGTACAAAAGCAAATTACTCCTGTATATGACGACAAATTTAAGGAATACTTAGAACATGGCTGTTGATGCATAAGTATTCTGTAGCACAAATACAAATGGTTAGAATATAACTTGTTCTAACTCAAACCCTTACATTACTTCAACAGAGAATGCTTGAACGTTTTAAATATGAACTGTTTCATTTGCAAAAAGGAATGCTCTCGGTGTCCAAACATCTTAGCAACACAGCTGTTATGTTCAATGTTGGCCCTACTTCGTAGATAGTAAATGCTCATTACGAACTGGCACGGGGTCAATCAATACCCACTAAAAGCCTATAGGCAGAGTGTGAGCATGTGTGTTTGAGGGGGGGGGGGCGGTCTAGCCCCCCTTCGCCTTCGCGCGTATTTGTTGCTTTATCCAAAAAATTAACAGCTCTGCAGCAAAGGTGCAGCAATGAATGTGATAGCAACAATAATGAAGGTCACGCGCGGAACCGCAAGCAGATAGCAACGTTCCCCACGTTTCTCACGCGCAAAGAAGGCATCAAACGTACTCACAGGTACAGATGAACGCGAATGAGCTTCTCAGTTGTTACTTCAATGTGTCTGAAAAGCACGCTGTTTTCGCAAATGAAGACTGTGTAGCGATTGCGGTGATCTTTTTGTCCCCGGTAACTACAACAGAACCGTTCCGGCGAAACCGAAAAGGAGCCAATGCGTATGATTCTCCTAACTTCGAGATAAGGGCGCGCGATGAAGTGTCCACCGCCTCCTCTCCACGAGAGCGGGGTGAACGCGTGGGAGTGAGGGCACGCACCCCCGTGTCGCGACAATGTGGCGACGTGCGCTCATTGCGCCAATTTGCTGGTAATGCTGAAAACACGATAATCCCCCTCCCGCACAAGGGCAGTCAACAGCGGCAAGTGGTAGATATAAATAGCTTGCCATTTGAGCGTTGAGTGTTGTGCTCCTTCAAGCTGAGTGGTTAACGCCTCGCACTGACGTCTGAGAGATCTCAAGTTCGATTTAGTACGCGGTAGTCTTTTTATGAATGTTTTCTCAGTTATATATATATATATATATATATATATATATATATATATATATATATATATATATATATGTTGAGTGACGCCGATGCCTACTCTGGCAGCAAAATCTGGCCGAGAGTGCGCAATGAAATGAATATTGATGATAACTGTTTTTCTAATACAGTCAGTGCCTTTAGCAAAACTCCCTCCTCCACCCCCCCCCTAATAAAGAAAAGAAAACACCTGGCTATGGGCCTGACCTAGGCCTTCAATCGTAATCGTTAGTTTGAGACGTGCGACTCGTTGTATTTGTTTGCGCCCATGTGCTTCCGGGATTTTAGGGGGACCATTTTGTTGAGTTGTTGGATTTGCCCAATGTCCTGTGGCCCTGATGTTATGTAGGCAGATATATTATAATCGAGATTTGCCGTGTGTCCTGGACAAATTATCATCTTCATCAGGAACCGGCACGTGCTCAATCACTGGCCAAGCACTTGGTACAGATGGTTAACAAGAAACGAATTGTGGCCCCTAATCACTGTTTGTCGTCCGTGTGTTTTCTTAAAGGGACTGTCTATAGTCCTTCACTCCTTTTCCGCTTTGTGTAGCAATATTAAGCGTGCCATTTCAAGGGTCTAATCTTGCAGTGGACACTCTGGAAAGTGTGTAAAAAAATTTAGGGCAGAATTGTTTTATCTGCATTCAGCTTCTTTCCATCGGTGTTATGAATGTCTACAACACATGGCGGCGAAGGTGACAGCCATTGTACTACCGGTGAAAGTACAAAACTCAAACCACCTGCGGTTTCGGCAGGCTTGTTGATTTTTTCATTCATAAAACAAATATCTTAGTGGTGATTTAAGTCACGTACACTCTTTTTTGTTGTTCCTATGGGCAGCAGCGGATGCCGCGCTCACGTTTTTCCGTCATTTGCAGGCAGGCATGCAGCCAAGCAAACACACCATTGGCACTGCCACCAGGCGCCTCTTTGAATGCGTGAATACAAAGGAAACATTTTCATGCCACCTCAAGCTGCAAGTGGGATATACAAATTGAAGTTATACATATATGTTCTTAAGCAAAATAAGTCTACATGGGAGGATTTTTATCGTACCAGTGCATTGACCACAGCGCTTTTTGGTGACGCTAACGGTCATTTTTGCCGACTGGAGATAAAATTACAGTTCCTTTTTTTGTGGAACAATTGTGATGAATGATCTTCTCATTTTCGCCAAAATCAGAAAAGTTTTTTTGAGCGATAGACAGTCCCTTTATTTTTACTGACCAGAATGGTGTGTAGCGGTACGTGCTCTTTTTTTGGCACATACGCGCAATAGGTACGGGAAAGCTTAGTAAGTTATAATGTTGTATGTAAACGGGTGGAAACGAAGCAGGTGATAGGGTAAAATCCTACCTAAGAGAAGCCCGGTGAGGTTTACGGCAGCTGTCATGTGACTCAGTCTTGCGCGACTTAAGACAAGCTGCACTAATGTTTTCTTCAGCAGATACCGTGAGGAAACATTCGAACATTGTTTGTTATGAGGTTGTTTTGCGAAAAATCTGTCGACCGATGCTTGAAATGCGTGTAACTGCACCAACGGAGAACGAGAAGTAGAGATGTCGAAAAAAAAGCAGATCATTGAGTCACCGGGAGGTGTCGACTTTCGACATGGCCTCGAAGTTACGGGCACCGAAACAGGCCGACGAAGTTTCTTTCGTGTTAGTTTATAGGTGGCGAAAATTTTCGAAGATGAACTCCTGTCACTATGATTAGAAGTAGATTAGTTTGCAAGCTTGGACGAGGCGCTGTAGGCATGTTTGTGACTTCGTAAAGGGTGGGCGTGGTGACACTGGATACGGCCCATGTCGCAACCACACCACGTGTAAATGAAGCGAGCTTGTCGCCTACTTTCCCGGAGCATGCGCATGCTAGGCGTTTCCCATGTGCTGCTGCTTGTTCTCGTTGCCTAGGTGGCCAATTACGGCCACCTACAGGAAAAATATTTCAGACATTAAATAGACCATAAATATTTAGTTGTCTTTTGTGGTTTTCCAATTTATGATGGTCCCTTTTCTTGAAGCATGGATAAGAAAGAAAGTGACCAAGTGAGCTTGGCTAGCACCACCACTAAGTGATAAGTCTCTAGCAACTTGCACAAAGCTAATGTGAATTTCTTTCTTTGTATTGTCGACATATTAAACATCAATGACACAGCGGTTGGTGTTTACCATAAAATACATTAATCTTCCATTGTCAGGGGTCTTCAAACAACCTTAAGCCAAAAGGCAGTGCCATTATCTGTGCACTCACCCGAAAGCATAACAAGCCTTAAAACGAGACACCTGAAACTCAAACAAGATCATACGGCCATCGTTGCGATAACAAAAAGGTTCATATGAGCAATGATTTCTTCCCAGTCTTTTGGATCCCAGCATGTATACTATCAGTTGATTATTTATGTCATGGAACGTATTTTTACATCATACGGACTTATGAGATCCCATCTTAACCTTCATTTGCACTGTAGCATCTCAATAGTTTGTCTATTTATTTTCTTCGAGTGAACTCAGCCCTATAAGACCCCTTTGAGGTTGACAGTATACAGAAATAAAATAGAATAAAGAATGGTGTCTTTGGCAGTCAATTTTCCGTACACAATCACATTATATAAGCTAGGCGTAATGAAAAAAATTACAGAAGTATTGGTGCAGAGTTCTCAGTGTCTACTCATTCTACCACTGAAACTGTTACTTTTTGATGAGGATGATGATGATGATGATGTTTGATGTTTTGTGGCGCCAGGGTCATTTCATTGCCAAAAAGCGCCAGTTCATGGTACCAGAGATATGGACAATGATTGTGATGAGTGGCTGTATAAGGGCCTTGAAATGTTTTGCGCTAAGAAGGGTAAAAACCAAGAAGTAATAAAATCATGACCATGCTGCGAAAAGTGTGTGGTGTTAATGGATGACAAAAAATTGTGACAATAAAAATAGTGGGCATGTCTGGCATTAGCACAAGTGCCTCGATCGTTGACACCCTTGTGTCCAAGGACCAAGAGGCAAATGCTTTTTTTTTTATACAGATAGGCTATGCATATGTTTTGTCTTTGGACATGAGAATCTACATTAGAACTGATGGACCTTCTTTAAAAGCTCAGGAAACTCCAATCATGTCTGCGGCATTCCGGAAGACAACACCACCACTCTCATCTAGGCAACTTGCACAGGAAAACAATTATTTGTACACAGCAGACTAAAATATGTGCTCAACATAATAAGAACAAATACCCTATCGAGGAATTGTTTCAGGAAGTGTGTGATATACGAAGAATTATCAGTCCGAAATTGTTTTTTTCATGAAAACAGCTGAGCTAATTCATTAAAAAACTAATCACACTTTGCCACATACCTTTTTCACTCACAATCGTTCTGAAAAGAACGACCTGTTTATGCGTCTTGGACGTGAAGAACAGAAAAACAGCGTTATTCTTGATAGCTACAATAGATTGTGCAAGTTCTACATGTTCCATGTTTTTACACAGAGCCACCGCCTTGCTTTTCGCTCTTGTTTCACTGGATATTATCTTGAGGTTCCTATTGACT
This sequence comes from Rhipicephalus microplus, assembly GCF_043290135.1. Lineage (NCBI taxonomy): Eukaryota > Metazoa > Arthropoda > Arachnida > Ixodida > Ixodidae > Rhipicephalus > Rhipicephalus microplus. The sequence goes on along the minus strand of NC_134710.1, from coordinate 350,630,132 downwards.
GCTCGTCGTGCCTTGATACTATATGAATCTCTCTTTTTGCCACAAAGCCACTGCATTGAAGCTCTAACAATTTTTTTTCGCTTGTAAAATGACACAACAGCTGCGATAGGATTTGTGTGACATAAAATGGAAGTTTTTTTCTGGTTCTTGCTAATGCTTTTGCACCTTTCTATAACCAACAATCTTTTACTTCAACATCAGCTTTTCTGGCAACACATCGGTGCAATGCCAGTAATTCGCGAGCAGGCAAAGAGCTGGGGCTAAATTTTAGAGCTTTGATGGTTACACAGTTTATTATTTCTGGAATGGGATTATCTTCTAGCGCAACGAGGCCTTTTCGGTCATTACCAGGAGGCCTTGGGGAATAAACAGCATGCGAAAATGTTCGCATTCCAGAAAATCTACGCCTTGTACTCAACAAAAATTCGAAATTTAGCTACAAGTTGTCTATGATAGGTCACAAATTTCTTATTATGAACCAGTAGGTTGTTGAATGAACCTCTGTGAACGTTAGGGTCCACTTCATACAAAAGTGCATAAAAGTTCAATAACCGGGGAAGATTAATCAATTTTACATCACAGATTTTATGGCAGCTGTTGTAGTGTCATGTACAATAATTTCTGGTGCTTTAAGTGGTGAAAAGCGTTCGCTTTGTGGCAATGGATGCAGATTGGTAAAATTTCAAGGCAAAATAGGAAGTCTTAGAGAACTTCTTCGAGGTAAAAGCCAGCAAACAAGAGAAGTGTATTGTGGTTGCCCTGTGTAAAAATGTGAGCTTGTGAAACTTGATGATGTTTGTTGTTTTGTAACACAAGTACCATTTCTTGGCTGAAGAGCGCCAGTTCATCTTTCTAGAGATATGGACAAGGATTGTGATAAGCGGCTGTATAAGGGCCATAAAAGTCCTCGTGCTATGGCGGGTAAAAACATAGAATTAATAAAATTATGACCATGCTGTAAAAAGTGTGTGGTGTTAATAGATGACAAAAGTTTGTGATAGTAAAAAGCGATGGTGGACACGTATGACATTAGCACAAGTGCCTCACTCGTTCACATCCTTGCGTCCAAGGGCTGTGAAGCAAGTGCTTTGTTGAGTGTAGCCAAAGCAGCGGAGACCTCTCTGGAGAAGTCGTGTTACGGATCGCCCGGGTATATGATAATAAACTTATGAATTTCTTTTAAAAAGCTAACAAAAATCTATAAGTAAAAAGTGGTTCCCTACCGACGAACATTGCAGGGTGGAGTGGTATCTGTTGTCGGTAGGGTAACGCAAAGTGTTGTCTTCGGAGCGTGTCTAATTCTTTACACTGGATTTGAATGGGAAGTACGGTGAGGGCTTCTTCACATCTATCACACAAAGGTGGATCGCCCCCAGACAAAATAAATGAGTGTGTTGTGTGTGTATGTTCTGTTCTTAACCTTGTAAAGATAACTTCTGTGTGGCGTGATTTTGATACTGGTGGCCAATGACCAAGTTGCTGCTTGATGGCATGCAATTTAATACCTGTGCGCGCGCGTGTGTGTGTTTACTGTGCTCTACCAGTATACCCTGAGCCTTCGTTTCAGAAAAGGTTTCAAGTCGAGTGCAGAAACTTGTATCAATCTATTGGAAGCAGTTTTATTGGTGGATGCAGCAAGCTGGTGCTCCAGAGCATTGCCTTGTATTTCGTGGTGTCCTGGCACCCACCAGACTACAACATGCTGCTTAGATGAGTAGACTGTGCAAAAGAGCGAATAAAGGGAGACAAGGACAGGGTTCTTGCGCTTTTTAAGAGTTTCAGGGCTTTTACTACGCTGAGGGAATCTGTATGTATTATTGCCTTTGTTGTTTTATTTGTTTAATGTGTTTGACGACTGCGAGTATCGCATAAGCTTCGCTGGTGAAAATGCTTGCGACATAGTCCCGAACGCCGGCTTCCGAAAAGAATGGGTCGACGGCTAGGTACGAGACAGAAGTTTCGGACTTGGAAGCATCCGGGAAGAACTCAGGACATGTGTATTTCTGTTATAGTTCTAGGAGGTATGTCTGGATATGTGCAATTGATGTATGATTCGTAACCTCCAAGAAAGACACGTCGCATTCTATTGCCTGCCATTGCCACGGTGGCAGGTACACTGCAGGGAGCCATCAAACGGTGTTCAAGTGACACCCCGGTTTTCTTCGCTAGGCCCCTCATACAGAGTAAGTAGGGCTGTCTCCTAGAAGGCCATTTCTCAAACACAGCAAGGCTTGACATGGAATTATTACGGAATGTGATGGGTGATCCTTGTCTGCCTTTACATTAAGATAATATATAAAAGACATGTAATTTCTCCGTAGGTGGAGTGACCATTCATTCAATTCCACATACAGGCTTTTCTTGGGGCTAGTGCAAAAAGCACCCGTGGAGAGACAGATGCCTAGATGATAAACAGGGTCAAGCATTTTAAGGGCAGGAGGTGTCGCAGACTGATATGCTAGGTGGGTACGTACGAGGTTTTTTTTACGAATTCTTTAAGCACTTCTTGTCGCTTCCCCACGCAGTGCGAGACAACACTTTTAAACGCTCATAGTTTTTATGCACTTGTTTTTAATTATTTGATGTATGGTATGAAAGTTATTTGGTGTTCAGGGTTAGGCCTAAGCATTTGTGTTCGGTATTAACGGAAAGACGTTGACCATGCAGTTGAATATCGGGTTCGGGATAAGTGCCTCTCTTTCCAGACAACAAGACACACGTGCTTCTCTGTGCATTCAGGCGGAACCTGTTTTCGTCAGCCTAATTGGAGACTTTGTTCAAACCAAGCTGAACCTGGTGCTCACACATGCGCAGATTGCAAGATCTAAAGACAAGCTGGACGTCATCAACATATGTACAATAAAACATATTGCGAGAGATGGACAAGAGCAAAGAATTCATTTTGACGAAAAAAATATGCAACTAAGTACCCCACCTTACGGCACGCCTGTTTCTTGGACAAATGTTCGGGAGAGAATGCTGCCTACTTGAACTCTGAATGTCCGGTTTGACAGGTGACTTTCGATTACAGTTAGCATTCTGCCACGCAAACCAAGGTGGGACAGGTCTCCTAATGTTTTCGATACCAAGGAACACAGAAAGAAAGCATTGCTTATTAACGAAAGCGTTTTTGATCTGTGCCTCGATACGAACAAGGTGGTCAGTGGTGGATCTACTCTCCCGAAACCCACACTAAAATGCGTCCAGCAAATTGTTAGTTTCAAGGAAATGTACACAAACACTAACCATGCAGTCGGCATGGTGAGTGTTTGGCAGTTTATCGTTTCGTCGGCAGTTAATCATTTTATTTCGAGAAGTTTGCATAAGCAGCTTGTAAGCGCAATAGGTGTATAACTCGAAACAAGAAAAGGTTCCTTGCCCTGTATCAAAACGGGAATAAAGATAGCCTCTTTTCAGGAAGTAGGGATAGCGCCAGAGAACCAGATAGCATTGTACAAAGAAATTGAGGTTTTTTTGCTTTCGATTTGTAGCTTTTTCAAATTTCGTAAACCACACGGTCAGAACCTGGAGCGGAATCACTGCAGGAGTTCAGTGATGTTTGGAGATCAGCTAAGCTGAAAGCTTGGTTGTACGCCTCGTATCTCTTACACTTTTGTTCGAGTTTTGCTTCTCTATTTTTTCTGTAGTTTTGGAAAGCGTTAGCATAGTGCGAGGAGCTGGACACACGCTCGAAGCGTGCACCGAGGAAGTTCGCCTGATCTTCTAAGGTGTCACCCTGTGTGTTTACATGTGGGAGTTGGTGTGCTTGTCTTCCTGCTACCCTACCAACCATGTTCCACACTTTTGCCTCCTGTGTATATGAATTGATCTCTGATAAAAACTTCTGCTAGCTTTCTCTTCTGACCTCCTTACCCATTCTCCTGGCCTGAAACTTCATTTTCTTAAAGATGTGAAGATTTTCGGCTGTCGGTGAGTTCCGAAGCAACCTCCATGCATTGTTTTACTGCTTGCGCACATTTCGGTACCCAGAGTTCCACCATGGCACACGTCGTTTTCCAGGGTGTCTATTCGTGTGTGGGATGCATTTGGTGCTGCATCAATCAGAAATGCTGTGAAGTAGATGACAGCCTCATCAATGCTTAAAATGCATATGTCACGCCAATTAAAATGAGTGATCGTATAAAACTGTTCCCTGTCGGCCTTGCTTAAGAGCCATTTGGGAACCTGTGGCGGGCATTCAGTTGATGTTGGTGTGCTCAAAACTACGGGCAATCGGTCCCTTCAGTAGATATTAGTGATGAGTTTCCAGTGAAGTAGAGGTACAAGCGATGGAGGTACTATGCTTAGGTCTATAGAGAAAAGGGTATTCTTAGCGAGGTCATAATAGGTTTGTTCTTTTCGATTCAGGAGGGAGGCGCTGACAGAGAGCAAAAACTGTTCAAGCAGTCGACCTCGGGCGTTACAACGAGAGTCGCCCCATAGCCTGCTATGTACATTCAAGTCTCCAAGGAGAACAAAAAGCTCCGGAAGTTCATCGATTAGAGACTGGAAGTCGTGTTTTTGTACGTGATAGTTAGGAGGTACGTAAAGAGTGCAAAATGTGATCAGTTTGTCGAAAAGCACAGCTCGAATAGCCATATTGTCTCAAGATGTGTTCGGAGTTGTAAGTTTGTGCATGCAATCTTTTGATTCACGATAATGGGAACACCTCCGGATGATGTCAAGGCATCACCACGGTCCTTTCGGAAAATAACGTACTTACGGGGGAAGTTGGTGTGTTTTGAATTAGGGCGTGTTTGTTGGGCACACAGCACTTTTGGTGAGTGTTTGTGTAAAAGTTCTTGGACGTCGTCAAGGTTTCTGAGAAGGCCCCTGACATTCTATTGTATAATTTGAGTGTTCATGGTGAAAGAAAAGTAAAGTAGTGCTGGGTGTACAAAAGTTAGTGGCTGTTAGGTTGGGGAGTTTGAATTCAAGTAACAGGGCTGTCATCAGGCCCTGTTATGAGCTTTTTAGTTCTCTTGGCGCGCTTCAGAGAGCCGCGCCACTCTTTCCACACCAGAGATGCCACCGTATACATTGCCTCAGAGGCACTTGATGCCCGCATATGCGAGCTGGTTGTTCGAAGTTTGGGCCTCGCCTGGTGAGGGGAGGCCTTGAGACCCCATGACGCTGGAGTCTCTGCTTACTATTCATTGGTAGGCGGCTTAGATTCAACTACTGCCGCCTTGGAGGCAGGCGCCACAGCCGATGGCTCGCTCTGCGCAGGCCGAAGCAGTGGCGAGGGCTGGTGCGATGCTGCCGCCTGACGCGCCGCATCAGCATATGTGAGGCGATAAAACGGCGAGACTCTTCTTCTTGCTTCTTTAACTGTAATATTTTCTTTATTATTTATGTGATGATCTCTTTTTCTTTTTTCGAAAAGGACAGGGCTTTGAGTAAGCGGCATGATTTTTTGCACAGTTCACACAATGCGCCGGTGCTTCACAGTTGTCAGACGCGTGGCCCACGACTCCACACAGAGCACAAATTTTCCGGCCACGACAGCTTTGCGAGCCGTGGCCATATCTCGACATTGGAAGCGACGGCGGGGGTTAGGCACATACTGCCTCACTGAAGTCTTTGTATACCCGGTTCGAATGGTTTCGGCTTGAAGAAAAGGTTAGTATTAGGTGTTTGGTTGGTGTTTCCTGTTTTTCTCTTCCTAATACGTTGTACGTTGGTCACGTTCTGGCTCTTCCATCCTTCCAAAAGTTCAGCTTCGGTCAGGTCAAGCAAATCTGCGTCCGATACTACCCCGCGAGCCGAATTCATAGACCCTTGTGGTGTATTACTGATTGGTGTGTCACCAAAGGTTGTAAGAGAGGTCAGCTTTTCCAATCGGTCTTTGTCTCAGTCTTTGTCTCATATCTCAAGAAGCAGATCTCCGCTGGCCATTTTTGTATCCTTGTAGACGGCACCGAGACTTTTGGTTAAGCGCCTAGCCACTACGAAAGGGGATAGAGTTCTGACTTGTTAGTTTTCTCGCAGTGCAAAACATAGAAGTGAGGAAGGATTTGTTTTGGCCGGTAGGAAAAATTGGTGTTTTCGGTGTGTACCCGCTTTGAGGAGGCACGATTACTAAGCAAAGAAAATGCTTTATGCATGCTAATTGCATGTTGTTCAGCAGCGTTGGCGGCCACCAACCACGGAGCCCAATGAGGGGACGCTGCAAGCTTGCAGATTCTGAAAGCTTGCAGACGTCCGCCGTACAACACTGCTATAACCCAATGCGCCTACTCCAAAGTAGTCTATTTGCACAGGGTAACCCTAGCCGCCAGACAGTTTGGAAGTAAACAGAAGAGAGGGGAAGACCGCACAGATAAAAAATGAGAGATAAAGACGAAGATGTCGACAAAGAGATATGAAAAGGCGACTGGCAATTTCCTCTGGGTGGGTCAGCCCGGGGGTGGCATCTACGTGAAGGCACGGCCATAGGGGTGTGTTGCCTGTGCTGGGGGGCCTTAAAGGTCCAATCACCCAGCGTCAGCTCAACCCCCCGGATCCCCTTTTCCCCAGACACAGCAAGGACACGAACGGCCAGGTGTGGGAGAGAGTCAAAATTCCACTGTTACACGGGTCCATGGTGTTTCTACGCACCAAACGCCCACTTCCGCAGACGCCCCTGCGGGAAGCTTGTGAAGTTTTCACTCTTTATTGCAGCTAGGAATAACAGTGCTTTTGTGTGTGCTTCATGGTCAAGATGCGCAGGTGAAATGTTTTGTTTACGACAATTGTAAGTGAAATAAGTACGTGGCAGAATGGGCTTAAACAGTTTTTATTAAAACAGCGAAGCTCAGTTGCCATAAAAGACCAGTTTATGACTGAAATCCCCCCCACCTGTCACCCACTTCAATGGACTTTTTCGCTTGATCTGAGTTGACGTTGAGGGCCTACTTTATTTTGTCCCGTACAGTGAATTGTTTTTCTGTGTAAGAAGCAGCATAGCCGAGAGTGGAGGTGTTGCCTTCTTAAGTGCAGCTGCCATGGTGCTGAAGCTGTTGTGACTATTCTCAAGTTCTTTGTGACAGTCACCTCCATCAGTATTATTTGACATTTTTTTTCTCCAAAGACTAAGCATTTGCATAAGCTATTGTGTCACTCTTGTGTTTTGCAATTTGTTCTCATGTTCTATTACCATGCTTTGCACAAACATTTTATCGGCGGAGGTATTGAAAGATTTTAGATATGCTGATGATCTCTTTCATTATATGAAAGCAACTAACCACTGCTACATATGAGCCCATTACTGACAATCTTTTTGTGCATTTTGCCAACTCAGAAGTTAGTGCTGTTTGCACATGCGTTCACAGTTTGTAACTCTTTGGGAATTTCTGGATTTGAACATTACCCTGTAGAACTGCCACACCTGCTGGCTTTACTCACCAAGGTCAGCAAAAGGATCGCTGCCGTGTGACTTGTCTATAAAGAACATTAAAGCCAACAAGTCGTTGTTGATTGTTCAAATGGCGGTCCAGAAAACTTGTAGTGTTGCTTTTCTTCCAAGGAAGTGCCCATTTTAAAAACAAATTATGCTTTAGTGATCCGCAGTTGGTTAGCGCACTTCAATTTACCCGCCTCAAAATGCAGGCCAACCGGACCGTCTCAAGTCCCTGTTGCCGTGCACAACGTTGTCCGGCTTTACTGCGCTAGTAGGAGCAGACCTTAAGCAGCGGGAGCTACAGCCGCAACAACGATCATTAATCAAATTTCTGCCAGCCCCTTCAACATTGAAGACGCTTTTCTTTCAACTGTGCCCCACTAGATGGCACCACCTGTGCCGTGTAACAATACGAAGATTAAATTTTTGAACCACTCGCGTCTTTACCCATAGTAATGTCCGGCGGTTATTTTTTCCGTGGATCAAACAAAAACGAACAACCAGCATTTTATTGGTTCTCTTGATGCACGAAAGGTCCTTCATTTAGTACAGTTACATCGATGGCTGGTGATAAATTTTAGTCCGTTCATCTGATGTCACCGGTGTCATTTGAAAATGTCCTACTGTGGCGCTTGTGTTTTTGTGCATATATCTTAATTTCTCCGTAAGTAGAGTGCTGTTGTTGTTGCTATGGTCGTTTTAGATGTTGTGATACATTGAGCTATCAATCTGACGTAAATTGTTATTTTGAATTCAGTGTCCCTTTAAGTCTGCTATAGCAAGGTCATGCACAAACGACATATGCAGAAGTCTTTTCAAAACCATTTGGATCAGTTGTGCATAGCTGCTTTTCCTCTCATGCACAGCAGCCCCGCCGCGGTGGTCTAGTGGCTAAGGTACTCGGCTGCTAACCCGCAAGTCGCGGGTTCAAATCCCGGCTGTGGCGGCTGCATTTCCAATGGATGCGTTAATGTTGTAGGCCCGTGTGCTCAGATTTGGGTGCACGTTAAAAACCCCAGGTGATCGAAATTTCCGGAGCCCTACACTACGGCGTCTCTCATAATCATACGGTGGTTTTGGGACGTTAAACCCCACATATCTATCGATCTATCTCATGCTCAGCAGCAGTTGTGAACTGTGAAGCCTTAGCTTGGGCTCATTCGTTGTGGGTTGTACACAAGCTAAAAAACATTGCTAACAGACCTTGCTTGCAGATTGTTCTTTATAGAATGGTGAAGGAGTGGAAGCTGTTTGAACTTTGCCCACACTAGTATTATCTGATGGCAGCAACAAAAGTGTTTACCGCAAAAACATGCCATATTGTGCACAAAGTATGCCACTGGAGTTCATCAACCTATGCTATTCTGTGGCAAGACGCATCAGCCAGAAGGCATAGTTCGTAAATGAGCATGCATAGGAACTTGAAATTTTGTTAACATGTGAAAATGTGGCATATTTTCTGGTTCACTGCCATTCATGTAATAGTGAGTCACACCTGAATAAGATACAGATTTTTAGTAGAAGCAACGACACTACCACTCATGAATTCTTGACAGCATCCCACTAAAAGCACAGTGTTTCTTGTGTATTATTGTTACTTCAATGTCTCTCTCGCAGGCAGAGAGCAAGTTCTTGATCACAGGTTGCTATTAGGTTGGTATGTACTCGACCTTGCTGCATATGTGTGTGCCTATGTGATGAATAAACAGTGCGAAGTCTGTGGCCCCCTTAACCACTTCCTTCATTATTGTTCATAAAAAAAGAGCCACATTATTGTGGCTTGCACACATTCAATAAATGCAGTTTTATGAAAGTGTAGAAGTGTAAAAACGTGTGGTGGTAGGGGCCTGGTATATTGAATAGTAGTGGAAGGGCTTGTGTGAGCCAGCTGTGAGTGAACATGAGTAAAAAAATCATGTCCTGAACTGTTTTTTTCGCATTAAGCCCCTAGTGTGCTAAATCAATAAGTGTTACCTTGAAGGTACTTGTGTCCACTTTCTTTTCCACTACTATTTGTCTTTTTATTTATTGACATTTACATTGATACCACTTCCCTGTTTTGTCTGTGTTTGCATGCCAGAGAAAAATACCAGTGCGCCTGTAGGGCTCGGTTTACCCATACCAGTTCTGATGTCGCAAACCTAAATTAGCATTTATGCTTACTTTAAAAGCAATTTCAAATATCTTGGCTAAATGGCTAACTTCTGGCACTGAAAATTATTCAGAAGTGTTTCAAGATTCAATTTTTGTATAAGAGATTCCTTAAGCTTTGTTTAAACTGATTGCAACTAATTTTTTATGTTATTGCTGCATTTTTCAGCGAAAGTGGTTGATTTGTTTTTATTCTGTTTTGTTATGGAATGCCTGAAAATTTACTTCAAGCACGCAACACGGGGCCAGCTTGCCGCTTCAAAAAACTGCTTCGTTCCCATCTACACGCTCCTAACAAGTTACTTTATGATGCAAGCCAGCAGGGTGTATATGTTAGGCACCACAGCAGAAGGAGCAAATAAACACAAGTCTTTTTTGCAAGAAACATAATTCATTTTGGGCTGCAGTAACATGTGATTGCATGTCTGGCCACATATATAACCAGACAAGAAAGCTTGTTAAGATCAGTGGTAGGAGGTAATCTGTAGTGAGCTTGTGAAGTGCAATGAAATCAATCAGTTAATAAAATCATGAACCTGGCTTCTAACATTTATCATTATCTACCAGCCCAACCCTAGCATACACCCAGGATCATCCACCTGTCATCTACCCACCACTCTCATCTTCCTCCACCTTCACCATCCACGCACTGTCTGTCCGTTATCCGTCCACCGCCCTGCCATCTGCCCACCATCCTCATCGTCTGTCATTTGTCCATCACTCCCACCATCCACCATCTGTCCATCATTACCCATTACCGTAACCCACCAATATAGTGGGTCTCAATATGCGCACCATCTGCCCACTCCTCCCACGACCCACCATCTCTCCCATTCTGCCCTTCATCTGTCCACCACTCCAACCGTCCACCATCTGCCCACCTTCCGTCCTTCATTACCATAATGCACCAAGATGGTGGCTGGTGGGCCCCATCATGCCCACAATGGGGAAATTTTTGATAGGAAAGGGAGCCCGGTATCACACTCAGATATTACGCAAAGTGCTCTTCATGAACTTCTAAGAGCTAAATATCTCCAGGATATTTTGAAACATATTTGAAACACCAAACTGAATTCGTTTGCCTAAACACTTGTCATATATGTTAATATCGTAACCAATAAGACAAACACACAAGACAAAACTTGGTATTATGACTTCCAGCGCACACCGTCAATATCGGACGCCTGCCTACCTGCAGGTTCGCTACAGCCCCAAGACTGGCACCCGTGCTCACGGGAGTGTACGTCTGTAGCTACTTTGGTTCTGGCGTCCTGTCAGGGTGTACTAGCAGCAATGCATTTCTGTAACAACTTGCCACAAAGACGAATTATTTAAAAGGTAATGGAGTGGCACGTAGCCGGCATCGCTAGTAAAGTTTTAAAAAACGTTGTGATAAAAAACAAACAAAACTTGAGATTATGTGCGAGAGTGTCTGAGTGACACTGTAGACCCGATTTTTGCATTACACATATAAGAAGCACATGTAAGATGCTGACATAAAATCTAGTAAAATCAACTGCTGCAAGATGAAATGTAAGAGCTTGGGTATAATTTCCCAACGCATTATCAACGCAAACAGGACCGATAACGACAACCAGTGCCCGCTATACTCGCCTCGTATGAATACACGAGGCAACAAGAAATAGAATTTCGCCGCATGAACTTTAACGACAGCGTCGATGGAGTAGCTTTGGAATAACCGCAACGAAGTTTCAGTATTCTTTGAAAACAGGGCCGTGTCTGGTCACTCTAACTTCCTTCTTCTTTCTGCCCACAGCGTTGTTGACTTGAGTGGGCTATGAGTACGATCCCGTGTAACAGTGCTAGCGAAGCAGACTTTTTCGAAGTGCTTAGTACAGTGACTAGAGTGCTTTCCCACAAACAGGCGCCGACGAGCGTTCGATACGTCTGACGGAAATAGGAAAGAGGTTGTACGTATATCTAGTCTAAGCATGAGCAAAGTCTCGGGGGCATCAATTTGTTCAAAAACACGATTCGGGCCACCACTTAAAGATGTTCGAAGTTTTAGGCTACAAGCTTGCAACTTTGTATTTCTGTGATTTCTCACTAAAACACAATAGAGAAGTTAAGGGTGATATCTCAACGCTGTCCGGTGTGTTGGTGGTGGTTACTGAGTCACCAAAGAACTTCTTGATGTGCCCTGAATTGCTTTAATGCGGTGACACTTTGTGTGGATATAAAGAGGCAGGTGTATGTCGCTTGAAGCTGAGAAAATTATCCGATATACCTTAGGCACGAGGGAGTTACGAGAAAACAGTAGTTCCACAAATCGACAGGTCTATTTTTTCCGCTTCATATCACCGGTCAGTACTATGAGTAATGTGACCTGGTCCCGACTATGTATGCGCTCCTCGGGGCCAGCGCATTGGTCCCAGCCTATCTATATTCATACGTCAATATCTTGTGACCAAATCATGGTCACCATAAAATCAATCTTGAATTCGTAATGATTCACTCAAACCTAATTTTCTGACTAGGAATGCACTTTTTATGTCGGTTAAATGCTCAACTATCTTGCACCAATAAATTGGTCACGTAAGAAACATGAAAGAACAGAAAAAGAGCAACGTGAAAGAGGGACCTGGGCTGTCACTGATTCTAAATTAAAGTCAAAAGTACCTAAGAAGCCCTAGAAAGTTACTAATTTCTCTGTGTACTCAATTTTTTTTCTTTTGGTGTTGCTTTGTTTGACTATAAAATCAGGAACGTCTTCATGACCCTCTGTGTATTCCTAGGTAATTAGGGAGGCTACATGAAAGATTACTTATTTAAATAATCATAATCAATTCTTCATTGAATCGGAAAATTGCCCATATGGTAAAACAAACACTTCTAGTGCTAAACTTCTCATCTTTTATTTACTATATTTATTTCGTCTTACTCTAACCATAATTACGTCTTTCCTCTCTAAAACTGTTAATACTTTTGCTAAAGCTCTCGCTTTCCTATTACTTGTTTCATGTACGTTATCCGCCAGCTTCCTTCATAATCCTACGTAGCGGGTAAGAGCCAGTAGTCAAAAAGCAAGAAAGCGAATCAGGAGGGCTCAATCGGTCCTACCAAGGATGTTTGCACAATATATAGACGCCATGGCTAGAAATGAAATAATGCATTAAGAGTGTTTGGATGTGGAGTAAAGCAATAAAGTAGGGGAAGTCGACTTTAAGTCGAATAGTGTTACATGTGACTGCTTCAGCGTTTCAACTAAACACGTGTGATAACCACTGTAGACACAATCGGGAAACGCGGCATGGACTGTGCTACTCTGCCCTAATACCAAAACCACAGATGTACTCCGTCGTCTTTTATGAAAGGGAACACGGGAGCGTGTGGCCGGCACTCTGCGGCACCCGCCTACAGCGGCATCAACAGACGGCGATAGAAAGCACGTTCGCTTTGGGCGTCATCTATCGGCAAACAATATAACTAGTCATGGCTGATCTCGAGGCGCGCGCTTGGAAGTGCGCTTCCAAACTGGCCTGACCAGCCGGGTCTGGTTATTTGTGCCACGTGTCTTCTGCGCACCGCGTGTTTGCAGCAGGCGATGCTCTACATGCATCGCCGGTTGTGCTATCAGAGTGAGAGAGTAATCCAGCAGCGCCTGTCTACCGGCCGTGAGTTGTTATTTTGTTCACCGAGAGATTACGCCAAAAGCAAACGCGTTTTCTTTTGCTGTGGGTTGATGGCGCAGTAGGTGGCCGCCACCAGGCGCCGGCCACGTGTTCCCGTGTTCCATTGTGTAAAGAACAATAGAGCACATCTTAGATCGTCCCCTGTCTACGACTCCTAAGCTTTGTGACTGCTCAGCAATATGTTTGTAATATGGAGCCCGCAGTTGCAGTCGACAACGAACTGAATGGACCGAATGAACGAGGTACTACAAGAAAAGATAAAGGCAACGACGAAGAACACACGATGGGGCCTCACTCCGAATTAAAATCATATAACTAAGAAAACAACGCCATATAGTAGGACAAACTTATGAATCCATGTCAATTAACCAAATCGTCAATCCGACTGAACATTATCTCAAATGAATATTACAAAGTTGTCTTTCTTTTTTATGTGTTCCTTGTGATGAAGTTTGTTTTTCAGCACTTCATCTACGCGCGGAAATATATACAAAGGCAGCCATATTTTATCTCACCGCTCTATGTAGAATCTTACGTACTTCTAGCATTGCTGTACAGCTTTTTACACTAAAAGCCATAGATGAGGTTCCCAAATATGTTCGGCCTGGTTTGTTTGATAATTTGTTGTCCATTACACACGTACACTTTATCAAAGAATGGGGAATTGCTAAAACAATATATACAAGAAAAATGATATCAAACCCATGAGAACACAGGCATAAAAATTGTGTGCCAAATACCATTCGCTGCGTAAAACACCTCATGCAAAGCAGTTGGAAAATGTCTCACAAATTTTTCATTTTAAGTGAAACCTTACATCAAAGGTCGACGTCATTGCGTCAATTTATACGTCAAGTGCACACCGCGGGCTTGTCAGGCATGTCGACTACGCTGACACGTGAAGGGTAGCCCCTGATAAGGCGTAACGTTCACACTCTCGTTAGAGCACAGATGTCAGTTTTACCGCAGCGAACTCCATGCGCTATGGAGCGATGATGTCTACATGATATGTTGCGGTTGTCGGCTTATAATTGAGCAACACTTCATTATAGCTTGCGCAGTCACTGTTTATCTCATTGAAATAAAACTCGTAGCCAACATTGCAACAATGACTAGAGTTGCTGAGACATGACAACTGTGCCACTGTGCTCAAACTTTGAATTATGATAACCGTGAGAACATTTGCCCATATAGATAGGTCTGAATAAATCTTTTGTTATGAATATATAAGTCCAAACACCTATTACATATCAATATAACAAAAAATGTTTGCACGCTTGAAGGATAAAACGTTAGAAATTATATACGAGCTCTAAGCACAGAAGATTAATTGCGATGTTGATGATGTTTATGACAATGATGTTGGTATATGGGTTTTAACGGTGCAATGAAAGGGTCATACTTAGACAACGACCGCCATAGAAAATGTTTATAAAATGGCAAGGGTGCATGATTTTATGTAAAGGGTGCAGGATATGAACTATGATAATGTTTCATGGCTGTAAAGAGGCCTAAACTTCCGCACCCAAGGGTGGGTTAAAACATAGAACCATTTAAAATGATGGAGGGACATGAAATATGTGTAGCGGAAGTAAACGACAGTGTTCTTGGTGATGAAACTACATTGAGAAAATGATATTAGCACGACTGCCTCGTCAATGCATGTCCTTGAGCCCAAGGGCAGCGAGGCAGGTGCTGTCTTTAATGGAACCACCGCAGCCTCGACCGTTGTACAGAGTTCGTGCTAGGGATCACCTTGAAATATGCAGTGAAAGCGATCTACATCTTTTAAAAACATGAACAGCAATTGAAGCTTAAAAAGAGGATCTCTACCGATGAACATGACTGAATGTAATGAGAGTTGCTGTCGGTAGGGTACTAAAAAATGGCTTTTTCTTAGAGAGTCTAACTCAATGCACTGAACAAGTATTTGAAAAACCGTAAGCGGTTCCCCACATCTCTCACAGATGGGTTGCTCGCCGCTAGTTGACATATATGCATGTGTGCTGTGTGTGTGTCCTATTTGTAATCTGGTGAGCATTACTTTCCTGTAGCGTGATTTGAGTACCAGTGGCCAATTTCAAGTTATCGGTTGTATGGCTTGTAATTTGTTTTGTGTTTGTCTATCCCATAGCCGCTGCCAATATGACCTGAGCTTCTATCGAAAGAAAGGCTTCAGGTCAAGTGCAGGGACAGCTATGGATGTATTGGTAGCAGCGTTGTTTTGGGCAGAGGCAGCCAAGTGGTCCGCTAATTCATTCCCTCCTATCTCGCGGTGTCCTGGCACCCAGCACACTATGACATGCTGTTTGAGTGCGTATACTGTGCATAGGAGTGAGTAAAGAGATACGAGAACGAAATTTTTGTGTTTTTTCAGGGTTTTGAGAGCTTTTCCCACGCTTAGGGAATCAGCGTATATCACTGCGCGTTGTAGTTTTATTTGTTTGATGTGTTTGACAGCCGCAGGTAACGCATGAGCTTCTTCAGTAAAGATGCGTGTGTTAGGATGAAGAGTACCGGCATCTGAAAAGGATGGGCCAACTACAGCGTACGAGACAAAAGTGTCCGTTTTTGAAGCATCGGTGTAGAATTCGGGACAACTGTATTTGTGTTGAAGTTCATGAAAGTATGTGCGGATGTGTGCAACAGGTGCATGCTTTGTGAGTTCCGTAAAAGATATATCACAGTCTATAAGCTGCCACTGCCACGGCGGTATATATGCAGCAGGAGCCGTCAAACAGTGTTCCAGAAGTGGCACATCAGTTTCCTCAGCAAGCCCTCTCGCACGAAGTAAGTAGGGCTGCCTCATTAAAGGACGGCTGTAGAACAAGGCAGAATAAGACCGACCGTTGATTTTGCAATGAGAGCGGTGTTCTTTGTCTGCGTTCACCTTGAGGTAGTACGTGAAAGATGTGTAACATCTCTGTGTGTGGAATGACCACTCATTTGATTCCACATACAGGCTTTCCACAGGGCTAGTGCGGAAAGCACCCGTAAAAAAGCAAATGCCCAAATGGTGCACGGGGTCCAGCATATTAAAAGCACTTGGAGTCGCGAACTGATAAACAACGGCCCCATAGTCTAAGAGGGTGCGAATTAGGCTTTTATACAAACTCATGAGACATCGCCTGTCACTACCCTATGTGACATGTGACAATACATATAGGATATTGATGGTTTTAAGACATTTTGTTTTTAAATACTTGATGTGCGGTATGAAAGTCAACTTGTTGTCTAAGGTTAGACCTAAGAATTTATGCTCGGCTTTGACAGACAGACGTTGCCCGTTCAGTGAAATGTCAGGATCTGTGTTCATGCCTCTCTTTCAGGAGAACAAGACACATGTGCTTTTTTGTGGGTGAAGTCGGAATCAGTTTTCCTCTGCCCATTTGGAGACCTTGTTGGAGACCTCTGCCCACTTGGAGACCTCGCCACGGCAACCAGCGCATAGTGCAAGCTCACTACGATTACCGTGTCTCGAAATATACCACCTAGTGTGCTGAGCGCGCACATTTCGTACGAGAGTGGGTGGCTGCGCATATGATGACTGCACTCAGATGCCACAAGCGGCGCTGCGTGTTGAGAGAGTGCACTAACGCGCAAAATTCCTCTCATCCTGTTGCTGACGGGGCCTCGCCACGTTTAAAATCAGTGTGTGACAGCTGCCATCTGATTTACTGTGAAGTTAGACGGCGCCTTATGTACAGTGCAACACCCTGAGATGGTAAAAGCTACGTGGCAATGCAAAGAAAGGACGTGTATTGTGCCGCTGTGTCAAAGAAGTTATCGGTCGAACAAGGAAAAGGTGTCTCGTTCCCCGCACTAACGGATCCAGCACGGTTTCTTGAATGAAAAAGTAGGATCAAGAGGGCAGACAGAAGGCTCAATCCGAAGGCTGTCGCGTGAGAAAAGCATTCTGAGAGTGACTCCACCGAACTATCTTTTCGGATTAAGGTGAACGGTTTCAGGAATGAAATCGCCGTTAGGCAAAATTCGAAATATTTATATTTATCTACAAAATTGATAATACCCTTTCCAATTTCTTTCACACAGTTTTTCTGCCATGTAAACGTCGGACTCCCTTTCCAACAACTTGTTGAGTATCATATGTGGCAAGTGTCAGATTAGGTGGTGGTGGTAGTGGTTGTAAGGAAGAGAAAAAAGGCACCTAATTTCTGTCCGCCTGAGTGGTGACATGGCGCAGTGCCTTATAAGGGTGGAGGGAAGGAGGAATAAAAGGAATAGAAGGAAATATATGAAGAAGTAGAGAGGCAACCCTATCGGAAAAAAACGAATGGTGGGCATGGTGTAAACCGCCACTCACCATTATAGTGGATTAATGTAGTGGGTGAATGGTGGGAACGCCCACCATGGCGCATAGTGAGATATGGTGGGTGCTGCAGTGCCGGCAACGCTTTAACGCGAAATGGCGTCAGAATCACCGTGATGAGCCGCCACAAAAATAAAAAGGGATTCTATAAAAACGGTATAAAAAAAACACCCGTACCGAAAAAAAAACGAGGTGCCACGGAGGATCGAACGTGCAACCTGCGGACTAACATTCCGAGACACTAACCACTGCGCCATACCAACTTTTACTCTTCAATGAATGAAATTATCATCAGTAAAGTACACAGAACATATTTCATCAGAAGTCAGGCAAACACATACAAGCGTCAAGAACGGGAAGCCACTCCGGAACGGGGTCAAAAGTCTCGACAACACTGCGCACTTGAGCAGCTGCTTCTCGGAAGACAGATTTCATCGACCGTGGTGGCTCGGCGTGTCTATCGATCATGCGACTTTACCATAATGAATAAAGTCCCAACAACATAAACAAGTCGTAAAGAGTACTATCAGTCAGACTCTCAGTTGACTATCAGTCAGTCAGACTATCAGTTGAACGGAAGGAACCTAATACCACGGGCTGTGATTGGAATTTCTTTTCTTAACGTTTTTTTTAGAATGCCCCAAAAATAATAAGCATCACGACAATGAATAAAAAAATGCTCTATAGTCTCAGGGTGGTTGCAGAGTCAACAATTCACTGTCCAAGGTACGTATATTGATTTTTCATTCAGCCACGTTTCACTGGCAGCGTGAAAGTGTGCAGTTTAGAGAAAAATGTTTTCGCTGAAGTAGATATACACATTCTACGTACACGAAATTATACATCGTGACCAGGCAGAAGCGAATATGGCTTTCGATAAACATATTCGGGGAAAAGGTTATTCACAAGGGCAGCGGTTAAATTTGTTCTGTCAATAGTATACAAATACTGTAAGGTAAGCCTCGCTTTTAAAAAAAAGTGACAGTATCAACAATTTCTTTTAGGAATCCCCGCAACGGCAAATTCTTAAGCAACGCTTGTTGTGACATGAATAAAAGGAAGGTGGTAACATGAACGGTTACGAAGAACCACTAATAGTAATGGGTGGCACAGATCCTTGAGGTAGAAAAATCGCAACACCAACTGTCACACGAACAAATGCACAAGGCCGAGGCCACCCTTTTCAAGTGGAAGAAAAAGATTGTCTCTTCTCATGGGTTCCCAGGAAGAGCTCCAAATAAAGCAGGCAAATATCCTATAAAAGGCTTTAGTGTGTACCCGAGAGCAATGCAACACCTGGAGAATATAAATAAGCTTCGATACAAGGAATATATTGCACGCTTTCGCTCTGGCAAAAATGGAAAGCTACCATCCGTGCCATACCAACATTAGGTTGGTTGTGTGTTAAATAGTTAGTTGTCATACAAATTCACGGTTCAGCTTCAGTTATTTTTGTCATGTACACGACATATACGAGATCTGCACCTGCTACTAAAAATTGCACATTTGTTAAACACAAGCAACTGCTGCCTGTGACTATTGCCACTGTGTTCATGGCACCAGTGCTATTTTTTTACAATTCACAACTGCAAGAAAAAAAACCAAGTCAACTGGGGAGCAGCAACAGTTTACCGGCGGGGTCTGCCAAGTTTATTATCCGTTTCGCGCTCGTTCAAAAGGGCGACATCTGCTCACGCTTTATGATGCTTCTAGGCTCATTCCATAGATACGCCCGCCTAATTTATTTGATTGAGTATTGGGATGGTTTTCGCGCAATGTAGATGGCGGTTGTGCCAGCTCAATGCTGTAGCTCTTTCGCTAAAACAACAACTACATAACGGCTTCGCCAAAACGAATGCAGTGTGCCGGAAACATTACGCTATCACATTGGTTCCCCAAGCATACGAATTGGCACGTCTGAGCTTTCGCACAAAAGCTAGAGAAGTGCCGGCGAGTGCGACCGGCGGCTGCCGGTGAGAAGAGACGCACGTTCTCTGGGAGTGCTTGAATCGCGTCGCACCGATGTTTGTTGCTTATTGAGAGGACACCATACAATATGAAAAATGATTCATTTAGGTTTATTGATGCCATGGCTGCGCTGTCATTCTTAATCGTCGAAATCGTGTATTCTGAAACCCGGAAGCACGGATAACACAATTGTACGGGCTCGGTCGGTAGGCCTAACCTTTGGTAGAAATCATGGTGGTAGAACATGTAGTGTACAGATCCCAGCTTGGTACACTATTTAAATTGCCCACCATTATACGCCCATCCATCATATGGTTACTGCTTCCCAGCATTATCACAATAGTGGGCAGAGCTTCTCAGCTTGGTACACCATATGGCCCACCATAATAAGCAGCACCCACCATATGCTTAGGGCTTCCCAGCATTATCGCAATAGTGGGCAGAGTGTCCTATTATTGCCCCCTATCTAGCCTCTGCTTTCCACCATCATTTCCACTTTACCCATCATCTGTACACCATACCACCCAGTATGTCCCGGCATATCCACCTTATTTTCCACTACGTCCCACCATATCCGTCATAATTTCCACCATGCCCACTATTATTTCCACTACGCCCACCATGTTTTCCAGCATCCACCATGGCAATTTTTCTGATAGGGAAGCGACGAAAAATTGAACGAGATAGTAAAGTGGGGATCTAGTCGAAACAGTGCAAGGGCGGGGCACCATAATACGAGAGCTGCACGGCGTCAGGAGACGGCGGAGGGCGAACCAGTCGGCGGGAGCTACGTTGGCGTCGAAGATCGTGAGGGCACGACCGTCCAGCTTGAAATACTCGGAGCAAATCAAATTATTCACTGGCATGTTAGCATTCTCTGTTTTCACTCAAATCCTAATAAAATGCAGGCTAAGCGGTAAAGGTTTTACGGCCTTCTGAGATAATTCTTGTTCTCAAGAAAAAAGCACATTTAAAAAAATAGCTCTGGTGGTTATACTGTCAATGGTTTTCAAAAACAATTTCTTTGCGTACTGCAACCAATTGGAGTATCTATCTATCGATCTATCTATCTATCTATCTATCTATCTATCTATCTATCTATCTATCTATCTATCTATCTATCTATCTATCTATCTATCTATCTGTCTATCTATCTATCTATCTATCTATCTATCTATCTATCTATCTATCTATCTGTCCATCCATCTGTCCGTCCATCTGTCCCTCCGTCCATCCGTCTGTTCGTCCGTCCATCCGTTAACCCGTCTGTCCATCGTCTGTTCGTCTGTTCATCCGTCCATCCATCCATCCATCCGTCCATCCATAAGTCTGTTAGTCCATCCATCCGCACATCCGTCCTCCATCTGTCCATCCATCTGTCTGTCCGTCTGTCCCTCCGTGTTCACCCGTCGGTCCATCCGTCCATCCGTCTGTTCGTCCGTCCATCCGTCTGTTCGTCCGTCCATCCGTCTGTTCGTCCATCTATCCGTCTTTGCGTCCATCCATCTGTCCGTCCGTCTTTCCGTCTGTACATCCCTCTATCCGTTCGTCCGCCCGTCCATCCATCTGTTTGTCTATCCGTCCATCCGGTTGTTCGTTCATCCATCCATCCGTCCATCCATCCATCTGTCCATTCATCCGTCCGTCTGTTCGTCCGTCCGTCTATCCGTTCGTCCGTCTGTCGGTCTATCTGTCTATCTATCTGTCTATATAAATATGTATCTATCTATCTATCCATCCATCTATTTATCTATTTATTTATCTAAATATCTATCAAATCGCCTACGCCTGCGCGCCCTCACGATCACCCCCTGTACTTAGCGTCTTCGAAATACTTAGCAAGAAGATCCAAATGTTCGTGAAACGCCAGTGCTGGTTCTAGTGTTGACTATCCAATTTCTTGAATATAATTAGTGCCACTTCATAATGTTTCACTTAATAAAAATTACATTGTCATCTTGCATAGCAATGATTCCCAAGTTACGTGGGACCTGCGTCTTGGTTTTATTGCGGGCAGTAGCAGATGACGAGATGTATGCGATGGAGTGATCTTTATTTCATATTGCAAATCACCAGTACTGTGAAAGCAATCGAGTAGTTTCTATACAATAAAGCATTATGTAAAAAAACACTCCGAAGTGCAGAAAAATAATAGTTGGCCTCGCGCGGCTCGGCCTCCTGCAGGCTTCGCAGTGCTTGCGGAGCGCAAGGATTGAACGCAAATGCACCCACTCACACAGCAGTGCACCATGTGGGCACTGCCGGTAGTCATCAGCTGTGGCGCCATCTCCTAGTTTGCGCTCAGCACACCAGGAAGTATATTTCTAGACACTGTACTACGATGCCGGTTTGATACCAGCGGCAGAGCGAGGCCTTGTGAACCGCTTAGATGTTGCAGCCGGTGAAATAACGGTCACACTCCGAAGTAGCCAGCGTCAACGAAGTAAGGGCGAGCGCGTCGCCAGCGCAACTCTAACACGGTGTTACGATCGTCATCATTATTGAAGTTTTTCGGCCTTTGTGAACGGGACAACAATATTTCGACGCATTCCAAGCAAGTGTGTGCCGTCAAGACGGGTTGGTTTCCTGTCAGCAAAACGTGAAAAGGGGCCAGGACCGGTCTGCGCAAGAAAGACACATGAGCCAAGAAAGGCCATTGTGAGCTCGACTCTATTCAAAGCTTTCCAGGCAAACGAGGATATTCGCAGCTAAGCCCCTGCTCCCAGCAAAAAACGAGGAATGGAATGTGGGGTTGAAGGGAAGGAAATGGCTCATCTGCTGCAGCCCTTGCGGGAGCCAGCCTCGACGACGAGGGATTACTTGACTACTCCTCCTCCCCCCCCCCCTTTCTCCATAGGATCGGCTGAATGGGGTGGCATATTTTGACGATATGCTGGCCCACAACTACATTGTCCTACCCAAACAGTCACGCAAGTTTGACACGTGTACTGACAGCCGGTTTTTTGAACCTCACCCAGCTACGAGAGGAATCTTGGAAACCAAAATCATCGGATGTGCGCGAAACTTGATGACGTGTGCGAAAACGTCGGTGCAGTGCTTTGGTGACCATATTTGGGCATCGTGTAGTCTGTGCCCTCTTCACATGCATTGTGTGGTGTCTTTCTCCTCCTTCGTGGGTGCAGCATTTAGTCCATGGAGCACCCTATTGGCGGGAGCCGCGGACAATGCGCCCAGTGTTGGCAACGTGGTGGTATATAAGCGGAAGACTTTTGCATATTTGAAGTTCTACAGTTCAACAGTTCCCAAGTACAGCTCTGATCACTTGATCACCTCTTTTTTAACTCTCAGTTACTAATCTTGTAAATAAATTGTTGTCGTTTCTACGAGCGCCTCATCTGACTTGTTTGACGATGGGTCCTAGCAAACTGAGACCCGCTGGACCCGGAGACGCAACAACAGTATGGCGGCGGTGGGATAGCGTCAACCCAGGTTGCAACCACCGGATTCAGAGGAGACATGGCGCCAACCAAGTAGCAACGACTCGACGACAGCAGTCAGAGGCAACGACCCCATCGACTTCGAGAGGCGATACGACGACAACGGTCGGATGCTCCGAGCTCATCTACTTGAGAGGCAGCCGAACAGCACTTCTGGGATGACACGAGGTCATCGAATGCGAGAGGCAACCGGAAGGCACTGCTAAGAAGCACGACGCTGGAGGCATGACTGCGAGCTGGGTGAGTGCCGACTTTCTCTGTTGAATTTTACCAGGCATTTAATAATGTGTGAGTAAAAGCTGGTAGGAAGAATAGCTTTTTTTGGTCATTGTATAACTGGCGTCAGGCAGATTGTGAGATAGCTTGATTAAGCTATAGTCTGTGGGTGACGGCAAGGTTAACAGTGACAGAGCTATCTTAGTGACTGGGTTAACAAATAACTTGAGTCAGGCAGAGAATTGTAAGATAGCTCGTTTAGGCTATAGTCTGTGGGTGACGGCAAGGTTATCAATGACAGGGCCGTTTTAGTCATTGGGTTAACAGATAACTTGCGTCAGGCCGATAATAATGAGATAGCTTTTTAAGATATAGTCTGTGGGTGACGGCAAGGTTAACGGTGACAGGGCTGTTTTAGTCATATGGTTAATAGATAACTTGTGTCGGGCAGATAATTGTGAGATAGCTTGTTTAAGCTATAGTCTGTGGGTGACGGCAAGGTTAACAGTGACAGAACAGGATTCCGTGTAAGAGCTTGAGGAAGTTTTTGCAGAATAAGTTAACAGGTAACTTGAGGCAAAGCAGAAAACTAGGGCTGTCGTTGTTGTCAGGGTTAATTAGTTGCAAGACAGGAACCACTCGTGGAACAGAGAACGGTACAGCAAGCATTCATGAATTTGAAAACCCTGCGAAAACCCGTATTGCTAACGATCGCAGAGGAGTTGAAACTGGATGTGTCGGACTCCCCAAACAGAATAAAACTGATCGAGCGGATCGTCGGGACAGGGACAAGAGATGAGGATATCTCAGAGTACGTCGAGAGCATTCAACAGAGAAAAGAGGCTGAAGCCCAGGCAGACGCCCAGAGGGAAGAGGCAGAAAAAGCCGAAAGGATACGTATACACGAGGCTAAAATGTGAGCTTCAGACGAAGACATTGAAAGCATAAATTGTGCAATTAGGGCACAGCATCGGAAGCGTCTTTGGTTGTGTATATGTTCAGTATGTGTAGAGCCCGAAAGGGGCGGTGAAGTTGCGAGTACGGTGCAGTGTGAAGTCACCGAGAAAGCCGCTGTTTGCGAAGTACCGCCCGAGAAAGGTATGCGTCTCTATCAGTGCGACATTCAAAGTGATTCTTCGGCGGAGAGAAAAGAGCAACAGGTCGTTCTCAGTGAAATTGCGCTTAGGAAAGGTACGCGACTCTCCGGTGGTGCGAAGGTAGTGCATGTAGAGAGCGGGACGGTGGCTAGTATGCAAAGTGTAGCAAGTCCGAAAGGCGTTCTATGTGAGACCGAGGCTGGTTCCAGTCGCCCTGATAGGGTAGTTGAACAGATTGATGAGCTGGAGACCACGCTCGAGCCTCAGCAAGGGAATGACCTTTCGAATGTTGAAAGCCAGGAGAACGAAGGTAGTCCTGAATGTAGCGAAGACCAAACGCTACCGAAACCCGACAGTACTGCCAGCGAGGGCGAGCTACTGTTGAAAGTATTTCCTACAGATAGAGTGGGAAATGTTTCAGAGGGTGAGAAGGTACATTGCGAGGCTGTCGCAGGTGTACAAACAGGCACAAGTTCGGTGGAGGATCGTTTCGAGGAAACGTCTAACCCAAGCAGCATGAACAGAGATTGTGTGTTGTTAGAGACATGCCTCGTGCAGCGGCACGTAAATGATCGGCCGGACGGTAAAAACTACCCGGAAATTGAGCAGGACGCAAATTTCCAAGAATTTAGATCTGTGGAGGGCCCAGAGTCTGGTTTTGTGAGGCGTAGCGCAGATAAATTAACCTGTCAGAGCAATGGAGCGGGGAAGCCGAAGGACAAAGGCTGCAGAAAGGGTAGTGCAATGGCACACCTGAACTGTAGGGTTGGCGAGGACGCAACCAGAGAAGTAACATCCAAAGAAAGGTTGTGCGTAAGCGTCACCACAAAAGAAGGAAGCGGGGACGTGTGCCACCACATAAGGCGGAGGCAGAGGGCACGCCGCAGCGAAAACGGAAGGGTTGGCCATCGGGCAATTCTACAAACCGTCCTTTGCGGCATCCTGTCAGGCGAAATTGGCGAGAGAGGAGTAGCGGAAAGGGACACGCGTCCCCAAGAAGGAAGGCATGGTTGAAAATCACAGGTTCGCGTCGGCAACAATGTCGACAAGTTCCTAAAAGAAAGGTTGTTGGTCCTAAATTCAGGGTGGAACCAATTGACAAAGGACAATGGCAAGTCTTTCATTCGCACTTCAGGAATCTTCGGTGTTACGAAGAAAGCCGCTCAAAATCACGATTAAGGCGAGATAGCAAAGTTGGGCTAAGAGCTCGCGCTCGTTGTGGCATCTGGCGATCGCGAAAACGGCAGAGAACACGACCGCCACGTGCAAGGCTGAAAGCGTGGTCAGCTGCAGGCTTTTCGCAAAATGCGACCTGCAGAGTTCTGGAAGGTAATTATTTAAATATTCTTCCACTTTTGATCGTTTGAAGTAAAGTTTTCTTTTGTCAGGAAGGTAAAAAAACTGGTTTCAAAGAGTTCGTGCCGAATGCGGTATGTTGTGGTTTCTGTAAACATTTGAAAACAAACGAGCATTTTGAAGATTTCTAGATGGTACGGAAGCGTACGTAGGTCGGGAGATGTTACAGCACTCTATAAGTGCGAAAAGATCTAAAGGACATGAAAGAACGCAGCGCGTTCTTTATTCAAGTGGCTAGCAAGATAATATAACATTAACCAAACAAGACTATTACGCAAGGTTTAGTTCCGTCCATTTGTTTTTGTTAGAATGCTTGGGCGTCATGCGATAGTTTAAGCGGAGCGCTACGAGTTACTGAAAGTCGAGGTTAGAGCAACATTTCGGACAGTTATAGGATGCAGATGAATCTAATCTGAAAGATTTGAGTCTGTCAAGGTGTGTCCTACTAAAGAGGTGAATAACGGTAACGTTTGAACTTGGGTTATAGCGTCCGCAGAGAACTGCACGAAGGCTTAAGTTTTTCTTTGTGCGTAAACAGAAGAACTCGTGCGAGAATTCTTCGTTTTAAACTTTCTGTTGTTTTGAAAGTGTCCTGTTTAGGTGGTGGAAAAGCCTAGTGAAGGCAGCTCGGAAAACTAGCTTACTAGATTACCAGTTGACTTTTATCGAGGTGGAGCATTGTTCTCTCTCGGAGCTACTGCCTTTGTTCCCTAAGAATGGCCGCTTTCTGCGTTGAAGGCTCGTTTTGCAACAGTATACGTTTGACATACGTTTCAAAGAGAGGTATACCCCATGGCAACGCTGAGTGTTTAAGTCGCTGTCCCTGACGCGAATGCCATTCTCGAGAGTTCAGCAATATTTTTTTTTCTGACCTAGACGAGGACCATTGATTAGGTTTCATTGTTGTTTTGCTGCATTTTAGAGTTCGTTTAACTCAAGGTGAGTACATTGAAGACACCACTATTCAAGGTTTCAGGTTGGGTGTGGCTTCAGTGCTGTTATTTTGTTTCCCTCAAACGTAGGAGAGGAATTTAAAATAACTAGTGTAGTTCTTTTAAATAGTTGTAAAAGGGTAAATATGCCTGGTGGGGTTTGACGGAATTGTCTGGCGCTCACTAAGTGAGTGGTTGTGTTTCATATGCATATGTGATGTCTGTTGAGCCAAAATGAAGCAGGTGGTCATACTTCATCAAGGACAGTCTTCACCAGACCAGACGTCAGCGCTCATCTCTCTGGACTGTGGCTGCAAACCTCAGCCCATCGAGATCTTCACCCCACCGCGCGACAGACTGTTACGACCTTTATCATTATTGAAGTTTTTCGGCCTTTGTGAACTGGACGAAAATTTTTCGACGCATTCCAAGCAAGGGTGTGCCGTTAAGACGGGTTGGTTTCCTGTCAGCAAAACGTGAAAAGGGGCCAGGTCCGGTCTGCGCAAGGAAGGCACACGAGCCAAGAAAGGCCATTGTGAGCTCGAATATATGCAAAGCTTTCGAGGCAAACGAGGATATTCGCAGCTAAGCCCGTGCTCCTAGCAAACAACGAGGAATGGAATGTGGGGTTGAAGGTAAGGAAAGGGCACTATAGGCCCGTTTACATTGACCCGACGAGGGTGCGTTGAGTCGAAATAAACAGGTTTTCTGGACTCGCCCTCCCCATGTATAAGCGGACGCGTCGGGGCGGAGAGTCGTCGCGGCGAGTCCCGTCGACCCGGAGACAGGATGTAGGTTCACCGAACTCGCCGCGCTCAGAAAGGGCATGTATAACCGGTCGTGCTGAGTTGACGGCTCGTGACCTCTCCCGCCCGTCGCGGTCTCCGCTTCCCCTGTCGCCATCACTCCGACGTTGCTCTTTTTCTGTCGGCCGGTACGCACACGCTAAGCACGATGACATCCTCGCGGGCTCCACGCACCATGTGGAGAGATGATGAAATAATGACGTTGCTAGCTTTAGTCAACGAGAAAAAACTGAGTGATTTGCTCGATAGCAAGCGGCGAAAAAATAAAGACATATTCATGGACCTGCAAAGATGTTTGAAGGAACAGGGCCTGACGTGGACGTGGGAGCAAATAGGGACCTGTTGGAAGATTTGAAGAAACGCTTCACGGCTGTAAGTACCTCTCTGTTCGCTTTGATTCGAAAAGTTTTCAGGCGCTTTAACAGAACCACTGCTGCCATCGCGTTGTGCAGTGTTAGCCAAGACACCAACACAACCATAAAGTACAGCTGGTGCAAACTGAGAAAAAATACCAAGACGGGAGCTGAGATAGCCATTGCGGTGGCGGAGCGACAACTGCGTAAACAACCGCAGCCCACAGCGGCGAGAGCGCAGGCTTGGAGGAGCAGAAACCGGTACCGGAAGACGGGCTTTCGGCTCGCCTCGACGCAAAGCGTCGCTGCGATCACCGCTCACCTCAACTCGTCCGTGCGAGTTCATATAAACTCCGGCGCGTCGAGGTAAGCTGAACCCGCCACCTAACTCAGCCCGCCCCCGTCGCGCCCATGTACACGGGGCTTATGTGCTGCAGCCCTTGCGGGAGCCCGCCTCGACGACGAGGGATTAGTTAACTACTCCTCCTTCCCCCCCACCCCTTTCTCCATAAGATCGGAGGATCGGCTGAATGGGGTGGCATATTTTGACAATGTGCTGGCCCACCACTACATTGTCCTACACAAAAAGTCAGAAAAGTTTGACACGTGTACTGGCAGCCGGTTTTTCGAACCTCACCCAGCTGCCAGAAGAGTCTTGGAAACCAAAATAATCGGACGTGCGCGAAACTTGGTGACGTGTGCGAAAACGTCGGTGCAGTGCTTTGGTGATCATATTTGGGCATCGTTTAGTCTGTGCCCTCTCCACATGCATTGTGTGGTGTCTTTCTCCTCCTTCGTGGGTGCAGCACCTAGCTCTTGGAGCACCCTATTAGCGGGAGCCGTGGACAATGCGCCCAGGGTTGGCAACGTGGCGCTATATAAGCGGAAGGTTTTTGCATATTTGAAGTTCTACATTCAACATTTCCCATGTACAGTTCTGATCACTTGATCACCTCTTTTCTAACTCTCAGTTACTAATCATGTAAATAATTTGTTGTCGTTTCTACGAGGGCCTCATCTGACTTGTTCGACTGTGGGTCCTAGGACGGGGGCCCGCTACCAAACTCAGACCCGCGGGACCCGGAGACGGAACAATGGGTTACTGACCTGCATGCCGTCGTCGAGCAAAGCCTACTCGAACCGCTCCAAAGTTTTGGACGGTGCAACTGCAGAGGCGATCCCTGACGATCATAACAGCCTACTTTTGTTACAACTAGTTTATTCTCCAAACTTTTTTGTAACTCAGTCCTTTTAAGCGAAGCATTCGTGGAGTTTTGAAGCATTCGCGGCAATCGGATCGATGTCCAGCGTGGTTTAACCAGTGCAAAATACCTTGAAACGTTCACACTAAACACCATCCAGTCAAAATTGTTGCTGCACTGATAATTTCATTGCAGTAGACGGATGCTCAAACGGTTATCCAGACAAAGCGCTGGTGTTTCACACCGACTTATATACATACACACACACGCACGCACGTCATTACCAAAAAGGGTTTTAAAACTCCCATACGGAGTTTGTAACGACGTGACATGAGGCAGTTTGACCGGGTCATGTCGTTCATAAACTCCGTCATTAAGCAGGGCGCGTTTTACGACATCATCTGCCCTGATAACTCTCTACCAGAGAATAATTATTTGGGGCAGGGAAGTTTCGTGGGCTCGTATGGTGGAGAAACTGCTATCTCAGCTAATTTTTGCTAAAAGTGTAGGAAGCACGGTGCAGCGCCTGAGGAGTTGACCCAAGGAGTGTGACGTGGTTCGAAGGTGGCGTTCATTCGGGGAGAAGCACGTTAGACTTTTTCATGTGTTTTTTAGAGCTGTTTGTAAAGATTGTAAAATGTTTTATTATTAGTGGATGTTGTGTGTTTTATGCTCGCGTGCTGTTTTTATAAAGTAAAGGACACACAAAATATCCTCGCCATTTTACCCAAGAGCATTGCTGTCCCCGACGCAACTTCTCTTAAATCTCTATCTAAAGATCCTCCTCACAGTCACCCGTTTGACGGAAAACTAAAGAAAACAAGTTAAAAAATAACAAGAGAGCCACTAATAGGGGCATATGTGGGGAAGAACGCTTTCTCGGATGCACGTCAAAATCACATGGTAAGTGGCCACTCAGTGAAAGAGGGCAGAGCACAACAGCTGTCTAAGACGTGGCTGCCGCTGAGAAACAATGAATGAAAGTATATGTCAGTTTGTTTGTCGCATGACAACTTTTCACATTGCCCGGTGATACGAATTGTGGATGACAGGAATCAATTTCGTAAAACCGCAAGGCTTACACTCGCGATGATTTATTGCAGATGGCGTAACAAGTTACTTGGAGAGCAAGTATTTTTTTATTCTCGCTTGGCGAGTTCGGGTTAACGATGACCTACGATCTACAGCAATGCCCATGCATCAAGAACAATGTCGGCATCATCAAAAATGTGTGGTGCATACCTGATCAAAATACTGATTCCCTCTCACAACAGAGAACTGCGACAATACCTGCTCGCTATATTAACAAATGAGTAACCGTATGGCTCAACCCTGTAGTGTAAGCATCAAAGTAGGTTTTTATGGCGTTTAAAATAAATTACTTTAATTGAAAACACTCAAGATAGTAATAAACATCAACGTTTTCATCATGAAGAGGAGAAACCAGTCAATGCCGTGTGTGTTTCTCACGTTTTGCTGATGGCAATTATTCTTCACTCTGTGAAAGTATTTTTGTCCTTAACTGTGAGATGATTCACAAAGCATCACTCGGGCATGGTCCAGTACGTCATAGAGACTTCTGGCGAGAATCAAATGATTTTTGAAAGGATGACTCTACAGGGCAGCGAAATCATCTTAGAGAGATGTAATTAGCAGAAAACATCGATCACGGCTTACCCTCCATTATAGCAATTGGTGTAACAACGAAAGTGAAAAATCAGACAGGAGTAATAAACAGTTCAGCAAAAGCTTCAAGATGGTTTGACTATGAGTTTTTTGAAGAGCAGAATAACTATTCTTTTATATGAGAAAACAACTGCACTTTCAATCAAAAGGAAGTGCCTTTGGAAATTCGAGCATGAGCTAAAATCTCAACGCTTACAACTTTTGCGACAGCACAAATTTCCGGGGGTTATTTTAGACAGGCCCCTGTCTTGGGCTCCACAGATAATTTTAATAAAGGAAAATGTCAACTTCCTAATGAATATTGCACCTAGAGTAACCGAAGAGAGATAGGGTGGTTCATGTTATTTTTCACTGCATGTACATTCAGCAACCATTCGACAAATATTAGCATACTCAGTCCCGGTTCTACATCGGATATCTTGTAACATATAGGAGAAGATCCAAAGATTGTTGACCAGAAGCCGTTCTACATGTCCTGGTGTACCGCGAGCGTCTGCCAGTGTATTCGCATTTGAGGAGTCTGGTCCAGTGACCCCGCAGGGGTGTTTGCGCAAGTAGACGTTTGGTGTGTAGCGACGACACCATGGACCTGAGCTAACGGGGGAGTTTTGACTCCCTCCTACACCTAGCCGTGCGTGGCTTTTCCGTGTCCGGGGAAAAGGGGATCCTGGGGGTTCAGCCGACACTGGGTGATTGGACTTTTAAGGCCCCCCGGCAGAGGCAACACACCCCTTTGGCCCTGGCTTCACGTAGAAGGCACCCCTGGGCTGACCCACCCAGGGGAAATTGGCAGTCGCTTTTTCCTGTTTCTCTCTCCCTATATCTTCGTCTTTATCGCTCACTTCTTACCTGTCCTGTCGTCTTCTCTTTTCTGTTTACTTCCAAATTTCTTGGCGCCTAGGGTCAACCCTGAGGGACTGACCTCCCTTGGTCAGGACCACAGGGTTATAGTAGCAATGTATGGCTAACGTGTGTATACGTTCCCCTTGTTGGATTCCATGGTGGGTGGCCAGCATAGCTACCAAATGAACATGCTTTTCTATTGAAAAAGTACCCCCCCCCTTTCCACAATGATCGGTCCCGTAAAAGGGGTCGCACCGAAGCAAATAGAAACCTTCTGAATAAAGAGAGCAATTACACGAAAGTCTTTGTAGTAACGTCATTGACTGAAACTAAGATTCAGAACATATCACCATACCCGACTGCAAAACCAATCAAAGAATGCATTGGAAGCAATTACAGTGCAAAAAATGAATTCAGGAGATCTCCTCATAGAAGTGAAAACAAAGATCAAAGTGACAAAATTAGACACTTTGGAAAAATCGGACAACATGAAGTCCGTGTAACAGCTCACCGATCTCTCAATTACACGCGAGGTGTAATACCGGACAACGAACTGCTCAAGTGCACTGACGGAGAAATGGAGGATGCTTTAGCGGATCAAGGTGTACTTGCCGCACGAGCAATCATCATGTGTAGAGATAAGAAGGAAACCCGCACAAGCAATGTAATACTAACATTCGCAAGCACGACGCTTCCTGCTGCAGTTAAGGTAGCGTACCTTTACCTACGTGTGAGGCCCTACATACCTAATCCTCACAGGTGCTTCCGGTGCCAGAGGTTTGGGAACGGGTCTCATTCATGTCGTGGTAGTCCAACCTGCATGAATTGCGGCCAAAATGAACATGATGATGGCGAGTGCACTAAACCTTTAAACTGTGAGAACTGCAAGAGGCCCCATGCAGCGTACTCATGCTGCTGCCCAGAATGGCAAAAAGAAAAACACATACTTTCACTGAAAACCAAAGAAAACATACCGTATCCAGAAGCGCGCAAGCGAGTGGTTCGTGCCCAAAAGGGCCCTTACGCTGAAGCGGTACGAAGGGTGAAGGCACCGCCAACGGTCTCTGTAGGCACACAGGTCGAACTCGAGGACCTAGTGGCCACGGTCTGTCCCCGAGACAAGATCGAACAAAGGTACCAAGTGCCTTTTTTCAGGGAGGCCCGAAAGCCTCGACTAGTGTTTGTGCCAGCCAACTAATGTCGAGGCAAAAGAGGTCTCAACAACGATGCCGAGTAGCCAGCCTTCCTTGAGGAGGCCAGCATGCTCGCCGGGCACCAACACTGTTGAGTTCTCTGGTGGTGCCGAGTCCATGGACGTAAGTCCATCGGACACTGAAAGCCTGACAGACCCTGCTCCAACCAGCAAGGCGATCAGGCAGCCCATCATTTCTCCCTGCCAGGGAGGAAAAGGGAGCCGAAACAGAATTTCGGCCCCACAAAAAAAGAAGTGACGAAGCACACAGATAATGTCGCTTTTTAGCTATGCACAACTAACTCAAAATACTGAATTTTATACTCATAATTTCACGTAATGGCATACATCATCCATCGGAACTGCAGAGGCATGACACGAAACTTAAGCCATATTAAGGACATATTTACAAGCTTCTCTCCTGTAGCATTATGCTTGCACGAAACGAATCTGGGACCAAAAACACCAAAATACTAAAAGGTTTCACTATTATACGTCGCGACCGCTCGCAAAGCAACGGGCCGTTGGGCGGCGTCGCCATTGTTGTCCAAAGTGGTATTTCGGTAAGAGAAGTTATAGTTAACAGTTTTATTGAAACGGCTGCAGTCACCATTTTATCATATAAAACTGTCACAACTTGTTCCATATACATTCCACCTCATACACAATTTACTGTAAAAGATCTAGAATTGATTGCAGAACAGCTACCTAAACCTTTTTTATGGCAGGAGATTTCAATGCGCAAAACATACTATGGGGTAGTGTAAAGACAGACAGTAGAGGGCAGGTAATTGAAGATTTTATTCTTACTAATATTGTGTGTCTTTTAAACACTGGATCACCAACATAGTGCTCTCCAGGCACAGGAATCATGAGTTGCTTGGATTTGGCACTGTGCTCTAGCTCACTGTTTGCTAATTTTACATGGGAAACAATAAACAATCCTTACGGTAGTGACCATTTACCGTCTATTGTAAAACTAACATCACCACTTCCAACCATACGCTCTCGACTACAGCGTCGGAAGCTTCACAAAGCTAATTGGCCTTTGTTCACACATAGAGCTAATGTACAGGACGAGTTTTCTGAACACCTAACAATAGTGGAAATAAATGAAAAGATCACCGATTGCATACTGTCTGTGGCAGAGCAAGCTATTCCCCAGTCTTCAGGACTAGTGGGAACAAAGCTAAAGCCATGGTGGACCAGTTAGTGTGCAAAAGACAAAAAGCTAGAAAATAAAGCATGGTGCAACTTCCGTAGGTACCCCACACATGACAACCTCCTTGCGTTCAAACAAGCTAAAAAAAGCACGACATATTCGTAAAAATGCAGAAATATTGTTCTGGCAGAAGTACATATCTACAATCATTAGCACAACCATACCCAAGAAAATGTGGAACCAGGTTAGAATATTCAGCAGCAATTATTCCTCATACGCGATACCCATACTTACAGACTCAGGCACACAGACATCTCTAGAGGAGCAGGCGAACATTTTAGGCAAACACTTTTACACTATATCCAGTTCCGCTAATTACACGCCATCCTTCCTGGCATACAAACAGACAACCAAAAAACAAAAACTACCCGTAACCAGTGGCCTAGATGAGCCGTACAACGCCTCTTGACGCTCCAACAGTTAAACGCCGTGCTTTCGGCAGGAAAAAAGACAGCAGTCGGTCCAGACAGACTTCATTACGCAATGCTTCCGCACCTGTCTCAAGCTGCCGTGGAAACATTATTAAAGTTTTAACATGATTAAAGTTTTAACATGATTTGGAAAACTATCAAAATGCCCGCAAAATGGAAAATGGCAACCATAGTACCATTTCCAAAGACTGGAAAACCACCGACTTTACCGGGTAGCTATAGACCCTAAGCACTTACAAGCTGAATGGCAAAAGCATACGAAAGCGTAATAAACAGAAGACTAACACACTCTTGAAGTAGACAACCTACTAGATGATCATCAGTGTGGGTTTAAGAAAGGCCATTCAACGATCGATCATCTTGTTTGTCTCGAACACACAGTGCGTGAGGCCTTCTTGCATAGGCAACACTGCCTAGGAGTGTTTTTTGACCTGGAGAAGGCCTACGACACAACGTGGAGGTACGGTATACTGAGAGACCTGGCAAATCTCGGAATACGCGGAAGATTGCCTAATTGCCTCTCTGACTTTCTATCAAACCGAAACTTCCAGGTACGGTTGGGCTCCACACTATCGCGGCTTTTGTCCAAGAAAATGGTGTGCCGCAGGGTTGCGTGTTGAGCACTACACTGTTCGTAATCAAAATGAATTCAGTTAATGAAGTAATCCCACCCTCCATCATGCACTCATTATATGTTGACGACCTTCAGATAGCATGTCGGGCCGCAAGCATATCCACATGTGAAAGGCAGCTGCAGCTAACCATAAAAAACTGACCAAAATGGCAGATCAAAACGGCTTTCGCTTTTCTACCCAGAAAACCGTTACCCTACTTTCCTCACAAAAGCGCGGCTTGTATCCCGACCCTGTTCTTAAAATCAACAACAGTGTACTGCCACTCAAGTCAGAACACCAGTTTCTAGGCCTAGTCTTTGACAGGAAACTAAACTTCATTTCCCATATGAATTACACAAAAAAGAAAGCAAACAAAGCGCTCAACATCGTGAAAATACTATCGTGGAAACACTGGGGTGCCGATCGAGTCTGCCTTTTACGCATATACTGCTCGATCGTGCGCAGCATACTTGACTACGGCAGCGTTATTTACGGTTCAGCCAGAAAACCTTACCTCAAACGTCTTGACCCAATACATCATCATGGATTGTCCTTAGTGACTGGAGCTTATAGAACCTCACCAGTCCAGAGCTTATATGCTAAGACCAACGAGCTGTGCCTAGAACAAAGAAGAGCGCTACTTACTGTATCCTATGTTTTAAGAACCAGATCGAAACCAAGCCACGTATGTCACACTATTGTCTCTCACATCGGTACCAGAATACAATACAACAACAGACCGCACACGATAAGACCACTTCTCCTGCGCTTTGAAGAAATATGTCTAGACTACATAGTACCGAATCAGGCACTAAGCATTGTCCGAATGCCGGAGAGACTGGCTTCATGGTTGGACTTTTCGCACTACACTGACTTTGCCTTAACTCATTTAAGGAAGAAAGAAGCTCCACGGGAACAAATTACCCAGGATTTCTTAGCCGTACAAGAAAAATATAACACACACTCTGAATACTACACTGATGGATCAAAAACACAAGAATATACAGGAAGTGCTGTCATATCAAAACACTCAAAAACATGTATAAGACTGCCACCATTCATATCTATCTTCACAGCAGAAGTATATGCTCTTTTGATTGCTCTCGAAGAAATTTTATCAAGAAATCACAAAAAAGCTGTCATATACACTGCCTCACTGAGCGCAATAAAAGCCCTACATTTAAGGTTGGAAAACGAACCGTTTCTCGGGGACATTTTAGAGAAGCTAGAAATAGCTGAGAAAAATGGCAAGACAATCCAGCTTGTATGGGTGCCGAGCCATGTTGGTATCCCAGGAAACGAAAAGGCAGACAGGGTAGCAACAAGGGCAGGTCATCAAAGCATAGCAGAAATAAGGGCATCATTCAGAGACTGTTTAAACAGTTGTCGGACAGCCTTTAGGGCAAAATGGCAAGAAGAGTGGCAGGCTCAAGTGCTTACCAAGCTTGAAATTCTCAAGCCTATTCTACAAGAATTGAAGTCTTGCAACCACCAAAAGCGCTTCATCGAAGTAACACTATGCCGCCTGCGTTTTGGTCATACTCAACTAACCCACAACTTTTTATTGCGCGGAAAAATTAGCCAGAATGCGAACATTGCGTGGAACCTCTGACTATCAATCATATTTTAATAACATGCCCAGTCTTTGAAAAAAGTAGACACAATTATTTTAAACAGTTTTGCAGAACACAAACACCTCTACACCCAATGTTAATACAATCAGAAAATGCACCCATTCCTATACAGGATGTATTTAGGTTTCTAGACGCCACAGCTCTTCTCAACAAACTGTAAACAGAAATCTGTTTTTCACCTCACACTTTAACCCTATTATCATAATCACCCAGTGTCTGGCGCATCATAGCCATTGTTGATTTTGCGCCATAAAATCCAACGTAACTAACTTGTTCATTGACTTTCCATGCTCTGAAATTCACGCAATCTTGTCGCAAAAAGCTAGCGTTCTCGCATACAAAATACAGCGAATTTTCACATAGAAATAAATTTAAATCACAGCTTCCTGTTCGAGTGGGTACCAATTGATTGATTGATTGATTGAATGATTGATTGATTGATATGTGGGGTTTTTACGTAACAAAACCACGATATGAATATAAGAGACGCCATAGTAGATGGCTCAGGAAATTTCGACTACCTGAGATTCTTTAACAAGCACCCATATCTGAGCACGTGGGCCTACAGCATTTTCGCCTCCATTGAAAATGCAGCCGCCGCAGCCGGGATTTGATCCCACGACCTTAAGAATAGGAGCTGAGTACCTTAGCCTTGAGGCCAGCACGGCGGGACCAGTGGGTACCAAGCCACTGTGAAAGCATGGAAAATGACATATCTAATGAAATGGCAGATGTAGCGCATCAGGAATATAATACATCACTGATACCTCTACCTAAAAGCAATGCACGATGTCTAATAAATAAGCGGAGCAATCAATTGTCCAAGAAAACTTAGTTCCAAAATTATGCGCTTAAACCCCATTTATTTATCATTGGTACCAGTGTAGCACTTCATATTCCCTTCATATTCCTTTCATATTTCGTTAAGCTTAGCCAATCTGTAGAAAAAATCATCCATATCGCTTTGACTTAAAATGCCCTACACAAAGGCCTTCCTAGAAAGAATGATAAAAACTGGCAGTCCTGCCTGCTTATGTGGAGAAGCTAAAGGCGACGTTGAACGCATATTTCCACACTGTAAAACGTATGAAGGAACGCAAAAAAACTTAAACAAAAGCTACATTCTTTGGATATGCAAACTCAATGAATAACAAAAACCTTGGGTCCATGGCCAGAACAAAACCTACAAGTCACTGCTGTGAGTGCATTTGTTCAATTCTTGGAGAAATCAGAAATATCTCAAAAGTAGTAAACCAAAAAAAAGTGTATAATTGTTATTTTTAACAGGTAGCTTTTACTACAATATTCTTGTGTTTCGCTACAATATATTTGTGAAAACCTTTGTGAAAACAGTGCAGTATTTAAGAAACATGACCACCTTTAACATTTTATTGAAGTTTCATGTTTGGTGTGGACATTTCAATTGCGTAAGTACTTGTGTTTTTAAACATTTTCGGCAGTGTGGACACATTTCTGTAATAAAAGACTTGGACTCAGTGCGTAAAGTTTGTGCTATGTAGAACTTAGCCTTGTGTTACCTACTGCGCTATAAATAATGATAAATTGTGTGTAGTATGTCTGCATTCACTATGCTATTCTTCGTCATTCTTCGGAGAAGTGTGAAATCTGCTACAGGCTTGTTGGGAATTTTTCGTAATTTTTATGCAATTGCTGGCGACCATGAGGAAATATGGCGGAAGTGGGTATGCACCACAGTTAGTGGGTATGGGTATGCACCACAGTGGGTATGCACCACAGTGGGTATGCACCACAGTTTTCTAGTGATTTGAAGAACTGGACGACCCAGTTGTTTCGCCTTCACAGTAGACATTGACATTCATTCCTTATATTAAAAAATTTCAGAGGTATATGAATTCTATAGAGGGGTGGCTACAGACAATAGGCATATAGCTAAATGTAAACAAAAGTGCAATGTTGCTGTTTCCGTTAACAGATCCTATCTCATATAATATCTGTTTTAAAGAAGAGCTTATTCCGTAAGTTGAGTCGCTTAAATATTTGGGAATGATTTATAATGATAAATTAAGCTGGACTCCTCATATAGCGAGTAGCACATGTAAGGCACAACGTGCCTTAGGCATGATTCGCAGATTGACCAGTAGACGCTATGCTTAATGCAGGGACACTCTGCTTATGATTTACAAAATGTATATCCGTCCCATACTAGAATTTAGATGCACGTTATTCTCAGGTGGCCCAGCTTATAAGCTTAAACCTTTTATTGTTTTGGAGCGTGAGGCCCTGCAACTATGCCTAGGGCTCCCAAGTTTGTTGTAAACAATGTTTTGTACCAGGAGGTGCGCCTACCAACCTTGCCTTGTAGATTACGTATCCTGACGGTTCAGGCTTGTCTAAAATTTTATTGCTATTCAGTAAGACGATCAGAATGTGTATTTATCAACGACCCGGACTCTTTTTTTCTTGCTCATTGGCCACGTTTTCATACACCACAAATTAATTTTGTACAGAAGCAACTAGACAGAATGAACGAGAAAATTAGAGATACGAATCAAAATCTCATAATAAAATATAATGAAAGTTTTCCCTTTAAGCCTAAATTTCAATCACACAGGATCCTAAATAGCCCTTTGAAAGATTACTTTGCACACGTGGAAACAAATAATGTAACAGCCACTTATGCTTCACTAATAGATGAGAAGGCAGGCGTAGGTATTTACTCTTCTTCACTTGACCGGTCGTTTTCAGTAGGACTACCAGACTTTACACCTATTTTTAAATTGAACTTTTGGCTACTGTTCTAACACTACGAAAACTAACTTTGGACACCCACACTTCTATAATATATACAGACTCCCTGTCCGTATGTACGTCACTGACAGTTTCATCTGAATCAGATGCCTTAAGGACATTCCTTACGCTAATTCTTCCACAGCTTAAGCTCTTGAAATTATTTTAGACACCTGGACATTGCGGGTTAGAGTTAAATGAAATGGCGGGCTCATTAGCTCGAATGGCAATAAATAGCCCAATACTTTCTGTGCTTCCGGTGCTATCCAGTATAACGGCGATAAGATTTCGAAAATTTGCACTCAGGGCTGATGCCATAAACTCAGTAACATTTCAATATTTCATTTATTATTTCAATATTTCATAACATTTCGATATTTCAATTTATACATTTGAAATATCGATGGAAATCCGGATAGTGTCATAATAGACAAATGAAAGTCATGCTAACAAGACTGCGATGTCGTGTGCCCCCTTTGAATCTATATTTACACTGGGCTGGTCTGGGAATATCTCCCTTATGCAGCTTTTGTACAGATCTGGAATCAATAGACCAATATTTTTGTCATGTCCCCATTACAGTCTATTAAGAAAACATCTTCTTGTCATCCTATTTGCTAACCTTGGGCTGCCCTTCACCATTGAGAATATACTCTCCTTTGGTGCTTCAATTCTGGGCTACAGCCACAGGAATGCCTTTAATGCCATTTGAAGTTATCTTCGTGAAACAAAACGAATGCATCTCTAAATTTCAATTTGCATATTTTTATTGTAATAATATTAGGCAAATTCTAAACATCAATTTTAAATGTGTTCAAAATTACTGCAATTTCAATTCGAGATATCAAATATTCTGTCTCGTCGAAATGGCAAAAAAAAACTATTGCACTCTTTCTGTATTTACGTGTGCTTATCCTCCTCCTGTTATGATTAGGTATCATTCGAAAGGCCTTAAATTTCATATCCTCAATTTTTGGCCAATCCCCCTGAGTGGGCAAGCGCCATAGTGGAGGCATCATCATCATCATCATCATCGTTTCGCCATTCGCTATGTGTGACGCCTGGCCGTACCTTCGATGTTCTATAATGCCTAATTACTTATAATAAAGCGATTCCTTTCCCAATATCAACCCTGTCTAAGGCCAGTTTAGAAACAAAAAACAAGCACTGCCATGGCTCAGTGGTAAAATATAGGGCTGGCGCGCAGCGGACCCGGGTTCGAATCCCGTTGTGTCATTAGTGTTGTTTATTTACTGAGTTCCAATCACTGGCGGGCTCAGTGGTGAAATAACCGGCAGGCAGGCAGCAAACCCGGGTGTCAGTAATGTTTTATGTTGTTTTCGTTCAATACTGGTTACCGACACCGGCACCGGTGGCGGCAGCGGCGGACAACTACAGCGCCGTGCGTGACCCGTGTTCTGATCTCATAACAGCTTTCGCTGTAAAAAGGCTGAGTGTGCTCTATTTTGTATTTAGGTAAACCGTATTTCTGTTGATGTGTACACTACCACACAGCACTGGAGCAACTCAAGAAGCAGAGCTTGCAGCTTTAACCGTGAACGTGTTATAGGGGTCTTGCCCCGATGAGAACCCACTCCTGGTGGACTGAAACAAAATAGAGTGGACATCAGGAAGGCAGCCTTCACGGCTTTTGGTCGGGCAATTCGATGTCACCATTGAACGCAGGAACGCTCGGATCGAGGTACCCTGTTGCTGTTCGGGCACTGTAGAAGCGCCCCCTATCGCCGTTCATTCGTGTCATGATTCAGTGTACTTAACTTTACCAATCTAAGACGCTGCCACTGCCACAAGTCCACAAGGGCATTGCAAAAGAGAGAAGATGTGATACGTATAAGGCACGTGTAAAGGATGATGTATGAGAGTCGGAGGGGCAATGGTCAAAGCGCCCGACTCTGATCGTTTCGAACCAAAAAGTTGTCGGTTCTACCACAAGGTCATCCAAGCTGACGAACCTTTTCTTCTTCTTTTCTTCGCATTCTGTCTTTGGGTAACGTATATTCGTCACAAAAATATGAAAGTAAATTACTGGTGTACCCCGACGCAAAACGCGTTTGTGTTAAACGAAAATTTCTTGAACGCCCTTCTAGGTACCGCAAAAAATGTCATTCTTATGCAGAGATTCTTCCACGACTTATATCCACATTCCAATAGCTGAGCTTTGAATAATAACGAGCCTATCTTTAGGCCCCTTACCGTCGAACGTGCACACCACAATAAGAAGATATGACGTGGCTGGGCTAGCAGAGCAGTGACGTTCAATTGAATTGCGTCAAGAGTCAACATGTGAGCTCTGCACAGACAAGCTACGCGGGTGAACTCAAGTGATGTTAAAGTAAACTAATAGCTTGAAAACAAAAGACACCAAGAGTGCAAAACAACTACTTCACGCACAAAGAGAGTAAACTAAAGTAGGTGTGTGTAACTTACCTTTATCGCTCTACTTTCTGTCCCTATTTTGGCCTCAGCACATTCTCCTTTCCGCCCATCATTCAATCACCAAATCATGTATACTCCTTTATATTGGCAGCAACTAAAGCTAATTTTTACGGCCGTGCCTCATGGTGACATCGGCTGCCTTTACTGAAGTAAACAGTTCTCTTCCCGAAGTTGCTCTGCGCTTTAATAGCCTAAAGTACTGGCTAGAGATTGTTATCTATTTTTTAAGATTTATATTGCAAGAGACTGCATTACAGAGACATATTACTCAATAATATTTTACAACTGGACGTAAAGATTCACAACCGCTATGGTAGTGACAAAAGATAATAATAAGTTCTAGAACTTTTCCGGAGCGAAAATTCGTCTTCACAATAATGAAAAACGAGGGATGATTTTGAGCTTGAAAGAATTCGCTCGCGTGTGGTGCTCAAGACATTACAAGGAAAAAATAAAAAAAATAACACCTGTTTGTACGTACTATTTTTGCAGTGCACAGCCTTTGTCATCTATTGTTATCAACCGTCTAAGGCTCTTTGAAGTGTGCAGTAGACTGCTGATTGATTAATATACATGTGGGGTTTAACGTCCCAAAATCATCTAATGATTATGAAAGATGTCGTAGTGGAGGGCGCGGGAACTTTAAGCCACCTGGGGTACGTTTACGTGCACCGAAACCTGAGGACACGGGCTCAAACCATTGAAGCAGACTGTGCCGAAATCTTTTCGTGATGACCTCTGTGACCAAAGATTGAAAGATGCGAAGGGACACTTACAAAAAAAAACGCTACACTCGATTGCCTGGACAGACGAAGTATTGTCTTAGAACTTATTTTTGGTGTTTAAATATCACAAGGAAAGGGAAAACAAAAATGTGAGACGGAATACTTGAATCTGTATTTTTATTATGCTAGGTAGACAATAGCCCGATGTCATCTCTGTAAAGGGTTTGCTTTAGGTGAGGAATGGTTGACAGTTTTCGGGCTAGGGGGATGACAGTAACTTTAAATAGGAAAGGTGAGAGGACGAACCCTTGTAGTGTGCCGACACTCTTCAGTGCGTGTGTTGGGCAAGTGAGTGCGCCGAACTGAAGTTCGGCAGTCCGTGCTGTGAGTAAGGTCTGAATGTAAGTGTATGCACTTCTACTCACATTAAATGGAGAAAGAGCTGTTAAGATGGCATGATGCTCGCCGCGATCAAATGCTTTGCATAAGTCCAGAGCTAGGACGGCCTTCATGTGCGCCGGAATAAGCCGGTCAAATATGTTGTGGGTGATTTTTAGCATAGCATCTAGTGTGTATGGTTGGGGGGAAAGCCAACCTTGTTGTGAGCTTGCCAAAACATGAAGTTATTGAGATCAGGCGAAGATTTTGAAGTGTGATTGGTTTGTTGGGCTTTGGTATGAACATTCATTTCCCCTGGCGCCACGACTGTGGAAGCATGCCTTCCTTTTAACATTCCAACGAATGATTCGTGATGCGAGTGACTGAGTTGTCACGCAGGTTTCGCAGTGTTGTGTTGGTGATCAAGTCAGCGCCGGGTGCGGATTTCGTGCGCAGAGTTGAAAGGGTGGCTCTGACCTCCACCTCGGTTATGTCGCTGTTGAGTTTGGGGTTCGGTTGTCCTGTGTACAATAGAAGAGGAGTTGTTGTTCCAGGCGACGTGTAGGTGTCACGAAGTTTATCTAAGATTTTATTAGGGCCGTTCATGTCCGTATAGATAAGCCAGATGACGTAGTGGCGGGTGCGATGGGTCAAGGAGTTGTC
This sequence comes from Rhipicephalus microplus, assembly GCF_043290135.1. NCBI lineage: Eukaryota > Metazoa > Arthropoda > Arachnida > Ixodida > Ixodidae > Rhipicephalus > Rhipicephalus microplus. The sequence continues at coordinate 350,586,615 of NC_134710.1, read as the reverse complement.
GAAGGAGGTGCCATGCTTTTTTCCTGGTAAGCCTGTCGGCGACGCCATCGCATACCTGGCCCCAATCGGAGCGGTATAGCTCCTCTAATTATTGTGGCATTTCCAAATGTAAAGTGGCTAAGCGTTTCTTAAGTGCCCTGTTATGTTTAACCCGTTTCCACCATTGTCGAAGGCTGTGATAGGCATATCACAGGAGTGCAACTCTGTTGTGATGATGATATATGGGTTCTAATAGCGCAAGGGCCATTCTTGGCCAAAGAGCGCCATGGAAAATGCTGATAAAATGGCAAGGGTGCATGATTTTATGCAATACGTACAGCACATGAACTATGATAATGTTTTGTGGCTGTAAAGAGGCCTAAACTTCCGCACCCTGAGGTGGGTTATAACACATAAGTATTTAAAATGATGGTATTGACGTGAAATGTGAGTAGCGGAAGTAAAAGACAGTGCTCGTAGTGATAAAACTAAAATGACTAAATGAGATTAGCACGAATGCCTCGTCAATGCAAGCTCTTGAGCCCAAGGGCAGTGAGGCAGGTGCTGTCTTTTATGGAACCACCGCAGCCTCGACCTCTGTACAGAGGTCATGCTACGGATCAACTCGGAATATGCAGTGAAAGCTATCTATAATTTTCAAAACATGAACAGTGACTCAAGCTTAAAAAAAGGATCTCTACCGATGAACATGACTGCTTGTAATGGAAGTTGCTGTCGGTAGGGTACTAAAAAGTGTTTTTTTTTTTCTTACAGAGTCTAGCTCATTGCACTGAACAAGTACACGAAGTATCGTAAGCGGTTCTCCACATCTTTCACAGATGTGTTGCTCACCGCCAGTTAACAAATATGCATGTGTGCTGTGTGCGTGTCCTATCCGTAATCTGGTGAGTGTTACTTGCGTGTAGCGGGATTTGCATACTGGTGGCGAATTTCCAAATATCGGTTTTATTACATGTTATTTGTTTTGTGTTTGTCTATCTCTTAGCCGCTGTCAACACGACTTGAGCTCCCGTCAAAGGAAGGGCTTCAGGTTAAGCGAGGAAACAGCTATGTATGTATTGATAGCAGCTTTGTTTTGGGCAGATGCAGCCAAGTGGTCCGCCAATTCGTTCCCTCCTATTTCGCGGTGTCCTGGCACCCAGTACACTACGACATGCTGTTTGAGTGAGTATACTGTGCAGAGGAGCGAGTAAAAAGATACTGGAACGGAACTTTTGTGTTTTTTCAGGGTTTTGAGGGTTTTGCAAGCTTAGAGAATCTGTGTATATTACTGCGCTCCGTAATTTTGTTTGTTTATTATGTTTAACGGTCGCAAGTATCGCATGAGCTTCTGCAGTAAAGATGCTTGTGTTAGGATTAAGAGTACCGACATCTGAAAAGGATGGGACAACTGCAGCGTACGATACAGAAGTGTCCTTTTTTTGAGGTATTGGTGTAGAATTCGGGACAACTGTATTTGTGCTAGAGTTCATGGAAGCATGTGTGGATGTGTGCAACAGGTGAATGCTTTGTCACTTCCACAAAAATTATGTCACAGTATATATGCTGCCACGGCTACAGCGGTAGATATGCAGCCGGATCAATCTGACAGTGTTTCAGAAGTTGCACACCTGTTTTCTCTGCGAGCCCTCTCATACAAATTTAGTAGGGCTGCCTCATCGAAGTACAGAAGTGGAACAGGGCAGAATAAGTACGATCATTGATTGTGAAATGATAGGGGTGTTCCTTTTCTGCGTTCACCTTGAGGTAGTACACAAAATATGTGTAACATCTCTGCAAGTGGAGTGACCACTAATTCAACTCCACATACAGGCTTTCCACTGGGCTTTTGCGGAAAGCCTCTGTAGAAAGGTGAATGCCCAAATGGTGCACAGGGACCGGCATCTGCAAAGCACTTGGAATCGCAGACTGCTAAACAACGGCCCCATAGTCTAAGCGGGTGCGAATGAGGCTTCTATACAAATTCATGAGACTTCGCCTGTCACTGCCCCGCGTAGTACGTGACAACACTTTTAGAATATTCATGGCTTTTAGACATTTTGTTTGTAAATACTGGATATGCGAAATGAAAGTCAACTTGTTGCCTAAGATTAGACCCAAGAATTTCTGCTTGGCTTTGGCAGACAGACGTTGACCATTCAGTCGAATGTCAGGTTCCGAGCGCATGCCTTTCTTTTGTGAGAACAAGACACACGCGTTTTTTTGTGGGTTCAGTCAGAATTTGTTTTACTTTGCCCATTTGGAGACCTTGTTTAAACCTAGCTGAACCTGCCGCTCACACATTGCCATGTTGCATGACCTAATGTCAAGCTGGACGTTATCGACATATGTACAATAAAACATATTGCGAGGGATGGACAGGTGCAAGGAATTTCTTTTGACAATATAAAGTGTACAAATAAGTACACCGCCTTGCGGTACGCCCCTTTTTTGGACAAAAGTTTGGGAGATAACACTGCCTACAAGGACACACAATGTCCGATTGGACAAGTAACTCACGATTATGGAAAACATTCTACCGCGCACAGCCAGGTGAGACAAGTCTCTTAATATGCCATTACGCCATCTTGTGTCGTAAGCTTTCTCGATATCGAGGAACACAGAGAGGAAGTATTGTTTGTGGGTGAAAGCGTCTCGGATCTATGCCTCGATACGCACCAGATGGTCGGTGGTGGATCTACCCTCTCAAAATCCACACTGAAAGCGGTCGAGCAGATTGTGTGTTTCAAGGAGATGTATAAGTCGGTGGTTTATCATCTTTTCAAAAACTTTATAAAGGCAGCTTGTGATTGCAATGGACCTATAACTTGAAACTAAGGAAGGGCCCTTGCCCTCTTTTAAATTGAAAATAATTATAGCCGCTTTCCAGAAAGCAAAGATGGCACCAGAAGCCAGATATCATTGTCTAGGGAGAGTAATGTGTTTTGCGTTTTGAGCGGCAGGTTTTTCAACATTTTATACATGACACGGTTGTAGCCTGGGGCAGAATTACTGCAGGAGTTCAGTGATGTTTGTAGCTCAGCTAAGTTGAAACGTTGGTTGTATACCTCCTAGTTTGTACACTTGTAATTCTGCTTTTCTATCCTTGCTTTATATCTTTGGAAAGCTTCAGTACAGTGTGATAAGCTAGACACCTGCTCGTAGTGAACACCGAAGAAGTTCACCTGATCTTCCAGGCTGTCACGCTGTGTGTTAACGAGTGTGAGTGAATTTACTTGTCTTCCTGCTACCCTACGAACCATGTTCCAGACTTAAGCCTTTTGTGTATATGAATTGATCTCTATAATAACTTGTGCCAGCTTTCTCTTCTGGCCTGCAGACGCGTTTTCCTGCCTTGAGATTATATTTTCTTAAAGCTGTCAAGATTTTCGGCTGTCAGTGAATTCCAAAGCAACCTCTATGCCTTGTTCTGCTCCTTTCACGCATTATGACACGCTGCGTTCCACCATGACATGCGTCGCTTGCCAGGCAGTCCAGATGTTTGCGGCATGCACTTGGCTGCTGCGTCAATAAGGAAAGATGTGAAGCACTGCACAGCTTCATCTATGCTTATCCGAGATATGTCTGTCCAACTCAAACGAGTAATGTTATAAAACTGTTCCCAGTCGGCTTTGTATGCCAGCCATTCGGTAACTCGTGAAAGACATTTGTATGATGTTGGTGCACTCATAACGACAAGAAACCGTCACTTTCGTAGAGATTATTTATAATTTTCCATAGGAGTAGTAGTGGAAGCGAAGAAGACGCAATACTGAGGTGTATGGAGGAGTAAGTTTTGTTTTCAAGGTTATAATATTGTTACACTTAAAGTCGAAGGGAGTTTATTAGCAGGGCGAGGTTGATGGCTCGGTAATAATGGCGTCAATATCTGCACCAGCTCATGTCTCTCTCCTCTTCTCCTCGCTCGGCTCTTGCCCGTAGCATTTACCGGCTTCCAGAGTAAGCCCACTGGGCGAGTAGGAATCATTCTAAACTTGAGGGTGGAACGATATAAGGCGGGCGACATGTACCAGCTGAGTCCAGTTTGACCGATGGCCAGGTGATGTCAGCCGTGCTACCACGTATGTCAAATCGCTCAAGCAATAACAATGACGAATGGGCCACTGTACTGAGGTAAAAACTTTTCGCATAGGCTCCGTTTACGTTGTGGCGTCGTCAACCACACAGTCTTCTTTGCAGTATGCTACAGACTGATGGCGGCTGTCATAGCTTTCCTTTTATCGGTGTTGCGAAGCCACAGTACAAAGACGAACAATACGTCGGGCTTCTTCGGCTAGGCAGAGTGTCTGGGAGGCAGAGTAGTCGCTATGGAAGTCAAATAGTAGAATAGTATCAATGCAACTTAATGGTGAACGTGCGTAAAGGAGATAAAAAGGCCTGTAATTGGTTGTCTCATCTTTGGTTGTGTTATATGCATAGGTAATGAATGGGAGAACGTCATCACAGTCTTTGTGGTCAGACTATACGTAGATGGCCACCATGTTAGTCAGAGTTCTGTTCGTACGTTCTACCAGCCCATTCGTATGAGGGTGATACGGGAATGAGTGGCGGAACTGCAAATTGCACAGACGAATCACTTATTCGATGACGTCTGCAACGAACTGACGACCACGATCACTAATGATCACTCTGGGAGGGCCATGCCGAAGAATGATGAATATAAGCAAAAACATGGCCATGCATGCCGCTGTAGAGGATGGTGCTGCTGCAGTTTCTGCGTAGCGAGCCAGATGGTCGACGCATACTATTACCTATATACTGTTGTTAGACGAGCGTGGGAATGGGCCCAAAATATTGATACCAACTTGATCAAATGGTAGATGAGGAGGTCGTAGTGGATGTAGAAGAGCTGGCGGAAGAGCCATAAGCCGCTTGTAGTGTTGGCATTGTTCGCAACTTGAGACATAGTGATTGACTGTGTCCCGCATTTTGAGCCAGTAAAAGCGCTCTTGTGTCCTATTCAAAGTTCTGATGAACCCCAAATGACCAGCTGTCGCCTCGTCATGCATGACCTTCAGTATGTCAAATTGTAGACTCTGTGGTACGACTAGAAGGAAACATGCACCTTTAGCAGAATAATTTGTCTTGTATAGAAGGCCATCACGGACACAAAAGCGGCCGTTGGCTTGAGGACGCGATGCCGCGGCAAGTAATGGCTTCAATCTAATATCAGCCTCTTGTTCTTTTTTGAAACTACTTAAATGTGGGAATGTGGAAAAAATCGAGGCAAAACAGTCGTCAAAACTGTCTTCTTGACACTCAGTCGTCTTCAGGGGATGGCAGGAGAGACAGTCGGCATCTGCTTGGCGGCGTCCAGACTTGAACGAAATGACGAGGTTGTACTCCTGAAGTCCAAGAGCCCAACGTGCCAGTCGATCAATCGGGTCACGAAGATTCACCAGCCAGCATAAAGCGTGATGGTCGGTAACGATAGTGAACGGTCGTTCATAGGTATAAGGTCGAAATCTGTGTACCGCAAAAACAGCTGCCAAGCATTCTTGTTCTTTTAGAGTATAGTTGCGTTCAGCCTTGTTGAAAGAGAGACTGGCATAAGCCACTACGTGCTCAGCTCCTTGATGACGCTGCACAAATACAGCACCGATGCTGATGCCACTAGCATCAGCATGCACTTCCGTAGGCAAGGACGCATCGAAGTGACGCATTATGCGCCCTGACGTTAGTAGAAACTTCAGCTGGCGGAACGCATCGTCGCAAGCTGACGTCCAGTTGAAAGGGACGTCCTTTTGAAGAAGACTTGTTAGGGTATGCACCACGTCAGCGAACCTCGGAACAGAATGAAGAAAATATGAGCGTAGGCCCAAGAAGCTCCTCAATTCCTGCACCGATTTTCGTGGTTCGAAAGAGCTGATGGCGTAGAGTTTTCGTGGGCCTGGTCTCACTCCGTTTTTGTCAACGAGATGTCCAAGTACTGTTGCCTCCGTTCACCGAAACGACGTTTCTTAGAGTTTAGGATCAAGCCGGCCTTTTGTATGCAATCCAAAACAAGACTGAGACGTCTGCTATGCTCGTTCAGTGTGCTGCCAAAAATCACCACATCTAGGTAGCACAAACAAATTTCCCATTTAAGTCCTCGAAGTATTGTGTCCATAAATCGTTCATACGTTGGCTGTGCATTACAGAGACCCAACGGCATAACATTAAATTCATAAAGGCCGTCAGGTATCACAAAGGCCGTTTTTCTTTGTCGTTTGGGTGCATAGATATTTGCCAATACCCTGATCGCAAATCCAGTGACAAAAAGTAGGCAGCAGAATGCAGGCAGTCAATTAAGTCATCAATTCTAGGAAGCGGATACACATTTTTTTTTGGTGACCGTATTAAGTTTTGTATAGTCAACGCAAAAGCGCCATTATCCATCCTTCTTTCTTACTAAGTTCACAGGCGCTGCCCACGGATTAGATGACTCTTGGACAGCACCTTTCCGCAACATATCGGTGACCTGTTCAGCTATCACTGCCCTCTCTGTCGACGACTTGCGGTAAGGTTTTTGACAAACGGGGTGTGCAGATCCGGTGTCAATTCTGTGAAGAGCACGAGAACGCGGTAGTGAAGTGTCCGTGTCAGTTTGTGTGAAATTGAACACTGAAAGATGTGTCATAAGGACACCTGCAAGAGCGTGGCGTTCACGTGAGGGTAGCGACTTGCTGATCATTATTAAGATCTTTTTTTCAGAACTGCTTCTCTGAGGTTCGGTTGTTTCAGACTGATGCTCTTTGTTTAAAACGGCGATAGTGCCGTAAATGATTTCGTCGAACTGGCCAAGCTTCATATCACGTGGAAGAACAGCAGGCACCAAAGAACAATTGAAAGCCCATAAGCTTGAGGCACCATTCACAACTGTCACGATAAAACGAGGCACAAGTAAATTTTTCTTCGCGCAACCCATCGCAAATGGGTAAATTTGCGCGTCAAAAGATGAAAGGTTGGCAACAGCAAGATTAACAGAAACACGTTATAAATACCATGGCGCTAAAAGAAAATCGTTTGACATGATGAAACAGTTTTTCCCCGGTAAAGATTTCTCAGCAAGCGTAGACAAAAGCGCGTTATTCACCGTAATTTCGCCTGTGCCACAATTAACGGAAGCACCACAATTCTGAAGAAAGTTGATCTCAAGAATCAAATCGTGAGTGCACCATGGTAATGCCGAAAATTCTTTGACAACATATTGAGCAACAAACAAAACAATTGCAACACAAATACCTTGAGGAACGGGGCATTCTCCGCTGACACCACGAAAAGTCACACCGCAATTTCACGGGAACATAACTTTCCGACCAAGCCTTTCCTTGAATGTGGCCCTCATGACGGAAACCGTAGCACCAGTATCCAGTAACGCAGTTGCGGGCACACTATCAACTAACAAACACACTTTGTTTTGGTATATCATAATAGGAAGAGGAGCAGAGTTTGCCGTGACGAAGATCGGCCGGCGACTTTACCTCCATCGGCCGTGCCAGCTAGTTTCCCAATGGAGTCAGTGGTGTAGAACGTCGTCGTGGGGAATGTCAACGGCGTCAGTGACTGGTTGGTGGCATCAGGCTGCGGTCTGATGCTGGCGAGTCACTCCTCCGGTTAAAATGGCGGAAGGAATTCCTTGGTGGCGAGCCTATACCATTTGTTGCACGATGTTCTGCCGGCCAATGATAATCGTTGACGCCTTCAAAGTTAGACCAGGTCGGTGGTGGGCCATACCTCGTCTGGCGGTGACGGCGACAAAAAAAGAGAGATGTATCCTGTCGCACCGCAGCTGTAGAAAAGTGATGAAGAGCGACCGACGTTGTAGACTGTGGAATAAGCCGCCCTCGGACGCTGAGAGTAGTAGATACGACCTTTCAAGTGCCGATTCATCGTCGTACCCCGATAAGCGCGTTGGTCATGCGTCACGTCGTCAAAAAACGTATGGTGGTGCTGTTGTAGGGGATCGGTTCGACTGTCTGCAACGCCTGGCAAAGCCGACAGCAAAGAAACCACCGGTGTAGCTTCATGAGGTTGATTAAAAACGCAACTGAACTGTTCAGCCTTCATGGCGTTCATTGATTTGCTGTGTCGCTCGAGTTCCTCATGGACGATTTGCCTCAAAATGGTAGCAAGATCCCAATGCACACTGCAGCTGTCCTCTATGCTTGAAACTGTCGCAACATTTGCCAACCTGCCGAACTTTCGCGTGATACGATGTAGCTTGAAGGTCTTAAATGTTCGGTAATGATGGATCATGTCAGCTACCGAATTGAGGCTCTCCTCGCCAAATCAGTTAGATATACAAGTCTTCGGCAATGCTTTTCAGAAGATGCCCGACTTTGTCCTCTTCGGACATACGAGGATTCACAGTCTTACACAACTTCAAGATCGCGTTAATATACGTGGCACAAGTCCCACCTTGCACTTGAGCACACTGAAGTAATGTCTGCTCGGCTCGCTTTCTTTTCGCGGTGGAATCCCCGAAGCACTCAGTGAGTTTGACAGCGAAGTGATTCTAGGTTGTTAGCGACTATTCGTGGTTCTCAAACCACACAAAAGCAGTGTTTATCAGGAAGAGAGCAACATACTTTATCTTAGCAGTAGCATCCCAGCCATTGCACTTGCGCACACTTTTGTAGTGTGTCCGCCATTCTTCCACGTCCTCGCCTGGTTTCCCTGAGAAAGGGCGTGGCTCCAACTGACGCATCCAGGCAACGGGCGTCCGCGCCGGAGGAGTTGAAGATGAATGTAGCTCATCGTTGCTCGACATCACAAGTTCCGGTAGTGTTGGAGGCAGTCACGCGAGGCGTCGGCTCCGGCGAGGACCAAGCGGCAGTGGCTCCGTCGTCTTGGGTGAGTACCCTGCACTTTCACCACAAATGTTCCGACTAAAGTGTAAGGGCGTTTATTAGCAGGGCGAGGTTGATGGTGCGGTAATATTGGCGTCGGCATCTGCACCAGTTCACGTCTTCCTCCTCTTCTCATCTCTCGGCTCATACCCGTTGCAATATGTTGCCTCTTTCCTATTCAACAGACAAGCACCTGATGAAAATAGGAACTGTTCGATGAGACGACCTCGTGCATCACATCGACAGTCACCCCATAAACCGCTGTAAGCATTCAGGTCCCCTAGAACCAGATAATGTTCTGGTAACGCATCTATTAAAGACCGGAATTCATACTTTTACAGACGGTGTTGCAGCGGTATGTACGTAGAGCAGATGGTGACAAGCTTATTCACTACAACTGCTCGAACAGCCACTGCCTCTAAGGATGTTAGCAGTGGTACATGAGTAAATGCTACTCCACGATTAACAATAATTGCTACATCACCAGATGACGCCACATCATCATTTCTGTCCCTCGATAGGCAACAAATTGACGCAAAAAATTTATATTCTTGGATGTTAGGGGTGTTTTCTTACACACTGCACTTTCGAAGACTGTTCGCGTAGAAGTTCTTCGGCACCGTTGAGATTTTTAAGCAGTCCTTTGACGTTCCATTGTATGATATGTCTCCAGTATGAGGGTAAAGAAGTGCTGTGTGTACAGAATGAGTGTGGCTGGTGTCTAAACAGAAAAGTGACTTATCTTACAGAGCTTTTAGGAGGCCCTGTAAATACTGTTTTGTCTTTTTTAGAGCGGTTGAGGGGACCTCGCCGCTCCTTTGTCTCAGTCTGCGCTGGTGCACTGGATGTGTTCATCACGTCAGGAGAGACGACAGACATGATTGTTTTCATTGTAGGCTTTGTCCTACGCATTGCCGAAAACCGAAGTGATGCAGACCCACCTCGCACCACTTCGGCATACGATGTATTCTCTGCAAAATGCGGGAAAACGCGTCGCCGCGCTTCACGAAAACTTATGTTCAATTTAAACTTTGGGATTATTATTTCTGTTTCGTTTTTCCAGACCACACATGACCTGGAATATGCGGTATGGTCAGCCTCACAGTTTGTGCAGTGGACTTGTAACTGATAGGCATCGTCAGCGGTATGACATTTGGTGTCGCATTTTGCGCAGATAAGCTGTCCTCGTCAGCTCTGGGAGCTGTGCCTGAACCTCTGACACTTAAAGCAGCGCCGTGGGCTGTGTATGTATGGTCTGACTGGTAGTTTAAGATATCCTGTTGCTATTAGAGTGGGGAGAGTGCTTGATGGGAAAGTGGGTATGATGCGTTTCGTCGGGATTTCTTTCTTTTCTCTTCTTATTTTAATACGCTGCACCTGAATGACATTTTCAACTTTTCAGCCTGTTAGAAGTTCCTTATCGAAGAGGTCCATCAGGTCTCCTTCTGATACAACACCTTTCACGGTGTTCATGGTTCGATGCGTTGTGATTGTGATAGGCTAATTACCAAATGATGTAAGGTTACGCATTCGCTGGTACTGTGCGTGGTCTTTTATTTCGAGTAGCAGGTCGCCACTGGCGGTCTTTGTGGCTTTGTAGCCAGCGCCTAGCGTTTCTATAATGTGTTTGGACACAAGAGAAGGTGAATGCTTCTAGCTTTCTTTTCTGTACTTTTATAGTGCATGATGTGGTATTTCAGGAAGTCATCTTTCAAAAATTAAAAAATTTCAGAAATTCAGAAATTGCATTGGTGCGCCACCTTTTGGAGGGGCGATTGGTTGGGAGAGGGCTAGGAGTTTCTATGAATTAGGTAGTTTACTCGGCAGCCATGCCAGCTACTCACCACCGAGCCCAACAGTGGGACGCTGCGAGACTCGAAGCGCAAGCGCCAGCCGTACGTGGCTGCTATAACCTAATATATCTACCAAAGGTTGATATCTACACCAGGTTAACCCTTGCCGCCGAGAATTGTGGAAGTAAACGAAGTGAAGAGAGGACAGGAAAGATCAAAAGTAGTGGAAAAGAAGAAGATGAAGAGAGAGAAGGAGACAGGAAGAAGCGACTGTCGATTTCCGCTGGGTGGGTCAGCCCAGACGTGCCGTCTACGTGAAGCCGGGGCAAAAGGGTGTGTTGCCTCTGCCAGCGGGCCTTAAAGGTCCCATAAGCCGGCGTCGACACAACCCCCAGGATTCCCTTTTTCCCGGACACGGCAAAGCCACGCACTGCTAGGCGTGGGAGGGAGTCGAACCCCCCCCCTACTCCGTCAGCTCGGATCCGTGGTGTCGCTACACACCAAACGGCTGTGTAAGCAGACACCTCTGTGGGGGCAGGTCTGTTGTCGAATGTTGGGTTTTGTGTGGTGGTTTAAATCAGCCACGTATGATGCTGGATGTAGGCCTGAAGAGGGTCTACGCAGCCATTGGTGTTCATAATCGGATTTTCTGCGTGGGTGGTACGCGCAGCACGGAGAGCGTCCCACTCAATGAGTTTATGTGTCCTGGAGGTGTGCCGGGGTGGTTTAAAGGGGACAGAGACTTGTATATTATAATGATCACTGCCCAGTGTGTGCTGTGTTCTTGTGCATGTGACAATAGAGAGGGAGAGACTAAGCACCAGGTCTGGACTGATATTCATACTGACATTGTTTCCTATCAGTGTATATGTCAGAAAGTTGCTGTGGACGGAGCGTTGGAGGTTCTGTAGGGTCAGCCATAGCCTGCGACCTCATTGTGTGATTGTTTTGTATCCCTAGTCAGATGCTGACTGTTGAGATTGCCGCCAGTGAGCAAGGGACGTTTCCGCGCCAGTCGATAGAGCTCCCGGAAGAGAGAGTTCAATGAGGCCATCGGTTGGGATGGTGGGTGGTAGATGTTAGCAGTAAATATGGATCGGGGGTTTGTTTGTGGCGAATAATTTCCGTTTTCACGCAAGGTGTGTGATGTGATGTAGTGTGTCTTATATGTGAGACGGCGGTGGGAGAGCGTAGACGCTCTTGGTGCGTTTGTGGTGTCAGAGTTTGTGGAGTTGTAACTAGGAAGTGGGGCCTGCATAGCGGTATTTTGAAGAAGGACCTATGGCCTCGGGTAGAGCTAGGGAAGTAGAAGCTGCAGTGGGGCCCGCTTGTCTTGAAAGCTATGGTAGTTCCATGTTATAATATGAAGTGAATTATTATTGCCCCGTTCTGCCTTAATGAAGCGTAAGAGGATGAATGAGAGGTGCTAAACTTTTGTTACCGGAGATCTGGCGATCCGCACCACGAGGTGTTGCTGTGAGAGGAAAGGGGGCGGAAAATGGAGGTAGCTGTGTCAGGTACGTCCCCAGAAGGGCAACCATCCTCTGGAGAATGGCTTCCATGCATTGTTCTGTGCATGCCTCTAATTTTGTACTTACGTAAGTGATATCGGTGTTCAAATCAGTTTCAATGAGGCGTTCTACTTGTGGGAATTTCGGGTCGAAATGGCCGGACAAGTTTCAAACTTCGAATTGATATCGGTTGACGCAGAAGGGGGTGGGAGGCGGGAAGTTGGGGTAACCATGCGTTGTTTTTTGGAGGGTGGAGATCGGGAGTAGTGTTAGCCTGCGTTTGAGAAGTGAGTAGAGAAGGTGAGAGAGAGGGATTGGGAGGAGCTAGTGAGCACTGTGTTGGGGCTGTAAGTTGACTTGCCTCCCGCTGTAGAACCCCGCGCTCATCATTGTTGCTGTGGTTGGGAGCCTGCTGGGCGGAGGCTGATAACAATTTCCGTCCTCGATCGGCCCAGGTGAGGTTTTGCTTGGGTTTGTGGCTTTGGTCATGGCGGATGGAGTACAATGCACTGTGTGATGGCTGCCGAGAAGCTGACTGTTCCATATCCCGAGATATGGACTAGTGTCTACCCGCTAGTTGAGTTGTGCGTGGCGGCCGGCGGGTGTAGCAGTACTTGCATTAAACGTTGCCGGTGTGGTGCCCATACCCACAGACCATACGCTTGGGTGAGCATGTTGGATGTTGGGTCGGGACATGATGGCTGCTGCAATTGTGACAGAATCCACTTTTTGGTGCTGCACAAACGTCTGGGCGGTGCCCGATGCGGCGGCAGTTATAGCATGTTTCTACTTTTGGTCGGTAAGGAAAACATGTACCGATGCCCGCCCAGAAGCGGATACATTTGGGTAGAGGTCCGGTGACGAGAGTGATGAGGAGAGATCATTTTTTTCTCAAATTGACGAGCGTTGATTATTGGGACGTCCAGATTGTAGAAATAAGCCCCTCCAATTTTTTTCTGTGCATCTTATCATTATAGGTCTTGTGAATGATGCACCGAACGGAATCATCGGGTGGAGCAAGGTAGGCAGTGCTCCCAGTGATGCCACCACCGACAGAGATTGAAGTAAGCTGGGCAAATGCCTGTGCCCAAGCGTCCACAAAAGGGCGGAGGGTGAAGGTGTTAATGCCTTGGTGCAGCCAGAACTGCCCTTGGGTGAGGGCTTCCTGCAAGGAAACTTCCATCGTAGAGGTGAACGCTGTCAGGAATGTGTGACGTGTTTGTTTAATTATGTCAAAACCACCGCGGGGCCTAACAATGACCTTAGAGTCTCTCTTCAAAAGTTGCGGGAGAGGCAGCCCCCGTAAACGACCCGGAGTAGATTACGGAGTAGTAGATGGTGGAGTAGATTGCTTTGAAGGCGTCGCCATGCCATCCTGCAATGCTCCTGCGTTTTGGCGGCCGTCGCTGCCACTGCATTCCGATTGACCGATGAGACCTGCTGTGCATTGCTGAGAATTGTCGAACGTTGCCGGGCGACATTCGTTTGAGAGATGAAGGACGGCCTCCCGTTCTCCATTTCCGAGTTTGATTTGATCGATTTCCACACCTTCTACGGAGCACTCCATGTCAGGGTAAGTGGTGACCACACTGAGGCAAAGCCTAAAGCAGGCCTAGCTCCGACGGGAGCACAGAATGAGAGCACGGATCGTAATACTATCCCAGGCCAGTTAGCGACAGTCGGGTGGGATCAAAGTGAGGGCTAACCTTCCCGAATGTGGTGCAGCAGAAATCGGGAGGATCCGGTCGGAATATTGAGATACGGTGAAACTTGAGGCAGGAGCAGATGTGCCGCGCGTTCGTTAGCAACAGCTGCTAAAACCGCTCTTTTGTCGCACAGCCTCCGTTTGCGAAATGAGCGCGCTTTTTAGACACAGCAAAGTGACAACTAAGACATTTATTCACGTTAATCTGTACCTGTGGGTACGTTTCGTGGGTCCTTGTGTTTGAGAAACGCGAAGCACGTTTTGATCTGCTGCCTTTCTGCGCGTGGCCTTCGAAATTGTTTCTACCACGTTCATTGCTTCACCTTTGCGCAAAGTTGCGACTTTTTTTATAGTGTAATGATACGCTCCCAATAAAACTGCAGTGGAAAGAGTCCACATATTACGTTCGAGTATAAAAAACGTTAGTTGTGCTTATACTAGGAGCAAAGGCAATGAATGAAACAAAAAGCACCATTTTAAACATCTTGAACAGGCGTTTTTGAGGTAAATTCGCGAAGGTTCCTGATGGCTGACGGGCGTTCGGGTATTGCTCCTAATAGTTTGTGAGCTAAATTTATAGGCTGTGTGACATTCAATAAGCGACATATTAGAAACGCCAACGAGTGGTCAAACAATTAGCCAATGTTATTCACATCAACGCGCCGGTCGAGATCATTTGTTTCTTGAACGCTTTTGTGCCAGTAACAAAAATAAGTTACGATTCAAACGACAGCATCAAAAATGTCGTAAGGTAAGACGCAGAGGTATATAATTATGGTGCGTGAAGTACATACCTTTGCATTACGTTCGGTTGACTTCCATCAACTATTTATGGCGTAAAATGTTGTACAAGTGCTTCTGGAGTGCTAACTATTCATTAGTTTTAGTAGATAAAGGTTAACTTACAGACAAATCATCAAAGATGCAGATTGAGTGGGAGACTCACAATAGTCTGATTTTAATTTGTATTATGAACAGGAGGGCGGCTAAAATACACCCCTCCTTACACGCCTCTTTTCGGAAGAGGAATATAAAAATAGTTTAAGTTGTATGCTGATTGCAGGCGAATAGTGAATACTTGTTGAATTTACTCTAATGCCACGGCTTCTCCGTTTGGTGACGAGTATGGCAAAAGTGGCGGCAACCTCAAGCTCCACACAATCTGCTTTGCAGCGGTGTCAAGTAGGGTTCTGGTTTCCACAGCTGCTTTGAGCGTTTGCTGCATACTGGACGTTCCCAGTGTGCAGTTGCGTGCGTACGGAACACTATTGCATTTGTTGCATGCTAGTGGTCTAAGTACAACGAACCGCTTCCACGTACACCCATTTACAAATTACATTAAGACGTGCGGGTGATAACCGTAATCCAATAAAACTGCATCGACGCGCGTTCTAACGTGAAGAGTTCGCAGGCGTATCCTTTCAATTTCGCAGCCATATCTTTTTAATCTCCTGCAGGCTACCACTGATTACTTGTAGAGTTTCATGCTAGGCCTCGCTTTCTTCATTCCTTGATACACTCAGTTCAATGGGGGCACTATAGCGGTGAATTGTATGCGATGCGCTGCGCCTTGATTAAAGAGATAGCTTTTCTCGTCTCAGTGGCAAACTGGTGGCACGCACGTAACTATTTCTCTTCTACCCACGTTCGTTTAATTTAAGCATACCAGCGAGGGAATCGCAAACAAAAATGCGTTGAGTTTAAAAAATGCTTCCGTTTATTAACATAACAAGTGGCAGGCAGACTACCTAGTCCATTCTAAAAAGTGCCAAATGAATTAGAAAAAAAAACGATTGCTGCAATAGGCGACGTCATGGGTTGGCCTTCAAAGAGCAAAAAAGGACAGCAACTGAGGGCAAGTGAAAAATAGCAATGATGAAACTTATTGCCTTTCCTCCCTTATTGTCTTTCCTCCCTGTAACGAAGATTCGATTGTGCTTGAAGTCGCCGTTGAGAGAAGTTATTCCTGTCATTCTTCTTGGCACAGAATTGCATAACGAGGGGAATCATCACCGCCCGACCGAAGGGCCTTCCACTCTTTTTGAATCGCACTTCACAGCACATCAGCCGTTGTCCTGGACAAGTTGCGCCTGGACAGAGCCCAATTCAATCGAGTTCACACATTCTCGACTGGGTGTTAGTTAGCATCCGCCCCGCCGGGAGGTCACGACAAGGTGCGTATGCGAAGTTCTTTAAGCATGGTGGTCACCTGACGAGCCACGTTTACGGGGCTTTTGTTATGCTGGAAGATGAAGCAGCCCTCGAGAAAAGGTGCGTCCAGGGAATACGGGAGCATGGTGTCTTGTAGAAGGGGAACTTTATTAGGGCACTGCGAACTTGCCATGAATACGGGCATGTGGCCCTAGCCCATCTTAGTTTTTAAAACCCCACACATACATTGAACACCGGCCTCTTGAGAGGACACTCTGAGTAAAATCTCGGGGGTACCTGCAATTTTGAAGGAAGCAGAATTGGCAGATAAAAGGTGTAGAAAATTGATCGGGAAATTGCTTATGCGCGATTTGCTAAAACTTATGTGCTTTGAACCGTTAAGCGAAGAACGCGTGCCATCGCTGTGTAAAAATCGGCTTGCCCTCCCGACACGGTCCGCGTCCTGCCGGACGCTGACCGTGTCAGGAGGGTACGCCAATGAGTCTCTTGCAGGCCATATCCATGTATTCCCAGCCACTCTCTATAAAATTCTTGGCTGCAGAACCGTGCGGACAATCTGTTGAGCTACATTTGTACGAGCACCAGCTGCTTTCGATGAAATGTGGTGAATCAGATGAAGTGTTTTTGTGGAACTCTGTCTGACTTTGCGAAGTCAGTGCACTCGAGTGCCGAACTGATGAATATCAACACCTAGTATGCAGACCTCCGACACCTCAGGAAGGATCACTGGACCTAGTGTAAATGTAAAGGGGCAGGGCTTGATTTTTCTGCGTCCTGCCTTATTAGCCACCCGAACATAGTTTTATTTTTGGGCTCACATGTCTAACCCTGCATTGCGAGTGTAGTACTGAAGAACATCAAGGGCTTTCTGAGGCTGTTGTGTTTGTCTTGAGACGTATTTATGCACACACCGTAAAGTCACACCTTCAACGTTTATCAGAAACCTCACGTCTGGAATTCGATGTAGTTGCCATGCTAGAGGTATTAAAGCAATGTTGAACAGGAGAGGAGCCAAAACGGATCTTTGCGGGACACCTAGGATGGACATGAAGCAACTTTCAGGCTTTCCATCTACTCTTATGGCAAATGTGCGGTTGTGACAAAAATTGTAAACAAATCTTACTATCTGCACGGGAAATCTGAGCTCGATGAGGTTTGATGAAATGACGTCCTGGTTTATGTTGTCGTAAGCTTTCGTTACGTTCGTTCCTATTACAATGCGTTCTGCGTGGCTGTGTAGGGAAACTTCTAAAATATCATCTGACAAGATGGAAATACCCTCTTCAGTCGTCAAATGAGAACGGAACCCCATTTGAGGCGGACTGTACTTATTGTGTCGTTCAAGCCACCAGGAAACACGTGAAGCCAGCATCTCTTCAGCAACCTTGCAAGCAGTAGCAGTCAATAAAATTGGGCCTAAGGATTGCAGGTTATTTGGAGACTTTCCAGGTTTCGGAATCGGGACGACAATTGAGTGCTTTCAATCAGATGGGATGTCTCCAGTTTCCCATACTTTATTACTAGCCTGCAGAAGTGCATCAAGAGCTTTACCTTCCATGTTCTAAAAACCTTCGTAAGGAATACCATCGGAACACGGTCTTGTTCTTTGGTGCGAAATTTCAATCGTCGGTATTAGTTCGGCCATGCCGAAAGGACTGGATATATCGGATTCGGCACTTCTGTCAAGATTGTTGATAATGGGAAGGTTATAGAAGATGAGCTATCATACTTCGAGAAAACTGTTTTTTCAGCCTGCTCTTCAAATTCTTGTGTCGTACTTTGAATTGATAACGTAACGCTCGCTGCAGGGTCATGTTGCTTGTGACCGCGTTCCATAGAACGGAACGCACGCAAAAACGCTCTGTTTTTCATGCCAGATCCAAGTTTCTCACGCCACTCATGCCACCGCCGTCTAAAAAGCTGCTTTTCGTGCCAACGCGCCTTTGCTGCTATATGGTTGGCATGTGCATAGCTACCAGGTACATGTGGATTCCTTGACGCCTGCAGCTCCGCCTGACGTCACTTCGGCCAGAGTCTCAAAACAGTGAGGTGCGGTTGAGGTTTTTCTACGTGAATGATGGTCACATGGTCACGACTGTGTCACTGTGGAGCAGCTCTTGCGAATCGGGAAGAATTTCTGTGGGCTCTGTGGCAACTTTATCAATTGGCGATTCCCGAAATTTATCCCAATGCGTGATCACTACGCGTCATCGAATTTTTCTTGTGCATCTTCTTTATAAACCAATTATTATTAGCATATGATCACTAGCCCAGGTATTCGCCTCCACTCGCCATTGTGACTTACCAGGACCAAAACCACCAGGTGAGATCTGGAGAATGCATTTCAGATGTTGTACATGCCCGGCAAGTAGACACAGCATGATCGTTCAACAGAGTAAACGTGGCATCAGTCATGCTATTTTTAACCTGGTATCCTCGTATCCCAATCTTGTATTCCCAATTTGTAAGTGGAGCATTCAAAACTCCGCTTATGAGGATAGGAATCCTCAGATACGTAGAACGCAAACGGGCTATTCATCCCAAGTTGATATCTGTGCGCTGTGGTTTGGCATAAAAGGACACTCGTATGACAGGAGTCTTCAATGGTCGTGTCAGGAGAGCGACAACTTCTTGATTGCCACTGCACCATAACTGCATACTAATCATTGTATGAGGAATTCGCGAAGACACATACATTGTGGCTTTTCCAGGAGTTGAACCCACAGTCGTAGCACGCATGTCTGTATTGGACGGACTGTGATACCCATTAAAATATACAGGGAGCACAGCTTATTATGCTCTTGTAGAAGTAGTACCCATACATGTAGCTTTTTGTACTCATGCTTGTTTTAATGTCTCCTACCTTGAAGATTAAGTCTCGACAATTCATTTGAAGAATTCCATCACGTGGCAGCTGCTGCTGAGAGTTAGCCATGATGCAAGCAATTCTGTATTGGTGACGTCGATTGAGCAAGCCGATCCAAAACTGCTGTCCAAACAGCTTGCTTGATCCGTTGTGTCCTGTACAATTCAGTAACGAATGTTACCTTCGGTTAACTGAGGTAGGAGGGCTTGCCTTAAACTTGTCCTCTAATCTGGGCCCCGTTTGTGAAATTTCATAGTCTCTTGAACCGTAGGCCGTGGAACATATTTATTATTATCAGTTATTTCAAGAACTTTTCGCCTTTTTACTGAACGAGAATGTTTTTCTCATCCGTATTTATTGTGAATTTTTCGTTAACATGCACAAAAAGTAAAGTACAAAACGCCCATTTCATAAACAACAGTGCAATACATCTTTTTAGGTTCACTGGTTTGTTTAATTCATTCCTTGGCTTCCGGAATGAGCTTTTTACACAGGATTGAATTATGTATGATATTCAAAAAAATATCTGACAGAGCTGGGCCATTTCTATAGTGAATGAAGTTCCAGGGAGCGAACATTCGATAGGAAAACGAATTAACTAAAGTTTCAGCTCTATTCTGACGAAGGCCGTGCGACGGAACAGTGAAATCATTTTCCTTTCAATTTGTGTGTCCTATACTTTGACAATAGGTATATACATATATATATATATATATATATATATATATATATATATATATATATATATATATATATATGCTTTTAATGAAAGAAGTCTATACCTAAGAGCTTGTTTTTCTGTGTGAGGCACATAATGATGAAATCTAACAAACAATATTACCAAGGAAATTATACGAAACGTTACTAGAACGTATTGTAAAGTGACCCTGCAGAAAGTAAAGAGGGTGAAAACGCAACATGCCGTGAGCAGGAACCAAAACTGCGACCTTAGAATAACGAGTTCGATGCTCTGCCACTGAGCTACCACGGCGGCTAATCTCCCAGCCACTTTCTTGAGTAAAATGTGAGTTAAAACGTCGGAGTGTTACTCAGCGCCTTTAGTAGCCAAGGCGGCGAGTATGGCACACTCTTTATGAGCCTGTATGGCGTCACGTAGCGCGTGAACTTATTATGAGCTGACAGTTCACCAATATCCCTCGTATGCAACCTAAAGGCACCATGTCTGTCAGTACGAGACCCTCAGTAATGAAGTAAGCAAAGAGGTGTATACCTAAAGACTCGTTTTTCCGTGTTTGACACATTATCAATAAGATATCACAGACAAGAACGAGATGGAAAATATAGGGGAAGTTATTAGACCAAACTCTAATGTAAATGTTAAGAAAGAAAAGTGGGTGAAAATATAATTTGCCGTGGGCAGGAAACATACCTGTGACATTCGAATAACCCGTTCGATGCTCTACCACTGAGCTACCACGGCTGCTATCCTCCTGGCCACTTTATTGGGCATATATGTGAATTTAACTTGGAAGTGTCACTCAGCGCCATCAGTAGCCATAGCAGTGAGTGTGTCACACCTTTTATGAGCCTGTATGGCGTCACGTACCACGTGAACGTATTAGGGGCTGGCAGCTGACCAATAGTCCTTTGTATACAACCTAAGGCACCAAGTGTGCTAGCACGAGACCATCGTTAAATGAATAGGAGTAAGAAGTGCATACTTAAGGACATGTTGTTTTGTGTTTTTAAACAATAATAATGATATCTAACAGAAAATTATGCCATGAAAATCTAGTGCAGGTTATTAAACCAAATTGGTATGTGAACGTGAAGAAAGAAAAGTGAGTGAAAAAATATCTTTGCATCAGCACAAACCAAACCTGCGACCTGGTAAGAAGTATACACTTCTTAACCTTATTCATTTAGTGAGGGACTCATTCTGGCAGACTTGGTGATATAGGTTGTATACGAGCGACTATTGGTCAGCTGCCAGTTCGTAATAAGTGCACGTGCTTCGTGACGCATTATAGGTTCATAAAGAGTGTGGTACACTCACCACCATGGCTACTGATGGCACTGACTGACACTCCCATGTTTAATTTCACATATATACCCAATAAAGTGGCTGAGAGGATAGCCGTCGTGGTAGCTCAGTAGTATAGCATTGAACGCGGTATTCAAAGGTCGCAGGTGCGGTTCTTGCTCAGGTCAAGTTATCTTTTCGCCCACTTTTTATTCTTTACATTTACATTGTCATTTGGCCTAATAACTCCTCTATATTTTTCTTGAGATTACTGTCTGTTATATATCATTATTTGTGTGTCAAAACACAGAAAAACAGGTCCTTGAGTATACACTTCTTACACTTATTCATTTACCGAGGGACTCGTTTTGGCAGACTTGGTGATTTAGGTTGTATACGAGGGACTATTGGTCAGCTGCATGCTCTTAATAAGTTCACCTGCTCCGTGACGCCACACAGGCTCATGAAAGAGTGTGCGACACTTGCCGCCATGGCTACAGATGGCACTGATTGACACTCCCACATTTAAAGTCACATATATACCCAATAGAGTGGCTGGGAGGATAGACGATGTGGTAGCTCAGTAGTAGGTCATCAAGCGCATTATTCGAAGGTCGCAGGTTCAGTTCCTGCCCACGGCAAGTTATGTTTTCACCCACTTTTATTTCTGCATATATATATATATATATATATTATATATATATATATATATATATATATATATATATGTGTGTGTGTGTGTGTGTGTGTGTGTGTGCGTGTGTGTGTGTGTGTGTCGCTCTATCTACGCGGAGACGTTGAGACACCACTCACTGCATAAAAATATCTATTAAGGATTGCTGGCGGTAGGTTGCTCAAGCGACGATAATATTATGCACGAGGCACACTGCTGTGGGTACCTCTGGAATTTTTAGATAACTGGTTTGTTTTTTTAACACTCCTCTTACATCGCTTAGTACACGGGCCTTAACCATCTGTAGCATGATTATCTGTTTAATCTCATAAATATTACGTCTATCAAAGAAAAGCGAGCCCTTAAAGAGAAACTTTTTTCCATAATTAGTGCATGGGCCTGTAGAACTGCGCCTTCATCGAACTAAGAGTTCCGTGGCTGGGATCACAGCTACAACGTTCTGGTGAGAAGCTGAGCGCCATAACAATTCTACCCCACACACTAAACAAAAATAACCTGAAATATCTAGAAAAAGGAGGTAAACTGCCTGTCCGCTTGTGTAATCTCTTTTCTGTTTTTAATACTTAAAAGTCGAAGTAAAGTTTTTTTCTCAAAAAAGAAGAAGTTTTTGAATGTAGCAAGGATAGTAAATATTTTCTAGTGAGGCTTTGATTGAGCATTGACACAGCAATTTTTTACTGTTTTTACAAGGTTTAGAGAGTAATATTTGATATTTAATTTAGGTGGTAAAATTGATCAACGATAGGTGACGGGGCAGTCACACAATGAGTTCACTATATTGTAAAATGTCAAATGACGCAGTAATAATAAAATATGCAGTGTTACCATAAACACAAGTACACACTCACACAATGAACGCAGAATTAAACACCACTTTAAGAGAATGCTCGCGTTACCCCATTGCATTTTATGAATACGGTATAAACAGGCACAGCGTTTTTACGTGCTTGTGGTGCCGGTAGGAGAGCTGTGTTTTTCTGCATCGATTAACAACAGAAGATTATAGAGCACGTGTAAACTTAAGGTAGGCTGCAAGTCACCGTCAGTCACACCAAAATTTTAGTAAAAGCCCTTCCGATATCACCTTTTCGTTTATCGAATAATCAGCTGGCACTACGTCCTGTTGGTGCTTGTGTCAGCCCATCCGATGCAGAAGTCCTCAAAATAAATCTATGCACGCACATACTGCGGCAACTGAACCGTTTTCGTTGAGCGGCGCTGCACAAACAAAGCATCTGCATGTATTCAGGAACGCTAAAGAAGAAGAGCGGTCCCATGCGTGCACAGGCTCCTTACCGATGGCATCACTAGGCCTCACTAGGAAGAGCTCGGCTGCGATGGCATCACTAGGAAGACCTCGGCTGTGCAATGAAACATCTGGTGATCACCGAATGCATTTGCTGTGCAACTTTTGTAGTCTTTTCAGATACAAATGCGTGTTCGCTGTTCGCGTCGTCCTATACTTTAAGACTAAAGTGTGATAAAAGAGTGTGTGGTTCTTCCTTTTGGAGACCAATGAGGCTGCCGCAACCATTAATTCTTTTAGGGACTAACCACACCGGGTCTAACAGTTAGTCCCCACAAACCAACTAAAGGGACTAACATTTAGTCTTCACATTTACACCTTAGCGGGTAACCGTTAGTCCCACAAATCACACAAATCAAATCAAAGGTGAGTTCTAAGCGAGCGCCGTCGTTCAGCTCGAGCAACCGAATGCGAGACCAAACCCAGCGTTTCACGTGGAGCGTCTGTCGCCAGCGAACCTTGAACAGGAGAGCGACCGTACGCTGCGCCGCCGCCACTGACACAACCGAGTTGGTTTGAGTGAGAAAAAACCGATGGGGGTCCACAAACTGGAGCGAATGCAGTAAGCAAACGCGAGTCCGCCGCCGTGGTAACGTTGGCAGCCACCAACGGCCAGCGCCCAGCTGCTTGCGACTGATTGACGGGGAAACCAACTGTAATGGTGACTAATTTTCACAGACTCGGTTCCAACCCTTGCGAAAGCACCGCCAGCCCGTGCCGGTCCACTTACAGCGTGCGACATACTACAACAAGCTCATTACGAGCAACCGCAACGTGTTTCGGACGACTCTCAAAACAGCGTTGTGGTCTCCACCCAATATCGTCAGGCCCGAGCTTATTCATGATGGCGAAGACAGGCGAGCACTCGATGAGTGAGCGTCCGGGTGGCCGAGGGCGATGGCGGCCAATTTCCGGGTGGTCAACAACCGCAGACGAACTACTGACTCCGAAGGTGACATTCGTGGTGCATTTCATGCGTGCGATATACAAAACAACCGAGACCGTCGCCGAGAAGCGCGATCCGTATCGCACACCCGACAATTACGGCAGAAAAGAGAATGATCACCTACTTAAGAAAAAATTCAGCGCTGATTTCTGCCCTAAGTCGGACTGAAATAATGCATCCGATAGGCCAACTGTCTTCCCGGCCGCCCTGTTGGCCTTCATTCCCAACCGATGGTATCGTGAGTTTACCGTGACCATCTTGTATAAGCCAGAGAGGTACAGCGTGGCGTGGCCGGCAACGTGTCGAGACCTTCTCCATACTTCATCGGTGCGGCAAAACGTAAAAGAAGCTGCGCATGCTCGTCCAAACGTACGCACAAAGTACAGCAGCACAATTTCTAGATCGTTGATCTCTCCGAGCGCGACGGAACGCCCCCCGTAACCAGCAAAATTAGCAGGAAGACTGAGCCAAGAGAGAGGAGGACGGTTAGGGCCCTTGGCAACAGTTTGCGCATGGCCCGCATCTCGCGCGCGGTTAATTCCTGTGGAGACTAAGTGAATTGCACACAGCACACATCCCTCGATCGTTACTCCGCAACGGTCTATCCCTTCATCGCACGCACCTATTGGGCTCCATTACTTCTTTTTCGGGTAATTTTGTTTTAGAGTTTATGGAGGGTTTATGAATGTATTTCCACCGAATGAGACGGATCACGACCCAGATTTTCACCATGCTCTCCAGCGGCCGAACATTGGTTCTGTGCGCCTCGTATCGATGCTCACCTTCGCGCTACAAGTTTGACAATAGTTGGTGAATGAAGTAGACAATTTTACTGCAATTTACACTAGCAGACCTTGTCCTCTGTGAAAGAAAATCTATGCGACGGTGCTTTCACCCGCTCCAGCGACGCATTTACACTGGCCGCTGGCCGGCTCAATGCCGACGACGTAGCGAAGCCTTTCGCTTAATGCTTCGAAGTTGCAATCAATCGCCATCGAGGAAGCGACCCCCGACAATGACAACTTTATTATGTTACATCTGGTAGTGTTTTTCGTAGCTCTTCGCAATCCGGCATTGAAGCTAAGTATCCGCAACAACCACGGCCCATACATATAGGAGAAACACGTGAGACCTATCAGCACAACAACAGACATATATTGCGGGATTCTTACACCACCTGTCTCCAGGGCCGCGAGACAACAAACGCTTACGATTTGTGAAAATGTGCAAGACAAGTTTCCTTCAGGCATTTTTTTTCTGAAAGAAGGCCCCTTTTTTCGTTCACAGAATTCTTTTTTAGCTCGTTGTACGCAGCTCCCAGTTCTACTGAAAGCGCTTTGACTGGAGGCCAGTTTTGAAGCGCGACAATCATACTAATCTCTAAAAAAATCACAGCTAACCACGAGGTAAATCTAACCACGAGGTAAATGATGATGAATGGGGCAAAGCGTCTATCCATATATCTGTCTGTCTGTCTGTCTGTCTGTCTGTCTGTCTGTCTGTCTGTCTGTCTGTCTGTCTGTCTGTCTGTCTGTTTGTCCATCTGTCCAGTTACGCCAGGTTAGAATAAGACAGGGTTCGCCCCTAAAAAGCATCTTTGGTGCTCGCATACCTTCACGATTCATGATACCGAAAGCGTGATTCGGTGGAGAGGTGAAATTAACCGAAGCAGCTAAGCATGCAGTGACATGATAAAAAGCTTTCTGTAGTAAAAATCACGTGATAAAAAGATCTCCACGATGAAAAACTAGACTTTGTCATTATTTGGTTACTTCTCTCATAAGTGGATGTAAAACTATTTTATGTACCGTTTTTACTTTAACGCGAGGTAGTTTTGAACGGTCATTATGTACAAAAACTCTACTCTCAGATAGATTTTGCTCACAGTGCAGAGGCGGGTTATACGCGGAAGTTGAAGCATTTACCTAGGAGAGTTAATTACGTTAGCTAACTGCGTGCCGTCACCAAGACCACGCCAGAGAACATTTGGACCCGTTGTCGGCCGCTTCAATAGAGAAGCCATTCAGCGAAAGGGAAGGCCATGAGCAATCCCTATATCAGGCCACTCGTCTAGGTTCTCTGCACGGCACAACTTTTATGGTTGCTTACGTGCGTGCAGAAGGGTTTGTAACGGTAGACTGAAAGAAACATAAAATGAGGTCTGTTTTAGGACCTCTCTGCTATTCGTCAGAAAACTATAGATAGCTCTCGTACGTTTTTGTTTTCTTGCTTTTTAGGTAAATAAATGCGTTGCTGTACAGTTGAACGTCGATATAACTACGCTCTGTGCAGCCAAAAAGTCCCGAGTTTTGTTAGGTTAGGATTCTCAAGTTTGAGCCACACAAATGAAGATTGCAACACTCGGAACATATGGCATATTGAAGACAGCATAACCTGGAAAAGAGCAAATAAACTTTGTAAATAATAGCACTATAAAGAGCACAAAAAGACACCTTGGAAAGTAGTTAATTCGTCATGATTCATGCCTTTATATTTATATCGTGATTACTACACAGCACCTAAAGACTACAAATAAGTTCACGCAGACCTTCCTTGGCTCCATTGCCTGCGTGTGCCATTATGTTGCTTCTAACAGAGAAAACGCACCCTTAATCAATTTCTAGTCTTCGTTCCGTTTTTGTTTTGTAAAAACGTTAATGAAATTTGAGATTTTGCTAATTGAATATTTTTGTTTATTCTTCTAATTTCGGGCCATCATAGCGGAACGTTGGATAATAGCTTGGTAGGAGCTTCAATATATCACTCTTGTTTAGTACAAAGGAAGAGGTGAAAATTTCAAAAAAATAAACAAAGCGTGCTCGTATTAAAAAAAAAAACAACTTCAGTGGTGCACTCGATGCGTTTTTTGGCAAGATATTACTTTTTATTGGGCAAAGTTGAAAGTACGAGCATAAAATTAGCTTAATTCGGACGCATCTACATTGAAAAAAACCACTCGCTCGCAATAAGCATGGGAAATGTCTTGTAATTGCGCCGACTTGAGCGCCGCAGTGACATAAGCGAAAATAGCATCACTGGCGAGGGCTTACATGATAAGCTTATGGTAGCCAGAGCTACATATAGGAGTCAAGAGGTTGCAGCTGACAACACGAATGACGACGGGTGCTCTAGTCAGTTCCAGTAAATTGCGAGGAAAACAGAGCTCCAAAGCTTCTGGTGGTGTTATTGCAGAAATAGAGCGGTTCTTCCTTCACTGGCATGACTAGCGCTTGCAGCTTCCCCTGTCAGTTGAGACTGCCTATTGACCTTTTCATTGTCATTTGCGCGCCGTTAGAGAAACGAGAGCCTTATGCACAGAATCGCGTGATTCTCTGCTCTGCCTTAGCCCTGGATACCAAACGGGTGTGCCTGAATTCGGAATACTTGTCGTTGAATGTGAAAGACTCAGTCGCCGTCGGTGGCAGATTGTCGTTTCGTGTACTTTACTTTATTCACGTTTATATCACTTACACTACATTGCACGTGAAACTACCGTTTAAGTCCCTTATAGTTTCCTTGGCCAAATTCACTGCTGGTTTCTATCAGTATTGTCTGTGTTGATTGGCCGCAGGTGCATTCATGCGTTTATGATGCGTTAACGTCGCAAAACCACACCATGTGATTATGAGAGACGTCGTAGCGGAGGGCTCCGGAAATTTCGATTACCTGGGGTTGTTTAACATGCACCTAAATTTGAGCGCATGGGCTTAGAGCTATTCCGCCTCCATCAAAAATGCGGCCACCACAGCCGCGATTTGATCCCGCGACCTGAAGGCCAGCAGCAGAGTATGTTAGCCAGTAGACTACTTGGGTGGGGCGTGAATGCGTGCGTTCTTGTGTGTTAGTGTGTGTGCGTGTGTGTGCACGGGCGTCTGAAAGAGCGCAGTGCACTTTTCACTTCGGCAAACGCTTCGATTAGGCACGTACGCAAAGCTTGTCTATTCTTTTTCTGTTCTAGCCTTAGTTATTCAAGGAGAAATTGTATGCGTTGAATAATAAGCATGGGCACAATGCTAGTTAGAGTTAGCAGGCAATTGTGCCTTCCCCGCCACAGTATCTAGTGACTAAGGTACTCGGCTGCTGACCCGCAGGTCGCGGGATCAAATCCCGGCTGCGGCGGCTGTTTTACGCTGGCGCGGAAATGTTGTAGGCCCGTGTGCTCAGATTAGGGTCCACGTTAAAGAACCCCTGGTGGTTGAAATTTCCGGAGCCCTCTACTACGGCGTCGCTCATAATCATATGGTGGCTTTAGTACGTTAAATCCTAAAAATCACTCATCAATGACAATGATGTTAAAGAATGTACGCGGACTGTTATTAATAGTAACTGCACTAAAAACACGAAGAAAAGTGGGAAAGATAACTCACCTTTTTGACCCCCTTTTTCTATTCACATTCAAACTTTCTCGCTTGTAATAATATCTCTTGTACGTTCCTTAGCATCATTGTCTGTTAGTTTCCAATATTAATATGTCTAGCAAAACAAGCGAGTCCTAAATATACACTTCTTTCCCTCAAATAGGGACACAGTAAGAGAAACATAGGCATTAAAGAAATTTAGCCTTTTTGTTTGTACTTGCATTTGTTCTCATGTTTGTTTTCAAACTTTCTACAGAGTTTTTGTCACTCTTCATTATATACCCATAAAAGAACATGAGCATTGAAAGCTGGCTGATGCACGAAACTACGACCGTCGGAAGAAGGTAAAAGAACTTTTCACCCACTTTTCTTTCTATATATATATATATATGTATATAACGGAACGCTTCACGTTTCTTCTACCTTCCTAGTGTACTTATAAATTAGTGCTCATAAGTTTTTTTGAATTAGGAACAAATTTCCCATCTACAATTTTGTTCAGCCTAAGAGGCTCAGCCCCTCGACCATTCCCAGGATTTGACGATATCTTTTCGTATTGGCATCCCACGGCGGTGTACAACGATGGCCTGCCATAACTGAACAAGAAATAGGTGAAAAGAAGACATATCATCTCAAAGATAGCTAGTTTTCAAAAATGATTCCGCGTTCAATACAGGAGAGGCCTATTCAAACATTTTGGTAAATTTTCAGAGTCACGCGGCGGAGTATGTGATTTCCCGCTACAATTGAGCACCGCATATCGGAAATGAATGGGGCCCCGTTGTATAATATTAAGCACTCTAGGATGCTCCTTGATTTTTAGCCCTACACTGTAATTTGAACGAAATTTTTCTTGAAGTCTTAGATCTATGTAGCCGGGAGTCGTTTTCGATTCCTACCATTTTTTGTTCGCTATAAGTATTTTTTGCCTACTTTCCTTTCATTTGCATGAGGTCCCATCTGTGGGCCACGACTTTCTCTGACAAGAGATAGATGGCGCTCGTGTACATGACCCCAAATCCTGGTCTTGATTTTTTTGCACTTAATGCAGCAGGAAACCGTAAAATGAAATTATGGTGCAGCTTGTGCTGTATGCCTTTTTGTGTTGCAGGCAATGGTTTGTTTTCATTCAATGTTCAGCGTGGTGCGCTGGCATTTTATCTGCTCACAAGGTATGCAGGCGTGACTGCAAATAACACCTGTTCTAAATTTTAACACGATGGCATAAAGAGCTTGTTTTGCAGAAAGTATGGTGTCGGCCTCGGATCGCAAGTGGTTGCTTCTGAACAAAAATTATCGTCGTTCACGACTGGTAAATAAAGAAAAATGCGAATAAAGGAAAATATAATAGCCATCGCGTCGGGTGATAATCAAAACAAGGCATTCTGCAGGGCATACAGGTGTTCTACCACAGAGCCATGCCCACACTTGGAAGTCCTTCGGAAAAGAAAACAACCCTATGCGGCGGGAATTTCTCCTTGATGCATGTAATACAACGTAAAAGAAGCTCAGAATCGCGCTACACATCGAAGCATGGTCATCGTGTGACAAGCAACTTCTTTAGAGATACAATGCTATCCTTAATCGTCACCACGCAGTGCAAAGTGCACAGGAATATTTAATTATATTAGCAACAAAAGCATCACGAAAGTAATTAGCTGCGTAGGTTCACGCGCACCTCTCCACTACACTTGCAATAATCCTTGTAGAACAGTTGTTATCGACTATTGTTATGTGCAAAGGCGTTCATTTTCTTGCGAACATCTTTGAAGCATCCACCTTGAGCTGGAATCAAGGGTTAGCAATTGAGGAGGTGATGCGCATGCGGCCCATAGAATATCCTGTTGTACTCTTGACGACGAATCTCAAGTGTCCTCAAATTTAGTTGGGGAATTCAACCAGAGCACCACACGGTTTCCTTTCTTTCCGACTTTGCGAACGCCACAGAATTTTGTTGCAATAGATTTGTTTCAACAGTGGTGCAATCATACTCATACATATTATTTGCTGAATATTTTCAATCACTATTTTCTGAAAATTAACGAAGGTCATTAAAAACACAATTTGGTGCAACAAATTTTTCACTGTTTACTTTTTGATGATTTATTGTCTGATATAAACTTTGGTTTTTTACGCACACCCGACTCACACGTCAACAGTGTGCTTTTAGTGTTTTACTAGACCCGCTATTGTGGTCTAACGGAAAAGACATTCCGCTGCTGGCTCACCTGTCACGGGATTGGATCCCGGCCACGGCGGCCGCATTCTTGATGGGAGCGAGAATTCTTGTTTGACACACACACACACACACACACACACACACACACACACACACACACACACACACATATATATATATATAAATATATATATATATATATATATATATATATATATATATATATATATATATATATATATATTGGAAACAAGTGTATGTTTAAGGGCTCGTTTTTCGTGTTTACACAATACACAATATTATTGATATCAAAGCATCACGAAAGTAATGAGCTGCGTAGGTTCACGCGAACCTCTCCACTACACTTGCAATAAGCCTTCTAGAATAGTTGTTATCGACTGTTGTTATATATATATATATATATATATATATATATATATATATATATATATATATATATATATATATATATATATATATATATATATATATATATATATATATATATAT
Organism: Rhipicephalus microplus; assembly: GCF_043290135.1. NCBI lineage: Eukaryota > Metazoa > Arthropoda > Arachnida > Ixodida > Ixodidae > Rhipicephalus > Rhipicephalus microplus. Next base: position 350,555,760 of record NC_134710.1, on the reverse strand, counting down.
ATATATATATATTGCCGTTTGACGAGATGTATATATAGTTTGCAGTTTGACAGTGTGTTTCAAAGAATATATTATTGAAAATACGTTACAATAAAAGGCATACAGTATACAGAAGTAGGTCTCACAGCCAAGAGAGTGTATCGTTACCTACTGTACAAAAATAATGTGTTAATGAACGCTTAACAGTATCATCACCAGCCTGACTACATACACTGCAAGACAAAGGCCTGTCCACGTGCCACCACTTAACTCGGTCCTGTGCTTCTTGCGGCCACTTTCTACCGAACAAACTTAATCTTATCTGCCCACCTAACTTTGTGTCTCCCTCTAACCTGCTTGCCTTCTCTGGGAATGTGGTAAACCAGCGGTTATCCTGCCTACGCGATACATGTCCTGCCCATGTCCGTTTCCTCCTCTTGACTTCAACTATGGTATCCTTAACCCCGGTTCGTTCCGTGATCCACTGTTCCTCTTCTTCTCTGTTAAAGTTACATTTGTCACTTTCTATCCCATCACTCGTTGCGGCGTCCTCAATTTGAGCTGAACCCTCTTTGTAAGTCTCTAGGTTTGTGCTCCGTAGCTAAGTATCAGTCAGATGCAGCTCTTTATCTTCCTCGTGAGGGACAGTTGTAATCTACGAGTCATAATTTGAGAGTACTTGCCAAATCTGCTCCACTTCATTCTTATTCTTCTAATTACTTAGATCTCGTCGTTCAAATTCGTGGTCATTACCTATCTTAGGTAGACGTACTCTTTTACTAGTTCAAGTGCACTATTACCAATCTCGGAGCACGGTTCTCTTCGAGGTTGTTGTGCATTACTTTCCTTTTCTGCATATTAACTTTGAGACCTACCTTTCTGCTCTCCTTGTCTAACTTCGCAGTCATGAGTTGCAATTCGTCCCCTCAGTTACTCAGGAATGCGATGTCATCGGCCAAGCGCACGTTCCTAAGGTACTGTACATAAAATTTTATCTCTATCCCTTCCCATTCTAGGCATCTGAAAACCTCCTGCAAGCAAGCGGTCAATGGCATTGGGGAGATTGTATCCCCTTGTCTTACATATTTCTTTGTTGGTATTATATTGTTTTCTTTATCAATCACTACAGTAGCAGTTGATTCCCTGCATACTTCTTTGACGCACTGATTCCACAGTGCCTGCATGCATGCTCATATTTCTGCTAAATCAAACGCCTTCTCGTATTCTACGAATGCTATGTATAAAGGTTGGCTCTATTCTGAGCATTTCTCTACTACCTGATTGGTAGTATGAACGTCGTCCATTGTGCCCCGCCACGATGGTCTAGTAGCTAAGGTACTCGGCTGCTGAACTGCCGTTCGCGGGATGAAATCCCGGCTGTGGCGGCTGCATTTCCCAGTAGTGAGCTCTGGGAAACACCCTGATTTATTGTTTTAGCAGATGAAAATGATCCTGCTATGTATACAATATGTTGTCCATTAGTTAGGTAACTGTTTAAAGATTTGAGGGATGGAGCTGTGATACCGTAAGCGTCTAGCATATTGGAAAAATTGAGATGTGCAATGCTGTCGAATGCTTTGGTAAAATCCAAAACAAACTTACCGTAAAATGCACCCTCAGTTAATAGAGTGTTTAATGTCGTCAGAAAGAGTAACGAGAGCAAGGTTTATTGAACTTTCAGGAAGAAAGCCAAATTGACAAGACTTGAAATGCAATGAATTTACTCAGATACTTGTTAGGCCGAACTATCAATCATTTTTGATGACTCTACTGAGGGAAGAAAGAATACAGATCGGACGATAATCAGAGACACAATGTTTATCACCTTATTGAAATAGCGAAAGTACAGGAGTCATTCTTAGAAACGTAGAAAAATTGCCATGTTTGAACCCAAGATTTACATTTTCAGCGAGTGTATTACAAATGACATCTACTGCAAGTTTTAGATGGCGTGCTGAGATGTTACCTATGCCAGGGCTGGTCTCCATAAGAGTTTCGATTGCGGTCGATAAATCATCAGGGCTCAAGGGAAAAAAGAAAAAAAGAAGGCTTATAATGCTGTAGGAAACAGTGATACTTTCTTTGTTTCTAACTAAAAATTTCAAAAGAGTAATTACTAATGCATCAGCAACACTTTCAGGGTTAATATATGTAATGCCGTGATACGTTACTTTTAGCAATGATGAGCTATATGATGATCGATTTTGATAATCATTTACCAGTTGCCATTGGCTTTTAGATTTGTTATTCTCTCTAGATGATTGTTCATCATACTACTTTTTTAACATTCTTCAAAGGACATGAAATAACATTGGAATATTTTCGTACCGTGAAGCTAAAGCAGCGTTAAATGGCTGTCTGTTTAGATTTCGGTAAAGGTTATCTTTTTTGCGCATACTTTTCCGCAGTCTTTGGGAAAGCTATGGGTTCTTAGAATATGTATACCTATTTCAGATTTATTTTTTACACTCTTCTACAGCTTTAAAGAAAAGGACTGAAAATAAGATGTAACACATTGCATATACATTGTAAAACGACGTAACATTTGACCAATCAATAGTACCCATAGCAGTGAAGAACGATTCTTGGTTTGATATGGAAGTAACATGCGAAGGTGTGTCAAATGGTTTCAGGACACTAAATGCCAGAAAAGCAGAATAATAATCAGTGATATTCACATCAATCACTCTTGCAGAGGGAGATGGTGAAAATTTACAGATGGAATGATCAAGCACCACTATAGACGGTACATCTAGTAAAAATAAGACACTCAAGACCACGACCCCTGAAACAATCGAAATAATCCATACTTGAACAATGCTCAGACTTAAGCAAAATAATATTCATATTTCCTACCAAATAACGCGCTTGTTTTCAGATGACAGCTGATGTAAATTGGTGTCAAGGCAAGAAGTGAAATCCTTCACGCTCGAACAAGAGAAACGGTAAATACACCTAAGATTGATGTTCTGATTATCATTTAGAAAATAATCATCAAATTCAATTCACATAGATTCACAAAGCAGGATGCCTAAAGAAAGGTCTTGCCTGGTGTAAGAAAAATCTGAGGCGAGAAAGACAGCTGAGCCACCATAGCTACCTGAATGATGGTGGCAGTACTCAGCTTCGTAGGGTGACGGCCCACGTAGTTTCCCGTCATAAGTGCAAAACAAAGTTTCAAAGACGCAATTTATGGACAAATAATGCGCTAGTGAAGCTATAAAATCGTAAATATTACCGAAATTTTCGTGGAGACAACGCGCGTTGCAATAAATCAGCGAACGATTACTAACAGATAGCACACGTTTACCCTCTCAGGAGATAGTTGCGCAATGCTGATTAAGTGAAAGAGAAAAGAATGTACCAAGAACAACAACATAAAAAATAGAACTCAGTGGTAATGAAAAGATGCTGAGGTCACTGTCTTTCATAATTTGATAAACCCTGCGAACGGCAGACTTCTGTGCTTTGATCTGACAATTGTCGGTCCACAAAAATTGCCATTTACGCGTTTTTGTCCAGTGTCAGGGCCTTAGCAAACAATCTTTTGTTTTCGGGAGACAGGTGATCATTGACATGAATGCCTTACTTGAGCTACCGGCACCGGAGAAGCCATTATCAGAAGTGTTTGGACGGCCCTTACGCGTTTTACGCACCAAGTTGTTTTTCATGTCACAACAGCAAAATCACGCTACAATATTTTTTCTCAGATTTTGTTGAGAGCGCGTTGAAGAGTGCGGTGAAGAGCGCGGTGTCAAAGACGGCAGGTAGTAAGCGAACACTGAATACCTTCGCAAATATTCGTCATAATGGTTGTACAGTCCTCACCCTGAGTGACCGGTACGCCCTTGACTTCAACATTATTCAGGCTAGAATATTGCTCTAGGTCCACCACTCTTCTTGTTAGCGCCTCAATTTTAGCAACTAGTTCCTTGTTTGCTCGCGCCAATTAATTCTGTTTTGCTTTGATAGACTCAGATGTGTCACACAGAAACTGAATACTTTCACTGAGTGACGCTTCTTCCCCAAGTCTTTTCTTTGCTAGCCTCTCAATTTTATCTGTTAAACCATACGCGAGAGTTTCAAGTTTAGAGTGAAACAAACACATAAGTGCTTCAATATTTTTGCCAACTCTATATTAGACGGCATGGTAGCGAGTACACTTACAGTAAACAAATGCATACACGGATATAAACACGTATTTATTAGGCAGCAGTTGCGGTAATAGACAACATGCTAGCACTTGTAGGAAACAAACGCACCAACCTGCTGAGTAAGCAGGAAGCAAATCTTTTATTATTACTGGTGGGATGGCATCTGTGTTACTGCTAGTTTTCATGTTATGGTTGTGTTTGTCCAGGCTACGGCACAGATCTTTGTATATCTCTTCCACTATATTAACTATACTATCCATGTTAATGGTTACTTTGCCTTCCGTGTTCCTTAGTGCATACATGGCATTTTTTACTATCCCAAGTTTTGCCTTCACTGCTTTGATGATTGCTCAGTTCTTCTGAGCTTGTTGAATTCTCTTCGTGTTATAAATTCTTACATCGGATACCTTACGCTGGTTCTTCAGCTTCGAAAGCTCTGCCAATTCTATTTGGTCTGTAGTATTTGACGCTTTCATGATTTGACGTTGTCAACCGTACGTCCAACTTTCACTGAACGCTCCGTATCCGTACTCGTCAGATTATCATTCATTGCGTCAACGCTAAGGATGGTTACTGAAGCTGATTTTCTGACATTGTCATTTCTCTTCTTGTTGCTTCCATGGAATATTGTTCGGCGCGCAAGCTCACGCTTGACTTCTTGATGCTTCATTCTATTCTTCAAACTGCCGATAATATCTTCATATAATAGGGCACTACTCTTTGGAATTAGTCTGCGGCTGTTTACACTCTTATAATTGACTTCGCTTGCGCAATTGCCGCTTTCAAACTCTCTTTTATGCTCTTGATAAGTCTAAGGCTTATGTTTAGAGAGTTTATGTCTTCTCCTTCATTCCTCTCTATTTCCGCCTCTGTGATGAGATTCGTTATCTGCATCCTCAAATCTTGTGTCGTCTGCGAAACGTTTTGAATCATGGTACACAAAATGTAGGCTTACATTCACGCTAAAACAATGTACTGTTCTTTGGGTGGTAGCTCGTGGCTCCAAGCTGCCGCTCCCGGTGGTACGTCTGCTGCCATGTATTCTTCAGCTGCAACTGAAGCTTTACAAGACCAGAAAGCTAGAGTCTCATGGGACTCTGGCTTCCTGGTGTTGTCAATGAGGGGAGGGTGGTCACGGCACCCTGTTGTGTATGAACTGACTGAAGAGCCACAGCTGTTAGAGCCGTTTATTTGGATGATTGGAATGCGAATAACATAGAGATCATATGTCTTGTTTCGTCTAATGCCTTGTCACTTTCTCTTTTGTCTTCCCGTTTCGACAGAGGTGGCAGTTGGTAGTCCTCGCACGTTTTATGTATGCTCATTTTTGCGCGTGCGTTTTTTTTAGTAGTGTGCAACAGGTTTCGGGCTGGTCGTCCTTCTTGGCTTGTTTTTTCCAATTTGTTGCTAAAGCATTCATTCCTCGCCCTCACGGCAAAAGAATGCAGAAAAACACTGAACTGCCTTCGTGAAGGCCAGTTTCGCTTTCATGTTATACCAATTCTTTGAAGAAGGATCAACTACATTTTTTTCATTGAAGGGTTGCTGTCACACTTTTTTATGATGACTGTTTCAATTTCTTGCATATATTCAGGCTTCCTTTTATTATAATTTGCTTTTTTAATAGTCCAAACACTATTTCTAGTGGGCGCGAATTAACAATACCACTGCAGCTATATTACTCTAGTCGTCAACCTCTCGATGATTTATTTACTAAATGTATATGTTGTCGTGTTAGGGGCGTATTGCATTGTTTGCAATCTTTGTATTTGTATTGACATTATTTTTTAAAGGGCCTCAGCCACCTCCAAAAATACGCAATAGAAACGACGAAAACAAAATGTTTTTTGAAATAAAAAAAGCTCGACGATTATAACGTTGATGTAATGTGTGATTTAACGTCCTAAAACCACGTTATGATTATGAGACATGCCGTCGTGGAGGGCACCGGAAATTTCGACTACCTGGGATTTTTTATTGTGCACTTAAATCTGACCACACGGGCCTGCAGCATTTAAGCCTCCATCGGAAACGCAGCCGTCACAGCAGGGATTCAATCCCGCGACCGGCGGGTCGGCATCCGAGTACCTTAGCTACTAGACCATCGTGGCGGGGCACGAATATAACGTTAAACTACCCCTCGTTGCTTCCTTCCGAAATGATGGTTTGATGTATATGACTGGTCAAAACAGTCTTGGTCATGCAAACAGCACTAGCTTGTTACACCAGGCAACAAATTACGCAAAAATGATCCATCGCGTAATGACCACTTATGTACATTCGCGTAAAAAATTTAAAAGAACTATTCTTATTGTGACGTATCATTTGCCACTGGTTCTTCAACAGTTACAATTTTTTATCAGCCACAGAATCGCCTACTTGTTATTCTGTCAAATGTGGTTTTTATTACAGCACATGTATATTAAATAGCGCAATAATGTGCTGAAAATTGGGTAGAACTTGTGGAAATAGCCGCAGAACGCCTCCTTTTAAACGTAATTTATATAGACTAGCCGCCAATCTTATCAGCAGCGGCTATCTATAGCAGCTAACGGCATGCACTCATATAGGTGTAATGAATATTTTCAGACGCAGCATTACAGAGTTTAGTTGTCTGTGCGCGTATGCATCTCTGTGAGATCGTTCTTTACGACACAGAGAGATGAAGAAGCAGCGCTCCAACTGTTTGCTTTTTAGCTCTACCAGTTCTATTTTGAGATGTAAAAGTCAAGTTTCATGTAAACGCTGGCTTCTAATTAGGCCTTATTAGTTAAAAACACCATAGACCTGGACCTTCTTTCAGGTAATGTGGATCAAAAAGCGACGCAAGCTTAAAATCGGAGCTTCCCACTGGCTCAAGTACACTGTTTTACTCGTCGCCACATTGCAAGCTGCCATCATTGCTCCAAACTACAATAAGTAAGGCTGATCAGGGTAATCGGAGCTTAACGGGGAAAATGTTTTGGCGGTTTTAGTACAGTAAAAAAAGATTCGTCGCACTGGTTTCTTCACAAAAGCTTCAACATAGCAGCGGTGATGTCATTCCTTTTCGACTAAAAAATGTTTTTTTCTGAAGCAGCACGCGCTTTAACTGGTCCACAAGACATTTTCTCGTCCCCATCTATTACTGCATCAGCCATGCTCAATAGAATAAACGCATATGAACAAATGATAGTTATATTGCTCTGTTCAATAGTAGCTTTCCCTGCAATGGTACTAATAGGGCGGGAAAACGTCGCATAGGCGGCCCGCACAGCAAAAAGCCTACAAGAAAAATTGTCACAGCAAAGACGCTTGAATACATTGTAACATTCTCTCGTAACATTTTCATTAACTCGTAAAAATGTAACGTAGTCGTGGCTGTGGTGAATAAAAACTTCGCCTCAGCTGATGGTTTTTTCCAGCGTGCGTTCAACAGTGACCGCTGTCGAAGGTAGGTAGAGGGGGCTCTGCCACCCAAACTTTTCTTTGTGAGGCGTAAAGATGAACCCTATTGCACCCCCATCTAACACCCCAATGCCGTGTACTTAGATTTAGGGGCACGTTAAAGTACCCCAGGTGTTAGAAATTTCAGGAGGCCTCCACTACGGCGTTCTTCATAGTCATATGCTGGTTTAGAGGAATTAAACCCTTATTGAAAATAAATTTACTGTTCACGTTGGGGTCGCTGGCACTTCAGAGGGCACTCGTGACAAAGTGTCTGCCGTAGCTAGTACTTCGTAGGCACATATTTCACCACATACTGATAGCGCATCACTTTTATCCGCATTCGTTGTATGCGAGGTGACACAACCTCTAGGTCCTTGTTACCCAGAAGTGTAACCAGAAGAAGACGGTCTGTCTCTATTTCGGAGGTGAAGCCACAAAGAAACTTATCGTATCGTTAAACAACCCAAGTCACGGCGAGACATTCCTTCGCTGTCTTGCTATGGCGCCCTTCCGTGGAAGTGAGCGCTCTTGAAGCGTACGCAACGGCCCGTCGAGTACCTTCAGGCTGGTCCTGTAGGAGTATCGCTCCCGGCTATAGGAACTAGCATCCACAAATACTACTCAGGGGTAGCAAGAATCTTATTTTGACATGCACGTGTCGGAGCTCAGCAACAACTTCAGTCGTGACAAGGCAGCTTCTTGACTGTGACCCTAAGTCCAGGTGTTGTTCTCGTTCAAAAAGGAACAAATGGGCTCCGTGACATCAGATAAGTGAGGTATAACACATGCGACATGGTTGGCCATTGCAAGTAACCGTCGTACTGCACTGACATCGGCTGGCGGCGGCAGGTCCTTGACATCCTTAACCTTGTCTGGGTCTGGTGCTCCGACCAATACACTTGGAACTTCACTAAGGTGACCCGAAGCGTGCACTTCTTTTTGTTGGGGGCAACACCCTTTTCTTCCAAGCTGGCGAGGCCGGCATTCAGGCGTTCGTCCTGCTCATGCAAATCTTTGCCGAAGATTAGAATGTCGTCAATCTTGTTGATGACTCCAGGCAAGCGCTCGAGGATTCTTGACAATAACTGTTGGAAGTACTCAGGTGCCATGGCAATACCCAAAAGGGAGTCTCTTAAAACAATACTGACCAAACGCCATGATAAAAGTCGTGAGTTCTTGGCTGTCTGCACTCAGCTTCACCTGACAAAAGCTCGACCACGCATCTAACTTGGAGAACACCCGTGCTCGACCCAAAAGGCGAATAATGTGCTCCACTGTTGTCAATATAAAGCGCTGCCTTTTTATCAGTGCAATATGCTTCGTCAGGTCAACACAAATGCTGTAGTCATCAGATGATTTGAGCACGACTACGAGTCAGGATACCACTCTGTTGGCGTCTCTACCTTTCGTATGATATATTGCGACTTTAATTCATCCAGCTCTCTCTTGACAACGCCGTTTAAAGGAATTGCACTCTGCTGTGAGGTACTCAAAGAAAATGGATGGGCGCCGGGTTTGAGGCGTGCGCGGTATTCAGTTTGCCAAATCTCCTAGTCCCTGGAAAATATTTGCTTTAGGGAAATGAACGCCCTTGGCAGAATCCACGAACTGAGTGACCCCAAGAGCTTCAATTGCAGATAGCCCAGGTAGATGTGTACGCTGACGGTTAACCACATACAACGTCTGCACTGTGGCTCCATGGCGCCACTATAGAGTTGCTTTGAAGGTACCGAGAACGTGAAGAGTCTGTTCACCAGGGCGTAAGACTTCCCCTTCGACGGAATCTAGCACCCGTTATCGACCTGGGAAAGATGGCGAGATCATAGATACTTCTGCGCCAGATTCCATCTTAAACTCGGCCGGGTGCCCATTAACAAGTATTTCTGTGTACCTTTCTTGGCGTGAATCTACGTTGCTAAGTTCAATAGATCCGAACAATTCATTTCCATTCTTCTTCATACCAACTTCGTTAAAATGTCCTACCTTTCTGCATTGGCGGCACACTGATTTTTGGGCCGAGCAGTCTTTGCGAGGGTCGTCGCTGACACCCACAAAAGCGTCATGATAGCGCAGCGGAATGTTCAGACTGATAGCGAGATTGGGACGAAGGGGTGGGCACGTTGTTTCGGCGAGCCGAATAGGTTTTCAGCGCTTCAGCAAGGGCGTTATCCGCAGTCAATCTTTGGCGGGATAACCGCTCTTTCTCTGCGTCCTCATGAATGCGGACTTGACAGCACTTCTTCGGCGGTAAGATGTGTGCAGCGGCACAATCGATCAGACAGCCTCTCGTCACTTATGCCCACGACAAATCTGTGTAGAACAAGACGATCCTCGACAAGTGAGCTGATGTAGCTGCACCGCTTTACCACGTTACGTAACGTCGTGAAAAGCCATTCACACACTCACCTGGCTGCTGAATGCTGTGGTGAAAATGACGACTTTCGTATATCTCATTCACAGGGTGCAGAAAGTGTGAATATAATTTTTCTTTGACAGATGTGAAAGGAGGCGTCTCTGATGCCGATACCTCAAAGGACAAAAGAATAGATCCGTCTTCCGGACCCATACAGTAAAGAAATATTCGTACCTTGGCCTCATCTCTGGCATAGTTCAGGCCGGCCACAAAGGCGCAGTCATGGAACGTTGCAATCCACGTGGACTCCGTGGATATGGTTAGAAAAAAAGAAGTTTGCTGGAGGACGCATGTCAGATACGCTACCTGAAAGTTGTTCACTTTAGCTTCGGTGGGGGTCGGTACCGCCTCGTTAGGCGAGTCGGAATGATGGCGCTCATTCCATCGCTGCCACCATGTTGAACCCGGAAGCCGAGAAACGAGGCTGACTGCCGGCAAACAGAAACCAAAAGAACTTTATTCCTTCTCCTCAAATTCCATATGTACACTAGATTGACAGCAGTGCCACCTGGTGGCCACATTCTACAAGTAACACTGGCAGTGCCCTCTACAGTAACTGCGCACAGTTCAGCGTGTAATAACGCTGAGCGAAAGGCAAAAATGAGTGCAGGAAAGCGCTACAAGATTGCCGGCCACTTCCCGCATTTCGCCTGATTTTCACAAAGTAAGGAAAAAAAATAAATGTAATAAAAAGGTTCTTTACAGTGGCATCAATTTTTTTAGTTTTAAAAAGCTGTAAAACTAACAAATGCGAACATCGACGTCAACCTCACTCTGTTCAACCAGATCTTAAGATACCCGACACCCACAACGAGCATGCATATTCTTTGAAATCACAACTAGCACTCAATTTCCAAGGCCTGGCCCAAGTTCCTTTTCCTTTTTTTTGTTTTTACACTCGGCGCCACACTACGACAGTGAACAAAAAGCTGCCAAATTTGGCTCCGATGGGTTGCGCTGACTATGCCATGATGGTCATTAAAGGGTACGCTGCTACTTGTCCTGCTGAACTTCCAAACATTCTAAACAGCACTGGCTTTGTAGAAGTGGTTTTTGCAGGTTTCGTCACGCTGTGAGTGAATGTGGTTGCCTATTAACTACGGAGATAGCACATGGTGCTGGCTAACGTGGAGTGGTTGCATCAATTGTGGGTCATCATGAAGACTGTGTCGTCACACTTAGTAAAACATAGAATCCAATCTATATTGCAGTACCACAACTGTTTACACTGAGCGGCGACATTTGCACCGTTCACGGGATGTCATTAAGTGACGTAGTGTGGTACTTCGCATATGCGGAATCACAGAACACTCTTGGCGCACTGGCTTGTGAGGCAATTCGTGCTCTCGCGGTATTTCTTACGTCATGACGGTGTTCACGCTGGTTCTTGACATTGTGCGACGTGTGGTCGAGCCAACCTGCTTAGAATTTTTATAATTAGGTGAAAACATTGGCTGTACAGGTGGGTTTTTTATGACAACATTGTCGTGTGGGGTAGGCAATTCAGAATCTTTTATGGAGGCACTTCGCAAGTGGCGAGCATTCCCACGCCCGGCTTATGACTGCGGGACATGTCGGAAATTATGTGGCCCCAAACTTTCCTGACTGTGAGCCAAACTGAAAATAGTCTCTATTTTTTCATCTTCAGCTCGTTGCGACGAAGACGCTAACGTCACCACAGAGCAGGCTGGCGCCTCCACGCGCTCTAGTGCTGGCCAGATTGGAGGTCACATCAATGGCCGCTGTCGATGACATGTGGGATGGGCGTCTATAATACAAGATTCAATGTGAAATACTGTCGGAGGATCTGAGGCCGGAAGAGGTGGGCATGGTTTCTGACTTTTGTGCGTGTACCAAGAAAAGACGCGAAACTGCCTAGCTACAATGTGCAGTTGCAAACTTGAGGTGGTTCCCTTCTTGAACTCCTTCCTCGGTAGCGATCAGGATGGAGTCGGTGGTGATGGCGCAAATGTTAAAACCTCTGCAGCTATTAGCTTGTTGCTCCGTTCCACCAAGGATTGCTGCGGGCACGCCTTCGTATCTAAGCCACGACGCGGCCTAGCCTTCGTCAGAAAATAAAACTTACTTGTCAAAGAACTAAACTCAGTATCATTCCATATGCTATGTCATAGGTGTACCCGTTATCGTTTTTGCTTATTCATATATATATATATATATATATATATATATATATATATGTACCTGTTATCGCTCTTGCTTATTCATATATATATATACATATATATATATATATTGGGGAAGTTATTAGGCCACTCGTAATGTAAATGAGAAAAAAGAAAAAGTGGGTGAAAACGTTATTAACTACTTGACATTTTCGGATGAAATTTCGCACTGACCTTCTATGCAGTAAAGGCGAGGCAAGTAAAAGCTTCCAAATACCTTGTCGTTTATCGGGAAAAAATTCTCCCTTAAAACAAAAACTAATATTTTGAAACTTTCTGCATGTCTTGCTAACAAACATTACTACGCAACGGTACTTAATCCATTATTTTACCTGGAAGACAACATATTAGTCATTAGTCATATTAGTCATTAGGCCGCAATACCTCTCAAAGTGCTACTTTTCCCAACTTTATAACAATAATCTTGCACTGTTTTATGCTTCATTTGCTTCCGAAGTATTTATTCGTTTATAATGGAACATAGAAAACAGAAAATGTAGACATATTACTCGCGCGAAACTTCGCATAATTTGTAAGAACACTAAATGCGCAGCATATTGCAGTTTTTCGTCAACGTTAAAAAGTAGTGCTACAATAAATATCATTAAACATTCATAACAATGAAACAATAACGCCTTTAGATTATGGATAACATTATTTTATAGTAATTGCTAAAAGCGCTCAACATATATAGGTTTATTAGCACTACACAGTTTCACTTGGGTGCCGCAAGTTTTAAAGCACCCTCTACACAAAGCAATATATATATATATATATATATATATATATATATATATATATATATATATATATATATATATATATATATATATATATATATATATATATATATATATATGTATATATATATATATATATATATATATATATTGCTTTGTGTGTGTGTGTGTTTTATTCAATATTGTCACGGGGTCATGAGGTGGGTGAACAAAGCAGACCGGATGCTCAGATCTATCAAATTGTTCGTTTGGTCGAACTTGTGATCAGTAAATGGAAAGGCATATAACAGTAAGACACTGGCACTGATAGCGGTGAACGGAGCATCGGCCTTCAATTTACTGTCAAGCTAGGATTCACGTCCGCACTAATGGATACACCATCGAATACTGCAGTGCCGCCCCGCCGTGGTTGCCTTGTTGCTAAGGTACTCTGCTATGGACCCGTAGGTCGTGGGATCGAATCCCGCCTGCGGCGGCTGCATTTGCGATGGAGGCGGAAGCGTTTTAGGCCCGTGTGCTTAGATTTAGGTCACGTTCAAGAACCCCAGGTGGTCGAAATTTACGGAGTCCTCCACTACGGCGTCTCTGATAGCCATATGGTGGTTTTGAGACGTCAAACCACACATATCGATCAATATTGCAGTGCTACCACTAGCAGATTCGTAAGTGCCAGAATAATCTTTATCCTGTTTTGGACGCAGTCACCTCGAAATGTTCTACAATTATCACGACGTTTTTTTAGTCTATCGGCAAGGTTGCGCAAGGCAACACTTTCACGCGTACTAGCGCGATAACAAGACTTTAGAAACATTTGTAGCAGTGCCCGCTTCTGGAAAAAGCATTGTCTGTATTGGCTAACAGAGCATTAGAGTACAGTAATATTGCAAGAAACAACAAGTAACTAATTACAATACAAGTTCATGCACAAGCAATACCAGCAAAAGCTTTCCGGTTCGTTAACGCATATGAGGCTGTTTTAGACACACGACATGGACGACTTCAGGTCACGATCGGCGCCGTTGGGAGTTCGTCAAAACGAGTGTGCCGAGACGTCGCACTACCCTGCCTATCTGAACTACCAGTGAAGGAGTCTTTCACTAAATCCACGTTGGCGTACACAGTAAAAATTTTTACACCCAGAAGGGTGTAAATGAGTTTGTCCCGTGGACGACACCCTAAGGGTGTTAATTCAGCACCTTCCAAAAAGGGTGCTTTTTCATGCACCCTTAGAATAGGGTGTACATGTAAAAAAACGCTAGGGTGTTACAAAAACACCCTTAAGGAAGGGTGCCTTCGATGTCCATCACTTTTTTAGCACCCTCTGAGGAGGGTGCGAAAAGCGTGCACAAGGGTGTTGAGTGCCCATGGCAGGGGTGCCAGTATTCTTTTAGACTGCACTAATAGATATCAGCATGCACTGATTACACACTACTTGAAGAAAGTGGTCCTGATTATCATTGGTGCGCCACCTGTCGAGCTCCATTCGTTGCGTCTGGGCAAAAATATAAACGCGTACTATCGTGTATGAACTTGTGCTGGATCTATATATACTTCACAGTATATGCATAATGCGCATTACAGAAAATGAAGCCTTGCTGCCCTTGCATATTGCGTTTATTTAATAGGCAAATAAAACAAACTTTTCTTGTGCCACACAACTTTTTCACCAGATATAGTTCACGTATACGTACACTACACATGCAACACCTCAAATGTTTATTTTATTTATTCAGTTTCATTTCATTGACGATTCTTTGCATCATACAATTACACTGGTTTCAGTTTAGTATACTGCTTCAAGTACATAGAGACTACAAATGAAATATACGCTAATATATCTCTATAATTCTTTCAAGTATCTACAATTCCTGTGGTTTCCAGTTTAATACTCCTTCATGTACACAGTCGGTTAATTGGAATGAAATACAGGCAAATATATACTTATGATTCTTTCAAATATATACAATCACCATGATTTCACTATATACGCCTTCGTGTACACAATCGTTCCCAAGAAGTGATGCACACAAAAATATATATGGATAGTGTTTTCAAATGTATACAATCACAGTGGATTCAGCTTTGTATTCCTGGATGTATAACAATTGGTTATGAGAAATGATGTACATGCAAACATATACGGATTTTCGCACATACAACTTTAGCGAATACTTAAGAAACCAATACAATGATCACAAACACAATAAGATAAAACGAACACAAAACTGAGTCAAAACACAAAAAACAGAAGAGGTAATGCATAATTATGGCTAATGACACAGCTGGGTCACTTTATGCCAAATGTCCCAGCCATTTTGGCAACCATCTCAAATGTATTCGAAAAACTCGTGCTGCATTGAAAATAGTGAACTTCTGGAATATTTAGGAGAGGAAAAATATTTGGTCACGTGGTTGCCCTCTGAACTTCCTGGAATGCCGTCTAGGTGTTGTATGTGAAAAATTTTATTTTAAAACCACCGCTCCTTCTTTCCATACGAAACTCGGTCTACGTGTTACGTAACAAGAGCTTAATTTGGGAGAGTTGGTTCATCGTGGTTGTGTGCTACTCACAGCACAACTTCAGGAAGAGACAGAAAGGACGGGAAAGAGCACCGACTGTCAACTGAATTTAATGAATGTACTACGAGCGCTTTTATACGGAGTACAAGAACCGTGTTCATGCGCAACGACACGTGTGAGCACTACAAAATAATCTTAACTGTGAAAAAAATACTCCCTCTCGGAATGGATAAGTGGACGTGTAGTGATGCACTGATCATTTGTTTACCTGATAAAAAATACTTCTACAAACGTTAAATTGGCATTAAGTAAACCTATTCTCGTGACGAATGGGGCAAGATTGACTATTCCTGTTGCTATTTAGTACACACACTTTTGAAAGCTTGCAAGAGGTGGAAAACAACACGCTAATATCATATCTGCTGGCTATTTTTTTAATTGTGAGACACATGATGTGGTATAACATGCAAAGGTTTTGGTCATTGTTTTTTGTTGGTCCTGTCTTCTTTAACTTTACTTTCTGCAGGAGGGTTTTTCAAACGGGTGTGATGATTCTGTTGGGATACCCAGCAACTTTTATTCTTTTAATCTGGTTTTTAAACCTGACCACACCCTTGTGCTAACATGACTTCTGATGGGTGGCCTGAGTACATGTGGTATCAATTCCTTTTTCTACTAATTTTGAATGCCCACTATGAAAAGGCAGAACATTCTTAGCACTCCTGGGCTGATAGCACCAGCCAATACCCCAACAGCATCATCACACTTGTTTGCGAAACCCTCCTGCAGAAAGTAAAGTTAAAGGAAACAGGACCAAAAGAAAAAAAGAATGACCAATCACCTTTGCATGTCACACGGTACTACGTACATAAGGTGTCTCACAATTTTAGGAAAAGAGCCAGCAGATATGACATTGTTGTTTTCCACCCCTTGCAAGCTTTCAAAAGTGCATGTGCCTACAGCAACAGGAATAGTCAATCTTGCACCATTCGTCACTAGAATAGGTTTACTGAATGCCAATCTAATGTGTATAAGATGCCGCTAACATGTGAAAAAGTAAACATAGGACAAACTGGGCAATGCTTCAATGATCAAGCAAGACAGCATGCTTTAAATGTTAAGAAGGGCTGTAGTAGTCTCATGGCCGGGCACCGTAAAGAATGTAAGTGTAGTCCTAGGTTTCATAAAACACGATTTTTGAAAAAAAAAGCAAACAGGAAAATGAGAGATTTTAGAACTCTTTATCAGGAAGGCCAAGGATCAATGCATCAGTACACCTTCACTTATCTTTTCCGAAAAAGAGTATTCTTTTCTCGGTTAAAATTATTTTGCCATGGTCACACGTGTGTTGTTGCAGATGAGCCCTGCTCTTGTGCTCAGTATAAAAACGCTCGTAGCACCTTCAATAAAATTCAGTTGACAGCGCTCTTTCCTGTCCTTTTTGCGATAAGATTTTTATTACAGAAAAAATTTCATTTTCTTGCAATTTAGGTGTAATGATGAGTTTTCATTGTATCACAACATGGAGCAAATTGCATCTCAATACGGACAAAAATCACAATTTTGTGAAATTCTGATATTTTCTCGTATATTTCAGCAGCTTGAGAGGTCTAAAGATATTTTTTCCTCAAAATATACCTTCTGTGGAGTAAGTATTCACTGCTCAGATATTCATACAAAGTGCAATATTGCAATAAAAAATGCAAACATAACACATTTTGACTTTATTCTTGGAAGCAAATGTGGCAAAAAAATTGCACTACTATTATTGAGCTTCAAATACCTTACAGAAGCACATTTACTTAACAGGTAGACCAAATTTGCTTTAGAAGAAATAAGCGGTAGTTTTAAAACGAAATTTTCCACAAACAGCACACAGACGGCATTATGCCAGGAAGTTATAGGCCAGCCACATGAACAAAACTTTTTTTCTCGCTGAAATATTCTAGCAGTTCACTGTTTTTAACGCAGTAAGTCAGCACTTTTTTTTCGCCAAAGTGGCTGGCACGTTTGGCATGGAATGGTCCAGCTATATTTAAGCAAAATAACTTACACAAATAACAATGTTTGTTCATCTACCATGACCACACTAGAAAAACTTGTTCAGGCATTGTGACACTGAAATTTTCAGCGTCGTACTGCCTGAACAACTTCTTTGATAAACTCCAAACTCACGCCGAGAAAAAGCCGCTCCGTCACGATGGATGTTAAAGTCCTTGCGGCCGTAGACAATGTTGAAAATAAAAAAAATCAACTCATCAGTGCTGTCACTCCTTCGTCATTACTGACACGGAAGATTTTTTGGTTATCCATGTGGAGATTCAGGAAGTAGGCTTGCTCTAGGCTGGGGCCGGGGGGTACACTACGCAGGACGTTAGCGGCACCCTCTCATCCTGTAATAAGAGCAAATATGACTTCTCATAAAAGGATGTTCGTGCTGTTCTGGCAGCACCATATATAAAGAATGTGTAGTTTGTATCCTTCGAAATGGCGTGTAATTGACATTACACTGAACTCGAAGCATACAACCCATACTTTCCAATAATTTCGTATGATAAAGATAAAGAGTTTTCCAGCATACAGCCAATTCCCGAAATGAGGTGAAGTGTAAGACTACAGCTCAAAAATGGCACTTAAGAAAGCCTGAACTCACCTAAGAATCAAATTCCTTCTAGGGTAGTGAGCCAGTGTGAAAAACAATTTCTAAAGTACAACGTTCAGGACATGTAACATTAATCAAAATGTACAAGAAACTTACCTCTTCATGTACAAACAGTGAAGACATCTCTGCTTTCTCTTTTACATGAGAACAAATGATCTTGGGCGTGGCACTAGCGAAGAGGTCTGCAAAAAAAAGTAAAAGATTTACTGACTTTGATCACGCCTCTAACAATCTGTGGAATTGTTACAAGTCACCAATCAGTGCAATTCTGACTGCCTCTATATGGGCATCAAAAATGAACAATTTTCTCGTTCTTTCTACTCTCACAAGACGCTCCGTCAATGGAATCTAATCCAAATTTGACGCTGTGCTTCCTATTTGCCTGCTTTCTAGACGTAGGGCTGCGAACATGTGTTTTGTGCACCTAATTTAGCACAGAAATTCGTCATCTATAATTCAATCATTTTAATTCATTGTAATTTAATAAAAAATGTGATAGCTCGTCCAGTTTTTAAAGAGTTGCGGGCCTGCAATAGACACTGCCTTGCACGTATGAAAGTACTTCTTTTAAAAAAAAAAATTCAAAGCTTGCTTTCAGAAAAAGCGTCTGGCATATTTCGACAACCAAGCCCATCCTCTGATGGCAATCAGGGGCACGCTATTAGCGATTATTGACTACGGGATTTACAAACGTAACCCGTGGCTAAATACTCAGTTAAACACAATCACGCAAGTAAGAGCGCTCGAACGACACCAACGCGCGTGGACGCCGACTACGTTGCAGCAGCCATGGCTTATGCTATAGAGCTACCGCACATAGCTCCAACAGTCACGTATACTCTCTCGATTCTGTTATAACGCCGAACATTACCGCAGATGAAAGCGAAGCACGAAAACAGCAAACAGAAACGAGGGAAAACAACGCACGGCGATGGCCACAACAACGCGCCTTTGGAAGTCTGCTAGATCTTTCCCTGTTGCTGGTGGCACTTGTCCTAAATAGCTTAAAAGACCGAGGCGCACGTGCTGGAAGCCTCGCGGCATATCAGCACCTCCAACTATACCGTCTTTAAGCAAAAAAAGCCATTTCGTACAGTGCGCCTATGTACATAATTTTTGCTTTTTCTTTCTTTTTTTGCGCTTACACCTACAGAAGCACGTTTCACATTTGAGTATTAATAGAAATGTTATCACGATGTAGCCCAAAGCACATCTTAAAACAATATCAATCACTTTGTGCAGTGTAGAGACAATGTGCGATCAGCAACTAATCCCGCCCTTGTTAAGTGATCACATCACTCACTGTATGAGTGATGCAGGCACTTACACAACATCGCGCATAGCAGTGTGAACTCGTTAAGTCACACGTTTAATCGGGCATCTGCAACAGGCCCGCGAACGCATGCTGTTGTAAATGGCTGGCAGCCTACTTCGGCAGAGCTGCTGCAGGCACCCAGCTAGCGTTGTATGATTACTATTTACGAAAACAGTTTACTCACCGTTAACAGGCCCACGTTGTCCGTGTCCGCCACTCCTTGAATATTCCTTAATCCGAGCGTCACTTCGAACACGGTGTCATGCATGACCACCATGGAATATGCGCCTGTTCGCTAGAACACACACAGCGACCAAGACCCCAGACCAACGCAACGCATTTGAAAGACGATGAGACAGAGAGAGCGACATTGAGAGAGAGAAACAGGAGGCACTGGCGGCGGCGCCGCAGCTGTCGACGCAGGTGTTCGGTGACGCAACTATTCGCTTATCTACGCCGCCGTTGTGGGAGCAACGCTCGCCGGGGTGAGCGGGGGGGGGGGAGGAGCGGGAAACCCGCCAGGACGGCACCGAAGAGCAAACGCTATGGCGCATACGGCGGACGGCCGTTCGTCGCGGAATGACTCCTTGTAAATGGCAACTCTCCTTCCAGCCAGTCGCACAGAGGTTATTTACCAGCCTCGGGTTCTTGGAGTATTTTGACGGAATGCGATTGCAGTGGGCGAAAAATAGTGAAGCAAAACTTGCGGAAAACAAAGTGCACCATGGAATGGCCAGAAACAATAATTATTTCGTCCTCGGTGGCATTAGCGGGAGAGCATCGCTACACCTTTTTCTAGAGGAATTTCTTTTTGCATTGTCTGTGTCTGGCACTTCCGCGTATGGTGCCGCAAACACTGAATGCGTAGTCGAAGCTGGAACAAATTAATCCACAGTCGCGGATGTTTAGAAGGCTTGTCACGCACCACGAAACGAGCCGAGGTTGTTATAACAAACTTTTTGCTGACCACATGATCAGCACATAATTCCATATGGTTACCCAATGAGCTAGCTAAGCACCTGTAGCAAAGGCAGGGCACGTTATTGTTAAACCTTGTTAATATAAACGATGGTTGTGCATAAGTGCAGTGACAGCTTTCCGTGGGAATTGGTCATAACCCATGTTTTCGAGCGTAGAAGCACCTCAGCGGACCTAATCAGCTACCACAGCAAGTTCGTAAGCAACGATCAGGTACGAAAATGTGCAGCTGTTTTCCATGTACTGAATAGTCCATGTACAGTGCGTTGACAACCGCCATTCCTTAAGCCACCTCCCATATAGACTCCCAGTCTGAACAGGTGTGGGACCTTAAACAATAAGAAGCAGTGCCTCCCCCCCCGCACACACACACACACACGAAATTCGAGGGCGCACGGGCTGATACACACGCATACTTATTCACAGGCGCACACACATACACGTATACACACATACGGCCACACACACACGCGACCATAAACGCACGCATGCATGGGCGTACACATGTGCACAGGCACGCTTAACACAAGCACGGACTCGCACATACACGCGCACGCACACATGCACGGGTGTACACACAATCGCGCTTACACGCACACACACCCATACTCGGGCGAACATTATTTGTGTGTATATAATCCATAGCGAACATGCAGCTTATAACCAACGCTAAGGAAAGCTTTCGTAACATGGATTGCAGTTATTTGCCATTATAGATGAAACGCGATTTGCTTCTGCTGACATTCTGCTGTATTCGGAGAGCACCTTCACACATTCTAAGTCAATTAGGCCGTCATTTAACGCAAGGTCCACATATTCGTGCAGTAGCTGCGCTGCTCGGCCGCCAATCCGAAGGTCGCGGGTTCGATGCCAGCCGTGGCAGTCGAATTAAGGCGGAGGCGAAAAGGTAGAAGCCTTTGCACTGTGCGATATGAGCGCTCATTAAAGAACAAAATTTTCAAAGATTTTCACCAAATGGTGAAAATATCTGCAGCTTTCCACTACGACGACCCTCATAATAATATCGAGGTTTTTGAGACGTAAAATCCCAAATATTATAATTATGTGTTCTTCTTATGCTGCATATTCTATCTGATGAATCGGCACCTACACCCTTCTCAGGCACAAAAGCACCCTTAGAGCCTATTTTAGGGTGCTATTGAGGCAAGCACCCGAACAAAGGGGTGCTTTTTTTCAATCGACCATTAATGGGTGTTAAAGGGTGCTGCAAAGAGCGCCTTCTTGTAAAAGCACCCTTTTTACACCCTTTTGGGTGCAAAAATTTTTACTGTGTATCGGCGCTCACATTCAAACACTTTTCCCGAGCTGGTATTCTACGAAGCGTCATCAAAGATTGTAACGGTGGTTGCCGATCGTCTGTTGGTTCTTGATATGGAGGTGGGCGAGTTGTCAGGCTCCTTTGGCGCACTGAAGCAACACATTGACATCTAGATTTTCTTTGTAAGTGACGTTGGGTAACATGGCATCGAGCATCGTTACCGGAGTCCTTCCGTTGACCAACCTGTATAGCTTCATCTGCGTGGTTTATTGTACGGTGGTGTTTTATGCGGAAGTTACGTACAGTAGGATGGCCTGCCACGTACTGTGTTCGACGTCGACGTACATGGCCAGCTTGTCGGTGATGGTGTTGTTTAGGCGCTTGGTGATGCCACTGTTCTGTGGGAGGTACGTTGTCGTCCAGTGGTGGGTTGTCTGGCTGTTGCCAAAATCACCTGAGTTAGGTCAGCAGTACATGTTGTACCTCTGTCGGTGATGAGGACCACCTGGGCGCCCAGACACAGTACGATTTCTTTGACGGAGAATTAGGCTACTTCAGATGCACTATTTTGGGTATGACTGTTGCCTCGGCCAAGCGGGTAAGGTAATCGGTAGCTACGACATCCACTCATTTCGACAGATGGTGTTGAGAAGGTAATCGGTAGCTACGACGATCCACTCATTTTCGACAGCCGACGTCGGGAACAATTCAAGTAGGTCCATACCAATTTACTGGAACGATCGGTGAGGTAGTTCGATGGGCTGCTAAAGTTTTGCTGGCCTTGTCGGTTGTGTCTTGCGTCGCTGACAGTCCCGAAAATTCCAGAATGTCCTCACGTATCAAGCGACGTCAGTGGTCAGGCGTGGCCAGCAGTACTATTGATGTATCTTAGCGAGCGTGCGGGAAACAATGAAATGTGCTGCCGCTAGGTAGTTGTGCAGGGCTGGAGGAGTTCTTGTCGCAAAGCTAAATGAGCCACGAAAAGAAACTTGGCTCTAAGTTGCGAAAAGTATGTGAATTGAAGGCCGTTCCACAGGAAAAAAAAACAAGTACCCGCTTGAATACCTTTGGAACAACGGCCATCTTGTCCTTCATGTATTCAATTAGGTGCCTAAGTTCTGGGTTGGCAGGGAGTTACTGTTCTCAAGAAGCAGTCGTCATGCAGGTCGTCGGGTGGCGGTAGGTTGACGGGGGCACGAGATAGGTCGTCGGCACTGGAGTGTTAACCGGACTTGTAAACGATGGTAACGCCATATTTTTGAAGTCTTGACGTAGACTTCGACGTAGCCTAAAGGATTTCATGGTACTCCTTTTCTGTTGCGGAATAAGTGGGGTCTGCCTTAGATAGCGACCGACTAGCATAACTAATACCCTTTCCAGCACATCAGTTTTCTACACAAGAACAGTGTTGAGTCCCACACAGCTTACGTTGATGTGTATTTCTGTCTCGGCAAACTCGTCGAAATGCGCAAGTAGCGGATGCATCTGTACAATCTTGTTAGTTATTTAAACACTTTCTCCTGCAGCGTTTCCCATTTAAACTTCTCGTCGGTCCTACTAAGATGATTGTCTGGCTGGCCAATGCGGGTGAAGATTTTGAAGAACCACATGTAATCACCGCGCATTCAAAGAAATCGTCATGCTGCTTTCCTTTTGGTGGGTGGTGGGAAGTCGGCGGTGGTGACTGCTTGCAAGCGTTAGGACGGACTATTTGCTAGCTAATCACGTGTCCTGGGACCAAGAGCTCTTTGTACGTGAATCGGCACTTTTGGGGCCTCAGGGTTAGTCAGAGGTCTTGATAGCTTGAAGTAAACCTTCAAGGTGCTGGAGGTACTCGTCGAAGTTCAAAGAAAACATGACGACACTGTCTAAGTATACGACCAGTATACCACTTCAATCCGGCCAATACTGTATACATAATGCACTGAAAGATAGTGGAGGCGGAGCAAAGAATTAATGACATGGTCGTGAACTCCACCGGGTCGTCTCTTGTTAGGAAGGCAGCCTTTTCTCGGTCTCTTTCATCAACTTTGATTTGCCTGTAACTTTGAGGTGCATCGAACAGAAGTACTTCACCTGGTGGAGCCGATGTAGTGCAATGTCTATTCGTCGGAGAGGATACACGTCCTTTTTGTGATTTTGTTGAGGCGGCAACAATCGACGCAGAAATGCAGGGTTTCATTCTTCTTTTTCACTAGCTACGTGAGACGCCCAGGGATTCTGAAATGGCTGGTTGGTGTATACGCGTATTATTTCGTTGACCTGTCTCCTTAGAAACTCGCATTTTTGCGTCGAGACCCTGTACGGACTTTAATGAAGTGGTCGGGCATTTTCCACGTTTATGATGCGATGTTTCGCAACTTGAGTGTGCCGAATTTTCGACGACAATGAAAAGCAATCCGTGTATTGCCGAAGCGGTGTCTTCAGCTCTTGTTGTATATGTTTCAAAACGCTTGCATTGATGCCAAAACATATATATGGGCTTGGTTCCACGGAGAAAATTCCGCAGAGCCTGTGAGGGAGAAAGCACTGGTGGCTTCCACAATTTCCACGATGTATGCGACCATCGTGCCTTTGCTCACGTGTTGGTACTCGTTGCTGAAATATTTGAGAATAACTGATGCTTTGCCTCCTCGTAGCTTAGCGATTCCTCTTGCGACGCAAATTTTGCGGGTGACGAACCTCGTTCACTCTAGCTGTGCAGATTCTTGCCGGCGATACTGCGTGACCTCTCGTTGTGCGTATTTTGAGGCTTTCCTGAGCAGTCCCAACTTTCAGCTTTGCCGCGATGGCCCACTGATGACAAAACAGGCAGCTCCAATACCGACGAGAGTGGTTACTTGTGACCGTCTATGAGAAGGTCAAGGTCGCTAGTTGGTCACCTTGCATTGCAGTTAAGTCGCGGCATTGGATCACGGCTAAATCCATTTACTGCGCTGCTATTATGCGGCGGCGTCTGGTCTCCCGCCATGAATCTTCGGCTTCAGGTGTCCGTCTTGCTTGTGGCGTGTTCTCGATATTTGGTGGTGGCGTCATTGTTGGCGAAAGATCTTTGGTAGGTCGTCATACAGCAACCGCACCTCCACTGGTTTCTGCCTTTAGTTTTCCTGGTGAGTGTTCGGAGATCAGCGTCGAGCCGGACCGGTGTACTGCCTACGATGCGGTGAGATGTAGCGCCCGGGTGATGCGAAGAAGACAATTATTGATGTGTACCCTCCACCACGGCGAAATAGTCAGTGACGTTCATGTCGGATGTTTTGTAACCTCGCTGTCAAGCCGGCGTGCCGACTGCGAAACCACGCAGTCCCTGCAGTACTAGCAGTGGTGGTATGTGTGGCCGGCTTCGCCACAGGGTTAGAATAGTTGGCGGTGTCCGGGGTGCACTAAACGTCGGTCTTCCTCGAAGCGTAGGGCTGACTTGTAGGGGGGCGGTATGGCGTTGGTGGCAGTGGTGGTTGATTCTGGGGGTGGAGTTGTGGAGGGACAGTGCCCTGATACGGCCTTGGAGGAGCGTTGTGGCAAACTGCTGTGGAGTAGCACATAGCCTCCTGACGGCGCTGTGATGGTTCGGGTTCCCAGCCCTTGCTGGAGGTCAAGACCTTAGTCTTCCCGGTCGGTTCAGGTGAACACCCGTATTCTGGCGGAAGCCGTTTCGGCTGCCGGCTAACTCACTGCTCAACGTTGGTTTTGATGTAGCCTTGACAGTGTGGTATTCCCTTATGGGTGAAGAGGACCGTTCGGGTGTCATGGGTCCCGTAATTGTGGAGGCAACCGCCAGAGTAATGCCAAGGGCTGACGTATCGGCCCCTCAAGCTGCATTCCAAAAGTGCAAACAATTTATTGTAGGTCTTTTTAGCGGTGCTCCAAAGCTGGTGGTACTCCAAAGAACGAGGTAGAGCCGAGAGGTGATAATAAAACTAAAAATATATTCCCAGATAAGGCAAAATAAATAAAACACAGACGTGCACACAGGGTTGGTAATAAATACAACACTACATCAATCACAAGATACTCAAACACATGCCAAACAACGGGCACAAACCACACATGCTACTTTGCAATCTCATGCATTAACTACCCAAGCACACTTATAGACTAGAATGTTCGTCCAATGAAATCAGTTCAAAGTTCTTGGAACAAAGCTTGAACGTTTCTCTTGAAGAAAATACTCACTCAAACTCTGGTGCCGGGTCTCGTCCTGCTGCGTGCGAGGTTTTCTGGCGACAAATCTTCGTTGCCGGAAACACATCGCGAACTTACACGCTGTTATTGCAAGTCACGTTTTCGCCCACTGGCAGAAAACCATACCTAAACTTATCGTTTGTCTCTAAGGACAAGGTGTTACCCGTTGCTAAAAACACACATCTGCTTGTAAGACAAGCTTTCGCACACTGGGGCAAAACAAAAAACCTGTGAACTCTTGATCGCCACTATCCGCTGCACGCTTATATACGTTCTCCCTAGGTTCTCGAAGTTTCGTCAGCGCACTGTACAGCTATAGCTGGGAAGGGAAACAACTATTCTTAAAAACTCTGCGACCCATGACAAGACTTAGGAGTGACTCACTCCTTCCTTCTCGATATTTGTGGAGGTGGTTCGGCAATAGATGTGAGGAGATCAGTCGGCGTGCCAGCGGCGTTTTTGAGGTGGAGAAGGGGCGTCCACGCGGCGACTTTTTATGCTTTTTGCTTCGTTCGCCAGCTTTTGTTGCATCTTCTTGGCGCCTGGTTATCATGTAGTCATTAGAAACCCAAAGTCCGCGCTTTCTTGAGCGCTTGTTCGTGAAATCGGTATATGGTCTAGAAATCACCTCCACCAGATATCACTGGGATATGACCTGGACAAATACAGCAGAGAAGGTGGTAAAATTGCGTACCCTAACAACACATTATATCGCTCAATTCACGTGACACCACACACATGACAAAAGGGCACACGTGTGGCACAGCGCACTATCAAGGAAACGGTTTTGTCTTGTGTGTGGCATCACGTGGAATAAGTGATATATTGTGTTGTAAGGGTACGCAATAAAAAAAATGTCGGAAGTTAGCGGTCACAATGTCGTAGGATGTTAAGATGCAACTGTTTATTTGACTGATTTTGCGGCCGGTAAACGCAAAATCAGATTGCTGCAAGACACTGTCACTGAGACTGACTGGCAAACAGAAAGTTGGCAGTCGACTAACTGATAAACGATGACGCACGTTGGCATTTACACATGTGCCGTCAATTATTCCAGCGCTATTGCTAGCAGGCACTTATGTTAAAAAAATAGGTAATGTTGTCGTGGGGGCGTAATCGCAACGGAAGTTTCTACGAGTATCTCGATGGTTCTTTAGTCAATCTGCGTGGTTGCGCAACGCAGAACTGACACGTGTAATGGCCCGATAACAAGACTTCAGAGAGAAGCGTGGATATATCCACTGCACCCCCTCAATTTTCTACCATCTCCGATCCCGCTGTATAATATTGTGCAGGTATATTTCATCTTAGAAGTAGTTATTGAGACATTATATTTCGCAAAAAAATTGTGTTGCCTAGATGCACTTCAAATTTGGGCACCCAAGTGAAACAGTGTCACGCCTAATATTTCGTATATTATTACTGGTTTGAGCAAATCCTACGAAACAAATTTTTCTTTCATCTCAAGGCACAAATCCTTCACGATTATGTTATGTTATATGTTTTGTAGTTTATTTTCGCCTTGGCGAAAATTCGCAATGTAGTGCATGCTTGGCATTTTTTGTATAAAGCTTTTTTTTTCTGAAATAAAGCAGTTGCATTTTTTTTGTTCAGAAGGTATCTATAACAAATGCTTAAAATCCATCGGGAGTAAATTAAGCAAAACCATTGCCAAAATAGTGTGACAAGATAGGGAAAGTTAGCACTTTGCTCATATTGGGGATTAGTTTTCGCAATGCAGTGATTCAAGCAAAAATACAGCTTATATATCATATCGTTGACTAATATGATTTTCCTACTTCTTTTCCTACAGAGCGTCAAAAAGGGGCATTAGCGATTATTTCAAGAAATGGTATCTTGCTCCTTTGTACATCAAATGTCAGGTTATATGGAACCACTTCCGAGTCCAAAGGGCAGATTTATAATGTAATCGATGGCCTGCAACACAGTATTTCGGCTTTGTGTTTTGTGTTAGTAATGCACATGGTCTTATTAATAACAAAGGACCTAATTTTCGTGCGCTTTGATTTAGAGGTTTTTATGATGTTTTAGCTATAGGCAGATCCTTTATTGCTTCCCACTGGTATGCATGATGCCCCGCCATGGTGGTCTAGTGGCTAAGGTACTTGGCTGCTGACCCGCAGGTCGCGGGTTCGTATCCCGGCTGCGGCGGCTGCATTTCCGATGGAGGCGGAAATGTCGAGGCCCGTGTGCTCAGATTTGGGTGCAGGTTAAAGAACCCCAGGTGGTCAAAATTTCCGGAGCCCTCCACTACGGCGTCTCTCATAATCATATGGTGGTTTTGGGACGTTGAACCCCACAAATCAAACTGGTATTCATGATGACCTTATGTATCCTAGATGTACACTTTAGATGCGATTCAATATTTCCAAAACATCCAGAGACCACTTCTGTGAGATTTTATTACTTTTATACCTTCTTTCTGAATGCTCTAATTCTCCTGAAAATCTTTTATTATTAGTCCGCCCGGTAAATATGACGTGTTAATAAAATTTTTAAACATTGTGACCTTAAAAGATGAATTAAACATTTTAATGACAACCGAAAATGACAAAGTGTCATTTCTGCGCATGATGTTGAATCATCTCAGCTTTTAAACGTACGGTACATCATTTCTCCATGCACACCAAGAGTATTATATATATATATATATATGTAAATATATATATATATATATATATATATATATATATATATATATATATCATGCGGCAAAATTTGATTAAAACAGAAAAGCGATGTGTACAAATGTCTTCTTCTTGTCGATGAAAAAGAACCGTTATATTTTCATTGGTTTATTGTTCACCATTACCGTGTAAACCTTCGCTTCTCTAAAATTAAGATTTACATTTTCGTTGGCACAACAGGTGCATACGAATGAACAACTGTGGCCCTTATGAAACGTATTTCTTCTGATATAGATAAACTAACAAGGTCACTTCTCTCGCCTGCATATTCGATGGCCCCAATCTTTATCGGCACTGCTCGGAGCATAAATACAGTCCAAGTTACCGCAATGGTATGAGCACGTGTACTCGAGCGTATGCAAGAAGGAAAAAAACCAATGTGTTTTATCACCAATGACACTCTTAGCACGGATAGCTATACTGGTGAATACCATGTGTGTTTTATCGATGTACGCTAAGCGCCTTTTCTCCGGAGGGCAATATTGCAGGACATAAACAAATTATCTTTGTGAATTATTTCACGCAACACTCCTCCGTTCGATTCTCGTAACCGATACTTACTTGTGGCAGGCAGGCATGAGTAAGTTGTTTATAGCTAGCAGTAGCCCGTACACCTGACAATAGCGAGCAGCCTGCCTGGCACACACGGCTTATTATGAACAACTCACTATTGCGGCATATGATTCAAGGTTAGCGCTGTATTACTGACCTGGGTTGCGGCATCGGACTTGTGGCAACATTGCCTGCTTTGGCAATGAACGCCACTGATACGGACACGTACTCTCAAAAGGGCCCTCTAACGCTTTAAAACATGGGTGCTGACTGCAAAACTCGTAGTGGCACTCGCCAGAACTATTGCGAGCGAAATGACGACTGAAGACGCAGGCCTGTGATTAGATGGTTGGAAGATTATATGTGAAATCGCATAAATAGTGATTAGTATTGATTTGTTTTTCTTTCGGCGTCGCTTTTCACTACACGGGGAGGAGAATAATGCTTTCTGACTTTTTCAGCCTGAAAATTGCAAAGTTGGCCGAATATTGAGTCGAACGCTGGGGTGCTGGAGAAAACGCGCTGGAGACACTCCAGGTGTCGTTGTTTGAAAAAAAATTAAAGGAAAAAAATCTAAGAGCTTTGATAGAAAAATGTGATCCAAAAAGAAAAATAAGTAAAGCTACAAAACATTATGGAAGCATTCGCGAGCTGCCAGGTTTCACATGTGTCGTGCCCTCTTCAAGTACCACAATAAATGTTACCATCGTGATGGCGTCCTCAATACGTAGTACCTACATAACGGGCAGTATGGCATGCAAGTTTCCTCTGCGACGTTAAACCCCACATATCAATCAATCAATCAATCATGTTTCCTCTACAATAGAGCTTTCAGTTATTTCATTGGGCGGCCTAACGACGTCAAAAGGTGAGGGAAACATGCTCAGGTGAGCCCGTGAAAATTAAGCTGAGGGTAAGCTTCAGTTTATTTCAATAACTCTACGCTGAATAACTTTGCACTGTACGGCCCTATCACTGCTGTTCTTGCGGCATTTTTCTCTGAAGTCTTTAGTGTACGTAACTACGGAGTAAGAGGATGTCCTGCGTGGAAAGCAGCTGGCCGAAGCCGAACATGGTGTCTGAGAAGTACCGTTGTCCTCAAGGTGCGACGTGAGTCGGTCATATCATATGCTCAAACAGCTTGCCAACGCTCGAAGTCAGAAAAATGAGTCTAAGGTTGTCAACAGCTATGGACTTGTTGGGCTTAGGTAACATGATAACCTCCGAATGCTTCCACACGGCTGGAAGCTATTCTTTGTCCCAGCAGTCATTGTAGTACTGTAGAAGAGCAGTCATAGCCTGATTGGGTAGCTGTCGGACGTGCTTGTTAACTATTCTGTCTTTGCTTGGACTCGTGTTTCTTGTCAGCTTGGAAAGGGCTGCTTGAAGTTCTGCTGGTGTGAAGGACCTGTAAAGGTCGAACTTAAGCATGCTTTCGTATTTTTTGTGTGCCGGTAACATTGCTGCTGATTGGACAGGACCACGCAGCTTGTTGCATAGTTCGGGGAGCAGGTCTTCCTCCGAGTCGTCGTAATTGTGTGTTAGCTGACGTACTCGTTGCCGCTGCTGCGTCTTGGCCCGAGGAGAATCTGCAGCAGGTGCCACGTCTTCTTGGGGCTGAGCGTACTCTGGAGCTTATCGCAGAAGTCACGCCACTTGTGTCTCGCTAGGTGTTCGGCATACTGTTGCGTCTCTTCTGTCAATAAAGAAATTCTTTTCCTGAGTTTTTTATTCAAATTTTGCCTAATATATCTCTTCCGTAAGACTCGTCTGGCCTACCAGAGGTGGAGTAAGTGGGAATCTACTACCGGATTGTCTTTGTTAAGCTGTGTTACTTTGGTGCATTGTTTGGCGGTATCCAGAATCTTGGTCAACCAGGCGTCTATGCCCGCTATTGCGTTGTCACCATCGAGCTCGTTTATGAAGGTGTCCCAATCTGTCAGTCTTGCGGTGCCTGTTTTGGCAGGTCGTTGGCCATATTCAATTTTGAGTTGAATTATGTGGTGATCATTGCCAAGCGTCTCGGGGAGACAGGTCCATCTCCCCGTCTTGACATCTCGTGTAAAGGTGAGGTCGGGCGTTGTATCTCTCGAGACGCTGTTTCCCATTCTCGTGGGTTGGAGCGGATCATTCAACAATATGAGGCCATGCTGCTGAGCGGAGTCATGGACTCTCACGCCTTTCTTGTTGGTGATGGCATAGCCCCAAGCTGCGTGGGGTGCGCTGAAGTGCCCTACGACCACTAACCGGTGAACTTTTGTGCGTTTTCTGAGTTCGCGGACGAAGTAATCGTAGTCCCTGAGCTGATCTCGCGGTGAGCTTTACACGTTAGTGACGTAAAGGCTTTGTTGCGATTTTCGTTCCAGTATAAATTTCATGATGAAGTGTTCAACTGTAGTGTCTTCTATCATGTGTACTTGGGCCGCAACAGTTTTCTCAAGTAGAATGGTGGTTCTTGGGGTCAGAGCAACGGTATTGTATCCTACGAGCCGCACTTTTTCAGTAATGTTCTTTTGTAGAGCGATGAGGTCGAGTTGATACTGTTATAAATTTTTGTAAATTTGCCAGCCGAGGTCTGTATGATCGACAATTCCACTGCCAAATGCGAAAAGTTGGTTGCGGAGTAGAATTCCTATTCTTGGAGCCTGCTATCTTCGTGAATATCTGGTACGTTTACCTGCTCGCCATCGGGAGAGAAGGAGTGAGAAACTTTTTCTCTCTTTGGGCGTGATTTTTTTCTGCCAAGGCAGTCTTCAAGTTCCGTGTGTATAATTCAGTTGTTCTTGACATGAGCCACGAAGTTAGTTAGCTGCGACTTGAGATCGTTGATTTGGGCTGTATGAGTGTCGATCCTACGGCTGAGCGTCGGGAACAGGTCACCAATTTGGGCGGAGATGGGCTCCAGCTTCGCCAGAACGAGTGATTTGAGTGTCGACTCGACTGCCGATGTGCGTTGTGGCTCTACTGTTTCCGTGAGCTGCGAGTCGACAAGGGCGGTGACTTTTGTTTATATAATGGAGAGCACTTTGGCCTCCACGACAGCTTCAATATCTGGTGTGGTGAGTTTCATGGCTAGTTGTTTAGTTTGGTGCTATTCTCCGAATGGTCGAGTGAGCCTCTCTATGCTTGCATTTTGCTTCTCTATGATCTTTTCTTGATATTGGCATAGTTTTAAGAGCTTATCAATAACCGCATTTTGTTTTTGGAGCTGGTCACGCGGGCTTTGCAGAGCTTTTTGCTGAATCGAAACCAGTTTTTCCGAATTCTCGAATGCAGTGGACTCAGTAGACGAGCCATCTGGAGTGTTCTTGTTCTGTGAAGTCAAATCTGCGCGAGTTGCATCAGCATAGCTGAGGCGTTGGGCGGAGAGTGAGTGGGATCTTGTGCGAGACCTGGAGCGCGATCACAGAATAGACCTAGACTTGCTTCGGCCGCGCTTGTCGTGCAATGTGGCACTGGAGCTAGGAGATGGTTTGTCAAGCTCGGTGAAGTCTTCACTGCGGGAACTACAACGATTCTCTCGGGCTTTCGCCTTCTCGAGTGTTTGTTGTCTAACTTGGTAAGGTGGTGGGTTTGCTCGTAGCTTCTTCTTGCAGTCCTTACCGGTGGTTTCATGGGGCTGTTCACATATTTTGCAGTTCGGAATACATTCGGGATCTGTGGTGACTGCGTCTTGTCCGCACTTGTAACAGATGTCTTCTCTGGGTCTGGGACAGATGTCTTGTCGGTGCCCAATGGCACCGCACTTGCAATAGAACTGCACAGGCTTTCGATAGGGTTTGCAGCGGTAGTATCCACTTTGGTAGGTGATGTAGTACGGGACGTGTGGGCCATCAAAAGTGATGACGGCGGTGGAAAACTGACCAAGCATGCGAGCGCCAAGGACCGTGTATCATCAGTCGACTCTGATGCCAGCTACAATTTCGGCACTGCTGGTTCCTG
Source organism: Rhipicephalus microplus (assembly GCF_043290135.1). Classification (NCBI taxonomy): domain Eukaryota; kingdom Metazoa; phylum Arthropoda; class Arachnida; order Ixodida; family Ixodidae; genus Rhipicephalus; species Rhipicephalus microplus. The sequence continues at coordinate 350,522,724 of NC_134710.1, read as the reverse complement.
GGAAAAGCCCGTAGAAGACACCTCTTCATACATCGTCCGGATGTCTCACGTGGGGGTTCACACTGAAGAAAGTGCCGCCTAACAAAATATTAGCAATGCTTCTCAGGTTGATTGCGCGTTCTGTGTTGGTGGTACTAGCAATGATAATGTTTGCAACGCTCTGCACTTGAACTCGAACGTTGTCATAAAAAGCTTGTTGTGTGAGACCGCTTGATCTTCCGATGGCGTGCGTATTTGATGTTAGACTCCATTTTCATAAGTAGAGTCCGGTTTGTGGTCTGTAGGTGATATTAAAGTCGTTTGTGCGAAAAGGAGGCAGGTTCAAGTTTCGTTCCTTCGAAGCTTTTTGCGTGGGAACGGGCTCTTTTTCGGGCTTCTAGTTGGATGCTTGAATCCGGTTTAGTGCTAGTTTTTCTTTGCGTCCAACTTTCAGCCATTATATACGCTTATTTCTTGTTGTTTTGTCGCTCTTACCATTATACGTCCATGCCGATTTCTCCGTGGGCGTCTCGGCGTTCACTTCGGTTTGCATTGATGTTGGTTCTTCTTGTGGTCCTGTAGTAGCCATCAACACGCTTTGAAAGCCTACGTGGCTGGTAGCAAAAGGCATCTTCCTCTAATCAGGTTTTCTGGTCGAGAAAGGAACGCCAAGCTCCTTCCCAGCCCCACGCGTTCGGCGGGTGCACATGCAACGCGAGCCACAAGTGCGAGACGTGCTCGAACGTCGGTAATGGCGTAAAGGTTAGCGGGGAGGATGTTGGCGTCGAGATGTTAAGAGTTCAGTGTAGGTAATCACTCACCATTTATTGAGAGATGTCAGTCCTTTTCTTGCGACTTGGTCAGTTGGCCAGCGTGAAAACCCAGAAGTAGCACAGCACTGAACCACAAAAACTAGCATGAAAAGCCGGAGCCCAGGTGAAGTGCAGCCGCACTCCGTGGCCCCCTAGCGGAAACTCGACTGCGAGTGCTTTTTTTATATTTTAAGTTGCTATTTAGTTGCTACTTTATAATCAAACTGTGTAATATTGATCGAAGAAAGAAGTTTATTGGATAGCATATTCATGGCGTGTGTGCAGCTATACGGACTAGTCATTCTCACAGCTTTTGGTTCCTCCACGTTCACGACTTTAGAATACAAGTGAAGTATTACACTTCCTCGGCCGGGCTAATTTATGAAACCCGGCATCACTGTGAGCACGGATGTACGGCCTTTGAATGTGGATGGTCAAATTTGTATTTTTATGCGCTGCTTTCCGGTAATGGGCGCCCTTTCTGCCGTGGGATTTTCGGTGAGGAGTCGTTTCATATATAGTGATATTTTGTTTTATTGTAGCGACTTCTAGCGACTTCTGAAGCCACGTTTTCACAAGAAACATGCAGGCAACGAGAAAACTCCTTTACTTAGACGCAGGTATGACTGATCCTTCATCAGTGTAAGGGCGAGCACGAGCCCCGAGCGTCCTCGCACACAGTTCAACGATAGTTCTTTTTTTGTTCTCCTTTGCTAGTACCCCCCTACTACACAGTCCGCTATTTTCGAGGTACAGTGTGCTTTCAGCGCATGCGGATCTCTTGCAGAAACATAGCACTTCTAAGTGCTCCGGTAGAGGAGACGCATATCTACTTAAGAAAGTAATATGAACATAAATACGCCACACCGTGAAATTTGCCCCTCGCTCACCTTGAGCTGACACTTACAAATCAGTTAGAGGTTATGTGAAATAGGAAAGCCACATTTTCTTCGCCTCACGCAAGCCGTGCCAACATCGCGGCAGATTTTTCAACCCTTAGTGGCGAGCGTCATGAGCCGGAGAAGGGGGGAGCCACGCCCGCCTCTAAAATCACGTTCTATCCAAGCGGTTGGGACAGCCGGGGAGAAATCCGCCACGGTACGCTCTCTCAGACGCCATGCCAAAGCGCTGCTCAAGGAACTCCCGCAGAAAATGGGCATTGGTCCCAGAAAATGTGTTCCCGCCATTGTTACGTTCACTATGCTGTTACTCACCCTCGCTTCCACAACTCGCCATGGCTACTCGCATTCGGCTCGGAAGGCAGTTGTATCCTAAGGGTGCAGTTGCCGATAGCACTTAGCTACCCGGGCCTGTTTTGCATCGGCCCCGCATCGGCGTCGTGAACAGCTGCATCGGCCACACAAACATAAGTTTTCTCATGAATCAAATCTCAGCCTCGTTCTTTGAAAGCTGTCTGCTGTTCGAGCGTCCGTGCAATCTGTGTGTTTCCCATGTGGAATTCGTCTATGCTCTCCACATGTGACAGCTGTAAATTGACAGGGCTGAGCGCTGGCTCAGTGGCACCGCTGGGAAGGTACAAAAGACGGCGCTGTCCATACACTTTAAAAACTAAGATAATGCTGGATGCTCTCTTTGGGGCAGTAATTTGTTGTCCCAGATTTAACTATCTTTTCCTGAGCAAATCACCTCTTGTGGAGGTAGAGTACAGTAATTCCGCCAGAAGAGGTCAATCATTTGCTCTCAACAGAGTAACATAAAGCTGCCTGAAGCAGGGCATCATGACCCCACCGAAGAGACTAGTTGTACACTTCACGAAGAAAATAAGAACATTTGGGCCAAAAATGGGCTTTTTATTTGTTTTCTATAAATTTCTCTGGCGCCTATCAGAAGATTGGCCAAATACGAGAACTATGACAAAAAAAGAAAAGGAAAGTAAATTTACGACCGAGTTCAACTCGATACTCTAGACACTGCAGATTGCGAGCCCAACACTCATAAATATTATATTACACTGGAAAACGATTTGTGAGCCTATCATTCTTTTTATCACAAGTAATGTTCGTGATCGCCATTTCTTTCTTTAGAAGCACTGATTTAAGTGTCTCTGCGCTTCTCAAGACCCGACGAATGGTAGCTCACGTTTTATTGTGTTTCTTTTCCGCTACATTAGACCAGAATGTCCATCCAACACGTTTTACAGTTGCAAAAAAAAGAACATTAGCGCATCCAATTTTTCTAACGAATTAGCAGTGATTCACTAGGTCTTCTCAATGTAAGAGACATCGCACTGCGGAAACGTGCGCTTAACAATCTAGTTCTTTTGCACCACCCTGGACATATTTTCCATCATTCTTGTTCACGTTCTATGACTAAAGCCACAATACATCTGTGTAGCCGTACCGTACGTAAGGCTTACGGCGTCATCACCCGTGAGCGATGGCTGTAGCGAGAACGTGAATACTAATATAAGAAAAATTTAATCGCTCCTTGCACTTAGTTTCAATCGTAGTTCATTGAATAGGGTAGAAATCGCTTATTTCACTGAACACGTGCGAAGCTAAAGTCGCTGACATTACCACGTTCTATCTTCAAATTTTCTTATCACCCGATTACACTGTACGCAATTTTCAGCACAAATCGCGCCTACAGTGTTAGAAAAGCTTCAGGGCTGCAGTATATAGCTTTGTTGAGATTACGCCCACTTCGTGAGCATTTCTTATTATTCTATGATCTACGTCATTGCTAGCGATAACGCAGGAATATTTGATGGTGAGTGTATAAATGCCGTCACGCTTCGCCGCTCGTCAGCTGATCCACAGCCGACGCTGCAGTTGCCGCTATCAGTGCAAGTGTGCTACTGTAACCCAACATTCGGTTTAGTGGGCACACGTTCATCCAAATAAACAATTTGATCCAACCATCCAGTCTCCTGCCTACAGCCATGTAACGACCCCATCACATCTAGTGGAGGTGCTGCTTCGTTCATGTACCGTACGCCTCCATGAAGCCGTGAACCCAGCCCACGTCGCTAAGAAGACACCAACGCCAACCAAGAGCAGCGAAGAAGCCGCGGGCAGGAAGGCCTACCACTGGGGTACGGGCATCTACAAGAGATGGCGCCGAAGACTAAGGCCATGACCTCGACCTCGACTGCGGCGACAGCCCCACCACAGTGGTCTAGTGGCTGAAGTACTCGGCTGCTGACCCGCAGGTCGCGGAATCAAATCCCGGCTGTGGCGGCTGCATTTCCGATGGAGGCGGAAAGGGTGTAGGCCCATGTACTCAGATTTGGGTGCACGTTAAAGAACCCCAGGTGGTCGAAATTTCTGGAGCCCTCCACTACGGCGTCTCTCATAATCATATGGTGGTTTTGGAATGTTGAACCCCACGAATCAATCAATCATCGACTGTGGCGACAATGACAACCACTGCGTCGCAGCCCGCAATCACAGCCCTAGGAAACCACCAACTTCCCGCTGGTCATCATTCGAAGGCCCGGAGACCTCGCTAGAGACAAACGACCACGTGGCCGTCCTTAACCACTGGCACACTGAAGAAAAGCTCCGCCGCGTGTACTTCTACGTGGAAGTCACCGCAAGGACCTGGCTCTAAAATCGAGAGTCTGCGATTCAAAGGTGCGATATCTTCCGCGGCGCACTCCTGCACACGTTCGCAAGCGTCGCTCGCAAAGAGAGCACCGCTTCTTTGCTAGAGACCTGGTTTCTGCTACCATATTAAAATGTTGCCATTTTCACAGAAGATACACCCCGCCTGTTCCGTCAGACTGACCCGTGCATGTCTGAGGAAAACAAAGTTCGTTTCCTCATGCGAGGGTTCAAACAGGAGCTCTTCGCGGGATAATGAGAAACCCACCGAAGACCATCCAAAATTTCTCAAAGAAGTGACAACTATTGAAAGAAAAACCTGGACTTTCGCAAACGACAGTTCAACAGCCGCTCGGCTTCAGGCTATGCAGAGATACAACCACTCTTATCCGGTGATGGGCGCAAGACCGTAAGGGCTGTAGTGCGCAAAAAACTATGCCGAAAGTTCCCATCATGCCAGCCTCAACTATCATCGATCAGGGACATTGTCAAGGAGAAAATCAAGCAATCAAAGTGTATCACTGATACATCATAACCGCAACCTCAAGCCATGAGTTACGCTGCTGCTGCCCAATGCTATACTCCACGTTCAAGTCAAGAGGCCACGTCGCCGCATCATCGTCGCGAGACACCACTGACGCCATACCGTTCCCCCACCGGCCAGCGTAATGCTCCGAGAAAAACCAACGTGTGTCACGCCCCCAATCACCGGCCTCTGTGCTACCACTGCAGGAAGCTGGTCAAGTCTATCGCTACTGCCAGTACCGCCAGATTGGTCTACTTCGTTTCGCCATCAACGCGCCGCGTCTACAGTAGGGTGAAAGACCACTTGACATCGCCGACGATTTCGCGGGAACACAGAGGGTACCCCTATGATCTTATCGTTCACCTTCACCCGGTCTCTACATGTCACCGCACCGTCGTCAGTACACAGGCGCAAGTCGGGCTGGTCGCCTAGCCCGTATCAGGAAAACTAAGGGCAGCAACCGATGGAGGTGCGGTTGCTGCACGACGAACTGCTGAAGATCGTCCGCCACCGACAACACCGCCACGACGAAACTTCAAGAACCCGCCATCACCTCAACGTAGCCCCGACGTCGAAACTTCAAGACAAGAATAATTCCTGGTTACGCAACGTTGAAATAGTGGTGCAGACCGTCGTAGCCGTGATCTGACGCCATGACCCAACCACAACGCCAGGTGACAACTATCGACGTCGACATTCTCATCAGCGGCCACAGCGTCACAGCTCTCGTCGACCCCGGAGCCGACTGTTCCGTCATCAAAGGGACTTTCTCCGTGAAGTTGAAGAATGTTAGGACCGCTTGGGAAGGTCCTGAAGTCTGCGCAGCTGGAGGTCACTGAGTGAAACCGCGGGTAATCTGCGCAGGTAGAGTAACCAATAATAGTCACATTTATCCCGCAAGCTTCGTCGTACTGTAGCATTGCTTGGGAGATGTCATTCTAAAAATAGACTTCTTCAGCCTCCATGGTGCGGTCATGGACCTGAGAACAAAGTCGATAACCTATCCCCAGAAAAGCACTGCCGCCGCACACAACGTCAGGAAGGCACACGTTGGATATGCTGGAAGACCTGAACAGCAGAAGACAGGCGTGCCATCGCTCCATTTCCGCCGCCCACCGACAAGAAAGCCATGCGTCGATATATCGACCTGTGTGCCTATTACAGGCAGTTCGTCAGAAACTTTGCCCGCATCCCCGAGCCAGTCACTAACCTTACAAGCAAGGACGTCAAGTTCAAGTAGGAAACCCCCCAGGCGACAGCATTTGAAACTAAATCGACGCTTCATGTTGCCTTTGTTACTCGCGCATTTCGACAAAAACGGCGAAACGGAAATACACACTGACGCAAGCAGCGTAGGACTCCGCGCCGCGCTTGTGCAGAAAAATAATGAATTGGAAAGGGTTATTAGTTACGCTAGCTGGTCACTAGCTAAGGCAGAAAGCAATTATTCCACAACAGAAGAGAAGTGCCTTGCCATCGTCTGGGCGACGTCGAAGTTTCGTCCTTACCTCTACGACAGGCCCTTAAAAGTTGTGAGCGACCACCACGCCTTGTGTTGGCTAGCTAACTTGAAGGACCTTTCAGGTCGCCTTGCCCGATGGAGCCAGAGACTTCAAGAATACGACATTACCTTCATATACAAGTCCGGTAGAAAACATTTGGACGCCGACCACCTGTCGCGAGCCCACGTCGACCCACCACCACCCGAAGACCAGAATGATGACTCCTTCATGGGCAGGATTACTGCCGACGACTTCGCTAAATGCCAACGGGCTGACCCGGAACATAGGAGCCTAATCGAATACCTCAAAGGCAAGACCTCCGTTGTCCCGAAGGTATTCACATGTGTACTTACGTCGTTTTTGCTGCAAAACGGCCTTCTCCAAAACAAGAACTACTCGCCGCATGAAGCCAAGTACCTTCTTGTGGTGCATTCAGCTTTGCGTCCAGAACTCCTCCAGGCCACGCACGCGATGATCCAAGGGCAGGACAATTTGGTGTTTCCCACATGCTCGCGAGGATACAAGAAAGGTACCACTGGCCACGCCTTACCGCCGATGTCGCTCGTTGCTTGAGGACATGCCGAGACTGTCAGTGACGAAAGACACCGCTGACATGACCTGCAGGCTTTCTGCAGCCAATCAAACCACGTCACCGACCATACCAACTAATCTGGAAGGACCTACCGGGGCCGTTTCTGACGTCGAATTCGGGAAACAAATAGATCGTCTTAGCTACTGACTACGTTACCCGGTATGCCAAAACAAAGGCTTTACCCTAAGGTAGCGCTGAAGAGGTAACGAAGTTTTTTGTTGAGAACATCATACTTCGTCATGGCACCCCAGAGGTTGTCATCAGCGATAGAGGTACGGCCTTTACTGCTGAATTGACTCAAGCGATCTTGAGACAAAGCCAGACAAGCCACCACCACACCACCGCCTACCACCTACAGACAAATGGTCTCACCGAACGGCCGTGCCGCAGACGACGTAAATGCAACCGTACAAGTTGGTCTACGGAAGGAACCCGGCAACGACGCTTGACGCAATGCTGCCCAACGTCGCTGATGAAGAAAACATTGACGTCACCCTCTACCTTTAGCACGGTGAAGAAGCTCGTCAACTTGCCCGCCTGCGCATCACGAATCAGCAGACGACCGACCGCCGCCGCTACAATCGTCAGTGACGGTTCGTAGAATACCAGCGCGGTGAATGTGTTTGGGTATGGACGCATATACGCAGACGTGGACTCAGTGAAAAACTTCTGTCACGTTACTTCGGACCATACCAGGTAGTACGACGTCTCGGCCCACTCGAATACGAGGTTGTCCCCGACTGCATTAAGAACGTTCAATGGCACCATTCACGACCGGAAGTCGCCCATGTCACGCGCATCAAGCCAATTCATGAACGTTAGCGAACTGAGTGTATTTTGTTCTTGTTTTTTTATTGATGTATCGTGCTTTATGTTTTGAACTTTCTTACAATATTATTGCACTTTCATCTTCTATAAAACACCGAAACGGTGCCTTTTTCAGAGAGGCGCCTTGCCACGTTCCTTCTTCAAGTTTTGTTATCACCTGGTTACGCTGTAAGTAATTCTCAGCACAAACCGCGCTTCCAGTGTTCAGGAAGCTTCAGGACTACAGTAGATACTTTTGTTGAGATTACGCCGACTTCGTGAGCATTTCAGATTATTTTCTAATCTGCGCCACCACTTGCGATAACGCTAGAATGTTCGATGTCGAGTTTATAATTGCCGTCACGCTTCACCACATGTCAGTTGATCGACGGCCGATGCTGCATTCGCCGCTATCAGTGAAAGTGTGCTACTGTAACACGACTTTCCGTTTGCCACGCACAGGTTCGCCCAAATAAACAATTTGATCTGTCAATTCAATCTCTTTCCTTCAGCCACGTCATCACCTCGTGACAATATTAAGTGCCTTCAGGTGCGCTGACATTCCCTGGGGCGCTACGGGAACGCTATTCTTTTTGTGACTCGTCTCTAACGCTTCAACAAACAACTGTAGTTCCTTTTTTGCATATATGTGTGGCTAACGAGCAGTTTTGAAGTCGCTCATCAGTATAGTATACTGTCATCTTACATTTCTCATTGCCGATTCCACTTCCTCTTAGAAGCCTTAAACTAGCGTATCATAATGGCTGCATGTAGGTGCGTAAGCCTGTACCACCTTCATATTGTATCTCTTATTAAGTTCTATTAATATACATACCACCCTTTTATTATTGCTATAGGATTCCTCTATGTAACCAGATATATTTCTATGGAAAAGGAATCTGACCTCCTAATCTCACTGAGTCGTATTTCATTCAATTTGCCACCCTCAATCTCCTCGAATAGCGAAGCTAGACTTTCCTCACTTTTTATTTGTTTATTCATTTATTTTACATTGTACCCACAGAGCTCAAGGGCATTACAGTAGTGGGGTCTATGAATACAAAATTTCAACACTGAATATAGATACACTTCTACCATCACAATAATAACGCAATTTATTGTCAACTACGTATTCGAATGTGGGGGTACTCAATACGAAAAATCTTTACAGTACCGTCCTTCTTTACACATAGTCTCGAGTAAACTAGTCTAGACCCTGAAGTAATCTTGAAAATATTTCATGTGATGTAACCTCTGCTACTTCAGAAGGCGACCAAATCCACCGCGCTTTTGTCCTGAGAAAAAAAATGACATTTTTGATGCGTCAGTGCGGCAGCGTGTACTTCTTATCTTATTGGCATCACCTCGTCGCTGTGAAACGTAGTAAAATTGGCACAAGCATCTTGAGGGGTCCAACCTGTACGGCTATGCATTAAGTTGTGAAAAAGTTTCAACCTCAGATATCCCGTTTGCTTGTCTAGAAGTTTTTTCCAAGCATTTATTTCGCTTTTTAAACATTGAAATTTTTGGTAAAATCTGAGCAGACAACTATAACAGCCATGTCTAGAGTTATTTCTCAATTGGAAACATCACATGCCTTTCACGGATTCCAAACAGAACAAGCATAATCTAGGAGAGATACATAATTTAAATGTGTGGTTTAACGTACCAAAACCACCATGTGATCATGAGAGACGCCGTAGTGGAGGGTTCTGGATATATCTACCACATGGAGATCTTTAACGAGCACCCAAAATGTGAGCACACGGGCCTACAGCATTCCCGCCTCAAGCAGAAATGCAGCCGCCACAGCCGGGATTCGATCTCGCGACCTGCGGGTCATCAGCCGAGTACCTTAGCCACTAGAGCGCCGCGGCGGGGCATCTAGGACAGGTAAAATGTTAGAGGCATATAGTTGATCCTTGGCCTCAAGGGGTAACTTACTCTCGTTTCTGCGCAGAAAACCTAACACACGTCCTGCTTTACTTGTGACGTGATTGATGTGACGGCTCAAGAAAATGTCCGGTGTAAAATATTTACCGAGATGCTTCTATTCACAAACTGTTAGCAGCCTGGTTGAATTTACAGTATAAAATGAGTCATAGAGTGCCTTTCTCCTAGTAAAACACATATGCACTGTTCTTTTTGCATGAATAAATATACGCCACTTGCCACGCCTTTCATAAACTGTGTCTAGATCGTTTTGAAGAGTAGTGCGATCTTGAGAGTTTTGTAAAAGTCTACAAGACATAGTCATCGGCAAATAATTTGATATGTGATGAAGTACGAGAAAAAATGTCATTTATGTAAATGAGGAACAATAGCAGACCCAAGATTGACGCTTCAGGCACTACAGAGGACACATCAACTTCCCAGGATGACTTACCATTGACAACAACCTTTTGCCTCCTCAAGTTTAGTTACTCGCTTATTCAGTTCACAACCGCATCATTCACTTTATACAATTTTAGTTTTTAATAAAAAAAGATGGGGGCGTACGACGTCAAATGCTTTTTTTAATTTGGAGCAAGCAATCAACACAGAAAACCCTTATCTGAAGCTAGGATAAGTCGTGTGTCGATACAAATAATTGTGTTGTACAGGAAAAATGACTACGAAAGCCGTGTTGCGGAGGATAAAGCTAAAAATGCTTGTTCATATGGGTCATAATATTGGTAAACAGAACACGTTCAAGTACTTTCATGCGGCACTTAAGAGTGAAATAGGCCTAAAATTTAAAACACTACTTCACGGTGCACTCTTCTGGACGGGCACTACGTTGGCAAGTTTCTAGTCATCGGGTAATGAAGACTCTTCCATGGACTTTTTTAAAATAACGTACAGATATTAGACACTTTGTGCGGGCACGCAAAAAAGCAATGCAGATGACAAACCATCAGGCCCTGTGGCTTTAGAGGTATTCATAAATTTTATAAAAGTCTCTATTCCATGCTGTCGAATCACAATATCGCTCATTTGGTCCGCCACCATCTTAGAGGGCTGTGCGAAAGTGTCTGTCATGTTAACCGGAGGGGTATACATGAAAAAATGAGATAAAGCACTCAGCTTTATCTACATAAATTAGGATAGTGGTGCCATTGTCATCAGGGTCCGGAATCGATAAGACGTCTTTGCTATTTGATTTAAAGAATTTCCACAGTTCTTTAGGGCCGATTCCACTATATAAGGTTTCAACGTTAAACGCTGCCAAGTTCAGGTTCCAATGGTGCCCTTTCCGGGCCCAGAGATTCTAGCACCATTTTCTGTGTTGCAGATCTGACCACCCCCGTGATCAGCTTTTGCGCAGCTGCTGGGGACTGAGGGCCGTGTGTTAATTGACGTATGTATGTGAAAACAGTGGCAAGATACTGCCACAGGGTGGCCTATTCTTCTCTAGTGATTGAGTGCGTTGGTCACCGGTGAAGCCACACCTCAGGCCTCTTACGGCAGTTCCATCATCGCGTGGACAATGTTTCTTTAAAATCCAGTTGGAAACTGCGCGGCACCATATTTCGAACCACGGACGTCTTGCACGCAAGGCTGATACTCTAACCACTACGCCATTTCTCCATTTTATCTAGGAAACCAGCCTTAGCATTGACGCCATAAATAATAATTTGACGAGTATCATTACGGAGTGTTCAGTGGAAGTTCGAGGCATGGTCCTTAGACAGGACACTGGCATGCTGTCCCAAGAGACGAATACTCTCATCACGAATTGTCCAAGCATGAAAGCCTCTCACACCACAGACAAATTAGAACTGGCAAAGCTTTCGAAGTTCATGAATAAACGTAAAGTGTACGATGCAAGAAGGTATACGATGTAAAAAGGTATGACATGGAGAAAATTCAACAAGCTATAAAAAACGCAAAAACGGAGGAAGCGCCAAAGAGGTGAAGAGGAAACTTGGGACAAGGCATAAACAAGATAAATGCAATACACTCTCAGTCAAATGCTGGCTAGACTACACGCCTGCAGGCAGGAAATCAAGTCAAGTTATCGCCACTTCTACGCGGCTCCGTAGCCGTGTCCCGGAGAAGCCGGCACGATTTGAAGTGGCCTTCAGAATAGCCGAGATTTTCGGTCAAATTTTTCCTGGCAACTTACGGCCTGTGGTTAGGCATTCCGTTTCCGTAGGCGGCCCGGCCCTGATGCAGTTGTGGAAAAACGCATTATTTTACGCTTTTCAGAGCGCTTCGTCACCGGTAATGCGGCGGATAATATGACTAAAGGTAATTAGAAAACCATTATTAGCACAATCACCTACATCTGCGAGATTACAATGCAGAGCACACAAAGCGCTGGAATCAAACTTGGCACCACATGCGCGTGAAGCAGATGTCTCACCCATTGCACCACAGCGCCACCGCGTAAAGACGAGCTTTATTTGCGGAGTATATATCTACCAAGTGGCTAAAGCCGTCGGTGGACCCGTAAACTGTTTTTGTGCCATATGCATGCATTTGGTCAGCGAATATTTTTTAGGGCTTCATGAACTGGAGACAACCACGGTGAGCGCTTTCGGCTCCGATTTCGGTTCATGGTGCACCGTTCTGCAAGAACGAATAACGTGTGTTTGTGCGTCGTTTTAGTGCTTCCCCGTAAACCACGGGTGTCATGCTCACCGAAATTCGTAAACGAGGCTGTGTTCCGCTGTCGAAACCTAGGTATGTATCTCGCACGTGTGTGTGCTGAAAGAAATTTCGCTGATTTTTGTCGGGAGGTACACGCGTGTCAGTGACAGCAGCCTATTCTCAGCAGTTTGAAGACATTGCGCTTTCGCACGTATACGTTGCATGGTTATTTTAGCATGCCTATTCTAACATTCGCATTTCGTACGCGCAAACTGCCGCGAGCTGCACGCTGGGGCAGCAACGCCTTTTTAGAATTTCGACAATTACTTATTTCTGCAATTAGAGTTTATGCGCTTTATTTCGCTATATAGAGTGCTTTTACTAAATTTCAGCCTTTAATTGATCTTATTTATGAGAAGTGGCTACTCAAACCATTATTCATCGTCACACCGCTGATCAAGTGAGTTCTGAAACGCGCCGTGGTCAAGTATGACGTACTCAAGTTAGCGATGGACACGTCGCTCTCCCTCCGAATGAATGATGTTTTTGCACATCTCTTTAACGAACGTCCGTGTGCAGCTTAGATCAAGAAATGATGCAGGGCGAACCTCAAATTATTGTTACTGCATGCAGTTGCTCTTTAGAAAATGGGTATTTTTATTGCTGGTACATTATCTCCACAGCATACACTGGTTTTCTTGGTCGTGATTCATTGTTACAAATTCATGCTGGAATGTGAGAACTGTACTTTATATTCAAAAGAGTGAGCAAATGTCGGTGACCTACTCTCTCTCTCTTGCTCACTTCTGCACCTGACTACTGACTTCTGTACTTGATGTTCATCATCAAATTACGCAACCACTAATCAAACATCAACCCATCAGTTTTCAATTTTGATCTTTCTCTGTCTCACTGCCTTCGCTTTGTTTCTTTTTTTCTGTGGTTTCCTAAAATGATCAGTTCAACTTGTTTCGTAGAACAAGAACATCAGCATATATAGGCCAGTGTTTCAGTAAGCTGTCGCACATGCACTCGTACTCTTTCATTTAGTGCATGACACAATGTCATACCTCGACAACTGATAAACGTAAAGTTTTTTGTACTCTTTTCTTGAAATCAAAAGAGTAACATTGAACTGCATATTCCAGTGTTTATCCCAATACAGAGACATATATTATATCTTGAATAAAGTATGCCGTATGGCGCTGGAAAATGTTTTCGTCTCAGATCATCTTGTAGAAAAACGACCATTACAAGACAGCGGGATGAAACGGCGACGCAAAAATACCATGGCACGCAGGCGACAGTGAACGTGCTGCCGGCGCCGGGTGCCCAGCTGGCACAGCGGCGGCAGGGGGCGGGGGAGGAGTGTCTCTTTCTCTTTTCTTTCCGCGCTCGCACTGGCTGAATGGTTCTGCGTAAGTTGGTGCTGGCTCCTGGCACCAGGCTGGCGCGACAGAGATGGCGGCTATCTCCTTTTTTCTTTTTTCTTCGTTCTTGCGCCTGCTCATACGACTGTATGCGCTACTTCCTCACCACGCGGCTGTCACGGGTATTTTTTTGTAGCTGGGATCCCTATTCAAAGGATTTTAGTCAGTACGCAGGAGCGCGCCGGCTATATGCCGTTCGGTTTCTGGCACCTGACTGATGGTGTAAGGGACAAGAAAGGGAAAGTAACTACCGATATAAAGAGTATAGGCTTTAAAAGCAGAGGAGTTTTACAGTAGTCTTGACAACCATGGCCATAATGTAAGAACCAGAAGTAACTCACACGGCATCTCACCAGTACTAAAACAAGAAGTCAAGAAAGCCTTAGAGAGAATTCAAAGAGGCAACGCTGCTAGTGAGGGCCGGCTAACATCAGATCTGCTGAAACAGGAGAACAGATTGTGAAACAGCAGAACAGAATCTTGAAAGAATGATTACACCATCCTAATACATCAGAAAAAGATGACAAGGACTTCAAGAATTACAGGCCGATCAGCTTGCTCTCCGTGGTATTTTCACAGGTAGTTGCTTTTTACAAAAGTGATTGCTAGCAGAATTAAAGCAATAGAACTAAATCAAGCAAAAATATAGGCATATGTCCAGCAATTGAAGACATCAACAACTAGCGCCAACTGTAGGGTTTGCTGCTAAGCAATAGCGTCACTCAATTAGAGACAACTTTCAAATATTTATTGCAGCCGAACGCTTTGAATATATGCTAAAATCACTCCGTATATATATTCTGGGCGTCATTTCGTAATAATCAGAAAACGTTAGCTTTATTCCCATGAAACTTTTGGGTTCGAGAGCGACGTTTACGTGCTGTGGAAGACTACACTAGAAAGCATTTCAAGGATTTTTCTAAAAACAATTAGCCTTCATCTAATTAAATCACTAAAGTTACAAAATCTCGACAACCCTGTCTTCGTACCTGTGAACTCTAGTTGATATCGGCGAAGTTCTTGAGGTTCTTTGGGCACTTTTGTAAAACAAAAACTAGTTTTGCAGCGAAACTTCCTAGCACCAGCACATGCACGTCGTTCTGCTTTCGGTTACTCAAAAAAGAAAAAAAATTCGCAGAGTTTTTATGTTAGGTTTTTTCTTGAGTCTGCTTAATTTGCGCAGCGTATTCATACAGTGTAGATAATATGTTGATGATTAGAACTAACACGTCTCCGCTAAGTTAGAGTACACGATCAAAGATAAGAATAGCTCTTCGTCATTCGAAGCATAAGTAACAACTGACAAGACAAACTGCAATACATAAGAATGTTTCTTTCTTACTATTAAGTAATCAATGGTACTGTTTGAAATAACATACACTTTAAAAGATATGTGAAAAAATTGTCAGTTTAATAGGACATACTCAAGTTATATTTATTGATATTGCATTGCCATGCACCCCATTATGCTTGATTATTATCGCATGTATATAAACAGGTGTTGTCGCATGTATAAAAAAAGGCATGACCCGCCGCGGTGGTTTAGTGGCTATAGTACGCGGCTGCTGAACCACAGGTCGCGAGATGGAATCCCGGCTTAGGTGGCTGCATTTCCGATAAAGGCAGAACTGTTGTAGTCCCGTGTGCTAAGATTTAGGGGAACGTTAAGGAACCCCAGGTGGTCAAAATTTCCGGAGCCCTCCACTGGCGTCTCTCATAATCTTATGGTGGTTTTGGGACGTTAAACCCCACATACCAATATCAAGAAAAAAAGCACTATCTTAGTCTACCACTCCTCCTTTCCCCTCTCTTCATGACATCGGCAAAACCGAGTGTGAGATTTCACGATAAGCTGTCAGTCCAATACATTGTCCTACCCGAACGCAGTCAGGCAAGTTTGGCACGTGTCCCGGGAGACGCCCATTCGAACCTCACCCTACTTGACGGAAGAGTTCTTGGAAACCAAGGTCATCTAGTATCATCGGACGTGCGAAAATCTTGGTGACTTGTGCAAAACGTTAGAGCAGTGCGTTCGTTACCATATTTGGGCTGCATGCAGCTGTGCCCTCTCCACGGGTAATATGTGGTGTCTTTCTCCACCTACATGGGTGGAGCACCTAGATTATCGAGCGCCGTCTTGTCTGAAGCTGCGGACAACGCGGAGCTATATAGGCGGAAGACCTTTATATATTTTTAGTTAGAGTTCCTAATGCTAGTTTATATTTGAACACATCCTTTAAAACTCTTAGTTACTAACCATGTAAATAAATTGTAGTCGTTCTTACGAGCGCCTCATCTGAGTTGTTGGACGATGGGTCCTAGGATGGGGTCTCACCACCAGAATGAGACCCGCGGGACGCAGAGTCGCAACACCATGTAAAGAACTTTAAGGGCACCTGAGCTTCACCTTCACAAGAAGAACGCGTTAGCACAATCCATCTTCGTGCGCTTTACCTTTTCAGTCGCTAAATTCGCTTGATTTCTCGGCGGACACATCCACCCTGCCGCAAAGATAAGTATGTTTGTGCACGTAAAATGTGCTGTTTAAAAATATCAAACAATGCAATTGGTAAGAACACCATGCAAAAGGCTCGCTAGGGCATAAATTTTCTTCTGAGATCCGAAAGGGTACATGCATATATGCGTAGCAGCACACTTAGTTGATGCCGTTGCTGATAATGATGATTACTTATTGTTG
Source organism: Rhipicephalus microplus (assembly GCF_043290135.1). Classification (NCBI taxonomy): domain Eukaryota; kingdom Metazoa; phylum Arthropoda; class Arachnida; order Ixodida; family Ixodidae; genus Rhipicephalus; species Rhipicephalus microplus. Next base: position 350,506,237 of record NC_134710.1, on the reverse strand, counting down.
TGCACTTTGGAATCGGTCGGCTTTCAAAGCAACTACTCATCGTGAAATTCGAATATACGACGATGGTGCGAATTTACACTTCTCCTACGCAATATTGCACGTGTGATGGGGGCTCTTTATATTACATAACATTATTATAGTTCTTTTTTTCGAAACAGCGTAGAACACGTGTTTTCGCTGCGAAGTCTAAGATGAGAATTCCATTCAAGCCAGATGTTTTTATTGTTTATTTATTCGTTTGTATGTCAAATTCTGGCACACGAAAAAAAGCTTATTTTCACTAATACTTAGCCGCCAAACAATGCATGCGCTGCTCCAAAACGTGTGATTGGTGTAAAATTTCTGTAGTAAAATTCCTCGTTAACAATAGTGACGCCTTTGCTAAGACAACTACTCACTGTTTGTGGTTCATAAAATAATAATAATAGTAATATTATTGTTATATTATTAATATTATTATTATTAATATTATTATTATTATTATTATTATTATCTTGAGTACAACGCACATAACAGGCGTGTTGAAGCCAGACGTTGGCTTGGATGACTAGGCCCGGCATATTGGCAAACGACAGACGACATAATAAAGAGCTTGCTGCGTAAAATGATCAGGGAAAGAAGACATGTAACTCTTTTACATTACACTTAAACACAATATATTGCACGCATAAAATTAACGGGAACAATACTACCTAAACAAGAGAATTTTGTGACGAGGCTTGAACAGTCTTTCAACAGATTATACCCGGCATAAAAGAAGGTAGAAAAATAGTCTTGCGATAGTTTTGCAGCAATAAAGTAATTTTAGCGCATTTCGTGAATTGCGTTTCGTCGATACAGAAAAAAACACTGTCAGTGAGGTCATTAAAAACAAAAGGAACATACAACTTTCTAATATGTTTGCCATATTGTGTTTTGACGAATGGTACAGAAAAGCGTGAAGTTTTTCTTAATATACGAAGGGCAATACACTCTATTTTTAGCTCAGAGTTCCAGAAATGCCGTAATACTACAGTATGTATAAAGGACGCTTAGGAAGTTGACAGGGGAAGTAAAAAAACAAATTTGCGTTTTCTGTTGAAGTAAAATTGTAAACAATAAATTTCAACTTGTTCTTTTTTTTCAAAATGTTATCGACTCTACACTGTCATCGTGAAGAACAGAAAGCGAATAATGTGTTGTCATAATGCAGGACACTGTACGCAAGAGAAAGCATAATGATCACTTTAATATTAGTGGCCGCAACTGATCTGATATTAAAAAGTACCATAAGTTCTTGCGTAATCTGCCACATATGTGAACCAAGTGATCATTCCAAGACAGGTCACTATCGAAGAACCCAACAACAGATTACACAAAATTAACTTATTCAATGGAAGTACACCTACAGAAAGCGCTAACAGGAACGTGAAAAAATAGGTGCGCCATTGTCATAATTGGTTTCGGTGGATTTTTAAGCAAATTAGTTTCGCTTTTTCTGAATAATCACTAAGCAAATATTAGCGAACCATGACGCAGCCTCATAAACACTCACTGTCTTGTAGTAGTGACAACGCATTATTTTAACAGACGTGTTTGGTTAAAAGGACAGTCTCGTCTGCGCACTGAAATACCAGGCATTTTGAAACAGCAGTAGTAAAATCATTCATGAATGCGATAAATGAAGGATGAGTTAAAATAGATCACTGTGGTAAACCAGCTTTAAAAGCAAGCCTGCTGCTGAAAGGCAACCGATTGTCTAATCTAACTACCTGGAAGCGGTCAGAAAGATAAATTTTAAGGAAGTCGTAGAACGTACCTCTGAAGTTAAGAAAGTACATTTTTCTAATCAGGATAGAATGGTTTACGGTGTCAAATGCTTTGAAGATATCCAAATATAAAACACAGGAAAGCATATTACGGTCTAGAGCATCATGCAGTTCATCGGAAAATACTTCAAGAGATCAATAGATCAACCTGCGACAAAACCAATTTGGAAATATAAAAAAGCGAATTTTTTTAGAATTGAAGTCATGAAATAGAATAAGAATTTCTCAACTATTAGGAATAAGTTAGGCGAAACTGATATAGGTCGATAACTGCCAGCACTATCATTAGGTCCGCATTTTTAAATTGCCGTTACAATTGTTCTTTTTAAATTTGGTGGCAAAGAAGCTGTCTCCAAGAATCCATTAGGCATGAAGAGCAAGTTCTCGGGTAATGCGTTCCAATTCCGCTGTAGCAAAGGTACAGAGCTACCATCAATACCTGCTGGTTTCTGTCGTTTGAAACGAGAAACTATTCAAACGAGTTCGTCTCTTTTTAAAGTTGGGGGGTGGCAGAGGCAGGTTATGATTTATTTAAAGCAGAGTGGCCTGCCGGCGCTGATGATACCCCGCCAGACACTTTTGCAAAGTGGCGAACAAATGTGTCGGCTGTATGTGCAGGATCACCAGTAAATGCATCAGTAGGTTTGGCATTGTTGCTTTTTTTGCATGAAGGCGGTTTATCAGTGGTCACATCCGCGCGAGGTTTTTGGCAGATAACTGAAGCTGATAGTGAAAATATCGTCGTTTCGCTGTTTGAGAAAGGGCAACCACCATATTGTTTGCGATTTTCGATTGATATGTGGGTTTTAACGTTCCCAAAACTATCATTAAGTTATGAAAGACGCCGTAGTTGAAGGCTCTGGAAATTTCAACCACCTGAGGTTCTTGAACGTGCACTCAAACCTGAGCACACGCACCTACAACATTTCCGCCTCCATCGTAAATGCAGCCGCCGCAGCCGGAATTCAATCCCACGACTTGCGGGTCAGCAGCAGAGTACCTTAGCCACTAGATCACTGAAGGGGGGCTTCCTTGCCGTTTTGTAGTTAATGCCGAGTTCTGCATTACTTGGGGAGTGTTCAAACCAGTTCCAAAGCAAATATTTGCCGCAAATCGCTTCACGAATATTTGGGGACAGCCAGCTGGGACTAAATTTCTGACTAGCTCTTCTAATACGAGTACAGAAGTGTTGCAGGCTATGTATTTTGTGCAAAACCTATCATATAGTCACCAGGAGATCCAGTAGGAATAAGAGAATGAAGAGAAGACCAATCAAACTGTTTAACCATTAAATTCAATTCACAATAATATATTTATTATGTATAATAAAATTCGTTTAACGTGCACAGGAAGATCTATAAAGTATTTGTGTAGGTGCACGCAAAAATAAAGCAATAAACCTTACAATACAGTCTACAAAAAATAAATAGAGCGGACACGCACAACAAAAACAAATCAACGCGAAATGAAAATAATAGCGAGCAAGACTAGAATCATGGAGTGGCAGTAAAAAACAAAGGGGAGTATGGGTAACTATGTGCAAGACTTCTTGAAAAACAGATAGGGGAACAATATGAACATTCTGAAAACCTATGTCATGACACTGCAAAGCTGAGATAAAAACACTGACAGTAGACTGTGAAAAACATCAAGGTCATGAAAGTTAACATTATATAGACTTTACATTCTGTGAGCGATGGCGTAGTGGTTAGAGCATCCGCCTTGCATGCAAAAGGTCCATGATTCAAATCCCGGTGCCACGCAGTTCCCAACCGGATAAAAAAGATCAGCCTGGTGGTGGGTGGAACTGCATTAAGAGGCCTGGGTTGCGGCCTCACTGGTAACTACCACCGGCAACGCACTCCCTCATGAGAGAAGGATTGGCCACCCTGGTGCAGCAACTGGCCACTACATCCTACATGCATACGTCAAATAACTCAAGGCCCTCAGTCCCCAGCAGCTGCGAAGCAACTGACCACGGCGGCGGTCAGATCTGCAGCGCAGCAGAGGGTGCTAAGAATCTCTCAATCCGGACAGGCTGTCATTGGAACCTGAACTTGGCAACGTTTAACGCTAGAACCTTATCTAGTGAGGGAAGTCTAGCTGTACTATTCGAGGAGCTAGAGGGTGTTAAATGGGATATAATAGGGCTTAGTGAGGTTAGGAGGACAGATGAGGCTTACACGGGGCTACAGAATGGGCACGTCCTTTGCTATATGGGCTTGACTGACAGAAGAGAACTGGGAGTGGGGCTCCTAATTCCCAGAAACATAACTGGCAACATAGAGGAATACTATAGCAATAATGAAAGGGTGGCAGGTATCGTAATTAAACTGAATAAAAGATACAAGTTGAAGGTGGTACAGGCCTACGCGCCTACATCCAGCCATGTTGACGCTTCAGTTGACAGCTTCTATGAAGACATAAAATATGCAATGAGTAAGGTAAAAACACCGTATACTATACTGATGGGAGACCTTAATGGAAAGGTAGGGAAGAAGCAGGCTGGAGACCAGGCAGTAGGAGATTATGACATCGGTACTAGAAGCACCAGAGGAGAGCTACTAGTGGAATTCGCAGAACGCAATAATTTACGGATTTCGAATACCTTCTACCGAAACCGAGGAAACCGCAAGTGGACATGGAGGAGCCCTAATGGCGAAAGTAAGAACAAAATAGACTTTATGATGAGTGCACACGCAGGCATCGTGCAGGATGTGGAAGTGGTTGACAAGGTACGATGCAGTGACTATAGAATTGTATAGTCTCGAATTCACCTAGACTTGTAGAAGGAACGGCAGAACTGATACACAAGAAGCCAATCATTGAGCTAGCACTGAGAGGGAAAGTACAGGAATTTATAGTCTCCCTCCAGAACAGGTAATCGGCTCTTAGTGAGGAAACCACCCTTAGCATAGTTACAATGATCGATAATCTGACGAGTATCACTACGGAGTGTGCAGTGGAACTTGGAGGTAGGGTAGTTAGACAGGACACTGGCAATCTTTCCCAGAAAACAAAGAATCTCATTAAGAAGCGTATAATCATTAAAGTCTCAAGTACAACAGACAAGATAGAACTGGCAGAGATTTCAAAGTTGATTATAGGCATAAGGTATGCGATGTAAGAAGGTATTCCATGGAGAGAATTGAACACGCTCTGAAAAACGGCTAGGAAGCGCCAAATCAGTGAAGAGGAAACTTGTGATAGGCGAAAATCGGATGCATGCACTAAGGGACAAAGAAGGCAAAACACCTACCAATATGGATAGGATAGTTACAGATATCTGTACAGTAGCCGGAACAACCACGACTTCAATACTATAAGAACTAGCAGTAATCCAGGTGACACCCCACCAGTAATGATGGAAGAAATCAGAAAAGATTTTGAGAGCATGCAAAGAGGCACAGCTGTTGGTGAGGATCAGGTAACATCAGATCTGCTGAAAGATGGAGGACAGATTGTGTTGGAAAAACTAGCCACCCTGTTTACGAGGTGTCTCCTGACGGGAAGAGTACCAGAGTGTTGGAAGAACGCTAACATCATCTTAATGCGTAAGAAAGGAGATGACAAGGACTTCAAGAATTACTGGCCGATCAGTTTGTTCTTTGTAGTATACAAGCAATTTACAAAGGTGATTGCTAACAGAGTAAAAAAAAAAAACATTAGAATTTATTCAACCAAAGAAACAAGCAGGATTTGAAACAGGCTACTCAACAAGCGACCACATTCATACTATCAATCAGGTAATAGAGAAATGCTCAGAATATAACCAACCACTATACATAGCCTCGATAGATTCCGAGAAGGCGTTTGATTCAGTAGAAATATCAGCCGTCATGCAGGCACTGCGGAATCTGGGTGTCGATGAGGTATATATAAACATCCTGGAAGAAATATACAGGGGATCAACTGCTACCATTGTGCTTCGTAAAGAAAGCAACAGAACACCAATTAAGAAGGGTATAAGGCAGGCAGACACAATCTCCCCAATGCTATTTACCGCGTGCTTACAGGAGGTCTTAAGAAACCTAGAATGGGAACAGTTAGGGATAAGAGTCAATGGAGAATACCTTAGTAACCTGCGCTTCGCCGATGACATTGCATTGCTGAGTAGCTCAGGGGACCAACTGCAACTCATGATTACGGAGTTAGACAAAGAGAGCAGAGAGGTGGGTCTTAAAATTTTTCTGCAGAAAAGGAAAGTAATGTACAACAACCTCGGAAAAGAGCAGCGCTTTGAGATAAGTATTAGTGCAATTCAAGTTGTAAAAGACTATGTCTACTTAGGGCAGGTAATAACAGCGGAGCCTAACCTCGAGATTGAAGTAACTAGAAGAATAAGAATGGGGTGGAGCACATTTGTCAAGCACTCTCAAATTATGACAGATAGATTGCCACTATCCCTCAAGAGGAAGGTATATAACAGCTGTATCTTGCCGGTACTTAGCTACGGAGCAGAAACCTGGAGACTTACAAAGAGGGTTCAGCATAAATTGAGGACGACGCAGCGAGCAATGGAAAGAAAAATGGTAGGTGTAACCTTAAGAGACAAGAAGAGAGCAGAGTGGATTAGGGGACAAACGGGGTTAAGGATATCATAGTTTAAATAAAGAAGAGGAAATGGACATGGGCCAGGCATGTAGCACGTAGAGAGGATAACCGCTGGCCATTAAGGGTAACTAACTGGATTCCCAGAGAAGGGAAGCGGGTTATGGGGAGACAGAAGGTTAGGTGGGCAGATGAGATTAAGAAGTTTGCGGGTATAAATTGGCAGCAGCAAGCACAGGACCGGGTTAACTGGCGGAACATGGGAGAGGCCTTTGTCCTTCTGTGGACGTAGTACGACTGATAATGATGATGAGGAGGATGATGATTATGATGATGATGATGATGATGATGATGACATTCTGTGAGCAGGATAGTGTTGAAAGAAGTCGGCAGGTACATCAAACTGTCAATTCGCTCTTGTTAACTTATGGAGAATCTGAAAATTTACCTAACTGAGAAGCAAAGGGCAGAATATCATATCATGAACTAAGAAGTCAGCGCTATTTCATCGGCAGTGAAGTGATGACAATGATAATATTCTGGCAGTGTTGGAACGAGATGCAGATGCTTTCTAGCAAAACGATGGTTATGAATGCTTATGAATGTTTCGTGGACTCACTCATTTGCGTCACTGCCAGATTTAGTCAATATTAATGAAGTGAAGAGGAACGAACTCTATAGTGGTTCGTCATCTCCTCTGAGATGGCAGGTCTGTCCATACCGCGATTTTCTCGAGGGTACTGCTCGTTCGCTTGCAAGATCCGTTATTAGAGTCGTTGGACACAAGAATTTAACAAACTTTTCAACAGCAACAGCAATACAATAATCATATAAAAATACTACATTCGTTAATATTATAGTCATTACGTTAATTACTATTATTATGACAATTTCAGCGATATTACTGACATCATTGCTATAAAAACCACACATGTTCTTTGAAAAAGTGAGTGTAGCGTTATTACAGGCTTCATAACGGGAATGATGCATGCAGTACTACATTTAATACACCAACTTCGTATTTTTGAGCCGCGCGTGATTATTTATAGGTGGCTAAATACACCAAAAAGAGGGTAATCTGTTGCGAAAATGCGTTGTCGGCCCTGGTGTCGGGGTCTGTCGACATAGATGCAAATAAATAAATTTTATCAATACTCAGCTCATGCGTGATTTGAACCCGGCACTTCTGAAAAAAAACAGGTGTTTTTTTTTTCTACAACACAGCCATGACAGGGATTGAAACTGGTTGAAAAAAAAGTTTGGTAATGTCATATACTGTAGAAGGCCCCTTAACGCATGTAATGTCGCGTCGGACAACCATATAATGGAACCCGCGTGAAACATTAATTTGCGCAATTAGTGGCTGCTTTAAAAACTCACCAATCAGCGCATCAAGCAAGCAAACACAAAAAATTGAGGGGATTCTTACGCTTCGCCTTCAAAAGTATAACGCGATAGCGATATCCTATCCCTGTGATGCGTGCTTCAAACACTTAGTCTTTGGGATGATGACGACGAAGTTATTGCTTAGCAGATCGCTGTTTCAGTAAGTGTTCTCTTTTTTCACCTAATTATAAGTGAACTTCGCGAATATCACATCTGTGTCTGTCGGTGATGGACTTGGACCTCCACAGACGTCCGCCAGATACGGCGGCTTCGGCGGTGGCCACATCCACGAAGCGTACGGGACTCTACAGCGACTACGACAGCGAGGGCACTCTTGTTTACTCAATGAGCAGCGAAGAGCCTTCCAACGACGACAATTTTAAGCTGGTGCTGAGCCGTTAAGCGAAGAGGCTGAACGTCAGGACATCTTCATCATCGAGTACGTTGAACGACAGAGTGCTAAGGAGACCGGTGACAAACACTATCCTTTTTGTCCCTGAGTTGCCTGACGGTAACATGAAGCGCCTCAACTGGCAATCTATTTCGGTGATGCTGGAAGGACTCGTGCCAAACGAGATCACAGACGTCAGAGTGAACACGCGTAAAAACGTATTGGCTGTCGAAGTTTTACATGCTGCGGCACTTAATATACTACGACACGTTAACAAGCTGAGGGGGATGAAAGTTCGCTCCTACATTCCTGTTAGCTCTAATGTCGTCACTGGAGTCATCTACGATGTGTATACGGCCATTCCCAGCTCCGACTTCTATGTTCTGGTCAAACCGGCAAATGAAGCCAGCGTCATCGCAAAAGTTGTCCGTTTGGGAAACTCACGCTACTTGAAGATCGTGTTCAAGGGCGACTCTCTTGCTTCACACGTAAAACTTGGCTATTTTCGGCATTCTCTGTGACCTTTCGTACCGAAGCCCTTTTTTATTTATTTATTTATTTGTACCCTCAAGGCCTGCAGGCATTTCAGAGGGGAGTGGGTTACAAGGTTATACAAAAAACTAAAAAGCAGCAACAAAAGTAGTAAGCAGATAAGTACAAACATACATGGGCCCTAATCATACAATGTTAGCTAGTGCTGCACGAAACTGATGGTTGTCTTCGATTGCGGCGGTCAGTCTGGGAAGGCGGTTCCAATCTCGTGACGTCCGAGGAATAAATGACTGAAAGAAGGCATTGGTGTTGCATGGTACTGTTCCTACTTTGTGTCGGTGATCCATACGAGAAGAAATATATAAAGGAGGAGTAATTAACTCACTGAATAGGGGCGAATTATGGTAGTAAATTTTGTGAAAGAGACAGAGGCGAGAGTGTTTGCGGCGCGAAGTTAGAGTGGGTAATTGAAGCAAGTTTTTCATGGACGTGACACTTGCCGCACGGGTGAAATTACTGAGAATGAAACGTGCTGCGTTGTTCTGCACGAGCTCAAATGATGTCACCAGATAGTCATGGCTCGGGTCCCAAATGGATGATGCATATTCGAGTTTAGAACGGACCAATGATTTATACAAAAGTGTTTTTAAAGAGGTCGGTGCAGAAAAGAAGTTGCGGCGAAGGTAGCCAAGCAGGCGATTAGCATTATTAATAACGGTAATAATATGAAGCGACCAGGTAAGATCAGTTGTTATGTGAATTCCCAGGTATCGGTACGACGTCACAGGTTCAAGAAGTGTGTTGTTAAGGTAATAGGAACCCGTCGAAAGGGCTGTTCTTGAAATGCGTAAGACTTTGCATTTAGTTGTATTAAGTTCCATTAACCATTCATTGGTCACACCAGTTAGAAATTGCATTAATGTCCGATTGCTGTGCCGTAACGTCGTTATCGTTGTTAATTTCTCGAAAAATAACACAGTCATCTGCAAACAAGTGAATATTAGAGAGAACACAGCTAGGTAGATCATTAACGTATATCAAAAACAAAAGTGGTCCCAAGACAGAGCCCTGGGGAACGCCGGAATGAACAGAACTGGGTGGAGAGTCATAGTTATTGGCTGTGACGAACTGGAAACGATTAGAAAGGAAATACTCAATCCATGCAAACAACTTAGGATCTAGATTTAACTTGCTTAGTTTGTAAAGGAGTAGTTTGTGAGACACTTTGTCAAAAGCCTTGGAGAAGTCGAGGAAGATACAATCAGCGGATGAACGGCGATCTAAAATTAAGTGTAGCTTGTGGGTTAATGAAAGCAATTGGGTCTTGCACGAGAACTTCTTTCGAAAACCATGTTGCGTGGGTGAGAAGAAAGAGTTAAATTCAAGAAATTTGACCAGATGGGAAAAAATTACATGTTCGAGAATTTTGCATAGAATGCTTGTTAGTGATATGGGTCGGAAATTGTTAGGCGTGTGTTTGTCACCGGACTTATGGAGTGGCACCACCTTCCCGACTTCCCAATCCGCCGGCAGGATGCTCGTGTCGAGGGTCTGCTGGAATATTTCGCACAAAATAATAGAGGAATACACAACAGTACTTTTTAAGAACTTCGTATTAATAAGGTCAACACCGGGGCTCGATGAGGGTTTCAGTGACTAGATTATTTTACTTACACCACCTGGGTCAGTAACAATGGGGTCCATGGAGAGATAATTACAGTTCTGAAGTTCAGGTATTGAGGGGTTAGAAGAAACAACAAAGTTCTGACAAAAAACTGCATTGAGTAGGGAAGAACATTCGCTACTGGGTATAATGGAACCATCTGGCCCAGTCAATGTAATACTATTCGTTTTAGAAGGAGTGATCACACGCCAAAATTTTTTAGGGTCGTTAATAAGCATAAAAGGAAGGGTGCGCTGAAGAAAGTGTGATTTGGAAAGTTTTACTGCTGCAATGTATGCTTTGTTGGTGGTTGTGTATGCGTTCCATCGGTAATCACTCGGGGATTTTTTAGCCAGACGATAGCAGCGCTTTTTTCGATTAGACAGCCTGTTTAACTGCTTGTTGTACCAAGGCGCCTCCGGGTTAGAATTTATTGTGCGCAGAGGGATGTATTTATCAGTTAGTTCGTGAACTTTATTTTTTAATAGGTTCCAGTTTTCTTGAACGGTACGCGTATCAAAATGCAACAAGAAAATGTCCAGAAAGCAAGCTAGTTCGTTGTTAATAGCTTCAAAGTCTGCTCTTGAGTAGTCGCGAATTTGCTCAATTGAGGTCGTAGCCTTGCTTAGTGGAACGTTTATATTAAATGAAAGGAGCGAGTGGTCGCTCAGACCGGGTAAGTATGAAATCGGGGAAGCAAAATTAGCGTGCGTAGTTAATATCAAATCTAGTATGTTCGCAGTCTCTTGCGTGGTTCTAGTCGGTTCAGAAACGAGCTGGGAAAAAGAAAATAATGAACAAAAATTGAGAAATTCTGTTGTTTGAGATGAAGGTGGTTTGGATTCGGTGGTTTCCGAGGACCAAGAAATATGTGGGAAGTTAAAATCACCCATAAGGAATATAGGAGCAGTGGGGTGTCGTGTAGAAACAATATTCAGCGCATCGTGTAGTTCAGACACAAACGTTGGGGGATATGAAGGTGGATGGTAACAAACCCCCATAACAAATTTCCGGTGCCCAATGTCAACGCAAGACCATACAGATTCTAAATCAGTGTGAACGTGAATTAAGTGAGATGGATAAGACTTTTTGACAGCAAGTAATACGCCACCGCCTTGACGCAAGGTGCGATCGCAGCGATAAATGTTAAAACAGGACCCGTCGAAGATTTCACTATCATGAATGTGTGTGTGCAACCATGTTTCAGTGAGTGCTACGATGTCTGCGCTAACGGTGTTAATGACAGAGTTAAGGGATTCCCGTTTGCTTGTTACACTGCGAGTATTTGCTAGAATTACGGAGACACATGGCATCGGTGCTCTAGCTCCCCTCGCGTGTTCCTAGCTGGTAGGCCTGCCGGACAAGGCAGACGCACTCGCCAAAAGCGGTGCGGCGGACGTGGCATTGGGAAGTGGCGCAGTAGGTGGCGCGCGTTTTATTTCTTTTACGCTGTCAGACACAGTATCGTACATGAAGCACCGGTCATCTATTACAGTGTCATAAGTGCATAAAGTTGGGCCACGTGAGAAGCGTATGCTAAAATAAGACAGTGTGTCCTCGTTGCGCGGAAGCCCATTCTGCGGATGACTGCGAAGCAACTACTCTCAAATGCTCAAATTGGCATGGGTCACATTCAGCTTCGTCAAAAGAATGTCCCAAAATCCAAAGAAAAATAGCGGTATTGAAACAAATGGTCAGAGACGATTCGTTGCATCGAGAGGCTGCCAGGACCGTCCGAAAAAGGCGTCATCATCGCCGCCGTTGATCAAAGAATGCCGCAGACGCTGCATCGATAGCGCCACTCCACCACCCCTCTCTTCCACCGCCGTTGTCTCCCAGACCAAAGGTGGCCAGCGCAGTCAATAAACCAACAAACTGCAATGTTGCAGATGAATCAGTTTGGCCTTCATTGCCGAAATCACAGCCACCTGCAAATTTCACGCGCACATCGACATCCCTCCAGCCAGCCGCTGACAAGCTGCCAGAGGAGGACACAGACGTCATCAGATTGTTCCGAACACTGCTGGATGCCATGAGAAAGTGGTGCAGCAGTCTGAAGTCTCCACTCGCTCAGAGTGCACTACAAATACTGAATGCTCTAAGTCAAGTTTTTGCAAGTCTCCAGTAGCAACCATGGCTCGACTAACTTTCTTCTTCCCAAAACGAGGTCCGACAAGCGTCGATACTGCAGTGGAACGCGAGAGGCCTGAGATCCCACATCTCTTCATTCCATCAGTATATATTCATGAATCGTATTCCTGTGATATTTATATGTGAGCTGAACGTGCAACAACTTCCTAAACTATCAGGGTATGAATCTTTCGTTTCTTGAACGTGCGAGGAATGCAGCAAGGTGGTTGTTTACAATCGCACAGATTTCTCATATGTTCATCACGCAGTTCAACCGCATGATGACAATCAATATGTCTGCTTACGGGTTAAAAAGGAAAAAGTGTCATTCACACTCATTGGCGTCTACATATCACCATCCGGATGATTTGAACAAGACCGCCTACAAGACATGCTGACAGCAACTATGGGCCCGTGAACATAACTGGAGACTTCAACGCACATTACTTAATCTGGGGTAGTTCGACAATCAGCTCTAAAGGAAGAAACCTCGTGTCATTCGCCTCGAAGCACAACCTATGTTTCATAAATGATGGCAGTCTTACATACCTGCGGGGCCTTGCGTACTGCAGTTGCCTCGATTTGACTCTGGTATCCAGAAATTTCTGGTCGAAAGTGCACTGGTTTTCAGACATCAAAACGCATGGGAGTAATCACATTCCAACTTATATGCGAATAAGTGGTTTTACTAACTCCTCTTCTAGTACCACAATACGAAGAATTGATTGGTCCTAATTTCAGCGATTCATGGAAAATACATGCCGTGAAGACCCTGACCAGAATTTGGAGGATGTCATAAAAGAGGCAATGAGGGAAGCTTCCTGTCTCCTCCCGTTCACCGGCAAGCGTTCAGATTTTGACGTTGAACTGGAAAAACTGTGTGCGCTTCGCCGAAGGGCGGAAAGGAGATACAGACGGACGAAAGCAATATGCGACTTGAGGCTGGCACGACGCATACAGAAAAAAGTCCAATGACGTTTAGACAAATTCGAACAGGAACGCTCGAAATAATTCTGCGAATCATTGGATCCCCGAAAGCTGTTGTTCCGCATCTAGAGCATTATTCGTGGCCTGCGCTCGACTCCCCAACAAAGACATCCTTTCATGGCTTTAGCCCTACAATTAGGCCGTACCCAACTTGAAGTTGCAAATGAGTTTTGTACGCGAATCGCTGGTGTGTCCGCCTTTTCCACTGGCACCGTTAAGAGTGTTATCCCTCATTCCTGCATCTTCGAAATAGACAATCTTCTCACTTTAGAAGAACTTGATGCGTCTTTGCCGGCTTCCCGACGATCATCTTCACCAGGACCCGATGGCATCACCTACGCCGCTCTGGCCAACCTTCAACAGGAGGCCAGGGGACAGTTGCTATTACAACCACTCATGGCAGGTGGGCATTGTTCCCCAGGATTGGAAAATAAGTCGACTTGTGCCACTACTCAAACCAACATTTCAACAACATTTGATTGTCAACATTTGATTTGACATCATTTTGCCCCATTGCCCTCGCAAGTTGCGTAGGAAAAGTCTTGGAAAGGATGATACTTACACGCCTAGAATGGTACTTCGAGCGCTACAACGTATACCCAAACTGCATAATGGGTTTTCGGCGAGGTAGGTCATCTCTTGACAACGTGATTGATATCACAACATTTATCCAGTAACAGAAGAGCCTCAAGCGCATACCACTGGCACTCTTCCTCGAAGTCAAAGGGGCTTATGATAACGTAACACATAAAGCCACCCTGGACACGTTGGAAGCTGTCCGAATAGGTAGGTGGTCGGATGTTCCAATGGATCTAGGATTATTTGACGAGAAGGTCTTTTTTGTACCAACCGCAGATAGACCTACCACCAATTACTATACCTCACCTCGCGTCCCTTAGGGCGCCGTAATAAGTCTCACTTTATTTAACCTCGTGATGATAGGTCTTCATAAAATTTTGCCCAGTACTATCCTCATATCCATATATGCTGACAATATTTGTCTATGGACCTCGGCTGTAACTTGTCTACAAGTACAAGCAAGAGTCCAGCAGGCTGCCACCCTGACAGACTCATATTTCCGCAAGCAAGGTCTTTCCGTCTCAACGGAGAAATGTGCATTGGTCGCGTTTACTCGCAGACCCATGACACAATACCCCGTTACCATCAATGGACAAAATATTGTATACCAGAAGAACCATCGCTTCCTGGGTGTGATTATTGACAGCTACCTTTCGTGGAGTGCCCACTGCAATTACCTGTAGAGAAGGCTTACTTCCATTGTCCATATAATGCGGTTCCTCTGCGGAAAATCTTGGGGCACATCGATAAGGTCAATGATGCAGCAATAGAGGGCACTATTTCTGGGATTTTTGCGCTACAGCTTGACGTTACTGGCAAATACGTGCAAGGCGAACATCCGCAACCTCAAAAGTCTGCAAGGACAAGCACTACGCGTGTGCTTAGGATTGCCGCGATGCACCCCGACCTACGGGGCAAATATGATCGCAAGAGAGCATTCAATTCAAACGTACATTACCACTGACAATTTAAGAGCCCACATAAGACACCTCTGCCGAGTTCCTGGACACCATGTTGCCGCGTTTCCACTTCAAAGACCTCAAGAAAGGTTTTTAAAGACTATTTCTGCTCATAGAGAATGCCTTCCTTTCGGCTTCACTCCAGCAACAAGACCAGCGTCACCTCCGTGGTGCCTACAACAACTACAGGTGTGCCTCAATATTTCGGGAATAACGAACAAGAGCTCTCATTCCACAGTGGTCTTACGACAGGTGACATTGTCGCTACTCAACAAAAAATACGGCCGGAGGACCCACATTTACAACGATGAATCGGTCTCGGCTTACAGCTCCACAGGTGCTGTTGTCCTCCCGACGTACCAGGTAATTATAAAGTTCAAACTGTCACATAGGACAACATCCACAGCAGCGGAGCTTGCCACCTTACGTGCTGCTATACCTTATATCGCGGAAGCCCGATCTCAAAAATGGGCTGTGTTCTGCGAGTCCAAGGCATCCCTTCAGAGCTTGCAATCAGGTTTTACGACAAAGGGCGCATCAACAACTAGTGAAGGGAATAAGAGAAGTGCTTCACGAAGTTTTATTGAAAGGACATGACGTGGTGTTCCAGTGGTTACCGGTACATTGTGGTATTGTCGGTAACGACCTTGCTGATAATGCTGCCCGATCCACAGACGCGGACGCCCAGACAACCCCAATTCCATTGTCGAGAACCGACGCTGCACTGTAAACCAAATTACACCCATATAGGTGTTTTATGGTGTCTATAACTCACACCCCAACACCCCACGAAATGGGTGTATCAAGCAGGGCTACACCTATATCGTGGGGCGGATTTCCGAATTTACACCCTATGGCACAAACATTTCTTCGGGTGTAAAGACAAATGTACACCCAAGTGGCCTTAAGGGAGTGAGGGTGTAAAAGCGAATGTACCCAAGTAATCTTAAGGGCGTAAGGGTGTAATATTGCTATGACACCCTAACACCCTTAAAAAACAAAAGTAGTGTAGGGGTGTAATTGCTCAAACAGCAAAAAGGGTGTGGGGGTGTTCATGCTGAATAATGCCCCAACACCCATGCAAAAAATACCATAATTCGAAAGTTACCCCTTTCCAGTAAGCCCCTGTGGAAGCACGTGAAAGCTTACCCTTTAGCTAGACCTTTCATGTGCAGATGTCCTATTGTAGTGGCTCCTGCCACAGTGTGGTAATCCTGGCCTTAGCACAGCTTTTATGGTGCATATATGAAGTACGGCATATAACACGTAATCCTAGCTTAATGCAAAGGCATCACTCAAAATGAGCTGCCACACATAACACAACGTTCACAAAGTCATGCCATTGTGCAAAACGAAATCAAGCTTTATTTTATTAGGCACAGAGAACATACAGGATTCAGAGACAAATTGTACCTTAATCAAAAGCCTTTTTCAATTGTGCAAAGCAGAATGCCATTTGCTACAAAAGAAGACCAGAAATCAGACGTCAATGGTACGGCATGGAGCTCTAACGACCAATGCATGCATATCAAAGTACAACAAAAGAGCCTTTATTTGCACTTAAAAATGAAGAACTAATTTTAACACGCTTCAATGCAGCACAAAAGCACAGTGCAGTGAAGCATACAAACAGCAGGAAGAGTAGTGTAATGCAGCATGCCTTATTTCTCTAATATACTGAAATAATATATCAATGCACACTACAATTGCCACATTGGTACGCCACAGTTTGCATGTGTTGTGGCATGCCTTATGCATATTATGCAAAGCTAGTGGTATTCTAATGAATGTAAAGACAAAACAGTCTTAAAATGGCATTTTCATTTCACAATAACCCTTGTGTGTTCAGACATTCAGAATACTGGGGAAATAATAATACAGGAGTGAAAACAATAGGCAAAATTGGAATAGCTTAACAGTGTCACTAGATACTAACCACGCAGAATACTTGATTTAAAGATGTAAAATATCAAGCGCATCACATAATATGTCCCTCTGAAACAATGCAACATCAAAGAACATAAAATGGGCACACAAAAGCAGGGTGAAAGAGTAACCACTTACAGCTAGCAGAGGTGGAGCAGCCAAGCTATCATCTGGAGCAATATTTTGGAGCATCATATCTTGCTTTTCTAGGGAGAAAATCTAAATTTGGAGCAGGTTTCAGGAAAAACAAACACAGCATTTTTGAGCTTGAAATTTCAAATTTACAGCATTGATTGATATGTGCAGTTTAACGTCCCCAAACCACCATATGGTTATGAGAAACGTCATAGTGGAGGGCTCCGGAAATTTTAAACACCTGGGGTTCTTTAACGTGCACCCAAATCTGAGCACACGGGCCTACAGCGTTTCTGCCTCCATCGGAAGTGCAGACACCACAGCCATGATTCGATCCCACGACCTGGGTGCAGCAGCCGAGTACCTTAGCCCCTAGACCACCGCGGTGGGGCTCCAAATTTACAGTAGTACAACAAATTATACTGAATCACACACACAAAAAAGTATATGTAGAAATTATTTGACATACGCTAATTCATTCAAAATACACGAGGGTGCAGCTATTTCAACAAAAGCACTCTTGAACTGTCCCACAGTGCAAACAATGCTATCCTCCCTATATACGAATGCTCCTCGACTCAAATCTCATCCTTCACTTGTACTAGCTGAGCACAGTGCCACCGCTTGTCTAAAAATGACGCTGCGTTTCTTGAGAATCGCAGCAGATTATCCCTGATATTGAGTGACTTGCTCTGCCTAGAGACTGCGCTGGAATCAATTTTCTCAAGTCAAGGTGAAGCATTTAGTGAAGGGAGGTTTTAAAATACGGGTGTAAAACTCGCAGTAGCATTTGGTGAGCTTGTCTAACTGTTTGACAGGCGACCCAGAAATTCCAGATATTCGTAAAGGAGGAGCTCAAGGGGGTGGCGAAAAGAAAAAAGTGGCATACGATTTTCTTTATCGTCGCTTAAGGCTGCGAAAACCTCATAAATCACTCTGAAAGACGGCCAGCACTTAAACTAGTACTCGTTATTGAATGGCATCTGCATGGCAGAGTAATATAGGGACAAAAATATTTTGTGTCCTGTAAATCAAAAAGCACTTTTCCGCAGAGCGAAAGCGTATTCTGGTGAAAGCGACTTAAAAAGCGTTATGGACGTCATAGAAAGGGGGGGGGGGTAGAACTTTCTTTTAAACCGTTCTACTCTTTTCTTTTGCTGTGAGGTTAGAATATAGTCAATTAAAAGTTATAATTACGGTTGGCACATCTGTATTAGATTAAATGATGATGACCCCGCCTCGATGGTTTAGTCGCCAAAGTACTTAGCTGCATTTTTCATGCACGCGAAAATGCTGTAGGCCCATTTCCTTAGATTTGGGTGCACAAGAACCCCAGGCGGCCGAAATTTCTGGAGCCCTCCCCTAAAGCGTCTCATAATCAAATGGTGGCTTTAGGACATTAAACTGCACACATCAATCAATTGGATGGTGATGCGCAAACTTAAGTTGAATAATGGATTTTATGTTTCTTGATAAAATTAACAATACTGAGAAATAATTGAGGCTGGTTGGGCATTTCATAATGGTTTTGTGCAAAATTTGGAAATTGTGTCCAATCGACACAATTGGCACGGCTGCTATTCTCTTGAACATGCAAATATGAATACGAAAACATCATGTAATATTTTGCTACAGACATTAAACATGTGCTGTGAATAGACATGAATGCCTGAATTGAATAGTCGATTTCACGTCAAAACCTCGACCGCACAAAGAAAACACATGAACAGGATGGGTGCTCACTAGCAGCTGTTTGTAATTTATATTCATAATATACTAAATATTCATACGTACAACCTTAAAAAGGTGGCGAGCCGGCATGAAGTACTGATCGTGTTCATGCCCCTAACAAACTAGCAAAATTGCGCCGGTGCATCGCTGAAAATCATGCTGAGCAGCTGAAAGGCTGTAAAAAGAGGCATGCGTGGCCATTCACGAAGTCTGCTACTGAAGCGGTTTACAAAATACCCTTATCGTGCAGAAAGACACATGTTAGCCAGACGACGAGGCGCTGCGTCAATGATCTAGCGAGGGAGCACGCCATTACGGCAAAGAATAACGACGGTGCCCGTTCAAGAGCACATGTCATTTCATGTGGATTCACACAAAGAGCCATTTTGATGGGCTTTCACAAAAGAAAAGGGGTATCAATTGCGTTAGCAAAACTTCACTCATCATGTATGAGCTGGAAGCACGGTATCTAGCGATCATGTGTCCTATAGCGTGATTAGGTAAGGGACGGCCCGAGTAGGTTGCACAAGCGTTGACAAAAAGTGGGTTTATATCAGCCTATTTCCTCAAGAAATCAACAATTGCAAATGAGTGCCCATTCCGTTTATGTGTTTTCTTCGTTTGTGTGGTCGTCATTTTGGCGCGAAATTGACTAATATTTAATGCAAACATGCACCAACTATCCCAACAGCAAGATCTACTACATATTAATGCTACTGCTGCACATGTAAACAACAATAGCACGTGCAGTTAGTTCCCTTAGAACTGTGAAAAAAGCGGCACTATACAGTGCCTCAGAGGAGGCACTTTCAGTATATTTTTTGGTAAATAAAGGGCTTAATAAGCATAGGACCTTTTTCTGTGTTCATGACACACTGTTAGGGTGATTTTATGCTAAACGCCCAGCCGTTTTGGCGACCATTTCAAATGCATTCGAAAAATATTGTGCTGATTAACTGTATTGAAAGCAGTGAAACGGTAGGATATTTCGGAGAGAAAAAATGTTCGGTCGCAAGGTTGCCGTCGGAACTTTCCGGGATGTCGTTTGGGTGTGTGTGATAAAATTTATTTTAAAAGTACGTTCTATACCAAACTTGGTCTACATGTTGAGTAAAGGTTCTTGTGTAAGGTGTTTGAAGCTCAGTAATATTATTGCAACTATACTGGCACATATGCTTCTAAGAATTTATCCAAAATGTGCTATGTTTGCAATTTCTTTATTGCAATACTGCAGTTTGTATGAATATCTGTGTAGTGAATACCTACTCCATGCAAGGTATATTTTGAGAAAAAAATATTTGAGACTTATCAAGCTGGTAAACTTTATGAGAAAAAATCATAAATTCTACAAAATCGTAATTTTTGATCATATTCAGATGCGATTTACGCCATGTGGTGGCTTAACTAAAAATTACCTTTACACATATATTGAAAGCAAATGAACACTTCTTTTCATATACTATCATTGAATTTTTTGTTTTAAGGAAGAAAATATTTTTTAGTATTGCCATTGGTGCCTATCTTCCCATTTCGTCATACAACAGCTGCCACCTTGAAATTTCCTATTTTCATCAATGGGAAAGTTCAAAACTTTTCTTCCTTAAAACAAAAAAATGTAATGATAACAATTGGCACATAAAAATACCTTTTTTTCCCTTTCGATGTAGGTTTGAAGGTCATATTTATTTGGACCACTCCACAGTGCAAATCGGGTCTCAATATAAACGAAAATGACGATTCTGCGAAACTCGTAATTTTTTCCTCGTACGTTTTAGCAGCTTAAGAAGTCTCATAATATTATTTCCTCAAAATATACCTTTTGTGTAGTTAGTATTCAGTAGTCAGACATTCATAACACATGTTGGCTAAGTTCTTGTAGGCATAGTAGACGAAGAAAGTGCTTAACAGCGCAAATGACAAGAAAGAAAAGATGAGACGAGAACAGAGCCCTGAACAAACAACCAAAGTTTATTGCAAACCAACTGCAATATACAGAAAACAGAATCTGCGCATAACCACACATTATAAGCAGCATTGCACATACATGCACCATAAGGCCTACCTTATCGACAACCGGTCATATAAGTGGACCCCAGATAACTAACTTCACAGCAGTTGAAAAAATTGAGGGTGCGCTAAGACAGGAAACGCCAAGTTCTTGAATATAGAAAGCTTCACTAATCTCGTGCTCGCGCCTATTTTTATATCCCCCGTAACCAAACACTTGTCAAGAATTGGCTGTCAACAAGACTTATTACAATGGTCTACCAAGTGGCTGGGAAGGAAACCTTTTAGAGAGTTAGCGTGCTCCCTCAACCGATCATTCATGCATCGCCTTGTTAGGCCGATGTCCACAAGTAAATAATATCTTGTAGAGAATAGCTAAAACACATTCAACATGGTGCATAGCGTATTTCTTAGTGCATGCTTTTTTCTCAGGTCCTTCGCTGTTGACCCTGCGACATAGGCCAGCGAGCTTGTCGCGTGCGCACAACGCAACTCTTACACCTATTTTTCCAGCGACCTTTTTTAGCCTATGGGAAACTTCGTGTACGTAGGGAATAACAGCCTTGCTAGAATGAGGCTTGTTGAGTTAGCTCTTGCTTTGTGTCTCATCAGGCAATCTTAGTGACGTTAGGAGAGTCTCGGCAATAGAAGTTAGCAGGGGATTAGAAAAGCCTGCTTGTTGAAGGCAGTGAACTTAGAACGAGAAACTGCACTCTATCTGGCGGTGACAAGAGTCAGTTAGAATTGCCTTTAGGCAGGAAAAAGAGATGCTTCGCTTGACTAGCTTAGAATTAGTGGACGTAAAAAGAAGGCTTTTCCTTGAGAAAGGTTCGTACCGCCAATATACATGGTCAACCAAAAAAGCATTTCCAAGTCAAGGCATCGTAACTTGTCGTCATGAATCGAACTCCAACTTTAATTCCAGTTGCACCATTTCACGCCAAAAAATGTCAAATATCTCACCGGTGCAGATGTGTGCAATGTCTCAAGTTTAGCACCGGTTCTTTGTGACTTTTTACTCGCGCGGTATGAAAGAAGTCTCATGGCTAACTTTGATCACACGAGTACAGTTAAAGTGTTGGACTACGTTGACGACTTTTTAGTGCTTTACCGCATCGATCAATCTGACCCTTGGCGAACCACCAATGAGATATTTGACGTTTTCGGGTGTGAAATGAAGAAACTAGAAATAACAACGGAGTTTATTTCTGACGACAAGCTACGATGTCTAGAATTAGAAATGCTTTTTTTTGTTCATCATGTATGTTGGCGGTACGAGTCATGCTCAAGAAAGAACCTCCTTTTTACGTCCGCTCATTCTAAGCTGGTCAAGTGAAGCATCGCTTTTTCCTGTCTAAAGGCAATTTTAACTGGCTCTTGTCACCGCCAGATAGAGTGCAGTTTCTCGCTCCAAGTTCACTGCCTTCAACAAGGAGGCTTTTCTAATACCGAGCTAACTTCCATTGCCGAGACTCTCCTAACGTCACTAAGAGTGGTGGATAAGAGACAAAGCAACAGCTAACTCAACAAGCCTCATTCTAGCAAGGCTGTTATTCCCTACATACACGAAGTTTCCCAAAGGCTAAAGAAGGTCACTGGCAAAATAGGTGTAAGAGTTGTGTTCTGCGCACGCGATAACCTCGCTGGGCTATGTCACAGGGTCCACAGCGAAGGACCTAAGAAAGAAGAATGCACTAAGAAACACGCTACGTGCCATCTTGAATGTGTTTTAGCAATTCTCTACAAGATATTTTTTTACTTTTGGGCATGGTTACATTGGCCAAACAGGGCGATGAATGAATGATCGGTTGAGGGGGTACGCTAACTCTCTAAAAGGTTTCCTTCCCAGCCACTTGGCAGACCATTGTAATAAGTCTTGTTGTCAGCCAATTCTCGACAAGTGTTTGATCACGGGGGATATAAAAATCGGCGCGAGCACGAGATTAGTGAAGCTTTCTATATTCAACAACTTGGTGCTTCCTGTGTTAGCGTACCTTCGATTTTTCTTAACTGCTGTGAAGTTAGTTATCTTGGGTCCATTTACATGACCAGTTGTTGCTAAGATAGGCTGTATGGTGCATGTATGTGCGATTCTGCTTATGGTGCGTGGTTATGCGCAGATTCTGTTTTCTATATATTGCAGTTGGTTTGCAATAAACTTTGATTGTTTGTTCAGGGCTCTGTTCTTGTTTCTTCTTTCCCTTCTTGTCCTTTGCGCTGTTAAGCACTTTCTTTGTCTACCATACAGCACCAACCAGTCGTATAAAGCACATTGTTAGTCTTGGAGGCGTATGTGCCAGTGAAATTGCACTAATATTACTGCGCTTCAAACACTTTACACATGAAGTTGTACTTAACATGTAGGCAAATTTCGGTATCGAAGAAATGAGCAGTACTTTTAAACTACTTTCCCACAAACCACACTGAAACGACATTCCAGTAAGTTCAGAAGGCAACTACGTGACCAAAAATTTTTTTCTTTTGAAATTATTTTACTATTTCACTGTTTTCAATGCAGTAAATCATCACAATTTTTTTAATACATTTGAGATGGTCGCTAAAATAGCTGGGATGTTTGGCGTGGATTGACCCATTAGTGGATCAACCTTTTAAGCTGGCGACATCTAGGCCATCTCTGGTTTTTCATAAAACTGTAACATTATGCATTGTACACAGTTTTCTACACGCACTGCTGTTGATCTGATGGCAAACTGATACTTATATTGAAAATATAAATAGGTATATAGGACACATAGCTTCAGATGAAGCCTTTCCCATCAGAGGAATGTTCCTAAAATGTACAAGATATTTGGTGCACCCTATGAGTAGCGTCCACCACTGCTGCGACCCTTTGAGTGAGGTCGTGAGCCCGGAACAGCTGCTTTCAGGTTGTGATGAGTGCACTGCATTGTCAGCACCCAGTCCATCGTAGAAGATGTAGTGTGCTTTCCTTTCAACATTCTGCATGTAAGAGATGCACAACATTCAACTAAGCATTTAAAAAATACTGGGAACAATCAGAACCTCATTATGATGTGTCTTATAATAAAAAGCTCCAGCTTCTCCACTTTCAGCTTTAGCACTATTCACTTTTACGTTTACAAGCATCTGTGCATATTAGTGTACGAATGCAAGTGCCATGCTCGAGTATGGTTTTTTCACCACCGTGGTGGTGGTGAAAAAGTGCTTCTCTCTTGAATCATGCACCTACCAAAAAGCTTAAAATATACTGGGAAGCTCAAATTTCAGCGTTTATACCAAGTTTTCTTGCTAAGCTAGAATACCCTAACCAATAGGCCACTACAATGGTTGATACAAAAAATTATATAAACCCATTCAGACAGAAAAGTAGCAATATTTATCATTTACTTTGAAGGATCGTTGTGTAGACATGTACACATCACAGATGTACAATCTACTGTGTGAAAATAGTGTAAAACATCGAGCAAGCCCCAATATGGAAGGATCAACAGCACTTACAATATGACAACTGCTGCTGGAAAAACAGCACTGTGTATTTTCGGAAGCTCACCTCTAAATTTCTTCTCCAGTTACATAAATTTGGTGTACTCGATAATTTTATGTCTTTCACACGTTGCTTATTGGTCAACGAAATGATTACTTTAGGCCACGAGTAAAACTGACTACTCTCAAGAATAAATAAGACGTGCTAACCCTATTCTTCGAGTGCATGCATAAGCAGCTCATTCGCAGTTGAATTTTTTTAATTCATAAAAACAGCCATGCAACAGATAATATATCACGAGTAAGTTAAATATATGCTCAATAAGCTCTGGACTGTTGGACCATAAATATGTGTAATTTAAAAAATGCACGACAGATTGGAGAAGTAGCTAACAGGAATATATGCATGGAGGGCTTATTAGTTGGATCAGTGTCCTTACATTCGTAAGGATGAAACCTGCACAGACAAAATGCATGAAACAGACAAGAGCTGTTAGGTCTGCCTGCTTTCATTTACAGCCACCTGTGTCGCCATCCTCATTTTGTTTTTCGCGAGCGTGTTCTTTAGTGGCTAACTATGTCTACACCATTATCATCTGTGCTGTATCAGTCTAACTGAAAGTTTTGTGTGCGTGTTTGTTGGTACACTTTGGCTAAGCTTTCATGTGTAACCACATCGCAAAACCCTACACCAAAATATACAGAAATATTCTATTCTACAATATTCTATGTGCCGCAGTACAATGGTGCAAAAATGCAAAAAGATGTGTGCAATTGAGTGTGGCTGTTCAATCCCTTATTAAAGCAGATCAATATTACTATATCCTGATTATTTACGATATACTAGTATAAATATAAACAAACCAAGCAAGGCATAAAAAGCGCGAATCACTGATTAAACAAGGTACATATAAATTATTTGGTTAGCTGCACGATTTTTAACAAAACACGTCACGCCGCTGCAAAGCGCAGGCATCAAAGGGGTACTGATACAAAGTTTAAGTATTTTTCAATTGTTGCTTTAAATAGCGTATTTACTCGCATTAAAAACGCACGCCTATCTTCAGTCATTGAAATCTGGATTTTTTTTTTCTCCCGCGTAATAAACACGCCCCATTTGTCCACTGCAGTCCCGCTAACTGACAACTGGCGCCTCTTTTACTGTTGATCTGCTTCGTTTTTATTATTATTATTATGCCATTTTTTTCGCCCACCTCGGCTCGCTCAGCCCCCCCCCCCCCCCCCCTTGTTTTCTCACCCGCTGCCGAATGCCAAGGTTTATCTGCGCGGGGCACATCCCCCCGTTTTCTTTAACCATGCCCCACAGCGAGGTTCACGAACACTGCGACTGTTGAGACATCGCAGCTGATAAGCACACAGCGAGCGAAGGTCACAAAGCTACCGACGCCATGAGACGGTCGCTTCCTGCAATTACGAGTATCGCGGGCAAATCGGGAGTTGGCAGGCAGGCACGCACTTCTGCACTTCGTTGTTCGCATACACGAAAGCTTACCTTTTCAGCAATAGCACGAAATCCAAAAGCGTTCTCCATGTAGCTCCCAGCGTACAGTCCGTTGATTGCTTGATCGTAAACACTCTGCTTGCGGCGGGCACAAGCTTCAACGAAAGCCGTTGACAGAGGACACACACTCCGCCGCACCGAAGTTGTTCTGTACTAGCCGACACGCCACAGATTGCAGTGACACGTACTGTATTTACTGTAAGCACAAGTTAAACTGTGCAAGCCGTATAACTACGCGTCCCTGACAAAGCAAGTGAATAGTAAAATAATAAACCACCGTCAGCCTGCAGCAAACACGCACACGACATGTTACCACCCAATTCAAAGTCTGCCTGTTGACGATGGCGATGCGCAGTTGCCCCGAGACCTCAAAACCGAAACCGAAACCGAAACACATAGCAGTACCGTTTTATGATATAATTTCCAAGCTATGTCAAGCCTCCAAGATATAGTGTAATATTTCATGCTTGACAACATATTTATTTGCTAGCAGAGCTTCATAGTCTTTTTTTTTTTGCCACTGACGTGTGCAGGTGGCAAATGCGTAGCCTTCGTAATGTAGACTTTTTTTTCCCGGGTGAGGCGTTATTGCGGCGTTGTTTCGACATTTCGGAGTCAAAATGTGTTACTTGCGGAACATAGATATAAATAAAAAGTTAGGGAAGGGTGGCAAGGAGGTTTTTCTATATTTGACACATCTCCCACCCTTTTTTATGTTCGTTTGAGGAGACATTTTTTAATTCAAAATGGGGCAAATCTAGAACCGAAACAAGCTCAACTAACGCTGCCTTGACATATACATACTATCAACGTTCTTCTAGAACAGTAATATTTATAAATAATGTTTTAATATTACTGTTTTAGAGGAAACGTGAACGTATGTATGAGCCAATTGAGTGTCATTTGAGCTACTTTCGGGTCAGGATTTGGCCCATTTCGCAAAAAAAAAAAAAAGAAAGCTTGCGATTTGGATCCGCATGTATGCAACTACAGGCAAAAATTTACATACAAATTGCGCCAGGCCCCCTTTTTTCCTCTTTCTGTTCCCTTGCACGCATAAATCCTAGCAACACCCCTGCTGTGCTATTAGCTTCTTTTAAATAACACTCTGCCAATCAGCAAGAACCGGGGGCTTTGCTTTTTTTACCGACAAAGTATGAAGGACGCTTGCTTTTATTTCAAGTCTTAAATTTTGTGTGAGCATACCAATGTGCGATTATCAGTGCATTGTAACGCGACAGTAACAACTGTCAATTACAATGCTGCAATTAGTAAACTACTCTCCTTCTTTGTGGCACGGGTACATTGCGCTAGTGTTGTCTACGATCGTTCACGTGTATATTATACGACGCGCAAGCGTGCATTTCAAGTAAATATAAAAAGAGCCCTAAGTGCCCACAGAGTGGTGCGACCCATTGGAAGAGTTCACCCGTGCTTAGCGTATGTGCGCCAAGCTTGTCCTGCGGCACCGCATGCGTGCACAGCAGCTGCATCCGAGTAAGCTTAGCCTGTTAATTGCAAACATGCCTAGTTCTGTGGCAATGCGAATACTACAAACATTCAATTTGAACTGACCCATGTTCATAGATCTAAATATAACTCACTGAAAAAATCAGGGACCCGTGTATTGATGCGAAATACTTCAGTGTGAGGAAATATATGGACCCCCATTGTAAAAATTGGCCCCGTATCTCCATGTTTCTGCAAATGTCGTCAAAAGACGATAGTCTTGCGTGTGGAGAGAGTGAACAGGACATTTATTTGGCGTTCTGCGCAAGAAAGTCGGTGAGTGGTATTCTGTAGGCACTGCGTTTGAGTGCCTCGAGCGTACAGCTAAGGCGAAAAAGAACATCAAATCATGTCACACGTGAGACATGAGCGCCATCTGGCAGTCTTCCTAGAAAACAAAGCGTGTGGCTTTGGTAGGGGTGTGCCCGCCCATCTTAGAGGTGATAAGGTGTAGAACGCAAGGCGACGGATAGATTCCACCACCTTAGCAAAGCGTTGGAAACGCTCCCTGTTCCGTGCAAGCATTGCATGGTCAGCGCAGCGTGATAAGCGCTACGGCCCTTAATATTACTAATGTATGCTTTTTCTAGTAAAAGACGCACATGCAGAATATATTCGTGTTGTTATGGTGCCACAGGCATGCGCAATCATGGCTTTTTAATTGACGATTGCACAAGCATGAACGCTCAATCTTGAGCAACACTGGTGAGCGCTGCGGATGAGGTCGGCCATTTCAAGTACCAGATGCCGTATAGAGTGAAGAAACCGACAAATGTACAGACAGACAGACAGGCAGACAGACAGACAGACAGACAGACAGACAGACAGACAGACAGACCAAAATTTTTGCGTTGAAGGTCCCCAAAAAAGACTATCGTCTTTAATAAATCAGGACCTCTGGTACAAAAAACATAGTGTTTTTTCAAATGAGAAATCGTGCACGATAGCCTGTCGAAAACCGTGTGTAATCGTTTCATGTTATGATTAAGTGCAACATAATCTGTTTTACTGATGTCTCTGTGAGAATTAGGGAAGAATGGACATAAGCGGCAGCAAAATATTATTAGTAGGAATCCCAAAAAGTTAACCCATGAATTAAGTCATTGAACATGTGAGGAATCTTCTGAATATAATAAATAGGGGGTGGTTTAATAAATATAATACATACCGCGATATATTTTGGCGAATGAATTATGGGAAATGAAAACGAATGCCGCAAGATCGATCTTTTCACCAGACTTTTGGCATGCGGTTTGATTGCATCCGTTGAGATGTGATATGTATTGATGCTCTAAACTATATACATATATGACAGGTGTAACGTTCAAGGAAACACCCTTGGGTGTAATTTGCTAACATATACCTACAATACACCTAAAAATGAGAAATGGGCGTACAAAAGGTGGAATTGCAGAACTTACACCCATGCGGATAAGTTTGGCAGAAATAATAGGTGTAAGATGGGTAATTTACTCAAAAATCCACCCTTAAGGGTGTGAAATGATTTGCAGTGTGCAAGGGGCCTTCACTCGTTCGCTGAGATTATGTCGGAAACTTGGTTGAGTGACCCAAGTGTCGGGAACCACCGCCTACACAAATTGAACCCGTCGAAAAAGCTTCAAGTTCTATCGGACCTCTCCCGCCAGGATGCAACTTTACTGTGCCGCCAGTGGTTAGGAGTAGCTTTTACGAAGGCGTATTCCTTTCGCATAGGAATGACGGATAGCTCCCGATGTGAATTGGGCCACACGGACGAGACAATAGAACATCTACTGTGTTCATGTGAACGTTTCGCAAACGAACGCAACTTGATACGCGAAACTTTAGAGACACTAGACGGTAGATCTTTTTCCGATGAGAAGATCCTTGGTTCAGGGCTCTACGCGTTGCAGGCCAGCAAAGCGACGCTGGCATTGCTAAGTTTTCTAAAGACTACTGGACTACGCGACCGCTTATAAGCGTGCAATGGACGAGGTCACATCTACAGACACGTTGCCCTTCACTTCTCTCTCTCTACTTCTTTAATCCCCTCACTCTTTCCCCCAGTGCAGGGTAGCAAACCGGACGTGCGTCTGGTTGACCTCCTTGCCTTTCATTTCTTCTCTTCCTCCTCCACCTCCTCCTCCTTAGTCTATGAAATCTTTTTGAACAAGCTATGCATCCACTACCTGGCTTTAAGAGAATAGGCGCGGTAATGTGCGTGCCTTTTGCAGTGGGTGACAGGCTTTAAACTTTCAAGTCTATTTGATAATTACATGTTCCGAGCGAGTGAGTGAATGGGTAATCTTTTATTGGATCCCGCAAAACGAGTGAACAGATCGTGGGATTAGCCATGTGCGTGTTTTAATCACATGTTCTGACTCCCAATAGCAATGCATGCTTGTACCACGAATTATCACTTCAATATTTCTTAATGTATTGAGAAGCGCAAGACGCGTGTGTTTCCAAGCAGAGTAAGTTGTTTTCACTATCTTAAGAAGCGGACGCGAGACAGTGGGGTGAAAGAACGGCTTACTACGCAAACAATCTGGGTCCGTACTTCCCTCGGATTTTTATTGTTTTTATATATTTTATCTGCATCTTCCTTCAATTTTCGGTCACGCACAGGATGATATTTTACTTTCAACCAACGACGTCAACAGGATAATTTCTTCGACATGAGCTCTTTCACATTATATTGTTGATAGGTCTTACAAGGTACCATTTAAGAAACATTACCGCGAATAAAAATCTCACCACGTTTTTTTTTGAGCAAGGTGCGCCAAGAAACAGTTGCACAATTAGCAGCATGAAAAACCGACAAACGATATATCTTGAAACTTGATGATTCGCGTTCTTCGTTCCTAATTAAAGTAGTCTAAATAGCCGGGTCTCGAACCAACCCTGATACCGCTGTGCATATCTCATCGAAACTTCCAGAGCCCTCCTGTACAGCGTATCTCAAATTCATATGGTGGGTTTGAGATGTTAAACACCACTTATCAATCAATGCGTAGACCACATAACCATTTAAACAAAGAGGTGTGTTTTACGGTTGTGTAAATCCAGATATCATGCGAGGTTTTACGTCCCAAAACAACGACTTGATTATGAGGGACGCCATTGTGTAGGGCTCTGTACATATCTGTCATCTGGTGTTCTTCACCATGCACGGACATCACACAGTATATATACGCACCTCCACCATTTTGCCTCCATCCAAATATGGCCTCCACGAACGGGGTCAAACACACGGCTTTCGGGTCAGTACCCTAGGACTATAACCGCTAAATCACCGCGGCCGGTGGTCACATATTTGGTAGCAGCACACGATTGTGCATTGCGGTCGTAATGAAACAAATATAATTGGTTTCGTTACACTTTAACGAACACTTAGCAAAAAGGGGAAGATGAGCTGTATAGCCTGTCATGCACGTAATGAAATACACCATTTCGCATGGCTTTTGTTATGCCCTCGATAAACATAAAAATTGTAATTTAAATTAAAGCGTCCTATTTAAAAGGCTTTTATTTAGAAGATAATAAAGCAATTTCGTTTCTTAATCATTTTGCCCTTTCTGCTTCTTTTTGAGCTCTCAAAAAGATTTTCACAGGCAGAGAATTTGGCATGGGAAATTGCCTTCACGCTATAGCGCAAAAAATCACTTGCTATGTGGCGTTAACAAATAATAGCAACCTGAGGAATATTTCTGCATATTCTCGAAAACTCATCGCCATTGAATAGGCTGATATTTTTTAATTAGCTTTGGAAGATTACAATAACAGCCGCGACCAAAGGACGTCCGACGTTCGAGAAACCTGTGCCGCTGACAATACAAGCAGACGAAATCTATTGAAACCGATCACAAGAAGGGAAATACTGCCTTTCAGAATAAGAGTTTTTCAAGCACAGCCAAGTGATTTGTGTGCGTAAATTCATCAAAAATATAAACACATGATTCCCAATCCAGCAACCAAACAACTGTTCGCCGTGCTACTTGCGCTTATTGGGCAGCGATCACGGTTCGCTCTTGGTCGCGATAGTCGACATCAAACTGCTTTTTTTTTTACGTTTTGCCGCCTTTCCCTCCTGCGTGGCATACATTCTCGCGCCAGTTTTGAAAAATGAAGGTCTGTACGCCATGTGGTGTGAAAACCGGGGAACTAAAAGCAGTGTCCCGAACTCCTGGGTATGGTATTTCAAAGAGTCTACTTATCAATTGGCCACATTCATAATATCAATCAGGCAATAGAGAAATGCTCAGAATACAGCAACCACTATTTATAACCTACATAGATTACGAAAATATGTTTGATTCTTAGAAACATCAGCAGTTATGCTGACGCTGTGCATCGAGGGCGTCAACAAAGCATATTAAACATGCTAGAATTAATTTACAGAGGATCAACTGCCACCATAGTGCTCCATAACAGGAAGCGACAGAATATCAATCAAGAAGAGTGTAAGAAAGGGGAAAAAAGTCTCCCCATTGTTATTTACCGCGTGTTTACAGTAGGTTTTCAGGGGCTTAGAATGGAAGCAATTGGAGATAAGAGGTAATGGAAAGTACCTTGGTGTCGCGGGATCAAATCCCGGATGTGGTGCCTGCATTTTCGATGGAGGCGGAAATGTTTTAGGCTGATGTACTCAGATTTGGGTGCACGTAAAGAACCCCAGGTGGTCAAAATTTCCGGAGCCTTCCACTACGGCGTCTCTCATAATCAAATTGTGCTTTTGGGACGTTAAACCCCACAAATCAATCAATCATTCAATCAACGAGAGTACATTGGTAACTTACGTTTCGCTGATGACATTACATTGCTGAAAGACCCAGATGACGAATCACAACTGATGATCGCTGATTTAGACAAGAGGAGAAAAAAGGTAGGTCTTAAGATCATTCTGCAGAAAACGAAATCAGTGTACAAAAACCTCGGAAGGTAACAGCGCTTCGGTATAGGTAATAGTGCACTTGAAGTTGTAAAAGACTACGTCTATTTAGGACAGGAAGTAATCGTGTAGCCGAACCACGAAACATAAATACTTGAAGAATCGAAATTAGGTGGGGCACAGTCCTCAAGCACTCTCAAATCATTACTGGTAGATTGCCACTATCCCTCAAGAAGAAAGAATATAACAGTAGCATCTTTTCGGTACTAACTGAAGGAGCAGAAACCCGCTGGCTTACAAAGATGGTTCAGCCTAAAGTGAGAACGATGCAGAGAGCGATTGAAAGAAAATGGTGTGCGTAACCTTAAGAGAAAGACGACAGAGTGGATCAAGGAACAAATTGGGGTTGAGGATATCATAGTTGAAATTAAGAAGAATTAATGGACATGGGTAGGGTATGTAGTGCATAGACAGGATAGCCGCTGGTCTATAGGAATAATTGGCCATTAAGGATTCCCAGAGAAGGCAAGTGGGTTAGGGGGAGAAAGGAAGTTAGATGGGCAGTAGAGATTAGGACGTTTGCAGGTATAAAGTGGCAGCAGCAAGCAGAGGACCGAGTTGATTGGCGAAACAAGGGAGAGGCCTTTATCCTGCAGTGGACGTAGTCAGGCTACTGCTGCTGATGATGGTGAATAAGTAGTTTCAATCACTCACGGTGGGCCGGCGCATCAAGTCAAAATATATTCAAGAGGTCGAGTATCACTGCGTCTTACTCTCTCATGCCTGAATAGTATAGGGGCATTCCACTCTCTCGTACAGAGAGTAGAAAGCAGTGTCACTCACTCCTCTCCTAAAGAGTGCAATGTAATTAAACTCTATCTGCTCTTTTTCGAGATTAGAAGACTCTGAAAAGTAACTTGGCCTTTTTACTCCTGTGATACCATCCACAATATTCGGAGTGTAGAGCGAGCGCTTTGGTGTTACGCGCAGAACGACGTGACTGACAGCTCAGCCAGTGAACATCATTGTCTTTTCTGTGGCAAAAATTTCTTCGTTTCGCCTATCCATTCACAGATTTCGCTGTAAGGAATAGGGGACCAAGGTGCTACTTCACTGCTTGTGCCATGCGGTGCAGCATTTCCTAGTTTATCTTGAGACATTAGTCCACTTGAGCACTTTTCAAATAACATTTAGGAGCTTGTTTCACTCTTCTTATGATCGCTCCTTGTCCAGTGGCAGCGGAGTGTATGCGGTAATATCAGAAATGGTAATTAGATGGCACGCCGCCAATAAACGTGCTCTCCAGTAAACGACTTTCCAGTAATTCCAACAACGCTCACTAGATTGCACACCACTGTTCGAGGCGAACTCTCCGGTGATTCCAACATTTTCCTCTAGATGACGTGCCTTTGGGCGCTCAAGGGAACTAGATGGCCTGGAATTCGGGCACTATATGGCCTTGCATTCGGGCTCTCAAGGCTTGGCTAAACAACAGGGCTGAGTTCATAGAGGAGCACGAAAGATACCTAATGATTAAGGGTAACAGGGATGATGATGTAATGAAACGTAGAGCACTGTGGAAATACAATAGATATGACGTTTTGAGAGCGATTTGGAAAGGTGTCTTGGTCTCAGGTTTGACCTTCGGTGACCTGGTCTTGTGCATTCGAGCACAAGTTAACGCAAGATTACAAATTAAACAATGTGGTATAGGTAGACTTGGTTTGGGAGCACACGGGAATACCTCAAGCCGTGGGGTAAAAGATGACATGAGTTGGACATCGTTCCAATGCAGGGAATGTAGCAAGAATATAAAATTTGAGGAGTGACAGAGAGAATTGGGAGAGCAGCGTTGGGCTAGGAAAGTTTTCAGCTACATGTACTTGAAGACTGTTAATACTAAATAAAGAAAGCAAACCCAGAAATTGTCAAGCAAGTAATAAACAACAGCAGAATGCCAAGCAAAAAACATCAGTTAAGAAGAAGGTGCAAAACACAGAGAGGGACAGCTGGGAGATTAGAATCCCTACGAAATCAACGCTGGAGACTTACCAAACTTTCAAGCACGAAATTGCAAAAGATTTATCTACGATAATTCTCGGGGTGGGTCTTTGCTGTTCGAAGCCAGAACGGGAGTATTGTGAACCAAAACGTACCAATACAAATATGAAGACACAGACACATTATTTAGTGCATGTGGAGAAAAGGATCAAACGGCTCGTCATTTGATAGTGTTCTATGGAGAGCGCCACCCTGTCTTTCAAGAAAATGATGGAGAATTTTTCTAAGCATTAGGGTTTAGGGACAGTAAAAGCAAAATAGACTTTAAACGGGTGGTAATAACAAAGAAAAGGCTATCTGATTGGTGGCTACAATCAAGGCGCGATTGAAATTTATTCATTAAACACACAGTGATAGTACTTAACTTTAAGGCTAGGTGGCGTGACCCACCGCCTGTACTAACGGGCACAGCCTAATACATCCATCCATCCTTCGCTTTCCAGTGATATCAAAAATGAACATTAGATGCCACGCCACCACTCAAGGTGGCACACACCACTCTTGTCACCTGCGCTTCCTTTCTCTTCGCCAAAAATTCATGCAGGCAACAATCTTTGTTACCGCTCAGTCGCATAAGCATCTCTGAAGCTAAGGCAGCAGTGCGGTGGGCTCGCAACGCAGCAGAAGCTCGGGCTCGCCACCAAGGCCCTGCTGTGATAGGCTGGGATATATAACAGCGTTCTAACGTCTATATATGACGGTGAGAGGTTTGTACGAAGGGGTAGTTCGTTACCCGATTATATCCAATCCACGTTCTCTAGCATCATTTACTTTTTAGATATGTTTGTATTTTTTGTTTTTTTGCGAGAACAGTCTGCTGGTGATCCAATATTAATCGATGCCCATTATGTGAACATTGCCTAGATAAACGAAATGTTCATTGAACATGGCCAGTTAATTTGGTGTCACCATTTTCTATGAACCACCTCTCTCTGCCTAGGCTGGCATTAAAGAATATGCATCTAAGTATAATTATGGGTACTTTAGAGATAGTATAGAAAAAAAGAACAAAAGCGTGCGCTGTCTTGAAACATGTCACACCGCTCCGTAGGTTGGAGCTGAAATGTGCCCCTGCGGCCTTCTTGTCGCGTGAAGGAGCTTCTGAGCCAGTACATCACGCCTCAGCGAGGTGTGAACCTCGTGTGTAACCTAAATAGCTCTAAAATTCTGAACAAAGGTGAGTAGCTAAGCACCTGTGGTGGAAGAGACCCGTTAAGGCGGTAAATAAAACGAACTCCTAACTAAACGGCTAATGATGTCCCAGGCTAGCACGAAGCATCTTCGCCATCAGAAGTTTAAGCTTAGGTGTTTTTCTTCGTACTCAAAGCTTGTATCCACTTCTTTCAAGCATGGTTGCAGGATACATTTTCGACAGGCGCTCTTTTCTCGTGGCGCAGGGCCGCGCCTATGCGGGCGTGACGACGACACCTTACGAGAAACTATGCCGACACTGGATGTGACCTTCTGTCAGATCTAGCAATACAAGTGCAACCGAAGCTGCTGGAAACTGAGTGAAAAGTTCACCTCCACTATGCGGCAGACCTTCAGAGTTATAGTTTGTGGGGTAAACCTTGTCCGACGTTAAACAACAGTTATCTGGGCAATTGCTGCTATAAACCTCCGGTGAATATTACTGCTCAACACTATCAGATTGCGAAGCTCACGCCATAGTATGACATTTGATTTGCAAAGATTCTTTCAATTACAGAACTTTGGTGTCTCTGAAGCACATCCACGAGCGGTGCCCATTTTTAGCAAGTGTGTCCTCCCATGGCAATTTCCCAACAACACACGCACATTGGTTTTCGCAAATGTTTGTCAAACATCACTACGTGGCCACAACAAAAAATAATAAACCGGTTTGGAAGGTTCGGTGGCTGGACTAACTACTATAGTAAGTAATGAGTGCACGCAAAACACTTTTAGCATGCCAATACGGATTATTGAAGGCATTCATCACCAGTGATCAAGTGGAATAGGCATGGTAACGCAAGGGCTAATGCGAGTCTAAAGAACCCAACTATATTACTGGACAACAAGAGTTCCAACACTTGTTCTCACGATGACGCCACTACGGCTGTTACCTGAAATTCGGGAAAACACTGAGCTGAAGAAAACAGGAAACGTGATGTCTAATGAATATGCTTAGCTCTTAACTGTCTAAGGAAACTTGGTTTGAAAATGGAGCG
The DNA here is from genome assembly GCF_043290135.1 of Rhipicephalus microplus. Classification (NCBI taxonomy): domain Eukaryota; kingdom Metazoa; phylum Arthropoda; class Arachnida; order Ixodida; family Ixodidae; genus Rhipicephalus; species Rhipicephalus microplus. The sequence goes on along the minus strand of NC_134710.1, from coordinate 350,469,876 downwards.
CCAATTTCCCAGTTATTTAGCGTTGACCCTGGTGTAGAATTTGATATTCTGTTGAAGGTTGGCCGATCTGTGGAAACAGTCATCGATAAGGCTTCGACTTGAAATGGCCTATATGAAAGCCTTCCTGTATATAACGAGAAAAACTGGCAGTCCTACGTGCTCATGTAGAGAAGCGAAAAAAGATGTTGAACACATTTTTTACATTGTAAAAGTTATGAAAGACCTCGAAAGAAACTTTTACTAAATCTGATTTTTTTGCATAGGTGACCTCTATTAAAAGCAAAAATCTTGGGTCAATGGTTGAAGCCACTAAAGCGAGTACAGTAGTTCACGTTGTGGAGGAATCGGAAGTATCTCAAAAGCACTAAACCAAAAAGAAGATGCATTTGTGTTATTGTTAACCGGTATGCTTCGCCAGATTATGCTTGTGCATTATTACAATATCTTTGTGAAAACCTTTGTGAAAGCAGTATGTACAGTATTCAAGAGTCATAACCACCTTCGCCATTGCAGTGAACTTTCATTTTTTGTTTGGACATTTCAATCGTGTGATTACTTGTTTTTTTTTCAAGTCTTGTGTCTTCTGAACACTATTCTGCATTGAAAAATTTGGACTCAGTGCGTAAGTGTTCTGCAATGTACCTGTATATAGCCTTGTTTATATTACCTAGTATGCAATGTCAACTGTTGTGCCAGAGAAGAAGAGTAGCCTGCGCCACGCATTGGCACCAACCTTTCTTTAAATACAATTGCCTAAAAAAAGACGCATAAGTTTTTAAAGGAATAGAAATGTACAAGTACAAGGAGGCAATCATCAGTATTCCCACAGCATCACTTGTAGAGGAAAGTGCATCACTACCTGATTTGATTCATTTTCGGGGCAGACATGTTGTATACATGTCTGTTCCAAACAACACATACAACATACAACATACATATTGTATGTTGTATGTGGCATCTTAATGTTGTATTACATTTTAGTTCTTGTCTTTCTTGCGATGTAGCTGTTCCAGCGTGTGCACTCGCTCACCAAAAAGAGCTCAATAAAGAGCGCTGTTTGAGCAATACAAAAATAACACCAGATGTAAAACTTTGCCCCTCCGTATGCTTTCACGTTTATTGCTCTTATGAAGATTTTCTTTTTTTCTGCTGCGCGGCTTCACCATATTGTCAAGTATTCAGCTTAGTGGTGTCACTGCGTATTAAAAAAAACTCGATAACAGTGAGGAATGAAAAACCGCCAGGCCTGCGCGGAATGCCCAACACAGTCACAGCAAAAGCTAGAAAGAGTGGTCTTTCAAAACCACTGTGAAAAGTTTTTGCGATAACTGCTGCATGTACAGGTGTAGAGTGCCCACCACCTTTTAAGCCATCGTAATTTTGTGTTTTAAGTAGGCATTTACTGTGCTGTACTTCATCACTCCTCGGAGAAACGTGGTGCCCTGCAAACACCTGCAAGCAATTTTTTTCATTGATGCTGTGGCTGGCGACGATTAAGAAATAAACCTGCAGCAAAAAGTTGCCTACACTATTTCGTTGAGCGAAATCTGGTGGTAGTGTCAACGTGGGTTCTCTTAGCGCCGCTTGTACCCCCTTTAAAATTGTGGGAGGTACAGACCTCAGATCCACTTCGGGTGGATTACGTTCTTGAGATTCAGGATGCTTCCTTTCTTAGTGTAAAACAAGCTGATATGAGCCTATATTTATTTGAAAGTTGCTTCCTTTATTTGTACGCATCTTTATTGCACAATGTTTTTGTAACGTGGTGGCAAAAGTGAAACCTGGGCAAAGTTAACCATCAGGGAATGCCTTTCTCTCTGATTGCGTTTTATATTTGGCATCAAGATTTATTGAAATATTTTCAAAACACTTGAATACAAACATGCTTGTTTTTCTCTCGAAAGTACGTAATAACTATTTATGGAAATACCAGTAAAGTATTAGGTGAGAAACACTTAACGTTTCGTCTTCTGCGATGCTAGGTGCACTCTTTAAGTGGTCTGCCCCCAACGCACCTCTGGTTTTCTCTTGAAGCGAAATCAGCGGAGCACGACAGTGCATCTACTTAGCATCGTCATCGTTTTGCATTCGATTTGTAAAGAGCTTGGGCAAGACGAGCCCGTGGAAAAAAAATATGAACACGGTGGAATATCCTGCAAAAAAATTTGATGCTACATTGATGTTGCTGCGTTTAAACTGTGAAATACGACTCGTAAAGCTCCAACGTCGCAGCAATTGATTGTATCTAAAGTGTTCTTCAGCCTCTTAAAACAAAGGCTCTACATCAACGCTTTTCACCGCACCAGCACAACCCACGATGCGGATAAAATAAAACTGAAATTTTGTAGAAAAGCGTCTGTAGACAGTTTGCTAGCTAATCTTATCCAATCATAACCTTGTACTTCGCATATTTCTCATGGAAGTACACGATCCCAGTGCCAGATTACTCTTTAGGTATTACTGTATGAAACTCTATGGCCTGAAGCTTTCGTAAAGCAGTGGAGCATTCGACGACCAGGTAGTAACGCAATTCACATTGCGTTTAGCCGGGTTGTTTTCTTGCTTTTCGAAAACCTTTTGTTACTCATATTACCATGATCCTTTCCTGAGATGAAGCCTGCCTGGGGGCTATTTGGCTGAATGGTAGAGGGCTGAGCTGGCCGGCACGACAGCCAGGTTCAAATACCAATGTGCCTTTGGTGTCGTTCATTCACAGTGTTTTTTTTTTCTTATAGCGCAAGATAAAGGTCACGGGCACTTTCACTGGTGCAGGACAACTCACACGACCCTTTGTGTAATTTCATAACAGTTTTACCTGTGCATAACAAGCAGCAGTTCAGTTTAGTTTTTTGTATTTAATAAAAGAAACACATTTAGTTAGTAAAAGTAAAGTCAACATTACCGCAAAGAGATTGACAAACTATCATGGGCATTCCAGGGAAACGTGAGTCCTAAACTCATATCGAGAACTTTAATCTTCGTGATATATTCTGTGCAGTTAGCTAGGCTCATCCCCCCCCCCCTATCCAAAGAACCCTGTCTTCGCCATGCATACCTATATTTGCCTGAATGACTCCCCCTTGAGATAAAGAAGCTCCCCCCCCCCGAAAAAAAAAACAAAAAACAAAAAACAATACATTTCCTAATTTCCTGCATACAGCTATTGACTCTGTAGTACTATATAGAATACACACACAGTAATAATAATATACATAAGCATCTTTTGTTATAGTCTATTTTAAAACATCCAGATAACTACGCATGGCTGTGTTTGGTATCGTAGATAAAGAGGGACATGAATATTCAAGATGGATGTCGTCAACGTAAATATTATATTGACGTTGACGCAAAATAAATCAGTAATAAAAGTGATCGCTGTATATGTGAACGTCTCAGAGATATTATCCTGGCTATTGAGAAAAGAAAAGTGAATTTCATTCCAGAGACCCAATAGATTTTAAGACAGTTCTGGTGTTGCTTGCGCAATATCCACGTAGTGGGTAGAAACGATGCACGAGAAATGCGAAATGCCATGTTGTAACCCCTCCCGTCTTCAAGCAGGGCTGTGTTCCAATTTTTGGACAGCCTGTAGACAGTCTACGCAGACTGCTTAGAAGACAGCACCGAGCCCATGCTGTCCGAAAATTTGAACACGTCTAGACGACATTTACGTGACGATGCACCACCTCGCGTTGAAAAAAAAGGCCAAAATAAACAAACGTAACAGTTGTAATTTCTGGCTTACTTAGTGTTAAATCTAAAAAAAATAAACGTTACGCACATTGAGCGTCTTGACAAGCGTCTGCTTGTGTGCTGATGGCCATTCCGGCGAGATCTGATCTATCTCAGCGATTTGCTGAGTTGCCATTTTGTTCAGACAGCAAAGTAGCCTGCATCGTATTCGTATACAATGTGGTCTTCTTGGAGCTTTCTAGTTTGCCGGCTACGCGAGAATTGGAACAATACTTAAAATGGCCGCCGTCCATTCAGCTGTCTATATAGCCGTCTATGGTGATTATTGGAAAACACCCCAGATAATCGATGCTTCATTCATCGCAAGCCTTGGCTATTTGCTTGCGAAATTTGTGCATGGTCCCACGCTATTCTGAGGTGCTTCTCTGAAATGGACGTTGTATTAAGCCACTTCCGGCGGTAAGATGTGTACAATGAAGCCCACCCAAGATATGATGCCCTTTTAGTTGAGTTTTCATTGAAGCTCAGTGACTCATAGTCTGCATAACCATCTATACAGTTTAAGCAACTCGTCAGAGTGTTGATTGAGCTAGTAACACTAGCAAAATAGAGACAGAACAAGGGCAACACTTTCTGTCGGAAGGACTTCCAACCTAAATTTAATTTCGATGAAGCTTCGAGTGATCACAAAATGGTCCGTGGAAGTTGAGAACACTATCGCAGAATACATTGTGAAAAAAATTATATATACGCAATGCCACGCTTCTTTACTGTTTTACTTTGACATTTTCTAGTTTTAGCCAAAAAGACGCTCAGCAATTTTCAACGCAGACCGCACAGTAATGCATTCGAAACTTTGCGATTGCTCAATATAATTCTGTAAACATTGTGTGTGGAATGCTATTAATCAAGCTTATTCGAGAGCTTACACGAGCTGCAGCGTTCAGGCTCGATGGTTGACACGTCCTTTTTAATAGCGAAGAATTTATCAGTGAACTTCGAAGACTTTGAGCGTATCTATCTATCTATCTATCTATCTATCTATCTATCTATCTATCTATCTATCTATCTATCTATCTATCTATCTATCTATCTATCTATCTAACTATCTATCTATCTATCTATCTATCTTTCTAGCTATCTATCTATCTATCTATCTATCTATCCAGCCGCCTATGACACTTAGCGTTCCTGGCCGTTTCAATGATGAGATGTATACCAAACTTGGTATGGTATACATTACCGTATGACGAACATAAGTGTCTAGTTATAGCATGAAAATCGCGACACATATGTCACAGACTTCATGATTTACATGCCATGGTCTTGCTTCTCTTGCAGTGGTTTTTTTCACATGACATATTGCAAAACTAGTGTGATATGACATGACTGCATGGCTAACATAAGTGACAGGCCGTAACGTGGAAATTATGACGTGCATGGAATGTAACTCAGGACTACACGCCATACGCACATGGGGCACTCTCGGTCATTTCGCTTGCTTCACATATATCAAATTTGGCATAACGAGATGTAATCAATGACGAAGAAAAATGACTGGTGTAAACACGGTAACCATGACATTCGCGTCATGCAAGAACATGATTACATACCACGCTCATGATGCGCTCGCGGGTGTTTCGCTTGCTTCATACCACAGTGTAAGAAGATACAGGTGCTGACAATCTGCCCGCAATTCATTCAAAAGTGCAATCCGAGCGCGTCTTGGTAATGTTCGGGCCGTTATCAGTTATTTAGCAGCTTCATCGGTGCCTTCTTAGATGGCGCTAAAAAGAGCGGGGTGAGCCGTCTCCGCAGCAAGCTCGGCAGAAACGCGCATGCTGCTGATCTTTTTGTTGGCATGTATGACTACACTGTTTTGAAGCAAGAAATTTTTTGTTAACGTGTGTTTAACGGTATTGTATCGATGAAGTTGACATCAAATTGCTGAGAAGTTCCCGAAATTGATAGAACGTGTTGTGTACCGAAGTGCCGTTCTGGCTACCGGACTTGTGCGGAGCTTGTGCCTCTCTGCAACGTACCGTCTGAAAGTGATCAATGGCATAAATATGTGAATTCTCATAGTAACATCCAGCCAGGCACAACCACGTTTCTTTATTGTGGTGTTTTTGAAATACATGAGTGGTTAAATATATATATATATATATATATATATATATATATATATCGTGTAACAACAGCACTGTAATTTGTGTGCTTGATAAGAAATAATTAGAGTTTCATATATTTATTTATATCGCGTTGACATGAAACAAGCGCCACTGATAGTTCGACGATTTCTTGTGTAAATGAAAAATCTATACACATAAAATACGTTTATGGAGCAGTTATAAGCCTATTTTGATACAGGCGTAAAAAGTAGGTATTACGGAGTAATTACGTGTCAAAACAACGCTTTGATTACGAGGGACATTGTATATTCGAAAGCTCCCGAATAATTTTGACCATCCGGGGCTGTTTAACGTGCACCTGCATCTAATGACGAGGGAGTTTCTCGCATTTTTCCCCACAGGGAAAAATTTTCATGGAGGAATGGCACACTGGCTAACGTTGTTTTTTGTTTTTATTTGCATCAATTAATGCAGTGAACAGACTAAAATACAAACTGAGGCGAGCGGAACATAACTTTGAGTACTCTCTGATCGATCCGTCTCGACGCCGTTCACAGCCTCCACAAGGCATTTTCGTAATAATGAATCCTTACACTTGATTAAGCTTTATATTTTATTTTGAAAAGAGACATTTCCTTCACAATTTGAATGTTAGTCATGCTACTAGGAACGATAACATTGCGCAGGCAGGGGAATTTCAATGAGCCCGCACCACTTGGTTGGGTATGTAGGCCGTGGCGCCATCTGATGGCTAACAGCAGAGTGCGCCCCCGAGACTGAACATTATCTGGGCGCTCAGGCCCACTCATTGTCAACACCCGCTTATTCCTACATCATGCTTCATACATACAAAATTTGATACTACGTGACGTGAATGGATGACGAAGGTAAATAACACGTCCAAACAAGATATTCAAACATGCGTGTCAGGTAAGATCATTACTACATACCTCCCTCATTATGAGCTCACGGCCGTTCTGCTAGCTTCATGATTGATTGATTGATTGATTGATTGATTGATTGATGTGTGATGTTCAACGTTCCAAAACCATCAAATTATTATGAGAGACGCCGTAGTAGAGGCTCTGCAAATTTTGACCACCTAGAGTTCTTTAACGTGCACTCAAATCTGAGTACACGGGCCTACAACATTTGCGCCTCCATCGGAAATGCAGCCGCCACAGCCGGGATTTGATCCGGCAACCTGTGTGTCCGCAGCCGAGTACCTTAACCACTAGACCACCAAATTCGGTATTACGTGGCGTTAATCAACGACGAAGGTATATGACATGTCCAAACATAATATTCATGACATGCGTGTCATGTAAAACATGACTTCATGCTCCACTCCTTGTGCGCTCACGGCCGTTTCGCCAGCTCCACATATACCAAATTTGGTATCGCGGGATGTAAAAGACGGCAAAGTTAAATAACCAGTCGAAACACGATAATCATGATGTAGAAGTCATGCAAGATCATGATCACATACAACGCTCGTGATGCGCTCATGGTCGTTTTCCTAGCTTCACACATACAAAATTCTGTATTACGTGGCGTGCGAGGACCAAGGCAAATGACCCGTCTAAACATGATATTCATGATATGCGTGTCATGTAAAACATCATTATTTGCTACACTCATAGTGCGCTGGCGGCCGTTAGCTAGCTGCACATATACCACGTTTGGTGTTACGTAACGTGAATGGATGGCGAAGGTATATTACTGATCCAAGCATGATAATCGTGATATGCGTGTCATGTGAAACATGACTACATGCCAAGCTCATGATGCGCTCACGCTCGATTCGCTAGCTTTACATATATCGAATTTGGTATTACGTGACGTGAACGGACGAAGATCGAAATAACACGTGCAAACGTGACACTCATGACATGTGTGTCATGTAAAACATGACTACATGCTACTCTCATAGTGCGCTCGTGCCGTTTAGCGAGCTTCAAATATACCAAATTTGGTGTTAAGGGATTTGAATGGGTGACAGAGGCATATATATAACTGATCTAAACACGATAATCATGATATGCGTGTCATGTAAAACATGGCTGCATGCCACGTTCATGATGAGCTCACTGCCGATTTGCTAGCTTTGCATATACTAAATTTGGTATTACGTGATATCATTGGAGGACAGAGGTTGATTGATTTGTGGTGTTTAACGTCCTAAAACCACTATTTGAATATGAGAGACACCGTAGTGGAGGGCTCCGGAAATTTTGACCACTTGGAGTTCTTTAACGTGCACCCAAATCTGAGTACACGGGCCTACAACATTTCCGCCTCCATCGGCGATGCAGCCGCCACAGCCGGGATTTGATCCCATGACCTGCGGGTCAGCAGCCGAGTACCTTAGCCACTAGACCACCGTGGCGGCGCTGGAGGACAGAGATAAGTGGCACGTCTAAACATGATAATCATGATGTGCGTCATGGCGCGCTCATGATTATCATGAAGTTCGCTAGCTGCACATATACAAAATTTGGTATTAGGCGATGAGAATGAACGATGAACAAGAATTCCACGCGCAAAGATGTTAATGATAACGTGAAAGTCACCTAAGGCATAATTTAGATGCCTACCACGGTTGATGCTGGTATTGCAAGCATTAGTGGTGTCGTCGTTACGTGACTTTAAACCTACACCTGCATCTCATCTAGATACCTGTGTGCGCTTAACATTTATAATTGTGTTTACTGTGTAGTACATCTGTGCGCCTCATAACGTTGTGCTCATATTAAAAGTTACTAATGTAAGAATTCATTTGACGTCATCTTCCTCATCCCTTCAATAAACATCATCAGTCTTCGTTCCGTTCTTCATCATCGGCGCCATCTTGCTGTTGCTTGAATAAAGCGTCAGCTGAACCGTCGTATTTCAAGTGGTGGAAGGTGCTTCCCGATCTCTTCGACCTCTCTCCATCGAATGCCAGCTCCTGGAGCTCTGCTCAGGACGTCGCTTACGCCAGCAGAACACCATGGTGCAAGAGCAAGCCCAACCGAACCACCCGCCGCCAACCCTAGCCCGGTCAACAACCCCCCTCGGGAGCCTCCAATCTTCTCCGGTCTGCCTGGCGAAGATGTCGAAGACTGGCTCGACAACTATGACCGCGTAGGTGTCTACAACAACTGGAACGAGGCATCGAAAATAGCACGCGTCCAGTTTTACGTCTCTCAGGTTGCCAAGACCTGGTTCCTAAATCATGAGAGCGACTTCGGCGATTGGTCTTCCTTCAAAGACCAGCTCCGACGCATTTTCGGCACACAGACTGTCCGTTCAGAAGTTGCTCGGAAAAAACTGGCAGAACGCGTTCAACATTGCGGTGAGTCCTACACTTCCTATATTGAGGATGTGCTTGCACTTTGCCGCCGTATCGACGACACCATGCCAGAAGGTGATCGTGTCCGGCCCCTTCTGAAGGGTGTCGGACCTACCGCTTTCAACGCCCTCGTTGCGCACAACCCTTCGACGGTTTCCGACGTTGTCTCTGTATGCCAGGGGCTTGATACCTTGCAGTCAATCCGCCTGCGAACTGACTTCTCTGAGAACCCCCTGGCAAACAGTATGGAGCTCCAATCCATCATTCGAGCCATAATTCGTGAGGAACTGCAAGCCTACAGTTTACCTTCTTCTAATAACGTTCCCGCTCAACCCGCTTCTAGTGATCTGCGTGGCATTATTAGGGAAGAAATGTCAGCGTTCCAAAGCACTCACCGTGCTCCACCATGCGCCCAACCCGCTTCGTATGAACAGATCGCTTCAATGCAACCCTCGCCGTCTCAAGTACCACTACCTGTGCCTGATCACGAACATCTCGCCCCTCTAGTCACCCGTCCACCGAACCCTACTTACTATTCTTACTGGTGGGCCCCATGGCCTATTTGCTACTGCTGTGGAATTTGGGAACACAGTTCCCGGGTCTGTCGACGTCGGCAGCAAGATGAACGTCGTGGTTGTGCCGCTTTTGAACGAGACGACACATGTGCTCGAGGCTACTACCACCATGCCGACAGTCCTTCCAACCAACAATCCCCGTCTCCTGTGCGCATTTTCCACATGACCAACAATACACGAGCCTCCCGACCACGCTCCCCTTCGCCACTCCGACGCTCTGTTTCACCACTTCGACCTGTCTCTCAACTGACTGCGCAGCGATAGGAAAACTAAACAGTGCAGTTTTTGGAGGGAAAATTGCATCGCGGCGAAATTACCTCAGTCCTCCTGAACGACCGTCAAACATGTTAATGGAGACTGTGCAAGGTGTGCGGGTGTTGGCCCTGTTGGACACGGGAGCAATAATTTCAGTTATGCGTGCCGACTTGTGTTCTCGATTGCGGGAAGTGAAGACACCCTATCTTGGATCATCCTTGATTGGGGCCAATGGAGCAATAATTAGACCATCGGCCCAATGTACAGCGCGTGTCTTCATTGATGGTATTCATCATCACATCACCTTCGCTGCCTTAATTTCATTAGCTCATGAGCTAATTTTAGGTTGGGACTTTCTCTCATCAGCATCTGCATTAATTTCTTGCCGTCAGCGTGTAGTCGAGATCACCGAGACCAATCACTGCAGTAGACGCGTCGACGAAAAACCATTGCGTTTTTAACAGCTTGCGATACCATACTGCTCCCGGGTCAGGAGCAACTCATCACCATCACTTCTCCGATTATTGCCAATGGTGACGTCCGTATCACCCCTTCCAGCCACTGTCAAGCTTGCGTCGTTGTAGTCCCCTCCAGCCCGTTGTGGTTCACAGACAGTGCTGCGATAACCCTTGGCCTGAGCCCTGCCCCGGAGCCTGTCCTCCTACCCAAAGGTTCTGCAGTATCGTGTTATGTGGACACCCAACCGATACCTTTGGTTTCTCTTGATGCCTTGAGAGCTCAGCCACAACAGGCCAAGTCTGTTACTTCCTCCTCCTTTGCTCCCGGGATAAATCCCGACCTTTCTGCTTCTCAACCTGAGGCGTTGCTAAGTTTGCTAACGAAACACCAGGCCTCTTTCGACGCCAATGCTTCGGCACTATGACAGACCACAGTTGCGCATCATCGCATCGACACTGAAGGTCAGACTGTTTACGCCGTCGTCCTTACCCAGTCTCCTTGCCCGAACGCAAAATCATCGTGGAGAACGTGACCGATATTCTAAAAAAAACATCATACGACCTTTTACCAGTTCTTGGTCATCACCCGTTGTGTTGGTACAAAAGAAAGATGGATCGGTACGATTTTGTGTTGATTACCGCGTGCGCAACAAGATTACACGAAAGGATGTATATCTGATGCCCCGTATAGATGATGCACTTGATTCATTGCAAGGCGCCCAATACTTCTCCACCCTTGACCTTTGGTCCGGGTATTGGCAAATACCAATGGACGAAGCAGACAAAGAAAAGACCGCTTTTTCTATGGTGGACAGTCTTTACGAGTTTAATGTAATGCCATTCGGCCTCTGTAATGCTCCACCCACATTTGAAAGGATTATTGACACTGTTCTTCCTGGCCTCAAGTGGAAAACTTGTTTATGCTACCTCGATGATATCGTCGTGTTTTCTTCCACTTTTTCTGATCAACTGCAACGCCTAGATCAAGTGCTCACATGTCTTTCCGATGCTGGACTTCAACTAAACACAAAGAAGTGCCATTTCGGCAACACAGCTATAAAAGTTATAGGACATCTCGTTAGTAAAGATGGCATCTAGCCCGATACGGACAAAATTTCTGCCGTCATCAACTTTCTGCGACCCATTCATTCCAAAGAACTACGCACTTTCCTTGGACTCGCATTGTACTTTCGCCGCTTCATTCGCAACTTTGCTACTATTGCCACTCCTCTCCACAAGCTCCTTGCTAGTACTGATTCCTTCGATTGGAATGATCAATGTGAAGCCTCATTTCAAGAACTCAAGCAGACCCTGACATACCACTGGTGCTTTGTTATTTTGATGACAAGGCACCTACGATATTACACACTGACGCTAGTGGACAAGGAATCGGCGCCATACTCCTCCAGCTCGACCATGCCTTTCGCGAGAAAGTTGTCGCGTATGCAAGCCGCACTCTGGCCTCTGCAGAGAAGAGGTACTCGATAACCGAACAAGAGTGCTTGGCTGTTGTCTGGTCTATCCAAAAATTTCGTCCGTATCTACGTGGTCGATATTTTACTGTTGTGACAGACCACCATGCTCTTTGCTGGTTGTCCACAATCAAAAACTTGTCGGGTCGACTTGGCCGCTGGATTATTCGATTACAATCATATGACTTTGACGTCATCTACAAGACTGGAAGACAACACCAAGATGCCAAAGCTTTGTCACGATGCCCTTTTCCGCAGTCTTCGGCGCACGTCACATCCCCTTGTCGAATTCGCTATACGGAGGACGCCTCGTCGATATCATCCATTTTTCACTACCTTCATCCACCCGTCCGTCAGTACTTACCACTCACCAGTGAGCCGATTCTTAATGCACTGACACCATCGGTCGGCTTACCAACACTTCATCTTCCCCAAATGCCAGGCTCCGGAAACAACTCCGACTGTTGAAATGGGTGGACGATGTGCTATATTGATACATTTTCCACCCGGCAGGCCACCGATTGGTTCCCGTTGTACCACGCGCGCTACGCATTGAAGTTCTGCGCGCTTCCCATGACGACCCGACGTCAGTACACTTGGGTTACTACAAAACATACCAGCGCATCCGCAGTCAATTCTTCTGGTCAGGCCTTTCCACGATGATAGCTAAATATATTGAATCGTGCGCACTTTGCCAACACCACCAGCGGCCCACTACTGCTCCAGTCGGAACCCTACAACCACTTCCTTGTCCATCAGAGCCGTTCTCTGTCATCGAAATTGACCTCTTCGGGCTTCTACCAACTACATTAGACGGCAAGAGACGGATCGTCACCGCGGTTGATCACTTGACCCAGTACGCTGAGACGGCCTCGATCACTTCAGGAACTGCTTCGGAAGTAGCAACTTTCTTCATGACATGCTATTTACCTACGACACGGAGCCCCTCGTGTTTTTTTGAGCGACCGGGGCAAGGCATTTCTTTCAAGCACGCTCAGTGAAGTTCTTCAAGCATTCAAAACAGTTCATAAAATAACATCTAGCTATCACTCACAAACCAGTGGCTTAACGGAAAGATTTCATCGCACGCTGTGTGACATGCTGTCCATGTATATCCGACCGGACTATCGCAATTGGGATGACATACTTTCTTTTGTCACGTATGCATTTAATACGTCAGTTCAACGAGCCACAGGCTATTCTCCATTTTTCCTACTACACGGACGCCAACCGACATCACCACTCGGCATTTCATTCTTTTCTGGCCCCGTCAACTCTTCACCATTCGTTTGTGACCAGTTTATGTCTCGTGTTGCTCAATGCCAACGTCTTGCCCGTGTAAACACCGAAGCTAGCCAAGAAGATAGCAAACATCGTTACGATGCCACTCACCGCGTCGTTCTCCACAGCCCTGGCGACGACGTACTTCTGTGGACTCCTGCTCGGACTCCTGGCTTATGCGAGGAGCTTGAGTCACGCTATCTTGGCCCCTAGAAAGTTGCCGAACCGACCTCACCGGTGAACTACCGTGTCACACCTGTTCATTTCCCCACTACCCAACGCTGCCGTGGTACAGAGATTGTGCACGTTTCGCGCCTCAAGCCCTATCGTATGCGTTCCACTGCGTAATTCGCGGCCTGGCTGGCCGCTTCCGTCGACGGGGAAAATTAGTGTAAGAATTCAATGGACGTCATCTTCCTCATCGGTCGATAACCATCAACAGTCTTCATTCTGTTCTTTTTCATCATTGGTGCTATCTTGCTGTTGCTTGAATAAAGCGTCACCTGAACCGTCGTATTTCACTATATCAACATTCCCCATTTGTGATTCACATATAATCCATCCCCGCTGTACGCGAGTTCTGCCAAATTATTTTAAATGGGAGAGGGGGGGTCGAGCAGCGTGCTTCAGACGTGGAGCTGAGACAGTTGACACTCTTTCCGTGTTTGTTATTTTCTTGCGTTCTTCCTGCTTACATTATGTACCTGTATTTTTATTTATACCTATAGGTTTCGTTTGAACCTGTACCATTCACTTCTTTGTCCTTGTGAAAAAACAAGGCACAAGAAATTCTCAACTACCTACGTGAAGACATGTTTACCTTTCGTGTTACACCAATTCTCATAAGAGGAATCAGACACGTTTTTTTCTTACTTTTTTATAACCTCACCATGTCATGATAAATGCATTTTATCTACAATGGGCTCTGCTTGCGTAGACCATTTAGAGTAAACTATCGAGGCATAATTATGAATTTTGTGAAGCACAGATCTCTTCTCGTGTGTATTTCTTTCACCTCAACAATGCGGAATAAATTTGATCAAGCCACGAGCACAACTTCGTACATGACCGCAAGGACTTGGAAAGTGATCGAATTATTAGGGTCATACGCTTTGTATAGAGCGAACCACTCAGCTAAACCGATAAGAGGGTGTTAGAGAGCCAAATACTGAGAGAGAGAAGAACCTTCATTGAAGTGTCTCTGCTGGGGTCAAAGGTGGCGCGGGGCCGGGAGACGGGTCCCTCTGTAACCCCCTTTCTCAGGCGGCGGCCAGACATTGAATCCTGGCGGCGTCTACGGCCAGCCAGACAGCCCAGAGCTGGTCCTCCGGGCACGTGCCGAGCCGCAAAGCCTTCCACTGCTCGGCCGTGGTGATTGTGAATTTAGAGTTCGTGCTGTGTTTAGCTGAGTGAGTAGCTGCGGGGAAGGCCCATATAAGATGGTCGAGCTCGGCGTTAAGTGCACGACAGGCTTTGCATTGTGGCGTGTGAACAGCGGGCGGGGTAAATATAGCTGTACAGTGACGGACAGGGAAAAGCGCGTGTCTGTAGCAGACGCCAGGTAGGGGACTGCTGCTTACTAAACCACTTGACTGGTGGAGGGTATTTAGGTCTAGCCTCGCGGTAATACATTACGATTTTTACAAAGGTAACCATTCTGTCCCTCGCATGGCCACGAACGAGGAGACCATCAACTCTCGCTTAGCTATATCAGGTTGCGAGGGGTGGTGCTTTGTTGGATGACGCGCCCGGTGGACAAGAGCTCGGGTGGCGTCATGAGCGTGCTTGTTCCCCGTGAGCCCCGAGTGGCACGGAGTCCAGATGATCTCAACGCGGCGGCAACGAAACAGAGGTGTTCTTGTGAGAATTCGGAGTGCCGGTTGAGAGATCAAACCTTTAGTAAAAATGCGGCTCCCAGTAAAAACTGGGAGACGTAAGGTATGCCGAGTGCGCATATGATATGACGTCCTGTAGGAGTTAGGCTTAATTGTTCGTAGAGAGATATACGTTGGGCTTCAAAGAATTCGTCTATAGTATTGTGCAGTCCTAGGTCATTGAGTTTCATATTGGACGTAGACATGGGGAGATGCAGCGTGCACTTGTAGCAGCACCTGATCATTATGTTTACTTTTCCTTGTCGGTGAGCGTAAGGTTCATAAATGGAGCGACGTAAAGGATTCTGCTTATGGAGAAGGTGGTCATCAGTCGTATGAGATTGGCCTTTTTCATGCCGTGCTATTGGCGATGCGGGAGATGAGCCAAGTAGTCTGATAGACATGATGGTGTAATAGTTGCATTGTTTCCGAATTGCCGCTGTTTTGCTGAATGCGGAAATCTGATACGCAAATGGTAAGGACTGTTCAGTTAGGGTTATGTTGCACATGCAGATTTATCATGGGAAGGTCTCTGTTGTAGAGATATCTAGGTCAATAGACGTGCAACTTTGACTTTTGGGGTGAGCAGCACAATTCTCGTTGATCAGCGTACAATGTAATTCTATCAATAGGCAATGGAAGTGCATCCAATATCTCTCCGTCACCACCTCTTGCAATCAACAAGGTGATATTGTCCGTGTATACGCTATGGTGGAGGTAGGAGATATCTTCTAGAAGTGGCGGAAGGTGAAGCATGGCCAGGTTGAAAAGAAAGGGAGAGAGGGCCGACCTCTGTGGTGTCCCTTTCCCATCGAGAGTGATGGAAGGTGCAGGCAAATCGTAGACCGAGACTGTGGCTGTCCTATCCGTTAAAAAGTTGCGGATGTAGCGGTAGGTACAGGCGCATACGTTGAGCGGGGCGAGGGCGTCAAGGATCAATGAATGCAGCTCATTGTCAAATGCCTTGCTGAGGTCTAACCTGAGAGTGGCACGTGTCCTACACCGAGAGCCGTCTTCACCATCAATAATGTAACTCTTCAGTTGCAGCTTTACATCTTGTGTCGAAAGTTTAGGGCAGAATTCGAACATTGTATGCAGGTACAGGGCATGCTCTTCCATGTACTTTGTAGTGGAGTGTGAATAACGTGCTCGAGTACCTTGCGGACACAAGTTGTGAAAAATATCGGCCGAAGGTTCTTGATTGTGAGTTGTTTTCTTGGTTTAGGTATCAGAATGACTGTGGCGGTTTTTCATACTGTTGGTATTTCTCCCAAATCCCAAACCATTTGGAGATAAGACGTGAGCGTTTCAAGTGATTCTTCGTCAAGGTTTCATAAGATTTTATTTGTAATTTTATCTGGACCAGGCGCTGATTGGGGCCTCAGTTGTGAAAATGCGGACCCTACTTCCGCTTTTGTGATCTGGGAGTCGAGGGCTGGATTGTCCACCACAGTGTAGCATGGGAGGTCAACCGAAGTAGCGCTGACAATGTACCGACCAGATAGGTCCTGGATAAGGTCTTCATTGGTACCTGGATAATTGCGCAGATCAGTGATTGAAAAGTGGCGCTGAGTAGTTTTTGTCCATGTTGGTTGTTTCATACGATGAAGAATATTCCATGTTTTGGGCACGTTAGGTAAGCGTTCCATAACGTTCCAAAGCTGACGCCAGCTCTGGCGGGAGGGTTGAAGAGCGTAATCTTCAATTTGACGCGTTAATATAGCAATGCGTTTGCGTAATGAGCGGTTTGATTTGTTGCAAATAGAGCTTGCGCAGCACAGTGAGGGTATCCCACATGTGCAGTAGTTTGGTGTCTACCGTGTCGCCTACGGCGTCTTCTCGGGGAGTCTTGGTAGCACGCTTAACGTTTCGTAGTAAAGAAGCTGTCCATTGGTCGATCGAGGTGGAAGATTTCGGAGAGGCCGTTGCCCGCAATATGCGGAATACATGCCAGTCAACCAGGGAAGGCTGTTTAGATTTCCTGCGCTACGAGCCAGTCTTGACAATTGTTTGTATTATATAGTGGTCGCTGCCTAGATGTTCATGAACGTTCGAGCACTCTGCATGCGTAATGTTCTCAGTGAAAGTTAGGTCAGGAGTGGTGTCTCCGGCAACGCTCTTGCCCAACCGCGTAGGGTATGCCCGGTTTGTGATAAGGGTGTAGCCAAGATTGTGGGCGTCTTGCCACAGCATTTGTCCTTTTCTGGTGTCGTAGATGTAGCCCCAAGCGGGTGAGGGAGCGTTAAAATCCCCTATCACGAGGAGGGGGAAATTCTTGCCAACTTCTCGACATAAGAGAGGATGTTGTGGAAGTGATGTGGTTGTTGTGGGCTGCTGTAAATATTGACCAAGAACATACTGGTGGGTGTCCGGCGAGATGAAGAGAGGATTTTCAATACAATGTGTGGCACTGTATCAGAGAGCGAAGGGTGTTGAATAACAGGAATATTTCGTTTCACGAGGATGATAAGGATTCCGACTGTCAGAGGCTTGAGCAGCTGTAAAGAAGGCGTATCCGAGCAGCTTAGCGTGTCCGCCCAATTCCTGTAAAGCAATAACATCTGCTGTATCTGTTTCTTTGAGTGTCGATAGAAATTGTTGTAGCATGTTCCTCTTATGGCAGTAGCCACGGCAGTTCCACTGCCAGATGCTGTACTGAGTGTGGGGATTACTCATGACCATCATGGTTAATGCGGCCAGAAGGCTTCTGATGTAAGTGTGAGCGAAAGCTATGTGTACACCGCTCAAGCTCCGTGACTCCGGTATTTTAGCTGGCGAGAAGACTCGCAAGTGTGGCTTCAAGGTTGTTCTAGATAATTGTCACTCGGGTTTTCAGTTTTACATCGAGCTATAAGCTGACGTTGTGCCCTAACTTTGCTGTGAGAATTGAATTGAGAGATTGCTCTAGCGTTTACGCAATGATTCGTTCAAGCATTAGCGGCAACTGCCGTTCAAGTACGGTTTGAATCGCCTCATTGATTTGCTGCCATGGTACAGATTCTACAGGCAAAATGGGTCCTGAGGCGGTAGGTGGTTGCGACGATCGTGTGGCTGATTCTTCTGTGTCTGGAGCATTTTGTTTAGGGGAGTTGCGGTGGTGGCGGAATGAGCGTGAAGTTTAGCAGATTGAAGTAGAGAAGAGGGCGGAGGTTTCTGGGCAAGTTGTTTCTGAAAAGCAGCGCTTTCAACGCGAAGCTCTTGTACTAACGTACGGAGTGAACGCAGCTCCAGTGTGATAGTACTGATCATGGTTTCTTTATTAGGTGTGGTCGTGTGTGTAGTTGTAAACGCTGTATTATGTATATATGTAAACGCTGTATTATATATATATATATATATATATATATATATATATATATATATATATATATATATATATATTGCCACATTCAAACTGCAGAGTAGAGCTCGCGCAGCCAGCAAGGAAGACGAAGCTCTTGCCTGGTTCTATTTACGAGCGCCTTTCATTTAGTTAAAGTTAGCTCTTCTATATTGGACTTCTGCTGTGTCAGCCTCGTGACACTGGTGGAGGAGCTGGGTACATGTCCAGAACACCTTCCAACAGCCCGGGAACTAGTCAACAAAGACTTCCGCTCATCAAAACACCCGTTCACCGCGCAAGCCACTGCCTGTTAGGCCTGAACCCAGAGTTCAGTCTTTGAACGGAAAACATGACCGCGCTCGGAAGCAGTTACCCAGTCATGACCTGCCCAGGCACGACACATGTGACTGTTTTCACCCCTAAAGTTCCTGTGGACTTCCACGGCAACACATATGAGGACGCAGATGACTGGCTTGAGGAGTTTGAGCGCACAGCCAACGTTAACGGGTGGAACGCCGCACAGAAGTTGGGGTACGTGTATTTCCCTCTCCAAGACGGGGCTCGCACATTGTTCACAAATCGCGTGTGGTCAACGTGGGACGAGTTCCGGCGGAAGTTCCTGGACACCTTCGCAAACACCGAAAGGCGAGAGCATGCACAACGTCTCCTCGAATCACGGATTGAAAAGCCAAACGAGTCTGTTGCTATGTTTGTTGAGGACATGGGTCGTCTCTTTCATCGAGCCGATCCCGATATATCCGAGAGCAGAAACATCAGCCACCTCATGCGTGGTGTTAAAGAGCAGCTGTTTGCTGGTCTCGTGTGGAACCCACCTTCAAGCGTCGACAAATATTTGAAGGAGGCGATCGCCATCGAACGCCCACTACAGCTACGCTACCGCCAGTACGACCACCCAAACTACAGCGGACAAATCAGCGCAACCGCCGTGACCACTGTGACACCTGACGAGCGTTCTTTGCGTGACCTGATACACGAAATTATGCAAGAAGAGGTGAAGAAGCTCGCCACCACACCAAATTACTGCGCGATTGCGTCAGTCCCGAAAGTTGTTCGCCAAGAGATAAGGCAAGCGCTTTCACTTCCCGAGGCGAACACTGTAATAGTTAGGGCAACATATGCAGATATTCTCCGTCGACAGCCAAGATATAACGTGCTTCCACCTCAGTAGTACCACCAGCCACAGCCGCCGACAGTGCTTTAATAATACAAGGAAACGTCGGCGTCGATGCGACCTCCACTCCGCGAAACCGACATATGGCGTACCCCTGACTACAGACCCCTGTGCTTCCATTGTGGGGAAGCAGGCCACATCGTGCGGTATTGTCCTCATCGCGTTGCCGGGTATCAAGGATTTCCGTCCACTACCCCTCGACGCTATTTCAACGGAAGACGCAACGTTGATACGAGCAAGACGATCCCGCGGGACGTTTCTCTTGGGTTCCGGTCACGCTCGTCCTCCCCTGGTCATTTTCCTCAATCTAATAGAGGTAGCACCATGGACATGGCAAGAGAAAGATCTCCCAGTCCACGCCGGGTAAACGAAAACAAACGACCTTAGGGGGGAAGGTTGGAAATTGCCGAAGAGTTGAAAATCCCCCATTACTGCGGCACGAGGCGCCGCACATTTTGAATGAACTGACGAAAGACGAGATTGTCACCACCGACATTACACTCTCAATTGACGTTCACGACGTGACAGCACTGGTCGACACTGGTGCGGGCTTTTGAATAATGAGTGGGAATCTGGCCGAAAAACTCAAGAAGGTAAAAATGAAATGGACGGGGCCGCAAATTAGAGGAGCCGAAGGCCAGCTGCTGACGCCTACCGGAAAGTGCACCGCACGAATCAAGATCGTGGATTCATCATTTGTCGCAACCTTCGTTATTCTTTCTGGGTGTTGTAAACAGGCCATCTTGGGTATGGATTTCTTGCGGAAGTGCGGTGCCATCATAAATACACCGGACGGTGTGCTGACCTTCTCAGCGGACCATAGCGCAGCGCTGCAGCGCAACCCCATGCGCGTGATTGACGACGTGACCATGCCACCATTGTCATGCCACCTCGTCTCTGTCACGTGTAACACGCAGCATACTGGAGAAGGTGTCGCGGAACAAGTATCGACGCTTTTACACTCTCGAGGAATCGCTATTGCCTGAAGTTTCATCAGCGTAGAGGCTGGGCAAGCAGAGGTCCTGTTGACGAACTTCAGCAACGAGCGTCAACACATTATAAGGGGTACCACAGTTGCATACTTCGAAGAAATTATAGAATTCCGCGAGTGCTTTGCAGTAAAACAGGCAGAGACGCCGGCCGCTTACACCACTACCTGTCTACGTTAGCACAGAGTTATCGCCAGCGCAGACGCAGAGTCTTCTAGATATTCTCGGCCAGTTTGAAGATTGTTTTTCATCGACCTCGAGGGTAAATCAAACGCCACTGACAAAGCACCGAATTATAACGGAAGAGACGGCAAGACCAATTCGACGAAACACATACCGCGTGGCACCGAAAGAACGCGAAGCAATCCAAGAACAAGTCCAGAAAATGCTCAATGATGACATCATTCAGCAGTCAAAAAGCCCTTGGGCATCACCGGTAGTGCTAGTTAAGAAGAAAGACGGCAGCTTACGCTTCTGTGTGGACTACCGCATGCTGAACCGTGTGACAAAGAAAGACGTATACCCATTACCGCGTATTGACGATTCATTTGACAGGCTGAGGCATGCACGCTTCTTCTCGTCGATGGACCTGAAAAGCGCTTATTGGCAAATCGAGGTCGATGAGCGGGACAGAGAAAAGACTGCTTTTGTTACGCCTGACGGGCTTTACGAGTATAAAGTCTTGCCCTTCGGATGGTGCTCAGCCCCAGCAACATTTCAGAGACTGATGGATATCATCCTATCAGGCCGTAAGTGGCAGTCGTGTCTGGTATACCTCGACGACGTCATTGTTTTCTCACCAACATTTGATGAACATTTAACACGGCTGCTATTAGTATTTCGAGCAATACGGTCCGCTGGCTTAACGCTGAAACCTGAGAAATGTCATTTCGGTTTCAAAGAACTCCGATTCTTAGGACATGTGGTGAGCCATGAAGGCGTTCGTACGGACCCCGAAGAGATCGACGCCGTCCGAAAATTTTCGGTGCCAACAAAAAAGAAGGTCGTAAGACGTTTTCTTGGTCTTTGTGCCTACTACCGCAGGTTTATCGCCAATTTCTCGCACATAGCATCGCCCTTAACACGCATAACGAGAGACGATGTTCCATTTTATGGGGCGAAGAAGAACAAGAAGCATTTTACGGTCTACGAAAGTGCCTGCAGACGCCACCTGTGCTTGCTCACTTTGACGAGGACGCTCCTACCATGATCCACACTGATGCCAGCAACGTAGGTTTAGGCGCTGTACTCGTCCAGTGGCAAGACTCAGCCAAGAGAGTGATTGCATATGCAAGTAGGACGCTTTCCCGTGCCGAGTCCCATTATTCCACAATAGAAAGGAATGGCTTGCTGTAGTATGGGCAGTTCTGAAGTTTCGCCCATACCTCTACGGCCGTCCCTTCCACGTAGTCAGCGACCACCACTCTCTTTGCTGGCTGACCAACTTGAAGGACCCATCTGGTCGGCTAGCACGCTGGAGCTTACGCCTAGAATAATTCAATATGACGGTCGTCTATAAGTCGGGACGGCAGCACCCTGATGCTGATTGCTTATTCAGGTTGCCTAAAAAGCAAGACGATGTCTCAGAAGATAATGACATGGCATTTTTAGGAGTGGTCGACACAGTCACCATTCCGTCTAAGCAAGAAGAAGACAGTGAGTTGCTTCCTCTTATTAATTTTCTTAACGGCCAGTCTACAAGCGTACCCAAGATATTTACAAGGAGCCTGCCATCATTCTGCTTGCGCAGTGGTGTCCTATACAAGAAGAACTTCTCCCCCAGTGGAAATGCTCACTTACTTGTCGCCCCGACATCCATTCGCGATGAGATCCTGAGCGCTTGCCACGATGAGCCGACCTCCGGCCACCTCGGATACACGCGCATATTGGCCTGAATCCAACAGAAGTGCTACTGGCTGAAGCTTCCAGGCACTGTAAAGCATTACGTCCGCACGTGCCTCGACTGTCAACGACGAAAATTGCCACCTTTAAAACCAGCCGGATTAATGCAACCAATTCAAGTGCCCACCATGCTTTTTGCACAAATCGGAATGGATCTCCTTGGACCATTTCCAACTTCGCATACTGGAAACAAGTGGGTAATTGTCGCTACGGACTATCCTACTCGCTACACAGAAACACAGGTTTTATCAAGCGGAACCGCAGTAGAAGTGGCACAATTTTTTATCCAAAATATCGTTCTGAGGCATGGTGCTCCTAGAACTATAATAAGAGACAGAGGTACCACTTTCATGGCCATGCTTCTCAAGTCAGTGCTTGAGTTGAGTGGAACAGTGCATCGAAAAACCACCTCCAACAACCCACAAAACAACGGCTTAACAGAACGCCTCAACAATACAATCGCTGATATGCTGAGTATGTACATCGACGTGGATCATAAGAATTGGGACGACGTTCTACCATACGTGACGTTTGCCTATAATACGGCGCAGCAGGCAACTACACGAAGCACGCCATTTAGTCTTTTTTATGGCCGTGAAGTGACGACAATGCTTGATGCCATGTTGCTGCACGACTGCGACGATACATACACAGATGTTCAAGCCTTTACCCAACGAGCTGAAGAGGCGCGCAAGCTAGCACGCGTGCGAATTGCCCAGCAGCAGAGTTACGACGCACAACGGTATAACCTGCGACACCGATACGTCACTTATCAACCAGGCGAGAAAGTTTGGGTCTGGAGCCCTATTCGCCGAAGCGGCCTTTCTTAAAGTTACTGAAGAAGTACTTTGGTCCCTACAATGTTTTACGGCGCCTAAGTGACGTGACTTATGAGGTCATTCCTGACAGTTCCTCGCGAACTCAAAAATCTGGAATCGTACATGTTGTGCGGATGAAGCCATATTACAGTGAGCCAGTTGTGAAATACGTCAACTACATACACCGCGTATTCTGTAGCCGAGCATCAGGACGATGCTCTTCCTGGAGGGAGGCAAATGCAGCATTCAAGCTGCAGAGGAGAGCTGGCGCAGCCAGAAAGAAAGACGAAGCTCTTGCCCGGTTCTCTTTACGAGCTCCTTTTATTTTAATTAAAGTGAGCTCTTCTATATCGGACTTCTGCTGTGTCAGCATCGTGACATTATATAAGGGGGTTCATTGACTAAAATCAACTGCCTGATTCAATGGGCGTCAGTCACTGTCACGAGCTCAGCTCTTTGTCGTAGTAGTCTTCTAGGTGCTCCGACTAGATACTGTCTCTATCCCTCTTCCCCACTACATTTTCCCCGGTAGTGAAGAGGAGCCATCTTGGCGACTAACGGTGAAGCAAGCAGAAGGGGATAAAGTAAGGTTTTAAGCGGCTGATGTGTACTGTCTAACCACCACGGCATCGTCTGTCATCAGCAGGTGTCACTGGTTCGACGACGTAGTTGACCGCTGACGTTCATTGAACGATGCAACACGGACCATTGCACTTGGGTGCAAACTTTTGGGAGAAGCCGGGGGACTGGAATGGAACCGAAAGTCATACAAATGAGCCTATGGGGGAAGCTGTGAGCAGGCTTGTCTTGGTCAAGTCGTTCTTTTTTGAGACCTTGTGTGATGGACGTAAATGAACGCGCTAATTTGTGGCACTCTTCGGCACACTGGACAAGTTCGGAGACTGGGAGGTATTCTGAAGCATCTGGGCGGTAAATAAGTATAGTGTCAAGCGTAAGAGAGGGCTCACGTTCGTACAGTAGAAAAAAAAGCTGAAAACCCAGTAGTTGCTTGCGTGGCCGTATTATACGCATACGCACGAAAGAGAGCACCAAGGCCCAATTAGAATGGTCAGAGGATATGTATATAGAGAGCATAATCACCGAGCGTGTGGTTAAAGCGCTCCATCAAACCGTTTGTCTATGGGTGATAGCTTGTAGTGGTGCAATGATTAATATTGCACTCATTGAGAAGCTCCTGAACGACTTGCGATAAAAATACACGCCAACGGTCGCTAAGCAGGTCTCGTGGCACGCCATGGCGAAAGACAAAACTACGCAAGATGAACAAGGTGACATCATCAGCAACAGTGGCTGGCAAAGCGGTGGTTTCAGCGTAACGGGTTAGGTGGTCAACGGCCACAATAATCCAGCAATTTACAGCAGGAGTACAAGGTAGTGGACCGTAGAGGTCGATGCCAATCCTTTCAAACGGCCGAGCTGGACACGACAATGGTTGTAATTCGCCAGAGGCATGACAAGTTGATTTCTGTCGCTGACACTCAGTGCAGGAGCGTATGTACTTGCGAACGTATGAGTACATTCCACGCCAGGAATGTCGCTGGCGAAGCTGGTCGTATGTTTTCAAAACGCCAGCTTGCGCGGTTTGAGGGTCTGCGTCGAAGTACGCGCACATGTTGGAGCGCAAATGGCGAGGTATAACAAGAAGCCATTTCCTACCATCCGGCTGATAGTTGTGACGGCACAACATGGCATCCCGTATGGCTTAATGGGGAATTTTCCGACGTAATGCACGAGGTAGACGCCGGCGTGGCGTCCCCGAAAACGAGGAGAGAACGTCGATGAGCGAAGCTATCCAAGGGTCCTTGCGTTGTTCTTAAGGCATGTCAGCGGCATCGATGCTGTCGATGGTAGCGTCAACAAAGCAAACAGGTGCAACGGCTGAAGGATGAGATGAACGAGAAAGAGCATCTGCGTTGGTATGCTTGCGGCCTGAGCGGTAAATGACGTGAATATCAAATTTCTGTAAACGTAGCACCCAACGTCCAAGCCGGCCCGAAGGATCCTTCGATGAAGCGAGCCAACAGAGTAAATGGTATAAAGGGTCGAACTGGCGTAAAATAGGCGGTGAAGTAAAGAGATGGCGTAATGTTTCAAAAGTATAATCGCATACTGGCGACCAATCAGAGAGGTGTCTATCGTCAATGATCAGCCGGGTCAGGGGTGCGATTATCGAAGCGAATTTCTTCACAAAGCGGCGAAAGTACGAGCACAGTCCGACGAAGCTGCGAAGCGCTTTCACGGCCGTAGGCTTCGGGAACTCAGCGACAGCACGAAGCTTCTCTGGGTCTGAGAGGACGCCATGTTTTAAGACAACTTGACAAGTATGGTGAGCTTCCAAGCTCCAAAGTAGCATTTTTTGATGTTTAGTTGAAGGCCAGCGCTCGTGAGGCAGCTCAAGACTTCGCTGAGATGATGGAAGTGGCTGTCAAATTCAGGGGAGAAAACAACAACATCATTCAAGTAGCACAGGAATGTCTTCCATTTGAGCCCACGCAAGACGCTATCCATCATCCCTTAGAATGTGGCTGGCGCATTACAAAGGCCGAAGGGCATTACATTAAATTCGTATGACCCACCGGAAGTCACAAAAGCAGTTTTTGGATGATCTGGCGTTGCCATGGGGTCCTACCAATGACCGTACCGTAGGTCTAGTGATGAGAAGAATTCAGCGCCTTGCAAGCAGTCCTGGGCATGATTGATGCGCGGAAGGGTATACGTCTTTACGCGTGACTTTGTTTAAACAGTGGTAATCGACGCAAAAGCGAATTGAGCTGTCTTTTTTCCTCACAAGTACCACAGGTGAAGACCAGAGACTGCTGGACGGCCGAATGACGCCACGTTGAAGCATGTCGGTCACTTGCTCGGTGATCACGCGACGCTCAACAGGAGATACACGGCAAAGACGCTGTCGCAGAGGCGCTTGGGAGCCGGTGTTAATGTGTTGAACAACGCTGTGCGTTCAGCCTAAGGACGTCTGCTGGCAATCGAACAAGCCGCGAAACTGGCGAAGAAGTTCTAGAAGCCTTTATTTGTGTGGTTCTTCAACTTTACTATCGATTGAGGGGCCAGACAAATAAATGTTTTCCTGAGCAGGTGAACAGGCAGATGGCGTCAGTGCATGAAGCTGCAAATAACTTTTACCGTCAAGGCCGAAGATGGAGGTTATGTCTAAGTTTTGGAATGTTCCAATGCATTTTCCAGGACGCAAGGTTGTGGGAGACGGCAAGGGATTTGTGACAAACTATTTGGTAGCGCCCGCCAAAATACATAGAACTGCAAATAGCAACGCGAGGCTCTTGTGATTTTGGAATGTTTGGGAAGGCGTAAACAACACTGCAGGCTTAGACATATTGGAACAAGACAGTGGAGCAAAGGCTGCGCTAGTCGGTGGTATGTTGATGTCATCAGCGACAAACAGCTTCTTCAACGGAAATTCCGGAGACGAGGCACAAAACGCATTGAAGGCCACTTCAGCACGAGCACAGTCGATAACCGCATGATTACGAGACAGAAAATCCCCGCTGAGGATTACATAATGAGAACACGCCTGTAGCACAAGAAGTTCAACGGTATACAAAACATCTTGGATGAGAACGCGGGCGCTACAGGCAGCTGATGGTCGAATATGGTGAGCACTGGCAGTACGGAGCGACAATTCCTTTGGCGTCGTGGTAACCTTCCAAAGAAGGCGGCAAAATTTTAAATCAATAGCTGAAACGGCAGCACCAGTGTCCACAAACGCAAGGGTACGGTAACCATTCACAAAAACATCGATGAGGTTTGTCGGAGAAATGCGAGGACTTGATTCTTTCGACGACGACGCAGTTCGTGCCTACGGAACAGGCACGAACAGGGACAGGGAGCGACGTCGGTGAGATGACAGGGAGCGACGTCGGTGAGATGGAGATCAGTGACTGACTGAGGGAGGGCGGTCAGGTGAAGAAAATCCTTGTTGACGTGCCATGTTGTTTAAGCGCTGAGATTCGTGCGACGAGCATTGCATGGTGTCGCTGTGAACGAGAGGGCGGCGGCGGCACAAGCGAGCCAAATGTCCTGCGTAACTGCAAGAGCGAATCGGGCGGTTGTCTGCGGTGCACCCCGGATTTGGAAACGCCGCAATTGGCCGGCTGAATGGAACTGGTGATGAGCGAACAGGGACCGGTGAGGTAGCATAAGTGGGTTGTCGAGTTGCGCTGGCTGCAATGACTTGCGCATACTTCAAGGGTTCGGCCTCCAGTGATGGTGAACGAGCGAAAGGCAAAGCGTTAGCTACTTCATCTTGTATGACGTGCCTTATGGCTGGGGCCGGATGATCTGGGGCCAGAAGATGCGTTTGTGCTGGTTCGGGCGTGCTCGATAAAATGGAGAGCTACCGAGCGACCTCCTCACGCACGAACTGCTTTATGCGAGCCAGCATGTCATTCTGGTCTCCGAGAGTCAAGGCCGCGATCGAGTCACGTTGTTCCAGAGAGCGCCATGTTTGGGCACGTTGCTTGCGCAATACGTCAAAACTCTGGCACAAGCTGACGAGATCGGCTATGGTTTGTGGTTCCTTGGCTAACAACGTTTGAAATCCGTCATCGCATATGCTCTTGAGGATTTGTTTGATTTTGTGGGCTTCGAGCATCGCTGGGTTTACCCGCTTGCAAAAGTCAGCAAAGTCTACAATGTAGCTGGTAAAGGTCTCTTCTGGCTGTTGAGCGCCCTCACGAAGTCGTTGTTCTGCGTGGAGTTTTCGCACAGCAGGGCGGTCGGAGACTTGCGAAAAGGAGGTCTTGAATGAACCCCAGCTGGCAATGTCGGCTTCGTGGTTGCGCAACCAGAGCCTAGCGACGCCGGACAAGTAAAAACTTACATAGATCAGCTCAGCTGCATCGTCCCCCTTGTTCGCTGCGCTAACCTTATGGTAAGTAGCCAGCTACTCCTCAACGTCTTAGCCGTCAGTGCCGCTGAAGATTGGTGGGTGACGCAGTGGCCACACGCCGGGACATGTAGAGGCGGGAACTTGTGAGCTACCTTGGGTGGAGGGTTCTTCCGGCAGTGCTGGCACTGGAGGTAGGTTGCGACTTCGTAGTTTCAGCTCCGAAGACTACCCCAGCACTTTCACCAAATTATAAAAAGTTTTTTCAACTAAAACCAACTGCCTGGTTCAAGGGGCGTCAGTCACTGTCACGAGCTCAGCTCTTCGTCGTCTTCTAGGTGCTCCGACTAGATACTCTCTCTCTCCCTCTTCCATACTACAATATATATATATATATATATATATATATATATATATATATATATATATATTTATATATAAATATATATATATATATATATGTATTTATATATATATAATATATATAAATATATATATATATATATATAAATATATATATATATATATATATATATATATATATATTCTTTTGCAAAAGGAACAAGAAGGTATTTTCCCCCTGTCATTTCTTCCTCTTCGTGTCCTCGTTTCTTTCCAGAAAACACCTTGAAGAGTTTTTCGCGATGAACCGTTGCGTTGTCCGTATAAAAAAACTCCTTTCAATAAAAGGGGCGGCTGTGGAACAGAACGCTTTTTCTGTCCCGAGGATGTCAAGGAGTTCACAAGTGTCACGGCACGTGGCCCTATTTCTAAGTAGTTTCTTGTTTGCAGAGCGCTATAGACGGGATAACAGCCGAAGCTGCTTCTAGAAAAAGTCTGCATTTATTCACCCTCAAGGTTCACTGACAGAGCTATACGGGAAAAGGCGATGACACGATTCGTCCCATAAATGCGCATCAGGGCAAACGGCGTGTAGAAAATTGTTTATCCACACACTAGCGCACTGATTTGTCCCGCAGACCTGGCGTTTATTGCTGGGTGCGAGAGCACTGCGCAGGGTTGTTTTGCCGCACTATTAACTCTAGCCAGACGTACTGCGTCTCTGACTGTAATGGATATTGCTTCAACGTCAAGCAATGAAACCAAAGACGCAGGGCCAGCAACACGCTCTATGTATTCCTATGCATTGACGTGCAGGAGGAGTCTTGAAGAAATTATAAGGGCTGGTTGCACTGCAGTTTCTAATCATAGTAGTCAGGCCGTCTGAGCCCCGTTCACACCCTTGCCCTAGTCCAGTGAGCAAATTTAGTCCAGTGAGCAAATTCTGTTTGAGAAGGCTGAGATCATTCTGCTCATATTTGCGCTGAGAGATATCTGTCATGTGGCAGTAACATTATTGAGGAAACTTGGCCATGTGCCATTTAGATGATCTTGTAACGGCTCATTAGCAGGCATACTCTAAAGTTTTATGAAGATGACCCGATGAATTTCGAAATACCAAACAGGACCACCGTACAGGGTGCCCCAGCTATATTTAGCGAGATTTTAAAAATATGCCGACACACGCAATTCTAAAGCGAGTAAATGTGTGTTGCTGACCATTTTCTGCATTCGGCTAGACTATTCTTTGTGTTCTGAAGTGTTGTTTATGGGATATGCTTCATTAACTAACTCCTGACGAAACGAAGATGAATAGAAAAAAATGAGAAAGTTTTATAACCGCTTTGCCAAACGTTCAATTAGATAGTTTCGAACATTATATCTGTTATTTATTGGTGTTTTTCTGCTATCTACAAATGTCCACAAAACACAAAACTACCACGTGAGAAACCCTCTTCCGCGCCGATGCGCACCGTGATTCTGGTGCTCCGCATACAAACGATAGGCTTCCCTCACACCGGTTCAAGACAGCGATAAGTAGTCAAAGTGGTTATTGCTTTTGTGGCCACTATAAAAACGTTTTTGTCACAAAGCAACCATTATCATTGTAGCCTTGTCGATACAGCACGATCGGGCAAATGGTATGGTCGTTTGTACGAGGAACGTTAGAGAGCAATAGAATCATCGTCCACACAGTACCCTAAGCGTGTTTGTCACGGAGTATTTTTCTGTATTTCTCGGGCGTTTGTAGTTAAGAGAAAAACACTAATATTCAACAGATGTAAAGTTCAAAACTTTATAGTCAACCTTTTGGCAAACCGACCTATAACTTTCTCATTCAATTTTTCAACTACATATATTCGTTTGTTCAAAAGATAGTTAAATAAACAGATCTAATAAACAATATTTCGAAACAAAAAAATAGTCTGAATAACTCCAGACGACGGCCAGCAACGTGCATTTAGTGGCATCGTGATTGCATGTGTCAACACATTTTTGAACTCTCGCTAAAGATATCTAAGGGACACTGTATATGCCTGGTTGACTGCGATACTTCATCCCAAGGATACGAGAATTAAATCTAAATTGCTTATAAATAAGCCTACTTGCGCTTTCTAAGCTTCTGAATTATACACAATAAATTCATAGTGATAACTTCTATTCATTCTAGTCAAACAACACAACTGATCGCAAATTGGATTCATTCGACGCAGTTGATTTTGCGTAGAAATATGAACCATTTTTACTCTTCCTTGCGTATTGCGGGTAACTTAGACATGTTTAACATAAAGAAGAAAGGTACCATTTATATGCTCAAGTTGCTGTCGTTCTTAACTATAGTCACGATTGTGAAGGAGGACAGGCCTTCAGCTATTCGATTGATAAAACTTTGTTACGTTCCTGGTCACAATATTGTCACACGGTGGGAACGTTGACAAAACCAGACGGGAGCTTTAAACGTGAAACTTTTTCTTTGATGAAACCTGTGCCCAGAAAAAAGAAAAGGCAAGGTAAAACAATCTTTGTTGTACACTAATAGCGGCGAAGAGGGCGTTAGTCATCGGTAGGGTCGGTACACGCTTGCGGCAAGCATGCCTCGCCATTTTACGTTTGACAATCTCAGGCAGCAGTGCGCGGCTGTTTGCTTCGCGCATGGCTGCCGTTTTAAGCCGTTCGAAAAATGGGTGCGAGACTCATTTTTGTGCTGTTCGCCGTTTGCCGAAGAGTGGCTTAGCCAATCAGCGACGGAGGAGCGACAGGG
This sequence comes from Rhipicephalus microplus, assembly GCF_043290135.1. Classification (NCBI taxonomy): domain Eukaryota; kingdom Metazoa; phylum Arthropoda; class Arachnida; order Ixodida; family Ixodidae; genus Rhipicephalus; species Rhipicephalus microplus. Next base: position 350,438,594 of record NC_134710.1, on the reverse strand, counting down.
CTGAGCCGCGTCGTCTGCTTTCGCTTCGGCGAACTCTCGGCGTCTGCCGCGCGACGTTTCAAGCTGCTGGCTTCTTGCTGCGCGATTCTGACGATATGCCGTACGTGTTCTTCTCAGACTACTCAGCAGCGAGTAGAACATTTTTGCCTGTTCGGTATTTAAAAAAAGGGCACAGCGATTCAAGTAAACGCCACCAAAGCAGGCATTTGGACAAGTGACGCTGGTTATCGAGCGTTAGCAACAACAAACAAGCATGCATTGTATGCCCTCCGAGAATCGGAAAGGCTTGTTTAGGCCTATAACATCAATTATTTGAGAATAGTTCTCAAAAAAAAAAACGGTGCCAAATAGATTCGAGTACTGTGTTGTCCAAGCTAATAGACATGAGTCTAAAGCAACTGGAATAATCAGTTTGCAGCTTATGAGCTACGGAGAGCACGGCGGTCCCTTGATAGTATTGAGGCGGTCAACAACTGCATTCGGAAGGGCAGCCATGTTTGTCGGAGAAGTTTGCCGTGCAATTAGAACAGCTCTCATGCGGGCGGTGCCGGCCACCGGTCTACGGCACTGCACCGTTACGGCAGGCTTGCCGCTTGTGTGAACCGGCCCTAAGTATATAGTACCCAAGCAAAGTTAGTATATTGTACCCAAGCAAGGTTATGATTGCAGCTGACTTCTACTCATCTCATCGGCAGGTCGCGGAATCAAATTCCGGCTGCGGAAGCTGCATTTCTGATACAGGCGGAAATGCTGTAGGCCCGCGTGCTCAGAATTGGGTGCAGGGTAAAGAAACTCAGGTGGTCCAAATTTCTGAAGCCCTCCACAACAGCGTCTCTCATAATCATATACTGGGTTTGGGACGTTAAACCCCACATATCAATAAATCAAGAAACGAGTGAATATGGGTTCATTACATCACTGCGCTTTATTCTTCATGGGGTATATGTAAATTCAGTAATAATTTCTCATACAATCACCACAAAGACAATGATTTCCTATATTCACCACTTCGTTCGCATTATGAACGTGACTCAAGACCCTTGTTTCACAATCCCAAACGTGCTTCGCACCCATGCTTTAATATGTACCAACAATGTGAGCATTAATGGCGATCACACTTTTCAGAAGGCCCGCGGCTGTTTCGGATGTCCGCAGAGTTTTCTTTTGTGTGCCCCATTTGTGGCACTTTGTGCTCGGCGGACTCCATGGATTATCCGGATTAACTGCGTTGCGGCCAAACAAGGCTAAAAGCAAATGTTTGATGTCATTAAACAATAAATTTCAATAACGTTCGAAAAAGTTCAGACGAAATAAGCAAAAAAAAACTGCTCACGATAATTCAATGGGCAGCGTTTCGTTGTGTAATGCAAGCTCGGATTATATTAGGACGTATAGTGATAAAGCAAAATTTAGTAAATAGAAGTGAACATGCGTTGCGAAAGTAAAGAAATGACATAACAGACTTTCATTGAATGCGAAGGCATCATATCAGGGAATTGGTAAGGCGGTAGCGTAGATGGGGCCCGTTTGTTGTAGGGACCACATTGGCAAGGAAAACAGGTCAGTAATAAAGAGTGAAATATGGCTACAAGAATGTTTGCGGAAAATAGGCAGATAGTAAAAGAAAGCTGCTAGAACTCAGGTTATATGCGCCGGAGCGAAGGAAGTTGGGTAGCGAACCTCTTTGGTTTGTCATGTGAATTCATCTTAATTTAAGTGGCCAAGATGAGGCTAAATATAATAACATTAGTAACAATAATACAAATAATAATAAAATAATGCCGAATTTTTAGTATTAAAAATATTTGATCTTCGTGAAGCACAGTTCCCCGCCCGTCAGAAAAAGACGCTCTTTCATCCACCCGTTAACTGTCATAAAAAATGGCCCCGTATCTACATATTTCGCTGAAAATGTCGAAAGACGATATTCTGGCGTCTGGACAGCGTAAACGAAACGTTTGTTTTATGTTCTGCGCGAGAAAGCCGGGGAATTGTATTCTAAAGGTACTGCGTTAGAGAGTATCGATTCGTGCAGCGAAGGCAAACGAGCGCATCGAAGCATGTTAGACACGAGCGCTATCTAGCAGTGATCTTCGAAAAGGAAGGAAGGCGTGCGCGCCCACGCAGAAAGTTGCGCGCCTGTCTTGGAGGCGATAAGATGTAGAACGCAAAGCGACTGGCAGGTGCCACTACCGTGTCGTCTTAGCAAAGCGTTGGAAACACATGCCTTTTTGAGCATCGCACACGCATCGCACAAACACACGCCTTTTTGAGCATTGTTAGCGCAACGTGATAAACACTACGATCCTTATAATTACCTATGAATGGCTTCTCTAGTATAAAGACACACATACAAAATATTGAAGTGTTGTTATGTTGCGTCAAATATTCGCAATAATTGCTTTTTGATTCAAATTGCACAAGTATAACCGCTAAAACTTGAGCAATATTAGTGGGCGCTGTGGATTTATGGTGCCGTTTTGAGAATTAGGGAGCTTTAGAACACCTTTCGCAAGTGCTGCGGGCGTTCCGGGCGTAGCGGGCGCCATATGAGATTTAGAATAGCGTTTGTCTTGCTGTGATCCGCAACGCACGGTCGCAGCGACACCGTAGCCTCGAAACAAGCGCTTCCGTGCCACATGTGGGCCGCCATCACCACCCGAAGCCTCGAAACCAGCGCTTGCGGGCCACATGTGGGCCATATGCGGGCCGCCATTACCGCACACAATTTCGAATTTTTCACGTGCGGTCCGCGAACGCCAACTCGCGTTACGACGCGTGCGCAGTGGCAGCGAGCGCACCGCAAGGGCTCGCAGTGCGCTATTCTAAAGCTCCCGATTGTTGGGGCCGTTAGGGGTATCGTAACAGTGGACAACCAGACAAATGTACAGACAGACAGAAAGACGAACAGACAGACCAAACTTTTTGAGTTGAGGTATACCCTATGAGAGACTAGCGTCTTTAAAGTCTTTAAAAACTGAAAAGCTCCTTTGCACTCACCTGAGATAACTCTGCGGCGAAAGCGTTTTTTTTGTCTTCTCCGCTAGTTTTATTTGACGCAACCGACCTCCCAACACTAACGCTTTATTTTTCGTTAATCTCTGCAGCTGTTCACGTGCCCAATATTACAGTCGCAGTTTTGTTCAAAGCAAGACTTTATTTTCATATCTGTTCAGGAATTGCAACGTAGGTGATGTCGCGTCGGTTACTTGTAACTTTAGCGCATCGATGACGAACGAAAAGTGGAAATTACCCGACGCGCGGTAAAAAAAATAACACTGCCACCCTGCTGGCATGCGCTGCCCAAAAAATTCCGAAAATACTCTACAATTACGGTAACTCATAAAGTTTCCTATATATACACCAAAGGGAACTCTGCCACTGGTTTAGCAGCTAGGGCGCATGGCGCTTCAACGAGTGCGGGAATAATATGTAGTACATATATTTGCCTAGTCTTCATTCTTTACGTTATTTTTGGCATCACGTGGCTTGAAGCTGCTTTGTAATGAAGCAACACTCGACAAATGTTCAGCAGTTGCGCTTCTCTACCTTATTCTTTTGCCTTACCATTTCAAATCAGGTCACGAAGTTCAAAAGGGTTCTTTCTTTCATTTGAAACAAAACTGAAACACGGCATTAAACGAAGCCATAAATGTGATTTCCCTCCCAAAATCACGAAGACTAGGCAAATATCTCTATACTACCCATTAATATCATTGTCTCTGAACTATCGCAGTGCCAGAGGCCCTTCTAGGTATCTTGAAGAAACTTTACGGGGTTATTACGCAATGGCTGGTAACACTGGCGCAAGAAGAAAAAATGGTGCAGGCTTACTACACCGTCAGTACTGATGCAAGAACGCCATGGCACTGCCCTTCTGTGTAAAGAGACACCAGCACAGTGTACGGTCCTGCAATCTGCTTGGCAGAAGCCGTCGGCATGATGTATACGCTGCAGACAAAGCTCATCTAAGAACTATTCCCAAGAAAGTGTAAGCATCGGTTAACACTCGGTGGAAACTTCCTATATACGTTGAAGAGTGGAACACGAACATTACATCGCTTGGGCATTCCTTGTGTCCGTTTTCTTTAGTTTTGCTATTATGTCTAAACAACTTTTCCACCTGTCCTCTAGTTCGCGCGGAATATTGAACCTTCGAACAAGCCAGACTGGCAGCAGAAAGTACTTTTGAAGCGGCAATCTTTACAAAGCAGTTGTATAACAGGAATGTATACCAAGTAGCCGACTCGCCCCTAAACGCATACCGTGCAGCACGCTCCTCGGTCGAACGACGCACCTGATGAAAATTTCCGGCTGTACGTTGGAGTTCTCCCCCATGATGAACGAGATTAGGGGCCTCCTAGTCACCGCTGCGAAGCAAATTACTTGGAAGTATTCGTTAACGTTGTGTGTTCGTTCGTATAACCGCACAACAGAAAGTAGGGCTCCTCACGCTATACCATCGTCACACACCGACGTTCACACCACCAACCTGTGATCTATATACACGCCGGTGAGAGAATGAGATAATATGCTAAATTTGGTGACATCTCCACTTCACCTTCGGACAGCCATGACGCCATCAGTAGAGCGCTCTACCTCAATATATTGGATATGGGCCTCAAAGCAGAGGTGGAGCGTTCAGTCTTGCTCATTCGTAAAACAGATTTTGATTTTGCCTGTCCACTGATGCCAAAAGAGAGACACAGACCTCATGAAGCTGTTATGTTGCTTTTTGTCTGTGTTCCTGTTATCTCGACCATGTATAGATCCAAAATGAAGTTGAAGTTCAGATGTCTCAAACACACAGCCTGAGAGCCCCACATGACTATCTTCGACCAATTTTTTAACACGAAAGTGTTTCATTCCGGGGTCTACAGCCACTCCAGTGACGTATTTCCATCATGAGCATGACGTTGTAAAATATATAAAAACAGTTCGCAAAGAAAAAGACAGACGAAAGTGTCCTGTCACCGGGCATCGAACCTTTGGCCTCTCGCCCTGCAGCTTGCGGCACAAAACATTAGGCCAGAGCGCGAACGCCATCCTCCTGGATAGCAGCAAGCCACATATATACACCATATACTATCGGCAGTCCTTCGAGCTCAGCAACTTCAGCATGTTTTCATCATCAAAAGTGAGTTGGTGCGAAGAAAGTGCGTTGGGAGCTCTCTAAAGGTCGTCACCCTCACTGTTGCGACGCGCGCGCGCCTCGACAGGGCGAGGTCTCTCATGCGCGCTCGCTTGTCTCGTGATTCGGACTCTTCGTACCTCATGAGCTACCACTGCAACTTGACTTTGAACTTAGAGTGGTGAAAGAGGGCATGACGGTCACTTCACTCGCTGCCACAGCTGCGTTTACGAAAGTATCGCCCTGCTCACACACGAAGGTTGGGGAATTGTGACTTCTTTTTTTTTCGCTCCTGCTGTTCTACGTTCATTCATTTCATACGTCTTTGCGACTGCCTGAGCAGTTCGCTTTAGGCGTCGAGAGTAGTGAAAGTTGTTAGTCTGCACTTGTTCCGTATTTTCTCATGTAGTGCGTGCTTCTCCTTAAGATACGAGCTGCAAGTTTCGAGCTGTTTGCCGTTATTCGCGTGACACTAGAATTTCTAGCTGTAGCATTCATTCATTTGCTCTTGTCGTGAAACAATGCACAATACACGCTGAACTCTCTCTGTAGAAATACGTTTCACTTTCATGTTATACCGATTCCTATAGACAGACAAATCAGCCATGTTTTTTTTGTTTTCTTTATAAGGATGTCCTCGCTACACAGGCTAAGCTCCCCTAAAGTTTTTTTTTTCTGCCCATGGAGACATGCACTGCGGTCAACTAGGGTTAATACCACAGCGTTGGCCAAGTGGTTAGGCCGTCCGCTTCGGGTGCGGGTGGTGGCTAGTTCAAAACCCACCACCGGAAGACCGCCAGAATAAAAACTGGGAACAAGCGAGCCCCGGCTAGACGTCCGGGGCTCCTAACGGGGCGATCGCTCGGGAGAAGCACCGCTAAAGCTGCCGTCTCTATTTTGGAGGACGCAGCCTTGAAAGGTGGTCAGAGCTCTACGTGGCTAAAACACTGTGAGTGCCGACACGAACGCGTGCAGCGCATAAATGTAGTACCCATCGATACTCACTCGACCCTTCGCATGGGGCACAGCTCGCGTACACTGAACATTCAGTGTCTGATCAACTTTCAGTCGTCGTAAACACGTGACCACTATGCAGGCCTTCACTGGCCAAACTACCAGCAGCAGCATCAAGCAGCAACGTGAAATAGAGATCTACTTTTCGGAATCGGCGCCCAGACTTTAGTGAATTGTCTGATAAATATCTTCGTGTTGATACAATCCAGTGCCATATCGTCTTCATAAACGACAAATTTAGGAGATGTAGAAAAGCTTTCAAATGGTAGCGTTTCGTGCCAATCTGTAATATTTGTGTCTCCCCTCCCCCTCTCCTCACGCTTCTGCGTGCGTCCTTGGCTTGTATTTTATGGTAGTAAGTTGTAGTAAATGCGATTCGTTAGCTCAGGTGAGCTCCAGACCCCTGGCGTAGTATAACGGTCACCTCCTTCTGGCAAAAACAAAAGTAGAGTGACACACTAGGGTTGATGTATGACGCATGGCATTGGCACACTTTCAGGCAGCAAAAGCAGCTTTGTGAGCCATAACATGAAGGGTGGCGCGCGCGTTCATAACTGATACCGTGATTCAAGTGTATACATATGGCGCACTGAAACACGTTTCCGCAGCTAAACTGTGGTAACACGTGCTTGCCAACCCTAGCTAAGTACCTTAGGGGATAATACTCTAATTTCTTTCAATGTGTATACTACTTAGTTTTTGTCAGTTTCACAAATACCCACTTACTGCTTCAACAGAAATCGAAAATGCGAAGACCATCAGTTATGATGCAGCGGTCGTCGGCAGAACTCCCGTGTTTTCTTCATGTAAACCAAACATACATGTGCGCTGCCTTTCGCAGCAGCCGTTCAAGTTTCTGGGTAGAAGCGAGTGCTCATATCACACACGTGTCCTTCTATTTACACGCACCCGTCATACGTGGTTGTTATGCACCCAGCTTGGTACGCGTGTTTATATAACACCATCGCAAGTTTAAATCGAGATGTGCCTCGCAGAACGATGACTACAAACAGTTCAGATCTCAACTCTTCAACGCTAAACAATTACTTCATGCAAGCAAAAATTTAAAAAACTAGGCCACACAAATACAGGGGGCGTGAAATTCACCGTACGTTCAGAAGTATTCCGATGGAAATGCAATTTTCAGCTGTCGTTGCCAGTCTGCGAGACCAGCAGAAACGTCGAGCGTAGGAAGCTCTCAATCAAAAGTCCATGTAACACAAACTAGCAAGTTTCAGTACTCCTTGGGTGGGGCCTTTAACGGCGTTGCGTACGTAGGAAAAACAAATTTTGCATAAAACACACACAGAGAGAATTTTTTTTTTCAAAACTCAGAGTTCTTACGTACACAATGACTTCATACAAGCGCTACGTACAGAGCACTGAAACTCGCTATCAGAGAGCTTTATTACGGTGGCCACAAAGTAGCTTGCGTATGCAAGTCCTTTCGTTCCTCTGCCTTCTTGTTGGCTACAATGGGAGTAAGAAAGAACGCAAGAACGTGCGCACGCGACAAGCCACCTAAGCTCTCTGGCACTTTGAAATAGCTGACAGGCTGGAACAGTACATAAGATAGAAAGAAAAGACAGACGTTTATCCGGCACGAGCGTTCGCAAAAGCCTATGTGACGTGATTAAGGTTCGTGCAGCCCATAATGATGTTTCGTTTAAGCCTGCACACGAATAACAGAGAGTGTTTAAGAACGAGAAGCTCTACGAGCTGAGCGCGTGAGGCACAGAGAGCAGAAAATGAAAGCTAGAAAGCGAACATGATAGAAGGTCACTGCCGCAGAACACAGATAAATCAGCACATAACTTCGTGCTATAAAATGTCAACACTGAAATTGCGTTCATATACATGAAAAAATAGGTATCCGGAAAGGAATGCAAAAAGAAATGTGGATTGGGGAGTGGGGAACAAGGGAGGGATGGTGGGAAGGAGGAGGCGTACGCATGCGAGGGCTGTCTTTCTTTTGTCCTAGAACGGTCATATTTCTTCGGCGGCCGTCTGGAGTGGGCGGGTGGGTATCGAGCTAAGCGGAATTCATGCGATTGCGAAATCCATACCCGCTTGGACATTGCCGTTGGCTGCCCGTTTAATTGAATTACGCGACGACACAAGCCCACTGTCCCGTGTGGTATGCTTTGCTGACAGGCAAAAAGTGCAGTATAGAATACACCAGAACGCCAGAGAATAATATTTGTCTTTATGGTCAATTATTCACTGTAGTTCCTCATAACAGATTTTATCGCTTGTTTTGAACTGTTTTTATCCTCTAATGATCGTCTTTTTTTCACATTCTTGTCCCATGTAAGCGTTCCATTTCCTGGGGACTCTGTTACTACGTTATTGTTGTTTTGGAATGAAAAGTGCCATATATCTTTATTATTATTTAAATAAAACTATCGCTTGAGCACCTTAGTGTAAGCCCAAACCGGAGTCCTACTACACTTATACTACAAAGCCAAGAATCATGACAGTATCTGTCGTAGACACTGACTGAGATTGTTCGAGTAATAATTAAGATACCGTGTCATTACGATATCATTACCAGGAAGTTTTATTGATTCAGTGCGGTATTCTTTTGTTTGTGTATACATATATCTATTTCTCAGCAATGATTATAGTCATCGATCCTGGTGGTGCTTAAGGTAGTTGACCGCTGCCCGAAGGTCCCACTTTTGTTACCGGCCGCGACACTCACACAATAATGAAGGCGAAATGCTACAGTGTTTTGTGTGGTGTCAGAGCACGTTAATACCCAGGGGCCATTCACTATGGCCTACCTCACAATCACATCTTGGTGTCAGCACACAAAGCTGGAGATATTTATATTAAAACTACATTTTATAACACTCTTCCACAGTAAATTCAAATGCTTTTATTCTCGCAGTTTCAGGCGATCCTAGTGACAAACGAGAGGAGCAGCTGCATTCACGCATCCACATGCACGCACACAGACACATTTGTTTATAGATCATCGTCCCGTGTGTACAGACAAACATCTTCAAATTTTCAAGCGACACATGTTAAAGTACAGGCCCGAAGGTAACATTGTTTTAGTTGTGACATTTTAGTGTTTTTGCTGCAGAGGTTTCCAGTGTGATGAAATTGGTCAAAACCACGACTCGACATGCGCTGAATGAACAGCCAGGCACGTCGTACATAATTTTAATGAAAGAATCTGCAACGTGCGGCATCTAATTAGTGTTCGCTGTCCACCTGTTTCCTTGTTAATCTTTAGCGAACCAGTGTGATTAGCAGTGGGAGTTGCCTAATTACTGTAGAACATATGCGCTATAGGAGTGTTTTACAGCAGCGTTGGTAGGGTCGAGGTTTGCTGACTGTCGTAGATAGAAGATATTTATCATCATGTACCGGACTGCACTCAGTTACTGCCCAAGATCTCGGTACAGATTAAGAAGAGATGTGAGGTGTCGCCACTACTTGGCGTTCATCGCGTGCGCACTACTTTTAAAGACTATAGTCTTTCTTGGGGACCTTCGACGCAAAATTTTGGTTTATCTCTCTGTCCGTACATTTTTCTGTTTGTCTACTCTTACCGGCATCGGGTACTTGAAATGGCCGACCCTGTTCACAGCGACCACCAATGTTGCTAAAGGTTCAGCGTTTATGCTTGTTCAATTGTCAATTAAAAAGCAATTATTGCGCATGTCTGGAGCACCATAACCACACGCATATGTTCTGAATATGCATCTCTTACTAGAAATAGCATACATATGCAATTTTAAGGACCGTAGCGCTTATTACGCTGCGCTTACCATGCAACGCTTGCACGGAACGGGAAGTGTTTTCAACACTTTGCTAAGACGAGATGGTGGTGGCACATACCCGTCGCCTCGCGTTCTACACCTTATCACCTTTTAGACGGGCGCGCATGGCCACGCGCTTCAATTTCCAAAAGAAACTGCCAGATGGCGCTCATGGCTCCCGTGTGACATAACTTGATGCGCTCGTGAGCCTCCGATGCCCGCTCGAGGCGCTCTAACGCAGCACCTCCAGAATGCAATTCACCGATTTTCTTGCGCAGAACATCAAATAAATGTTTTATTCAATCTCTCCACACGCAAGACTGTCGTATTTCGACGACATTTGCAGAATACATGCAGATACGGGGCCATTTTTTTTAATGCACCAGTGCTATGGTAGTAGAATTGGGCAACGTGCCTTCTGGCGCCCCACACGTGGCTCTTTTTGCGATGACGGCCAGCACTGCCGGAGGACACCGTACCACTGTGTCGCCACCTCTCGGCGCCCTGTGAAGTGATTTATGAGCTGCTGAGAGACAAATCTTTGGAGATTGGTACTTGTAGGTGATCGCTGATCGTAAAATGTATAAACACGATTAGAAAAACCTATATAGAAGTAAAGCAGTAATTTCTAAATCGTTATTTTTTTACAGCGCGACTGCTCACTCACCTGGCTCATGCAGGAAAGTGGTGGTCGTAGAACTCGCCAACTGAAAACTTTATTTTTTAGGGCCTTCTCGTTTGTTTCATCTCATAACTTCAATTTAATGTGATAGCTAGGCAGGGGTGCATGTAGATCAAATGAACATCGATGTTCTTTTTTATCCTTTCTACAGTTAAACCAGTAAGCTAGCAGATGATCTGGGTCCCTATTCTGCGATGAGAATTGTGTGAGCTTCACTATGAAGAGGCGGCATTACTTATCTAATATTTGCATTCATTTTAGCTGTATGTGTTTTAATCTTACAGATAATTTTCGTTTCAATCATGTTATGTAGCCATTTTACTAAAATATGCAAAGGTCAACAATACAAATTTGAATTACGCGTGCTGGGCACACCTTTTGATGGTGGCACTCTACTGGTGACCTCATCGCAAAAGCAATAACCACTGTCTCATTGGTTTGCTGTGAAAACGGCACACTGCCCTATTCTCGCACACTATACCTGTGCAGTGAGTAGTGAGATTTGCTCAATTTCTGGATCATATAAGCGTTATAAAGATTATTTACAACAGAGCTTTTATGGTAGAGATTTGACGGAGTACAAAAAAAAGAGTGAGGAAGACACAGAAGAAGAGAAAATCTATGTACCGTCACCCCGAAGGAAACCCCGATGAGATGCGAAGCACCAGCGGTGCGCACGGCGTCGACCCGGTTGAAACGGGCGTCGACGTGGGTGCTGGAAGAATGGTTTGAAGCGAAACTCTGTGTAGCGTTTACTGGAGTAAACGTTTGTTTGAAACGCAAAGACACGAGAGGAAGGACGCGTTGAAGACGCTTGCACTGGCTTCCTCCGCGTCTCGTCACTGTTACCCGCACACCGTCTCTATTCACGAACGCGATCGGCGTTCTTGACTCGGACCTTGTCGTTGTTGTTGTTCTACTGCCGACGCTTGCGCTCGCCTTCCCTGGCTCGGGCCTCGTCTGTGTTCCAGGTGTGACGTCGCCATTTGTTAACGCGATCGCCTTCGCTAACCCGCAACGCCACTGACGGCTCGAAAAGGTACGCGCACACTAGCGGTAAGCATGTCCCGGCAGCGTACCGACCGTCGGCATGATTGCGCGGCAAGCAGCGGCGTGCTGTTCCCCACTGTCAGCACCGCGGGACCACAGCCGTGCTAGACGACGGGCGCCAGCTGAGGTCCCTTGATGAAACAAGTTTACGAAGCAGCGTCACTAATTGTTCTCGAGCCGTCCTCCTCAGTAGCTTACTTACCCCCCCGTTCCTCTGAAATCGGCGTCTGTAATTCGCGCATTCTTTGCACGTGATCTTGCAAGGGGCTGGTGGTGTTATCTATTATTGCGAAAAACGTTCAAAACGAGAACGCATGCGCTTATGACTGCAGCTAAATTCTTGTCGTAACAAAAAACGAAATCGTAGCCAGGACATAAACTGAAGAGGAGGAGCGCTTCAGTTAGCGCCAAGCCAGCTAAGACTGTTTTGCGCAGCTCGTTCAATGCAATATCCGAGTTTTTCAACAATGCTGGGTTGCCGTAAAACAACAGAAAACGGTTTCACTCTCTTCAACATACCTTGTGCTAACCGACATAAAGCACGCCGTGAAGTGTAGCTACTGTTACACCTGAGAGTCCAGACCGAACGTCATTGCCTCTGCAAAGGCAATCTATGTCAAGGTCCCCGAGTGAGCCCGCGTGACGCCATCATCTCAATGATGCCACCTAACTCGACGCACCGGTGTGTCTTACGCAGCGCATGGCGAGCACTGTCAACCCACGGGTCCGATAGCGGCCCGATCATGCAAGCGGCGCCATTCAGTGTGTCTAGTCGTAGGCAATGCGTGGCAACATCACCCGTCCTTGGTTGCAACGCAGCGAAGCGGCTCTGGATTTCAGGATCATCACGCAACCCAGTGGCGGGTGCCCATTGGAGGATTCTGACGCGACCCGGCGGCAGTTCTGATTGCACGTTGATGACGTAAAGAATCACGTGGGGCCTATAAAAAGCCACGAGGCGCTTCGCCAAGCAGCCGGTGTAAGCGTCATTGAGAAGACATCTCGGCTGTTTGAGTCTCTAAGCTGTCGGCCCCAGTGCCGATTATGTAACGCCTCCATTTCTATGCTGTATATAAATGTTGCCTTAACTCACCGTTGTCTTGTCCGCTCATCTTTCAGCTCTGCGCAGAAGCAGCCGCGAGCTGGGAAACACACGCTACCAAACCCCCCAGCCGATGACCTTGGCAGCGGCAAGATTCATGACTGCGGCGCCGTGCATAACCATGGCGTCAGAGTTCCGTAACAGTGGATGGTAGCTGCGGAATAAGCCGGCGTCAGCGATATCGATTGGGGTGAGTACCTGATGTATTCTCTCAGTTCACCAGACTTCTCTACCATAGGTTATAGTAGTTCAAAGAAGGACTGTGTGAAGCATTATTGCTTGAGCTTTGATCATTTCAAGCCTAGTCAGAGTGCTTTAAAACCAAAGTAATGCGGAGGGTGTAAACACGCCAGTGTTAAAAACTCCTTGCGTGTCTGGCTAGTCGACTTATAGTGGGTGCGGCAAGCTGATTCTTAACAGGGGCAAACAGCAAGCAGCTAGTGGGAACGAAGGCGAACCTTAAAGTAAAGGAATTCATGAAAATTTGTGAGGAACATGGTCTTATTTTGAACCGTGCGAAACAAACGCAAGCGATCCATGAGATCACAAAGGATGCAGGAGTGACGGCTGAAGAATTCGTTGAGGCCTGGGTGGACATCAAAGCACGCCGCGAGGAGGCTGAAACGAGAGAAGTTTGCGAACGCAAAAAAGCTTAAAGGTGTCGCGAACGCGAAAAGCTGAAAGGCGAGAACGCCATGAGGAGGCCGCAAGACGCGAGCGCCTCAAGTTAAAACGAAAAAGTCGGCAATACTACAATGATCGCAGGCGCCTAGCACAGCTTCTGTGACAGTTCAGATAAGCGGTCATAGAATTCGGGACCAACTGCCACCGTTCGTAGTCAGCGAGGACATGGCGAAGTATCTCGTCAAGTTCGAACCCGTCTGTGAGCGAAATGCCTTGGAGCGGTCTCTTTGGGCGCAGAACCTGTTAGCTTTACTTCCCGGTAAAGTGTCCGACGTAATAATGTGCTTGTCATCGGAAACGTTTAAGAGCGATGACGAGGTTAAGGAAGTGCGTTTGAGACGTTACAAGTTGTCACCCGAGGCTTTTCGGCAAAGTATCTGGTACGCAAAATAAGGCAGTGAGTCACACGTTGACTTCGCGTTTCGTCTTAAAGCCAAGATAATTGAATGGCTTAAGGTCGAAGGTGTTTATGATTATCGTGATAACGTGGTAGAATGCATTGCACTGGAGCAATTTCAGCGCTGCATCGTGACCAATGTCAAGCTTGGGCTGTAGGAAAAACTTGGCGAAGTGCAGCTTAACCATGCAGCAGCTTTAGATGAGGAGTATGATGCTCGCCAAAAGTTTCACAGCAGAGCAGTGCGCGTTGAAAACAATGAAGGAAAACAGAGCTTTTCAAAGAAACTTGATCAACGGAAACCGACTCCACAACGTAATTTCAGGAAGAATTCGTCTCTTACAAAGGACACTGTAGGAGAAGGACAAACGGAAGCGGAGAAATCCAGTGAAGTTCTTAAACAACGCACTGATACCACATGGGCGTTTGAATCACGGAAGACGCTAATCTGCTACAACTGTAAAAATGAAGGGCACATCGCGGTAAACTGTAAACAAAAGTTTGCTTTCGCAACAATCCGAGAATCGAAAAGAACATGCGGTTGTTAGAGCCGTATCTCCAGGAAATTAGTGTGAATGGGAAAACGTGTTGAGCACTTCGAGGCTCAGCGGCAACCATGGACGTTGTCCATCTTTCGTAGGCGTCTGCGGACGACTTTACAGGAGAATGCACATGGATCAGGCAAGTCGCCGAGGAGCAGAGTACTTGCTTACCAATCGCTACGGTTGTCATTGAAGGCCCGATCGGTAAGCTTCGCACCAAAGCGGCTGTGTCAGCCGCGCTTCCCGATCGTTTTCTTTATCTTTTTTTCTAATAACTGTGAGCAGCTTCTCAAAGAGCAGGGTAAAATATTCTTCTCTAACTTAGCGTACATGGCCCTCACGCGATCGCAAGCGCGGAAGCTTTCAACTTTCGCAGGAACTTGATCTCGTTCAGTGTTGTGAAACACTACCTGCTAAAGAGGCTGATATGCGTTACCACGGTGGCGAGGTGATGATGCCTCGGACAGAAAATTCTCCAGAGGAGTCACTCTAGCCGCCCGTCGTGGAAGCCATCTCTGTCGGCCGATGAGACGACATGATGCCATTGAATGAGAGCGAGAGGGGTGCTACGCTCTCGCCTGTAGAGGAAAGTTGGAGTGAGCTGTCGAGGATAGATCGAGAAACGCTCATTTGAGAGCAGCGTGAGAACCTCTCAATTAAAGCGCTAATAGAAAGCTCAAAGTTGGGAACAAAGAAAAGGATTGGTTCTTTTTTTTTCTGAAAAGATAGGGCTCCTGTATCGGAGCTACACTGGTGTGTAAAGTCGCAAGTATGAGTAGTGGTTGGTGCCACAAACGTATCGTCACCAACTATTGTAACTGGCACATGAAAACGTGTGGGTAAGACACCTTGGCATAAAGAAGACCAAGGCTAGAATTTCCCTCTAGTTTTATTGGCCAAATTGCTGGAAGGATATCAAAAACTTTGTACGCTCATGCGACACTTCTCAGTGTGGGGATATATCTATGGACAAGTGAAAGGCATCCATGAAGCTTGTGCTAATTACCACAGAACCTTTTAGGCGCCTAGTTATTCATATCGTCGGGCCATTTTCAGAGTCAAGGCAAGGTTGTCGGTACATCCTGATGGCCCTCTGGGTAGCCAAATAATTTCCAAAAGTGATACCACTTAAAGAGCTCAATTTTCCTCATGTCGTGGATGCACTGCTATCTCTACTTGCACCCGGCGGATTTCCTTTTGAAATCTGATGCGACAACATTATTGTCTTCACCAGCTACCTTACTTCTACCTTTTTGGATAAATGCGGAATAAAAGTAGTGCACAGCTCAAATCATCAACCGAATTCGAACCCGGTAGAGCGTATGCATTCTGTTCTGAAACTGATGCTGAGAGGTCTTTGCTACGAACACAAATGCTACTGGGAACCGTGTATTCCTCCCGCTATGTTTGCTTTGAGATCAGCTCCTAAGGGAGCACTGGTTTTAGCCCTGCAGAGCAAGTGTATGGCAGGAGTTTGAGAACACCATTGCGAATGCTGCGTGAGTCCTGGGAAGGATTCGATGAGGACTCTAATGTAGTTGCGTATATTTTAGACCTTTTTCAGACGCTTGGAAAAACGAAAGATCTTGTGGAATGCCACATGAAGGCTTCACAAGTGTTGTCGAAGGAGTACTATGTAAAACGGGCGAAGAAACGCACCTTTGAAGTGGGCGGTTAGGTAATGCTTCTGCGGCCGTCCAAAAGAAGCAAGCTTGAGGTTTATTGGGAAGGGCCAGGGAAAGTAATATCGAAGCTTTCTGATACCACTAATTAAGTGAAATTAAGAAGGTCGATTAACAAAATTTACCACATCAACTTGATGAAGCGATACGTTCAACGTCAACTGATCGTAAATCTGCTTTTGAATGCTTTAAAGGAAGAGGGAGCAGAAATTTTGACTTCTAGTGATGTAATCCAAAGGGGATCCTTCGTAATCTTGGAGCAGTTGACCCTGGAGCCTAGGTTAAGTGAAGTCCGAAAGGAGAACTTGAGGAGGTTTGTTTCCGAGTTTAAAGGCGTGTTTTCAGACTGTTCCAGAAACATGGCGGTGATTGAACACGATATCAAGCTAGCTAGTCAGGAACCAATTCGTAGCAAGCCGTATCCATGTTCCCCTGTGCAAAAAGCAGATCATGAAGGAGGAGATCAATAAAATGCTGGAGTCAGGAGTCATAGTGCCGGGCGAGACTGACTATACATCCCCTCTAATATTGGTTAAAGAGCCGGGCAAAGATCCTAGGCCATGCATCGATTATCGGCGTCCTAACGCCATTACGCGAGACTAAACTTACTCGATACCAAATCTAGCGGAGTGGGCAGAAACAGTGTCACCGTCTAGTTTTATTTCCACGTTAGACCTCGTGCAAGGGTATCGGCAAGGCCTCCTTACGGAGCGTGCTAGCCGCTATGCCGCGTTCATTTCTTCATTCAAATCGTATCGTGCACTTAACCGGAGCTTCGGATTGAAAAATGCACCGTTTTGTTTTTCACGCTCAATGGACAGCGTTCTTAATGGCCTCTTTGAGTTCGCTCTGCCGTATCTGGACGATG
The DNA here is from genome assembly GCF_043290135.1 of Rhipicephalus microplus. Lineage (NCBI taxonomy): Eukaryota > Metazoa > Arthropoda > Arachnida > Ixodida > Ixodidae > Rhipicephalus > Rhipicephalus microplus. Next base: position 350,421,669 of record NC_134710.1, on the reverse strand, counting down.
TCGCCATCTTCTCAGACAGCTGGGAAGAAGATGTCGAAAATTTACGAGTCGTACTGAACAAGTTGAAAGAAGCTGGTCTTAACATGAATACTGCTAAATGTCACCGAGGGTGTGGCGAGGTGTTTTACCTGGAACACGTTGTGGGACGTGGCCCGCGTAGACATTCAAAAATTAATGTAGCCACCATCGTGATCTATCCACGACCAACCACAAAATCTGAGATTGGGGCATTTCGAGGCCTTCATGAATACTATCAACATTACGTGCAAAACTCCTCTAGCAATGCCAGCCCTCTACCTGAGGCACTTCGAAAGTTCGAGCTGATTAAAGTGGTATAGGACTCAGAAAAAGAGAATGCGTTTTGCAAGCTAAAACCGGCCCTAAGCGAAAAGCCCGTTCAAATGGCACCCGATTTCTCTAAGGGATTTGTCATTCAATGCAACGCAAGTGATTGCGGCATGGGAGTTATATTATGCCAGGAAGACAGTGCTGGTAACGAAAGGCCAGTTTTGTATTTAAATTGAAAACTCAGCTGTAGGGAAGAGGCATACAGTACCTCTCGAAAGGAATGCACTTGCCTTGTGTGGGCCATTCAAAAGCTAACCTGTGAAGTCTCCGGTTAGAGGTTTGTGGTCGAAATAAACCACTGTCCTCTCACCTGGTTAAATAACATGTCACCCTAAAGTTGCCGGTTATTGAGGGAGAGAGTGATGCTTCAACAGCACAACTTAGATGTTCTGTACAAGAAAAGAACGCTAAACGCTAATGAAGACGTATTAAGCCGTGCATTTCAATAATATTTTAATATTATAGTTTATTTTCTCTTCTCCATCTTTAGGTCTTTCGTTGCTGAGTCCGGGCAAAATTTTGTCCTCATTTTGGCCTTAGCTGAGCGCTCTCGTTCAGAGTGATCTCAAGGGGCAACTTTATGTTGTATTACATTTCATCAAGTTGTTGTACGTGTAAAAATTTGAGTTCTAATTTTAAGAGTCTTGTGTCCCACATGTGCCTTTTGATGTAGAAGGAACGAAATTCTGATAGACACGTAGCTAGGTACATCTTGTACTATACCTTGTCTGGTGTTCTGTCGGGTAACAAGGGCACTTGCTTTTGTCATGTGTTGCCTGTTGTCGAACTGCTCTTGACCAGTAGCAGAGCCATCTACAAGTACTCAGACCCAAAAATCGTCAGAAGAGACGAGCGAAGCTTGTCGACAAGTTTTGGCGACAAGCTAGTGGAGCTGGCATCCGTCCTCAAGAATAGGATGTGTTCACAAAACCGAGCCTGAAGCCACATCCTCCCCGTGGCCCTGGACGCGAACCTAGAGGCACCTGGCGAACGAGTGCACCCGACATCTGAGCCAAGTGGAAGCAGCTCGTCTTTTCGGAGCATTGTCTGGCAACAGAGGGCTGTTACGCCTGAGTTCTGACCAAGCGTCATTGCCTCTGCAAAGGCAATCTGTGTCAAGGCCGGCGAGCGAGCCCACCTGACGCCATCATCTCAATGAAGTCACCTAACCTGACGCGCCGGTGTGTCTTATGCAACGCATGGCGAGTTCCATCAACCCACGGGCCCGATAGCAGCCGGATGATGCAAGTGGCGCCATCAAGTCTGATGAGTCTTGTGCAATGCGTGGCAATATTACTCGGTCGTGAGTGGAACCGAGCGCAGTAGCACCGGATTTGAGGATCATGACGAAGCCTAGCGGCGGGTCCCCATTGAAGCATTCTGACGAGACCCGGCTGCAGTTCTGATTAGACGTTGATGACGTAAACAATCACCTGGGGCCTATAAAGAACCACGCGAAACTTCGCGAAGCAGCCGTATGCGTCATAGAAAAGACATCTCGGCACTTCGAGTTCCTAAGCTGTGGGCCTTGTTGCCGAATATGTAACGCCTCTATTCCTGTGTTATATAAAAATCTTGCATTAACTCACCATCGTCTTGTCCGCTCGTCTATCAGCTCTGCGCGGAAGCAGTCGTCAGCTGAGAAACACACGCTACCAAACGGCCCAGCCGGGGAGCATCCCAGCGGCGAGTTTCGTAGCAGTGGCGCCTTCGGGACCATGTTGGCGTAGCGCCTCGTAACACTATAGAGCATTGCACGCGAACACTGTCGTGCAACTCTGTCGACGTACATTTACGCGGATTGGCGATGCGAGTTTGAGGGTTTTTATTAAAAGGCCGGGAGCACATCTAATCTATGTCTAGTGCATGTCAGTTCTTACAAATAGTTGTGCATATGGAAGTGTACAGAGCAGCTGAAGCATGTAATTACCGCACCTTCAGGAACATTTCGCGCTGGGCCAGGTGACCAGAAAGCGGCATAAAGGAGGCGAAACGTGCTGCTTCGGGGCACCTCACCAGTAGAACTCTCACTTTTCAGCAAGATCCGCGCACCGCACCGAATCACCAGATATCACACTTGTCAAACTAGGCACACTTAAAAAAAACCGTCATCACAGTGCTGGTAGTTAAGCGTTCGTACCACTCTGGCCGTGCTTTTTCCTTGCATGTGCACAAGCCAGCTGTATTCACTCGTCGCAAAGTCGCGCCCTGTGGCCACTTATAGGATCCAGCAAAAAGCGCGTTCAGCTGTGTCACAGGACGAAAAAAACACATTCAGAGAACTACACTAGTTGTAACTGGATAAACTACGGTGTACGACGCGAGACGCCATGGCTAGTGGTGTAAAACACAAAACTGCAAAACGTTGCTAGTTGAGTAACGCACTTCCAGCTTGTTCTTGTTTTGTACCGTTAATGTTCATAAAGACAACCGCTTCTTCTACGGCTCAATTTGTTCAATTTTGTTTGATTCACATCTATTCACCGTAGCACCTGAACCGAAAAGTTCACTTTTTGATGACAGTTCTAAACCTTCTAGGGGGCGCTCTAGGATCCTAGGCGAAGAGAAAAGGGAAGGGTGTGGCTAGCTTGAAAACTTGTTTCATCTAGGGATTTAGGCGCGAGCGAGTGTTTTGCTCCTACCCGTGGCTTCTCGCCGAGGGATGGAGAGAGTTGGCGCGGGTGAGGAGATGATGCCAGCGCGAAGAGTGGGCTAGAGCGTTGCGAGGGGTGGAGAGAGTGAAGCGAGTCAGATGACACGCGGCGAGCGGTGACAGGCTAGATAGAGAGAGACGTCACGCGCACGCTCTGCGATGGAAAGCGTGGCCTACTTGGTACCGCCCCGGTGAGAAGCGACAGCGTTACGTCAAATAGTCAAAGACCTGCTTCTAATATAAAACACAAAAAGACAGCAAGAACAGCAAACATAGCCATGCATAGTTTAGCCAACGACTGTTTAATTTATTTCAATGGTTTACGCGGTTGCTTGCGCGAGTTGGTGCGACATGATTTACATAAAAAACAGCACCAATAACGAGGGACAAGAAATGAAGGAGACAAACAGTGGCACTGCCCGTGCAAACATACGCTTCTCTACGGGAGCCGTTGGTCCGCCTTAATTGACGGAGTGGTCAAGATGCGGCGCTATAGACGTCCGATTCTGGATGGATGGATGGATCTGGCTGTACTCTTGAGATCGAGCGGCGGCTAACGCCACCTAGCCGTACTACTTAGTGAACTAAAAATTAGATTTATCTTTTTTTCCTTTAAATGGTGAGGTTGAAGATTTGTACTTTGCAGTGAAGAGTTTAATTTTCACTCGTGCCTTTAATTTAGCCACCAATCAAATAACCTCCTTCTTGTTAAGTCTACACGCTTAAAGTCTGTTTTGCCCTCCCGGTCCCTAAACCCCAGTGCTTTAAAAAACTCTGCGCCATCATCCTGAACTATAGGGTGAAGCCCTCTACAAAACATTCTCAAGTGTAAGGCAGTTTCTTCTTCCTCTCCAAATGCACTGCATACTGTGTCTACCCCTTCATATTTGGCCCGATGTGTCTTGGTTCGCAATACTCCCGTCCTGGCCTCAAACAGTAGAGAACTACCCCGAGTATTATCATAGATCCTTTCCTTGGCAACTTCCTGCTTAAACGTTCGACAGATCTCTAGTGCGGACTTTTTAATCATGCCAATTCTCTTCATGTTAGTCTCTGTTTCCTTCACTTTCTTCTTAACCGATAGTTCTTTTTGGTTTGGCCACCTGCTGTTTTCTAAGTATTTACCAGTCAATTTCTTGGTTCGCTTCCTCTATATTGTATCGACATTTTTCATGTACAAGTGGCTGAAAACCTTCCTAGCCCAACGCTCTTCCCCCATTTTTCTCAATCGCTTCTGAAATTTTATCTTGCTGCTAGCTTCCCTGCCCTCAAATGATGTCCATCCCTTATCACCTTGTACTCCCTGATTTCATGTATTCCCGTGAGCTCCTAAAGCAAGCCTACTTATTCCACGTTGCTTAATTTCTAATCTTGCTTGAACTTCTGATCTCATGCACAAGACCGCATTGCCGAACGTCCGCCCAGGAACCATGACCCCTTTCCATATTCCTCTCACAATATCATACCTATTGTAATTACACAGTGCCCTATTTTTCATCACTGCTGCATTCCTGTTACCTTTAGTCGTCACATATATTTCGTGTTCCCTTAGGTACTCGGTCTCCCGCAGGGGCGCCTGCGCACGTAGGCGTTTGGTGTGTAGCGACACCACGGACCCGAGCTAACGGTAGAGTTTCTACTCCCTCCCACGCCTAGCCGTGCTTGGCTTTGCCGTGTGTGGGGAAAAGGGGATCCTGGCGGTTGAGCCGACGCTGGGTGATTGGACCGTTAAGGCCCCCCCCCCCCGGCAGAGGCAACACACCTCTTTGGCCCCGGCTTCACGTAGATGGCACCCCTGGGCTGACCCACCCAGCGGAAATCGGCAGTCGCCTTTTCCTATCTCTCTCTCCCTACATCTTCGTCTTTATCTCTCACTATTTATCTGTCCTATCTTCTACTCTATTCTGTCTACTTCCAAACTTCCTGGCGGCTAGGGTTAACCCTGTGCAAATAGCCTACCTTGGTCTAGATGCATTGGGTTATAGTAGCGTTGTACGGCTGGCGTCTGCAGCTTTTAGCATCCGCAAACTTGTAGCGTCCCCTCGTTGGGCTCCGTGGTGGGTGGCCGCCAACGCTTCTGAAGAAAATTAAACTGGCATGCATAGAGCATTTTCCTCATTAAGTGATTGTACCGCCTTAAAGCGTGTACGCACGGAAGACTTAGGCTTTTTCAACCGATCAAGTGAAAGCTTCCCCTATTTTCATGTTATACATAGTGAGATAAGCAGCAAGCAAGCCAGAACTGTATCCCTCTTTGTAGTAGCCAGATGTCTCACAGAAAATCTTGGAGCCGGGTACTAAGTTACCAAAATGGCCAGCAGAGACCTCCTCTTTGAAGTTCGAGAAAAAGAACAGTTTGAAAAGCTACAGACTCTTTCAACTTTTGGTGACACTCCTATCACTGTAACGCCAAACAGATCTATGAACACAACCCGTGGAGTAGTATCTGATGCTGATTTGCTCAGCTTGACTGAAAAGAACTTCTGGAGGGGTGGAAGAGTCAGAATGTGACCAATGTACAAAGGATCATCATTAGAAGAGACAACAAGGTAACACCAACAAAACACCTAATACTCACTTTCGCTTCCAGTAATCTGCCAGAAAGTATTCAAACAGGGTACACGAAGACGTCGATCAGACCATACATACCTAACCCGCGTCATTGTTTTAAATGCCAGAAGTATGGCCACGGCTCACAAAGCTGTCGTGGTCACCAAACTTGTGCACAATGTGGAGTGTCAGGCCACAATTCTGACAATTGCGAAGAACCATCACACTGTGTGAACTGTGGCGGAAATCATGCCGCATACTCACGGTCTTGCTCATTTTAGAAAAAAGAAAAAAAATCATCACATCGAAAATTAAAGAAAATATCACATTCAAGGAAGCAAGACGAAGAGTGTCGCCATTTTATGGCGCTACATACGCTGATGCGGCGCGTCAGGGGGCAACGCCGCACCAGCTCTCGCCACTCCTTCGGCCAGTGCAGAGCGAGCCGTCGGCTGTGGCGCCTGCCCCCAAGGCGGCAGTAGTTCAGTCTACTCCGCCTCCTAGCGAATTGAGGCCAGAGACTCCAGGGTCCTCTGGTCTCAAGGCCTCTCCTCACCAGGCCAGGCCTAAAATCCGAACTACCAGCTCGCATGTGCGGGCACCCAGTGCCTCTGAGGAAGCAATGGACACAACGGTACCCTTGGTACCAAAACTTCGGCGCGGCTCTTTGGAGCACGCCAAGAAAAATAAAAAAACCAATAACGGGGCCGGACGACCGTCCTGCCACTTGAATTAACGAGCTCACTCCAACACAGGATACTCTTTGTACACACAGCAACATCTCTCTTGTTTAAATATGCAGACAGAAATATTACAGTGGAACATCCAAGGCCTTCTTTGAAACCTCGATGACTTACAAGAACTCCTCCATGAACACAATCCAAGAGTGCTGTGTGTACAAGAGACACACCTAAAACGAACAAACACACACTTTTTACGTAACTACGTAATCTTCCGAAAGGATAGAGATGATGCCATGCCACCATCCGGTGGTGTAGCGGTTATAGTTAGTCAAGGAATAGCATGCACACAATTACCCCTTCAAACTTCCCTCGAGGCGGTGGCTGTCCGAGCAGTTATTCTAAACAAACTTGTCACTGTCTGCTCTTTGTACATACCTCCGCACCACCGTCTTGAAAAACTTCAATTCCAGTCTTTAATAGACGAACTACCTGAACCTTATCTGGTCCTTGGGGACCTGAACGCACATAATGGTCTGTGGGGTGACTCTCGCTGTGATGCACGAGGTCGTCTTATTGAACAATTCCTCATTTCATCAGGTGCTTGCCTGTTTAATAGGAAAGAGGCAACATATTATAACCTTGCCAACAAAACTTACTCTTCCATATACCTCAATATTGCATCTGCTTCACTTGTACCATTACTTCACTGGAAAGTCATAAATAATCCATATGGAAGTGACCATTTTGCTTTACGTTTGAGTACACCAATATTATATGGATGTCCTCCACATGTTCCCAAATGGCTAGTAAACAAAGCCGACTGGGAACAATTTTAAAAGATCACTCACTTAAGTTGGACTGACTTATGCGGATTAGGCATAGATGAAGCTGTGCAGTACTTCACGGCTTTTCTTACTGACGCAGCAGCCAAGTGCATTCCACAAACATCTGGACTGCCCGGCAAACGACACGTCCCGTGGTGGAACACTGAGTGTCAGAATGCGCCAAAGGAACAGAACAAGGCATGGAGGCTGCTGCGGAACTCGCCGAGAGCGGAAAACATTGAGAGCTTCATGAAAATAGAATCTCGAGGCAGCAGAGCGCGTCGGCAGGCCAGAAGAGAGAGCTGGCACAAGTTTTTATCAGGGATAAATTTATATACACAAGAGGCTAAAGTCTGGAACATGGTTCGTGCGGTAGTAGGAAGACAAGTACACTCACTCCCACGCGTAAACACACAGGGTGACAGCCTGGAAGATCAGGCGAACTTCCTCAGTGCACACTACGAGCAAGTGTCTAGCTCCTCACACTATACTTAAGCTTTCCAAAGATATAAAGCAAAGATAGAAAGGCAGAAACTAGAATACAAATGTACAAATCACGAGGCATACAACCAACCTTTCAACTTAGCTGAGCTACAAACATCACTAAACTCTTGCAGTAATTCTGCCCCCGGCTATGACCGTGTGACGTATGAAATGTTGAAAAACCTGCCGCTCAAAACGCGAAAAACTTTACTCTCTCAATGCAATGATATCTGGGTTTCTGGCACCATCCCTGCTTCCGGGAAAGAGGCTATTGTTATCCCTATTTTTAAACAGGGCAAGGACCCTTCCTCAGTTTCAAGTTATAGGCCCATTGCACTAACCAGCTGCCTTTGTAAACTTTTTTAAAAAATGATAAACCACCGACTTTTACATTTCTTTGAAACACACAATCTGCTTGACCAGTTCCAGTGTGGGTATCGAGAGGGTAGATCCACCACCGACCATCTGGTGTGTATTGAGGCACAGATCCAGGACGCTTTCGTCCACAAACAATACTTCCTCTCAGTTTTTCTCAATATCAAGAAGGCTTACGACAGAACATGGCGTTTTGGCATATTAAGAGACTTGTCTCACCAGGGTGTGCGCGGTAGAGTGCTTTCCATAATCGAGAGTTACTTGTCCAATCGGAAATCACGTGTCCGTGTGGGCAGTATTCTCTCCCAAACATTTGTGCAAGAAACGGGAATACCGCAAGGTGGTGTACTTAGTTGTACACTTTTTATTATCAAAATTAATTCTTTGCACCTGTCGATCCCCTAAAACGTGTTTTATTCCACATATGTCAATGACGTCCAGCTTGGCTTTAAGTCATGCAACCTACAATGTGTGAGCGGCAGGTTCAGTTAGGTTTAAACAAGGTCTCCAAATGGGCAGAGAGAAACGGATTCCGGCTGAACGCAGAAAAAAGCACCTGTGTCTTTTTCTCCCGAAAGAGAGGCGTGCACTCAGAACCTGACATTGAACTCAACGGTCAACGTCTGTCTGTCAATGCGGAGCATAAATTCTTAGGATTAATCTTGGACAACAAGTTGACCTTCGTTACGCACATCAAGTATCTAAAAACAAAATGTTTAAAAGCGATGAATGTTTTAAAAGTGTTGTCACATACTAGGTGGGGTAGTGACAGGCAATGTCTCATGAATCTATATAGAAGCCTCATTCGCACCCGCTTAGATTATGGGGCCGTTGTTTATCAGTCTGCGACTCAAAGTGCTTTGAAGATGCTTGACCCCGTGCACCATTTGGGCATCCGCCTTTCTACGGGTGCTTTTCGCACCAGCCCCGTAGAAAGCCTTTACGCTGAGTCAAAAGAATGGTCGCTTCATCTACAAAGAACTTACTTGTCCTTTGTATATTTTCTTAAGGTGAAAGCAGACAAGAAGCACCCTTCCTACTCCACTATTAATGATTTGTCGAGCTTCAGTATGTTTAAAAACAGGCCTTCGATGAGGCAACCCTTCTCAGTTCGCCTGAAGGGTCTAGCTGAGGACACTGGAGTGTCACTTGAACACAGTTTAATGGCTCCTGTAGCATACCCGCCACTGTGGCAGTGGCAGACTATAGATTACGATGTGTCTTTCCTAGAAGTTACTAAACATGCGCCTATTGCCCATATCCGAACATACTTCCTGGAACTTCAACACAAATACTCACGTCCTGAGTTCTTTACAGATGCCTCTAAGTCCAACTTCTCTGTGTCCTACGCTGCTGTTTGACCTTCCTCTTCGGATGCTGGCCCTCTACATCCAGGCACAAGTATATTCACAGCGGAAGCTTACGCGATACTTGTGGCAGCTAAACACATCAAACGAATACAAATACAAAAAGCAGTAATTTATACAAACTCCCTCAGTGTGGTAACGGCTCTGCACAGTCTTAAAAAACAAAAAAACCCTGTCCTCGTCTCACTTTACTCCATTTTTTGCACACTCTACACACTTAACCAACATGTTGTAGTGTGCTGGGTGCCAGGGCACCGTGAGATCCAAGGCAACGTGAGGGCGAATCAGCTCGCTGCATCCGTCCACAAAAGCATTGCCCCTACACCCATATCAATCCCGGTCTTTATCTTAAGCCGTCTCTCAAACGAAACCTCAGGGACTACTGGCAGAGCAATTGGGATAAACACACACAAAAGAAACTACACGTTATCAAGCCACACCTTGGCCATGGGCCACCAGTACCAAATTACGTCAAACAGAGGTAACACTAACAAGACTCAGGATAGGACGCACATACACGACACACACACATCTTTTGTCCGGTGGTGATCCACCATTGTGTGATAAATGTGGTGAGGCATTAACAGTTCTTCACGTTTTAATCCAATTTAAACAGTTAGACACTCTAAGAAGACAACACTTTCCATTACCCTACCGACAACATATACCTTTGCACCCTGCAATGTTCATTGGTAGGGAACCACTTTTTAGACATAAATCATTGTTAGTGTTTTTAAACGAAATTCATAATTTTCATATCATATACCCGGGAGTTCCGTAGCACAACATCTCCAGAGAGGTTTTTGCTGCGGTGGCTACACAGGAAAGCACTTGCCTCACGGCCCTTGGACGCAAGGGTATGAACGAGTGAGATACTTGTGCTAATGCCATACATGTCCACCATCGTTTTTCATTATCACCAACTTTTGTCACCTATTCACACCACGCACACCTTTCATGGCATAGTCATGATTTTATTACTTGTATGATTTTACCCGCCTTACTGCGAGGAATTTTATGGCCCTTATACAGCCGCTAATCACAATCATTGTCCACATTCCTTGTCCCATTAACTGGCGCTCTTTGGCCATGAAATGGCCCTTGCACCACAAAACACCACATATCATCATTAGGTACTCGGTCCCATTGCTTATCCATACGCCCAGATATTTGTATTTATCTGTTATCTCTCTAGCGTGACCTCCTGTATTCTAAGCTCACTACCTTCGTTAATATTGTAAATCTTGACTGCTGATTTTTCCTTACTGAATCTAAAATCTAACCTATCTCCCTCATTACCGCAGGTGTCCACCAATCTCTGCAAATCTTCCTTGTTGTCGGCCATTAGCACTATATCATCTGCGTACAATAATGCTGGTAGGGTCTGATCAATGAGTTTTCCTTGTTTGACTGAAGCAAGATTGAAGCCCAGTTCACTTCCCTTTAATTTTGCCTCTAATCCTTGTAGGTACATCATGAATAATAAGGGTGACAGGGGACACCCCTGCCTAAGCCCCAGTTTTTCGTCTGCAGACATGAATACCTGTTTTTCCCACTTTATAACTACCTTGTTACCTTTATAGATATTCTTTAAAAGATTAGTGACTGCATGTTCCACGCCTAGTGTGTCGAGTATTCCCCACAATTCCTCTTGAACCACGCTATCGTACGTTCCCTGGATATCCAAAAAATGCTAGCCATAAGGGCCCGTGTTTCTTTTCTGCTATTTTGATGCACTGCGTCGAATGCACTGCGTCAAGTTGCACCTCTTGTCCAGCAACAGGTGGAGCTTTGCGGACATGCAGCGCCACCTGTCGACGAAGTTTTGAATAGTGCAAAGCCCGACCCTCTTGCACAGTTTGCTGCACAACTGGGTGCAACTACAGCGCACGAAACAACTATTGAGCGAAATGTTGGATGTATTTGCGTATTAAACACTAAAAAAAGCGCTACGACTTTCTTTCCGCAAGTTGGACGCGTCACCGAGCCGCCGTGACATGCTTGCCGGTTCACTCGCCTGAACGACGGTGAAAACAAGAGCAGACACAACAGCTCTGCGCTCTGCAAAAAAGATCCCAGTCTACGCTACTGTTGCACTGCGAATTGCCACTTATGTAAATGACTTCAGTTCTACTGATTTTCGCAGCTTTTGCAAAGCAAAATGGCAAGAGCGCTAAATACACGTCGCTGCGAACGTATCGGGTAAGCGATATTACGTACTCGCGATCTCCACAGCCATTCGCTTGAGTAAGTGTGATAATGTAGGTCTTCTGATGTTGTTTTGAGTAGAATTGACGAAGAACCGTGGTAAATTTGATTATGAAGCGTAACATACCCTCGGACCATGGTGCGCAACGCGCAACAGTAGAGAGTTGACGCCCACGATAAACATCGCTCACGCCGCGACCACCGATAATCTGAAGTAGTCGCCACCAAACAGCATTACGGATGTAGGGCTATCAAGGCTGTAAGTCCCAGCTTTAACAGAAAATATCAGCACGTGCATCATACAGGTTAATGGCAAAACAATCGCGAGCATAATTGTTTTTTTATTTGGTTTTTGTGATTACCAGAGGTATCTCGGAGGCATCGGTTCTGCCTTTCGTTGAACACTCAGAAAGGGGGCACGCATGTATCCCTATTTGAAGTATATATACGAACAGAAGACAACCGTCAAGAGAAAATTCTAGTATGCGTAATAAAACAGTTCAACGGACATAAATGGAGCGATTCAGGGAAAATGCAACTGCAAAGCGAAAATCACCAGGGTCATTTGTGCCGAATAAAACGAGCTACGTACTACTAATCGCATAGATGGTTCGTATGCACTTAATTGCTTACCCATCATGTGTGTGCCCAAGTTCAACACATTTAGCCATTACAGAACGTGCGTCGGAGTGCTTGCCTTGAACTCGATGTCATGCGATGTACGCTTGCGTTTAAATTGCCAGTTGCAGCATGCCCAAAATAATAAAAAATCTTGTGCCCTGAGCCCGTATTTCGCTTTTATGAGCTTGTTACTTTTATGAAGCGAGGTTAGATTGAAATAAGAAGCTTGTCAGGTCCTTGACTTTCGAAAAACCGCGCCGCAACACCAACAAAAGAAGAGGGCCAATGCACGTTGATCTGCGGACGGCTCTCTGCGCATTACCCAGTTATGGCCGGCGCGGCGATAGGGGCAATGGTGGCGGCGTTTTTAGCAGTGCCGCCTGGGCACATTCTGACGTCCATATGAGGGGTCGCGCAGCTCGCGCCACACGAGCTTCTGAGCGATTTCCCCTGGAGATGCGATAGACGTTTGTCCCTCTGTCCCTGAATTGTTGCATCGGGATTGTTCTTTGTGGCTTGAAGCAATGCCGCTCTACGTCACAACGCTCCTTAAGTCAGCACATGTAATTTAGTCGCAGTGACGGTTAGCGATTGGTTGCCCACACAGCACCTCAAACGGCAACACGTTATCACGAAACAACGTATCACTCACATAGCCAGGGTGACCGCGCACATTGTGATCACGAGGAAGGCAAGGCGGCGCCCCACGGATCTGTACACAAGTGTACAAAACGTTCTTTATATTATTCCCGTCGCGACGCACTGCATGAAGGGCCCTCTTCCCTTTGACCGATAAGCACATGCGACGGATAGGCGATGGGCTAGAGCAGAAAAGGGCTAGAGGAGAAGATGGTGAATGGATGCATCGGGTGTATCTGGCTGGCATTGATGAAACAGAGGAGGCGGTGCTATAAAATATCAAGTTGAGAGAAAGAGACAGGTGAGATCGTAGAAGCCCAGCGAAGTCAAGATGACCTCAGTGCTGACCATCTCTGCTGTGAGCCTGTGACCCAGGCTTGCGCGACTTAGTGCAAGCGGTGCGAATTTTCGTTGTTGATTTAGCATGCGACATAACTGAAATTGAATAAGAAGGAAAAATTAATACCATCAGTCACCAGTGGACCTTAGCATATACATGGTTGCTTTTCAAGCGGCATTAAAACATCACCTTTTCTTTACAAAGTATTCAGACGTCCTTGAACCAAAATATGTTACTCATGCCTCGAACATGCCCAAAGTGCCCATTAAAACGACTCACCCGCAGGCACATACACATGGGACTACTTTGTGACGTAAGCAACGAATCGGCAAAAGGGGCTTTCTACGTGCACAGGGCTACGGGCGTCCATGTCATGCGCGGTGTAGTGGGAGGGGAAAAGCGGATATTGTGTATGAGAGTTGAAAGCCGTAAACTGGATGCTTTTTTATGCGCCTCGTTGAATTGATCAACGCTATTTCTGCCGTGCAACAATAAAACGCGTTTGCCTAACAAGTATTCCAACACCGAAAAAAATTCTTTATTTGCGTAGAATATAAGGCAATCGATAAAACAAGACAGTTACCGGAAGCAGAGCTCCTTGTATTCGTCACAATTGGTTGTATGAAACAGCACGAGACAAACACGGAAGTGTGGGGAGTATCGTGCGAGCGCCTGGCAATAAAAAAAAGCATTTTACTCTACACCTATCAAAAAAAAGTATCAACGTAACTCCTCCATTGCTTGCATCAATCGTAAGTAAATGTAATCACATGCGACTGGCCGCTGCCGGCTATAGCTCAGCGTGCGCATCCGTGCGTGCAAGACCCTCGTGGTTGAGGATCAACTTGAACACTGAAGGAGAAACGTTGCTTCTTTCGTCCTTGTCGGAAGAGGGCAAGACGGGTGAGATGCCCGAAAGGGAGAAAGTCGCTGCGCCGAAGGGAAAACGGAATTCGTTTCTCCATTCTCACTCCCCTTTTTTTTTAAAGTGAGGAGCGTGCATGGCCTAGTTGTGAGGCTGGCCACGCCAGAGCCTGATACTGTCGTTAGGTTTCGCCCCGCAATGCAAAAACCGGCTGTTCGCGTGCTCAACACAGACGTGGCAGCAGCTGTACAAGCGATGGTGACTGCTAACAGAAGAACTGCTTCACCTTGGGGCTGTTTCCGCTTTGAGAGCGTTAACTCGGGCGGGTATTCGCACTGAAAACAGGCACGTGTCAGCCAACTTCCTGGGTAGTATATACATACATAGTAGACAAGTAGTATATAGTAGTACAGGTAGACAGGTAGTAGATAGGTAGTAGATAGCAAGCAGGCGATAAACGGAGAGGCAGATGAGATTTCAACCAAGAAGGACGCGTGCTTTTGCGCTCCCATCCATACCCCGATCTTCGCTCCACGCTCTTCACGCGCAGCCCTTTTAAGGGCTACATATGGTGCCTCAGCGGGGCACCCAAAACAAAAAAAAAAACAACGCAGCAGAATGCCGCCGTGACAGTCTCGGCATCATCTTCACTGCCAACACAGCAGCAGCAAGGCCAATTCAAGCCAGCATGCTCCAAAAAAACCCAGCCACAGAAAGTCAGCAGCCATCACACTGCTGCCGTCTCCCCAGCTTCGAGCAAAGTGAAGGCGCACACCGAAGCTTGCTCGTCTCCTGCCACGGCCGTGGCTATCAGCGAGGGACGCCCCCCTGGCAGCAACACCTACTCTTCATCTCCTTCAACTACTGCGGCCGCCGACCAAACGGCGGCCGCCTCCAGTGAGCGCGGCATGCTCCCAAGCACGCCTCCGTGTTCTGACGACCCCCACGTTGTTGGCGACCTTCCTCCGATTGAATGTGCGGCAACCATCATCTTTCGGCCTGTCGGGAAGAAGTCTAACTTCCTGGCTGCTTCGAGGGATGCAATCGCCGCTTTCCTTTCGGGGTTCCCAGCCACCCGGCGAGTGCGGGTGAATTTCCGGCGCAACCTTGTTGCTGTCGACACCTACCCCACCGCCGATCTGACTGCCCTACTACAGGTTGGAACGATCTGTGCGACCAAGGTTTGAGCCAAACAACTCGACCTGAACACCTGTGTTGTTATGGTTTTTGGAGTGGACCCAACGATCCCTTTCGAGGACCTCACCGACAACATTGCTTCACCTGCCCCCTCGTGTCCGGAGTACGCAGAGGCAAGTGCCTCACCCTCACCTTCGTTGGGACTACGACCCGCCAGATATACTTCTCTATAAGCAAAGGCGCCCAGTTCGACCCCGTCAGCCCCGGCACCTGATGTGTTACCGTTGCGGCCCCTTCAGGCACGCAACCGCCACCTGCTATCGGGACGAACGCTGTCTGCGCTGCAGCATCAAGCATGCACAAGGATCGTGTGCAGCACACCCTCGTTGCATAAACTGCAGCGGGAAACACGCTGCAACCGAGCCCCACTGTCCCGCCTGGCAACTCCATAGCAAGGCCGCGGACATCATGGCCTCAATTGACGTCACCGTGACTCGCCACCAAGCCGTGCAGCACGCTAAGACCCCTGGCAGCAGCGCCTCCGTCGTCAAGGGTCGCTTCTTCTGGTATGCGCTGGCCGGTACCGGCGACACGACTTCGGAGGCCACCGCTTGTCCAGCAACGAGTGCGCCCATCGTCCCCACCACAACTACGACTGCCCCGCTTTCGTGCACAGCTCAGTCATGCCCTACTGTCATCGAAAAGCGCTCGACGGTAAAGCAGACACCCCGCGCTTTTTCGCAACCACCGGTTCCTGTCACCGTCACCAGAAGCACGACGACGGACCCCGCTACCGCGACCTCGCAGCAACCTGAAATCCAATAAAGGAACGAGCTCCTAACTACACTTGCTATATGACTTCGGGTGGCACTCGGGGCCCTACCAGCCGGCTGCCACAAGCGCAATCTCGTTTCTGCGCCCCTCCTCACCTTTGAGGCTCGTGCCCAACGGTTTGGCATCAACCTGAAGGACTGGTTATCGTTAACTGTGCTCTCGGCCGTTATAAATCGTGCACATCACTGTACGGCTGGCCTTCTTGGTGGTAGTCCAAGTCGCCCTCTTACTGCTACATCACGCTGCGCACCACGCCTTCTTCCTGCTCGGAGTTCCACGTGTCTTTGTTTACGTGGGCTGCTCCGAGCTGCCTGACGGCTTTTTCTCTTTTTTTTCTTCCTTTCCTTCCTATTCTTCGTGGGCTCGTTCTGCCCTTGCAGCAGACACTCTCTCCCCTTCATTATCGTTTCGGGAGCGCCCTATCTTCTCTCAACTTGTCCAGTGGTTCCTTTTTTTCTCTCTTCTCCTTTTTTTCTTTCTTCCCCATGACGGGCGCGTCTCCTCACCCCCGGCTTCTCGGCGGGAATTTCTGTATATCGCACCCGCCACGTTTGTTTCTTGCGCGCGTGCGCGATACGAGGTATCGAATGCTTTTCCCCACCCTTCTCTTACCTCTTCTCTTCTGTCTCTTTAATTCCCATTTCTCCTTCTTGCACATAACTGTGGAGGTGTCCTCGATTGAGAGAAGCAGTAACGGGACTGCGCTTTTTTCTTTCTTTTTCCTCCTTTCAAAGCCACTTGCAGGTGATAAACGGAAGTGGGGAGAGTATGGGAAAAGGAGAAGAGGATAAATTATGGCAGAGCCTTGTGTAGTATTGTTTACCGGGGGGGGTGAAAGGAGGTTGTGAGGGGTAGGAAAAATCGTGTTAAGGTGACGAGGAGAAAAAACTGGGAGATCCCGTGTACATTTGAAAACGATGACATGCGAAATGCGAATGAGGAAGGTTGATATGTTCCTTTAAAATAGGCTGAACGTTAAAAGGCTTACATAAATTGTGCTGTACATAAATTCTACGTCGTGATTATCATATTTGGACGTGTAATTTATCTTCATCGGCTAGTCACGTCGCATAATACCAAATATAGTATACGTGGAGCTAGCCAAACAGCCGCGAGCCAGCTATGAGCGTCACATGTAGTCATGTCCTACATGACACGTAGATTAAGATTATTACGTTTGGATGCGTCATTTACCTTCATCATTCATTTACGTCATGTAATATCAAACTTGGTATATGTGGAGCGAGCTAAACGACTGTGAGAGCGCTCAGTTCGTAGCATGTAGTCATGTTTTACGTGACATGCATATCATGATTATCATGTTCGGACACGTCATTTACCTTTTTCGTGTGTTAGCGTCATGTGATATGAAACTTGATATATATTGTCGCGACGTCAAGAGAGAGGTCGTACTCGAAGACGCTGTGAAAACAGCAGCGAGTCGGTCTTTTTGTTAACCGCGCGAGAGAGAGTTCCTCGTCTTTCTCGTTGTTGCGTTCTGCATAAAAGCGTGCAGATGCGCGTATGCGCTGTCGCCTTCGTCTTTTTCGCGGGACGCACGTGACATTTGCCTCTCTCCAAAAATGGCATCGTCCCGATGCGCAGCCAAGGCACTCTACATATAAAAACGCACATATGCACCGGCACGCACAGGACAAACGAGAGTTAGCTGGACAAGTAGGGTTTCATCCGGATGACATACACGATTTCGGGTGAGCAGTTTCGGCGACTGGAACTGCAATCGCCGACGGGAATAACTTCGTAGTTGATGTCGTTCAATCGTCGGCTGACTCGATAGGGGCCAAAGTATCGTCGTAATAGCTTTTTTGAAAGTCCGCGTCGACGTAATGGGATCCAGACCCATACCTTGTCGCCTGGTTTGTAGGTTACCAATTTATGTCGTAGGTCGTACCGTTTCGCATCTTTGTGTTGCTGCGGACAAATACGCACGCGGGCTAGCTGTCGGGCTTCGTCGGCGCGCTGACCAAATTCTTCGGCGTCAGCGTGAGTGTCGTGACACTCGTGCGGCAGCATAGCGTCCAACGTTGTAGTGACTTCGCGCCCGTGTATGACGCCGTGTAAACGGCGTCATTCCGGTAGTTTCCTGCCGGGCAGTATTATAGGCGAAGGTCACATAAGGCAAGATTTCGTCCCAGTTCTTGTGTTCTGTGTCGACATACATGCAGAGCATGTCTGCAAGGGTCTTATTAAGCCGCTCTGTTAGTCCGTTCGTTTGTGGGTGGTACGCCGTTGTTCTCCGGTGAGCTGTACCACTGAGCCTGAGAACCGACTCCAAAAGTTCTGCCACCAACGTAGTTCCTCTATCCTTGATGAGAACTGTTGGAGCACCGTGCCGAAGGACGACGTTTTCTATGAAGAAATGAGCCGCTTCTGCTGCTGTGGCCCTCGGCATGGCTTTAGTTTCTGCGTAGCGAGACAAGTAATCAGTGGCGACAATGATCCATCTGTTCCCTGTGGTAGAAGTTGAGAATGGGCCCAGGAAATCCATTCCAATTTGGGCGAATGGCTTTGCTGGTACTTGAACGGAATGTAATAAGCCTGCTGGCCTGCCGGGTGGTGCTTTGCGTCTTTGACAGTCGGCACATGTTTGGACGTGATGTTTCACAGCAGCAGGTACGGTAGGCCAGTAGTAACTGTTTTGCAGACGGGACAATGTTCGAGTGTAACCGAGATGACCAGAGGTGACTTCATCATGGCAGGCTTCCAGAATTTCTTTTCGCAGTGATGCAGGGACGACGAGCAAGTATGGGCTGCCGGTGGGAGAAAAGTTTTTCTTGTATAGGACTTCGTTCCTTGAACAAAAAGATTGATTGATTTGATTGATATGTGGGGTTTAACGTCCCAAAACCACTATATGATTATGAGAGACGCCGTAGTGGAGGGCTCCGGAAATTTTGACCACCTGGGGTTCTTTAACGTGCACCCAAATCTGAGCACACGGGCCTACAACATTTCCACCTCCATCGGGAATGCAGCCGTTAAACGAAAAGATGGCACTCCTCTCGCAAAAATTTGCGGCAGTCTTCCCGTCGTCCTTCTAAGAAATCGATAAGCGAAAGCAGGTCAGGGTCACTGCGCTGCTCTTGTGAGATAGTGGCCGCGTTGATGACTCCCAAGAATGCGGCGTGCATAGACTCGTCATTAATAGTGGCAGGCTCGACGGGTGACCGCGAGAGACAGTCTGCGTCGGTGTGCTTCTTCCCTGATTTATAAATAATGGTCATATCAAACTCCTGAAGCCGAAGGCTCTAGCGTGCTAAACGGCCGGATGGGTCTTTGAAGTTAGTGAGCCAGCAAAGCGAGTGGTGATCACTGACGACCTTGAATGAACGGCCGTACAGATACGGTTGAAATTTGAGAACCGCCCAAACCACGGCGAGGCACTGTTTCTCGGTAGTCGAGTAGTTCTCTTCCGTGCGAGAGAGAGCTCTGCTGGCATAGGCTATCACTTTCTCGGAGTTATCTTGCCATTGTATCAGTACGGCGCCCAGGCCTACATTGCTTGCGTCGGTGTGAAGTGCTGTTGGCGCTTCCTGGTCAAAGTGCGCAAGAACCGGAGGTGTTTGGAGGCGTTGGCGTAATTCGTTGAACGCTGTTTGTTCCTTTTCGCTCCAAAAAAAGGGGACATCCTCTCGTGTGAGCCGCGTCAGAGGCGCCGCAATAGACGAAACGTTGGCGATGAATCGTCGGTATTAAGCGCAGAGGCCTAAGAAGCGTCTCACTGCTCTTTTGTCATGCGGTGCGGGAAACTTTGCGACAGCGTCAATTTTGCCGGGTCAGGTCGAACACCTTCATGGCTGACCACGTGGCCTAAGAAGCAAAGTTCGTTGAAACCGAAATGGCACTTCTCTGGCTTTAAAGTCAGGCCAGCCGAACGTATAGCTTGTAGAACTGCGAATAATCAACTTAGGTGTTCCTCGAATGTAGCTGAGAAGACGACAACGTCGTCTAGATAAACCAAGCATGTCTGCCACTTAAGTCCTGATAGCACAGTGTCCACTAAACGCTGAAAAGTGGCTGGCGCTGAGCATAACCCGAATGGAAGCACTTTAAATTCATAAAGACCGTCGGGCGTCCCGAAAGCAGTTTTCTCACGGTCTCTCTCGTCGACCTCTATTTGCCAATAGCCACTTCGCCGGTCCATCGATGAGAAATAGCGTGCATGCCGCAGCCGATCAAGAGAGTCATCTATACGTGGCAGTGGGTAGACGTCTTTCTTCGTTACTCGGTTTAACTTGCGGTAATCTAGACAGAAACGCAAGCTGCCGTCTTTCTTTTTAACCAATACCACGGGGGATGCCCAGGGACTCTTGGAAGGCTGTATTGCGTCATCTTGGAGCATCTTCTGAACTTGCTTTTGGATCTCCTCACGTTCTTTCGGAGCCACACGGTATGGGTTTTGACGGATTGGTCTCGTATTTTCTTCAATGATGATTCGGTGCCGGGTCAGTGGTGTTTGCTTGACTTTCGACGTGCACGAAAAACAATTTCTGAACTGGTGTATCAGCTCTAGTAGGCGTTGTTTTTCCGAGGCTGACACGGTTGAGCAAATGTTGACAGACAAAGGTGTCGAGGCTGTGATGGTCACCTCGTCCGGTTGCAAAGCGAAGCGATCTCTGGCTTGGTCTACGTCGTCGTAGTAGGCAATCGCCGTGCCCTTCTGGATTTGACAACGCTCGTTGCTGAAGTTGGTGATGAGGACTTCTGCCCGCCCATCAATTAGTGCCAGAATGCCTCTCGCTATTGAAACACCTTGCGTAAGCAATAGCGTGTCTATTGGCTCCGCTATCACCTCATTGCGTCACGGCCGTTCCCACAACACCGACACAAGGCAGCAAGATCTCGGCAGGAGCATTACATCATCGGCTACACGTAAACGTTGCAGTTGTTCTTCAGTGGTGGCGTCGACGTAAGGATGGGCGGAAAAGGTGACGATACGTTCTGGGATGTTGATGACAGTACCGTACTCCCGCTGAAAATCCATACCCAAAATCAACTCTTTACAACAGTCCAGTAAAATGACAAAAGTGGCGACGAAGTTCGAATCATCGATTACGAGCCGAGCGGTGCATTTACCGGTTGGCGTCATTAGCTGCCCACCAGCACTCCTTATGCTCGGCCCACTCCACGGCATCTTAACCTTCTTAAGGCGGTCGGCGAGCTCTTGTCGCATAATAGAGAAGTCAGCACCAGTGTCAACCAGTGCTGTTACGTGGTGTCCGTCTATAATAACGCTGAGGTCGGCACGTACAAAATCATTGGCATTAGTACTCGTGGTTGTCGTCGTCTTCGTCATCACCGTCGTCACGTCGTCTTTTGAAGAGGCAAGGGGGTCTTTTTGGCGTCTCGGCAATTGGCAACCTTGCCCCCGGAGGTCGCGGCAGTTAGTTTTCCTGGCAAGGGCTTGGGGAGCAGTTTCTGATGCCGTGCGCGTATCGCGATTCGGGGAATTCTGACCTTGTGCAGGTGAGGGAGACCGCCAGCGACAACTTGATGAAGCCGCTTGGTTGGTCGGTAGGTGATCAGCACCATGGGCACTAGGGTCTTCAGAATAAAAGGAAGCGGGCCGAGAAAAGTTTCCAAACCAGGTTTCTCGATGACGGCAGTAGCGCGAGATGTGGCCTGGTTCGCCGCAGTGGAAACAAAGGGGTCGACGGTCGGCAGTGCGCCACAAGTTGGTCCGACGTACTGGTGGTCGCCGCACAGGTTCACGCTGCCACCACGGCAAGGTAACGGGCCGTGGCTGAAAGGGTGCTTCTTCTGGGGCAGGCGGATGACGGCGGACGGCATCGGCATAGGTCAGCGGACGTGGTTTGGGTGGTGGCGCTGGTGATGGAAAGGCTTGCCGTAGTTCCTGGCGCACAATTTCTGCAACAGAAGCAACTGGGGGATCGGTAGACGGAAGGCCGAGGGCCCACAGCTCTTCCAGAAGGATTTGTCAAATCATTTGCCGAAAAGAGTTTTCGGAAACGGCAGCGTTTTGAGCGGCGGCACTAACAGGCGATTGGTCGGGCAGGCGGTCAAAGTGGCGGCATTGTTGCTGGAGCGCCCGCTCCATGAAAGTCGCCTCTTTGATGAATTCATCCACTGTTGTTGGCGGATTTTGTACAAGGCCGGCGAAAAGCGGCTCCTTAACTCCCCGCATCAGATGACGAACTTTCCTTGCCTCGGGCATGTCAGGGTCAGCGCGGCAAAATAGACGGGCCATATCCTTAGCGAACATGGCCACGCTTTCGTTCGGCTTTTGCATGCGGGCTTCAATCATCTGTTGTGCGAGATCCCGTCGGTCCACACTCAGGAACGTCTCGAGAAGCTTTTGGCGGAAATTGTCACAGGTTTGGAAAGTAGGCTCCCTGTTCTCGTACCATGTGCGAGCGCTATTTTCCATTGCGAAGTAGGCACGGCCAAGTTCTTTTTGCATGCTCCAACGATTCACCACAGCGGTCCGCTCGAACTGGTCGAGCCAGTCCTCGACATCTTCATACGGTTCTCCACGGAAGACTTCGGGAACACGAGGAGTCTGAAAAGTTACCTGGTAAGGGTGAGTCGTCTGGGCCGGAGGAAGATTCGCAGACGTTGAAGGGGCCGCCATGTTGGTAACAGGAGATGCCGTCAAGAGTTCTGAACTTAGGCGTAATAGGCGCCGGCTGAATCTGTGTACTGCAGTCGCAACAAGATGTTGATGCTCTGGACTGGGTGTAAGGTTCCGAACAACGCTTTCTTGCATCAGGTTGAAGGCCCCAGCACCTCCACCAGTGTCGCGACGTCAAGAGAGAGGTCGTACTCGAAGACGCTGAGAAAACAGCAGCGGGTCGGTCTTTTTGTTACTCGCGCGAGAGATAGTTCCTCATCTTTCTCGTTGTTGCGTTCTGCATAAAAGCGTGCAGATGCGCGTATGAGCTGTCGCCTTCGTCTTTTTCGCGGGACGCACGTGACAGTATGAAGCTAGGTAAAGGGCCGTGAGCGCGCTATGAGCATAGCATATAGTCATGGTTGACATTTCACGCACGTAATGATTATCATGTTTCGACGTGTCATATACCTTCGTCGTTAATTCATGTCACGCAGTGCCAATTCGCAATACGTGAAGCTAGCGAAACAGCCACGAGCGCGTCATGACCGTGGTATATTGTCATGCTTTTACATAAAATGCATGTCTTGATTATCAAATTTCCACATGTTATATTTACATCATTGACTGGGTCGGCCCGAGGGCCTGGCTGGGCCGGGTAAGGCATTGTTGGATCGGCCCCGGCTGTGCTTAGGCCCATGAGCTTCGAGCTCGGTGTCCAGCCAGGGCCTGAGACAGGCCCGTATTAGGCCCGGGTATCATATTGCCACGTTCCATTCCTCAAGTTTTGTTATTGCCCCAATACACTACACAATTCTCAGCGCAAACCGCGCCTGCACTTTTCGAGAAGCTTCAAGCTTATCGAAATGATTTACTACAGTAGATCATTTCGATAAGATGACGCCCACTCCGCGAACTGTACAGATTATTCTGGAACCTACATCACCGCTAGTGATAACGCTAGAACATTCGATGGCAAGAGTATAAATGCCGACACACTTCGCCGCTTGTCAGTAGTTGATCGACGGCCGACGCTATATTTACTGCTATCTGTGCAAGACTGCTACTGTAATCAGACTTTCCGTTTACCGGGCACAGGTTTGCCCAAATAAACAGTTGAATACCAACATAAAGTCCCCTGTCTTCGGCCTCGTCACGACCCCGTGACATCTGGTGGAGGTGCTGCTTCGTTCATGTACCGGACACCCCCGTCAAGCCGTGAACCCAGCCCACGTCGCGGGGAAGACACCGACGCCAACCAGGAGCAGAGAACAAGCCGCCGACAGCAAGGTCTACCACCAGAGTACGAACCCCTACAAGACAAGGCGCGGAAGACCAAGACCATGACCTCGAATACAGCGAAAATGATAACCGCAGCGTCCAAGCCAGCGATCGTCATGCATCAACCCAGAGAACCACCAAATTTATGCGTTCGAAGACCCAGAGACCTGGCTAGAAACATACAACCATGTGGCCGCCCTCAACCACTGGGACAATGAAGAAAAGCTCCGTCGTGTGTACTTCTACCTGGAAGACACCGCAAAAACCTGGCTCGAAAATCCGGAGTGCGCGATTCAAACGTGTAAGGTCTTCGGTGGCGCATTCCTGCAAACGTTCGCGAGTGTTCCTCGCAAAGAGAGGGCCGCTGCTTTACTTGAGACCCGGGTTCAGCTTTCAAATGAAAATGTTGCCGTTTTCACAGAAGAAATGACCTGCCTATTCCGTCACACTGACCCAGACATGCCTGAGGAGAAGAAAGTTCGTTTTCTCATGCGAGGGGTCAAACAGGAGCTCTTCGCGGGACTGATGAGAAATCCACCGAATACCGTCCAAGAACTTGTAGCCGAAGCGACCACTATCGAGAAGACCCTGAAAATTTTGCAAAAAGAGCTGCGCAGGCTGTTTCCCTCGGTGCAGCCTCAAATGGATTTGATCACCGATATTGTGCGAGAAGTTCGGCAATCGCTTCGGATTACCCAACTACCGCTTCCCGAGCCGGAAGCTATGAGCTACGCCGCTGCAGTGCTCCACAATGATCTTCCCCGTCCACACCAAAACGCCACCCCACCACACTTCCGTCGCCAGACGCCACCGCCGCCACCACCCCTACCGACGTCCTACCGTCGGCCAGCGGGCCAGCGCAGTGCGCCGAGGAAAATCAACCTATGGCGTGAACCTGACAACCACCTGCTCTGCTACCAGTGCGGTGAGGCCGGGCACACATACCGCCGTTGCCAGCACCGACAGATGGGACTGCGTGGCTTCGCCGTCAATGCACCACGTCCGCAGCCATGGGAACGGCCACGTAACATCACCGACTACCTGACAGGAACTCAGTGGACACCACGAAGTCCTTCCCGTTCGCCGTCACCCATACCGCCGCATGTCGCCGCACCACCGGCAGTACTCTGGCCCAACGTGGGGCCGGTCTCCTAGCCCGCATACGGGAAACTAAGGGCAGCAACCGATGGAGGTGCTGTTGCTGTGCGACGAACTACCAAAGACTCTCCAACGACGACGACGCCGCGATGGAGCTTTCCGAACACCACGCCAACCAGGCAAAGTCTTCACGACAAAACCTTACTCACTGAAGAACACCTAACGACGCAACCTAGAAACAGCGGAACTAGCCGACAAAGCGATGACCCGCCGTCATGGCCTAACTGCAATGCGAGACGGCTAACTAGCGACCTCGAAGTTCTTATCGACGGCCGCAGTGCGACCGCTCTAGTCAATACTGGAGCCGACTTTTCCGTCACCAGTGGGTCCTTCGCCGCGAAGTTAAAGAAAGTTAGAACAGGTTGGTGAGGCCCTGAAATCTGCACAGCCGGAGGTCATCTCGTAACGCCTGTAGGAATCTGCACAGTGAGAGTCACCACTAACGGCCTTATTTATCCTACAGACTTCGTAGTCCTACAGCGTTGCTCGAGAGATGTCATCCTTGGCATAGACTTCTTATGCCTCAATGGTGCTGTCATCAACCTAAAAACAAAAGTCGATAACGTTATCCACAGAAAAATCACTACCGTCGCGCACGCCGTCAGAAAACCATGCCTTCAATGTCCTGGAAGAACAATTGACCATTCCGCCTCACTCCAGCGTCATTATTTTAGTCGGTGCTCCTAAATCACCTGACTTGGAAAGCGTCGTTGAAGGCAGTCGGCATCTGTTGGTCACCCCAAATATTTGCGTCGCAAGAGGAATTGGAGAGCTGCGGGGAGGCATAGCAACGGTTATGCTCACGAATTTCAGCAATGAGTACAAACATGCGAACAAAGGAACGACGGTCGCATATATCAAAGAAATTGTGGAAGCTACCAGTGCTTTCGCCTTCGCCGATTCTGCGGAACCTGCTCAGAGGAACCTAGCCAACCCACAGCTTTCGACGTCAATCTCAGACTTCCGAACCATATGCAAGAACAGCTCAAGGCCCTGCTCCTACAATACAAAAATTGCTCTTCGCCGCCATCGAAAATTCGGCAGACCCTAATCACGAAATATCGCATCATAACCTAAGAAAATGCCAGACCACTCCGTCAGAATCCGTACAGGGTTTCGACGTGAGAACGCGAGGCCATGAAAAGACAAGTTAATGAAATGCTGTGGGATGACGTCATCCATGGGCGTCCCCCGTTGTGTTAGTAAAGAAAAAGGATGGGACACTATGTTTCTGCGTCGATTATCGCCGCCTGAACAGAATCACATGAAAGGACGTGTATCCTCTCTCACGAATAGACGACGCACTTGATCGGCTCCATAACGCCAAGTATTTTTCGTCAATGGACCTCAAGGCTGAATATTGACAAATCGAAGTCGACGAAAGAGACCAAGAGAAGACGGCGTTTATAACACCGGACGGCCTCTTCGAGTTTAAGGCGATGCCCTTCGGTCTTCGCTCAGCGCCTTCAACTTTTCTTGGCGTTATGGATACAGTACTGGCAAGATTTCAGTGGCAGACTTGCCTTGTGTACTTGGGCAACGTCGTCGTGTTTTCCTCAAGTTTCTACGAGCATCTTTGGTGCCTTGAAGCTGTATTTCAAGCCATCAAGACGTCCGGACTCGTGGTGTTAGTGAAGAAAAAGAATGGGACCCTACGTTTCTTTGTCAATTATCGCCGCCTGAACAAAATCACAAGAAAGGACGTGTATCCTCTCCAACGAATACATGACACACTTGATCAACTTCATAATGCCAAGTATTTTTTGTCAATGAACCTCAAGACTGGCTATTGGCAAATCGAAGATGACAAAATAGACCGATAGAAGACGGCGTATATAACACCGGACAGCCTCTTCGAGTTTAAGGTGATGCCCTTCGGTATTTGCTCAGCACCTGCAACTTTTCTTCGCGTTATGGATACAGTACTGGCAAGATTGAAGTGGCAGACTTGCCTTGCGTACCCGGACAACGCCGTCGTATTTTCCTCGAGTTTCTACGAGCATCTTTGGCGCCTTGAAGCTGTACTTCAGGCCATCAAGACGGCCTGACTCGCAATGAAGCCAGAAAAGTGCAGATTTGCGTACGAGGAGCTCTTTTTCCTCGGGTACGTGATCAGCACGTCTGGAGTTCATCCCAATTCATGGAAAACAGCCGCCATTGCCTACTTCCCGCCGCCCACTGACAAGAAGGCGGTGCGCCGATTTCTGCGCCTCTGCGCCTATTATAGGCAGTTCGTGAAAAACTTCGCCCGCATCGCCAATCCATTCACTAACCTTACCAAGGCTGACGTAGAGTTTAAGTGGGAAATGCCGCAGGAACACGCTTTCCAGGAGCTTAAACATTGCCTCAAGACGCCTATGTTACTTGCCCGTTTCGACGAATTCACCGAGACAGATATACACACTGACGCAAGCAGCGTAAGTCTCGGTGCCCCTCTTGTGCAAAGGGCTGGCGGACTTGAAAGGGTTATTAGTTACGCCAGCCTATCGCTATCCGAAGCAGAAGTCAATTATTCCACAACACAAAAGGGGTACCTCATCATCATCTGGGCTACGTCGAAATTTTGCCTCACCTCTATGGCAGGCCCTTCAAAATTGTGAGCGACCACCACGCCTTGCGTTGGCTAGCTACCTTGAAGGACCTTTCAGGTCGCCTCGCACGATGAAGCCTGAGACTTCAAGAATATGACATTACCGTCGTTTACAAGTCCGGCAAGAAGCACTTCGACGCTGACTGTCTCTCTCGTGCGCCTGTCGACCAGCCACCACCCGACGACCCGGATATCGACTATTTCTCGGGAACGATAACTACCGACGACTTCGCTGAACGACAGTAGGCTGACCAGGAACTTAAGACCCTAATAGAATACCTCAAAGGCAGGACTACCGAAGTTCCGAAGGTATTCAATCGCGCACTTGCGTCGTTTTTCCTGCGAAAAGGTCTTCTCCAAAAGAAAAACTTTTCACCGCTTCGAGTCAAGTACCTCCTTGTGGTGCCTTCATCTCTGTGACCAGAACTCCTGCAGGGTCTGCACGACCATCTGACGGCAGGGCACCTCGGTGTTTCTCGCACGCTCGCGAGGATACAAGAAAGGTACTATTGGCCACGTCTTACAACCGACGTCACTCGTTATTTGAGGACATGCCGAGACTGTCAATGACGCAAGACACCGCCGACAAGGCCAGCGAGACTTCTTCAGCCAATTGAACCACCTCTCCGACCTTTCCAGCAGATTGGTGTTGGCCTCCTGGGGCCGTTCCCGACGTCGGATTTCGGAAACAAATGGATCGTGGTAGCTACCGACTACCTCACCCGCTACGCCAAGACAAAAGCCCTGCCCAAAGGCAGTGCATTTGATGTAGCCAAGTTCTTCGTCGAAAATATCGTCCTATGTCACGGCGCCCCGGAGGTCCTCATCACCAACAGAGGAATGGCATTTACAGCTGATTTAACTCAAGCGATATTTGCATAAAGCCAGACAAACCACCGCCGGAAGACAGCGTACCACCCACAGACCAATGGCCTCACCAAGCGGCTAAACAAGACGATCGCCGACAAGCTGGCAAAGTACGTCGATGTCGAACACGAGACGTGGGACGCCATTCTTCCGTATGTGACGTTCGCATACAACACGGCGGTGCAGGAGACGACGCAGATATCTCCATACAAACTGGTCTACGGAAGGAGCCCGGCAATGACGCTCGCTGCCATGTTACCCAACGTCACCGACGAAGAAAACCTTGACGTGAGTACCTTCAACGGGCCGAAGAAGCCCGACAACTCGCGCGTCTCTTCGACGACGCTTCGTGGAATACCAGCTCGGTGAACGTGTTTGGGTGTGGACGCCGATACGCCGACGTGGACTCGGTGAAAAGCTTCTGCGATGGTACTTCGGACCGTACAGGGTGGTTCGACGTCTCGGCCCACTTGATTACGAGGTTGTCCCCGACGGCATCACGAACTCTCAACGACGCCGATCGCAACCTGAAGTCGTCCATGTTGCGCGCCTCAAGCCGTTTCATGCGCGTTACCAAACTGAAACAGTGTTTTTTGTATTATTGCTGTATCGTAATTTATTCATTGTACTTTCTTGCATTATTGTTGTACCTTCATCTTTAATAAAGCATCGGAACGATGCCTTATTCAGAGGAGGCAATGCCACGTTCCATTCCTCAAGTTTTGTTATCACCCCAATACACTACACAATTCTCAGCGCAAACCACGCCTGCAGTTTTCGAGAAGCTTCAAGACTGTAGTAGATCATTTCGATAAGATCACGCCCATTCCGCGAAGTGTACAGATTATTCTGAAACCTTGGTCACCGCCCGCGATAACCCTAGAACATTGGATGGCAAGAGTATAAATGCTGACGCACTTCGCCGCTTGTCAATAGTTGATCGACGGCCGACGCTCCGCTCACTGCTATCTGTGCAAGACTGCTACTGTAATCAGAATTTTCGTTTACCGGGCACAGGTTCACCCGAATAAATATTGAATCCCAACATAAAGTTTCCTGTCTTCGGCCACGTCATGACCCCATGACAATATAATAGGTGTTTGAAGAAATTACAGAAAGGAAGCATCCGCATGCTACCTGTGGCGATTCCTTATCTTTGGCAGAAGGCGTCTTCAGGGTTGCACAACTATTATTTACGGCAGCAATAAATATAAAAACAGTTAACTTTTGTTCTATATAAAACTGTTAACTTATCATCGAAGATAGTTTCGAATTGAATGGCAGATGGGCTGTTTGGTGCGCCAGTTATGGTTTCGCCAGTTTAATCATCCAGACTTCATCGCTCCGCTGTGATTTACAGTTTTCGCTTTCCGAGAATTCCAAAATGGCTATAAACTATTTCGCCCATTTGACTCGACCGGCTATTTTTAGTGGTTAAAAACCTAATTGTTTTAGTTTCTGTATTTACTGACCTAATTAATACAGATAGAAGTTGTCGTCAATTCTTTCATCTGTGGAGACATAAGTGAATCTTTCAAAAATAATCAGCACAAATAAATGCTTCGCATTTTAAGTAGGAGGTGAAAGAGTATACTACAGTTTAACTTTGCACAATATAACATAGCTAAAAGCAGGAAGAAGTTGGGGTGAGCAGAAGTCATGTGAGGCTCAAAATAATTGATTGATTGATTGATTTGTCGGGTTTAACGTTCCAAAACCACTACTTGATTAAGAGAGAAGCCGTAGTGGAGGGCTCCAGAAATTTGGACCACCCGGGGTTCTTTAACGTGCTCCCAAATCTGAGCACACGGACCTACAACATTTCCGCCTTCATCAGAAGTGCAGCCGCCGCAGCCGGGATTTGATCCCGTGACCTGCGGTTCAGCAGCCGAGTACCTTGGCCACTAGACAACCGTTGCGAGGCAAGGCTCAAGATAAAGAAAAGAATAGGCGAACAATATAAAAATTGACGAAAAAGAAAGACACTTAAGTGAATCAAGAAGGAAGGAGAAGTAGAAAGATGCAGATGAATATAAAGAAGGAACTCAACCTGCGTTCACCACGTGACAGCGCTTGCTTGCCAGCTCCGCAGTTTAGGAAAATTTCGTAGGCATGAAACAGGCTTTTTTAATACAAAAAATTTCTTAGCGAACTTCGGCGACATTGAATCTATCTATCTATCTATCTATCTATCTATCTATCTATCTATCTATCTATCTATCTATCTATCTATCTATCTATCTATCTATCTATTTATCTATCTATCTATCTATCTATCTATCTCAGGCATTGAGGTTCATTAACTGCAATAATCATATTATATGATGGGAGGGCTCCGGAAATTCTGACCATCTGGTGTTTTTTAACATCCACTGACATCTCCCAGTAGGTTGGCCTCTACCATTTTGCCTCCACTGAAATGCGATCACCACAGCGAGATCAAACTCATGACCTTCCCGTCAGCAGCCCGTCACCTCAGCCACAGATTCACTGTGACGAACGGGTTCAATAACTCGAACATGCCACAAGTAGTCGACCTTAGTCGAAGTTTGGTGTACAATCAGACACGCTCTGCTGGCTCTCACTCTGCTTTTCTTGGTTTCTATCTCACCGTTAACTATTGCAGCTCCCACAAGCATCCATGACCAGAAGGAAATGCTTAATCATTAACCAGTCTATAATCACGAGCTTCAGTCGTCGGGAGGAAAATATATCACAAACCCTTAACGTACATTCATTTACATTAGACGGTACTTCAGTTGTGCATCACGAACAAACATAGTAGAACCTCTCCTATTCAACATACAGTGAACATAAACTACTTCTCTTATAGGAGACGTCTTCCTTCCGTGTTATACAGATTCCTATAACAGAGGGGTCAACGATGCTTTTTTCCTCCGCTTTTCCTTACCCTGGCGTAAAGAAGCACGCCTAAACAAAGTATTCTTCAGGCGTAATCATTTCCCTCTCTGCATGCACAAACGTTTCTCTCTGTGTGTGTGTGTGCGTCTGTATCTTTGTAAATAAAAAAAGTTAATCAGCTATTTCACTTTAAAACAGCATTTCATTACTGCGGTTCTCTAGGCCTATATCTGCTAACATGAACCAACACAATATTTTAATACTGGTCATACCGTTTTTGGAGACATGATCATCGCGCGTGGCGATTGCTATTGATACCATGTTCTGGCTTTTGTTTATAAGTACCTTAAATTCGCTGTCAACTCATGCTGACACTCAAACTATTTGCGGATTAATAGGATCTACTT
Organism: Rhipicephalus microplus; assembly: GCF_043290135.1. Classification (NCBI taxonomy): domain Eukaryota; kingdom Metazoa; phylum Arthropoda; class Arachnida; order Ixodida; family Ixodidae; genus Rhipicephalus; species Rhipicephalus microplus. Next base: position 350,389,985 of record NC_134710.1, on the reverse strand, counting down.
AGGACGACCTATTTAGGTTCGTCTCGTAGACAAAAAAAGATGACTTCCACTTTAAAAAAGTTGAGTGTCCCTCTGTTTATTACGGGAGAAACGGCGATGCAAAATGTTCATCTTTAAATAGAGAAGCTTTCCTCCCTTTTGCCAAGGAGAAACCGTTGCTCTATATGAAAATCAAGATGGCTGACCCCGGGTAAGGGGGTCAATGACGCGAATAAGCCTAGCAAGTGCATCTATTCTCGGTTGGTAAGGAGTACACGGCACTGACAATCACAAAAAAAAAACGGTCCCGCTGTGCTATATGTGGAACGAAATGATCATAAAATCAAACAGACAAACGTAGGTTGATTAAAACAGTGCGAAACAGAATGATGGAGCTCGTACGTTTCGTTCAGCTAGCGAGACGGCGTTCACTTTGAAAAAGATGTGTACTGTGGAGTTCTTACCAGGAAACTTCATGCTAAACTTGCTGTATTTGTTTCTCAAAAATCGACGCAGTGTGTTGATGTTATCCACGCGATTACGGGGCAACAGGCCACGAGATGTACCTCCAAACCGTAGACTCAATCACAGCAAACCAATTTCACTGCAGCGGTGCATAGTTCAGATAGAGAGACGTTCAAAATAATATGTAGCTGGAGGTGTGATGTTGCCAAAGCCGTGAAGTAGGCGGTAGCTGGCGCCATCTAGAAGAATTGAACGGAAAGCGAAAAATGAATATTGGCCCCGTATCTGCATGTTACACTGCAAATTTTGTCGAAAGACGATAGTCTTGCGTCTAGAGAAAGGAAGGAAAAGGTTTATTTTATGTACTGTGAATGAAAATTGGTGAATGGTATTCCGAAGGCGCTGCGTCAGAGTGCCTAAAGCGTTCAGAGGAGATACCAGCACGTCGAGTCATGTCACACGTGGCACATGAGCGCTATCTTAAAAAACGAAGTGCGCGTCGTGCGCGTGCGTCTTGGAGGCGACAACGTGTAGAACGGAAGTTGACGGGTAGGTGCCACCACCGTGCCGTATTAGCGTTGGGAACACTTGCCTTTTCGTGCAAGCGTCGCATTATCAGCCCCGCGTCGTAAACGCTAGGGACCTTAGAAATACTTAAGTATGCCTTTTCTAGTATAAAGGCTAAAATAGAAAATATTGACGTGTTGGTATGGTGACTCATATATGCGCAAGAATAGCTTTTTGATTGACAATCACTCAAGTCTGAACGCTATTTTTTGAGCAATATTGGTGGACGCTGCGGATGGGGTGCGCCATTTGTGGTATTGTTTGGTGTAATTTGGAGTACCAATAATGGCGAACAAAAAGACAAATGTACAGACAGAACGACCGACCAAAGTTTTTGCGCCGAAGATCGCCAAGAAAGACTATTGTCTTTAAAAACTGCCTGCAACACCAGCACGGCTTCTTAGCAGATGGTTGGCGAGTCAGCCCATTCATAGATTACTCAATGACACCAGACGGCTGATGTACACTGAAACAATGCATATAGACACACATGCAAATTTAGACACGTAGTACACATACACACGCATACAGTGTACTCAATGAACCATTCAGTCTGGCATACAGAGTATACCTAATACTATCAACAACTAGTCAGCCGCACAGGCTCAGATTTGTTTACTTACACCACAATTCGATAACGCACAAGCTTTATAACCACAAAACACGACCGACCATAGAGGCACAAGTGACAAGTAATCTTTGGTCAAAATTTTTTGACGTTGTGTGGCCGCACCACAACATGCGCACACATAATTATTCTCAATCTAATCCTTAGACAACCACCTATTAATCAACAGTTGCGCAATAATGAACGGGATAATGACTAGAGATTCTTAGATTTCCGCAAAAACAATTACTCCAAAGCATGCATAGAATGCAAACGGCTTTTTGAAAATGGCGCCCTCTCTCGAACACTGCAACAGATAATTTTTTTTTATTTTTGCTTATAGCCTCCTAGATGGTAAACGCTTGCCGCGCGCTTGCCATTTCGGAGGCGATGTCTTCTTATTTCTTCCCCTTGTTAGTCTGAGAAGGTGCAGCATGCAGGCCAGATTTCGTAGCCATCGTCACTTTGACTACATTGAGTTGTTTCGGGTAAACGTTTTTTTTACATTCTTTTTGCGCGCTTACCACTTGTATGACCATTAGACATGGATACAATACACTGCTAGTCCTTCAATCATAATGTATTTGATGTGATAATGACCAGCTCAGTTGTGTATACGTGCGTTACCGCAGCCATGGCCTCGTGGTAACCGCAGCCATGGCCTCGTGGTAAAGTGTCCGCTTCGGCTGCGGGAGGTCGTGGGCTCAATTCCGAATGCCGCCAGTTACCCAGCGGTTTCTGCAAAATGGGCACAGGCACTCTTCCGGCCTGACACTTGGCTATTCAGGGGTGACGTCACTTGGGAAAGGAGCCTGCGCCTTTAAATCCCGTCTGAGCAGGGGCGATGCGCCGTGCTCTCTACCGGGCTACCGAAATTAGGTGCCTTCTTCTAACCACCAACCATCAAAACGGCGAGTGCAGAGATCAAATGGCTCGAGTCGTAGGTCTGTTCTCTTAAACCGGTGGCCATAACGGACGACGATGAACGCTGAAACGTCGTCTACGTGTGCGCGCAGCTCTTGGTGGGCCAGCTGCCACACGGAACTTGAGTCGTTACAACGCGGGTCGTGTGAGAGAAACAAGGAAAGATGACCTCGCACCAGATGGTGTTCTTTCGGGAGCGTTGTCACCGGTTGTCGGGCTCGCGGCAGCTCAAGTGCTTTAATGGAGGAACCAGTGCTACAGTGCGCGAATTTGCTATATTATTTTAGTACGCTGTCTCTACATGCTTCCCTGCTACAAATACGTCTCGCTTTTCGCTGGCGTGTCAACCTGGGTCATTGGGCCACAACTGTTTTGTTACCGCTGCGGTGGGTACTGTTACTCTAGAATTGTAATACCCTTTTCGCAAAGGTGAGTGAGGGTGTTAGTACTTATACCTGCTGTGCACAGATGTTATTATAAGTGCATTTGTGTTGAGTTTTGCACGTCAAAGCAGAATTATGTGGACGAGAGAGGCATACTGCACGCGTGCATAATTCTGTCCTAACTCTTAGTGCTGGCATGCGCATTTAAAAATGCACGCCATTGAGAATTTTGGCTTAACTTACAGAGGTCATAGGTTTACTTTTTATAAAATTGTAGGTATAATGCTTTTTAAAGCTTCGGATGATTGTACGCAGTCTGGCACATAAACACCTAATGAAACTTTGCAGCCCGTTTCCCATTGTGCTTTCAGCAGCCGAGGTAGCTTAACCGCATAGGGTGTCATGTAACTAAGCTCAAGGGCGCGGGTTGGCCTCCCTGCCACAGCGGCTGCATTTCGGTGGGAGCGAAATGCAAAGAACACCCGAGTGCTTATAATTGGATTCACGGTAAAAAAATTCAGTGGGTCAAAATTCATCCGCAGGCCCCAACCACAGCGTGCCTGTTAATCATATGGTGTTTGCAGCACGTAGAACACCAGCAATTGTATATGTTCATGCTTTCACGAATGCACTATGCAGTAGTATCACGTTTGCTAAAATAATGAAAAAATTAACTGTCATGATTTTTATATGCCTCGTTGAATTGTGGAGTGCTATAAGTGCTCGTTAAGGAAACCAGAACTCCTTGTATTCGTGACAAATCGGTAGTATAAACTATAAAACAACACGAGACACCCACAGAAGAGTGGGGAGCATCGCACAAGCGCCTTGCAATTAAAAGGAAAAGTATCTGCGCTGACGTTACTGCATACCAATAAAACAAAGAAATAAACGTCACTCCTACACTGCTTGCCTCAATCGTAGGTTAAAGTAATCGCTTGCGATTGGCCGCGTCCAGCTCGGTGGCTCGGCGTGCAAGACTCCATGGTCGAGGAGAAACTTGAAGCTCATAGCAGAAACTTTGATCTTTTTTGTCTTTGCCGTGAGAGGACGCGACAGGAAAAGCGCCCTAAAAGAAGAAAGTCGCTGCGCCGAAAGAGAAACGGAGCCCGTTGCTCCATTCTCGCTCCTTTTTTTATAATGTGTTAGCCATTTTTCTAAAATCGATGCGTTCTCGTCTTGGAGCTTTGTAAGAAATCTTTAACTACATAAGCGGCTTCACAATGAGTGTTGTTAGGCTAGTTGGATGGTGCCACAGTTCGTACACACTGTGTGTGTATGTGTGGCGTATAATATTGCTCGCACAAACCCAGGTGCGCACTTGCAAGTGTACAATAAGTATATCATAGGCGTGGACAATTGAGTGAATTGTGAAGACTGGTCGTTCACCATGCCGACAGAAATCGAAGAGCTTTTCAAGGTCGATAGAGATAGTGGATCAAATTTCATGGTCCCCAGACAGTGGCATAAACAGAAATTTGACTCACTTGGGGCACATTTTTTATCTGAAGTAGAAGCCGCTAGGCAGGCATGTGTGATCAAGTGTCATTTTGTGCCCTGTATCGAACGTTAGAAAGAAATTTCGGCTGTTCCACCACCTGAATACGCCACTATGTGATAAGGGCATGTGAGAAAGCCATGCATTCTTGCAACAAAAATCTGATACGCAGTGGTTTTTGGAGGTTAGAAATCGATATGCGGTCATCAGCTCGTATATCGTGGGCTTGCAATCATGAACGTGAGTGGTCGAGAAAATATTGCTGTTACAGGACACGTTACTGTTATTTTTAGACCAAGGTCTAAACCAAGAAAACTCTAAACATTAGCGAGTGTGCTGCAATGCATGGTTCAACTAAAAATCCTCAATCGCATAGAATATCCGCGTCACCGACTCATGACATAGAGCTGGGGAGTGTTTGAGCAAACGTAGGCACACAATTCAGGGCCGTGAAGAGTAAATATTTGTTACGTCCTTTTATTGTTAATCAAATGACAATGTATGGTTATTGGGGTGCTGTGTACTGAATATGTAGAGGAGAGATGACCAAGAAAAAGTAGCGACGCAATATTTATATATGAAGCATGACCATGTCGAATAATTACCTCTGAATGTATTATTTTATTTTATTGCTTGTTAAATTAAACCAGCTGCACAATATTTAAAAGGGAACTGCGGCACCTGTTCACCAATTGGAATAAAACTTTGAACATGTATTCTCGTCTGTACACTGGTGATATGTGCGAAATTACACAATCATAAGTTTTCTAGAATACAAAATTTATATTTGGTAGTTGATTCAAGAATCACACTTGTAAACGCGGCCACCTTGTGTATGTGAAGCAAGGGTCCCTTTTTTTTTTTTTGAGAACTACGCCATTCCCAGCAGACGCATGCAGCGCGAGCTTTCTTTTACGAGGCACCGACCAGCGAATACAACGCGAGCACAGTTCAGTTTTATCAGCTGTATACAGCGTGTTAGCCTTTGCTGTTGGGTCTTACAATATTGAGCAACGAGGAATTCGATTTGGGGCATGTCAGAGGCTTCACGCGCCAGTGGGTGAAATGAAAAAAAAAACGCTAGGCCAGCTCGGAAGGCGCAGCACAGTCACAGCGAAAGCTAGAAGAGCTGCCTGTCAGAGCCTTTTCTAAACACTCATTGGGTAACTGCTGCTAGTACGCTTACTTGATACCAACTACGGCATTATAATAAAAAAAACTTGAAAAGTAGGCCGGCATTCGCTATGCTATTTTAGTCATTCTTCTGAGAAGCGTGGTATCCGCTAAATACTCGCAAGAAATTTTGGGCCAATTGTTCATGCAGTTGCTGACGAAGATGAGGAATTAGGCCAGAAGTGAGCATGCGCTATCGTTAATATGTGAACAAGAACAAGCTTTTGTAATTTGTTGGAGCATTGGACTCCCATTCATACTACTATTCGCATTGTGCGACAACTGTTTATTCTTTCTCTGTTTTAAAACGCTTTGTAATTGCTAATAACGTGAGTGCTTTCCCGACATCAAGTCTGCCTAAGGCAAGTTTGCCAACAAGTCACAAGAACCGGTGTGGCTCAGTGGTAGCATACTGGACTGGCGCCCAGCGGATGAGGGTTTCAGCCCCACTGTGTCATTGGTACTAGTTTTTTTTCTCATTTCGGGCTATGTGGTTACTTTCAGCGGCAGCGGCGGCAGCGTACAACTATACGGTGCCATGCTTGACCGGAGTTTTATCTCATAACAGCTTCCGCTGTATTATCGATGCTTCCACGCTCAGACGGTAGCAGCAATTATCACTGAACTTGTCATTGGTAAGTTCAGAAAAGGTGGCACAGCTTGATTCCGCGTCGGATGACAATCACCAACTGGCTTTGTCGCGCGTCAGGAGAGGATGGCGAGCTACGTTTACTTCCTGGCCAGCCGTGGCAGGGTGTAGTGAATCTCGTGACGTCATCGGCGATGGATTCTCGCGACGTCATTCGATAGCCACTGCGGATGACGGAGAAGATCCCTCATAACCAGATTTTCTGGGCATCAGTGGCTTAGTTCGCGTGAACGAGACTGCGTGGTGTATCGACCTCAAAGAATTTAAAGCTCCTTTATCAAGGGAACCTAAAAGAATTCAAAAGTCTCGCCATGAGGTTTGCAGTGGCGTAGAAATGAATAAAATACAATGAAAAAACGGTGCACACACCCCGTGACTGTCACTTCACCTCAGTGCTCAGATAAAAGAGTGCGGCGCGTCGGAGTTATCTCGGCGGTGACGACTGGCAATGAATTGACAGTTTTCCTGGACATACCGTGCCAGACAGCCCGCAGCATTCCGAACGAAATGTCTGGCCATCATAGACACACCCTTGGTGCACCAAACAGAGCTTATTTGTTTTTTGTTTGTTTGTTTTTATTTTCTGTGCTTCGGTATCGGTAGAGATATCAGAGAAGCATGCTGCTTTCAGGGTTTTGTGTTCACTGAGCACCGAGCATTATGCTTGAGTACAAACAGGGTATTGCGGTTGTATAATAACTATTTTTTGTGCGCTACCAATGCTGTGCTCGCTTGCTCCTTGCGTTAGGTTGAAGTAAAACTGGATAACATTGAGAACGCCAGAAGTGAGAGTATTAGAGCAAAGTGTAAGATGTGTGTTTTTGTTTTCATTTGGTTCTTGTCGAAATGACGCTGCCACCTCCAGCTTGGTGCCGTCGAAGCGGCTGTGGCTAGAACATACGTGCGCAGTCAGGCTTGCTTTCACACCACACCATGATCTCAGTGTCGCACGCACATCTTCGCTCGCAATCAGGGCGGTACGGATCACTTTCGGTTCAGAAGTTAGCCAGTCAGTGATTGAAAGTAACCATGGCACAGCACCTCAGACTATGTCGTCAGCAAACCTACGATCATGTACACCCGTGTCTCCCTGTCGGCGGTGTGGGGTCCGCGTGCTCCGCACACTGCAGTGTCTATACCCGCGCGAGAGAAAAAAAGAGAAAAAGCTGCAATGATCTCTTAAGTTAAAAGCTTATGACAGAGTAAAATGTCGAATGGTATTGTATCAATGAAAAAAGTATGATAGCTCTAAATATTTGGTAAAGTAGTTTAGGGTGTTTTTATCCGAGGAGGAAGTTTTAGTGCTTACTGATGTGTCACTATTCAAATATACATTCCAGGTTACGAGAAGTTCTTGAAGGAGCAGTCACCTTGCTTCTTCTTTTTAATTTACTGCTAAGCACTTTTACCAGTCATGATTAAATATACACACATGTATATGCAAACGATACATCATTTATTTTGCTTCAGACAATGATATGCAATCGCTATATATTAGCTTTTAAACGTATAAGTCACCAATTAATAATCGGTTGTGGCTATTCATTTATGTTTTATGGTTTTAATGAGCGCAGTTATAGTTTTATTTTTGTAAAACCCAGTCACTACTATCTAGAATAACTTGCATCCTGCGGAGTATATCAGAGTTGAACTCGGTAAAATGTCTGGGATTATCTTATGATAACCACCTTCTTTGGCATACGACAAAAAAAAAAGGAGTACGGGAACTGAGAGTCTTACGAAGGCTGTGCAGCAGTTGATCAGGTATACGGACAGAATCACCAATTATGTTTTACAAAATCTACATGCATGCAGCTTTTCAGGACAGTAGAAATTTAGCCCCGTGTTAGAATTTGGACGTGATTTATATTCTCGCGCACCGGCTTATAAATTTTGTACTCTTGCACTCTTAAAATGGGAGGCTCAAAATTATTCCTGCAATTACCGAAATTCACAGCCAATAGGGTCCGCTATTTAGAGGCGAGGTTATCCTCTCTTACATGAAGATTTAGGGTACTAACAGTGCCTTGATTCCCAAGGATTTATAAAAAGTTTATAAAAATGAAGCCTATATTTATGTATGAGTTTTTTTTTCTATTTTATTGACTTAGGTTTCATACGGAGTGGTCGGGCTTCGTAGAAGTACTTGTTCAACCATTAGATGTTAAAATAAGTGAAGTTCCTTCCATCGGTAATGAAAGAAAGATATTCAAAAATGTTTTTCAGTATATATATCCAAATCACGCAAAAATTTTGCCTTAACACTTATTCAAGTAGCTTCTGCAGAGGGTTTAGTGCAGATAAATGTAAAAACAAAATATCATAGCTACAGATACGTTATATTTTGAAAAAAATCTGGCATCGGTATTTTTTCTATGACCTCTGTTCAGAGAAATTTATTCTCACGAACAGTGAACATTAGGTACAATCCAACTGAACATCGTGGTGGAACAAAACATCCACAGGCACACCAAAAGTTTTGACAAAAAGGTGTGTTTACATATGAACAATAACTGGTAAACAAAGAACACACAAATGAAACTTAAAGATATATATGTTATGTATTTGCATAACGTTTACAAGGTATTTGTGCGAGTACTAAACAAACAATAACCTATTAAAATCAGGCAAGCTTGAACACAAGCTCTACACGTCTCTCACAGACAAACACAGAACGGCAGGACCAGTGTCAAAGGAATTCTTCCTCAACGAGAAAGAAAAGTTCCTCCGAGATTACTGATAGCAGTTCTTTGTCGCTCCAAAATTGGGAAGAGAGCGTAACGGCGACGACCTGCTGCAACCGTCTCACAGCGATTGTGCCAAAAACAGCAGGCACTAGCAACGATGGAAAGGCAGGTGAAGTGGCCTCGAGAACAACGCCTAGAAGAAACAAAGCGATTTACTCCGAAGCCTCGAAATCCAGCATGCACGGCCTTAAAGAAAACACGAACACTGGCGCATTGTCTCAAAACATGCCTATTTGTTTTCCGTAGAGAGCAGTGCGGGCAGGTTGCTGAATGGACCATTCTCCACTTTTCGAGGCGATCAATGGTAGGAAGAATACCCCACCCCAGCCGCCACATGAAGACCCGGAGGTGGCCAGGCAGAAATGATGCCGTCAGCGTGCTCCAAGACACACGAATAAAGCGGGCGCGGCTTTTGTATATCGCTCCATCCAGAGAGACTAAAACGCGCACCTTTTACCGTTCTTGTCTGCAGAGACTCTGAACTTGTAGCTCAGTAGCGGCATCGATACGTTATAGTATACCCGTTCTCTCTTGTAATCGCCTATATCAGTGTTATTCACAAACATTCCGAGATCATTAGGACAAAGAGGGTTGACATTTCGCAAACTGTATGCGAAGTCACAAAGAACAATCTATTTATTTGTTTATTTATTTATTATTTATTTATTTATTTACTTATTCATTCATAATACCCTCAGGGCCAAAAAGGCATTAAAGAGGGGAGCTGGGGAACTTACGGCAGCAACAAAGCTGGTGTTGTGTCAATGATAGTATTATTAAACACATCTACCCCAGGGCAAGTCGACTGGACATAACAATAAAACACGACAGCTGTTGCAAAAAAAGAAGGAAAGGTTACTGATTGCGGGCCCCGATTAAGGTGCACTTTAGGCATTAAATACCGAACGTGAAAACCTAGAAAATATTATGCCAGAGTTCACGCCGGGGATTCCTCTTCTTGTACGAGGCACAACAAGGAGCGTAGGGCCCGTAGCCGGCAGCGTATTGACACCGAAGGGAAAGCAAAGCCTCCCTGGGAACGCTGCTGTGCTAACGCCGCACGAGAAACCTCTTCTTACCACTACCACCACCGCACGAGAAACCAACTCAGTCCCACCGGACCAAAAGAAGGAACGCAAAGCAGACTGTAAGGACCTCACGATGCGTGACGACAGCTGCTCCACGTGAGAAAGGTAGCAAATGCGACCGCAGAACACTGTCTGCGCAAGATGCCTGCGCTCAAGAAGCGGGAAGTCGAAATCAGGTGCCTTCATTTTTTTTTACTTCCTCGAGGGCGTTTGACCTAACAGAGTTAGAAACGCCGCAGTGGTTGTATAGAATTCCCGAAATGCGAAGAGACACAGGCGGCTGAAGAAGAGATGTGGAACTAAGTCTGGAGTTTGGACAGCCGGTGAACAAATACCGGGCTTGAGAGACGTTTAGCGGGGCACCTCAAATGTCACCATACTGAAAGAATAAAAGCAGGCTATGTACAAGACTATCTTCATCTGAAAGGTACAGGGTTATGTCACAAGCAAAAGCTGTGACTTGCACGGCACTGCTGCCTGGAAGCGCAAGACCCCGGACACGTGAATCTGCTTCTTGAGCATACAAAATAGCTCGAGGCTAAGGACAAATATACCAGGAGACAATGCGATCTCTGACAGACTACGCGTGTGATAAAAAAGGCAGCATTCTCTCAACCATCTAGAACTAGTGTGCTTTTTATACTAGAGTAGGTAATTATAATTATTTCCACAAAACAAACAGGAAAACCATAGGCTGCGAGAACTTTAAATATGTACGTGTTCTCTAGTCGGTCAAATGCTTTCTCTTGGTCCAAAGACACAAGAAGACAACACAAAGATCAGAACAGAGTATAGGCTATGATATCCCGGATGGTAAAGGACAAGCTGTGTATTTCTCGTCCAGGCATTGATAAAGCCTGGTGATGACCCACCAAGGTGTTCAACAGAGCCCTCAAACGTTGAACAATGACTGTCGCGAATATCTTATAGCTAACGTCAAAAAAGGTTGATGATATGTGAGGTTTAACGTCCCAAAACCACTATATGATTATGAGAGACGCCGTAGTGAAGGGCTTCGGAAATTTAGACCACTTGGGGTTCATTAACGTGCGCCCAAATCTGCGCACAGAGGCCTACAACATTTCCGCCTACATCGGAAATGCAGCCACAGCAGCCGGGAAACGTTAGAAAAGGTGATAGATCTCCAATTATCAGGACTAACAGAGGAAGCGTCCGCTTTTGGAATTAGTAAAATATGGCCATTTCGAAAACTTGATGCAAAGACATCATCCTCGAATCATCGCCGGATAACCACGGTTAAGGCAGTACCAAGCTTATTCAAAAATCACAAGTGAAATTCAACTGGAAAGCCGTTTGGGCCAGGGGCTGTTCCCCATTTCATAAAATGTAGTTTCTTCGACGAAATGACATTACTAAAGCTCCGCCCATCAACCTCAAGTGTGGCCATAGTTACAGACACTTTAGCTGTGTGTTTGGCACTCGCTAAAATCAGCGGTTATCAATTATCACGTGGCTTTGGCACATAGAACACTAAATATTGTTATTAGTATTGTTCTCAATTATATTGCAATCTTTTTATTTTTTGTTCTCTACCCACGTAACTCAAATCAGATTAATCTGAATACCGGACCAAGAAGGGACAAAAATGAACATAAATGATGACGAAGGGCGCTCTCAGTAGTCCAATATTCTGAATTATTCTGACAACAGCCCTCATGATTCGTGACATATTGAGAAGGCGAGCAATAACGTAAACCAGTGAAGCCATTATTTACTCACCTAATCGAGTATTGACACCTCTTGCTCTCTTGGCGTAGCTATTTCTGTTCTACACGAAAGCAACTATAGTTACTCTAATAAAATTACGCTCTCGCGTTCCGCAATTGAACTGTAATATATACGCACAGATATAGTCTTACTCCTTCCCTTCTTTGCTAGTCTTGTAACAAGGCTTAGGACCACCATGATTTAATAACAGCTCGTCCAGCGTGAGAGCAAAATATCACTTCGTATATTTATACACCCCTTTCTTCAGAGGCCTGGAATAGCCCCTTGAAAGCAGTGCACTTCTTTCACTGACAACCTCGTAAAATATTCGCGCATCGATTACAAATATACAATGGCGTGTATTACCACAAGAGGATTGCTATACGGACAAAGTCCTGTATTCAAGTATTTCAACTTAATTGTGCTTGTATTTGCGCTCGCATCCCTGACAGTTAAATTATACTCCATGTGTTCTAATGTTCTCTTCTTTAGATATCACTGAATCTGAATTTGGAGTAATGTGGGAAAACTGAGAAAACAGGCGCCAATTTTTCACAGACTCGGTGATTAGTAATATATAAACTGCGCTAAAGTGCATATTTTTTCCAAAAAAAGCAATAATAAACTCCGGAAAACCCCATGTGATTTAAAAGAAATAAGCAACCTAAAAACATATATCAGAAAAAGATGCACCCCAAACAGCGATATTTTGGTAGCCTTCATAAGGCTTTTCTTGCTCATTAAAAGCCATTGGTTCATTTACGGCTGCCTTAATATCGGGTACCTCAGAGTTGGAGCCGCTCTCATCAATTGAACTATCGCGCAGTTGTAATACTGTGCTTTTTTCTTCGACAGACGTTAATTAGTGGATTTGTTGAGCTCGTTGCAAAGACATAGTCGCTGTCAATTATCCTGTCAGCAGTACACAAAAGATATTTGAAATTGTTTCTTCGTTGTCACAGTGGTTATAGGCAGCTGTACAGCCATCTCAACGCGGAAAGCTAAATACATGTGTATGGCTTTTCAACAAGAATGGAAAAAAATGGAGCAAATGAAACATACTAAAATAGTGTAAAAACAATCATAGAAGTCAACAAAATTTTTAAACGTGTTAAAAATGTATGAGTGCAGGCTCCCTTGCTCTTTCTAGCAACGAAAAAGACTTAATCGTAATCGTAAAATAAGTTCTAACGATGATGGTTTGTTGTTTTCTGTAATAGCACCAGTCTCTGGAACTTTCTGAAGCTTTGATCTACTTCCGTCTTATCACACAGACGTAGCCAATGCAGCACACACAGCTTTATGATGGTCAAAAAAGAAACCATACTTGTCGTTTTCTGTTCACGCAGCACTTTAGATAGGACAACTTATCAAAAAAATATTCCAGTTTCACTACTAGGGTTCGTTGTCACACTGGTATAAGTAACGCTAAATCTTTACAACCAGTGTTGCGTAACACTACAAAACGCTGCTGTAACTGAACACAGTCACTCGCGTTAGAAAAGGGTAACCTGCACAGTCGCTTCTCGTTGAGAGCGAAGAACGTAGAAGGGTATACAAGCGGTCCACTTATGTCTGTCATTATAGCATTCGCCACCACGTCCTTATAGTCAACGGGCACAGTCGCTGCTCGAACGCTCCTCCCCTATCCGCACGTTCATCTACAAGTCTTTTCATGCGCCTTCACAGCCAGCAGGGCGTTTACGCTTTGCTTCATCAGCATTTGTTGGCAGGCTTCCCCTGCGGGTTAATCTTATCGCATGCGCCCTCTCATCGACGGAGATGGGGTGATACGTTTCATCAGCCGTGTTCGTCCCCGCCCTTCACGCGCTTTTACCCGCGCGTAGATCATATGGTACCCAGGGAAATGACGTCTATGGGGACTTTTTATGGAACATGACGGTCATGGCGACGTCGACGGCGAAACCCTATCGATAGTGTCTGTTTAGTTAATGTCGCAATAACGCACGGCTGAGATTAAACACGAAATTATATGTTTACTAAAACCTAATTTTTAGCCTATTCAAAAAAGCCCTACAGATTGACATACGCTTTGATCCCATAGACAGGAGGGACTTTTTGTCATTTTAAGTGGCAGATCCCATGTAACATGGGGATAAATATAATGCGAAGCACGCGCAAGGAGTTGGACCTTGTACATTTTGAATTAAAGCAAACATTACAAATTCATGCTAAATACATGTACTGATCTCGTCAATTGATTGATTTTTGCAGTTTAACATGTATTCGAACCTATGACCATCGAATAACGCGTCCGATGCTATACCACTGACACGCCCGCAAGATGAAAAACAAGTAGTGACCTGTTGTGTGCCACCAAAGCGGTGGGACGGGCCGAATTCACCTCTTGGCAGCTCTGGCGCTGCAACACCTACCAAGAGAAATGCTTTCACACGCATTGCGGCACACGACAGTAGACAGTAATAACGTGTTTCGTAGTTGCAAATCATAGGCTCTATTCTGAATTGTATTACCACAATTCCTACCTATTACCCATTACACTAGATATGTTAGCAGTTTGCTCTAGGAGGCCAATCTTTCGTAGAGTAGTTTTCAATACTCTTTATGAGTGCTGCCCATTTGACTCACCTGAAATCTAAAAGGTCACGTATTTCATTCAATAGGAGGCAATAGCCGAACAAACTTCAAGGGGTAACGTATCAGCCCACTGAAACGCACCGCGAAAACACGTACTATTTAAATGTAGTTTCTTTTAGTGCATGAACCATGGCGGTCGTGGTCCGAAGACCGAGTTAGAACCAAGAGTTTACAACTCAAACAAATTGTATTCTCAGTAAATACAACACACAAACTTACACGATCGGAAGGTATCAATTACAACTCACAAAATAATTGAGACGGCAGTTATACCGTGGGAACAAACTTACCACGCTACAAATACAATCTCACGCATCACAAACTGCGCAAGAAGACAAAAAGGCCTTCAATAGTCACCACATGTGTGTACTCCATAATTCTATGAACGTTTCTCGAATATTTTTTGTAAACAAAATATTGAAACCAACTCCAGAATCGAGCATTATCCCAGCGACAGTTATCAAAACAGAACCTCCGCAGCGGCATCATTCCATTCTTTAATATCGACTGACCTGCACAACATGACTCACTCAAACTCCTCGAACATAACTTCTTGGTCATAACTTCATGATAATTCATGGCAGATACAATTGGGTTAGAAGTATCTATGATCAGGTCTGCCGTTGTTGCCGAGTTTTCAATGAACGTTGCCGGAAGTAAGGCACATAAAATCGTCCGTGCCTAATTCGGTGAACGCTGGAGAAATAGCTCGCAGACGATATACAAGTCCGTTGAAGATGAATTGATTCCGAGTGGCTGAGTCATTCAGCTAAGCACCTTGGTTGACTTTCTGTTGCCAAGTTCCTCCCACGAGAGGAACTGTTGAATTCAATGATGCAATTATGATTCTTTAAAATATCAAAGGCAGTGAGCTAAAATACAGGAAGTCACGCTAGAAATGGTCAATAAATACAAATATTTGGAAGTATATATAAATAACGGGATTAGTACCTAAGAGGGCACGAAATATACGTAGTGACTGAGGGTAAGAGGAATGCAGCAGTAATTAAAAATAGGGCACTATGGAATTACAATAGGTGAGACGTTGTGAGAGGGATTTGGAACGGTGTAATGTCCCCGGGTTTGACGTTCGGCACTGTGGTCTTGCGCATGAAATCAAAAGTTTGAGCGAAATTGTAAATTAACCAACGTGGCATAGGTAGACTTGTTTTGGGAGCACACGGGAATACCCCAAATCATGTGGTACAGGGTGACATGGGATGGACATCGTTTGAGTGCACGGAAGTTAGCAGCAAGATAGAACTTGAGGAGTGATTGAGAAAAATGGGAAAGGAGCGTTGGGCTAGGAAAGTTTTCAGCTACTTGTACATGAATGTTGATAATAAATGGAGGAAGCGAGCTCAAAAACTGTCGAGAAAGTATTTAGACAACAGCAGTACACCAAGCCAAAATGAACCATCAGTTAAGAAGAATGTGAAGAAAACAGAAAGGGACATGTGGAAGATGGGAATGCTTACGAAAACATTACTCGAGACTTACCGAATTTCAAGCAGAAAATTGCAAAAAAAAAGATCTGCGATAATTCTCTAGGAGTTCTCTGCTGTTCGAGGTCAGAACGGGAGTATTGCGGACCAAGACGTACCGAGCCAAATATGAAGGCACAAACACAGTATGTAGTGCCTGTGGAGAGGAGGCGAAAATGGCTGAACATTTGATAATGTTCTGTAAAGGCCTCGACCCTATAGTCCAAGATTATGGCACGGAATTTTTCAAAGCATTGAAGTTTAGGGACAGTGAAGGTAAAATAGACTTTGCACGGGTAGAAATAACCAGAAGGAGGCAAAGTGACTGGTGGCTACAATCAAGTTGTGAGTACAATTCAATTCTCAAACACGTAGTGATAGTATTTAACTTTATGGCAAGGTGGCGGGACCCACCGCCTAATCTAAAAGGCACAGCTTGATACATTCATTCATTCATTCATTCATTCATTCATTCATTCATTCATTCATTCATTCATTCATTCATTCATCCAGACTTGAAATCAGTAGTGCGTCGTGGTAATTTCCGTTTCAGGGTGTCGTACAGGTCATCGGGTGGTGGAGCTAGCGGAAAGTCGCCGATCGAAACCGTGGTAGCCGGGCTGAGCGCACTCAATATATAGTCATATGTGGCCATCAGCAATGCAACGCTGTGGCGACGAAAAGCGTTTCGTTGCAGATGAATCAGAGCTCAGAGTCTGTATATAAGTGAGACCTCGGGAAGCTTGAGTGTTCCGACGAATTATGTTGCAATTTCTTGGGATTCTTGGTAGTTTGATTGTATGGCGTTAAGAAGAAGCGGGCGGGGGCCGAATAGTTACGATGCAGGATGCGGGTGAGGTCACCAACTTGTAGGACGGGATGGTCCAACACAAGGCAACGTTTATTTTGTCCGGTGACTAAGCTGATGTCACAGCCTTTATATAGTAGTAGTAGTAGTAGTAGTTGTAGTAGTAGTAGTAGTAGTAGTAGTAGTAGTAGTAGTAGTAGTAGTAGTAGTAGTGCGCCTCATAGAGCCAGAAATCTCCAAGATTCTCGGTGTCTTTGTCTTCCGTGGACGCAAAGCGCATGGCACCGTCCAAGTGATTGATAAGTGGGGTTTAATGTCCCAAAACCACCGTATGATTATGAGAGACACCGTAGTGGAGGGCTCCGGAAATTTCGACCACCTGGGGTTCTTTAACGTGCACCCAAATCTGAGCACACGGGCCTACAACATTTCCGCCTCCATCGGAAATGCAGCCGCCGCAGCCGGGATCCGAACCCGTGACCTGCGGGTCAGTAGCCCAGTACATTAGCCACTAGACCACCGTGGCGGGGGATGGCACCGTCCAAGTGCATTCAAAAATTGGCCCGAATCTGCATGCTAAACTGTAAATGTTGTCGAAAGACGATAGTCTTGCGTCTGGAGAGAGTGAACAAAACGTTTATTTTATGTTCAGCGCAAGAAAATCGGTGAATGGTATTGTTAAGGCGCTGCGTGAGAGTGCCTCGATCGTGTAACCGAGGCGAACAAGCGCATCTAGGCACGTTATACAAGAGGCCATCTGGCAGCTATTTTCAAAAACGAAGGCGTGCGCGACCGCCGAGGTGATAAGATGTGGAATGCAAAGCGACGGGCAGGTGCCATCACCATGCCGTTGTAGCAAAGCGTTTAAAACACCTTCTTGAGCATCGCGTTGCACTGTCAGCGCAGCGCGTTAAACGCTACCGTCCTTAGAGTTACTTGTGTGTGCCTCTTCTAGTATAAAGGCAGGCATACAAAACATAGACATGTTGTTGTGGTGCCTCAGATATGCGCAATATTTGCTTTTTATTTGACAATCGCACAACTATGAGCGCTAAACCTTGTGCAATGTTGGTGGTCGCTGCGAAGGGGGTGGACCGTTTGGTGCCGTTTGAGGCATTGTTAGGGCAGAAAAACAGAAAAATGTACAGACAGACAGACAGACAGACAGACAGACAGATTGACGGACAGACAGACCAAAGTTTATCCGTCGAAGATTCCCAAGAAAGAATATCGTCTTTAAGAGTCATCCTCCGACCATTCTTTTCGATGCACCATGCCTTTACGTAACCATATTATACTTCAAGCGAGCTCGCCGCTCACATGAAAAATAATACATGAGACGTACCTAGCGAACTAACCCAATGTTTCTACATTTAGCATGGTTTCTCAGTCTATTGTATGAGAATAGGAAGAAAAAAATCTAAGCATGTCTATGTTTGTTGCTTGGGCTATCACCGGCACTCTTCCGGAAATCATTCGTAATGAAAAAGCAGCACCGCATAACAACTTATCAGAAGGGCACCAAGTGCTCCCCCGAAAAGATGTAATATAATTAAAACAATACAAGGTATCAAATCACTGGTTAGGGTACCATTGCTCATCATGTTGTAGTAGCATATTTCAACGCTCCGTGCGGTGCCGCCTTGTCAAGGGCTGGTCCAATGATGGCAAGTTTAATGCGAAGGACAACAAATAGCTGATGAATTTATCGGCACCACAACCATGCCTATTCGACAGCTCTAAAGACGTGCTTCTAAGTCATGGAGCGGAAAAAATTTGGTAGCGTCTGCTATTTCATGGCTGTTAGGGTTCTCAGCCCACGCAGTATGAACAAGATTGGTGTGCCTTCCCAACTTGTGCCTACAAATCCGTAACCGAATAGGTAAGCTTGTTTATGTGTGGATATCACGTTTCTACGCTTTTGCTAATTTAAAACTGTTTTGGGATATTCAAGGCATTTCTACAATCAGACACGTGAGGGTGATCAGCTTTGGGAACATAATGTTTTTGACACAATCGAAAACTTCCGGAGCGAATATATAGGAGCTCGCGATAAAAAAATGTTAAAGACATCATCCTTGCTGACAGAAATAACTGCAGAAGGTAGAGAAAACCACAACAAGAGGTATTGAAGATGTATTCAGCCTCTCAGTGGCACTGGAGCTTCGCTTCTTCGGTTAAAACTGCTAGGTAATACCTATGAAGATTGGTGCGTGATTAACTTCTGTCAGCGAAAATTGTTAAATATATTACTATTAGTATTCTTAGGGTTCAACGTTCCAAAAAAAACCATATGAATATGACGGACGCTGTAGTTGAGGGCTCCAGAAATTTACACCAGCTGGGGTTCTTTAGCGTGCACCGAAATGTAAGCACATTAGTCTTGAGCATTTTCACCTCCATCAAGAAATGCGGCTGCTGCGATCTAGACTCGATCCTGGGACCAGTGGGTCAACTTCCAAGTGTCTTTACCACTATAACACCATGGTGCATAATTGTTAAACATAGGCACAGCACGTTGCGTGCTCAACTTGCTTCTGCTGCTGCTGTAGTTGGGCACCAAGGTTGCCAACAATAGGACAATTACCCTACCTAACTTATTTTACTTTGATTGTAGGGTGTTTTCTGTCAGCGTAGGATACTAGGGTGGTAAGGAGATTTTCATATAATACAAAGGGTAATTTCAATGCCTTTCTCGTCACCCATTAGCGAAAAATATCGAAGATCAGCGCAATATATCGAAGGGTGACATTATTGATGAGATCAAAAAATTTAATTGTTTGAATAAACTTGGAACTATACTGACTCACGTCGTCCCACGCACGGCACAGACAACACGTCGCAGATGCTTTTGCTGGCATTGTTTTTTTCTTGTGGATGGTTTTCACCTCTCTGTAATCTCCCGTTTGTTCGTTGCGTGGAACGGCCTTCCAAGTTTGCGCGGTGGTCGGCTTCAGGTATTAAAGCGAAAGCTTCAAATGCCTCATCAAACACGAAAAGTAATTTGTGGCTCCAACGCGAGTGTTGCGAAATATCATCGTGATATAACGACGCTGCCTCATGACGTCTTCGAGGCCTCATATATCACTGAAATTTATTTTACCGTGAAAGTGTTTTATGCCGAGATTCACCACTGCCCAACTTGCGCATTTCCGTCATGGTTATGACGTTATAAAACATATTTCAACAGACTGTGAAAAAAAAACGTGAAAAAAACAGTCTAACATAGAATGTCGAACAAGCGCCTCCTTTAACCTCAGTGCGCGGCGTGAATCACTACGCCACAGAACGTACGTCGTCAATGACGCTAATGGCAAGCAACTTACATACATCATGTACTGTTTGGCAGTCCTGAGAGTTTCGTACTTTAAGGGTTTTTTATGTTATGAGTGGCCAGATGGTGCTAAGGTCTCACATTTGGCGTGCTTTCAAGGTCGTCACCTCTAGCGTTCCAATCAGTGCCGCCTCCACGGAGCGTGGTCTCCTGCGCCTGCATTTGTCAATAAGACTCGGGATTCGGAAGAGCATGAAGTCCACTTGCTCGCTGCCGTGGACACGTCTATGGAAAGAGCACGCTGCTCACCCACGAAGAAGCAACAATTGTAACAATTGCGCCCGCTTGTCCAGTGTATACTTGGCCATTATAGTTTGTGAGTCTCTTCCTGTTTGGATAGTCCGCTTTAAGCATCGAGCAGAGACAGTTGCTAGTCCACGAACGTCTTGTGCATGCTCATTTTGTGCGTGCTTCATGCCTGAGGTGTGCGCTGCCAGTTTCGGGCTGGTTGCGGCCATTCGCGTGACTTTGCAAGTCGATGCTGTAGCATACACCTCTTCGCCCCGGTGGCGAAAAAAACGCCCGCAAAACACTCAACTATCTGTGTGAAGGCACGCTTCACTTTCGTGTTATGCCAATTTCTAGAATAGGGATCAACAGCATTTTTGGCGTAATATTTAGGTCACTTTCGTGTTACAGTGACGTCACAATGCGACATTGAACAATGACGTCATCACATGTCATCGACGGGTGGTCATAGGTGGGCCAATGCTGGAGAATATGCAGGTGCCGAAAGCTTCCGATGCCTCCAATCTCAAAGGCACCGCAAAAACCACCCTAGGCGCAGAAATCTTTCCAATGGGTCAATAGATGAACCAATTCGGAACGTTGCTGCACTTATCGTGGTTTTTCACTTGGTTGTATGAGGATAAAAATTCACAGCATATCATTAGAGTGAATGATTGAGTGGGGCGAAGCGTCAATCCGTCTGTCTGTCCATCCGTCCGTCTGTCTGTCTGTATGTCCGTCCGCCCGCCTTTTTGTCTGTCTGTTCGTCTGTCTGTCTGTCCGTCCGTCTGTGTGTCTATTCGCCTCTGTGTCGCTGTGTAATTCCGTTCGTCTGTGCACCAGTCCGTCTGTCCATGCGTCCACCTGGGCTTCTGTCCATGCTTCCGTCTGTCTGTCTGTTAGTCTGTTTGTTTGTCTTTCTGTCTGTCTGATAACGCCGGTTCCAACTGATGCAAAACAAGTTTACACAAAGAGGAGCTTCGCCCCTAAAATATGATTTTAACCTTCCAGCCAACATAGGTAAATGCCCAGGGACCATGGAAGTTTTCAATGCGAATGAATGAATGTATTAAATAGCATCCCTTTTAAAACGGGGCTCTAATCAGCACTTTGTCAAGATCAAGAAGGTGTTGTTTTCATTATTCTTATTATAGTTTTACTATTTTTATTATTACTACAACACTACTGCTAAGTATTTTCCACCTCAATTAATATTCTCTTGAAATAACAAAATCTTGTAAATTAAAAGCTGAACTATATCTGCTTTATCGCAGATTAAGCTGAATTTTTCTGCTTTTTTGCCATCTGCCTTCTTTTCTGCCGCAAATGCTGAAGTCGCCTTTCAGTTTTTTCTATCGCCGGCCTGTTTACAATTCCGATGTTCTCCCTAAAACCCTCACTTCATGTATCGGTTAGCGCCCGAAGTTAATTCCAAATTTACATTTCTCCATTCAAGTAAAATATCACCAATTGTTTTCTTTCCTACCACAGGCATATGAAACAAAGATGAGATTTTTCTGTTATTTATGATATCTCGATTTTTAACTACGCGTTATAAAAAAACCCGACCTCCTTCAAACAGCACAGCGCTTGCCCTATCACGAAATTTTTTCTGGCTTATTTCATCTCTACCCATACTACAGATCCTTGGCCAGTTTTCTTTCCGAATCTGCCATCTATACTTTACCATAAAGACGCACACACGGATGAACGGACGAACCAATGAACAGACAGACAGACAGACAACTTTGTTCACGTCCTGAGGGACTGGCTGGGAACGACACAATGGGGCGCTCAGCTTGCTGCTGGTTGCTCCCAGTCAGAATTGCGAGGCCATGCCTCTTCACTCTTTCATGGGCCTTCTAGATACTTTTTCTTTTGCATCTAGGCCGTTTCTGTTGACTTTCTTTGTCAACATGCCGTTAACGCTGCCAGCCATACACTTACTGATGAGTCGCCCATCTTTTTTTTTTTTTTTCAAGTTTTACTCGACACTCTTTCCAAATACCAGAAAGTTTTTTCCTCCAATCTGTCATCTTTTTAACACCTTAAGCTTTCTTGGAAACACATTTTCATGCCTTGGCACTCACTAGTGACACATGTACACGTCATACTGTGTATAATCTGTACGTATTTTTTGTACAAGGCGCTATTTTGTTGTAACGAAAAACGTGCTGTAATGAAAAAAAAAGTGTGGCAGTGTGAATTGTGGTAACTTTGGCCTTGGTGTGGGGTATATTCTGAAAATTTGTTAGGATCCTTGCGGTGCACAGGCCGCTAAAACAGCTAGGTTTGCTTGTACGTACTACACTTATCATAGACCGATTGTATAGATGCAATAGGTACCCATATAACGTCACGTAGCTTTGTATTTCGTACAACTCACATGCGCGCGCCTCCTTATATATCCCTCTTGAGCATTTCTTCTACTTATTACTCGTGTTTCCTCGTGTAGATGATTAGTTGCAGTGTACCAAGTCTAAACACCACTGACTAAATCACCTTCCGATGTAGTTCTGTGCCTTCTCCTTCCGGGTGCAAACTGGCATGAACTGTGTCTGATCAAGCTGGCAAGCGGAAAATCTCTGCAAAGTGAAACCAGCCATGCCCACTGTCGATGCAAACACTTTTTTGTACGGGAAACCTGCGTACATTGACACTGCGACGTGAATGCTGTCATTATAAACAATAACTGTTCACGCGCTCAATAACAAATGTAGGAAAACAAATTAATTGAACCGTTTGTTTTATCCTTGGCGGCACGACTACCTTTTCTCTCAAGTGTGTTGAGCCAAGCAATCATCCAGACAATGTTCATTTATGTATATACACTCCAGATCTTTGTGTGGTGCACGCTCACGTGTTACATTATCTCTATAGGTTTGGGTGCCCCTGAGAGCGCGTGTGCTCGCTACGTGAAGACCGATTCTCGAGTTATTGAAACATTAGTGGGCAAGCTCATTCATATACCGCAACTTGCTGTGAAAGTTGAACTGAAATGCTTCACAAAACAGAGCGTATTAGCCGCCAACAACATTTTCAGTGTCAATTGTTCCTCGTATGGTCTGCCAGCTATCCTTGTGTAGATCTTGATGTGAGTTGCAGGCATGTTGACATGACTGTTGTATATTTGGCTTCGGTGCACTCAAATTAACCGGCGGGCCTGTTTTAAATAACGGACTACAGTGTTTAGGCTTCAAATTTTGTGTATGCGTTGTAGCGCAATTTTCGTATACAGCATGCTGTACATATACGTGTCTAGATACCAAGCCGGCTCATTCGGTTAAGCTCCGTTGTTAAAAACTTTAAAGATAAACAAATGACGTCCGATGTCATTAAAATAAATTAAGTGATCGTTACAGGCACATGTGAGCGAAAAATCAAGGAATATGTTTTGATGTGAGGGCTCACCCAACAAAATTTTTCGCAATCAGACTCACTTGCGCTTAAAACGTACTAAACTTTTTTTTAACTGGACTTCCTCGGTCTGAAGGTCACCACCGTATTACTCACCTGACTCACTCTTTGGTCTTAGTGAACTTGAGTGAATCGACTCATGAGAGGGTTAGTATAAGTACAGCTCTTTCGACCATGATGTCAATCATAATTAATATCAATATCTAAATAAGCAGCTGCTGTAGGATCCACTTTCTGACCTAGTAACTCTAAATGCCTGCTGTTATTAGACATTTCAATTCAGTAAGGGTATTTTT
This sequence comes from Rhipicephalus microplus, assembly GCF_043290135.1. Classification (NCBI taxonomy): domain Eukaryota; kingdom Metazoa; phylum Arthropoda; class Arachnida; order Ixodida; family Ixodidae; genus Rhipicephalus; species Rhipicephalus microplus. The sequence goes on along the minus strand of NC_134710.1, from coordinate 350,365,991 downwards.
ATGAAGTTCTTGACTCACACAATTTTTTTTTCTCAAAAACTTCTCGTGATAGTTTGCGCGAAAAGCCCCCACCCCCTTTCCCAACTCAAGCAGCTGACAATAAATATTGAGGTGACACAAGAACGCTCGTACGTTGAAATATTGGGTAAAGAATACAGTATAAATCCAAGCCGATATACGACTGATGGAATTCTTAACTTCAGCAGATAGGCACTTATAGCCCACAACGTCTGATAAGTTCCAAGATTTCATAAGCTGCTGGGAAACACGTCGTAAGTAGTTTAAACTTAGACAGACAATAAGTTCTTTAGGAGCGCGAGGAAAATAGTTATGAATAGTGGATCTGTGAAATAATTGTAGGGTTTTAGCGCCTATTTATGCAACTTAATTTAATCTTTCCTTTGATACATCGGCGTTGACAGTCCCCGGTCGTCTGAAAATTTGCCGAGCAACACTTTGGCAGACATACTAACGCAAATACATACATAGATTTGTTATAGAAAAGTTGTATTAGAAAGCAGAGCAAAAAACAAGCAAGTCACTCTCCACGGTCGAATCCTGATAGATCATGGTGTGGTCATTGTACGAAGTTATACTCAATCTTGCAAATGGCACGGTAAAACAAACAAGAATAAACAGGCTATCTTAGGCGAAAATTTAGACAAAGCGCTTATTTTTATGGCCGGTTCGACAATTTTTCTACTTTTTTTACCAGGTTGTACTATCGTCATCAAACAAGATGGGAACAGCGGAGTGCATGGATATAGCACCGCTATTGCGTGCCGTAGAACCATCACCGATGAAAGGCACGTATACCCAGTTCCGCAGCACTGTGCAATCGAAACCACGCATGTGGCGGACGAGCGGCAAACTGCATATGAGTGTTTAGACATAAAGGTGAAAACTGCACCACGTGGACCACTGCTCGTGTTATAGTACGTGTACTGAATTTTAATATACGATGCCGAATAACCGCACTAAACCACTCGTCCGTGAACTTACCAATTCAATTGTATCCGGTAGTGTTTTATGTACATGGATCCACAAGTCTACAGAATGAGCGAAGTGTGAATTTTTATTCAACACAAATACAATTTAGAAATGCTATATTTTGCAAAAAATATGCCTTAAAACTGGTAGTGTTTCGTTTACAGTGTTGCGTATTATCTCGCTAACCCCCTTGGCGAGACGTTGGCGCTTTCATTCGCGGTATTTCCACGTCACCTAGCCCGATAAGCTAACCTGCTAACTTGAGGGCATGATTCTGGTCATGATTGTTGTGGATTTAGAAGATAGATGTAAACATTTCTTACCCTAATTCTGTAATACCAGGAGCTATCTATAGAACTAACACTGTAAAAATTATTGACCATCTCCCCGAAGGTAATCCTGATGGAATGCGAGGCATCACTGGTGATCGCGGAATTGACCTGGTTGAAACAGGCGCGACGTGGTAGCTGGAAGAAAGGTTTGATGCAAAACTCAGTGTAGCGTTTACTCGAATGATAGTTTGTTTGAAACACAAAGATACGGGAGACGGGTTGGGTTTCCTGTAAGCTTCATCGCAGAAACACTGTTGGCTTGATGTGCGCTGGAACGTTGTGAGTGGTGGAGAGGGTGAAGCTTGAGATGACGCAAGGCGAGCGGGGACAGGCTAGGGGGAGAGTGACGTCAATGCGCGCCCACTGCGAGGGAAGGCGAGTCTACTTGGCACCACCCCAACACACAGCCTAGTCAAGGAGCTGCTTCGGATCTAATAAAACAAAAACTTCTTATAATCGAGAAGCGCCGAGGTACGCTAGCAAACAATGATAAAATGCAGCCGTTTTAGCTTGGACCCGTATACTCGTTACGTCACGAAAGTGCTATTTGCAACCGTGGCCGTCGGTGGCGCTCAGGCCAAATTGGCGAAGCTTGGATCTCCAAAACCTTTACACCACATGTAAAAATTGGTAGATCTTATGTACAGTGGGAATCAATGATATGCAAAGCACGAATGAGCAAGGTTGAATTGCCGCATTCAAATCAGCAGAACATTACGAGGGGGCCGTACATTATGCCTTACATGTCACTGATTGATTGATTCGTGAGGTTTAACGTCCTAAAACCACCATATGAATATAAGAGACGCCGTAGTTGAGTGCTCCGGAAACCCCTTACATGTCATCATTATCGCGTTTGCGCCTGGCGTTTGTGCTCGTAATCAATTCCCGTCATGTATTATCAAATTTGGTGAATGTGAAGCTAGCGAAACAGCCACCAATTAGTTATGAGCATAGCACGTGGTTTTGTTTTATGTGACACGCATGTCAGGATTGTCATGCTTGGATGTGCCATTTACCTTCGTCGTCTATACACGTCACATGATAGAAACTTTGGTAGATGTGAAGCTATAGCGAAATGGCCGGGAGCGCACTATAAGCATATATCATGTTGTGATGTTTTGCGAAACGCGCATGTCATGATTATCATAATTGGACGTGTCATCTACCTTCGTCATTCATTAACGTCACGTCATAACAAATTTGGTTTATGCCAAACCAGCGAAACAAGAGCAAGCGCATCATGAGTGTGGCATGTAGCCATGTTCCTACATGACACGCATATCAAGATTATCATGCTTGCACCAATGATATAGTTTCGTCATCCAATAACGTCACGTAACACCAAATTTTGTATATATGAAGCTAGCAAAATGACCGTGAGCGCATCATGAGCGTGGCATGTAGTCACGCTCTTACATGATAAGCATGTCATGATTATCAATTTTGCAGCAGTCATATTGCTCCATCTTCCATTCACGTCGCGTAATACCAAATTTGGTGTATGTGAAGCTAGCGAAACGACCGCGAGCGCATCATGAGCGTGTCATGTAGTCATGTTCTTACATGACACGCACGTCATAATTTGCCCTATAGGGCCTGTCACTCATGTTCGCCTTGCCTTGGTGTCATACTATACCCGTTCTGCGATATGTCATGTGAACGAAACCACCGCAGGATCAGCAAGACCTTGACATATAAATCATCTAATTCAAGACATGCAAGTCATGACTTTCATGTTGTGATTCGTTTCATCTGCTCGTCATACAGTGATGTTATGCCATACCAATTTCGGTATAGATTCTATTATCCAGACGGCAAGGAAGGCTAAATGTCGAAGGCGGATAGATAGATAGATAGATAGATAGATAGATAGATAGATAGATAGATAGATAGATAGATAGATAGATAGATAGATAGATAGATAGATTCATACTCGCGGAAGTTCGCTAAGAAATGCTTCGCAGTTAAAAACGGTTTTTCGGTGGTTGCTATAATTGCATACTCAATAGTGCAGGTAAATGTATAACAGAGCCCGAACCAACTGGCGTTCTTTCTAGGAACATGAAATATGTTGCGTGAAGATGTTTTGCTTACCTCATAGACTTGATTGATATGCGAGGTTCTACGTCCTAAAACCACCATAGAATTTATGACAGATGCCGTAGTTGAGGGCTACGGAAATTTCGACCATCTGGGCTTCTTTAACCTCATAGAAACGTCCTGTGCTTAATATACGATGCAAATTTCATGTTTTCTGTTGTCAGAACTCAATTACGTGGACGCGTATTAAAAGATGTGTCTATTAAATTATGTGGTTCCCGCGCGATGAGTCGCGTGAGCTTCAGCATAGTGCCCATGGCGCTGCTTAGGGCCGTACAGGTTGTACCTACCCTGACTACGATTACGCACTTGTGATATGTCGGATTTAACGTCACCAAACAACCATATGATTTTGAGAGACGCCGTAGTGGAGGGCTACGGAAATTTCGACTAACTGGGGTTCTTTAACGTGCACCCAAATCTGAGCACACGGCCTTACAACATTCCCGCCTTCATCGGAAATTCAGCCGCCGCCGCCGGGATTCAATCCGGTGACCTGCGGGTTAGCAGCCGATTACCTTAGCCACTAGACAAACGCGGCGGGACGATTACGCACCTGTACTTTACCAGTTCCTCTTATTCGTCTGACGAAGGGAGCATTAACTGGAAAGATCAAATGAGGCGTAAATGGTAATCAAGGAAAGCAATGTTTCTGTCGTCATTCTTTATACAGCTTTCAAAGAGCACCGAAACTGACCATCTCAAATGTTATTCTAAAAAATTCACCGCCTTTTGAGATGGATGCAGCTACGCATTCATTAGGCTCCTTTAGCTAAGCGTTTACGTTCGGCTCTGGTGAGCCCCGGCTGCTACCTCGCCCTGACGTGCTATGCAGTGAAGGTTGAAGCAGAGGCAAGCTTCCTACTACCTTGTTGTTAATTTATTTTTGTTCTCCCTTAAAATAAAAACTAATCTTCTGGATCTTTCCGCTCATTTCACTGACAAACTATACTATGCAACAATGTAAAGCCACATTTTCACATGGACTGCTACATTGAGAACACTAGGCTGCAATATCAGTGCGAATGCTGTTTTCCCCCATTTTTTTTGCTTCACTTGCTTTTGAGTGTTTTGGGTATTTATTATGCAAAATTGTAAAGCAGAAATTATAATTATATTACTGGCTAATTTTTTTCGCTTTTTATAAAAGAAAACGCTAAACATGCAGTATATTGCAATTGTTCGCCAAGTTAAAAAAGACAGAAAAGACAACAAAATAATAAACTATCAAAATAATGAAAGAGTAGTACCTGGAGCTAAAGAAAGCATTGTTTTCAACCAATTAATTCACACAAATTGTTTAGCGTCACGCAGTTTCTCATGGGAGCCAAGAGTTTGAAGCCGGCTCTAGGACCCACAACGTTTTTTTGTGAATCATAACGCCTCCATAACTACTTTTCAAATTCACATATACAGATACATCTAATATATATATATATATATATATATATATATATATATATATATATATATATATATATATATATATATATATATATAGTCCAGTAGATCCTCCTTGAGCGGTCACACGACGTGATTTATTTCGAGGTTTCGGCCTAGAGTCTGGCCTTCATCAGGATATATATATATATATCTATATACCATGCCTGTTTTGAGAGTCAAGACAGCTTAAGCTATGGCTTCTCGCAGCACTCGCGCTGGTTACTCGAAACTCGAGTTTGAATCGTAGCGTGCTTCAGCGGCTTGTTATCGGCAAAAGCGACTGTTTCCTGTGTAAGCATTCGCTAGTTGGGACGTCCGCTTGGCGCTCCAGTGTTCTGCCCTAAGGACAACCGGGAGCGGCTGTCCCCAGCTCCCCAGTCGACCAGAGCGCCGCTTTGAATCGCTGCCTGGGGAGCGAAAGGTAGCTGGGAAAGAAGGAGGGAGAGGGTGAGCTAGAAGAGCAGAGGGAAAAGGAGAGAATAGGTGGTGTGCGTTTCTGGGGAGGAGTGCCGAGGAGATGAGATGAGGAGGGAGGAGAGAAGATCGAGAAAGAGGCAGCAAGGGAACTAGCTTGGAAACGAAGGGAAGGAAATGGCGAAAGGGAAAGAGCAGCCCGCGCCGCTCGCTCGCTACAGCCCGAACGCGCGCACAGTTAGACGCCCGCTTCTCAGCGAGCCGCGAGCAACGCCAGCCCTCGGCCCAGCAGCGCTTTCAACTTCGCCGCAGGTACCTCCTGTATACTGTTCGTTAGATCGCGCAAAACTCTCTGGTTTTCCAACATTTTTTTTCGGACTTGTTCAACTTTAGCCGAAGTACATTATTTTTATTACTCCCAGTGCTTGAGTACCGGTGTTTTGTAAATCCAGACTGTAGCCTACGGTGAGAGACTAGGCAGTCACGGTTTCTTTTTGTTTCTGCTTCACATAACAAAAACAAACTGCGCAATTCAATACGCCTGAAGCCTGAAAGAGTTCGCTGTCCGGCTTTGCACTTCCTTCTAAATATTTGCTAAAAGACTTCTGGAGCAAGTGTGTGAACTTTCACATATCAGTGGCAGCCCGTCTACGGACACAACTTTTTGCTCAAGACATCCATCTCCCTGAGTCCGCCAGTGATTGAATCAGCCAAAGGGACCCGGCAATTTCAACTTCGTTTCTGACCACTGAAACGTTTTTTGAAAGATCGGCCCTTTCTCGCATTCCGGCACTTTCTCGCAGTGCAAGGGGGGAGAAAAGTGTAAAGTCAACGTCAATTGCGTAAACGCCAGCGATGGCTGAGATGGAAGACGACAACGCCTTTTCTGACGACCTGACTGTTGCAAGCAACAATTCAGCTTCGTGGCTGTATTTAGTAAGCGACTCTTTTAAGTCATTGGAAACTGATGGGACCTCTGCAGACGCTAACGTGTCATACAGCGGCGCCGACAACAACCTTACGGTATCGGACTATCCCCCCATGAACGCCCTGGGCTTCGAGCTGCAGGCGTTTCTGATCGCGTTGTACAGCTTGACCGCGCTGCTGGCGCTGGGCGGCAACGTGATGGTGATTGTGGTGCTCCTGCTGGGCCGTCGATCATCGCGCGAACTCAGACTGTTCCTTGTGAACCTGGCACTGTCGGACATCGCCATGGCCGTGTTCTCCATTCCGTTCACTTACACCGACTTCATGCTGGGCCGCTGGATCTTCGAGCCCCTCTTCTGCCCTGTCGTGCTCTTCATGCAGCACGTCTCGGTCATTGTGTCCGTCTACACGCTCACCGCCATCGGGGTCGACCGGTGAGTAACATCCAAGAACTTGAGTCTCAAGAGACTTTAGTCGTGTCCACAAATTAAATGAATTTGATGTGCTTATTTGTTTTTCTTCATATACATCTTTTTTGTGAAGAGCATGTTTGCATTATATGAAGTTCACTTTCAGGTGGTATAATAATGTCCTTCCTCGACTGCATACTGATTGTGGAAAGATACTCGCATTTGCTAAAAAAAGGCCATGTTTCCATTTTAGTACGTTTCCCTTTTCAATTCAGTGCTGCTGCTTGATATTGTACTTACAGTTTGAGCAAAAAAAGTTCCAGGAAGTAAAAGGAACGAATGTTCCGTTTTCAAAACACGATGCATTGAGCGAATGTTTTGTAAAAGTGGTAATTGTTTGCTGTTTTTTTTCGGTATAAATACTACAATGATTATTTACTTCAACAACGGCGGTGCGATCTGTTGTCACCGAAAGGTAACGACAAATCGCACCAACATGAAACTGTTTAACAGATATTGTTGCTGTTAATCTTCACAGAACTACTTATACAGATGTTCATTTGTGCCGTAGGTTCATCGAACTCTTCGCTTTTTTTGTAATCAACGTCAGATAAAAATATGAATCCATTCTTTTGATAGAGTTCGCTATACTTGTGTCTTGCCTCAAAATTTTGTCTTGTCCCTCTATGTACTCGCAGAGTAATAAGTCTACATTGCGGACATGAATTGTTCAATACGCATTGCGTTTTTATTCCTAAAACATGATCCGTCTAAGTTTATTACAGAAATACTAACTTGTTTTAGGAGAAGCAGCAACTTGTACATTAGCGGCTGCAGAAACGTGTTTCATTATAACAAAAATAAAATTATTTGTTTAAGATGTCCATCTAAGCGAAAATTTAGCTCTTACATTTGAGAGACAAGCTTAACAAGCCATATGTTCAAAAAGTTTAAAAGTTTGTGTGGAAGGAGAAATGTTTCTCTTCATAATTTTTGATACAGATGTATTACACATGCAACAGGCGCATGGGTAAAGAAACACGAAAAAAAATCTGCACCATTATTTGGTCAATAAAGAGAAGAGGAGGAGCAGTGGAGCTGCTGAAGTAAACGTTTTCGCTGTGATTTTAACACAGGCTTCACTGCGCTTTAAGACACATCTAGTGTGTGCGTCTTGTAAAAATAAAACTAAGAGAATGTGAACAGTCGAGCCTTCTATCGAAACATCACATTGTGCATCTTAAAACTTATCTCCCGAGTTTAGTAGATTTTCCAAGAACACTGTTTCGGTATAACACATACAGTTTTAGAGAAAGAAAAAAGCTCCACGCTATATTTCACCATTCCTGGCTTGACAAACAGAACTCAGTGCGGTCTTGCATGCTTCGGTATTATTAAATTTTCAACGTGGCCGTAGAAAAAAGATGGCAGCAGCAGTCGGGTGTTTGCTGCTCTATTCGCATTGCAACAAATTGATTAATAAACTTATACGTGGTTTAGGCATTTTAACTCTTATTTGTTTCTTTCCCGCAGGCTCAAGCCGCTCGTCTCAGTAGTGAGCAGCATCGTGGCGGTAGAAACTTACCAGCTTCATTCAAAACATTATAAAATAAGTGCAAGAATTACGTTAAAAAATTCAAAGATGAATGCTTTAAAACAGTATCAACCAAATTATTGTTGTCACTGCTCACCCTGTTTTCTTTTTGCTGTAAGTATAATGCTTAGACTACTTCAGGTGTTCGGATGTCTCGAAGCATAATGCTTTTAAATGCGAAATATTTGTTCTTGTCCCCAGAACTGCTCGTACGCAACAGCGTTTCCTGGTTCAAAAACTTTCAACTTCCATCCCACATGGCAACGACGGACATGCCAGCTTTGTCAGTTTTCCTTTCCGCTACAGATGAATACGAAGTTATTGGTGTTTTCCTAACGCTAAAGAAAAGTCAATCAGAAGATTTTCATGGTTTAACGTTGACGTCAGTTTTTTTTGTAGTAGATATAATAGTCATGCCAGTAACATACGTTTATAACCTAAATTTAGACACAGGTATTTTCCCACAATGTATGCAACTTGCAAAAGTTACTGCACTGTTTAAGTTAGTAGACAAAAATTCCTTTAAAAGCTATAGCCCCACATTCGTTATACCACTGTTTTCAAAGCCCATAAAAAACTTGATATTTACAAGGCTGTCGAACTTCATTGTGAAACATTCGGTGATTACTCTGGCCCACTACGGTTTTAGGTCAGGGCTGTCGACAGGGGTAGCATTGTTACGAGAAAAGAAAATTGTATTAGACAATGTGGGGGAGAGAAAACTTACGTTAGACATATCGAAAGCATTTGACCGGAGAAAACACATTACCCTCTAAGTACGGTTTTAGGTCAAGGCTGTACACCGAGGTGCCACTATTAATACAAATGAACAGTCAACTTAACGTGCATATTTGTTCATTTCTTCAAAGCCTTCAGCCGGATAAATCGCAATACCCACTTACAAAATTTACCTTTTTACGGCATTAGTGGACATTCACTGAATTTATACACCAGGTATTAGAGCCAAAGGCTACAGTGTGTAAGTTTAAACACAAAAGAATCTTCTCTGCAAAAACTTCTTCATCGTGTACCCCAAGGTAGAATATTGGGGCCGTTACTTCTTTTCAACTACGCCAACGACATTATAAACATACATCACACAATCAAGTATGTCCTGCATGTGAATGACACTTGATTGTTTTTCACATATATAGGTAATGACCTAATTTAGGTAGCAAGCATGACACTAGATGATTTGTATGCATGGTGGAGTGCTAATTACTCACAAATCAACAGCTTCAAAACCAAATCTACTTCTAAACTTCGTTTCCATGACTCTGTAATGAATTTTTCTTCGACGCCACAACAATTGGGAATTATTTTTATAAGCATATATTACGAGATTCATAAAGCGAGATGGTATGAAAAAAGTTATATAGTGTTCTACGCATGCTTAAGAGATGCCACTTATTCTTACCGACTACTAAGATATCAATGATCAACCACACATTTTGTTGCTCCCAGTTACAATACGGCCTTTTGGTGCAGCGTACTGGCAGCTTGCACTAGGAGCAGAAATTAATCACGCTTCAAAAATACACCTCTATGTCCCATTGCAAATGCTGAATATAATGCACCTACCTTGTTACTATTTCATAACTTCGGTCTTAAGATTTGATAGCATGTATGAACGTTGTTTATAAGAGTCTTTAAAATTGAAATACAATCTAAAAACAATTTTATTCACAATAGAATGCTTAGGGCGCCGCACCTCGTGTCGACCTACCAGACAAAGCGATTATTTGAAGGTTTCTTGATGACGAACAAAATATGGTCTCCAAATGCTGAAACATTCAATCCCACGCATACTAAATGAATAAATGTTTTATTGGAGCGATTCCCGCTCTTCCGCGACTACTTATACCCAACGTTTTGCTTTTACTTACTCGACCCAACTGAATAAAAAGAAGTACTGACGAAAATTTTACAGGTTATATTTTTAATTTGTTTATTTTCTTATTTTGCGTATATCTTGAAAAAGGGCAATCCTTTCAACAGTTTTTAAAAATATTCTTTTGGGCCACATTCCACTATAAATTTGTGTCCGTTTACTTCTTTAGATGACTTCATAAATGCTGTAACTTTCTGCCTTGTATTGCTGAGATGAGAGGCTAGTCAACCTTCTTGTGTCACAGATTTCTCTCCGCATTCCTCACCACTCATTGTATCTTGTTTATTAAATGACTGCAAAAAGTTTTAAAATTATAATGCCATACTTAAATAAACTACTACTTCAGCCTTAATGAGACGACATTACTTTCAGTGGCTAATCACTGACGGTAGTTAATGTGATAGACCAAACATTTTGGCAGAAAAAGCGTAGTTTGAGCAGATGCGATCAAATCTTGATGCTGGGCGCATCTTTAATACAGGCGGAAGGCCACTCACTGAGTAACGGCTTATATTGTATATTGTAGCGTGGCAAATTGTAAGGCAAATATTTTGACAAAATATTTGCCTTACAATTTGCCACGCTTGTAACTAACATGCCCGGATGTACTTTTTGAATTGTTGCTGACTATTCTTGTACTTGAACTTTTTTTTTTTTTTTTTTTTTCCACACAGCAAAACCTGCTGAGCACTACTTTCGTGCAGTTTTCAGTATAGCCTTGTATGGCACGGCAATTGTGGACTGCATTTCCAGTTTCCTTTCTATGTGAATCAACGCGTTCCTTTTTTTTTGTACCACTGTATAATCTGTTCAATATTTTTTTGTACTTCCTGCATTTGTGTTCATTGTACCGCCCACCCCTGCCCAAAGTCTGGCATTCAGACTGGCAGTATTCTCCTAAATAAATAAATAAATAAATATGGGAACAAATAGTTTTCGTGAATTTGCTCCTGTCTGAGGCTGCACTGATTAAAGCGGCTCTCATGATTAGATCAAGCATGAGAACTTCATAAAAGCGAGTTCTAAAGTGATCAAGTTAGAATGACGAGACAACATTACTGATCAGTCGACCATGTTGCTTTGACGAGGTGACAAAGTTCAACTAGAACACAAACGGTCATCTGCTTATATTTCAGTCTTATTTGCGCCATAATAATGTTAACTTTTTCACGCAATACTTTAATAAATTCAGGGAATTCCGTGTAGAGATACACCAATGTGTGAGCATGCACAGCTGCCCAACTTGACACCTGACTCTCACGTCTCATGTAAATAAAAAATGTTTTGTTACCACTCGCTATATTAACATATAGATGAAAATGCTTTCAGCCCCTGACCCTTTGTATCGCTTTAGAGTAAGTTATCTTCACTCTTACTCATAGAACCGGAGTTTTTTTTTTTGCACAACAATCACCAATTCTTACGCACGTGATCATTCTAACACATTGGACTTTACCTCATAATCAAAGAGAAAATGGTATGACCAATTTAATTCCCGGATATCCGCTGACCAGACTTTGTGTGTAAGATTCATTGCACCATTTGAAAATATGTCACTAAAGATTACTTAGTTTATTTCCTCCTGCTAGACCAACGAAATTGTTCCCTTAGTAGATTTCTTGCTACCTTGCTGCAGTCATCAATCTTTCTTACGCTCCCATATTCATGATCATGCCCGGCGCATTTCTACGTTATGTATAATTTATAAAACATACACTTTCCTCGCCGTCTCCTTTAGGACTCTACGTTAAGTTCACTTTCCAAAACAGAAGCATTTGAGCTTAGTGACTTTATTCCAGCCTACTGACATAAAAAAAATTACGCACTAGCTCTTGCTAGTTAATAGAAGTTACTATTGTTAATAGTTACCCAGGAAAGAAACAGCGTTTCGTTCGTATTTTAAAGTTGTTTAACCACGTGGGCTCCGAACAATGTAATCCAGACGTTCCACGGTAAGCGAACAATGTCATTATTAGTATGGAAAGTTGGGCGAGTTGGTTTGAGGACATTCTTGGTAACAATTCGACGCTCAGACAGTGAACGCGAAAACAGAAGGCGAGAAGACAAACAAGCGCAAACTCACAACTCAGTTTATTGAAATAATTACACGAAATATATATCTCAGGGTAGCTCAAAGCACATGTGCATAAAAAAACAAAACGAAAACAAGCAAAAAATGATAACGCATCATGACAGTTATTTATATAGGTATTATCTACATCGTGCAGCAAAGTGTGAAAGTCAAGTATGGCACGAAAGTGAACTTTTTGTCAGGTAGTGCAATGGATAGGCTGCTTGTACATTTATCAACACACCTTCTGGTATGAAACGTTTCTAGTAATTCCGGAGTTAGCTTGTATTTGTGATAAAACAAAATAATAATTTGATACCAAACAGCATAACATTGGCAGCTGCTGCAATGGCTGGCTAGGTGGGAGTGAATGCTATGTTTGAAAGATTTCAAATGTTCATTAAGGCTACCCTGGGATATATATTTCGTGTATTGCTTTCAATAAACTGAGTAGTGAGTTCACGCTTGTTTGCCTTCTCGCTTTCTGTTTTACGTCCACTGTGTACGCTCCGAAACGTTACCAAGAATAATCATGCCAGGTTTCTAACATCGGGTCAAGTGCAGGCCCTTTTGAGCAACAGAGCCATGGAATGGGCTGTTTACCGCACTAGAATTCTCAGCGAATATCATCCAGTTGCGTTTTGCTTATCTGTACCCTGAGTGCCCATGTAATGAAAGTAAGCATACGCTAAAATTGTTCAGCCCTTCGTGGCCAGATAAGCACACATTACTAAGACATGACGTCATTGTCGCTTTGAGTGTTATGTTCCGAATGTTATTTGAATATTATATAGAAAATGGTGCTTAGGGGACGTTATTTTTTCCTACAATTGATGCTATGCGGGGACGTTGAATCCAATCCAGGGCCCTCCACTGCGGAATTGTTGTCACAGTTGATTGAAGGTCAAAACAACATTCAAAAAAGGCTTGATGATATCAAGCTGAAAACAAAAACTGTGGAGGAAACTTCTGAGATAATTAAAGGATTCAGCGATAAACTTCGCAGCCTGAAAAATACGGTTCAGGACTTGGAACGTAAGCTCGTTGATATAGAGGACAGAAGCAGGCGTAACAACCTTGTTGTGTTCGGCATAACGGAAAAGAATGATGATGCCTCTGACGACCTCATGAATAGCGTAGTCTGCAATGTGTTCAGGCATGCTTTGGACGTGAACGTAAACTCAGTCGAGCGAATTCATAGGCTTGGGCGAAGGCAGCATGGTAAAAATCGGCCAGTGATCATGAAGTTTTTCGACCACAGGGAAAAAGTTAACGTTCTCAAAAGCTGCTTCAAATTAAAAGGGAAGGGAATCTCACTCTCGGAGGATTTTCCTGCAAGCACTCGGCACGTCAGGAAGTTGCTATGGAACAGCACTTCAGATATTAGGAAATCGGGCACAAAGGTTAAACTTGTACATGACAAATTTAAGATTGACAATTGATTGCTAACATTAGATGAAGTTCAGCGTGGAATGGTCTCTGCGAGCAGACCGCTTAGCAGAGCATTTCGCAACAGATGAAACGACAAGAACGGGGGACTTTTCCGATGCCTAAATATTAACGCCCGTAGTATTCTAGCAAAAAGCGATGACTCAGACAGTGTTGTGTTAACGTATCACCCTCATCTTTCGATATATAGTGAAACCTGGCTTCGCACCGACGTTAGTGACAATGAGATCACTCCCCAGGGTTACCGCACCTATCGCAAAGATAGGAGTAGTCGAGGCGGCGGAGTTGCAATCATATTTAAAGAAACCTTACAAGTTAAAAGATTAGCCGATATACCAGATCTTGAATACGTAATTGTGAAAGTAGACACAGGCGATCTTGAGTTCATAGCGCTTTTTCCCGCCCCCCAGGCACAGACGAAGCATTCTTTGATACGCTTAATGAATTTCTTTGCATGGTCCACAGTTGCTCAAGTAATACAATAGTTGGCGGTGATTTCAACGTTCCTTTAGTTATATGAGATACTGATTTTCCTGTACCGTCTTCAAATGCAGCGAAACGTTTAGTCGATACAGTCCTTTTTCATGATTTAACTCAACTAGTTATGCAACCGACCCGCGTACAGAATGCTACTGCTACAACTCTGGATCTTTTTTTCCTTAGCAACAGCCTGCTGCGTCGTGTGGCAGACACCAATGTGCTTGATGGGATATCCAATCACAAATTGGTTTACATATGCATTAATCTTAATGACGTTCTAAAAGGCAAGAGAGAAGAACGCGTCGTGTCTGTCTTCTCGCGCGCAAAAGACGTAGAAATACTGGACACATTAGACTTATTTTTTCTCGATTCACTTTACTTTCTGAATGTAGTACTTGTACTGTTAACAGCCTTTGGTGTTTCTTCAAAAACCTTGTGTTGCAATGCGTTCATGACGTCGTACCAGAAAAAGTAAAAATATTAAAAAAATGATAGCCCGTGAATTACTTTGCCTGTTGTTCGTCTGGGGTGAAAGGCAAACAGGATAAGAAAACAGCATCGTCAAAACCCCACTCCGTCGACCGTGCTTGAACTCAGTAACGCGCGTACAGAATTAAAAGACAGTATCAAGGAAGCAAAAGATCAGTACTATAACGTCACTTTAGAAAACTTCTTGCTGTCATCCCCAGCGAAATTCTGGCAGCATTTTGACCCAATCAAGAAGCGTTTTCATAATATATATGTAAATGGGACTATCGTAACTAATAAAGAAACTATTGCAGAATCATTTAACACGTTTTTTTGTTGAGTGTTTACTGATGACGATGGCAGAAGGCCATGTTCAAAAACGCTTTATGATATCCCACCAATAAGTGACCTTGCAAGATCTGAGGAAGAAATCTTGTCTCTGCTTCTTAACATAGATCCCAAAAATACGCCTGGTATTGATAGCATACCTAACGCGTTCCTTGTGAGGTAGGCTGAATGGTGCTCGAAGTTTTTGTGCATCATTTTTCAGAAGTCACTGTCACAGCGCGCGCTTACAGATGACTGGAAATTCGGAAAACTTATCCCTATACCCAAATCACCTAACACTTCTCTCGTCTTTGCCTATAGACCGATTTCCCTGCTTTGCTGTTGTGCGAAGGTATTAGAACATATTATATTCAAGCATCTCTGAGTTTTTCTCGAGGAAAATAATTTAATCAATTACCGACAACACGGCTTTCGAAAAGGATTCTCAACCGTCACACAACTGTTGGAAACCGTTCATGACATTGCAGCTATTCTAGATAGGCAAGGCCAGATTCACATGATTTTCCTAGACTTCGAAAAAGCATTTGATCGCGTGTCGCATCCAAAACTTTTGGCGAAACTCAAACCAATACTAAAAAACAGTATAATAACTTCATGGATTGAGGCCTATCTTTCTTATCGAAATCAAATAGTTTCCATAGATAACGTCCAGTCTGATTCACGACCGGTGAAATCGCGAATCACTCAGGGCTCTGTGCTTGGGCCACTTCTTTTTTTAATTTTTATAGACGACATTGCCATTGATATTCCGGTTTCTATCAAGTTATTTGCAGATGATTGCATTCTTTATCAGGAAATACGTAGTACAAACGACCAGGTTCTTTTAAACGCAGCGTTAACAAAAACATCTTCTTGGTGTGCAGTGTGGCAAATGAAGATTAATGAAAAGAAAACGGTAGCTATGACCGTTACGCGCAAGCGGCTTCCTTTGAAACACTCATATTCCATCAATGGTCAAAAACTATCGTTTCTTAAAACTTATAAATATTTGGGGGTTGTATTAAGTGCACATTTTAGGTGGAATGAGCATGTTGCCTACATTGAAAAGAAAGCTTTACAGAAACTAGCATTTCTCAGACGTTACTTGCGCAAATTTACCCCAAAATTAAAATTAATTGCGTATAAAACTTTTATCCGTCCGATCCACGAGTACTCATCTGTGGTTTGGGACTCTCATAGCCAAGTAAATATTAAAACACTTGCAATTATTCAAAGAAAAGCAATCCGATTTGTATATAATCGCAACAGTGCTCTTACGTCACCCAGTGAACTGTTAAAAAAAGCTGACCTGGATACATTGCAGGCAAGACGGCAACGCGATTGATTCAAGTACATGTTTCTACTTTACCACGACAAGTTACGCATAGACAAGCACGCGTACATAAAAACAGTTCACCGCCAATCAACTCAATCCGAGCATCCAAAAAAACTGAAGGAATATTCCTGCCAAACAAAAGCCTTTAAAAACGCATGTTTTCTGCGCACTGTCACTAATTGGAATGCTCTTTCTGCCGATCTGGTGAACTGCGAAACCGTTCAGACGTTCATGGAAAAACTTAAACACCAGCAACCCACTTGACTTTGATCTTTCTTTGCGCTTCGCCCTCTATTATTCCACCGCGCATCCTGAACAGGCTTCCATTTATGTTCTACTTTCTATCACTTTTTTCATATCGATGCGTTGCACTTTTGAAATGTTGCCAATTTTTGAACCGCTATATGATGTTTGTTTCTTAGTTCTGTATGAGCAGATGTTTGTCATCATAGTTTTTTTTGTACGTGTACGTGTAAACCACTACAATTGCGTAAGTACTGGCGTTTTACTTTGATGCACTAGTTCTTGATGGTGTATCTCTACGTGACGTGTTTCCTTTCCTGTGTTATCTTCATATTTGTTTCCTTTTTTGTATCACCCACCCCTGCCTAAGGCCTCA
The DNA here is from genome assembly GCF_043290135.1 of Rhipicephalus microplus. Lineage (NCBI taxonomy): Eukaryota > Metazoa > Arthropoda > Arachnida > Ixodida > Ixodidae > Rhipicephalus > Rhipicephalus microplus. Next base: position 350,349,137 of record NC_134710.1, on the reverse strand, counting down.
TGTGTGAGGCTGGCAGTACTTCTGAAATAAAATACAATTAACTCTAGCTGAAACTTTTTGTGCGGGTGCGTGGGTGCATGTATGCAATTAACACCCCACAAGCCAAGTGTATTGAGCAGATTACAATCGTGTGGCACAATCTCATGACACACTGATTTACAGGAATGACCCAGGAGGATATAATACAAACGCGAACACCTATACTGAACGAAATCAGATGGTGAGATCATAGTAAATGACCGGGCTGTTTCTTGAAAGTGCCAACGTGAAGTGCATTGTTATATGACTTACCCTACTTATTATTCATGATGGCCTCCTTTGAGGCACATTTATTTCGTACTTTTTTAGTTGTTTTTCCGACAGAGCAATATGGACATTTGCCATAATATATTTATATTCCCGCGTTGCATGTGGCAATATGCCCCGCGGCGGTGGTTTAGTGGTTAAGGTACTCGGCTGCTGACCCGCAGGTCGCGGGTTCGAGGCCCAGCTGCGGCGGCTGCATTTCCAATGGAGGGCCGAAATGTTGTAGGCCCGTGTGCTCAGTTTTGGGCGCACGGTAAAAAACCCCAGGTGGTCGAAATTTTTAAAACCCTCCACTACGGCGTCTCTCATAATGATAAGGTGGTTTTGGGACGTTCAACTCCACCTATCAATCAATCAATGCATGTGGCAATATATTAGCTATTATTCTTTCACGAGAGCCAGCAACAATTGTGAATAATCCTCGAAACTACATAGGAGGACGAAAACTCAAAATTTTTGTTCCAGGGAAAGACATCGTAGCTTAAGAATAACTCTTCCGAGTGAAAGATTGGACGACAGTTGGTTGCCGTTCTCCTAAAATTCTTTTCTAGTACGCTTGTCAGTGTTTGCTTCCTTTGGGTAGTACCAGCCCACAGGGATTGACAGTACATGAATAGGGAATGGCATATTGTATTGTACCGTATTAGAATCTTACAGGAATGTTGGAAGATATATATATCTGTTACCACATATGATGTCATCTCAATGGCCCCGAGCCCCGACACGCAAACACGATAGACTGCCTCTGCTCTTAGAAGGTGCTTCGTTTTTTTTTAAACTCTTACAGATATAGTGACTAAGCGTGAACGCACACCGGACTGTTTGAAATGGGTTATGAAGAATAAAGCACGCAATCTGCGAGAAATGCTGCCTTCAACGCAGCTTATGCCTACGTTCTCTGGATGCTCGCCCTAAGAAAATTGGTCGATTTAAACTGTTTCGCACAGTGCTGAACCAATGGCGCCTATGTAAAAATAATTATGGAGTCTCACGTACCAAACAACAACACGAATATGAAGGCTGAGGTAGCGGGCGACTCAGGAATAATTTAGACCACCGTAAGTTTTGTCAAGTGTACCTAAATCTAAGTGCATGGGGCGTCATGCCTTTCACCACCACTGAGGTGCCGCCGCCGTAGCTGAAAATGAAACCCCCGTTCTTGAGCGTAGCACTGCGATGCAGTGTACTTTAGCCAAACCGCCTCGACTAAATATAATAATAATAATAATAATAATAATAATAATAATAATAATAATAATAATAATGCGATTGTGCAAGCGCACGCAGTGAAATCAATAATAATCATCAGCATGTTCATTATTCACACCAAGATGGAGGCCTCCACCACTGGTTTAGTTTGCCTTGTCCTGCGCGCTAGGTTGCCAAGTTTGAAAAGGAGCCAAAACCAGAAGTTGCCAAATCTAGCCATAACATTTATTTCTGTTTTCAAAAACGTAGCCAGTGATAACAGAAGCGCGGTTTGATAAGAAAACCTTGTTATTGAACAGAGAATAATAACGTACTCAAAAAAGCAAGGACATTGAAATGAGCAGCACATTCCTCCTTCTTGCTTAGTCAAGCCACATGTCAAATGGAAGAAATGAAGTAGTTAGTTAGTTAGTTAGTTAGTTAGTTAGTTATTTAGTTAGTTAGTTAGTTAGTTAGTTAGTTAGTTAGTTAGTTAGTTAGTAAGTCAGTTAATCAGTTTGTTTGTAGGTTGCATAAAACAAGAACTCCAACCAAGGTAAAGTGCAGAAAAGTAAAAAAAAAACATTTCGGCTTCAAGCACGAAGGCCTTGTTCCCAATGAAGAGCAAAGAGCGCAGATAGAAGGAAATTTTATTTAGGAAAAAAACGAAAAGGGGGATCTTTGAGCTTCCGCGGGTTGGGTTCCTACGTCCTACATTTTTGCTGCGTGAAGCATAGGTGATACAGAATTTCCCTAAGTACAAAAGGTTCGGTTCTCGAAAGAGAGAAATGCCCCGTTGCGTTACAAAGTGTGCGAGCTAGAGCACCTGCCCTTTTGTTGCCTTGGAGCCTTGCGTGACCCGGGCGGCAGTTCAAGCGATTATTGAGAAAGTGTTGGGGTACTAGCATACTAGCAGCATCAACTCCATCACCGGAAGGCGGCCTGTTGGAAAGAGCCGGCAGGCCTTTGGGAGTCGGATAGAATAACTGATCGCTCTGCGGTCATGAAACCTTACGTTTAAGGCTACGTTCTCCGCATTTGGGGCCGAGGTCGTGCTCGCAGATGCAGACGTCAGCAGCGTCATGTTGTTGTCAACGAAAGTAATTATGCGTCTCTGCCAATCGTAACTAGCCGCATCGACGTACGTGACGATAGAATCTGACACTAACTGCTTTCGGAGCCAGTTGCTCAGTGTGAAAGTCGAGATGCATGTTTTTGGGCACCGGTTTGACCGAGATATTCCTGCGGACCTCTTGAGTTATGTCCACCAGCGCCTCATGAATGTTTGGGGTGTAGGGCAAGATCTGTATCCTAGTGAGTATTGCCCTGTCTACTGATGTTGAACATAGACGATTCCTCTGAAAGATGAGGACCACCGCACTGAGCTCAGCGTAATAAATGCTATGCACACCAAGATTAGGAGCCGCTCGGTTTTCGTGAGGATTGGTGGACCGATTGCTGCCTTAAAAGCGCTTCTATTAATGGCATCCACCTGGCTGTCGTCGCTACCCCGCCGTGGTGGTCTAGTGGCTAAAGTACTCAGCTGTGGACCCGCAAGTGGCAGGATTGAATCCCCGCTCTGGCGGCTGCATTTTAGATGGAGGCGAAAATGCTGTACAAACGTGTGCTCAGGTTTGCGTGCACGTTAAAGAACCAGAGGTGTTCAAAATTTCCGAAGCCTTCCACTATGGCGCCTTTCAATATCGTATGGTGGTTTTTGGACGTTAAACCACACACATCAATATCATTTCCTTCTTGTTGAGAACCAAGACCGGGAATATCCAAATGGTGTCCTTTTCTTCAGTGCCTTTTTTACGAAAGGTGATCATTCTGGCGGTTTGTTCAACCGTAGTCTTTGAGACGATTACAGGAGAACTGACGCATCACTTTTGAACCGTGTTTTTTTTTTCAATGGATAGTTAAGGGCCCACTTATCAGGAATGGAAAGCTCGTTGGCACAAATGCACAATGGTTATTTATTTATAGATGCTTTTTGACCACCAAGCCACCGTTTCGGTTTTAAAGAGTGCCGAGTTGAGCAGGATGAGTTTCGGTAGCAAGGTAAACACAGCAGGCTATACGTGACCACAAAAAACTGTGACGAGCGGAACGTGCGAGAGCATACGTGAGCATGAGCCGCATTTACAACCACGATAGCCCACTCACGCAAAGCCACAAGCGCGGGAGTAGAAATGCTCGTAGCGCAAGCAAAAGGCTTCTGCAAGCTCACAGGCAACCCAAACTCGTGATGTAGTTTTTGTTTACACGACGACAGTGATAATGTGAGCGTCCCAAGGGACTCCACATCTCGCAAGTTCCCGTGGTTTGCACTTCGAAATGGATTTTAAATAAGTTCTAAGCTATATATTTGCCCTTCATATTTCGTAGATGTTGTGTATACGTCTCTAGAAAACTTTATCTCACTCATTGGCTTGCCTTTGAAGTTTTGTGTCGGTGCTCATTTGACGTGTGACTGGCTTAGCCATTGCTTTGAGCTCAAAAACATACATGCGGGCCTGAGTAACCTCGACTATGGCATGGCCCTCAAGCTCTAATTTTATGTCGTCGTTACTCTTGTAATACTTACTGGGTATTCTTATGAGATCTGAGTGTTCAGGCACGCAGCTTAGTCCACTATTTCTTGCGAACTCCACCGCAGCTTTCGCGGCAGCCTATATAGGGTCAGCCCTATTAGCGCCAGCGATTCCTTCGTGGCTCTGGGAGGGATGTCACCCGCATACAGTGTACAGCCAAGCTGCGGGATCGTATCAAGCTTGTGAGCAAGTGTGCGCATAGCGGTGTTGAAGAGCAAGGGGGAGATTTCTGCCCCATGAGTTGTTTACTTATTCGGCTCCGAGAACCGCAGCGACCTTGCAACACCTATCCCGATAACTGTTGCCGTCCATTCAAAAGGGAAAGATTTAATGTAGCTAAAGGTCCGCTTTCTCAGCATATTGCGTTCAGCTCTGAGAGAGCAGCCTCGCGCGAGAATTGATCAATGGTGCTTTTGAGGTCGAGGGTCAAAGGCAAATGTTCACCGCTTAGGGTACGCAGCTCACATCTTCCTTTACCAGGAGGAAGGAATAAACTTCGGCGTAGTCAACGACGTTTGCTCTCATAGTTAACAAGGCTCCCGTGTAGAGTACCGAAACATTTTTTTTAAATTCTGTACATCTTAACTCGGTAGGTGTTCGTTTGTTTTTGTTGTTTTATTTCACTATGTCTGTCCCCAACCAGGTGCTATTCAGACGGACTCTCGGCTATAGCTAGTGAGCTAGTTCCCCTCAAGGCCAAGGACTAGCCATTGAGCATGGGTGGTTGCTGCTTTGCGAAAGCGCCTATTACGACAAACTCATGTTTTGTTCAGTGGGGAGGGACGTAGTACAACTAAACTGCCGTTGACGATATTGAAGATTGCGAAAGCAATGTGCTTCTACAAAAGGAATTCCTTGCATCATGGCGATGATCAACGAGAAGGGACGCATAGACTATTTCACTGTTTACAAACACAGACCCTTGATGACTTCCGGTTTCATCTACCGATGTGCCTGAATAGCCTAGGTGAGCAATAAGAGCGTTAAAAATAGCCCGCTGTTTTTCCACGCTTCACTTCCATCACTTGGCAAAATATATTAAAAAAAATGTTCTTTTGGGCTACTTAAAAATTTCAAGTGAATGTCTTTAACATTACACACGTTCTTTTTATCTGAAAAAAGTACTAAGAGACTTTCATTACCCTTGAAAAAATTTGACAAGGTCCTTTCAGTTTCGACGTTACGAGCTGGTGAATTAGGTGACCGGAAGTTTTTTTGGGGCACAATGCTTTCAATATTGAAGCTGTCTATAATAGGGTAATAAAATAAATGTGTTGTGAAAAGATGCTGCTGCATCAAAATTTGCGATGTAAGTTGAGGCGGCAGAAAATTCCACGCACTGTAAGAAACGGGCACGAAAGCCTGGCTTTTGAGTTTGCTATCACTTTGATTGATATGTGGGGTTTAACGTCCCAAAACCACTGATGATTATGAGAGACGCCGTAGTGGAGGGCTCCAAAAATTTCGACCACCTGGGGTTCTTTAACGTGCACCCAAATCTGAGTACACGGGCCTACAACATTTCCGCCTCCATCAGAAATGCAGCCGCCGCAGCCGGGATTCGAACCCGCGACCTACGGGTCAGCAGCCGAGTGCCTTAGCCACTAGACCACCGCGGCGGGGCGAGGTTGCTATCACTAGCAAAGCACTTGTAGTAAGACGAAAAATAAAACCACTATATAATTCGACCGAGTTTCAAGTCACTTTCAAGACTCTTAACATGGCTAAAATCCTACACTGAAGCAGGTTATTCAACGTTTCGCCTTATTCAAACATTGTGTAAGATCCGTTAAACTCAGGGTCGAGTGGCAGATAGTTGCGACCTAAGCATGCAGGCATACGGTTGGCTTTGTGAACGTCTTGAGTGTGCACTGTCTAGTTTATATTACATGAAATATGAACAACTAAATATTTATACCAAATTAGCGTGTGACGATTTCTTATGATATACTGATAAACTTATAAGGTGGACTGCTATTTATTCGTTCAGGCAACCCACATAACCTTACACTTTTTTACGTTGAATTTCATGAACCCTATTTTCTATCAATCGGATACAGCAACTATGTCGGATTGGTTATTACCAGCGTACCCCTTCATGTATCATATGTAGAATAGATGGAGTTCTTTCCGCAGACGGGGTAATAGTGGGAAATTGCAGCCATTCAGTCAGTAGGAATGCTGAACGCTAAGTCGGTTATTTGATTGAAACCATAAACCGTAGTTCATTTGCACAACTACGTTATTATATTTCGAGATTCAAAAGTTTGTAGATGAACAGTCTAGTTTCGTTCTGCTGTGCATTTTTGGTTTTCTCAACTTAACACAAAAATGCGTGCTCCGCTGCCAGCATTAGGAATTGGCATCGGCATAAGTTGTATGCAGCGTGAGCATCGGGAGCAGCGTGCTAGCGTTGCTTTTATTACATGCACTCAACTTCATCTCTCTATCTCTTTGCAGGCGCATTGCGCTATCGTGCTTCAATGAGCACCAAACTGCTGGTTCTCACATTCACTCACAACCGAAAGGTTCAAAATAATGCATAGTCTTCACGCTTGGTCGTTAATTTATATGATAATGAATAAAATTCGCTACTAACTGTGCAAAAAAATGAAAAGTAGACATAAAGTAGCTATGAAGCAAATGTGAAATTTTTTAACCCGAAAGCCTTGGGTTCTATCTTGGTCATGGTGGTAGAATTTCGATGGCGGTTAACTCCTAGAGGCCCATGTATTGTGCGAAGCTAGTTCGTGGTAAAGAACCCTAGGTGGTCCAATTTTCTGGAGGTTTATATTACGGCATGTCTATCAATTTTATTGTGGTTTTGGCGTGCAGTAAAGTCAAGCCATTGATATGTATTAACGTGAAATTTTGTTGCTAGATCGATTAGTAAAATATTCAACCTGTCGCAAAGTATATACAGCCAGCGATGGCAATCTTGCTGCGAGAGCTGACTCTGCACTTAAATTTTAAACTTTCATCGCCGCATTTAGCCTTTTTTCTGTCTTTGGCTGCATTTCTATTTTTTCGTGCATTTGAGTAAAATTAACAGTGCAGAAACACTGCCAAAGAAGCGCAGCTATCAACCTGTGGTCGTTCAATTAGAACCAATTGCAGGTAAATAGCGAGTTTTTATATGTAGCGTGCCTGCGCTGATATAATTGCTCAGAGGCCGCAATGTTGGTGCTGACTGTCAAACTTAGAGCAACGACGTAGATGGCCTTTATGCTTGCGAGCACAATTCTTCAAGTGATTGTTGATCTAAAATCAATTCAATAACAGCCGTGGCGGCAGCATTTTGAACGGAACGAAGTGAGAAAGCGCGTATGCATTTTTGCTTTGCAACGATAGAGTTACAAGAACGTTACAAGCGGGCCATTTTAACTTAAACTAGCGCAATATATCATGTGCCGTATAACAGAATATTTCCATCCACATGAAATATTGCCACTGAAGTACGTAAAACCATTGAATGTGGTACTCGTTGCATTTATGTGTCTTCAGTGAATCCGGAAACTTAACCCATATGAATTCTATACACAATTAGAGAAGCTTGCACTAAACTGTGCAAGGCTTTAAAAAAAAGAACAACAATTTTGAAGACTAACCTGGTTGCCACTTGGTTGTTTCTAGGCCTTAGCTAGGTAAGACAGGTTCTTTCTAGGCTGCTTCTATTGGTCGTTGCTTGGCGTTAGGTGGTTTTTACTTTGATTCAGAGCAGAGAGTGGTTCGAGTTAAAGCACAGTCAGCCATAGACATGACACGGATATCCACGCTCCAGAGATAGAAAGCCACGGTGAAAGCAAGCGTTCGCGCCTGTCATAGATCTACGGATACGACATCGTTGCCGTAGGCCTTCCATCATTTAGGCGTATTCTTGCAGTCACCGTTGCCATTGAAGTTGCCTAGCATTCTCTCATCGTACTTACTCGGGGTTGGATTTGGCTGGCAGCCTTCGCGTCGTAGCCATTCGTTGTTGGGCTAACTCTTACTTACATCAATTTTAGTGGGCCTGTGCTGAGTATGGATTTACCCAATTTTTGTAGCACATATTCGTTCCTCATGACAGGTACTGATTCGTGGGACAAAGAATGATTAGCTGAACAGCTTCACTCCACAATGTATGCTTTCAGCGATCTGAATGACGCCGCTGAGATATATTTAAAAAAAACAAGAGCAACAAAGAAAAGGTGCTTTTATCACTCGCGCTGCCCGATTTTAATGGCAGTGCATGGAAAAAGTGCGGCAATTTTAAAAACTGATTTTAGACTCTGTGGGCTGTCATTTGGAACGTTACGAGGTGGTAATTATGCTGTGTGCGTTGATTTGCTTATCGTTTTAAATGCCAAGTTTTGGTGCTTCCGACAATATATTCAAGCGAGATCAACACACTGCTGATTGGAATTTTATAGTGAACACTGCGTCACCAACATCTGGAGGGCAGTCCTGCTTTTCGAGCTAAATCTGGCTGCGTGGCACTGCTGCATTTGCACTTCAGAAAGTTACGTCACACCCGCGTTCGAGCCTCTGGGGACAAGTGGGGCAGCGCGTCGGGTGATTACACGTATCACGGGTATTATGCAGGAAGAAGACGTGCGTGTTCTGCTGTTTACGATTAAGCGTATGCGTATGTTTCGTTTGCAATGGCTGCACAAGTGGCTATATAGGAAAAATAAATCACCGAAGCACTCCTGGGCTTCGCGTAATCCGGGCTGCAGGGGCTGCACGGGTATCTCGCCTTTGACCATCTGCGACAAGGGCCTGTCAGACAAAAGAACGAGCCCTTGTGCTAGCCATTATTGGTATGCTGTTCGCAGGAACCTAGTCACCTATACAGAACCACAAGACCAATAATAACAAAGAAAGACAAATAGGCGCCGGGCACTATCGTGAAGTTAATCGAAGACATTTGCGTGCACCGACCACTCGTGCATTTTCGCTTCACACCCTGAGGAAAAGAGTTCATTTAAATCCCGAACTAAGAACGCTACCGAAACTGGTAGCATTGAAGTAACCTAGGAAAGGACCAATTGAATATGTATTTAATGCAACTGAGTACTGTTTTCTGGGTATTTCATCAAACAAAGATCATAATATGTTTCATCATGTAAATACCAACCTGTGGAGTTATCAAGTACTCTAGGGCCTATAATGCAACTTAGTTGAAGAAGGCATACTCCACATTTGCTACTTTGGAGCAGTATTTAGTGCTATACCTGGAAGTATTGAAAGTAATAGATTATCAACAATTCATTAATCGACTTACAATGTGTTACGTGCCTGTCCCGAGGCTGCGAGCTACAATGGTTCTGGTACAAGTCACATCAGTATATACAACAAAACTGACTCAGCAGACAAAATACTGATTCGTATTACCGTAAGAGCCGAAGGCACTACAGATGGCAGTGGCCAATTCAGAAAATCACAAAATACGAGCTTTGTACTGCTAATACAATGTTATCTAAAGTGTAACAAGTATCAGTACAAGCGGGAACAGACAAACAAAAATTTAAAAAAATTGCTAATAACCATAGCTACAACACTGGTTGGTTATGCAATAGTACACCCGCTTTCAAAGCGCTATAGAAGTGGGATGATGAACAACGGAAGTGACTGATCCTCGATGGTTGTTCCAGTCGTGTGAGGTGCGTGGAATAAATGATTGACAACATGTGTACGTTATGTACGATGTTATTCCCGCCTATCCAGGATTATCTAAACGAGAACCACGGTCCATTTATGCAAGGTGAGGCTTTATTACATTCTATGAAAGAGACACGAGGACGAAAATTGCGGTGACGAGTTAGTCACAGAATCCCCAAAAACTCTTTCATTGGAGTATTAGGTCTACTACGATGGCATAGTTTCCGAAAATAAAGTGGACGGAGTTATTTCAGATGGGCTCAAAAGCAGAAAGTGATACATTGGTGAAAGCACAGGTCATCGAAATCACTCGAGAGTCGACTCACTCGGATTCAGATCGAGTCGTGAGTCCGTGGGAGTATTATTTTGTGGAGCTCGAGTGCAAACGACTGTGGTTGGAGAAAAAATTTTAAGTGTCCGGCTCAGAAATATTTTTGTGAGTCTGAGTCCAAGTGAGCCCCAGGCGCAAAAAATATTCTAGTTTACTTTAGTCCAAAGTTTTGTACAGACGTTTCAAATAATGAGGAGCAGCAACGCCAGGCTGCAGGTATCCTAATGGACGGTAAGTATTGCTAACTACTCGTATATGGATAATATGGCAGGTCTGAATAAAAGTCCTATTTATGTCATCGCCTGGGTAGTGATGGGACATTACGGATTCAAAAGCGTAATTCTGAAACAAGTAGGGAAGCGGAGGTACTGAACGTACACGTGGTACTTTATTATTTAGTTGTGTTCAGTTCCATCACTCATGCTTCTCACCAGTTAGCTAAATGATTTTTTTCTTTTTTATTTTTGAGAGAAAAATGATTACTTGCCAATTGTGGCCACAGGGGCTTAATACAGAAGCTATAGATTGAAGTGCCCTTTAATTCACATAAAACATTCAAATTTTCTGAAAAAAACTTCAATTGAAATATTAAGCTGAATAATTAAAACCTTAAGTGCCTCTCTTTCAATCAAGCCTGAATATTTAAAACCTTAGGTGCTGCGATTCAAATAAAAACTTTCTTTTGTTTCTTTGATACTTGCGGCGATTCCATTAATCGAAAACACTTCATTAGAGCATGCTGCAAGCGAAATCTTTTGGTGTGAAGCGCACAAGTAGTAAGTACGGCCATCGCAAGAAACCAAGCAAAAGAAGCGAAGTGCAAATAAGAAATGCTCTTTTAGCAGCAACCACAACTCGCACGCTGCCAGCTTGGCTCCTACAGGCTGTATGAGCTGAGCAGAACATTGAAATCTGTGTCTGCCCCAGAAGAAAGAGAGAGATATTTATTTATTTATTTATTTGTACCCTCAAGGCCTACAGGCATTTCAGAGGGGAGTGGGTTACAAGGTTATACAAAAAACTAAAAAGCAGCAACAAAAGTAGTAAGCAGATAAGTACAAACATACATGGGCCCTAATCATACAATGTTAGCTACGGCTGCACGAAACTGATGGTTGTCTTCGATTGCGGCGGTCAGTCCGGGAAGGCGGTTCCAATCTTGTGACGTCCGAGGAATAAATGACTGAAAGAAGGCATTGGTGTTGCATGGTATTGTTCCTACTTTGTGTCGGTGATCCATGCGAGAAGAAATATATGAAGGAGGAGTAATTAACTCACTCCCGTGTGCTCAGATTTGGGTGCACGTTAAAGAACCCCAGGTGGTCTAAATTTCCGGAGCCCTCCACTACGGCGTCTCTCATAATCATATAGTGGTTTTGGGACGTTAAACCCCATATACCAACCATACCAGTAATTAACTCACTGAATAGGGGCAAATTATGGTAGTAAATGTAATGGGATGCGAAAGGGCGGGGATGTTAGCGGGGACACAAATATCTGATTGGCTACTCTGCAATGAAGAAAGGATGAGGAGGGTAAGTTGGGTACATAGAGACGAGAGGAATGAGCAAAGAAGGCAGAAAATTGTGTGAATCGGATAGCCATGATTGGCCTGTGTTTCTATTTTGCTTATCTTGTGAACATGTGCTCTTTTCTGCTTTTTTCAGCTCTTGCGAATATCTCACTTGTTCTGCGATTTATATATTTCTGGTTCTATGGTCTGTTTTCTACCGCTTTTCTTCTGTTTGTTGCTCCCCTTACGGAAACGCCATACATGGCCCATATATAAGTTATATCTGGCCATATATAAGCATATATGGCAGCATATGTGGCCATATATAGGCATATATGGCAGCATATGTGGCCACATATAAGCATTTATGGTTGTATATCTGGCGGAGTCGGTTCATGTATGGGGTTAAATACGGCCATATATGACGCAGTTGGCCCATATAAGGAGTCAAATCTGGCCAAATAAGGCACGGCCACACCATATATAACATATCAAGTGGATCCTTATATGTGGAAGTGCTCTCTTATTTGGGATGAACCACGTATATATTTAGCACCGTGATCACACTTTTATGCGAATTGTAATATATAACAATTTGTACACAATGCTGAGCTGCTTATTTTTCATAACAATAGGAGTATTAAATATATATGTTGTTTCTGCCGTGCAAAAAAACCGAAATTTCAGGTCAGCTTTGTGTACGTGATAGTTGTAACTCAGTTGAATGCATATATGCATGCATTCGTGTAATTTAACTCGTACATTTTTCATGGCATTTAGGTTTGAAACAATAAGTTGCAATTAATACGACGTAAATAAGGTATACAAGAGCAGACATGTTTTACGAGGAAGGAATCGTGTCAAGTCACAAAACGTATTGAAGCTTCCGAACCTCGCTATTATTATAGAGCAATCCTATATAGTATTATGTAAAGACAAAATGCATGCAACTTATATTGTTCACATTAATGCATTGTTAATGTGGCAGCAAGAAATAGTAATTTCAATGCGCTTTTAGCTTCCACATCGGTGGACAAAATTCCTGATTATTTGAAAGTTTTGATGGCTATATGCTTCCTTCATATAACAGGATTTCTATTAATCCTGTTGACCCCTCATCTGCGATTGCTTTCAGCAGCCATTTACTATAATTGCATGTGCAGTGCAATGTTTAAGGGAGTATTTTCAAAAACAAAAAGAACTTACGTGAATGAAACTTCCAGGCACCATTATGATTACATTCAAGATGGAAGTTGTACTAATTTATTGCAAAAATACATCTTGCGTTTCCTCTGGCTACGTATAATGTTCCTGGCTGTGCACATAGTAAATTTATCGAAAATTTTATGATTGCACAAGTGAACAATTAATTTAATGTAATGTTTGCAAGCGTCAAATAAATCTCACGTCATGGACATGTACGCTAAAAAAGGTGCAGCTGACTCACATGTGATACATAGTTAATGGACAATGTAATGAAATGCTGAAGCTTTATAGCAACATTTAACGTAGGCTGCCGAATTCACAAAACTTCTATGTTGTGTCGGTGTATCATTACTTGGTCGAGGTCACTAAAGCGCACGTGCCATCATCAGGATTAGCCTAAACATTGCCTTGTGAATACAATTAGTATGACACATTTTTTGCGGGCTGGCGTGATACCTAAGCCAAACTCTACATTATGTAAACAGCCCCTTGCTGTGCAGGCGCGTAACGATTCAAACTGCTTGCGAACATATCCTTTCAACACCAATACGGTAGTGCACTTATAAGATATGTATGCCGGTACATACCCACCAAACTGACAAGTGTACACTCGCGTATAGAGATTCATGGGCACCCGGACACTGGCATTTCATTCAATGTGGCTAGATATTTTCGGACATGTCAGAATGATATGAGTGTATTATTAATATTATTATTATTATTATTATTATTAATGTTGTTGTTGTTGTTGTATTTCGCAAAACGTCCAACAGCGAATTCATATGCTGTCATACTGTGTCGTTATGTAAGTTTTATGAGATCAGTTATCTTAGTGTTCTTTTTGATAGCATGCTGAATTTTTTCTACTTGCATTAAATGTGCTGCCATGCGAGGCCTTCATTCTCTTCCTGTTGGCTCAACATCTCGCGAGAATCCGGTTCTCCTACAGCCTTCTACAAATTGTACACCGCGATATGTCGTCGTCAATTTGAGTACATATGCATATTTGATTTGGAATGGCCCTGCTAAATCCAGCAGTAGCGCCACTGAGTGAGTCCAGAAAAATTTCATAAGCATTTACCCTCATTGTTTCACTAGAATCCTTTCAACTCTGCTAGAATATTATATTTGCCATCAGTTAACGGCCGGCAAAATCGCGCTGAGCTGTTATTTCTTTACAAGCTAGTTCAGGGTGAGATATCCTGCCCTTCTCGGTTGTAATAATTTTGAAACTCCGCGTAAGTTATCGAGAGAGAATCGACCGTTGCATGTACCTGCCAGCTTCTTTCAACACTCTATCCTTTGCAGAATACTGAGTCTATCTAACGTCAACTTTCTTAATTCGTTATGTTTTTCATAGTCTACAGTCATTTTCTTTTTGTCAGTGAGGGCTGCCCTGTCCTAACGTAGCTTTGCACATGCACAGATTCTTCCCTTTTCCGTCTTTCAGGAAGCCTTCGGCACGGTTATGTATATTCTACATTATTTTTCAGTCCCATTCCATGAATATCTACTCTTTTATTTGTTGTTTTCATTGTGTGTTGATTTCTTTTCGACTGCTCGTCTTTGCTCTTTTTATTGATTTGCATTTCTGTGGACAGTCTGTAATGTATTGTTTGTTTTTGTTTCCTTTTCGCGCGCGCCAGCATGAAAGACCCTATGGTTGTTCTTGGGTAGGTTAAAAAATGATTGATTGATTATTGGTTGATTGAATATTATTATTATCATTATAAATGCTTGCGAAATAAGATGATAATTCGGCTGAAACGCGTCTTCGTAGCCAGCGTACACGAAGCAGCGATTTCAACTCCGCGGAATGCCTGTCTCAAAGGACTTGCACGTGCAGCTTTCTGGGCCCGCGGAAGGAAGTTGAAGTCCATTGTACGAAAAAACTCGCCTGACTGCTAGGTTGCAAGGGGTGCGCACAGTAAAAAAAAAATACAAAAAAGGGCGCCCATCGCATGGGTGGACAATTCGGAGAAAGTTGTTCGAAGGAGCGCACGTAGGCACCGTGAAGCCCTGCCGTGGCTTACACCAGTCTGTCGACAGAGCAGGAAAGAGAGTGCCGCGGCCCATTTCAAGTAACGACGAAGAAAATAGTTTGCACAAACATTCAGTCGTATGGTAATAACATTGCGTCAATAATAGTTAAAAAAATGAAACGTTGTTCGCCAATAAGCTCAGGAAAATTTAGTTCTAGTGAAAAGTGCGTAAATCATTGATCTCAAGGAGTAATGTAGCGTCCATTGCAATATTCATTGTCAAGCCTGCGTGCACTGTATCCGTCCGCGTCATTGTTTTTTTTTTTTGCTCGCCGGAGTCATGGGTGCTGTGCTGATCGAGTTTGTTAATTTTCATTCTTTTTGCTCTTATTTCGTGTTCAACTACTGCTCCAATTTACACAATATAATCGCGCAGCTCTCAGGAATCTACTTCGCTGTACGTGGCGAAATTGTGGACGGACGTGGAAGTGTTTTTGTGTGCGTGTGCGTCTGTATGCTGCTGGATTGGCGATCGTCAACTTTTCGTGCGAGAAGAAAATGGATACCCACGTTTGCGGGCAAGCGTTCCTTCAAAACTTCTTCCTAAAGCAGTACGAATGGACGTGGTGGCTTTAAGGTGTGAATAGGTTATCAGGATTAACACGCTCCTTTAAAGACAAGTCTCGGTTAAATGTTAAGGTAAGTTCATCATTTTCATTACCTTCGCACGTTGTTCATAAATATTATGATAACTCGAAAACATACCACATTGCATGCTTGCTGAGTAAATAACTTTATGCTAATCGTGGTTACGTCATTAGGCTGTTTTGTTTAAGCGATATGACAACACTTTCTTTTTGTTTTCACTTGATCCAGACAGTGCTCTATTTATTCAAAAAATCTACGTCAGGAAAATGTTGGTTTTGTGCCATTGTACTTTTCATAAGTATATTGATGTAAATATACTTGTGTTGTATTTTTCTCATTTTAACGCTTGAGGAAAAACCAAGGATAAATTACAACTTGCGCAATTACAAATGAAAAAGAGTTGCATATCTCCAACTCCAAGGGTGTCATGAGATTTATGAGCCCCCGTTTGAATTTGTCTTGCGTTTGAATTTATCTTTCTTCGTCTACGTTCCACTTGTTTTTATATTTACGTGTGTTTTGATAAGGACATGCAGTTAAAATTTTGTTGCTAGTTTGATTCTTCAAAACAGGGTGCAATGTCACGGATCCAAATGGAAAAACTTAAGAATAGCCCGTAATTTTGTTTCCGCCATCTACAATCAGGGTGATATAAGTGTAAATTTGACTGGAATGCGTACATCACAGGCGACATTATCGTTACTGATGTCGCAACATCGCGTGGTTATCTTGAGGAACTGCGCATACCCGCATACATAGTTACACAAAATAATGTGATGTCACGTTTTATTCCGTGAGCACTGTAGATAGTTTTACGCAAGCCGACAAATAAAATGGTATGATGCATTAGAACTTGCTACTGTGTGAAAAAACTGGGGGACCGTTAAGCTCCGTTTTTCACAGTTGAACGTGATAGCAGTATCGATCATGTTTCTTGTGTGTAATTCAATCACTTAGTGTGTACTCTTTTGCATGATGCTACTTGAACAAATTTAATTGTGGAATAGTACTGCGTAATTGAGAAGGTTGAAAGTGTCTCAGTGAAGGTTTCGCACATGAATGTATTTTGTGTAAAAAACGGGTAACACAGTGTAAAGAACAAGAAATATCATGTAATTACTGAGTTGCGCGAAAAAATTAAAATACAAAAGGAACACACCTAGATGCAGCACACACTGACAACTGAAACATTGTTGGAGAAAACAGACATACGTATATATGCGGTTACAAGAACACGTGCGGTGAAAGAAAAGGATTAGATGAGCAGACAGATTGTATAAATGATGCGCTTCCAGGAAAGCTACTTCAGTAGCAAGCAACATAAGTGAGAGTTACGTGACACATGAATCCCCAGCTTTGTTTATGAAATACGCCTCTCCGATTTCCCGCGCTATACCGTGTCACTAAATCTAGCTTTAGCTACCGTATTCCAAACAAGGGCGCGCAGCACACTCTCAACAATATGATGATTGGTTAGAGAATGGTTGTTAATTCCTTTAGAGGAGCTTTGTGATCTACAATTATATAAATAAATTCTAAATAATACTTCCCACATGACAGCGCAGTGCCGTCCATCACACGATGTCCACACTGTGAAAGAAAATGATCAGATGTCTGCTCATCTAATCATTTTTTTCCACCTCACGTGTGGTCGTAACCGCATACATATGTCTGTTTTCTCCAATGAAGTTTCAGTTGTTAGTGTGCGCTGTGTCGAGGTGTCTTCCTTTCACACTTCAAATTTTTTCGCGCAACTAAGTTAAGATTGAGTACTAACTCGCCCAGTAGAACGTGCTTCTCAATATAATGTGTGTAAAATGTTTTAGAACTTTATGCACCCACTACGCAGTCGTGAGGGAATACGTGCAGTAACCAGTGTGCCTTTTGTAATGGTTGGCTGTCTTTAGACCGCGAAGTCACGTTGGTAATAATGTGTTGTGATGCTTGATGACAATGCACGCTTGTATCATGCAATATAGCTGCGATATTAAATGTTGTGTTGTGAAACCTGTATGCAGGATACATGTATTTGTTAAGCATGACAGTTATTTTCCTTGCATTTACAACAAGAGGAAGGTATTCATGCTTTATTTCTAAGCAGATGCATAGCTGTGTTGTAGAGCACTTGCATGCCATGCAAATTGCCTGCATGATTTCGATCATCACTCATATCCGAAAATTTATAATATTTGTTTTATTTGCATTCTCTCAATTTTCGATCATTGACAAGACGATTTTTCACGGAGAGCCACCGATGCCTACACCGGAATTTTTGCAGAATGAGCTCTTTACCACTGTTACATTAATGATGCATTATTGGCAAAATGGAGTGTGGATTACGTTTACAAAGAACATTTTTAGTGTCCCGTTGGCAAGAAATATTGTTAAATGCCTCCGTTCCCACGCACACAGAGACCTATTGACACCAGTTTTAGCAGTCGTTCTATAGGTCATTAGTCACAATACTTGTACATAACAAGCTTGCATACCAATCACTTTTGACCGAACTCTTTAAGAGTTGATTATCAACTCATTAAGGTTATTCAATGCACACGCAGTTTATACGGTCAATAGCAAGTCAATATTTCGTTTTGACTGACTATGGACGCTCCATTGACACACCAGAAAAGTTTTAAACATAACACACTCTGAAAGATATCTTTACGAAACTCAAATTGGGTTCTTTTATGCTATTTATTTTTGTCAAGTCGGAATCGATAAAACGGAATATTTACTTGCACCGTACTATGTCTCAGACCGTGTTGACCATAGGTTCAAGATAAGAATAATCGCATGCAAGACTGATGACGTGTTTCAAAATTATTTTTTACCAAAAAAAAATTACAAGATGGAACTAGCTGCCTTCTAGCATTGCCTCTACACTCCCAAATCTTTGTTTTATTTCATGTTAGAATTGTTCCGATTTATATGTTAGAACATGTTCCGATTTATATATGAATTTCTCTTGCAGATTGTGATTCAGGTGACTTTGATTATTTGTTTGGCTATGTATTTTTTGTATTCTACTTTTCATAAATGCTTCCTCAATGTAATGCCAATTGCTGCTGTGGGTAATGAAATAAATAGATAAATAAAAGAGTGTCGATAAGTAAGCAATATATTTAAGCACAAAGAATGTATCTCTTCAGGAAAAGTGGACTAACAGTGACATGTGTCCACCACAAGCTTTAGATATGATGCCAAGTTACATTCTAGCAAATAGTTGTTGAGAATAACTTGAGATATATTGAGGATAACTTAATTGAACAAGAATGTTCAGGGGGTATGTACTGCCTTTGTTTTGGAGATGATAGTGGCTGCATGCAGACCTTTCAACAAACAGGTATATTTCTAGCTGAAGAATGATTTGAGCAGCTATATTTTTTGCCGGTGACACAAGCTGAACTAATATAGATGAATCATTTGAATGGCTTTATATAAAGGTATCCATATAAGGCCATATATGAAAGCATCCATATAAGACCTTATATGGATGCTTCTATATATAGCCATATATGGCCATATACAGCAACACCCATATATGGGGATATAAGGCCCATATATGGCTATATCAGGATTTGGACATATCAGGTTATATACGGCCCATATATGGGGATTCCATATATGGGCCAGATATGCCCAATTCCTGATGTAGCCATATATGGGGATTTTTATATAAGTCCATATATAGGATTTTTGTAAGGGTCCGAGCGCCGTCGAATGCCGGCGCCGTAGTGTCTCCTTTACGCTAACCTTGTCTGTAGATCTGTGGTCAACTCTTCCCTGGAGTTCAAATCCGGCAGCCTGTTCGGCTTATGTGTGGCACACGTGAGACGGGCGTGACCCCGACGCGAGACACAGGGCGATCCCTTAAACTGCTGCGCAGTTAAAAATGCAAGGGGGCGTTATACCTCAATTTCTTGACGCCACAACGGGAGGAACGTTCACTCTCGTTGTCCTATAGTTAACGTGAGCTTCCAGCACCACGAGAGCTGATATTACTATTTGTTTTTTGAATAAATATGCCATAATAAACAGCGCGAAGAGCTCATTGGTGACGTCAGTGGTTGTGGTCATATGTTAGAGAGGCAATTCACAATTTGTGTGCTGTCAGTCACCGCGGTACCTTAAGCCTCACGTTTGCTTTAGTGCTCGTAGGCCGCCATATACGCACTACCTAAAGCTGCGGTAACGCTATAACTTTATTGAGAGTGCCATCGAGGCGTAGAGTTAGTAGCGGAAGCTTTATTTTATAATGGTTGAGCGTCACTGTCTCGTAGTAACTTGATCGGCGCCAACACACTTTTACATTCTACCACTTCATGCACTGCATATTTTATCACTGTTAAATAGCCAGGTGGTTTCTTCAATTTTCTTTATTATCAGTCTATCTAGCTCTATGGGGCGATGATGAAAAATGAATGCCCGATGTTGACAGGAAATATTTTTTTTCGATCGTATATAGAATACACGATCCTCATTGGGAAATTTTGTCGCGAAAAAGTCTTGCGAAGTTGTAATATTAATCGTGGCTAACAATGCACATATAGAATGCCAAAAAAGAAAGCATAAGTACGTTCATCATACCATGGCCAACGGGATACGCCGGTTTTGTCATGCTATTTGCACACGCTAAAGGCGTTGCATGTCGGCAAAACGTTGTATTGAATTCACGATAACACGATAGCAACCGTTCATAATATATCAAGGCTACTTAATGCACATGTGATTGTTCACATTTTTAAATGTTACCTGTTTCAGTTTATACGCAATCATTATGTGTGCAGTAGCTCTACATATTTCGATTTTCGGTGAGCAGAGTTCATATATCAGTATAAGATGCGTCATGTAATTAAGACAGTTTGCCTTGTTGATCGTGCCACTCTACATGATCAACAAGATGACTACGTGCAAACTTCATCAGGTCGGGCATTTTATTACAATGAACACATCAGCGGAATACACAGTGTTGAGATTCTCTTGAGCAGTTATGAAGGCGGCTCCAAGACTTCTTGTAGGTACGAATGCAATGATACATGCATTTTAAATAAGTAGACGGCCGGGTATAGATATTCGTAAGTCTTTGCGGACCAATAACTATAGTAATCCTGGCACGTGAGCCCGGTTAACTTCAACTGATTAGCGGCTTATGATGGAATTACTTTAGGTAAAGACACGTCAACAATTTATTTCATGGTTTCAAATTAGGATGGAAATGATGTCATTTCGACAAAAAACATCTATAGATTACATGTGTTTTTTTTTCAAGATGACGCTTTTTTAGCACAGTGCTTACGTTTAGGTGCCTGTTTCATCAATTTACGTCTATAAATTACTCAAGTGCACATTAACCTAGTATACTTGGGCTTTGATTTGAATAATTCCTAATTTGCTTACCACATTTTGTGCCGTTTGACACATGTAGTTTGACTTAATTATAATACAAATAATGCAAGTCGTCCATGTCATCTCAATAAGGCTGCGCCTTACGTGTTTTTGATTCGCTTGGGTTATGTATTATGCATGCGCATATTACCAACCAATTTAAACGAGCAGGAACAGCGCCCGGGGTATTTCAGGAGTACATAAGAAGAGTTGCCACGCTCCCCGAGTGAACCTAAGTAGGTGTTGTGTGCTATCGCGCTCAGCATGAGCTACACCACGCGAGCGCGTGGCTGAAGCGCTGCAAGGTTGTACAGTAGCGCTGATTGTGACATATTTTCGAGTTATCGGGAGAGAGTTTGACTGATCCTGCGAATATACATCACCCCCACAAGCTTCCTTTCACCCTCGCCCTCCTTTGTTTGGAAGAACTTTTTGCGCTTCGTTTTGCTTGCTGATTCTGTCTTTACTGAAGAACATTGTGAGCAAAATGCAGTGACTTCACCGCCCACAAGACGTGTTGTTCGAATCTCACCAAAGATTGAGCATTAACTTCATACAAGAATGAATGTGAAAGTACTGTTTTACTTGGAATGGGTACTTGATGATGACGTCATGCTTTTCGAGAAAATAAAGAGCCGGCGACGACTCATGAGGCTGTGCAGTATTTTCAGTTGTAATTTTAGCAGAGCTTTGCTGCCAATGCCCCACGTGTTGCCGCTAATACCATTTCGGTGATCGCTAGCAGCATTTATTCTATGAGCGCGGCAGCTGTTACTTTGCTTGTTTACAACTACGCTGATATTACGTTTTAATAACACTAGTTATGAACATCTACCACTCTCCAGTCAGTTCGCCAAGGAAATGGGGAGGCAGGAAGCGCTTTTCATGGATACGTCCACGTGAGATTGTGTTCAGTGTTCTCGAATTATAAACTTCACTGGATTTCCAACATAATTGTGTGGGCATTAAAAGAGATCAAATCACTGCTCGAATAAAACAGGTAACTGATATTTAGGTGAGAAGAAATGCTGTGCTGCTTTTCCTTTTTTTATTCTTGTCTAATATTCATTAGGTGTTGCTTGAAATGGCGAAGCAACGTCAATTTCTCGCAGTCAAAGAAATTAGGAACGTAATAATACCACGAGTGCTGTAAGAAGGCATAAGTTTGCACAAAAAAATAGGCCCCGACTCTGCATGTTATACTGCACTGCTTATGTTGTCGAAAGACGTTAGTCTTGCATCCGGAGAGAGTAAAAAAAACGTTTATTTGATGTTCCGCGCAAGAAAATTGGCTAATGACATTCTGGAGGCGCTCCGTTAGTGCCTCAGGCGTGTAGACAAGGCGAACGAGCACATCGAGGCCCGTTAGACAGGAGCGCCATCTGGCAGTTCGAAAAGGAAGAAAGGCGTGCGCGCCCGCGGAGAAAGATGCGCGCTTGTCTCGGAGGTGATAAGGTGTAGAACGCAAAGCGACGGGCACGTGCCACCACCGTGTCGTCTTAGAAAAGCGTTGGAAGCACTTACCTTTTTGAGCATCGCGTTGCAATCTCAGCGCAGCGTGATATACACTACAGTCCTTAGAATTACTTGTGTGTGCCTCTTCTAGTATAAAGGCACACATACAAAACATCTACTTGTTGTTACTGTGCCTCGGATATGCGCAATATTTGCTTTTTAATTGACAATTGCACAAGTATGAACACTAAACCTTGAGCAATTTTGGCGGGCGCTGCGGATGGGATTGGCCATTTGGTGCCGCTTCAGGTATCGGTAAGGGCGGACGAACAGACAAATGTACAGACAGACAGACCAAAATTGTTTTGTCGAAGGTCCCCCAGAAGGACTATCGTCTTAAATAAAACAAAATGAAGTTACACTGAGATGCATAACATAAAAAGCAACAAAATGCATGAGAAGTTCTATTCCGGCCAGTAACTTTGTCGATGGTGCTTGGGTGCGGACCCACTGCTGAACGGCTGCTGATGAACCAATGACGCGTCGGAACTCATAGTATTAAGACGCGAGAATTCCACTGATGGGAAAGAAAAGCAGATGAAGCGGTCGCCACGCCTTAGCAGTGGGCCATTGCCCCTTGCAAGAAAATCTTATCTTGCATTCTGGACGGTAGTGACGCGTGCAAATTGTCAATAAAACTGCGTTCATTTTGGAGGCGTATACATTCTTCTTCGACAGTGCTCCATAGCTCATCAGCGGATGAACTGTGTAACCCTCTTCTACACAGCCTAACATTCATTCTGCCCCATACGACCTCAATGCTGTTGAGGTTTGCCTCTTTGGGGACCCATGGCACCGCACCTTTCGCATGTTCAGGAACTCTTCAACAACCTTTGCAGTGAGAACAGGAGACAAGTCTTGCTGAAACAGGAAGTCCCCGTCAGAAAAAAAAGGCTGATTCAACGGGTAAGGTATCATTACATAATCGAGAATGTCGCAGTACTTTACCGATGTCAGGTGTCCCTCAATGCAGTGCAAAACACCAAGCCCATCACGGGACATAGCACCCCAGACATTCACAGCCGTGCGTCCGCTCGATGCTACTTTCTGCGCCTAGAAAAGGGCGTAGCGGGCATTGACAGAGCACACCACACGTTGCTTTTGGTGCCAGCGTGTGGTGAACGTGGACTCGTCAAAAAAAAGTACTGTTTTCCAGTCATCCGTGGTCCAGGAGCCGTGTTCTTTTGCGCAGTTAAGACGCGCCGTCCTGTTAGACAAGGAGAGGCGCGGCTTCTGGGCCGCAAAGTAGCTCTTCAGTTTAGCTTTTGCTAGCCATCGTTTTATTGTCGACGCACTTGCAGTTACTCCAGCGGCCGCAGCGATCCCTCTGGCAGTACTGAAGGGGCTTGCCTTTGCGGCTTCGCGAATGTCGGCGTCCTGAGCAGCAGTTGTTGCACGAGGGTGCCGTTTATGTGGAGCGTCGCTGATGCGGCCTTCTTTCTTATAAGCTTGGAGGATGCGATTTACGGTCTTATTAGACCTCCCTTCATCTCTGCTATTTGGCGTTGAGTGTTCTGGGACAATTGAACAATCCGTAGGGGCTCACTGTTAGGCACTCGGAACATTTTTTAATGTGATAAAGCTTTCTAGTGTTTCACAGTGCGCGCTAGACACCGAGACTTTCACGTAATACGGTAAGTGGCGCATCAGTCTAGAATTCCCAATTAAATAAAACGAAGCAAACAAAAAGAGCAAGACTACATATCACGTGTTTTGTGAAGCTTGGCTTGTCGAGCACAACATTTGGTCTTCGAGACACGGTGGCAGTTATCACTTTTGAAGCTGATATCACCGCAGGGCCAAGCGACGGCGAGCTGACAGCAAATAAAGCCGATGTGCATTCCCACCAACAGCCAAACCCTCTCCCGATAACTTTAAAATATCTCACGATCAGCGCTACTGTACAACCGTGCAGTGCGCTCGGCCACGTGCTCGCGTGGTGTAGCTCATACTGAGTGCAGCAGTACTAGCCGATCACCTTTATAACTATTTCACCCATTTAGTAAGAAGCAACAGAGACTATTAGACGCATTTTAATTTGGGAAGACGGCAGGAGACCTTGCCACTTTGTCGTAAATGACACAGCTTCCTAAAAACAGAAAGCAGCTGTACATAAAAGAAAGAGAAGATGTAAAAAATGAATAGAAGGGCCTTATAGCTCTGCTAACGTGAAAATTGGAGAAAGGTGAATGATTCAGTCCAGTTTTAGTTTACGCGCAACCTATGAATCTTTAGTGTTGAACCCCGCACAAGAAAAATTTGCTACCGCACTACAATTTAGGTCAAGGTCCAGTGCCTATATACACGGGTTGGTCGGTGAATGGTTGTGCAGTGCACGTAGTCAGAGTTTTGACATAAAAAAACTGCGTTGATGTTTTTTGACATAAAAAAAACATCAACACACCCAACAGATGCTGACGGCATCGGCGTTGTGTCTCGCAGGTGAGGGCGCGTTATCGTTTCTTGCAAGCTGGTAGTTCAGTGTTCATCGCAGAAAGGGCGTTTCTGTCATCAACGCACACTGCTCCCTCTCTCCCTCACCACGTGGCGAGCGCTAAAACGGTGGCACCCTCTTTTGCGCCAATCAAATGGACCGTCACAAGAGCAGACGTTGCACACCGACGCGCGGATATCCTACAGTGCTTCAGCTTTGAAAAAAAGAAAAAAAAAAGAACAGACTATGAAATGTCGGGATGAAACCTGATCTCAATGAACACGGAAGAAGCCTGATCTGAAAATAATAAGAACATTGCATTGTAGATATGTGCCATATGTTATTCTAGACCGTTCCTAGAAAGTAAGAAACCACCAAAACCACTTTTGTGGTGGCCCCGGAGGAAAATGCGGATACCCATTTTTGGATGCTTTTCACGCAGTTACACTGGCATAGAGCTACTCTATCACTGATGACACGGCGATTAGAGTGCGCTGAATAAACAAACTCAAACCGAAAAGCAATAGGACCAAACACCCTAGAACATGCATCGCTGCCGTGCTATTATACTTGGGGCGCAATACTAATGCGCGTCATGCGGTAACTATTTTACTTCTCCAGCACTGCACTTTGCACTTCTAACTCAGACCTAGCAGTCACCTCAGCTTCGGTATTAACATGACCTAAGCATGACTGGGTTATTACTCGCACTGTAATATCAATAGAAAGTTGAAAAGGGCAATTGATATTTTTATTGACTGTTACCTAGAACATGTGAGTGCTGATATCCCGGGCTGTTACACCGATTTTTCCTAGTGGTATATTGAAACCTAATAACGCCATGAAACGTCATATGCACCCACCAAATCAATTTTATGCCATAATGTGTTTACTGGAACATTGTTGATTTATTTACGAAACACGAAAACACACCAGCAAACGAACCAATGGGGTGGCTCTCAAACCTAATCGTAAAAAAGCCTACACTGCGAATGGAAGTAAATGTGGTCAATTATATGCCTAACGTAGTCGTAACGGCAACGCATCAGCATAAAGATACAATAAGATGTAAAAGCTTCTAGTACAAAAATGTATGAACCTACAGAAGAAGGTCCCTTCCAAAGCACAGCAAGGGTCAACACTTGAAAGGTGTTCTAGTAGTTTGAAAAAGAAACTGTTTTTTTACAGCAGAGCTCTTATGGCAATGTTTTCCCGCATGTCACCGACAGACAATTATCACAATGAAAAAAGCAGCACTTTCTCTTTCCATCTTTTTCTTCCACGTCTGTTTTGCTCGCAAAAGCTTGCGCTGATTTCAACGGCTTGGGGCGCAATCACCTTGGCGGGTAAGAAAACGAGTTCGGAGAAACGTCAAGTCCGAGCAAAATAGATATAGAGAAAGAAATAAAAGCAGGCAAATTCATCCTGAAGCGAGTATCGAACCTGCAAACCCACGATTCCAAGGCGATGACAGTACCCACTGGGTGCCCAGACAAGCCAGCAGGGCATATCATAGCGTTGTACAGTATAGTTTACCGTCGGTTTGGGAAAGAGAATTGAGGCTAAGTAGAAGGGAAGAACAAGGAGAGAGAGAAGAGCGACAAACAAAGAGAAATATCTAATAAAATGAAAGAAATTGTGAAAAGGAAGGCAAGATAACTATACGAGGAAGAATAAATAGAAAACAAAAAGATAATGAGAAATGAAAGGAAAGAGAGGGAAAGATAGAAAAAGCAGACACAAAAAGACAGAAAAAAGACAGCATACACTCTAAGCCGAAAAAGACTAAAGTGGGGTATGCCATTGGTCTTTTAGGGGTCTAAATGCGCTGCCACAGATTTTGAACCAATTTTGGACTAACTGCGGGAGTAACTGCAAGGGCTCAACTGTTACCCCAAGCACTTACTCCACTTGGTTTAAATGTTGGCCCCAGTAGAATGCTCCAGAGGGACTAACAGTTGAACCATCTGGACCAATGGCAAAAAAAATGGCGACACTGCGTTTGTGCAGTATATTTTATGTTTATTCCAATTTAATCAGCACTGAAGATCATAGTATGTTATTCATGCAACACACACACACACACACACACACACACACACACACACACATACGCACTATTATTTCAAAGTAAAACACCGCAAACACTGACTGCCCGCGATGTACTACAGAGAACAGACTCTCGGGTATATATAGCACAGTATTTTGACCTCCCATCTAGTGCCAGTGGGCGACTTTTACTCGGCTTAAAAAAACAATAAACATTGATACCGTAACGCGAAAATTTACATCGGCTAATTCGTAGCACCGATGCGCACCGATCCTTTAATATGGATCCATCTAATATTCAACATGCTTCCAGCCCGAGACTACGAATTATCAGCTGGTATTCGATCATGTCGGCCGAACCGGCGTTCGTAGTGCTGGCGCTCGAGTCCGCAAACACAAACATAGCAGCGGCGCTTGAGCGGGAAAGCCGGCGAAGCAGCCGCAGGCGCCCCGCCGATGCCATACCGTGTCGGCTTGCCGACGGCGTCGCTAGGCTTACGACGAGTACGGCTAAACGACCGCCGGCGATCGCAACATGCGGCTCGCGTGAAATTTTCGTCGTCGTTATTTTATAGTTACAAATGAACAATAGGTAAGTGCCCCATGTTCGCTGTGTCTTACGGAGTGATGTAGATATCTGTATACTTACAGTGACGAGACCGTTCGCAGGCACGGTTCTTTCATCGTGCAGGTAAGGCACAACCTGTGTACCGCTCGCCGCACGATTAGTCGTATCCGCGATCGCCTACACGTTGGATTTTCGACAACGATTGTCGCATGGATAAAAAGACACAAGTTTGCCTGAGCTACTATTGTCGTGAACTTGTTCGCGACGTTTCCTTCGCTTGTGCCGGCAATGCACTCACACCGGCAGCCCGCTTGATACCGATGACGTACGAAGCCTACTTTTCCTATATATCGCTTTGAACTTGTGGTCACTGTGTGGGTACACGACCGCTGATGAACAGCTTACCTTTATTAGCATTGTCAGTGTGTACCGTAGTTCGAACTTATTCAGCACATTAAAGCGAGTTGTCGGCATTGCCCGTGTTTGCGGAGACTTTCACTTGGCTTCGGCTCGCCCGTGCCGGCATGGTGGAAACGCGAGGGCACTTGCTGTGTGCACTGACAGCGTGTTGTACTACTTTCCTCTCATAACATCTATTCGTTTCATAGTGCTTCACTTTCACAGTGGCGTATAGCCTATATATAACTTGTTTTCATGATCGCCGACCACGCCGAGCATTGCAGTGCAGCATCGACAGGAGGCGATCGCGGCGCAGTTGCCCTCCCCGTTGGTCCCTTCATTGCCGGGCGTTTGCGCAAGACACGCATTGTCACACATTTAGTCCTTGTTGGACGAACCGTTCGTCCATTCGTTTAACGACTGCAGTTAGTCCAACTTTGCCGAATTTCGGCTTAGAGTGTAGCCATGTATAAAGAATAGTACAGCAAGGGACTTTAAAGAGTTAAGTAAGAGTGCAAAAGCCTAACCAAGTCGAGACCACCTGTAAGTGCCCACAAGCTCTGCTGCGACCCAGCCTGGAGTGACTTAGTGCAACAAGTGTTAACTTTGCTTTCTTTTATATGGTTTTGTTTCTCAGACCTTCCATTATTTTCTTTCATTCGCCGGGCCAATCACAGCTTCTTGCACTTGCGCCCAACGTTGCGCTCCGTAAGTCGCTTATTCTGACTAGTTCGCGCTCCAAAAATTTAATTCTTGTGAACGTGAATGAGGGAATTTTCACGCGGCGCTTGAAATCAATCAATGTTAACCTTTGCGGCGTCTGGCAATGAGTGCGCCACTGTGTAAAGCGCGAGAAGCAGCAGAGAGCAGCTGGTCGCATCATTCGATTCCTCCGCGGCTCGCGAATCGAACAGTACTTCTTGTGTGCCTCGCGCGTTGAGTTCTCGAGGCACAGCCACGCATCTCAAGTTTCCTATACCGTCTTCAAGCATGCGATCGATTTTGCGGGTGCGGAGCGATCTTCTAGAAAGGGTGTTTAGTCTAACAGCAGCAAAAGTGTGGCCGTGGCGTCGACGACAAACATAACGTGTGAGCTGAAGACTGAGTAGGCACCAACGGGGAACTGATGTTCATTTTAGAAGCGAAGCATTTTTTAGCGAACATTGATGAGTTTAAATCTATCTATCTATCTATCTATCTATCTATCTATCTATCTATCTATCTATCTATCTATCTATCTATCTATCTATCTATCTGCCTATCTGACAAACAATATTTTAGGTGCTCTCCTTTTCGCCGATGGCCCAATGCCGTACATGAGTTTGAGGAGAAGCTGGTGAACTGCATTGCTAGGAAAGCTTTGTGCGGCACCGTCTCACTTCGAACCTGAAGATTTCAATTGACAAGTGAGTTTCAGCCAGGTTTTTATTTGGCCTGGACCCAATAAGCGTTAGTCTGACCACATCAGCAGTTATTGCAGTCGCTTGTGTGAGGAGTCTAAACTGGCTGAACTGGCTGAATGAACTGGCTGAAACAACA
The DNA here is from genome assembly GCF_043290135.1 of Rhipicephalus microplus. Lineage (NCBI taxonomy): Eukaryota > Metazoa > Arthropoda > Arachnida > Ixodida > Ixodidae > Rhipicephalus > Rhipicephalus microplus. Next base: position 350,319,837 of record NC_134710.1, on the reverse strand, counting down.
TTGCTTTGAAGTGGTCATACAAAGCTGCAAGTGAAGTATACTGCAGACGCTTACTGGGTGCTTGACTACGCGATTTGAGGTTTTCAGTGAAAGCAATCTGCAACATCTGCATTCTAAAATAAAAGAGAACATTTTAGTAACAACTGAGTCATCGTTCATTAGTTTATGGTGTTGTAAGCGTGTAACTATGGCACCATTCACGGTCATGATTTCGTTAACGTACTGCGAGACACAATTATGCTTAACTTAAAAAAGGCACAGTGAAAAAATTGACTATTCGATCATTCCAGCGACTATAGGCGGCGGGACGGTAGGTCAAAATAGCGGACCAGACGGTGCTGAGGTGCGCGTCTCAGGCAGCACAGCTCGTCAGGCTCTCTAGTTTTCTGTAGAACACACATTCTCTTGCTAAAGAGACGCATAGACGTTTGAATGAAAATGAATCAGCGCTTATAAATACCGCCAGACCGAACTGCGTCACAGACTTTCAGCGCCGCCTGCGTCACTGAAATGACCGAATGGGAAAGAACGCTGAAGCTTTATTATCTCAGAATTAAGCGGTAAGCCCGCAAAAAAGGTACTTACTGATATCATGATTTAGAGGTTTCGTTAGCCAGCTAATCAAATAAAGTTAAGTGAGATAAGCCTTGAAACTTCGGGCGCTCGTCTTCAAATGGCCAAGAGATTATTACCAGCCCCTTTTGCATAAAATATCCTCACTAAAATTTCTTCCGTTCGCTTTTAACAACCCCCCATTCCTTAAATGAATGCAATTCTCACTTAGCCCTCATTTGTATTCGGCGTATGTTTGAGTGAATAATCGATGGATTTAAGCGATCATGGAACGAAAGCAAAACTGAGGTAAGTATTTTTTTTCTTAGAAACCTTAGATAATAGGGTGATGTTTATAAAAAAAAAACCAACGTTGTGTGTTATTTAAGGTCGCGTCGACACGGACGCTGATAGGTCACAGCGACGCTGTTAGGTGCAGGAACGCTCTCTCCTGCCGTTGGCTTAAAAGGTATTACTGACCTTACACACACTTATTAAGCTTAATCTTATCGGCTCTTTCGCAACAGAGTGTATTCCACTTTTGTTTAAAATAATAAAGTAGCTTTTTACTGGTGCCGTTAAAATTGATTATGTCCCTATGAGAAGATAAGAGTAAAGCGCACAGTGCACGCACTGTCGCGCCGTCGAAACAGCGGGCGCAAAGTGCAAATCGATATACAGGGTGTCCCAGGTAACTTTAGCCAGAGTTTAAAAATATGCCGGCACAGGCGATTACGACTTGACCAAATGGATCTTGCTCACCGTTGCCTGGAGTTAGTAAGACTATTTTTGCGTTCTCGAACATTGTTTATTTGATCTGTTTAATGAACTATCTCTTTAAGAAACGAAGATAGATAAAAACTTTCAATGAAAAAGTTGTAGACCAGTTTGCAAAATGTCTGATTTGACAGTTTAGAACTTTATATCTGCTTGGTATTGCTGTTTTTCTTGTAATTAGAAATGCCCGCGAAATAAAAAAAAAGTGACAAATACGCTCGTGCGCTAGCGCGCACAATTCTTTTAGTGCTTCCTAACGTTCCACGTACGAACGACCATAGCACTTGCCCCATTGTGCTGTCTCGGCAGGGTCGCAACAATGGTGATGGCTTCAAGATGAGCACGTTTTGCTATCGGCCACAAAAACGATAACTGCTGTAACTGCCAATCGCTATCAAGAACCGGTGTGAGGGAAGCGTGTCGTTCGTACGCTGAATGCTAGGGAGCACTTGAATCATCGTTCGCACTGACGCCCGAGCGGTTTTCTGACGTGGTATTTTTTGTTTTTCGTGGGCGTTTGTAATTAGCAGGAAAACACTAATACTTAACAAATGTCATGTTAAAAACTATCTATCTGGACGTTTTGCAATCCGATCTACAACTTTCTTTTTGAAAATTTTTATCCATTTTTGTTTCTTCAAAAGTTCAAAATTAAACAGATATAATCAAACAATATTTGAGAACACAAAAAAATAGTCTGACTAACTCCAGGCACCAGTGAGCAACATGCATTTGGTCGCATCGAAATTTCGTGTTTTGGCATATTTTTAAACACCAGCTAAATTTACGTAGTGCACTCTGTATAGCAGTACCAGGCTGGTTCAATCAGCACTACGCAATAGGGATGTCCTGTTTTTCTTCTTTATGCTTTCTTTGAATGAGTCTTTAAAATGATTCTTGGCTGTTTTGTACAAACATATTGGGCCAGTAGAGAAAGTCCTAAGGGTCATTTAAATATCGACCTAAGCTCTCTGCGTACTTTCCAATTCATTACAATGCTTTAAGGCTGATAATTACTGCACATTGGTGAAGATCACTGCGAATCGGCCGAACGCGTTTTCAACCACTCATTTACAAAGCGAAATGCCTGGCTACACGATGTCACCTAGTATGCCTGCTGATCTAATTGGCCATGTTGTGCTGCGGAATTCGCGAAAGTAAGATTGTTTGGTAGGTTGGCGGCAGTGGTTATGGCGCTCGACTGCTAACCCAATGGGATGCGGAATCGAATATCGGCTGCGGTGGCTTTATTTTTGATGGAGGCGAGAGTGTTTCAGGCCCGTGTAATTCGATTTAGGAGCACGTTAAAGTACCCCAGGTGGTCGATATTTCCCAAGCCTTGCACCACGGAGTTCCTAATCTTCATATGGTGTTTTGGGACGTCAAACGCCAAATATTATTATTATTATTATTATTATTATTATTATTTGTTGTTATTGTTGTTGTTGTTGTTGTTGTTGTTGCAATTGGACCTTCGGCCCCGTTGTTACCAGCACAACACTTGTGTTCATGCGTTCATATTCAAACACCGATCGAATGTGGCAACGTGAAATGACAAGTGGCATCGACAAACGTTCACATTTCCTTATTATAAATCGCTGATCTCTTTCAAGCCCATAATCGAGAGATCATGGGCTTGTAATTTAAAAACAAGGAGCATAAGTTACTGGAAAGGGCAGCTTACATGTTCGTGTCAGGATGGTGCTCTTTCAAGGGCGTACTTGTGCGCTCTCCTCCACCAAAATCTGCGGCTTACACAGGTTCGCTTAGTCTAGATTGCGAAAGAATACCATCTGGTCTGATAATTATCAAAAAAAGGTCAGAGACTAGTTTTCACATGGTCTTCGCTTAAAGACACAAATGAAAAAAACACACAAGAACAAAAGGAGTCGCAGGTGCTGAACTCGCCAACATATGCATGAGAATTGCGTTAGAAACGGCTTTATTCAGTAATTCACTACGAGATGGCACCAGATCGAGAGTTTGCAGTTTTCAACTAATCATTGACAGGTAGTGTAGCATTCTAGCTCAGTTTACCCAAGCTTTACAGTGTGAAACGTAAACGTAGGTGAGAGGTTCACCTCGCGCTGGAGAATTTAGTACCAGTCATGTCGTGATTGAATATTTAATTTTGTAATTATGCTTTCTCGGCCTTCATGTGGTGTTGTAGGGACACCCACATAGTATTTTGTTGAAATATTGAGTGTTTTCTGAGGATATTCAGCGCAATATAAGTTTTTGTGAGCAACGCTTCCTTAAGTTTTACATTGTTTTGAAGGTGTGCCTGCGCGACATTACTATAGCAATTTTAATGTAGCTGTTGCTTCAGCTTTTTTGTAGCCTCTGTTGATCACATTGTATCACGCGAGCCTCATTACCTTTTGTGACTTCCAAAACCCCTTCATCTCTTCGTCACTGGCGAAATATGTCTTAAACATTTACCAGCTTTATTTCTTCAAAGCCAAAGTCAAAACCGACCTGTCTTGACAGCTACTTACAGGAACACTCTTCTTTCGCCAAGGAATTGATGTTAGGTTTTAATGAGCAGCTGGAACTTTTCAACTGCCCCAATTCACCTTAATTTTGCAGACACGTGAAACGCGTAAACGGATGGTCTCATCGCAAGTCGCACTTTTTCTTTTTCTTGGAGACCAGCGTGAATGCGCAGTTTACACCACAGTGTGGGAAACAACATATAACCAATGATATCCGCTCATCAATAGGCTCATACAATGCAATATTAGGAAAAAAGCGAAACAAACCGTAAAAAAAAAACGTGACAGACGTAACATTCAAACAGAACCCTCGTACATCAGCGGTATTTAAGGAAGTAGGGGGGGGGAGTGAAAAGTTATCAGGCCACGCAGCCATAGAATATATGAGATTGTGGCCTAAGACTTGCCATTGAAAAGTAGTAGTGTGAATTAGTCACTCCGAAACTTCTCTTCTTTCTCGACCATGTGCTATGAAGCACTAATGGTGTCTCTCATCGCGAAAAAAAAAAGAAGAAAGCCAAAGCATCTCTAAAGTTCGCACTGCTTACCCCGCAAATGACTCCGATAAGCACGACCTAGCCCAGATGATGGCTGTAAGCAACTGCAACGGCCACCGATCCCGAACATTGCCGTGTGCGACGGAGCGAAAATTGAAACAAAAGGTTCGTGCCACTCGTCCGCTTTGAAGCGCTTCGTTCACGCATGGAACTGTCGTGTATAGAGGCGATAATGAGGCGGGGTTTGGCGCAAAGCCAGCCTCAGCATCTCGTTGCGTCCACCGGGATCTAATTAGGCGAATGGGCTACACTTCGCCCCTAGAGGCGAACGCAAAATTGGCTCCCGCGAACCAGGAAAGACTCCAACGATGCGTGCTGCCTTTGGTCTTCCCCGTTGCCTCCGTTCTTATTTTTTTTTTCGAAAGTCGCTAACAGTCGCATTCCGGCACGCGCTCGTACGCCTGAACGCGTTAGCAGAAGACTGGCTGGCAGCGCTAAATGCAGCAAGAACCTGCTGGGATAATGAGTCGCCGGCGCTGATCTTGCCCACTTCCGAGGACAGGGCGGCAAGCAAGCGTGGAAGCTTGCAAACAGGCAGAACCACGAGTTCGTATAATACGGACTTCTGCCAAAGCATTTCGTCCAACTGCTCGTGGCAAACGAGCGGTGTATATAGATCGGTCTTTAAGGCCAATCCCCACTTAATTTTGGCCTCCGGCTTGGGTGTAAATGAAACGTTCTCTTGGTCTGATTTAGCGCGAGCTTACTCCGCATTAATTAGCGTGTCGCACTAAGCGCCGAGTTGCCAGCGTTTGTCAGTGCAGGTTCGTGAAAGTGCGCTTGCTTGCTAGCTAGAAGACGCGAGAATGCCGCTTAAGCACAGTAATGAACCTCGCTTAGAGATCTCCTCACTGGTAGTGTGCCCACAGTGATCAAATGGGAAAGATAATACGCTTCGCAGCCGGCCAACGTGGGAACAGGATTTCTGTGGATGAATGGCGCAAATCGCTGGGGAGAATGCTCTACCAGTGAAGAGCCATTCACGTTGAGGGCTACATACGCGCCACATTTAGTTTAGGGAGTGCCTCGAGGGCGGCTAAACCTACAATATTCATAGCGCACGCCTTTATCTATGCGATGGCTTTTTCTTCATCCTTGCTGAGATCTCTGGTTGACCTGGTGTCCCCGTGAGGTCCCGCCGGATGACAAAGTGCACCTCGAACGCTTTGCTCGTTTTGCATTTGCCATTTCAGCATCTCAAACAACGCGCTTGCATCCTCTATAACGATGACCGAACAACGAACGTCCATTCACACAAGACCTTGTAGTAGTAGGAAGAAAAAAATGGGTCACGTCGCTCAACTTCACAATCATTAGTGCGAAAAGAATAGATAATGAAGTGGACGGCGTGAGTTGAGCGTTTGTGTTCGCTTTGTTTCATGCCGTCATTGTGACAGACTGGCAGTGGCCATCGTGAAAACTAATTGTATAGTTGGAAAATGATCCCACAAATTAATTTATTCATATGCGGAGTTTTTTGTGCTAGACCTACGACATGATTACGAGGCCAACCAAAACTGAGGGTTCCGGAAATTTCGACCATGTGTTGTTCTTTCGTGTGCACTAGCGCTGCATACTACATGGGCGTTAAGCTATCGCCTTCATTGAAATTGAATTTGAAACCTTCGGGTTAGCATGTCAACACCGCATCCCTTATCACCATGACGGAGAGCACGCAAATGAAGTCAGATTCTGAGTCTTTCATTTGAGATTTTACGTCCCCTTCTGCCCATAGAATAAAGGACGCATTTCAAGCTATGAACCAAGTCCTTATGGGATAGCACAACCCGCACAAATAAGCAACAAATGACCAGCCGGCACCTTTGCACTCGTGCACATATTCATGAGTACTACAATGAATCTGCGTAAATTATATGTAGTAAAACACAGTAAACACCAATCATGTGCTGTGCAACAAGTATTTATATATTATTACAAAAAATTGCGCGCGCAGCATGTACGTTCTTGACAAAACTCCTTATTTTCTAAGTTGTTTATAATATTACAAGGCAGTAGATAGTTACAGGTGCTTATGTTACCACTTATTTCCCTTGAAGAAGCAACTGGTCAAATAACACCTCACGCACAATATGTGGTACCAAGCTTTGCAGTAACTGCAGGCGAGTAGCTGAACACAAAACACAAAGACCCGCCTACAATGCGCCGGTATGAAAACGAGCATCACAAAAATAAGAATGAAACAGCTCAGTATGTTAATACTCGATATGTGCATTTGAACAAAAAGAAAGAAAAACTGCTCATGCGAATGTTAGGCTCAGATGAGGCACTCGGAATGAATACTGACGTGTTACATTGAACATGTGCTGCCAGAGGCTATACTCACTTAACCAGATGGTAACATGGTTACCAGTGGCCGTTGAGTTTCACTTGAAAAAGGAGAGTGAACTGAGTACGATAAACCAGCTTCATTTATCCTACTTCGTTGGCGCTTGATTGCCTTTACTGTGGCACGTATTTGTAGTGATATCGGGTAGTCTATTTTTAGGCATGCTGGATCCGATGAGCCTCAAGTGAACTGCTGTCCCACGCGAATGCTATGTGTGGCATCGTCCTAGTTATTTCTGAGCTCACTTGAACGGCACACAGCAAGGGGCGCGTTTACGGCTCTAATTAGAGAACGCTGGCAGGATTAGCAAGAGCCAAGTCATTGCAAAAGTGTGTCGTCCTGAACCTCATTTGCTTAACTCTTGTTGCGGAGAGAAATTGCGTGAGCGGGATCGATGTTATATTTGGTGCGTTCCGCCTAAAACGTGATTTTGCAAATGAATGGTTGCCATCCACCCAGTAGATAGCAGATATACTTGCTAAGGAAAGCCTTAAAAAGTTTTGTTCCTCAACTCTAGTATACTTGTGGTAGGTGACATGCATGGTTTCCATTTTATGAATCTTCTAGAACTCACTGTTTCCCGCTGTACTTGTTCACCAGCCCTCCTTGTTCGGTCTGACATTTCTCCACGGAAGGTGAGAGAACGGTGTCTAATACGTTCTTAGAAAAGCAAGTAAAATATACGTGTTTTGCTTCGTTTTGTCAGCCTTAGTTAAGATCGATTCTACTTCTGATGCTCATCTTGCTTTCCATGCGCATGATGCCCGGTTTTCAATGAAGAAAGTGACAAAGAATGCAACAAACTTGTTGATTCGGTAGCACATATTTTAGCTCACATTTTCAGCTTGCATTGGCAGCTCACAATCTCTCCAATGCGTCGAGAACTCGTAGACCCGAAGACGTATGCGGACATATTAGGGCTATTCTAGAACAATTATCGATAAGCGTCAGATGGCAACTTCGAGGCTATCACAGTCTTACATACCACCAATTACTAGATATGTAGCTGGTGGCACGCCAAGGGAGATTCGTGGTGTTACAGCAAAGAATTCTCGAGATCAGTGTTTTTCGCTCAGCTCACCACGAAGCGAAACGCACTGCAGCACAGGCAGATGACGATCACCATCGGCCGGAATTTGACAATGCAGTAGTAAATTGTGATCCACTATTCTCTTTCGTTACTTTTCTTATTATTACCCGATACAGAGTATTTTATTTGTTATAACAATACCTGTTCAAAATAAGTCGAAAACGTTTGCATTGGCGTGTGCGGAATTTCCAGGTTGATTGGCCATCGTTCTGACATCGCCTTTTCGTTTAAAAGAAAAAAAAAAGAACTGTCAAAGTAAGTGTGGCTCCAATAGGTGCTGCTGCAGAGAAACAGTGGTTGCCGCACAGGTCCTCCAGCTACTGAGCGAACGCATACGCATAGTGTGGCTCTTCCAGATGACTGCGTTATCTATTCGCGAAATATTCAACAGTAGATATAAAATTCATTGAACGTGAGCTACAACAGGACCTTCGTTTTATAACCAAAACAAAGCGCTCGAATATGAGATAGTGAAAAGCTTCTAGCTTCATGAAAATTGTACCTGACATTAACTCTACACATGAGTGGTGTTGTAGTCCTTAAAGGATGAGAATTAAATCACCTTGTACTTCACTTAGTAAAATTAGGCGCAGTAATAAAGTGACATACAAAGCGAGCGAAGGGTTCCCTCATTCGCCCAAAAGTTTTGGCAGGTAACAAGAGAAGCTAAAATAGGTGCTTCACACCCCACAAAACGAGAAAGTATGGCGAGCCCTTACAAGCATCTGAAACCAGAATCAGAATTACCGCGTGATTGAAAAGAAAAATATATTGACTCGAAAAATTATGTAACGCACAATATTGTTTAACAGCCCTACATAAACAACTCCTACCCGTAACCATTTGTCTTACCCAGTCACGGGGTTCAGAATGATTCACCTAGTCTGCCACAATTTTTTTACGTGAGATCAATACAGCGTACTCCAAATATTTATTTTCTGTGTTTTAACGTACCAACAATCAGGGTATGAAAGATGCCGTAGTAGAGACCTCCGGAAGTTTTGTCCCCCTGGGGTTCCTTAACGGGCACCTAAATCTGTCTATACACGAGCCTCGGGCATTTTTGCTGCGGCCAAAATTCGATCCAGTTCCCTGCGAGTAAGCGGTGAAGCACCATAGCCACTAAACCACCACGGCGGCTATTTAGAACTTTAGATCACTTACAATGTTTTTGCCGCCCAGAAACTCTTTCAGCTCAGAGTGATGGTGGAAATCGCAGGAGAAAGGCATAGTCTACAAATTGGATGACAAAAATGCCCTCTTGTATCACTTTTTTGAGTTGCAGGAGCATTACAAATGTGTCCATTCTCTTTAAGAAGCGAAATTTTACCAGAAAGCATTCTTCGCGTGCTGTTTTGGATGACACGCTGTAGCTTTCTCACAATCTCACAAAAATTATTTGCATCAATCGTTGTTCCTGATGCCTTGACATTAACCAAAAGAACACCTTGAATTCTGATCTCGAAAGACGGTTGCCACGAACTCACGGCCTCTATTTTGAGGATGACGCTCATACATTGCATATATACAGAAGCTCGTTTATGTTATGGTTGTTCGTGAATTTTTCGCATTTTTATGTGGCTGCTGCAGAGTTCCCAGCACGTTAAAAACTGCTTCAAGCAGTCATACCATCAGTCAGTTCATACCATCAGAAACTGTAGGACGTCACATAAGAAATGTCAAAACCAACGCAGAAGTGCGTTAATATACGAGTTAACTAGTGAAATTATACGCTCTCTACAGTATGAAGGGTGTCATTGGCACTGGCGTCCCTTCGTTTTTTCAAATATCCCCCATAGAAGCCCGTACACTGAGAGTGCCTTCAACGTTCGTTATACCATGGCTGCGAGGATGATATAGTATATCGAAGGCGTACGCCAGGGTCTATCGCTCATCTGGCTTTATGGTCGTGCTTTTTTTACGATCTACCGTTGACCTAGTTGATGGAAGGCATGACGGGTTCTCAGGTCGCGTACATTTCTAGCAATACGCCCTCACTCGGGCCCGGCGAGAGCATTATCTTGGAGAGCAGCCTGCAGATTGTGTGGCCACTGTGCTGAATTCGTGACCACATTATTCCCTGCCATTATCGCTGATGTCTAACAATCCGTCACTTTAATCGTAGGTGTAAACACGTGATTCTACCAGTTGCGCAAGAGCACAAATGAAAAAAAATATGGCAGATCCCACGTACAATGGGAACCGATGATATGGGAAGCACGAATGAGGAAGGTTGATATGTCTCTTTAAAGTCAGTACAACGCTACGAGCTGGACTAAAATTTTGCCGTACGCGACTTCCATATCGTGGTTATCAGGTTCGGACATGTTCTTTACCTTCACCGTCAATTTACGTCTCGTCAAACTACATTTCGTATATGTTGATTGATTGATTTATGGGGTTTAACGTCCCAAAACCACCATTTGATTATGAGAGACGCTGTAGTGGAGGACTCCGGAAATTTTGACCTCCTGGGGTTCTTTAACGTGCACCCAAATCTGAGTACATGGGCCTACAACATTTCCGCCTCCATCGGAAATGCAGCCACCACAGCCGGGATTTGATCCCGTGACCTGCGGGTCAGCAGCCGAGTACCTTAGCCACTAGACCACCGTGGCGGGGCTACATTTCGTATATGTGAAGCTAGTGAAATGGCCGCGGGCACGCTATGAGCGTAGCAGGTATAGTCATGTCTTACAATACGCGCATGTCATGATTATCATGTTTGAACGTGCCATATACCTTCGTCGTCCTTTGGCGTAACGTAATACCAAATTATTATATGTGAACCTAGCGTAACGGCCACGAGCGCATCCCGAACGTGGCATGTAGTGATGTTCATGCTTGACAGGCATGTCATGAATATCATGTTTGAACCAGTCATATACCTTCATCACTCATTCACGTTCCGTAATACCACATTTGGTACATGTGACGCTAGCGAAAGGACCAGGAGCGCACCATGACCTGCATGACATGATTTTTACGTTAGCGTCTGTCACTTAAGTTTGCCATGTAGTCATGTCATATCATGCCAATTTTGCAATATTTCATGTGAAGGATATCACCACACAAGCAGCAAAACCGTGACTTGTAAATCATAAGAATTATAACACATGTCATGGTTTTGATGCTTCGACTAGTGACGTATGCTCGTCAAGAAGTGATGTAATGCCATATCAATTTTTGTGTCGATACCATTATTAAAACAGCCAGGAGAGCTAAAAGTCGTTGGCGGCTAGATAGATAGATAGATAGATAGATAGATAGATAGAGAGATAGATAGATAGAGACATAGATAGATAGATAGATAGATAGATAGATAGATAGATAGATAGATAGATAGATAGATAGATAGATAGATAGATAGATAGATAGATAGATAGATAGATTGATTGATTGCTCGATTGATCGATCGATCGATCGATTGATTGTTCGATCGATTGACTGATATACGCTCAAGGTTGCCGAATTCTGCAAAGAAACAATTCGCATTAAAAAGGCAGCATTAGAAATTTTCTTCGTAGAATATTGGGTAACGGGCTGTAATCATTACAATATTTGTTTCAATCCTTTATGTTACTAAGGCTTTACACCATGTGTCATTATTGATGTTTCTATTTTTGTTAAAGATTGTTTACAACTTTTATCGTTTTATGACCTCCATGTCATTAGCGCTGTAGAAATGTGAACCTATATGTATTCTTACTTTTTGAAGTAAAATCAGTTGTTGGTGTGCACTCGTACATGACTCTTTTTTGTGTTGGTCTTGTTTGCACCTTATTCCTTTCGTAAAAGAATATCGAGTGGCCGACAAAAAAATTGTTACGTAAAAACTATGAATGGTTGCGCGTGTCTTTTTTCATTTAAAAAAAGCGACGCATTTACGCTTCAGAACTCGAAGGAACACACGAAGAAGTTTTGAAAAATCTTTTGATGAGTGACATTACGACAGTAAACGTGCACGACACATAGTTGGAGCAACAGCATACGTTCAGTGGCGTCTATACATAATATATGAGGTCTGACGTTCGAAACCCACAATCTGAATATGAGAGATGCTGCAGTGGCGAGCTTGGGGTTTTGAAACCATCTGGTGTTCCTTTACGTGAACTGAGATGGCACAATGCACGGGCTTCTACCTTTTGGCCTCTATCTATATACACATAACATTTGGCCTCTGTCTATATAAATATTTACTTTTTTCAGATACTCGATCGTGAGGTACCATTGCACGAAGGGAGCATACATATAATTAGGGAATGAAGGATAACACTAATTTTATGCACTGGTATTGGATAAACAATATAGAATAGGTATCTGAATAATGTAAATACCAAAATGAAGGAAAGAATGTCGACAGGTCGCTTTATGCATTGGTAAGACGACTCAAAGACAAAGTTCATTGACTGTGGCTCTTTTACCGCGCGCTTTGCATCACGCGAACGCCGCTTTTTTCATCTCTCTCGGTCAAAACACAGTGGGTTGTCATAGTATGTGCAAAACACATTCAGACACTCTAGCTGCCCTTTCTACGTCTCCGTGAGGTGTCATCTGTGAAGAAGACAAGCCCAATGTGCGGCCAAAATGCGACAACACTGTGCGGACATTTTTGATGGCCGGTGGTGAGGAAAGGTGCTCTCCACGAAGAAATACATGAAAAGTTTTATGTAGGCAGTGGCACATAAAGAATACGAGCAGGAGTGCGTTTCGATGCTCGCTTGTTTGCAGCATACAACGACGCGGCGCGTCGCGTCTCACTTTTAGTGAAATCTTGCGCAAATTCTTACTCTTAGAGGAGTTTCGCCACCTTACTCAGTGGTATTGTTTGTTTTTATGAACAGTCACTGGACCCAACAAAAAAGCTGGGCAAAAGCACCCGTCCGCTGTGTAACGTATTCATAGCAGCCGGGGTGAGGCGAGTGGTCGTAGGTAGTTTACCACGTCTCGCTTTTCCGGAGCCAGCTTTCTGCAAGATTCGTAAAGTGAAGTATTCTTCGATGCAGTTCATGAGTAATCGCAAGAGAGACAGTGTTCCACGCATGATTCAAAAGTTTTTGGTCCTATTTCAATGATCACGCGCAAAGGTGGCACATGCACAAATGATGACTTCGAAACTTTTATTGTTTTATTATTGTGGCGACCTCAATTCAGCATATCCTCTCGTTAGTTCCATGAACGTTTCGGTTTAATTGTACAAGTGAAACATAAAGGAAGCAGTTTTCCCTTAAAAACGGCACACACTTGCCAAGTCCGACTGCAGAAACTTGCACACACGGATTTCTTGAGCTGCTTAGTAACGTCGAGCTTTAGTTTGAACAGGTGACGTTTTATGGACAACAAAGAATTCTAATATTCAAAATCAACTGAAATGCCACACGTGTACGTGCTGTGCCTCTCAGCAAACTATGCTGGGAAAAACTTATAATAGAACTGTGTGGTATGCCAGGCCGCTATTTTTCGTTAGCTGCGGTAAAACAATGAGGACGACATTTCAGGGCATACGCTGATCTGCTTTACGCGCGCTTTTCTAAAATGCGCAAAACCATGAAAGAGCAAATCAGTGACCTAACGGATAAGGCAGAGAGGTCAGTTAAACAGGAACATTTCCAATTTTGTAACGCAAGAGCCTTGGTCGTAGATACAAAGACACGCATCCTAAGTACCTAAGGTAGCGTCAAATAGTAATAATAGGGACATTATTAAAAATTTTAATAATATTGTGGGCGAAGGCAGGCATTTGGTGCTCGCGAATTCCCCTGAAGGTGATCTATGATGCGTCTTCAGTAAGCATAATTGAGTTGGTGCGTTATGATGACGCCGTGGTCGTCAGGAGAGTTCTTGTCAATAATGGGTGTTGTTTCGCGTCCCAAAACAATAATGTAATTATGAGTAGAGCTGTGCGCTGCGGCGCCACGCCACCGCCCGTTTTCGCTCACGCCATTCGTGCCACCACCGAAGTCCCAAGATAGGCCACACCGCCATCGCCGGCCATATTTGCAATGCGCCACCGTTAGCGTTTTTTTTTAATCGGAGCGGGGAACCTGAGCATAAAATACATCACTTCACCTTCTTTTCCACAACTTTAAGATTTTTCAGAGTAGAGTTTGTGTTGTCTTGACTCACCTCTTGTGTCTATGTTTGCATGCCCTGTCGATTTGAAGGTCCTAAAACAGTTTATGACAATACACAATCGGGCGCATTTCTGTCTGTTGACGTTTCTTGTTTGTTTTTGTTTGTTTTTTGCACTCTTCTAGACGCCAGAATGGTTATTCAATTAACAGAATTACGGCACATACTCTCTAATGGTTTATTTACGTGAAATTTTTGTTGTGAATTGTATCCAACCCTGCTTCGCAACGTATTCGCCCCTTTCCCCGCCCCCTCTTTTTCATCTCGCAAAGTTATCGCACGCGATTAACTTCTGAGTTTTCTGCATATTGTTAGTTTCCTATTGCGCAAGCCAAAATAACAAGAGTGTAGCCTAGAAGCTTGAAATGTCGATCGGCTCAACGCATAGCGCCTACATTGCGCACATGCTTTATGAAGACATATGCGCCGAAGTGATATAGCCTGTACGGATTGCAGTGAAGAAAGTATAGTGGAGTATTGAATGCAACCAAAGGTAGAGGCACTGGATTATTTCTTTGTTTTAACGGACGAATTTGTTTAAGCGAAGTCGACGCATCTTTCAAAAATAAAGCCAGCCCCATTTGAGAGTTCCTTTGTATATTTTCATTGGGATGAGAACTCTATGAAAATTCTGCACAGGCTTTGATCAGCGCCGTCTTTTTCCTCTTGAAGTTCAAATCGAAAACTTTTGTATTCGTATTGTATGCTGTTCCCGCGAGTCGCGAGCGCTAGCGAGGAACACTACTGAAGCACAGTTGGAACAAGCCCCTCGTCTACATCACAGGGAGAGCGAATGCAATAACATCACTCCGAGTGCGATGGCTCCCATTGATTGCTCCTAAACCGGTAAAGAAGCCTTGTCTGTCTTTTGCTGCACGAAGGAGTATGAAGGAATGCTGAGGTAGGAGGCTGCGTGGCTCGAACCCAATTATGAGCTTTGAATATAAAGGTGCGGTCGCGAGTGCTGGCACTCGCGCTACTTGAGCTGCCATTAGCAAACGGCTCGTGTACGTTTCTGTGCATTTTGATATTGTTACGCAAAATGAGAGGAGAGGTGAGTATCTGCGACTGTATTTACAGTTATCAAGACGGAGCACAGCATTCATAGCGGGCAAGCCAAACTCTTCCGTCGTCTTGTGTACGCAGATTGTCTCACCGTTGATGTGCGAGTTGCGTAGCATTATCCCTGACAGTAATAGCTCGAGTTCGGGGCACTTTATACGTGGTCTTCAAAAGGAAGGTGGTATAGTTTACACCTACTAGCATGGACTACATTCATGTTACGGCTTAGTCTCAAAAAGATTAACAATCTCACGGGTAATGTTTGTTATTCGTCGGATGATGCGGTAAAGACCCTTGTACTGAGTTAACATCGTCTCGGACAATTCAACATGACAAACTGGGCACCACAGGAGAAATAGGAAACCAGACGAGAAGCGAGCGTCCACACGCCTGCTGTCGTAGAGAGCCGTCTGCGTTGCTGGTGAAGCCAACAGCTATAGAGCGGGCGATCTGACGTGCATGGTCGACACGGGCGAATGCATCACGTGCGTATTCGCTCGACGGAGGAGTAGTAGTCGGAAGTAGAGTGTCCAGTGGTAAGCTTCAATCACGGCCACAGAACATATAAAAAGGTGAATAACCGGTGGTGTACTGACAAGAGGAATTGTCGGCGAACGTCACGTGAGGTAGCGCCACATCCCAGTCAAGATGGTCTTATGAAACATTCATTGATTGATATACTCTAAAGCAAAGTGGTGTTGAATGTGTGTGGGGTTCGTCCTTTTGGGGACTAATAGGGCTGCAACAACCATTAATCCCTTTAAGGACTAACGGAACTGGGTCTATCTTTTAGTGCCCACAGACGTGCTCAAGAGACTAACACTTAGTTCTCACATTTAAACCTTAGTGAGTAACCATTAGTCCCACAATTCACCTCAAAGAGCTAACATTTATTCCTCACAATTGCACCTTATAGGGCAAATGTTAATCGCCACATTTACACTAAACCGGGCAACTGTAAGTCCTCACAATTGCACCTCGCCGGACGGATGGTTGATCCACTTAAATACTGCATTAGGATGAACTTTTTATCCCCAGTTCAAACGTTGTTTTTTCTTTATTTTCCGCCAGGCCTAGCACATTTTCGCCCGTTTTTCTACGCAGTGAGCAACAAACAGTGCAGAAAGGAACACACGAACAAGTAGTTAGCCACTTATGTGTAACTGGTTTCGCAGTCACGGCAACAACGAAAGACAAAAGTGAGACATCAAAATCTTTCGTTTTTCTAAATACACATGAAGTTTCTTCATTGTTTTAGGTGAACTCATGGTGAAGTGTACAAGTTAAGTCTCGTTGTCACATCTTGTTCAATTTTTGTGGAGCTGCTCCGACGGAAGCGATAGATAATAGGCATTGCAGACGCCACCGCACGCAGCCATCTGCCCGTTGTGCTCCCACGTGTACGTACAATAAAAATAGTTAGACACACGTGACAGAAGATGATGCACGCATATGGCAAGTACGTGCAAGTTAATATAAAAACATGCTTGTAAAATATGACACACAAATAACTTTACCTTCACATCTCTCACAGTTCTTGTGAAGCTGTTCTGACGAAAGAGATGGATGACAGGCATCGCAGACGCTAGCGCAGACAGCATTCATCACTGTGTGTGCCCATGTCTGGACAATAAGTATGTAAAGTAGTGAGTCACACGTGACAGAGGATGAATACGAATGCCTATGAGAAATACGTGCAAGGTGAAATAAAAAGATCCGCAAGATACGACACGCTAATATTTTCACCGTGATGTCACACATCGTCAAAGACTCATTTAGAGTCTCCTAGCGCAACAGCTCAGGAGCGGCAGCCGTAGCCACAACTATGCGACCCACCTTGCCGCTAACAAGTCGACGAGTCCTAAGCGAGCGACGTCGTTCAGCTTGAGCAAGCGAACGCGAGACCAAACATGGCGCTGCACGCGGAGTGTCTGCCACCAGCGACCTTCGTAGACGAGAGTGAGCGTACGCTTGGCCGCAGCCACGAATAGCGCCGAGCTGATTTGGAGCTAGCACCGAAAAAATCGACGGTAATGCGGCCCTTTTACACAAACTCGAGCGAGTGCAGCGCACGAACGCGAGTACGCCACCGCGGCCATTGGACGGCGCCGAGCTGCTTGCGACCGACTGACGGGAAAGCCAACTGTAATGGCGACCAATTTTCACTGAGTTCCGACGCTAGTGAAAGCCCTGCCAGCCCGTGCTGGTGCACTTACAGCGCGCGACATACTACAACCAAGCTCGTTACGAAAACCCGCAACGTGTTTTCGACGACTCTCAACACAGTGACGAGGTCTCAGCCCAATATCGTCAGCCCGAAGCTCATCGCGGCGGCGAAGACAGGCGAGCACTCGATGAGTGAGCCTACGGGAGGCCGACGGCAATGGTGGCCAATTTCCAGGTGGTCGCAAAGCACAGGTGAACTGCAGACGCCCATGCTGATCTTCGCCGTGAATTTCGTGCGTGCGATATACAACAGGTCCAAGCCCGTTGCAGGCAAGTGCGATCTGTATTGCACACGTGACAAGTAGAGTAGAATAAAGAATGATAACCTACTTTCAAAAGAATCCAAGGCTGATTTCTGCCATAGTCGGACTGAAGTATATCTCCGATAGACCTGCTGTCTTCTCGACCGCCATGTTGGCCTTCCCAACTCTTGCTGTCGTGAGTTGGTCGTGACTATCTTGAAGCCAGAGATATACAGCGCGGCGTGTTTATGTGTCGAGACTTGCTACCGACTTCATGGGTGCAGCGAAACGTAAAGCAGCAGTTTACGCTAATCCCAGCGTACGCACAAGCACCACGTCGTAATTCCTAGATCGTCAAATTCAGGCGGCCGTAGTCCAGCACTCCAAGCGCGACGCAACGTGAACCATCGCCAGCGAAATACAGGGAAAGACTGAGCTAGAAGAGGAGGAGGACGGCTAGTGACCTTCGCAACGCTTTGGGCACTGCCTGCAATCACCGGGTGGTTCAATCCTTTGGTGCGTGTTTGGAGACTAAATGATTTGCACGCGGAGCGCTTCCCTCTGTGGTTGCTCCTCAACGGTGTATCCGTTTATCGCGTGCGTTCATTGGGCTCCGCTACTCATTTTCGGATAATTTTGCCTTAGAGTGTATGTGGGGTTTAACGTCCCCAAACCACCATATGATTATATGAGACGTCGTAGTTGAGGGGGTTCTATGACGTGCACCCAAATCTGAGCACACGGGCCTACAACATTTACGCCTGCATCGAAAATGCAGCTGCCGCAGCCGGGATTCGATCCCGCGACCTGCGGTTCAGCAGCCGAGTACCTTAGCCACTGGACCACCGCAGTGGGGCTCATATAAAATATTCATCGAGAGCATGTCAGTGAGGGTGCGATTTAAGCACTAAGTGAACCCATTTGTTTCAGTATGGTAGGAAGTGGTCAACTTGTGCTGCGTTGAGCAAGAGAGCAAAAGTCGTTGCATGATGAAAATGCGCGGTCACGATTGGTGGGCAATGGGTGAGAACAGCTCTGATGTAGAATGACATCAGGCAGCAAAATGTTGGCCACGTCGATTGTAGTGAAGGTATAGAAGCGCTGAATGGCAAATCTGGTCGCACGAACTGCACTAACACTGCTGTTTCTGGCAGCGGCCGTGTTTTCAGCAGTGATACGGATTGGGCGCCTTCATTACGTTCTAATTCCAGTCCGAAGAACTAGAACTTACTGAAATTCCAGTCGTTTTAATTCTTTGGTATGAAAAAGCTTAGCCCCTTTCCTTTCCTGGAATGGCCTGTCGATTCAATTGCATTCCTGCAATTCCTCATTGTTGCAAATGCGTCTTGATTGTTTTTCGAGTTAATAATCAACGCCTCATAGTTTCAGGACATGCATTAAGAACTGCATAAGTATGCAAAACACGTTACATACCACTGTCAAAATTTGAGCTTGTTGGTGCACTGTGACGACTAAAACGACCTGTTCTTATGCCCCCATTTCTTTGCGCTATTTTTTCGTCTTCAGGACGTTACTTAGGTCCAGGGAAAGCTGCTTAGCGGCATATAATGTGCAGTACAACTATACTAATTCCCACAGGAGCAGTTCTTCCGTTGTATAAAGTATCTGCATGGTGAGCATGTCTTAAGTAATCACAATGTTTAATATTGTTTAAGTTTTAGGTGCCTTAATGAAATGACGAGATGTCGTATATTTATGTTCACAAAAGTAGTGTTCAAGAAGCAAAGCTGTTTTGTCACGCGTATGGAGCGTCGCGACTATGTAAAAAACTAATAGTTACTAAAAATTCAATAATTATTTACGAAGCCCTCTGTATCTGCCGGCATTAGTGGGAACAGTGCACCACCGCTCGGGCACCTTGCGCCTTCGCATCAAATACAGAACACTGAGCCACACTATATGCATGCTTCTCAGCACTCACGCCTGTCAAGCGCGCCTCCCAATCATGAGTGGGGTGAGGAGAACTTTGTGTCTTAGTCTGTGCGCAGCTGTGCAATGTCATCTTCATCCCAAAGAGTATTAGCGTCCCAAAGGTTATTTAGAGGCTGCGAATAGTGTTCCCTATACTCGCCTTCATTGTTTGGCGGTTTCAAGGCACCGAGTATAACACAGAAAATAGCCTGTCATTTATTCCCTTTCAGATGTTTTCTTTTGTTATAGCCTCTGATCTCATTATCTCACCAGCTGAAAAGTCATACTCCCAGAAGGCAGTTTTATTTCCAGGTCAGCATCATTTTCTAAAAAAAGGTCCTGGAGAACGCACAGAAAAATAAAAATTAAAAAAAGGCTACGGACTCCCTGTGGCCACGACGTCGGTAAAAGGTCCGTTGCTTTTGTTGCCAAGCAAAACTGAAGCTTCATGAAATCACACCAGGAACGTTAAAATACAGAGAGAGAGAGAAGAGAGAGAATAAACTTCATTGAGCTCGAATATATGATGGTGCATGCTTGTACAAGACATGGTGGTTTCCCATAGACGGGAGCCATATGCTTCTAGCAATACCTGGCGCGTGACCATCAATGCAAGCTGAGTGGGCAGGATGGAGCTGGACAACAAGGTCTCCCATCGCTCGGAGGGCTGGGGATTAGGTGTCTTGGGGAAAGCGGAGATGGGGGCTTCCTAAGGTCTTTCTACTGCAATAGGAGGTGTGCCAGAGCGTATCATGCTCAGCCGGATACATTTGCTGTAACATAACAGGATACACTAGCAATCACGCCTGCGTGCGCCACAGCATCTGTTGCTGTTGCCTAGTTAGTTTGGGGTGCAGTTCGGAAAGTTTGCGTATTGCTTCTTTGTATATCTTAGCAAAGTCTTCAAAACTTGTCACGGAATGTGGTCGCTTAGCCGGCTCGACCTGATCCCGGATGGACAGTTCTGGGGCGTGGTGGTAGGCGAGGGCATCGCCTTCAACCTTCGAGTACTTGTGTTTACAACCGACAGTGGACACCGTGGTCAAAGATTCGAAGTCAGCATACGGAACTTCCGCAGGGGGTGATCTCTCCCGCTGCCTGCATCATTCTCTCTAAGCACAAGCCTCTGGGAAGATGCAGAGAAACATCGCATAAGCCGTACCTCGATAAAAGAAATGACTCTACAATTTAATAAGCAGAAAAAGAAATATAAATGTAGTTTATATATCTATGGTTGAGGAATCAATGCTTGCCGCCACAGACTGCCTCGCTTTTTTTTCTTTTGCCTTTTTTTGGAACATATCTCGAGGAAATGAAAGCTATCATGGATTAATGAAGAATGGTTGACCAAACACAAAAAAGTCACGTTTCATCGCAAAAGCAATTATCTGGTTGCATATACTCTTGCTCCATGTTTCTAGTTTAAAAAAAGTTTAAAATGTGATACCCCGTCTTTTATAGTTTCTTTCGTTCATGTGACCTAGTCGGGAAAAGACGTTGAACAAGACAGTACCAAGTCATGATCGCGACATAGCATTACGTACTTCATCAGACACTTGCAACTTCTGCCAAGTTCAAGCCATAAAAACGCATGTTACGTCGTCATTTGTTTTGCCTGCATGCACCCTCAAAAGTGATTTCAAATGAAGTAATTCGAGCAACTAACAAATGAAGAAAAAGAAATTTAAAACTGCTTCAGCGTAAGGTAAGATGCATAGAGTTCGGCGTGTGCATTAAAGTGAAATATATAAGGAATAATCTAAGTAGGTTATCTTCATTTTGAGATAATTGCGCCAAACTAAAGTGAAGTATTCGCGCGCACATGCGTACGCGCGCAAGTGTGTGCGTGCGTGGGTGTTCGAGTGTGTGGGTAAATGATAGAGTATGTGTTTGTAGGTGCATCTGTGTGTTTGGGTGCGTGTTTGTGGGTAACTGTGTGTGAATGTGTTTTTGAGTGAGTGTGTGAGCGTGTGGGCGGGTGAGTGAGCGTGTGAGTGTTTGTGCGTGTATGTGTGTGTTGGCGAGGGAGTAATTGTTGTGTGTGTGTAGTGAGTGAGTGAGTGCGTGTATGTGAATGTTTGTGTGTGTGAGTGTCTGAGTGAGTGTATGAATGTGTGTTTCAGTGAGTGTGAGCGTGTGTAGTGGTGAGTGAGTGTGTCTGTGTGAATGAGTGTGAATGAGTGTGTTGGCGAGTGAGTAATTGCATGTGTGTGTGTGTAGTGAGTGAGTGGGCGTGTGTGAGTGAGTGCGTGTATGTGAATGTGTGTGTGTGTTTGAGTGCGTGAGTGTCTGAGTGAGTGTGTGAATGTGTGTTTGAGTGACTATGTGAGCCTGTGTGCAGGGGACTGAGTGTGTCTGTGTGAGTGAGGGTGTGTGTGTGTGTAGACGAGTGTGTTGGCGAGTGAGTAGTTGCATGTGTGTGTGTGTAGTGAGCGAGTGAGTGTGTGTGAATGCGTGAGTGAGTGAAAGTGAGTGAGTGCTTGTATGTGATTGTGTGTGTTTGTGAGTGTGTGAATGTGTGAGTGTGTGTGAGTGAGTGCGGGTGTTTGTTTCCCTGACATTGCGAGGGTTAAAGCATTCGCGCTTCACACAAAATGCATCTGTCGGATTTTTTTTTGTTATAAGGCTCTTGGAGCGCCTGTCAGCATCAACCAGAACAGTGGGTGCGGGAGCAAATAAATACTGCCTTTGTGCTGTTATCCTGCGTGTCGCGTGTGCAAACGACTTTTCGATGCGACAAATTTTCCCCCGGGCGCTTTCACAAAAAAGCTTTGGGATAGTTCGAGCAGTTTGTAAGGGCGACTGAACAGTGGGAGGCTTAGGGGGAGAGCGAAGCTAAATATGACGGCGTGTTCGATTCGTTTGAGTGACAAATGGGGCCAGGCAACGACAGGTGACTCCAATCGATTCAGAGTAACGTCAAACACTGATTCCCTCACTTTCTATACGCGATTGCTGTAAATGGCGTCACAAAATACTAAGACCATTCGACCTTCATTGCGGCACGTCAACTGAATGAAATAATAAGAGGGAACGCCTAACAAAACTGTGGGTTAAAGGTGAGAAAAATGCTTTCTTTTTACCTTAGTGCAACGAAAAGATAATGAAAAAAGAAAAAGAAAGCCCGAGCTTTCGGGGTCAACCCGCACCATTCTCCTGGGGTGCCTGGTGCGCACCTAAGAGCCGTGTGTATATTTAGCTGCGCGTTCATTTTACTTACGACCTTGATTTGTGTCCCTAGTTTCATAAGCTCCTTTGCAACTGCAGAAAGGTCTCTGCCGAATGTCCGCCTCTAAAAAATCGGGTGACATTTGAGGAAGCGGAAGAAAAGCGTACAATACAGGGCAAGGGTGTACAAAAAAAAGAAAGAGAAATTGCACTACTATACTTGGTATCCACCTAGAGGAGGTTCCGTTGCGGAAGCTACGTGTCGAGCTTGTGCTTGTTCTACCTTTTACTACGCTTTGGGCATAACAATGCCACTTCCCATGAGGTAAATTGTGCCGATTTTGTGACGCCCTAAGCCGGGATGTGACAGACACACACACTTGTTATCGACCTGCACGAACTAAGCAGCTTTCGCAACCTCCATGTAACATGCTGCAGCCCTCGCATACCTCTCGACCTCGACCGCTGGATCAAAGGACGTTACCATTGTTCATTATTAAGCTTTTTTTATCAAGTGAATGTCACCTAGTGCCAGCAAACAATGCTAGTTCAATATCTGATATAATAGTGCAATTCCACAGCCGTTTGAAACGTGATTCGTTTCTACAGAAAGCAAAAAAGGCGCACATTTGAACACAAAATCTTGGTCACTCCTCTAACACACCTGTGTTCATCGACGAACTGTTATGCCTAGCTGTGAGGCAGCTTCTTCGCGCGGCAATAGCTAAAAAGAAAGCCGCAAACTTGAAGTTCGTGTGGACGACTGATGGGCGTATTCTTGCAAAGAAAGATGAAGGCTTAGTAATATTGAACATTCGCTATGCAAGCAATATTGAAAAGATTGCCTAAAGCGCCACCCGGAATTCTCATAAAGTCTGTCCTTCGACATGGCGGTATCACCTTGTAACATCAAGGATCTCGTTGAAAATCGGCGTAGCGATAACCTTTGCTGCCTTCATCTGAACATTTGTTTCATCACAACACAAGGAAGAAGATCTAGGAATTTTTCAGATTTATTTTTCTTTTCTTTTGATATTATAATGTTTACGAAATTTTAGTACGCTTCAACCGACGAGATTTGCAAATAGTACAGCTCTAATACTTTATTTTTTAACAGAACAAACAAAAGAAACACGGTGGCCACGTGGTTCTAGTAAAAAAACTGCATTGACACTCAAATTGTACCACAATGTTTTCATGTCGCAGATGACATTGAGTGCTCTACTCTGACTTCACAAAATTTCGTCTATTCTGCCATGTATAGACCACCCGATTGAAGTGTGAATAGTTTTATAAGTAGTTTAAAAATTGTTACTTTATATCATAGACAACAACTAAAACTGATTCTTGGCGATGACTACAATATTAACGTACAGGAGTCATCTGCTACCGCAATTACGTTTGTGTCAAGAGTCGAGCCACGTGGCTACAGAAAAAAACAGAAACGGCAACACGTGCGTTACACCTACTTCAGAAACATTCACTGATTCATTTATTACCAGCGTAAAAAGAGATAGTGTAGAGTCTGGTGTAATATCTTGTGACATCAGTGACTACTTGGCACTTTTTTTGTTAGATAAAGTGCAGTGAATAAACTGCCAGAACTTCCCGCAAAAACCATACAAAATATAACACCTCTCACTTTCACTGCTTTCAATGCCAGCCTTTCCCAAAAAGATTGGAGGGCGGTATACTTTTTAGAAACCGTAAACGCAGCTTATAAAACAATTATAGCCATCTTTAAACAAATTGATTCAGAGCACTCTAAAAAAGTTTTAAAGAAAAGCCATAAAAGTCGTAAGCCACAGAATGATCGCCAGTCCTTAACAATGACGGAAAGAAAATCAAAGATTCTCAAAGTTTTCAACAACCAAAAATGTGTCACACCCAAATACATTTAGAGAATAATAAAATAAGGTGAATGCCTTCATAAGGAAAAAAAAAGAAATAACTTGAATCAACAATGTCATGCAGACTGTTGAGAGGGCAGTGCAGAATTGGGGAGGAAACTTAACGCTTTGCTCTAAAGGACATATTTTCTCCGGCAGGCACTGAAATAGTTATAGATGGTCACGTGGTTAAAGATTCAGAGCTTGCAGAGAAGTTCAATGAAGTTTAAAAAAAGTATCGGACAGAAAACTCAAGCAATACCGACAAAAATAATTGATACTCTGAAAAAAAAAACAGACTGAGGACTTATTTCTTGGACCAATCGACAATAAAGAAATAGTCTCAATTTTTGCCACAATAAAAAAACAGTAGTGCTCGTGACAGAGACGGTATTCAGATTTTCTCAATTGAACATGCAATACACACCTTAGCTCTGCACTCTAAAAAAAAATATCGAGTAAAATATGGTGTCTTTTTGTCCCACAACAATAATCGTCATCAGGCTTTCGTGCGTGCATGCCCCGCCGCGGTGGTCTAGTGGCTAAGGTACTCGGCTGCTGACCCGCAGGTCGCGGGTTCAAATCCCGGCTGCGGCGGCTGCATTTCCGATGGAGGCGGAAATGTCGAGGCCCATGTGCTCAGATTTGGGTGCACGTTAAAGAACCCCAGGTGGTCAAAATTTCCGGAGCCCTCCACTACGGCGTCTCTCATAATCATATGGTGGTTTTGAGACGTTAAACCCCACAAATCAATCAATCAGGCTTTCGTGCGCTTTCTATTTTTATTTATTTTTTATTTTTATTTATTACATACTGCAGTCCTATAAGGACCAAGCAGGAGGGCAGATGGGAAAGTTACATGTATCGCATGGTAGCGGTGAATACATATCAATTACCATGTTTTGGTCATACACACGAACAGTATAGATATATAAACAAATACACACATACATACATTTATACACACATTTTCAGGTAGAAAAAAAACGTTGCACAGTGCAAAACTCATTGTAAACTAGAAGGTAGCAACGATTACACTGTCTCTAGGTCAAGCAAACAAAACCATTATACAATAGAGCTCGTACATTCCGACAAATACGCACTTTTCCCAATAAACAATGAAAACCCACGACTAAAACATCCTCAACCGTTCGAGAGCTACACAAAAACTAGAAAAGCACCAGCAATCGGTCAGCAAACCTCTGAAACAAAGACGATAATTATTCTAGGGCAGCAAACACCTTCGCTGAAAAAGCGGCCGCAGTTCGCGCAGAGAAAACCGAACTCGGTAATGCATTCCAATCCGCAATTGTCCGCGGAAGAAAAAGTATTTAAATAGATTTGTGCGAGCTTTGTAAGGAAGAAGATTGTGTGAGTGGCGATGTCTCGATGCTCGAGGTAAGAACGGCTGCACATAAGGGTTTGCGTTAAGCTTCAGGTGGCCATGAAAAAGCGAAAACAAAAATTTTAGGTGGGCTAGTTTACGTCGCTGCTCTAAAGTTGAAATTACATTTTGCACCATAAACGAAGATGGGGAATCAGTGGATCTGTACTTGTTGAAAATAAAACGCACTGCCCGGCGCTGCACCATTTCTAGCTTTTGCTTGTCTTTCTTAGAAAAGGGGTTCCAAACGATGTTGGCGTATTCAAGCTTAGGTAACACTAAGGTCTTATAAGCCAACAGTTTTGCTTCTGTAGGGGCAGCTTTAGGTTTGTGCCTTATGAACCCAAGCCTGCGCATGGCAGCTGCGCAGGTATTTTCAATGTGCTTAGACCACGATAACGTATTGGTAATTGTCACCCCTAGATATTTGTATTCCGGGTTTTCTTTAACAGTCACTCCGTCGATACAGTAAGAAAACTTAAGCGGCTCTCTTTTATTTGTGATTCGCAGTGGAACAGTCTCGTCCGAATTTAACTTCATGGACCACGACGTGCACCATTGGCCTACACGTGTCAAGCTGTCATTTAAGAAAATTTGATCCTCAGTACATGTAATTTTTCTAAAAACTATGCAATCATCTGCAAATAATCGTATTTGAACATCAGACGAGACAATTGAAGTTATATCATTTACATAAATTAAAAAGAGAATTGGGCTCAAGACGCTTCCCTGTGGAACACCCGATAAGACAGGTAATGCGCCTGACGAGCACCCAGAGATCTCCACATATTGAGTCCTGTTGGAAAGGTAAGATTTAATCCAGTTAACAAGAAAATCGGGTATACCAATGTTTAGCAGTTTGCCTATAAGCTTACCATGAGGAACACGATCGAATGCTTTGCTGAAGTCGAGGAATACTAAGTCAATCTGGCTGACCGAATCAAGGGCAGAGGCAATTTCATGCACCGTAGCTATCAGCTGTGTGTGCGTCAATAGCCCTTAACGGAAACCGTGCTGAAATTCGGAAAGTAAGCCGTTACGTTCAAGAAAGTCTGTTATGTAGTGAGCAACAATATGCTCCATCAATTTACAGCATGTAGACGTTAAAGAGATCGGGCGGTAGTTTTCTATCCGTAATCGATCGCCCTTCTTGTGTGTGGCCAATATGCGAGCAACAAGCCAATATGCGAGCAACTATCTTGAAAACTCGGCGCTGGCCACTTTCCTGTCGAGAATCTAATGTAACCCTGATAATGGGCATGTCGATCGTGACCGGAATGTACCGGGCGCGGGGCGATAGCGCAAGGATGGAACGAAATATAGATGACGATTATTGTTGTGAGACAAAAAGACACCCTTTTTAGTCGCTCTTTTTTTAGAGTGCAGTGCTCTCTCACATTTATAATTTGTCTCTATCAACAGGCTGCTTTCCAAAACAAATGCAAACTTCCGTTGTCACCGTGCTATATAGGAAAGGACACAAGAACGACTTTACAAGTTAACGGCCTATTTTTATAGTAACCCTATTTTCTAAGGACTTGTAGAAATTTATTTAAAAATAAAACTCATGAACTTTTGCATTAAGTTTGACATAACATCTCAATCCCAACATGGTCTTATGAAGAAAAGGTCGATGGAGACTGAAATATTAGCTCGAATGGAAATAATCCTGAAGTTGGTTTGAAACTAAAGAAGTAGGCATAATATCTTCTTAGCTTTTTCTAAAGCACGCGATGGCCTCTGTCATCAAACCTTTTTCGAAAATTACAAATATATGGCGTTCGTAGCATCCTACTTTCTGTTTTGAATTAATACTTAAGTAACGTTCACAACGTGTTAAAATTAAGAAATCGTTATCTTCTCTACAGGAAATCACAAATGGGCTTCCGCAAGGTAGCATCGTCGAGCCGCTGCTTTTCAACATTTACGTCAATAACATTGTGAAAATCAATGATAAACCGAAACACATAATGTAAGCGAATGACACAAGCCTTTTCTTCAGAGGTAATAATATGAACAGGATGACATCACTTCTAAATGATACATTGGAATGCTTGACCGCATGAAGTGAACAAAATTCACCACTCATAAAAAGAAGAAAACAAAAGCTGTAAGTTTTCCAACACGGAAACATATTTCCTTAGACGACAGACTACAAATAGGTACCACGGCAATTGAAGTTATGGAGACCAACAAAACATTAGGAGAATGTTCCAGTTGCACACTGTCATAGGGTCGTCAGACTAACAATATGCTTGCTAATCGTTCACAATATCGGTGAACTTGCCAGAATGGGTTATTTTCTACCGGTTTTCGTAAAATTAGCACTTCACAAAGCCTATTTTTGCAGCATGCTAATTATTGTCTTTAGCTATGGCAAGTAAAACAGCAATGAACGTAAATATGCAAGCTACAAAAGAAAGCTATTAGGTGAATAGCAAACATTGACTACTATACACGCACCGATTAACTTTTCAAGCGCTTTACTGTTGTTTCAATTAACAAACTTTACAGCTATTCACTAGAAGACACAACAAATCTGTTTCACACAAAAACAGCACATTCTTAAAAATCTTTAAGCTGGAAACATGCGTTACTTTTTCCCTACTCGGCCCCTACAACACTGGAACATTCCTTCAGATGAAAAACTTCCGGCCAATAAAATAACGCACACAGGAAACGAAGAAGGAGACAGGAAAGAGGCCAGACTACCAACTGTTTATTCACATATGCGTGGCTCAAGTATATATACTCATACGGTCACATGGTGAAGCTAAGTGCTCTTTAAAAAATAACCAAAAATTGCCCAAAGTAATAAACTGACTCATAATCATTCAAAGCTTTCTTCGCTCTACTAATCGCTACAGATTACAAACAAGATTCTAGGAACGTGTTTTCCTTCCTGCGCAGTGTCACGGAGCTATCGCTGCAGCATGCTTCACCACTCTTTGCAATATGAAAAGCTTCCAAGATTTCCCGTGCCAATTTTTCATGGCTTTTGCCTAAAATCTTGATTTCGTTCAGCAGTGGCTTACAATTGCACTGTTTACAATGAAGGGCTAGATTGGAGCCTGTGCCTTTCTCAAGTGATTTGAAATGTTCCCAGGCCCTAAAATTCACACAACGCCCTGTTTGGCCTATGTATAACATCCCGCACGTCAATGGAATTGCATACACCACGCCAACAACACACTTCACAAAAACCTTCCCATGCTTCGCCTCACACTGAAACTTCTTCTTTTTCCCGATGCGTGCACACAAACCACCCAATTTCCTTGGTGCGGAAAATACCACGGACACTCCAAACCTGAACGCCACTTTTTTCAAGCCATGCGCTACACGGTGCGTATAGGGCAACACCTGTGGTATCCTCTGCTCTGGACCTGTCTGTTTGGTTTTCTTTTTTCCTTTCATTTTTTGTAGTAACGTTTCAGCAACAGCTGACAAAACAGAACTGGGAAAGCCAGCGTTTTTTAGTCTCTCTATCTGGGCGGTGAAGCTCGTCTCAAGCATGTGCTCACATGACTTTGTCAGGAAGTTTTTCATCTGAAGCAATGCACCAACTAGCCCAACAACGAGTATTATTGGAACATTCCGTTGCGTAGAAAAAACTTTGGGCGACAAATGCTGCGTTTCAATGTTCCTTCCCCTGGTACTGAATAAATAACTTAAAAAAATAACTATTTAAAAATGCAGCGCACGTGTAATAATAGAAATACTTTTGTCGTGACAATCGAGAGAATGGAGTTTGTTTAAACCATTTACAATTTGTACAGAAAATTGTCATTCGTATGTATCAAATATTTGTGGTACGTTATATATTGCATAGTTTTGCGAAATTCACCGAGCTAGAAACTGCTCATGTATATTAGTCGTTTGTGCATGCCATTGTTCACATACATATCTCTACTTGAAGCGCTCTTTTTTTTCACGCTCTTTGTTTAATTTTTCTCACCCACGATCTTTGTCTTCGCGGCTTGCCGTGTTTTAGAGAGGCTCAGGTCCCCACCATTGCCAAACGCCGCTTTTATTCTGAGCCTGCTCTCGTCCTTGAGATGAAATAAGATTTAATTGATAAGAATTCATTTTGCGTGTGCATTTTATGTACAGCAAACTTGTTACGCCAAAGAACAAGCTTGAGATATCGAAAAAAAAGAAATATGGCAGAACGATTACATCTGACCGCTTACACTCGTCATGACCACCTTGAAAAGAATACATCTCACATGCTTACAAGCACAGCAAGCGCTCAAATGAAAACATTCTTTCATGCTTTTGCAAATAGCTTTCAGGGACATGTTTTAGGACGTACTGGTCTTGATCGAATGGAGGGGAGGAATTACGCTTTGAAGAGGTTACACGCGCTGGTAGAATACTTGGTGCCTTGCTGTCTGCGTGCTTTTTTTGTTGTTGTTTTCTTCTTTTACTCTTTTTTTTACAAAACGAAGTGACTTTGGCCGTCTTTGTGATACCACTTTCTCCGAGTACGATTGGGAGCAGTCTGTCTGTCTGATTGGGCAGTCTGTCTGATTGGGAGCAGTCTGAAGTCTATCTGTCTGTCTGTCTGTCTGTCTGTCTGTCTGTCTGTCTGTCTGTCTGTCTGTCTGTATGTCTGTACATTTGTCTGTTTGTCCACTCTTAACAGTATCGGGTACTTGAAATGGCCGACCCCACCCGTTGCACCCACCAATGTTGCTCAAGGTTGAGCGTTCATACTTGTGCAATTGTCAAATAAAATGCAATTATTGCGTATGTCTGGGACACCACAACAACAAGTACATATTCTGAATGTGCGTCTTTTACTAGAAAAGCCGTACATAGTGATTTTAAGGACCGTAGCGCTTATCACGTTGCGCTGACCATGCAACGCTTGCACGAACAGGCGAGGGTTTCCAACGCTTTGCTAAAACGAGACTGTGGTGGCACCTACCCGTCACCTTGCTTTCTACACCCTTATCACCTCTTAGACGGGCGCGCACTCCCGTTTCAGAGCTGTGCGCTCCATTTTCCAAGAAAACTGCCAGTTGGCGCTGATGTCTCACTTGTGACGTGACTTGATAGGCTCATTCGCCTCTGCTGCACGCTCGAGGCACTTTAGCGCAGTGTCTACAGAACACTATTCACCAATTTTCTTGCGCAGAACATCAAATAAATGTTTTGTTCGCTCTCTCCGCAAACAAGGCTATTATCTTTCGACGACATTTGCAGATTCCAAGCAAATACGGGGCCATTTTTTTATCCTTGCTCTGTCATGAACGTCCACAGACGCTGTCGTTCCTGCGGGCGTCCTTCTCTCGTAGTGGTTCCAAGACACCGACAGCTTGCCATAGGGCCCTCCCTCTAGTGAGGAAGCCCGTGCGCGAAGGAGTAAACCATATGAGCAGGTTGTAGGTTCTGCTATTGTGAAGCGCGTTTGTCTTGTTTTCGTGGATTGCTTGTAGTCTTTGAGGACGACGTCAGTGTCGAAGAAAGCCGGCTTTATGCGGTCAATGGAGACACTGTCTTCGCGTCCATTAAGCAGCAGAACGAAATGCGCCTGACAAACTTAAAGGGTCCATTGTAAGGTGGTTGCAGCGGGGGTCTGATTGCGTCATGTCGTACGAAGACGTGGGTGCAGTCGCGGAGCGCACGAATGACGAAACTTGGGCGTGAGTGTTGACGTGCGAATATAGGAGCCACATATCTCATGGCATTCTTGAGGCAACTGGCATATTCAGCTACGTCCAATGAAGATACCGATGGCATGTCGAAAAACTTTTTAGGAAGCCTTATTAGGGTAGTGCCAAATACGAGCTCAGTTGAAGGGCAGAACGCGTCCATATGTATGGTGCTGTGCAGGGCTAGGAGAATGAGTGGTAGTCGCTCCATCCAGGGTATCAAGGCTTGCGAGGCCATGAGCGAAGCTTTGAGTTGGCGGTGAAATCGCTCAACCAAGCCATTCAAGATCGGGTGGAAGGCCGTCGTCTTGATGTGGTTGACACCAAGCATTCGGGACAAGTTGCGGAAAAGCGCGAAGTCAAACTGACGACCACGAGCCGTTGTGATGGTCTTGGACACTCCGTAGCGGCTCATCCACACGGTGATGAGCCTGCGGGCGACTGACTCTGCTGTGACGTCGGTGAGGGGTAGTGCTTGAAGCCACCGTGTGAAGCGGTCTACGCAGGTTAGCATATGCCAGTTGTTTTGCGATGGGGGCAAAGGGCCTACGAGGTCCAAGTGCACGTGGCTGAACCGCGAGTCAGGAGGCGTGAAGGTACCCAGTGGGCTGACGGTGTTGCGTAGGTTAGCGGGCACTTGAGACAAGCACGTGTCCAGTGGCGGACGTCGATGTTCGTTCGAGGCCATAAATATCGCCCTGTGATGAGGCTCTGTGTCGCACGTATACCGGGGTGTGACAAGGAATGCAAGGCGTCGAAGACTCTGCGCCGAAATGGTGCTGGAACATAAGGGCGAGCACTAATGGTAGAGGTGTCGCAAACGAGGGGAATCGCGCAGCCTGGAAGTTGGACATCTTTGAGCTTTAGAAAATTCTCTTGGAGTCGCAGCACCTGTAGCTCGCTGTCGTCCTGTTGTGCAGTATCTATAGCTGAAAAATCGACTGGTGGGTTCTCATCTATAGTTGCGTTGATTTCTATTCGGGAAATCGCATCAGCAATGGCATTGTCTTTGCCACTGATATGCCGGATATCACTCGTGAACTCCGATTTGTAGGCAAGCTGGCGTATCTCACGTGGGGTGTGGGAAGAGTTTGTAGCTGTTGATCGACACGTAAGCAGCTTGTGGTCGGTGAGGATAAGGAACTGCCGACCTTCTTGAAAGTGTCGAAAGTGCTGGACAGCCAAATAGGCCACGATCAGTTTACGGCTGAATGTGCTATAACGACGCTTGGTCTATGAGAGCTTCCGTGAAAAGAAAGCGATCGGCTGCCAAATTCCATCGACCAACTGCTGCAAGACTGCTCCTATGGTGACGTCCGAGGCGTCCACTGTGAGTGACGTGATAGCGTCGCTCTTTCGATGCGCGAGAAGCGTTGCGTTAGCCAGAGCTTTCTTGATGGAACTGAAAGCTTTTCTGCATCGCCCGTCTAGAAGATGGAGCGTTGGGCTTGGTTTGACCGGAATGAAGTGCATGAAGTGGTTGCAAGATGGCAGCGCAATTAGTAATCCACTGGTAATAGTTGGCGAGCCCGAGGAATTCACGTAGTTTCTTCATATTTGTTGGTCGAGGAAACTGCAATATGACTTCAACACGCAGGCCGGTAGTGAGATCCCACGTGAATCCACGTGATGACCGAGAAAGTCCAGTGAGGAAACGCCGAACCCGCTCTTTGGTGCGTTGACGACTAGTCTATATTGGCGGAGTCTTGTGAAAACCTAATGGAGGTAAAGTTCGTGATCTTCTGCAATGGTGCTATGGACAAGAAGGTCGTCGATGTACGCGAAGTAGAACGCAAACCACGAAGTACCTGGTCCACGAACCATTGAAATATTTCTGTGGTGTTTCGTAGACCGAAGGGCATACGCGTGTATTCAAACATGCCAAAAGGTGTTATTCTGGCAGTCTTCGGTACGTCAGAATGCTCGACAGGTAGTTGGTGGTATGTCTTTACTAAGTCAATTCTGTTGAATACGTTGGAACCACGCAGCAATGCCGTGAAGTCCTGGATATGCGGTATCGGATAGTGGTCTGGTACCGTCACTTCGTTGAGGGCTCGGTAGTCACCACATGGTCTCCAGTTACCCGAGGTCTTGGGAACTATGTGCTGTGGTGACGACCAGGCACTGGAAGTGGGGCGGACGTATCCGAGTTCAAGCATGTGCTCGAATTCTTGGCATGTGATTTTGTAGCGGTCAGGTGTGACAGGTCAAGCATGTGCAAACACCGGCGCTCCTACTGTCACTATGTGATGAGTGACATTATGGCGTATCGGCTCTTCAAGAGATCGAGTTAGAAAGAGGTAAGAAAATTCTTGCAGAAGCGTAGACCATGGCGGGGAGACTTTGGCGTGAGCTTGCTCAAAACGCAAGGGTGGCAAATTTGATGTCACGCCCTGAACTGTGAGGAGGGTCTCAGAATCCACGAGACGGCTATGTATTAGGTCTACCACAAGCTTAAAATGCCAAAGAAAGTCTGCACCGATGAGGGGTACACGCACGTCGGCGATTAAGTAGATCCACAGAAATGTGTGTCTTGGCCGATGTCAAGGGTGAGAGACCGCTGTCCCTAGGTCCGTATGGTCGAACTGTTGACTGCAGTGACAGGCGGCGAGGTCTGGCGTCGTTGGTGCTCCTCCAACGTAGGAAGAACAATACACACTTCGGCACCTGTGTCGATGAGGTAGCTGACTTTGGTGACGTGGTCCGTGACGTGGAATAGGCGGCTGTATGTCGGGTATAAAACACTGGCTGCCGTCAGTGCGTGATCCATGCGTTTCCGGCAAATTGGCATGGCTGTTTGCACTAACGAACTCAAGCTCCGTACCTGTGGTGGTACCAGCAGACACCGAGAGGCAGAGTTGGCGATCTTCCGCGGCCTTGCAGCTGAGCTCCTCGTTAGCTTGAAGAAGGCGGTCCAAGCGGTCGTCACAGACCGGTGCAGAGAGGGTAAATTAACCTGGTCTCTCAATCGTAGAGATAGACGGCGCACCGATATCCATAATCTCGTCGGCCATCCACGCTAGTTAGTCGAGGCATTCTGTAGACAATACGCTCAAAATTATCCGCAGCTGGTGTGGCAGTCGCTGTAAGAAGAGGTCGCTTAGGATGGATGCGTCCAATGCAGCAGAGTGGTCCCCGATCAGGTTTCACATGCGACGCAAAAGCTCCGAAGGCATTTGGTCCCCGAGTTCTTCCGAAGTTAGTAGCTGCTGCAGTCTACGCTGTGCCGACTCAGTTGTCCGGCGTATGAGCTCGCCTTTGTCCGGTGTATGAGCTCGTAGGGGTTGTCAGGGGGTGGAGAACGCAGAATGTCTTTTACGATGGTGAAGACAGCAAGTGGTAAAGCGCCGATGCGCAATCGTACCTCGCTGTTTGCGACGTTACCCACTGTCGTCGGAAGAGTGGTTCGACGCTCAGAAACTAGAGTTCAGAGTCCACCTGCCAAAACTCTGGGAGCGTGAGGGTAGGGGCGACAGGGTCAGGTACCATGGGATTCGGCGTGGCGTTGCTGTTGGGTGTGGTGTCCATGGCCAGCCGAAATAAACTGGGCTGAAGAAGCATAGTTGGCCATGACGCTCGGTGCGTTGAAGAAAGGGCGAGTACGTGTGCGTTGCCGCTTGACGTCCGGGTCACCACTTGTAAGAAGACGTGCAATTGTCCGTGCGGCGTTTGGTTTTCTACATATTTATCTCTGCTCTGGCATGGACGTCCACAGACGCTGTCGTTCTTGCTGGCGTCTTCTTCTATCGTGCTGGTTTGAACACGCGGAGCAGCTGCGGCACTAATTCTTCGTCTTCTCCGAGACACTGATGGCTCGCCATTGCACAAATAGGGCCGAAAATTATTGTAGCAGGTTTGGTGCGGTAGATATTTCAAATTTCCGTTGCCGTGAGTCTACACTTTGAAACTAATGTAACCATACACTCTCACTAAAAATTACACAACATATAAGAAAATCACAAAAAACCCCATAGCATAATCATAAGATGAACAGGTGAAGCGCCTCAGACTGGCTGGCCGACGTCTCGATAAGAGGACCTATTTTTTTATAGGCGCCGTGCCATCCTTGGCGTGTTAGTTTGAAAGGCATTAGTTGTCACGTCAACTCATGGTGGTGATGCGTGTCCTAGACGCGAGCCACCACCTAGAGAGGACGTCACCACTAACCCATTTAAAAATAACACGCCAAAGATGATACGGCACCTTTGAGAAAGAAAGGTCATCCTATCGAAACGTCAGCCAGCTAGTCTGAGGCACTTGACGTGTTCATCTTGTGATTTTCCCACTACGTTGTTTCCATCACTCGGCTCCCAACAAAACCCCAATGGAAACATAAGGTAAGCGCAGCTTCACTGCATCTTGCGATTTAGTTTTGGGTGGAACTGGGGTGATTTTTTTTTAGGAGATACTAACTTGACCAAACGTTTTTGAAGAATAAAGGGGTGCCATTAGCTAAAGTGGTCATTAATGAGCCAAAATATCTCAATTTTCAATGTCTAAATGTCGTATGTTGTTTGTCGCTGTTGCAGGGGGTGGGGGTTAAACATTAACCGCTCAATTCAAATAAACAGCCATTCTTTCTTTCAGCGTGCTTACCTCAATTATCTTGGAATTTTTTAATGCAAGCCTATACGTGTAAGACGCGATATTTGATCCCATTTTCATGCTAAACATTCATTGTAGTAAAGCCAAACATGTTTTTATAGCAGTAGCCTCAGCTGCAGTGCACTTTAAGAAATACTCTTTGCATAGAATGGGTTGCTATTAGGCCGTCTTAGAAGCCTTAACATGAACACACTTACATTGGCGCCTAGTGTCGCGTCTGCCCCGTCCTGACAACTAACGTTGCCGCATAGCTTAAGTCACTGATGTAACAGCCGGACTTGTATGGTGGCTAATGGAGTAACTATAGGTGTTCGCAAACCACAAAAGCGAAGCCGAGGGGATTTATGTCACGTGTTTCGCGTTCTCTGCTGCAGCAAATAGAACGATACTAGCGTTTCGGGTGTCATCTAGAGGCTTCTATTCTTTGGTGTATTCGCCGATAGAACGAGCATTAACAACCAGCTTGAAGGTGTCCTTGAAATCCTGGCACGTTTCACTGGCGTCAAGTTCCTAGATACAAAGTACCCAGTACTTGCGAGTGTGGCTGGCTTTGCGCTGGCGTCTCGCATTCATGGCGACTCCTTGCATGCATGCGGTCATGGCATACACCTGTCGACGTCACTGCATTTTCGTGAAGCAGAGCGGCATTGCTATATGGCACCATTGCGAGTGCTTCGAAAGGTGGCGTCTAAATGCTGATTGATTCATATGTGCAGTTTAACCTCCCAAAACCTCCACATGATTATGAGAGACGCCGTAGTAGAGGGTGCCGGAAATTTCGACTACATGGGGTTCTTTACGTCCACCCTTATCTGAGTACACGCGCCTACAACATCTCCTCCATCGCAAATGCAGCCGCCGCAGCTGGCATTCGATCCCGCGACCTGCGGGTCAGCAGCCGAGTACCTTAGCCACTGGACAACCGCGGTGCGGCTGGCATCTAAATTATCCAGCTTTCATAAAACAGCAGGCAATTGGACGTCACAGCCTAATTCGACCAGAAAAATGATCTTAATGGCGAAACTGCGTCCTTACCGCAGACCGATTGAGCTGAAAGCTCATTGAATGTCACAAGAGCATTTTTTGTGAGAATGCGATAGAACAAGCCCACTCTTATGCTGACCTCTGTTTTGTTGAGAAAGTTGCATCAGCAACTCCATGGTGGAGCCCAATGTCAAACATTTTAATGTTGTTTAAAGCAGTCTGAAAATTTCCCTTTAATACAGTTGCTGCATCTGTTCGATCGTGCAGCGTGCACCGCATCAATGTGCGAGAAAAGCAGCCGTCTTCATATTTCTTCTGTTCTTTCCTGAACTTCGTTACCGCGACCCCTGAGCGATAAACAAAGTGGCAAAGCAGTCTCCTGGTTTCCCTCTGTTGTTTATGTCATTGCTTTATACTGTCGTTTTCTTCATCTCCCTACGATGGTATGATACATATTTCATTGAATACATGCCATCTGTGAATGCGCATGGGAATGTTTGTGTATGTACAAGGGCGTATTAGGGCGAAGTCTCAGTCAATGTATTTCACTAATACCTTCAAAACCAGTATAGGATATTCATTCAAGAGGTGAACATATCCAAATTTAGAAGTAAAAATGTGACTCCAAATAGTCGAAACCTGAGCTCATGTATACGTCTTTGGAAGATTTTAAGTGTTCTCGCTTTCATACTGATGTAAGAAGTAAGTCAGACTACAGAGAAGTTTACGTCTAATTGCTGCCTCACTAATTCAAGGCCGTGTTCCGATGCATCAGACTTTGCATGGACTATGCGATGCCCGAGCACAGTTGCACACCAAAGCAAGCTAGAAAAAATCTCTGTCTCTATTTTCAGATCCTGCAAAATTCGTTTGTCCAAGAGCAAGAAAATATAATTTGAGTGTTTCCTGCACGATTTATTAATCTATAGTTTTTTAAACTCTCGACAATAGGAAGAATGCAGCAGTTTGTAAGAAGTGTTCCTGTAATCTGTGTCTGAGCACTTATAGTGTAAATCAGAAGTTTGAGATGTAAAACTCATCTTAGTCGCAGCGTATATAGGATAAACACATCTTGCGTAGGAGTTAATGGTCTCTTTGGTCGGAGAGAGATTGTGAGGGAGGATTTTCTGATGTATGTTGTAATGGGGGATTACATAAAGAACTGACAATTATTAAGGCGCAGTGTAAGAGATAGGGAAAAATAGGCCCACAAACGCCCTGGACACAAGCACACACACACCCGCTCACTCGCGCTTATATATATATATCCTTTGATATCGTGTTAACAGGCAGCAGGCTTATTTCCGACGTCCTCCGAACTCATTGAAAATCTTGCGATGAATATCAAAAGTATGTATTGAGCCATTATATTATAGCAAAATTTTCGCGTTGCCTAAAGGGCGCTTCAAACTTTTTTAGGCAGAGAAGGGAAACTGGGTCACACTAAATATTATATATACAAAGAGTGGTTTGAACAACTCTTATGCAATAATTTATCGCGTATTCTATAGGCAACGGTATTTCATGACTGTTATATTTTATTTATTTTTATGTTGCCTTTGGTTAATTTTTCATTGCCAAACATCGCAAAATTTTGCATATATGTTTACCGTTTTTTAAAAAAAGTTCAAAAAATTTTGTGTTACTACATTGTTCATAATGTGGAAGTTTTAATAATCCCACAATTTGTTTTTATGTTAAAATTTGCAATAAATTTTAAAACTCATTTGGGAGTGAATGAACCAGAACCATTGCCATAATATGGCGACAATGTAAAAAACATCATCTTGTTCCATATTGCCGCTACATTTCCTCAATGTAGTGGTTTAGGTAAAAATATGGCTATACTTTCTTGTGTAGTAGCTTTGTTGGTATAGAATACAAAAAGTAATGAAAGAGTTGACTTTGTTTTAAGCTATAAACAATTTTTCGAACTGAAAAGCCATTAGGTTGCAAGAAGTGAGTCTATCTCGCCTTTTCTGGATAGCACGTCTATGCAGCACTTTAACGGCATTCCTCCAACTTCCTTGAACTGCGTACCACCTATTGTAGCAATACCAACGTCAAAAACAGCAATACGTTAAAACTATAGGAAACCGTATGTTCCCCCTCTGATTATTAATAGGCAGATAACATCAAACTGCTGCATAGTCCAAAGAGGCAGAATAGTAATGTATTTGACGGCCTGAAGGACAGTTCAGGCATTGTTTTCGGCTTTGGAAAATTAAGACATAGGAACTTTTATGATACCTAAATCATAATAAAATGAACTTGTCTCAGTTGTTTTTAGGATGTTCATAGCTCAAATTTCATTTAGGTACGGCTGCCACTATAACAGGATGAGCTTCCAGCATTTTCTGCGTACCAGGGTTAATAAATAAAGGAAAATGGAACAGTCAAACTATGCTTCAAACTGTGACTGAGAAGTGATTCATGGGCATGAACTCAAATTACCTGAAACGTGTACATTCAGGAAAAATCAGTTAGTCGCTTAAAGCAGCCGTAAGTGATAAAGTGCGATTTACACCTAGACCCTCATAAAAACAAGTTAAGCCGACTATAGTTTATAGTACCAGGAAATATTACGTAAGACCATATGTCCTGATTATCGCAAGCCAAACCTACAACTGTCATGCAAGCCGAAAATTGATAATTCACTATGTATATGAAACAACAGTGTCATGATATCAGGGGAAATTCTTTTCGCAGTAATCGTCCCCCAACCATTTATTTCATATAAAATACCTGGCGCATTTTTTTCCGTGCCGAAAGTTCCAAGTGCCCTTAAGGCATCGCAAGAGTTTCCCTGGAAGTGTAACGCCTAGCATATAGTGGCACATTTTTTTTCCGAGTGATTGGAAGTGGGGAAAAACTTACCTGTTACACTTGTTATCTTATGAGTCATATATATTTATATATATATATATATATTTATATATATATATATATATTTATATATATATATATATATATATATATATATATATATATATATATATATATATATATACGGAGGAGCCCCAGCTAAGTTTAGCCAGAGTTTATAATACGCTGACACGTGCAATTACGGCGTGACCAAATGCACGTTGCTGACCGTTGACTGGAGTTAGTCATAAAATTTTCTGTGTTATAAAAATTTTTTTAATTAAATAACTTTTAAAAGAACGAGCATCGATAAAAAATAATATTGGGAAAGTTGTCGACTGTTTTCCAAAACGTCTGATTAGATAGTTTTGAACATTGTATCTGTTAATTATTAGTCTTTTTCTGGTGACCACAAATGCCCGCAATATACAAAAACACCACGTGACAAACGCATTTGTGCGCCTACGCGCGCATGATTCTGGTGCTTTGTAACGTTCAGCGTACGAACGATACGCTTCCCGCGCATCGGTGCAGGACATCTACAAGCAATCACAGCGGTTATCCTTTTTGTGGCCGATTAGAAAACGTGTTTGTCGCATACCTACCACCATCGTTGCAGCCCTGTTGAGACAGCACAATGTGGCAAATGCTATGGTCGTACGTGTGCGGAACGTTAGTGAGCACTAGAGCCATCGTGCGCACTGGCGCGCAAGCGCACTTGTCACGTGGTATTTTTGTATTTCGCAGGCATTTTTAGTTAGCATAAAAACACTAATATTTAACAGATATAAATTTCGAAACTGTCTAATCAGACCATTTGCAAACTGATCTACAACTTTCTTTTTGAAATTTATTATCCATCTTTGTTACATCAAAAATTAGTTAATAAAGAAGATCTAATATACAATATTTTAGAACAAAAAGTTTGGGTTTGGGAACGTACCAAGTTCTCGAACATTCGTCTGCTCTAGCCAATTAGCCAATTTTTATTTACCACTGGATCCACAGAAGACACTTCTGTATATATATATATATATATATATATACTGTAAGCTTCATTAATGCGTCTCATCTTTTCATCTGTACATACTCGTCATCCCCACCCCAGTTTAGGTTGTGAGGCACATACTCGAGACAATAAAGAAGAGTCTTGAGGATATTGGACGCCATCTTACAAGTGGTGGAGAGCGCTGCCCGATTCCTGCGTCCTCTCGCGCTCTCAAGTAACCCTCAGCATCTTCTAGAACACATCCTTGTAGCTCCGTTGAGGCCACTGCTTAAAAGATCTGGGTTCGCTAATTTCGCAAGCCAACCAGCCCAGCACGCCAGCTTCACCACAACTCCCACCGCCAAAAAACCCTTCTCACCTGGTCACCAGCCCTCAAAAAGTTCCTCCGCTATTCGCAGGGCTTCAGGGTGAGGACGTTCAAGACTGGATCGACGAATATGGCCGAGTGAGTGCCATCAACAACTGGGATGAGCCTGCAAAACTCCCCCACATTGCAATTTACTTGAGTGGCGTCGCAAAAACGTGGTTTTTCAACCGCGCGACAGATTTTACGACATGGCCCGCCTTTACACGTTAGCTCCGCCAGATTTTCGCCAACCCGTCAGTGTGCTCCGATATTGCCAAGAAAAGGCTTGGTGCACGTGTTCAACTCCCCGGTGAGTCTTACACTTCTTACATTGAAGATGTTCTCGCCCTTTGCCGCCGCATTGACAACTATACGGCGGTAAACGACCATGTGCGCCACCTGCTAAAATGCATTGCGACTGTCGCTTTTATTGCGCTTGTGGTGCAGAATCGACAGACCATAGCCGACCGTTCGCTACCTGTCAGCGCCTTGGGGAGCTTCAGACCACTTGGGTGCAACCTGATATGTGTCATTTGAGCTTGAGTCAAGACACAACGTAGCTGCGTGCATTGATCCGCTCTATCATCCAAGAGGAACTTATGCGAAGGCTTCACCTCGCCACCTGCTACAAGTTTACACGACGTCTTGAGGAAGGAACTGACCTTGATCACTGGCACACTCGTTCCGAGCTCACATCCCGTACCCATAGCATGTTATGCTCACTTTGCTGCAACGACACCTGCGCCACACCTAAGCCTGTCCTCGATGAATGTCACGCCTGTACCGAGCTCATATCCTGTGACCATCTCAACTTATGCTCAGGTTGCTGCTAAGACACCTGCATTCCAGCTACCAGCGCCGAAGTGCGTGGTTCAATCAACTCACTCGCACTGCGACCATCTTCCCAGCCTTACCACGCCTGGCGCACTACGCGGCTGACTTGATTCTATTCCAGCATCAGTGGTGATATTTCAAGTTTTTGCCGACGCCGTCAGCAAGACGAAAGATGAAGCTACGATGACTTTGAACGGGACGACCACTGGACCACCCTATCGCTGACTGTATTAGAACAGCACACGTCGGTCGCCGTCTCCGCAGAACTTTGGCTCAGTTGGCAGTTCCCGTTTCTCACGTCGTCGCTCACCTTCCCCAATGCGGTGTTCCTCTTCTCCCTTCTGACCTCCTACTTCCATTCCCGACAGACAACTGGACAACTAAACAGTGCAGCTTAGGGAGGGAAACCTGCATCTTTCGAACTGCGTCAAACTCCCCCGGACCGCCCACCAACTGTTTCTTTGGTGTATGTTGAAGGTATACAGACAGAGGCACTGGTAGACACAGGCGCATCACTTTCCGTAATTTCTGCAGACTTTTGTACACGCTTGAAAAACGTTAGGACGCCATACGATTGCCCTCCCCTTCGTAGCGCAGATGGAGTCCCTATTCAGCCTTCAAGTGTTCGTACAGTACGCATTCTCATAGATGGCATCCTTCACCACATTCAGTTTCTTGTACATCCTTTGTGCACTCACACACTCATTTTAGGATGGGACTTTCTTTCTTCGGCATCAACTTTCATATCGTGTCGACAGCGAGTAATTCATATGTCAGCTACTGAGAGCTCATCC
The DNA here is from genome assembly GCF_043290135.1 of Rhipicephalus microplus. Taxonomy (NCBI): domain Eukaryota; kingdom Metazoa; phylum Arthropoda; class Arachnida; order Ixodida; family Ixodidae; genus Rhipicephalus; species Rhipicephalus microplus. Next base: position 350,276,890 of record NC_134710.1, on the reverse strand, counting down.
AACGTCGATCCATACAGCTTCCGTTTTGTTGCTGCCGCTGATTGTTTTATTCGCCAGGAGATAAAAAAATTCTCACAATCGCTTCGGATACTATAGTTAACGGTGACGTGTTCACAGCTCAATCAGTTCGCTCCAAACCAGCGGGGCATACCATTTCACCCGGCCTTGTGCGGTTTAACGATGGTAAAGCATTGGTCACCACCTAGAACCCAACTTATTCGCGAGTGATGCTGCCTCAGGGCACTGCTGTGAGCTGCTTCGCTGACAGCAATCCTTCTCTGCTGGTTCCTTTTCACGCAGAATCACCACCTTTGTCTGCTACAACTAATATCAAGGCTACCACTGTTGCTTTAAATGCTACCATAAGTCCTCACCTCACTGCTGAGCAAAAGAGAGACCTCTTAGTTCTTCTCCAAAAGCACAGCCTTTCGTTTGACGTATATTCCAAAGTTTTGAGGCGCACTTTCGTTGCAGAGCACAGCATCAAAACCAAAGGCGGCTCTATTGATTGTACGCCGCCACCAACACCGTCTGTTTTCCGCGGAACAGCAAATCCTTGAGAAAAACGTCGCCCACATGCATCTCTTTATATAGCACTAACCCAACTGCAATAAAGTTGTTGTTCACCCGACTGACAGCCTCGCTACATGGTGGCAGCGGAACCCACCTGATGCATCTATGGTGTCAGTGTTATTACCACCTCCGAAACGCATGGAGGCGTCACAGGAACCTTTGATTGCCTAGAAAACTTGGAAAAGTAAGTTTCTGCTGTTTCCCACTGCTACGAAGTTGAATACATAGCCAAAGGATGTTCAAGCAGCCACTTTGCTAGTTACCATAGGCGAAGAAGCTCGGAAGGCATACAGTACCTTCAAGTTCGAGGAAGCGGAAGACAGAAATGATGTGGAAGTCCTGATTAAGAAATTTGAAGAGCATTACAGGCCCGCGACCAATTTGACATTTCAAGAATTTTTTTTTTTGGTTCAAGAAACCAAAAAACCAAAAAAAACAGGTGAACCTTTTAACGAGTGGCTAACAGAACGAACTGCGCGTGTTAGCGAAGAACTGTGAATTCGGGAGTCTCGAAGGCCACATGTTGCGCAGCCGAATCATTCTGGGCACAACGGATAAGAGCCTCCAGCAAAGGTTGATAGCGGAAAACCCGACGTACGAAAAGACCGTCGACATGTGCCGAGCGCAGGAACAAAGCAAAGAACACTTCAGAGAAATAAGTGGAGTCACAGGATCAGGTGAAGGCACTCTAGTAAATGCAGCGCAACATGAAAAAATCGTTGCTACCAATGTGGGTGTCAAATTCGCCGCACTGACATATGTCCAGCGAGAGGAAAAACATGCCGAAAATGCGGAAGGTTAAACTATTTCGCTGGAGTATGCAGGTAATCCAAGTACCCGCAAAACGTCAGCCAACAAATACAATATCTGCGAGCAGAAGACAATAATTTGTTTCTAAAAATGTTGGCTGTTGGCGCGATCGTCAGTGATGACTGGAGCGCAACTGTGTACATCAAGGGCTACCCCATCATATGCAAGCTAGATACTGGTGCAAACTGTTGTGTAAATTCAAGAAGCATTGTTTCAAAATTGCCATATAAACATCAGCAAGCTTGCAACGCTAAGCTCACAGCATTTTTTGGGCACACAACATCCGCGCACGCGCAAGTTGAGTTAATGCTTTCAGCAAATGACAGAACTAAAGAACAAACATTTTTCATTGTCGATCAAGACATCCCTGCCACTCTGAGTGGTGCAGCAGCTGAAAGTCTTGGCTTCATATACCTTATGCGAAACCTACAGCATGAACTGTACCCGCCAGTACAATCTTTCGCAGATGTCTTTGAAGGACTCGGGCAGCTAAAAAACTTCGAGTATGACATGAAGCTCAAACCAGACGCAGTGGGAGTCGTCTTTCCAGCGAGAAGAGTTTCCGTGAACTCCGGCAGAGCACTGCTGCGCTCTGACAGTACAGTGCACAAAATTGTTCGCCACACATGGCTTGCCGTCACAGCTCTGCAGTGATAAGGGTCCGCAATTAAACAGCCACCTTTTTAACGAGTTCTTGTGACAACTAAGCGTTACCTATATTACGACAAGGCCTTATCACCCGCGCGCCAATAGTATGACGGAAAGAGCCGTACAGGAAGCTAAAATCTCCTAAAGAAATGTGCGCGCAGCCAGGTTGATTTTTATATGGCGTTGCTAGAATGGCGCAATACTCCCAGAGATGATGTGCTAAAGTTCCCTGTCCAGAGACTCATGGGACGGCAAACCAGGACCCTCCTGCCTGTGTCTAACAGCCACCTGGAACCAGAAGCAGTTCCTAGCAAAGCTGTTCACAACGGGCTCCAAGAAATCCGTCAACGCCAGAAGGTCTATTACAACCGCGCAACGATGGATCTGCCGGCCCTGTCTATAGGCCAGCCAGTGTCCACATACGACACCCTCCAGCGGACATGCTCACTGGCGGTTTTTCTGAGGCCAGCCAGCACGCCCCGGTCAGCGATCCTTAAAACAGAAGAGGGTCGAAATTCAGGCGCACAAGAGAGCACCTGCGGGACAGGACAACCCACAGCGATGAAGACCCCAGAAAAGACTACTCCCCTCGAGAGCTTCGCCGAGGCACAAGAGCTCGCCGCCAGCCCGGTCGATACCCACAACCTGAAAGGCATAATTAATTTGCGCTACAATAAAAGGAAGATGTAACCCGGCTGGACGTGCAGCCATTACGTGACATGTTACGTCAACCATCTCTTTATATAGCAAAAACCCAACAGCAATAAAGTAGTTTTTCACCCGACTGTCGGCCTCGCTACAGTCACTACAAAGGCATACAGTTGATTGTAGCGAGTGCAACCAAAAAGGTGCAAATGGGCACCGGGCCGTGGAATTCCACAGTGCAGCACAACAAAACTTGCACCGAGACAGGTTGTTGCGATGGTGCCGGTTCTTGTGCACAGTTGCGTACTTGGTCAGGAGACGCAGGTGTCGTGCCGATGGTGCCGGTAACTGCTCCGAAGTAGGCACATTAGATGCTGCGGCTGCTGTTTTGTCTGCCGTGTAGAGTGCAGACGAGCCCCGAGAATCAAGCTGGAGATGTATGTGACGCGACAAGCGGTGGTGTGATGACGAGCCGGGTTGAGAAGACTGGAAGGCGTTTCTGCTGTAGTTGCAGAATTAGGAGACCGAGGAGAGCGCACGTGCGAGGCGGCTGGCAGACTGTCTGCCTGCATGCTCGGGAGGGCGTTTGCGACTTGCTCTACCTACTGCTGGCCAGGCAGGTAGTCCTCGGGATTTTGCGTCATCGTCGCAGCATCGCGCATGGTCAGCCGTAGATGGTTGGTAGCGCAAACGTCTGCTGTTTTAGACTTTGAGGACGGTAGTTGTTTCTGCCGGCAAGATGGGCAAAATGGCAAAGTCGGTGAAACATTGGGTTGCTTGAACAACGTCGACGTTGATGCCTTCACGAACGAGGGGCGAATAGCAGGCGTGAGGATGTCTGTGGTCGTGGCAGACTCCAGGACATGCGGCGATGTAGTGGTCATGGAGTCTCACATGTAAAAGTCGGGTAGGACGGCGAAACCTGCGCAGTAGGGGGCCGAGTAGCAGGCGCGACGATGTCCCGGGTCGTAGTAAACTCCAGTGTGTGCAGCAATGTAGCCATCATGGAGTCTGACATGTCCGAGAAGTCGTGGTCTGTGGAGGTAGCAGAAGACGTGCGGGTGGCGAGCGTGCCGTAAAGACCATCGGCCGAGGACTTCGAGAAAGCGCACCTCGTGGCGGAAAGATCATCAGCAGCAGGAGCGTCTCGAAGAACCTCGTCAGGTAGAAAGTCGGGTGCGGGAATCGTGTTGCTGGTGGCCGGACAAAAGGTTGGAGGAGACGTCTCAGCTTTATTTTGGGGTGCAGGCGTAGGCGGAGTAGCCGCTGCAGCGCCCAACCAGATCGCTAAGCTAGGCCGTTCCTCCATACCTCGTGGCTCGCGTATCACGAGCCACGTGGCTCGCTTCTTCTTCGGCGCGGCCAGCTGGCCAAATCTGGCGTGGCGCTACAACCTTGTCACTCCCATCCAGGGTTCCTCGGACCATCGTTACCGTGCCTCCAAGATAGTCTACGTTTCACGTCTTTTAAACCTTTTGTTCGCCGTACTTTTCCCGCCTAAGTCTTGGCCGGGCCGGCAGCTTAAGTGCGCGGGGAAAAAAAGTGTGAGCATTATTTATGCGTTCCATCTTTTTATCTGTAAATATTTGTCATCACCACTCCAGTGTAGGTTGTGGGGCACCTACTCGAGACAATAAAGAAGAGTCTTGAGGATACTGGACGCCATGTTACAAGAGTATATATATATATATATATATATATATATATATATATATATATATATATATATATATATATATATATATATATATATATATATATATATATATATATTGTGGTGTACACGTATCCCGAAGGAGTACGGCCACCAGCGTGGGTCCGGTCCTAGCGAGCCGCAGGGCACGCGTTAACCGTCGCCGTGGCGGGAAACACGATACTGCTCAAGTCGCAACACTTTATTGTGGCAACACCAAACGCAGTACAGCCCGTTGCAAATAGGCGCGGCGGGAAAGCAAGTAGGCTTATCCACGCCACGGGCACAAAGTACTACACAGGGGTGCCACGAGCACGTCTCCGCGGTAAAGCTGATCCACGGAGACACCGGAGCAAAGGCCCGGTTGCTCGAGCGAGGGCAAAGGCGCTCGCGTTGGCTTCGAAGGGAGACGGGTCGGCGTAGCGAGGCCACGCACTAGGACACCGTACCGCCCTTCGGCCGTGCGTACGCAGCGGGGCAAACAGCGGGTGAGCGTTCGCCTTGGGCGCGAGGCGCCGTCAGCGAAGTCCGACGAGCCCCCGACTGACGGGAGTCGACGGACGAAAAGATAGCGTGCTCACCGTTTGCTGTCCCGGAGAGTATCTCACCGCTCCCGACGCAGCGCGCGAAAACCTCTCTTGGGAGTCCCCGCGCGCGGCGCCACCGTCAACATCCGCTACCGGGTGAGGGAGTTAAACGTCACTCCGTTCTCCCACCACGGCAGACAGCGAAGGAGGGCAGACATGTCGGGACATGAGAACGGCAGAAAAGGCGGCAAAGCCCGCGCAAAGGCAGCGGGCTAGCCTCAATTCCCACATCCCCCTCTCCTAAATTTGCCCTTTACCGGTCCGCAAAAAGGCAGCCGGACGTCACCCATGCAGTTAAAATGACACTGCTATGAGCGACAGCTAACCTCAGTCCAGCCCTGCTACTGCTGCTAAAAAAATGATTACAAAGGAGAAACATAAACATAAATAACAAAATAAACACATAACACTATAAAACAGTTGCGAAAGGGAGCACAGAAAAGTGGGATTAGTGTTCGTGGTGCTGAAGCGGGAATAGCGTCCACTGCGCGGAGGGGCGGAAAAGGGCGTAACAGTGTCCGCTGGGTGCGATGCCCGAGTGCGAGGTCAGAGGTACGGGAGGGGGCTCACTGATGGCTCGTTGCTGCTCTTGATCAGCCGCGAGTCCGACGAAAGCCGCTTCGGTTGTTCGGAGGCCCCGCATTTCTGGCTCGATGAGGGAGCTGGACGTTGCGGGAAGCCGGGCCCCTCCGGTGGTCAGGGAGGCCGAACCAAAATTGGCTGCGAGGCGCCCCGGCGTTGGCCGGCAGCATATAGCTGCTTTCAGCTGGCCTCGCGCAGGAGCCATGGTCGAAAAGGCAGCGTGGCTTCTTCGGCGACGGCCGAGAGCAGAGCACAGCCAGACGGTCTGACGTCAGTGGGTCAATGACCCCCCAGCACCTCCAGCGTCCGCATCGATGGGGGGAAGCCATCACGCACTCTTCGCGGGCTCGCACTGAAGCGTCACGCACTTACACACGCACGGAAGCACGCACACACACCGCCGACAGCTGCGCGAGCGTAGGCGCAAAGCGTCCTTCGTCTCTCTCTCTCCCGGCAAGCACCGACACACAAGGTCACACACAGCTCCCTTCGCGGTAGACGAAACGAACACGAAAAAAAAAGTAAAAACAGAGCAAAACGACACTCAACATCTGGCGAAAAACATAAAACGCACAGATAACACTCAATATTAGAAAAAGAAACATAAAATACACATGAACACTTGAAAAAAAAAAGAAACACTGGCAGCAGACACGGCGGGGTCAACTTCTTTACGAGAAAAGGCTGTAAAGAAGCTAACCTATACTGAGGCTAGACAGTAAACTGAGGGCCTTCGGTTGCGGAGAAGTCCGCCGTCCGGCGCGAAATCACAAAGGTGACCGCTTCCTCAGATTATACCGGCGCGGGGTCCGAATGCGGTCCGCCGCTCCGGGTGTGCCTCGTTGCTGGCGCGAAGTGCCGCAGGGCTCTGGCGCGAGCTCGTCAGACCGTGACAAAGGGCTTCAGGTCTGCGATGTGGGCACGGCTGAGTTTTCCCAAAGGGGATCTTTCAGCTAGTACGCGCCACGGACGCTCACTGACAATCGGTTCATAAAACCGGGCGGCTTTCCAACCCTTGGCTCAACCGTTTGTCAGACGTGGCAGGCACGGAATAGCGATAAAAGCCACGCTTCGTGCCGGGCCAGGTCACAATGCTCAGTTTGCAAAAACTTTCGAGCCACTCAGGTGACCGGCCATGGATTCGTCGTGAGAGGATCGCAACAGTGCGGCTCTCAGACTTTTGGGCATAACCACCTTAAACGGGTCGCTGGACTCGTCGTCAGTGGCTATATAGTTCAGCAGGAGCCCGTCATGGTCCAGCAAAATGAATCCGCCGGGGACTCAGCGACACACGCTGTTTCAGTCCCCTAATAGCGCCCGCCGCAGAACAAGCAGCGTAACGGCGCGCCTCTCAAGACGGTTTAACGGCGCCCGCCGCAAAGCAAGCAGCGTATACGGCGCTCCGTCCCTCCGAGACTCGAAACGGATCACTCTGCTGAGCCTTCAGTAGCTCTTCGCTGCCGAAAGCAATTCCCATTCTCCCAAATGGGGGAGTCTGGTATCGCGCCCACTCAGGGCCGCAGCAACCGCCGCGTGAGTCGGCGTTACGGGTTCGCTCTCGGCCTCGTGGCCTTCGGAAAGCTCCCCCGCTCGGCCGCTTCGCGGTGCGCCGCTTACCTGGTTAGCAGCCAAGGTTTGTCCGCATGGGGACTCACCCTTCTCGCCGAATGGCGGCGAAGCTGCTGTTTCGCCCCCGACGCTTGCATGTGCTAAGGCACCGCGAGCGGCCGTCGCACCGAAATCCAGGTTCTCGGCAGACAGCAAGGGGCACGAGATAGCGCGTCAGCTACCACGTAGGAGTGTATTCACCACAAAAAGGGGTGACGACACAGGCGAGCGCCGAAGGGCGCCCGTCGATAGAGGCGGTGGCCTCTTGGTGCAACGCGGCATGCCACGAAGCAGACATAACGTTCGGGTAGGGCAAGAGGCCCATTCCGAAGCGACGCGCCATCTTCAAAGGGAGCGGCTAGGCGCCTCGTGTCGTCACCGCAATAGGGGGTACCGACACAGACGGGTGCAGAAGGGTTCCCGTCAATAGAGGCAATGGCCTCCGTGTGCAACGCGGCATCCGCTAAAAGGGACAGCGGACAAAAGTCCCGCGACGGCAGCCATGTTGCGACGAGCCCGAATCGCGCAGGCGAACTGACTCGCTAAGAGCAGTCAAAAGCTAGAGCTTTTGATACCGCGTTGGGCGCCAGTGTGGTGTACACGTATCCCGAAGGAGTACGGCCACCAGCGTGGGTCCGGTCCTAGCGAGCCGCAGGGCACGCGTTAACCGTCGCCGTGGCGGGAAACACGATACTGCTCAAGTCGCAACACTTTATTGTGGCAACACCAAACGCAGTACAGCCCGTTGCAAATAGGCGCGGCGGGAAAGCAAGTAGGCTTATCCACGCCACGGGCACAAAGTACTACACAGGGGTGCCACGAGCACGTCTCCGCGGTAAAGCTGATCCACGGAGACACCGGAGCAAAGGCCCGGTTGCTCGAGCGAGGGCAAAGGCGCTCGCGTTGGCTTCGAAGGGAGACGGGTCGGCGTAGCGAGGCCACGCACTAGGACACCGTACCGCCCTTCGGCCGTGCGTACGCAGCGGGGCAAACAGCGGGTGAGCGTTCGCCTTGGGCGCGAGGCGCCGTCAGCGAAGTCCGACGAGCCCCCGACTGACGGGAGTCGACGGACGAAAAGATAGCGTGCTCACCGTTTGCTGTCCCGGAGAGTATCTCACCGCTCCCGACGCAGCGCGCGAAAACCTCTCTTGGGAGTCCCCGCGCGCGGCGCCACCGTCAACATCCGCTACCGGGTGAGGGAGTTAAACGTCACTCCGTTCTCCCACCACGGCAGACAGCGAAGGAGGGCAGACATGTCGGGACATGAGAACGGCAGAAAAGGCGGCAAAGCCCGCGCAAAGGCAGCGGGCTAGCCTCAATTCCCACATCACGGGTCGGCGTAGCGAGGCCACGCACTAGGACACCGTACCGCCCTTCGGCCGTGCGTACGCAGCGGGGCAAACAGCGGGTGAGCGTTCGCCTTGGGCGCGAGGCGCCGTCAGCGAAGTCCGACGAGCCCCCGACTGACGGGAGTCGACGGACGAAAAGATAGCGTGCTCACCGTTTGCTGTCCCGGAGAGTATCTCACCGCTCCCGACGCAGCGCGCGAAAACCTCTCTTGGGAGTCCCCGCGCGCGGCGCCACCGTCAACATCCGCTACCGGGTGAGGGAGTTAAACGTCACTCCGTTCTCCCACCACGGCAGACAGCGAAGGAGGGCAGACATGTCGGGACATGAGAACGGCAGAAAAGGCGGCAAAGCCCGCGCAAAGGCAGCGGGCTAGCCTCAATTCCCACAATATATATATATATATATGTATATATTTTGCAAGGGAGTTTAATAGCAACGCCAGGTAGTAGGCAGGCAGCCGGTAGGAACAGAAATGCTCGAGTCGTCCAGCGTCTACAGCTCGTGCACCCACTCGCGCTTCGCACTCCGAGAGAGATGGTCTCACTAGTCAGTGCCTTGTGAATTCCCCACTACAATACCCCGGCGACCAAGACGAGCCATCCTGGCGACTCAAAGTGACGAGAGAACAGGAGGGTCGTAGCAGGGCTTGAGGCGACTGACATGCACCGTCTCACGACCAAGGCGGCGCTTGTCCGTGGATGGCTTGAGCGGTTCAATCACATAGGTCACAGAAGAAGGGTGCTGTATGACGCGGTAAGGGCCCGTATACTTCGGTGCAAACGTGGGAGTCAGTCCAGGAGAGTGGAAAGGCAGTCGGAGCCACACGAGAGAACCGACGGGGAATGTGTCCTTAACAAGATCACGGTCGTGGCGATCTTTTTGGAGGGCTTGATTATCGGCTGTGAAGGACCGTGCAAGCTGACGAAACTCTTCGGCATGTTCTGCCATTTCAGAAACTGGGCTGAACTCGGAGGCATCAGGATTGTATGGCAGAATTGTGTCGAGTGTGCTGCATGGGTCACGACCATATAAAAGAAAAAATGCAGAAAAGCCCGTTGTTGATTGAATCGCCGTATTGTAGGCATACGTCACGAAAGGAAGGACAACGTCCCAATTGGAGTGGTCCGAATCAATATACATAGCGAGCATGTCTCCGAGAGTTCTATTGAAACATTCCGTTAGGCCATTCGTCTGAGGGTGGTAGGCTGTTGATGTGCGGTGTACCGTGCGGCATGAATGTAAGAGCTGCTGCAGAACTTCGGACAAGAATACACGGCCCCTGTCACTCAGGAGCTCCCGTGGTGCACCATGACGAAGAACAAACCGATGCAAGATGAAGGTTGCAACGGTACGAGCACCAGCCGAAGGTAGCGCTGCCGTTTCGGCGTACCTTGTCAGATGGTCGGCAGCCACAATCACCCATCGATTACCACCAACAGAGCAGGGTAGCGGGCCGTATAGGTCAATCCCAACACGGTCAAATGGGCGTGCAGGACATGGTAAAGGCTGCAGTTGACCGGGTGAATGAGGGAATGTCTTGCGCTGCTGACACAGGGAACATGAGCGAATGTGTTTGCGTACAAACGTGTACATACCCCGCCAGTAGTAACGTTGGCGGATCCGTTCATACGTCTTTAGCGCACCAGCGTGTGCGTGTTGAGGCTCAGCATGAAAATATTCGCAGATATCAGAGCGCATATGGCTGGGTATGACTAGCAGCCATTTACGACCCACCACGTGATAGTTGCGACGGTATAACAGGCCATCTCGTATGGCGAAATGCGTTGCTTGGCGGCGAAGAGCACGAGGGTAACCGGAAGTTGATGTGTCAGAAAGCATATTCAAGAGCGAGACAATCCAAAGGTCTTTCCGCTGTTCGGATGGCATGTCTGTGACGCTGACGGAGCAGAGGGGAAGGTCAAGGGCTGATATTTCCGATTCATTTGATTTCACGGGGGATCGTGAAAGCGCATCTGCGTCAGAGTGCTTTCGCCCCGATCGGTAGACGACGCGTATGTCAAATTCCTGGAGGCGTAGCTCCCAACGTCCGAGGCGACCAGAAAGATCTTTCAGTGAAGCCAACCAACAGAGTGCGTGATGGTCTGTTACCACTTCAAAAATTTGGCCGTACAAATAGGGGCGAAACTTGTTTAACGCCCACACAATCGCCAGACACTCTTTTTCAGTAACAGAATAGTTGGCTTCTGCCTTAGTGAGGGCGCGGCTGGCATAGGCGACCACATACTCCGTAAAACCTGGTTTGCGTTGCGCGAGTACTGCACCAAGGCCGACGCCACTTGCATCCGTGTGTACTTTGGTCGGCGCAGTAGGGTCGTAATGACGCAGTACGGGTGGTGAGGTAAGGAGTTGGCGCAGTGTTGTGAAGGATTCGTCACAGGCTTCTGTCCAATTCGAAAGATCTGCAGGGCCAGCAAGGAGTTTGGTGAGTGGAGCGATGATGGAGGCAAATTTCCGGACAAAACGACGAAAATAGGAGCACAGGCCCACAAAGCTCCGTAGTTCTTTAACAGTAGTCGGCTTAGGAAATTCGGCAACAGCACGAAGCTTGTTAGGGTCGGGAAGAATGCCGGCTTTCGAGACGACATGACCAAGTATGGTGAGTTGTTTAGCCCCGAAGTGACACTTCTTCAGGTTAAGCTGAAGCCTGGCGTTTGTAAGGCTCTGTAGAATCTTACGCAGACGAGTGAGATGCGAAGTGAAATCGGGTGAAAAGACCACAACGTCATCAAGATAGCACAAGCAGATGTTCCATTTGAGACCGCGTAAAATGCTGTCCACCATTCGCTCGAATGTGGCGGGCGCATTGCAGTGTCCGAATGGCATTACGGTGAATTCATACAGACCATCTGGTGTGACGAACGCCGTTTTTGGACGATCAGACTCAGCCATTGGGACCTGCCAATAGCCTGAGTGAAGGTCAAGCGAGGAAAAGAATTCTGCACCTTGGAGACAATCGAGAGCGTCGTCTATGCGGGGAAGAGGGTAAACATATTTCCTCGTAATGTTGTTTAGGCGCCTGTAGTCTACGCAGAACCGTATCGAACCATCCTTTTTTCTGACGAGTACAACTGGTGAAGACCAAGGACTACAAGAAGGCTTGATGACTCCACGCTGTAGCATGTCGTCTACTTGTTCTGCAATTACGCGACGCTCTGCCGGAGACACACAATAGGGGCGCTGGCGCAAAGGAGTACTCTTTCCTGTGTCAATTGTGTGCACAATTGCGTTCGTTCTTCCTAGAACCGCTTGGGGAAAGTCGAACGAACGCCTGAATTTGTGTAACAGGGTAAGAAGCTGCTCTCGTTGAGCCGGGGCTAGATGGCAGTCAATAGAACGATGAAATGCATCGGAGGACACACTGTTCGAGGCAAAGTGAGGAACCAACGCGTTCAGTTCCATATTCGGCTTGGTGTCGAAGAAATCGGCAGGCACGATAGTACCTTCATCGATAAGCTGAATGTGGCCGAGCGTCTCGTTGGGGCGCAAACTGAGGGGGAACGAGTTCGGATTGGAAATAAATATTCCGGTAGTGTCTTTACAAAGCGCAAGAACGGCGAATGGCAGCGATGTGTGATGGCGGCTACCAAAGATGTGAGATGGCGTGAATAGGACGGTAGCGTCAGAAAGTGAAGTGCAGCAGGCAGGGACAAACTGGGCGCTGAAAGGAGGAAGGTCTATGTCCGTCGTGACGACAAGGTTAGCCACACTAGATACGGCCGCATCAACAGAAGGCGCATCACGAAACGATAACAGCTCCACTTCGGCCCGAGCGCAGTCCACGACGGCGTGATGACGTGATAGGAAATCCCATCCTAGGATGACATCGTGGGAACATGAAGCCAACACGTGAAATTCAATGATGTACAACACGTCTCGAATAACCACTTTTGCCGTACAAGCCACGACGGGCTCAATTTGTTGGGCGCTCGCAGTGCTCAAAGAAACTACGGGAGAAAGCATCGTCACTTTACGAAGAGAGCGGCAGAGTCTTTGGCTAATCACAGATATCGCGGCACCGGTATCGATGAGTGCAAGTGTTCGTACACCTTCGACGATTACATCGATAAGATTGGCGGGAGACAGGCGAGGACTTAAACAATTAGACGATGACGCAGCTCGTGCTTCCGGAGCTGCGGCAGTTAGTTTTCCGTCTCAATGGAGGTGGGTCGTCGACGCATAGGCGACACGGAACGACGACTTGGTGAAGGGGAAGGTGAGCGGGAAGTAGAACGTCGAGAAGCGGAGGTTCGGGTGCCGGAAGCAGCTTGCGCATCGCGTTCGTGAACTTCAGGTGGCACGTGAGGCGCGTGGCATGAAGGCCGAAACGAGTAGTCAGGGTATCTTGGTGTATTAGCTGCGAAGCGCCGACGACATAGACGCGCAACGTGACCTGGAATCCCGCAAAAGTAGCATATCAGCCGGTTGTCAGCAGTGCGCCAAGGATTTCCAGCATGCTGCTGTGTAGCTGGAAACGGCGCGGTAGAAGGTCGCACAGGTTGTGGCGTATACAATGGAAGACGAGGCGGAGGCATTGCCGCGACGGCCGCATAAGTCAGTGGCGCGGCAACAGGTGTTGATGGAGAGGCAGGCGTAGGTAATGGCAACGCCTCGGAGACCTGCTCCTGAATAGCCTGTCTGATTGTCGGAGTTAGACGGTTCGTTGGTGCTTCGGTGGTCGGCAGATACGAGAGACACGAAAGCTGTCGTGCGACCTCTTCACGTACATATACTTTTATCTGCTCCAGCAGGGTGCTGTCACCACTGACTGCCAGGGAAGCGAGAGAGTCGTCTGCTGTCGTTGACCTCCGAACTAATGCACGTTGCTTGCGAATCTCTTCCAAGTTCTGGCACAAGGTTACAAGTTCGAATACGGTACTTGAGCCCTTTGCCAGCAACATTTGAAAGGCATCATCGTCTATTTCTTTCAAGATATGCCTGATCTTTTCTTGCTCGGTCATCTCAGGGTTAAAGCACCGGCATAAATCGATAACATCTTCAATGTAGCTAGTGAAGTTTTCGCCCTGCCTTTGCGCTCGTCCGCGTAGGCGCTGTTCAGCACGCAGTTTGCGCACTGCGGGGCGATCGAACACAGCTGCAAGGGTGGTTTTGAACGCGGCCCAAGTGGTAAATTCCGTACGGTGGTTTGTGAACCACAGGTTGGCGACGTCTTTGAGATAAAATGGGACGTACTCCAATTTCGAGGGGTCGTCCCACTTGTTGGCGGCGCTCACCTTTTCAAACAGCTGCAACCAGTCTTCCACATCTTGGTCCTCGGTGCCGCTGAAGAAGGGGGGATGCCGTTGGCGCAGGGTGGTAGGTACGATGACCAGTTGAGATTGGGCCGTGCTCTGCAGGGGGGTGCCTTGCTCGGTCGTCTGATCAGGCATTGCTGATGCAGTGGGCAGCTTCCGGCTTCGAAGTTCCAGGTTTGCGTACCCAGCACACTTCCACCCCTTTGCAAGGCAGTTTAATAGTGACGCCAGGTAGTAGGCAGGAAGCCGGTAGGAACAGAAATGCTCGAGCCGTCCAGCATCTACAGCTCGTGCACCCACTCGCGCTTCGCACTCCGAGAGAGATGGTCCCACTAGTCAGTGCCTTGCGAATTCCCCACTACATAATATATATATATATATATATATATATATATTTTACACACACCTACTCTAACACTGAAATAAACTTTCTTGATGTACTCATTCGAGTTGACGATGGTGCGTTGGTAACTAACGTATACAGAAAACCTACAGACAGGCAACAATACCTGCACTTCAAAAGCTGCCACCCACGACATTGCAAGACCAGCATTCCCTATTCCCAAGCACACAGATTTCGACGAATCTGCTCCCGCACCGAGGACTTCCACAAAAACAGCACACATATGCGCGAAGTACTCCTTAATCAAGAATACCCACCAGCTATCATCGATGACGCCATCAAAAAAGCTGAAAATCTGGACCGCCAGATTCTTCTCAACCACCAGAGAAACGCCGACCAACACCGCAACAAAAACTTGCTATTAACTTTCACGAGCAACCCACCGAACATAAACAAGGTCCTAAGAAAACACTTTAACATATTGGAACAGAGCGTGCGACTATCCAAAATTTTCACTTCTCCTCCTTGTGTTGTATACAGAAGGCCGAAAAATATAAAGGATCATTTAATAAATTCAAAGATAGGTGTGAAACCTCAAATTGGGTGTCACCCTTGCGGAAAAAGCAGATGCAGGGTATGCAAACACATGCAGACAACGACAGTGGCGAAAAGCACCCACTCGGATTTTAAGCACAGGATACGAGGTGCACTAGACTGTGACTCAGACAATGTCATATACCTCTTGGAATGTGGGGTATGTACAATGCAATACGTGGGCCAGACAGACACTCCGTTTAGAATTAGATTCAACAACCATCGGGCACATGTACGATCTCTTCCAGGCCTTCCACTTTCAAAACACTGCACATTAAAAGACCACAGCTTTGATGACATCAGGGTTACACTACTAGAAAACAACTTTCTAACAATCAGAGAACGGGAACAACGGGAATCTTATTTTATCTACAAATTTAACACGATAAAATACGGAATAAATGAACACCCAGGCACTCTGTCTGCGTTACGACCGCTAAAAGACGCAAACGCTTCTCTCTAATCAGTCCGGTTTCATTACGACAATAATATTACCCGCTAACGAAGCTTTTGGCCTATGCATCTGACAACATAGAAACGATTTGCCTAATCAAGCACAGCCGGAACGCACAGATAAGTGGTCCCGGAGGTCGTACGGTCCCCCCCCCCCCCTTTTTTTCCTTTTTTTTTTTCTCCGTCAAGCTTCAGCGCACATTCTGTTCCTTCACTGACAAGGAGCTGACAGCTAGGTGGTTTCGTTAACTTTTTCCTACATGCGCGCATATCTTCCCAGTGGTCCTCAACTGTGTGGTGACTGTCCCGGAGTGGTACAGTCTCTCCCCCCCCCCTGTTCTTTTTTTTTTTTTTTTTCTCCTTCGTTAATCCTTTAACGCACATTCTTTTTCTTTTCCTTCACTGACAAGGAACCAATGCATATAATGAATATCGATGGCGGTGCCTCATTCACCGGCTTTTTCGCTACTCCCGATGCCACCAGCATGCACTTAAAGCACTTAAGCCCTCCCCATTAACTTGTCATACACTTCAAAGAGGAACGAGCCGCCAGCGGACTACACGGAAAGGGGAAATACAAAAACGGCGGCTCCCTGCCCACTTGGGGAAGTGTGGGTGCGGGGGAGGTATTGTTGACAATGATGACACTCCTCATCTACCTCTGCCCTACTCTGTTGAAATGCTGCCTCTTTCTAATTACGCCATGTCGGTCTTGCTTCTTCTCCTAGAATTTCTATATTTTATTTATTGTTTGTCCTCCCGTTTCGCTGTTTCTTCCTTCTTTTTTTTCTTTTTTTTTGTCTCTCTTTCTCATTTGACCCCTCCCCTCCTGTCTCGACAGGATATAAAAAAGCACGGAACATGTGTAAATAGTATTATGCCTTGAAAAAGACAGGGTTCCTGTCGAAACGTCGGCACAATAAACAGTTGTTATGTGAAAGCGCATCTACTTTCATATATATATATATATATATATATATATATATATGCTTGCGTGTGTCTACAGAAACAGAGGGAGAGATAAGTCAAACCATTTCCATTTATGCCGCTGGATGTGGTTTTCTTCAGAAACCCGTATCAGCTGCAGCGTCACACATATGCTAGTGACAATATCACACAATTAGGTAAGCGAAGTGTGACTGCATCTCCACGCACTCTCGCAACAAGGGTAATAGGCTAAGCCATCGAGGGGATAAATTGTTGATTTTCAATTGTCTTTATTTTGCAGCCCTCAATTTACGTGTCTCGTCAACAAGGCTCTCACTCCCCGACAGGCAGGCTGTCAGGTAGTCGCCACGTAATCCTCGTCTCCTAGCAACACACTTACCTGCCGAAGCGTAGCACGACATTGATGCGCACGCTTTCTTTATCTGTCAAGGGCGAGGCGCAGAAAAAAAACGGTGCCATATTCTTCGCCGGGACGATTATCCTGGATTACTTTTGTGCCGCGAGTGGAGGCTCGGTGATTAGGACTAAGCAAAGAACATTGCAATCTCCTTTGCCACTCCAATTTTTCTTTATGCTGCCTGACTTGGTATAGATCTTGCTGTTTTGTAATGCTCCATTTCGTAAGAAGAACAAATGGTGAAAGGCCATTCGACACAAAGGCGTAATGAAGAATTTTCGCATAGCACAACTAGGGTATTTAATTTTTTCTGCGTAGTACTTTTCACGTTGCATGCACAAGATACTTTTGTAAATGAAGAAGATTGCGTAGTCATAGTAATAATAATGAAGGTTAAGGTTTAATGTCTCAATGCCACCATATAATTTGGAGGGACGCCGTATTGAGGGCTCCGGAAACTGAGACCACCCGGAATTTTTTAACGTATGCCTAAATCTAAGTACGCGCGCCTCAAGCACAATTTTCAACATCAAAAATGTGGCTGCCATGGCCGCGATCTGTTGCCAGGACCTGTGAGTCACAAGCACAAGTTTCACAGCGGACATCTTGCTATGCCCTAGTGTACAACGCTAACGTAATTATTATTGCGACCATTTAGTAATCAAAATTATCGTTCTGTCGATGCCACTAAATTAGCGACTGTGTGCCGAACTTCAGGTCATGTACAGTATTTTTAAATTTCGGTAATCAGTTCGTAGACACGCCTGTGGGTCCAATGCTACAAAACCATTGTCAAGTTTTCAATAAACCTCACGAAGAATTTCCAACATCTTACGTTGTATTTACTGCATGTTACGTGTGGCGAGTTTCATTTGTTCTGACATATCTATTGTGAATATTTTTGCTTTAAGGCAGGACACAAGACGCACAAATATGCAGTTTTTTTGCGTACTTGGGCCAGCCTTAAACAAGTTTCGAATTGTGCATGATTCTAACCGAAGCACCTATCGACCCATTTGGCACTAAGAAATCAAGCGGACATAGTTGATCAGCCAAGTGATCAGACAAGAATTAGAAATAGCTAAGTAGCGATTTTTTCGCAGCCAATCAGCAAGAAATCACGCAAGCAGCGCCAGTGAGTTTCATCAAAAAGTGCGCAGGAGGAGTGATATTGGGCTGTACATAATACATTTCGCAGTTTCCTTCACGTTATGTACTATAGGAAAAAAACCGTATTATGAGTAAGTGCACGTATGATCTATTTATTCAGCCACTTGCGCCCTAGGTGGCTCACAATCTGCATTGAGTACTCCACTATTCAACCACAACCTGGTCATCAAAATCTCCGAATGCATGACCACGTCTGATAACATATGCATCGACCCGGAAGTTCGGAAAATCAAACCGCAGGGCTGAATCTAAAAGCAAACACGTATGAACAAACGCTGCAGATCAACAAATCATCATGCTCGTCCACAAGTGAATCATGTGATCTGTGAACGTGGAGCAGAGAAGCGTGTGGTGACGACGTCTGGTACAATTTTAATGCGGCATTCATGGTCAGCTCGAGTGTTGTGCAAATTTTCCCCGATGTCGCAAAGGACGAATCTTAATAGTATTCCTCTTTGCGAAACCGCGCGACACGCGCTTTATAACTAGGTGCATATATTCGATTGTGTGATTACTGTTAAGTTCGCAGCGGGGATAGGTCTAGGAGAAAAAAAATCTTCGCAGCGCGAACTGAAATAGGATTTCCCAAGAGAAACAGAAGGCTCCCACGAAATATCCCTGCCGCCACAGTCCCACGTGCGAAGTTTTCTCCGCAGTAGGTTTCACCGAAATATGTCATCCCTAAACAGGGAAATGAGCAGACAAACGCAATAAAGAAGACAGTGGAAATGAACACTGTATTCAGAGAGATCGTGTTTTGCTTATGTCCCCCGCTTACTTATTCTCATGGCGATCCACCCCCCTAGCTGCTCACATATTCTTCCCGTTTCTCTTCTCACAACTCTGCCTTCCTTTAGTATTTGGACTGTTTTCCGCGCAAGTTCTTTTCCGTGTCTCCTTTCGTCCTTGTTCACGTTCCAACTCTGTTTGCGTAAGAGTAGGCGTAGGTCACGTCGCCGTCATCTTTCATTCGGCCTAGTCTTCTAGCCCACTTTTAACTCAACAAAATTTCGAATTCTTCGCCATCTCAAATATCCCTTCAAGCTGGATAGACATTCCTACTCGATCTTTTGTGCTCCTCTTCACTTTTCTTATTCCTATTTTGTTCGCATTTTCAGCCGATTTCTTCACCCCAGGTTGGTATTCGGCGGTGTCACTCAAAGTCTTAATATGGGTGCTTGCTTTCTCCATATCTTTTTATTTTTGCTCTTGTTTATTGAACGCGTTGCATGACAGCATCGAAAAGTTTTTTTACCATCCAGCGCCCCAGACACGACGTTCCGCGCCAGTGAGTCAAGGTTATTGGTTGTTACTGGCGGCTGATTCTAAAGCAGCAGGTGACGAGGGCGTTGATATTTTTTTAAAAAAACTACCGCGTGCTGTCGATATCAATAGTGTCTAGCAAAGCGTGTAATCAAGACGTTACAAGCGCACTTCGCATAAATGGTGTGCTCACAAATCAGGCCCTTCTTTCGCTCTGTTTGAACTTAGTAATTATATTATAAAGCCATTAGAGTATCCTGGGCTACTTCTGCACCATTAAATTTACGATGTTATGATAGAGTTCAGAAGGTAGTTTCATTTAAACGAACCACTGATGGTAATTATCCGAAGAGATATTACATCAAATATTTACCCTGTATTTTATTATATTTGTGTTAAGTATTTTAGGGCGTAACTACACTGGCGACTATCGCAAGTTTTCATATGTTACGGGTTTTCTTTACCTCCCACCAAAAAAATGTCACGTAATTAGTGTAACTGTTTATATAGCGCAGGTAGATGACATCTCAACATGCGTACATTTGTATCATAGATATTTGGATGATTAAGTGAGTATTCATTGTGTCACAAGCATACTGACACCAAATATTTAAGCCTCAATAACGAAGATACTATGTATATGACGGGAGAAAAGCCTCGTAGCATGCGTTTAGTGATGAGGACATCTGACGTATAGGCGCCTTCTAAAAGAAAAGATGAGACTGTGGAGGACATACTCATAAAAGGAAAAAGCATACGTCAACTTCAACTGCAAACTATTCGCAGGTGCAGGCTGATCACGACATACTAAGAAAAATTCTCAGGAGGCATCAAAAAGGCCTAATTGCCGTGACAACTTTTTCGCATTAGTTGGCAGCTTTAGTATATGTTATGCCTGTTATCATAATGACCGAAGCCTGTATTTACTATTCGCTCCAGCGTATGTAAAGGAAAGTATTACAATATCTTGTTGATAGTGATCCTCGCAGAGCCCGAACGAATTTTTCTCACCCAAGAGCACGCAATTTTTGGCTTTCATTTGTCCACTTTCTGCAGAGGATAGTCATTGGTGCGTAGGATGCCGCTAGATCAGCAATTCTCGATTACCGATGTCGCTATAGTGACATCGGCTACTTGCTCTGTAGACGTAGGAAATTTACCACGACTAATATTCGCTCTAAAAGCTTTGAATAAGTACTTTGTTATTTTGCTTTCACAGTGTTCAGGTAGCTTATATTTCGAACAGCTATATATAGCCTGTCCAAACTAATGCGGGAGGTGGTTCATTGAAGATACAAAAGTGCTATTAATTTGTGGTGTCTGGTATAAAATTGTCACATTCCATAATAATTACCTTCGGTCATAGACGAATTAGGTCTAAGGTAATACAGATTGATTTATTGATATGTAGGGTTTAACATCTCAAAACCACCATATAATCATGAGAGACGCTGTGTTGGAGGGCTCCGGGCATTTTGACCACCTGGGGTTTGTTTAGCGTGCACCCAAATCTGAGCACAAGGGCCCACAGTATTTCTGCCTCCATTGTAAAGGCAGCCGCCGCAGCCGGGATTCGATCCCGTGACCTGCGGGTCAGCAGCCGAGTACCTTAGCCACTAGACCACCATGGCAGGACAAAGGTAAGACAGGAATGTGCCGATACTCATGATTAGTTTCGATTTCGTGATGCGTATACTTCAAGTCTAAAAGCTTTGATGAATACCGGGTCTACTTTGAATCGAAGAAAGTTTTTTTTGTTACCTTGTTTCCTTCACTGTTATGCAAGCTGTTATGATCGCCTTGCGGTGGCTTCGTAAATCACTGCCTCATACAACCCTTGCCATCTATTTGAGAAGCTATTGACACATGACTGTTAGGCGATGGAATCCTTGCCATTTTTCCGCGAGTGACAAAGAAATATTTCGCATATTTCTCTGAAATAATTCCGCAAATACAAAAGAATGGTCATTCTAAAGTAACGACAGGAAGCGGAGAGTGTGTTTTGATCGCAGCCGCCAGAATACGTAGCTAATAATTATGATTTCCTACGTGAAACATCTAATGTAAGAAATTAATTATCAACATTTGCGACATCAGCGTGATCAGAACCCCGCAACAAAAAGCAAAGTGGTCCGCCAACTTCATCATCTTCATGCGGCACATGTGGCTGAGCTCTGCATTGTGGTTAAATCACTAAATGGCTCTGCAGCATGCCGTGTTCTATAAATTCAAGCATTTCGGATTACTAGGGACTCCCATGATGAATGCAGCTTGGCTAAATCAAATTTAGTCATGAAATTCCCTGCAGTTCTATTAACTCATAATTCGTAAGCGATGCCCTAAAAAGATAAATTGCTATACTTAATGTCCAGGCATCCTCAGAATAGAATAGGGAGCCCCGTAAGTCAGCGGATGCAAGCGCAAATGGTGGGTCACTCACGATAACTTACACATAAAAAGATGAATGGGTAAATGTCAACAACGAAACGTTTGAAAATAATGAAAACGGCTTCTGGGAGCAGTACTGGTCTTCTGCTCGACCCGAGGGTTCCAGTTCAGTACACATTGACTACACTGTTGCCTGCTGCCTACTTTCTGGCAAACTTAAAAAGAATGGCTTGTCATTGGAAGAGCTGTGGAACAAGGATTGCCGGTAAATTACAGTGTAAGTAAAGGCATGGACAGTTCGTATCAAAAGTTGGCCCAGAAAAGTCACAGTATCCAGTTTGATTGATATGTGGGGTTTGACGTTCCAAAACCACTATATTATTATGAGAGACGCCACTGTATCAAGTTTTCCTTTGCAAGAACCAATTTATCGCTATTTACTGACTAGAAGTTAATGTGGTGTGTTGAAGAATAGTGCCGTGGGCGTGGTTCCACATACGCGCCCGTTATTGATTCACAGCTGGGCCAACAAGTCTGACGTCATTTTTAAGCGAACACGCTTTGCTTTGATTCGGCCTTAAGTTTCGTAGAAGTGTAGAGTTTTCAAGATTTTCTATGGGTCATCTCAAACTACATAACCAAAATAATGGGCACCTCGGCGTAATGTCGTGCACTTCAAGAATCGGGAGTCTATTTGAAACAGCGCCCAGGATAGCAGATTCTGTATTCAAAGATAAATAGGCAGTGGGGAGTTTTTTTTCAACATTGCATCTACAGCCTTTTGTTCCTAGTCGGCCCAAAGAAACCACAAGAAGTGCGTCGTCAGAGTTCACAGCCCCGTTGCCGTCTAACCATCATGCAGAATTCCTCGCGGTGGCTTTGTTTGCGCAATGCACCGAACGCGCGCATCGCTTGAAGGAGGCGCTGCGGAGATCGCGTTCGGCACAATGCCACCCTAATGGAGGACGCGGCGTGATGGAGTTCCCGTATCTTTCCAGCATCAGCTATATATTTTTTTCCGAGCGCTCCAGATTTCCTTCTAATGACCGTGCCTTTTTTCCCGGACGCACTGATTACCGTTGAGCGAGCCAAGGGAGAGTCGCGTAAGAGGCCCCCACCACAACTACCCTTATTCTTTTCTTGTGGCTCTTTTTCCGACACAAGTACGTTATTGCCAGGACGCTGAGCGAGCAACACACGCAGTGCGTCTTATAGCATGCGTCCTATTCACTGCCGAAAAAAAGCACCTTTTCGTCCCGTCGGTTCACCCTCAAGTTAAGCTACTCCTCTCGAAGCACGCCTCTTCCTAGGCGGTCGGTATAATTGTAGCTTCTGGAAGCAGGGCCCGCGGGCTGAGACAGCCGATACACTAAGATGGTCTTAACTCTGCATGTTTCACTCGAAAATGCATTCTGACCCTTATGAACTTGTTGCTGTTTTTTATGCCATGCCCACTCCCACCATTTCAAGAAAACTGCACAGCTGCTCAATGCCTCTTGAAGTCAGAAAATGTCTTGTGAGAAAAGTTGAATTTTTTATAACTTGGAAAGATGAATATCATATTTTGTTATTTTTGGAGTTTGCAAGATACGCGTTTTTGTGACAACCAATAATCACGAAACATTCGTTATAGCGAGGTGGTTACTGCATAAATAATACAAAACTTTGGCACTGACTTCCTGTAGCCATCCCCACTTATATCAGTGCTATTCTACTTTCATTGGTGGATGGAAAAAAAGCGCGGCACATGTTTCTCCACGAACCTCCAAAACAGCATACCATGTGCTTACAACCCTACAGAAGCAGAGACAAAGAGACATTATCTTCGATGCAAAGCATACACTGAATCTCTTGCGACTCCGCTCCCAATTTAGAAGCCATAGCCTGCCAACATACGTATGTAGTAGGCATTGTTTGCCCTTCTCTTGTTATCTTGATGCACGTCATGATTGCTGTAACTACTTGTTGACCAGATGGCTCATAAAATTCTGTTTTGTCTTTGTTTTTTGTTCCTGAAGCTTTCGGTTGCATTTGTATTTTGCTTCGAGCAACTATTATCTTTTGCAGCATGCAATGCTTTACCTGTCGTCTTCTTTCCTCACTATTTTTTTTTGCTCGCGTGTGTCGGACCTATAATGAGTTTTTGTTTGATGGACGTATAATGGTTCATTTTTTTCTCAAGAAGTTTGCACCATCTTCCCAATAATTCTAAATTTCCGCAAATAACAAATACGTACATGCTAACGTAAAAAAGACAGTAGACTCATTACGGAGAATTACTTGTCAAGCCTTCACGGCGAGCCTCGACAAGCTCTTTTCGCATATTTTTGATCATGCAACTACCTTGACATGACGTCGAGATATCATGGCAAACAATTTGTTTCATTCGTTCTTGTTTGTATTTGTAACTTACCAACTACGTTCGTGTGTAAAACTAAAACTTCTCGATTATGTGCGATCTGCGTTTACGGGAAGTTCTCGCTTGGCAACGGAAGTCTGAAGGCTCTGAATCGTGAACGATCAGCGATCATCTTACCTCGGCTTTTAGTCGCAAAAGTGATGATATAATCATGAGGCACGTCGTAAAGTGCAGAGCTTTAAAAATTATTGCCAACTGTTTTTCAACGTGCATTGATATAAAACAGCACACGGAAAGCTAGCGCTCCGCCTACCTATCAAAATGCAACCACTGCAGCTCGCTTCGAACACGTCGCCTTCGGGTCAGCAGACGAGCATCGTGAGTACTGTTCCACCGAAGCGGACAATCACCTTGCCTTGAGCCCTGTCGTATGTCTCCTAGTCGTTCGAGTTATATGTTCATCATCATGATCATCATCGTCATGGTGGTGATGTGAACTTACGTTTACGTTGTTCACTTGCGTTTAGTAGTTGCCTCTTGCACTCGAAGCATATGGCCTGAATGAAAGATTTGCCGAAGTTTCGGTCACAGGTAAAGCTATCCTGAATACGATTTTACAAGCATGACTTTGCTCGATTTTTTCATTGTGCGTACGCAATATTAGGAAACCAGTCCTTTGGTTCAGCCATGCGGCCGAACGTGCAAGAGCAATGCTGATGCTGCGAAGATTCATAAAGCCGGAAGCTTATGTTTACACCTATGCAAAGTACTTACGATGGTTATTATAAAAACAACACGAAACAAATACTTCACCTCAACCGATAAAATGAACAAGCTGGCGTTTGAAGTGGGTATAGTGTAGTGCATCAAAGCTAAATGTGATTATAACAATAATATTTGGTGTTTAACGTCGTAGTGGAGAGCTCCGGAACGTTTTCGACCACCTGAGGCTCTCCATCGTGCAACTAAATTTAAGCAGACGGTCCCATAACTATTTTCGCCTCCACCGAAAATGCGGCCGTCGCAGCCGGGATTCGCTCCCGTGACCTCCGGTTTAGCACTCTAGCGCCATAGGACAATGGCGGAGGGGCAAACCTATGTGATCAATCAAGGGATTGAGACATCTGTTAAATACCACAAAACCTCTCATCTACAGATAGCTTTCATAGACTACGAGAAGGCATTCGAAACAGTGGAAGTACTAGCTGATGAACGGGAATTCTGCAGCGACGTTGCTTTTTCAAAACAAAACCACAAAAATGCAAGTATAAAAAGGATTCAGGCTGGATCTGTGGCAGCTAAAATATTCTTATCTTTTTTATAGCAAGGTTTTTGCGTCCACTCAAGTATAAATAAAACTACTCAGGTGATGAAACAGAAGTAAAAAAATACAGCAAGGGCGCACACTTATTTAATTTTTCGAAATGTATCGAGCTTAAACTTTTCACAATACACATGCGCACAGCACTCATGTTAGTATCACACCTTAAAATAAAGCCCCTTATATACCACATATATTCAAGCTGTTTTGGGGTAGAAAAACGGATGGTTTACCAAAACACTTTTTGATTGATTGATATTATGGTTTAACGTCCCAAGACCACCATAGGATTATGAGAGACGCCGCATTGAAAGGCTCCAGAATTATTGACCACCTGGGGTTCTTTAACGCGTACCAATATCTGAGCACACGGGCCTACAGCATTCTCACCTCCATCTAAAATGCAGCCACCGCTGTCGAGATTCAATCTCGCGACCTGCGGGTTAGCAGCTGAGTGCCTTAACCACTAGACCAACGCCGCATGGCAACGCACTTGTTGAGCTAAGCTGAAAGATCACCGACGTTTCTAACGTTTCACGGCCTTTTTTGTACATTTTGGTTTGTGGTTTGTGCGAAGAAATTAGGCTGTGAGTGTCTTTTTGTTCAGCGCCATGCAAACTGTTCTAAGAGTGTGTGTAGGGTGGCCAGAAATAGTGGCAGCTGCAGCGCAAACTACAAACAAAAGTTTGTAGGGTGCAGGACGGAGGTGGTAAGTGAGGTCTCGTTGAGCTGCGGCAGAACCTATGGGGGGGGGGGGGGGGTGATGCTTGAATAAGCGCCTGTTGGAGCATTCGTATGGTGTGAGTTCAGATTGTGAACAAGAAGTGGCGATACATAAGAGGTCCGCAGCTAATTTTAAGCAACTCTTTGTAGAAACAAAAGTGGTGGGGCGTGCTAGAAAAAAATAAGCACATAAATATTGAAAGCATTGGTGATCTTGAGTGTTTGTTAGATAAGTGCGCTAGCAAACCTTCTGTTTATCGACAGAAAAGAGAGGTAGATTTTTCTTATAGATAAAGGACCTTGCCTATAGTGTACGATACTTGCACGGATGTGTGACATGAGAATCGGAAGCATGATTTAATTCAACCAGTTGAGTTGTTAGTCAATTTAGGTCCACGTTAAGGAACCCCAGATGGTCGAAATTTCCAGAGTCTTCCACTACGGCGTTTCTCGTAATCATATGGTGATTTCGGATCGTTAAAATCCACATATCAATCAAATTCAGCTCTTAGTCAGCGCTCGTCCTGTCAAAAACCTGTTCTTGAGTTCCATCCCCCGCATAGTTCACTTTCCGTCTTAATGCCTTACCAACTAGCTCCCCCACGCACATTACGGGTTCAAATTCGTGCACTACTAGTGGTGTTTCGACTTTTTCGTAGCACAGAACTACCAGTGCACTAACATTTAAGTTATTAATATTATTTTTTACTACAGGCGACGCTATTACGCGCTGTTGATTGATTTGTGGGGTTTCAGTTGTCAGTTGTCCGTTGTCAGTTGTCAGCAAGTAGAGGCTTTGCAATTGTTTTAACTGCAGTTAGATATACTGAACGGACCACAATACTGAAAATGGCTATTTCTCAACAAATTTCAAATGAAGCTTATTTGTATTGCAATATTCATGAGTCAAAATTATCGGAAAAGTAATAATTAGGAGAGTGAATTTATTATTCTGTCTGTGTCACTTCAGCGATTTTAGAATTTTGTTCAAGAACGCCTTCATTCTGGTATCAATCTAACGTCGATTGTTTCTCAATTTATTGGGCTGGATTCATATATGGTTAATTCGATGATTCAAACAAGAAGCATTCTGTTTACCTGTTCTAACGTTTCGTTCTTTTGAACTTTTTCCGTCGAAGATTATTATAAAATGTACTAATTGAATTACGTTAATTTATTATGCCCTATTGGAATCAATTATCGCCCCGCCGCGGTGGTCTAGTGGTTAAGATACTCGGCTTCTGACTCACAGGTCGCGGGATTGAATCCCAGCTTCGGCGGCTGCAATTCCGATGTAGGCGGAAATGTTGTAGGCCCTTGTGCTACGATTTGGGTGCACGTTAAAGAACTTTCGGGTGGTCGACATTTTCGGAGCCCTCTACTACAGCGTCTCTCATAATCACATGGTGGTCTTGGGACGATAAACCCCACATATCAATAAATCGTCATATTGTATTCAAATAGCGAATTGAATAAAACGGTATTTGATTCCATATTTCAACACGAAAGTGTTTTATGCAAGGGCCATGAAGATTTCGGTGACTTATTCGCATCACTGAAGTGACGTCGAAAAATACGCAGGATCGAAAGCAAGCTTTGATCAATGGGGGTCAAACCCCCAACTTTTCAGTCTGCAACAGCAGAGGCCGGGCACGATACCACTGCGCCACGTTCACGTTCCTTAGCAAGATTACAAACGCGCTTTTTATATCCAACACTGCCCTTTCACAGTGCGCTTGGTTAAGGAAAGTAATGCACCAGGACTATGACATCCACGACTATTTCTTGAACTTGTTTGTTCGCGTCCATCTCATTTAACGCATTTCCGATAAAAGAAGTACAACTTTGTCGATTTTTTAACACAACGCCAGCAGGCAGCATTACCCCAAGCATCAGCCTCTCTCATAGCTTTCCTCCATTCCAAAAATAGCCAGGCGTCACCTGGCTGTAACACTACGTCCAACGCTTACGTTCACCCCACGAAAAATCCCCGCCGGCCAACAGCATAGGCGCTCGTTGCGTTTTTCTCAATAGTCGGGCAGTAACATAGGTGACCTAAGGTCAAGTTCAGCATCCATTTAGTGGCGGCTCTCGTGACTGTCACACCTCTTTATCTCACTTTATTCTCAACATTGACTAACACAGCTACCGAAAGCACCTATGACCTTGAAGGTTTGTTTAATCAGGTATGTTTGTCGTCAGAATGGAGATGTATCACTAAGCGTCAACGTGAATGCGCTCATGTTAAATGGTGCTATTGCTGTCGAACATCGAGACATAGCGCAAGCAATCTTAACAAAATGACGGTAAACATTCAACTGCTCCTTTAAACACAAGTTTTACTTTCTTGTTATACTGATGCTATGACGTAAGAATGAACCATTTTTTAACATTCGCACACCCCTACAGTTGGGTATGTAAAGCGAGTGTGACCGCATAAACATGTATATATTGTCGAGACCCCAACGCTGCTACTGTCTTACAATATCTTGAATACTAGTACTCGTATCAGACGTGTGCTATGAGCGACGTCCTATATACAACACGCGCTTCATGTCACCGGTCATGACGAGCACCATATATTGCATATTGAGAGGTATTAGTTGTGTACTTTCAGAGACAGTGTGATGTGTTTCATCCTATCGAACTATTCACGTTGTTCTAGTGTCACATCTATGAAGAGCCCCCTAAACTTGCCTCACAATTTTTTGCGTCGCCGATTGTCTCACCTCAACTTTTTTTAAAAATCTGTCATTATACCAGCCATTCGAAAAACGACCTGTTTCATATAGCTCGTTACACATAATCAAGGACCGATCATCGCTGTAAGCGGGGCCTGGCATTCAGTCACACGACATAGTGCTGCAACTCATTTGTTCTAAGTACAGGCGCCGCCTCGGACCACATTCCTGCCTCCATCGTTTGCATAATAGACAGATGATATTTCAAGCTTCCCGTACAAGGTGCTTCCTAACTTTCTTTTTGGTTCTCCTATGCTAACAGAACTTGTATTTATTTATTGGTACTCCTCGCTTCTTTCTCTTGTGCCTTCGCGCCTTGAGACTATCTTTAATAAACAAATAAATTAAATAATATTAAATAGATATTATCCTATCCGAAACCTAGATACAAAAGAAATCATTTCCAATGGAGGTGGAAATGTCGTAGGCCCGTGTGCTCAGATTTGGGTGCACGTTAAAGAACCCCAGGTGGTCAAAATTTCCGGAGCCCTCCACTACGGCGTCTCTCATAATCATATGGTGGTTTTGGGACGTTAAACCCCACAAATCAATCAAAAGAAATCGAACTAGTGCAAAGCATACCGAGATACCATGGCATCACCTTTGCTTGTCTGCGATTCCATTGCACGGCTCTCCACATGAATTGGAATCTTTCAGATACCGTTAACTTCAGCTCTGTATTAGCCTAAATCTCTAGAGCCTGATGCAACTGTAAAAGCACGCGGCATTTCCACATCAAATATGATACCCGCCCCCGAACAAAGAATTACGCAAAACCATATATAGCAAAGCTCTGAACTATAAATTATTTTTTGCTATTATGATGTAAGAAAACAGCGTGCCTTGCAAGAAAACGTGACACAGTCCTGTTTTTCAAAAACTTGTCATTGGGAACCTCGTGAACCACAGTTTAGTCACACACGTGGCTCGACTTTTCCACGAGAATGCTGGGCTGATATGAAGTAATTTTTGACATGCATTTTGTCTGTGCGCCCCAAATAAAATAGCGTGGTTCTGCTCCCTTGGGAAACCTTCGTCGTCAGCACACGGCATCAACCAATGTCCCTGAAACAGGAAAACTTGGCTATAAAATATGCGCAAGATCTACATGCTATAATAACATATGTCTCAAAAACATTGAAAGCACCAGGCAACGGCACCCTGGCGCTGCCTGCCAGTGGCAGGTCAGGAAGATTTTTGGCACTTCGGTACTTGATAGGGGAGTGGTGGATTGCCGGTTGTCATGGTGAGGAGTCTTTTTTTTTTTTGCTTATAATATGCGCTTGAATGTGGCACCACTTTTTCAACCGGTGAGGCAGCCGTCTCTTTAGGGGAATCGCGAAACAGCACGGGAACGTGCGCTATGGTGTTTGTCGTACTATGTGCACTCGAGAGGAAGATTTATATTACACGTGCCGCGAATGTTTTCTTTTGACTGTCTTCAAAGTGGTCATGATTTATCGAGAAATTATAACTAGGTTAGTTGGTTTGTATAACCAAAGAGGCAAATTATCACAACCAAAGAACATATGCGTGAGTATACCACTTTTCTTTATCTCCCTTTCTTACATCAGTCACTGTCTAGTGCTATACTTACTAACTTTAGTCGTCATGATTGGCAGACATCAACAAAAAAAGCTTCAAAAGAACCTAAATAGAGTGGCAATTAATGTTTACCAGACTTGTTTTCTGTAAAGCAGCGAGAAAGTTATCGTTCAGAGTGTCTAACCACGTAGCCATAAAACTTTTCTGCTGTAACGTTTTTATGTTCAGCGCTGACTATGTCACATACGCACTGCATACTTCAAACATAGGTAGGTCAGCTCCACAGTGTGCCATGCTTTGCGCGCTGTGGTTTGACTTCTTCCAGTAGTTGCCGCAAAGGCAAGACGCTTGCCAGCTTCATAACTATTTTCACTTCGTAACAAGAATGAAATAAAGCGCTGATAACGAACAATACACAATCTGGCAAGATATATAGAAATACTGTTCACTCAAAGAACAGCAGATCGACTACAATCTGAACGACTCATTCAGACGGTGCTGAAGCTTGTCGCCATGAGAAGTGACATACCAGGTTTTGGAACTTTAGGACCTATTGTAGGAATACAAATTCTTCTCAAGTCACACAAATATTGCCAGATTCTTTTCATGATTATTTGGTATCTTGAATTTCGCATTGTCTTGTGACATTTTTACGAACATTGCATGCAATATTTGGGAAAGTAATGTGCGAAAAGCACGTTGCAGACTTATGCTAAAGTGAAATATGCACTATACCTACGTGATCAGTGAACTGCAGTGTGTCTTTACACCGCAGTAGTTAGACGGCCACGTTACTTGACATTGTCAGACGACAGCACCATTCGCTGGTGTGTCCTTGTACCTCGAGGCTCACAATTTCTTACGTAGGCCAAGTTTGAAGTGTGCATAGGCTCGAATAAGCCAAAGCCCTTTCATCTCGGGCCATGACTACGACCGGACTACTTTTGTAGATACCATGCGGCTCTTTGACCAGCCCGTGTAACGCTGTACCTCCGTGCGTCCGTACAAGCGCACTGCAACTCGCTCCCCTGGCCGCAGGTGTTGAAGCGGTGCCAAGTATGTCACGCCACAGCTGCGCGTTGATTTCATGCTCCCCTCGCAGTGCACCCTGATGTCACTCTGTCCCATACCTGCCGCACGCTCGCCGCAGCGCCCGTAACACCTGCTGCTACCATCGCTCAATCGCTCAATACACTGCCGACTCGTTGGTTCACGCGCAATAAACCTGACGCGTGCCTAACTTACGCTCAGAAACATGTCTGCACGTGTCGCTTCTTTCTCGCTTCACACTCTCCACCGCTCGCAACACTCGAGTGCACATCGAGCCGTAACACTCTTTCAGCTGGTTATCTGCGATTGACAGGGCGCCGGAAGACGACGCTCCTTCGCCCACCGAAACATCCGCCTCTCAGCGTGCACTTCACTAATCTAATGCTCGTGCTCAGTCCGAAGAAACGACAAGACCTACGTAAGCCATCGCTTCAAACGAATCTTATAGCGCTCATTGCAGCACCCGCATTAGCGCCGTTCAACTGGGGACGCGACGGTGCGCAACGCTGCTAGTTCGCATCTCATCATGGCTCCCTTGGGGAAGATGGTGTGAATTTTGTCGGATGAGCCACGGCAGGTTCTAAGACTGACACAAGTCCAGAATATAGACCTTGAGCCGGAATTCTTTTCCAACATGCAGTGACAAGCACACAAGATGGGCTTTGTGCTCATATACCAATGGAATCATCCTCATCTCCTGCATCTGAGGTACTAAAATGCTGGAGGAACAAGCAGTCGAAAAAACTGGGAAACCCTTAAGCTTCTCTTATAAGAGTTGAACGCGATAGAGAGGCTGTTCCTAGTGGGTTCAAGCATTGAGTGTATAAAATATTTTCGAACTTGGTATGAACCGACTGCGTGGCCTTAGAGGCGCAGTAACATGTGTGACTTTTGCAGTGGGTGACTGCATTAAACATTCAAGTCATTATGGTAATCCCATGTCCTAATGCCATATGGCAATGTACCCTTGTAAGACGCTTTATTACAATAATAGTTCGCGTCATATTTCATGTTGCATTTTGAAGCATATATACAGGACGCGTGTGTTTGCAAAGCACAGGTTACTATCACTGCATTTACTAGTAAAGGAAGTTATTTTCACTGTATTCACAACGAGAGGCGTGGCTGTGTGAGATGTCGTGTGTCAGTGTGAAATGTAGATGCTGGTGCTATATGAGCGGGTCAAGAAAATTCTTCAGAGATTTATTGAAGAATAGAAATTTCACAGACATGTTCCAGGTTGATTGCCGCAAAGTAGAATTATTAAAACAGTGCTACTTGTAAAGCTATACGTTCGCTAAGACAAGATGACGTTTTCAACTTTTCACTTTCCTTTGTGGTGTCATAGTGTTCGTCGATCTGTCTATACTTAAAGTGGCAATAAACAAAAAAATAGTGTAGCTGGGTGCTAGAACACCCGCTTGCCATGAAAGAGACCTGGGTTTGCTCCCTATACAGGCATGCAATTTTTATTACTATTTTCTATGCAACATACTCAATTTTCTGGAGGCGCAAAGATTATGATTTCTCGCTAACAACCAAAGACGCTTGCGCGGACACCGATGCCGATGCCGGAATTTCTGCAATTCGAGCTCTTTAACGCTATTGCGTTTAAATTTTTTAACTTTGGTATAACTGCGAAAAAATATTGGACCTTCTGGCTGCCAGTGCGAGCAGCGAATATAACTTCAGTTCGGCTGGAAATGTAACGCAGGAACGTCGATCATCACTGAAGTCCAATTATTGCACAACTTATATTTTACACCACAACTCATATTACGTGAATATTGTGGCTGGCATGTGTCGTTTGTCTTGTTACACTTTATTATGTCAAATGAAATGTCACATAATCGGAAATCTATATGCTATGTTTGCCTCAAAACTCTCATTATATAAAGCCCTGGCTTCGTTTTTAACCACTCGACCACCTCGCCGACGCTGGCTTCGTTTTTGCACGCCGGGCTGGGCCGGGTGACCTCGCAGCCCTTTTGTACTTTGCTAGGGTGGGCTTTCAACAATATAAGCGGGCCGGAGCCTGGCTCGGAAATGCAGCCCGTTCATGACTCTATAGGCCATGCGTGAAGATACTCATGTGCTCGCAACTGGCCACACCAAACTTCGGAGTGGGCTAGGTTGGTTGTGAATGAGGGGTCAACTCAGTTTCCTAATTTGAGAAAGTATCTTGACTGTGGACCTCCCAAACCTTAAAAGTAGGCCAAGTATATTTCGGTGGTGGACCACCTCTTTTTTAGATTTGGGCAGACTGAATTTTCTCCTTACAAACCACTCGATATAGTATTTGCTGGGCGTGCGAGGAAATTCTGAACGTGGCGGAATTCAGTTTGTTAATTGGGCGAATTGATCTTTCTACTGCGAAGATGTGTGTAAGTAGTAGAAAACAATCATCGTTCATTCTATGTGCGCGAGAACTCCTAGGGCTCACCACCATGTTACTCTAGTGGCTAAGGTACCCGGCTGTACACCCTCAGGTCTCGGGACTGAATCCCGGCCGCAGCAGTTGCATTTTCGATGGAGAAAAAAGTGTTCTGTGCCCATGTGCTAAGATTTATGTGCATGGAAAAGAACCCCAGGTGGCCGAAATTTCAGGAGCCCTCCACTACAGCGTCCCTCATAATCATATAGTAGTTTTGGGACGTTACACCCCACTTACTTATCAAGAACTCCTAGCGCGTGTGTCACAAAAATTCAGGAAGCCCCACTATTCGCCACTGCTGGACTAAAAACACCCTTTCTAGATTTCTGCAGTCACATAACCTATGATCGAGAATGACTTTTCAGAACCATAATATTTACAAGCGCTAAAGGCATAAACGTAAGACGAGCGAAGGGCGAGGAAAGGGTTTGTGAACTGTTGGGATTAGCCCAGTCAAAACAGCGAGGGCACAGTCTCAGCTTCATTGGTTAACCACCAGTACGGGGTGTTGAGGTGATCTTTTCTGTTATCTGAGAAAAGTAGGTGTCAACTGGCATTGAAACGTAACGCTATCGCTTTGTAACGAGGGATTTAATACCGTCGGGTGTCAGCGCTAGATATTTCGCTTCATCAGGCATGTAATACTTTCGCGTACTACTCTCGCGTAACAAACTTTTGCGGCATCCTTCCTACTCCCGTTCACAGCAGCCGCAAGAGCGAAAACGACCTGAGGCGGAATAAAAGAGGACAATTTGAAAGCAGCGTCAGGCTTCTCAGCCATCGTGCCAGAGGAGATATACAGAGCCAGAAGAATTTCTCTGGCGCCGTTCATATTGAGGATTTTCCTCCCTCCACCATTTACGTAGGTGCAAGGTTTTCCTGTGTGGCTCCTTTTTCTGGCAGTTATCTTTTCCTTCTATTCGTAAAAAAGGCGGAGTACTTCAAGTTTCTCTATAAAACGCCAACCGGTAAGGAATAGGCCATTTCCATCACTATATACCGCACCATGTGTTTCTCGAGGAGGCTCAAGGCCCCCACCAAGCTGCCGCTTTCCGCTTCACGGAAACTCCATCTTCGCTTGCCTTCTTCCTTTATAGTTTTTTCATCTTGTAGTTTTACTTCTTGTAGTTTTACTTCTTGTAGTTTTACTTCACGGCTGTCCAACTTTGCTCCAGCTTCGAAAAATTCGAATTTATTAGCGATGCTTAGCTGCTTTTAGAACCAGTAAAAAAAAAACTGATGGCTATAGAGGAAAAAAAAGGCGAGCTGAAGCCGACACTTTCACCTAGTCATCCTTCTAGTATTTTCCTGGCAGGCCATGTATATACTGCCTATGCTGTCGTCGTCAATAACTGAAGTTATGATAGGGATTTGCATTGTCACTTTTTCCCCTAGCGGTCTCGAGTGGTCACCCGTTGCATGCAGGCATGGAAGGGGACAGGGCTGCGCCGGGCGCTTCTGGTGCGGTGTTCGGCCTCAAACAGCGCCTCCGCGTAAGTTACGCCTTGACGCGAATGAAAATATATACCTTGAACCTAGGATAGTCGAGCATACGGATAGTTTTAATATTTCTATTGCTTTTTTTTATTTACGTACTAAATTATTTCTTTCTCTGCAGAGAATGGGGGAGGGGGGTTGTATTGCTGTGTCTTGCCTTTGTTGGATGACTCATTTTGGATTTGTCAGTTACTATTTTTTTATATTTTCTCCTCTGATAGGCACGCTGTCGCGGTCGGCCTCTTGCGACGTCAGGTGTAAATTCCACAAATCGCTTCCCCATGCTCTTCTTGCCGTGGAAGATGAAGAAGCAAAAAATAGCATTATTTGTAAAACTACACTTCTCAAAGAGGAAACAGTAAATTTTCCGCAGAAAAACAACAAAACAAACGTACCGTTGCACTTTTTTAAGCTGTTATGTTGTGAGAAAGTCTGTAGTCACCAGTTGTCGACCAATCGTCAAGCGAGAGTTAACGTAAACGATGTTTGTTTGGGCAGACCTTGAGCATGGTTCTCTCAAGTGACTCACATTTTTATTGCAAAAATAATTCTATTACGTTCCTTCACGCATTTTCCTAGTGTGCGTTTCCTGAAACATTGGAAACAGGGTGAAAATGATTATTTTTTACACTCAATGTCTTCGTTTTCACTGTTAATATGCTAGGTTAGTATCATGGTCATACATCTTACGAGGCAGTTTCTTCCCTCTAACTAGTATCCGGAAATCACGATATGTCTCTTCCACAGCTTGAAACAAATTATATCGGCAAAATGGTAGCAGCAAAACATTCCTTCTTGCCCACCCCTTTATTTTCTGCCTCCCTTTTTTTTTAGTAATTTAAAACTTTTTTAAGCGCTGAGCGAAGTATGGGGTTCAAGATTATTCACCTCCGTGTCTTCCTGTTATAAGTTATCGCTTTCATGAAGACAGCAGCCAAATGCTCTAGCGCTTGCGTTCCTATGCGAGTTGCCAAGACTGTGCTATTGAAGCTTGGAAGAGAAGGAATTAGAATACGAAGTGTTTCTTGCAACACATTTTATATCCGCGATTTGAGGACCAGTGATGGCCGTTGCTTGGCGAGATGAGTGCTGCGACATTGGCTGGACAGGGCAGTGCGTTGGCTATACTTATCGCATGCGTCTGCTGGAAGTAATGAAGAGTCCACGCGCTCTTATAAGTATTCCTAATATCCAGGCACACTCTAATACCGACTGACTACCTATGACCTATACAGTGTGAATCCTCACAAAAACTGAGTTCTTTCGCTAACAAGCACATGAAGGGACTGTGCGAATGAACCCATCGCTTTTCACACACGGTGTACAATCTCCAAACATACTACACAGCCAGTGAGCCGATGATAGCAGTTTCTGGAATAGCGCGGAAAAAATTAAGCTTGTATGTTTTAGTTGCGTGATTGTCTGCTGCAAGCATGTATGGATAACGCTATAGCGCAAGAGCCGACGTTTTAAAAATAATTTAGCACGCTCACTGCAATAAATTGATCAGAATTTTGTAACATGACCATATATTTTGGTAGGTGGGGTAAATCTAGCGGAAGGTCACTGGAAATCCTGAAAGCCACTTTATTTACCTGGATTTAGATTGTATAATCTGTTCAAATAGCATGGTATAGAGTGCGGACCTCAACTTCAATTTCTAATGGATCCGGAGAGACACAGTGCCTATGAAAATCTTATTGTAACCAAGTCACTGAAATTTGGATTGATCTAAGCGGCGAGTGCATAAATAATTGAAATGCTTTTCCGGAGTGATTCGCAAACACAGCCTCCTCATATGTCCTGCTCAATGAAACAAATCATCTCTAGATTTATCATGAGCGCTGTATAAGCTACAATGTTCCTTTCCGCTGATACTTTGCCCTTGTGGTGCGTTGCAAGGTTCCATATATAAAGCTGGAGTTTTGTAGCTGCAAAAACTTTTCACAAAAAGTCGCTTCGGTTTTAAAATTTATGTGCTCTAGATTGCGTTTTTACGATGTCAAACAGGAAGACTAACTCTCCCCGTGAGCGCCTCTTAGTGTGCGAAGTGACAGATATGTCTGAAGCGTTTCCTTCGATGGATGCTATTTGTTTAAGCAATAACTCAGAAAGCGTGTTGTATTAACTGGAGCCGTATGGCTTTAGCAAACCTAAACTGCACAGTTGAGCCTTCGTTTGCTTTATCAATTCTAACGTTCTTAGACAACCTTGCTTATATATAAAGTTCACTTACCTACTGTAGCATGATACTGGCTTTTTTGTGGTTGTTAAATATTGGTTGCAAGTTTTCCAGGAACTTTTTCTGGAAATTAGAACGTTATATTAAGCCGTATATCTGTTACGTGTCCACATGCGGTTACAGTTGTGATGCATCTGCGGTGTACATTTTTCTCCACTTTCACTCTAGATGCACCACCCTGTTGAAAAAAGCAAGGATAAGAGGGTACGTATAGCAAAGAAGTAAATAAAAAAACATTCGTAGGTATTTTGGGTGGAAAAGGACTTTGGTTTCCTGCTGAATGTGAGAATGTAGGCATTAAAAAAATGCTTAGAGCAAATGGTGTTACTGTCTGTGTGTTCTCGTCATCATTACCGTAAGTCTGCCGTCTTTACGAAAGAAAGAGCACATTTTGTAATCTGCTTTGTATAACTGCGTTAAAATGAGCCGACGAGAATACTCAATTTGATATCATCCGTGAAAGTAAAAGAGAGAACAATGGTTTTTTTTTCTTCATCACTTTACAAAACGCGGTGAAATGAACGGTCGACCTTCATCCACTAAAAATATCAAATTATGAGGCAGGAAAATCTAGCAGATAATACAAGGCTTTGTCTCTATTGGAATTTACTTTCATGGAAGACTTGTAAGCCATGCTGGTGCGCTATGCAAAAATACTTTTTATATATATATAAAGGCTCTGGTGGCACAAAGACATTGACTTCGTCATAGCAATCTCACAAAGTCGGAGCCGCAGGCAAGGTTCGAGGTAATCGAGATTAAATTTCGTTGACTCATTCAACGCGGAGTGCATATAAAGTATGTTGCTCTAAATGTTTTTGCACCTACAGCGTCAACATAATGCACAAAATAGCGCAAAAAC
Source organism: Rhipicephalus microplus (assembly GCF_043290135.1). Taxonomy (NCBI): domain Eukaryota; kingdom Metazoa; phylum Arthropoda; class Arachnida; order Ixodida; family Ixodidae; genus Rhipicephalus; species Rhipicephalus microplus. The sequence goes on along the minus strand of NC_134710.1, from coordinate 350,238,791 downwards.
CACACGTCGCTTCTAGGTTTAGAGTTTATTGCACGTAATGCATATAGTATTATCAAATTTAAGCACAGAGCGTTTGCACCAGTTGAACACGGTAATGCGCATGTGAAAATATGACCCTGGTCTGCACACAAATAGCCAAATGCTCCAATACATCAAACTTTTTATTGGAATTAGAGTATGCTTTGTAAAAAATTTGACACGCCTGCTCTTCAATGTTTTTCAGGCATATAAGGTTCTTTTCCTATAACATGCGCATAGAAGACCACGATACCATGCCCTAAAGTAGTAGTTTGCGTGTATAAAAGAGCCTGTCTCTGGCAACGCGATCGTCTTTTTTTTTTCTTTACGATCTGCAGAAATTCTCATGTGCTTTTCTTCTAGCAGCTAAGGCTACGTATAAAATTTCGAAAAATCCCCAACCTTCATCAGCGGCGCACGTCCAACAGGATTTACTGATCACCAAAGTAAAAAAAATAGCCCATCGTATATATCAGGACAGTCCTCTAAAACGTACTCATTTGTGACGTAGCAATGAAAGCTTGCTCACTGAAACTTGTCTAGCAGTATATCTGATAGACGAGTGTCTAGCAGATATACTGCTAGCAGTAATGTGGCTAGGTGGAGTTGAGAATCCAACAAATAGCTTAGCCGATAAGTTCAGGTGTAATAGGTGAAGTAGAAACGGCAAGGTCTGAGATAGCCAATCACTGTAACCGTCATCTTGCGCTATAGTGAAACATGCACGCACGCATGCACACAAACACACACGCGCGGAAGCACACAAACTTCAAGTGAGGTTCAGGACATCTGTAGTTCCGCCGAAGTCTCTGCGTGCGTGAAGAATTTGGTACTGACGATAGAGAAGATATATATTCTCGCAAATTTTTTAGTGCCACTTCAAACCTGGTAACATACCTGCTAATATATTTCTCTATTAAATATAGAAAAACCCTTCTGCTAACGTTTGTTCTCCAGTAATAGGCACCCCTACCTTTTCAATAGCGTGAAGTGTTTCTTGCCTTGCAGATTGCTCCCCGGAACATAGTTTGATTCAAGATTGAAATACACTATACGCAAATATGGTGCAACACTGAATAATACAATATTATACGCTTTTATAGTAGAGTACAGCATTGAAACCAAACTTGCATGCATTCAAAGCACGTCGGAATACGCATGCGGACCTAAGATGGAATGCACTCGCACCATCAGGAATCTTCCCACGAACAACAATAATAATGCACTTGAAATGTTTGAGCGTGAAGCTGTCGGATTTCTTTCTTTTCCTGAACTCCGTAGCACTAGCTCACAAACAGATGCAATCTGACAGCATGGAACACAAAATTTGAAGTTACGGGGTAGAATACTCACGCATAAATTTCTTTTCTTCTAAAAAATAAACTGCCTTTCAGAGCACGTCTTTATCTTCTATTATCATTATTATTCCTATTGTGAGATAGAGTTGCCTTACGGCATAACATTTTGTGTGTGCATGTGTATGAAATGTGCGGCGATAGGCGGCATTGTGCATGAAGTGAAACACTTTGTTGTGGAGTGTCTTGTCACGTATACGGCAGTCTTAGCTGGTCGAGTCACTGGAGAGAAGGTTGGATTGCAAGAGGTGACGAAAACATTCGAACTGCAAACCTTGACTTGTCTATGTAAGGTGGTATGCATCTGCTTGCATCACTGGAATGAAACAGTACGGACATGTAGCACTCACTGCTAAAACGCGACCAGTTTCACGCTGACATAGCATAAAACATACAGGCGAACTAGTTGGCAAGACATTACAGCATATGGAAAGCGCACAACAGGTTACACAAAGAACACACACACCTAGGTCGTCCCTTTGCGTGCGGTTACTTTGTGTAACCTAGCGTGTGCTGCATATGCTGTACTGAGATAGCAGCCAGTGTGAAGCCACCCCCAACTCAAGCCTCCTAATCACGACCTTCTCCATCACACGTTGTAATAAAAGCGGGTGTATGTCGCATATGAACATTTTTACGGGCATGGAGTGAGTTCAGGCGTCGAGGTGAAATAGGTATAGATGGAAGGTCTGTATTAGGAAGAAGTGTGCCTGCTGTGTATCGACACTGCTGTGAGGGTTCGTAACGTGACCTTGAATTCAATGTACCCTTACGAATTATCTGTGCTGCGGTTCTTGTTACGTGCAGCCTCGCACATTTTCATCGACATGTGAAGTTTCTTTACCATCTAGATAACCGCTAAAAATCAGTGAATCTAGTCATTATCTATGCCTGTTAGAAGCAAGACTAACCAGACATTATAACCTTGAATCCTGTAAATCTTCGTCAAAGAGTAATACTTTCAATTTTTCAATTTTTCTCGCTCTATTACCGAACGAAACACATTGCCACAATAATTGATTGATTTGAGTTTAATAATATTATTTATTTGTAATATTTGTACTTTTAAATTGAAAGGTAAGCAGATCTATGCTACGCAAGACGATTTACATAATTCGAACATTTACCGCAATCGTATTCCTTCGCTTCATCAACACTTTTTCCTCATAATTACTGGAATATATAGCGTTAATCCCCGTCGATACTTATTACTTCATTCCAGAATTTCAGAATTAAATACTCACTCGCAGAAAGCTCCATGGCAGCGCAACCGTGGTACTGCTGAAGATAACATCAAGAGCTTCATTAGAATGAACTCTATAATAAAGAGACAGCATGACGCATTGGTGCATTGCTGTAAATTGCGTATGGCCACTGGGGCATGACTGTAAATTTATAAGTGGGAGCGGGGTAGAAGAGGGAGTTGTCAAAATACAGGGTGTTGTGGCATACAGCATTAGGATGCCCACTGCGACTCACTTGCTATTTTTTTGCCCAGACATGTGGATTACAACATTGTGCAATGAAAATTTGCAGCGGGCTTCACGAGTTCGTCAAAAATAATGAAAAGCAGTCTCCTGTGAGACTAGTGGTGGCACCAGGTGCATGCAGATGCGAGCAGTATAATAACACACGAATAGATCACATTGGGCGAAGTTTTAAAAAACCCGATTCCCTAACAAGCCCCTGCAGGTGCAAGCAGTTTACTTTCTACTTTCAATGCATGCTGAAAAGCTACCGGGACGTCTTTACCCTACGAAGCATCATGTATAAGCCGCAAACTCGTACTAGCAACTCGTACAAGGGCAGCGGCAGTTGTGTTACATGCTGTTGCTGGCATGAGAGGAAGTAGCACACAAAATAGTGGTGGTGAAGCCGTCGACGGCGTCGACAAATAACCACAGAACGACATGAAATTACGCTGTTCTCGCGAGAGCATAAAGACGACACGCGCGCAACGCAGAATCATTGACAGAAATAAAGAAGAACCAATCTTTAATTGGTAAAGAGTCTTTCGCGAGGAACAACGACACACAGCAGCGCAGCAAATAGCCGGCCAAAATTGGAGGTGACGGTGGGTTTCCTTTACTCGCAGTCATAGCGGAAATGTTGTGCGGCTCGCTGGACGTCGAGTGAGAAGAGTAATGACAGCGTTTACCTAAGCCGAATGAAGTTCGTAAAAATGAAAAGATGGAAAACAATTATTTTAGTTGTCATCTTTATCTCACACACTGACTTCAAGTTGTTGTTGGAAGGCACAACAGCATAACAAAAGAAAGGCAATTAAGCGCGTTGCACCCTGCATGGCAATCACAAGTACAAGCATGCGAATGTTTTGCTGTTAGTTGACAAACCAGCATTGTATTAGATTTGATTATATGTTTATAGGTGGACATAGTCATTTCCGCAAAACAAAAAGTTACAACTTCACAGCTTAGGATTATTGTATATACTTCTTTTCGACAAAGAGAACCTTTTATAGGTGCTCAAAAAGTTGATACAAAACTTGGACATCGCCCGAGCTTCTCCTTCCGAGTGGGAGCGCGAGTGAGATTGCTACAGAGTACTGAAATTATCGACTCATTCTGAGTCTTATTCGCAATGATAAAGTTTGCTGGGGTTTCGCAAGCCAGAACGACCATGTGATTATAATAGACACCATATTGGGACGCTCCGGGAAGTTAGGTCACCTAAAGTTCCTTAACGCGTGCCAAAATCTATGACACTGGCCCTCTAGTATTTTTCCTCCATCGGAATGTGGACGCCGCGGCCGGAATTCGATCCTGCGGCTTTAGTAGATGAGCATCATAACCACTGGACCACAGCGATGCGTAGTTTTCGTTTGAGATATTTTTTCTTTTTTTTGGAATGAATAACCATGACGTTGCGAGTTCAGTCGATTCACATGCAGTGCAAATAAAATGACTCTGTTTACTATATGTTGTGTGCGACAAAGCACCCAGGATGTACAGGCGTGAGAAAAAAAGTGTGCAGACCACAGCATCGCGTGGCCGAAGGCATCGAAGTGCTACCTTGCGACAAAATGCCTGCTGCGGTGGGGATGCGCGTACCGTCGTATCGGTTGGCCCCTCGTGTCGCTTTCTCTAACGCTGTTATGGCGCTCGTAGCCAAAACAACTGCTGGATGCCGGTTTCTTTGCTTTATCAAATTTTTGCCGTTTTTTATGTAGAGGCTGTGACGGGGCTATTTCTAGCGCCAGGTTCGCATCGTTTTTTATACCGGTTGATAAGCTTAACTAACCATAGGTACCATCGCAACACATGCTTAAGCCAAGCACACAAAATTAGGTTTTCTCAGTTCAGCTTGCCTTTGTTGGGCAAGGCCAACTTACACTTCATTGAGCTTAGTTAGGTGAATGTAAGTGTAGTCAAATCTAATGCCGCCTATTTGAGCGTGGTTTCACCTAATAAAGTCAGGCGTCAGAGAAAGCGACACGAGGGGCGAACCGATAAGAAATCAGGCGCCTGCACACCATAGCAACCTCTCGTTGCTAGATAGCACGTCAATGCAATGCCACCTAGAAAAATATTTTCTGGCCTGCTCCCTGTCACCATGATGTCACTCGTCTTGCCCGAGCGAGCGCGCGTACAGTAGGCTGTGAGTCTACTGCCCCCATCGTCTCTCGTTAAAAGAAGGCTTTCGCGGCGAGTTTTACATGCTGAACATCTTTATTCTGCATTTCGCGCTAAGAAAGACACTGGTTCAAGTAATTTATTACGCTTGAAAACGGTTGGAGACTCATCTGTGAGCGATTTCTCCCACGAAAAAGTGAAGGAATGTGCGCTATTGAACTGTGGTATATCTATAAGAGCAAAATTTGATGGATCAAGAAAGCGACAAAATAAATAGGGCGTAATTAAATCATTATTGCCACACACAAACACACACACACACACACACACACACACACACACACTATCTAGAGCATGCCTAGAAATTGTTCATACTCATTTGCAAAGTTTCTGCAGTTTTATTTGTACTCTTCATAGACACGTAGTTACTGAGGAGAGCGTGTGCTGCTGCCACAAGTATGTTTTTCAGCACAATATCAAAGGTGATGACCATCGCAAGAGAAAACAACATCTTTCGTTTCACAAACATCTCTTGTGACCGACACAAGGAGCGGCGTTTCCTCTTTTGCTCTGGCCCCTCTCGCAGTGATGTGTAGTCGCTCCGGTACCTTAAGGTCAGGGAAAAATGTTAATACTGTGTCTACACTGAATTATGTAGCCACCATAGACCTTTCTATATACAGCATTGCCGATTCCTGAGTCTGTATATTTGGTAGGGTTCCCAAATATTCTAGCTTGAAGTATATAGGACTCACACCCCTGTAAACCATTAAAAAAACGCTTTACCGTAATTGTCTACACGCATATGATTTTCAAGGAAACATAATAGGCTAAGATGCTGACAAGACAGGCGCAAAATTATAATACCGCAGTGAAGTGATCAGAACACCGGCAAGAAAATACTATGCACAGAACCATTATATAAGCAATGCAACAGCATTCCTTTCATTTTTATTAACCAAGTAAACGGACGTAATATATGAAAAACGATGCGCCAATCACCAATTGTCAAATAATTACCAACCTTGAAGAAAAAACGCTTGTTCTGAAAACGTACTGCCACGCATGTTCACAATTTTTATGCAAGACGCTAACATGTCGGAGCGCACATGACACCTTTATTCTGCAGAAGGAACAGAACATAATAAAGATGTTGCCATTGGAACGACTTAGAAAAACATAATACGGAGGCACTCACCTTAGTGTCACGAAGAAAACGGATGTAGACGTCAGCTTGACGAATGACATGCTCCCATTTTGCTCTTCGGTTGTTCTTAGAAACCCGAGCACTCGAAACTTTGGTCTCTTTGCCACGACAATTCACCCCGCAGCGTCCCTCAACCGTTCGCAGTTGCAGCCCTATAAATTGCAAATACTCAGTGTACAAAGTGCATCACATATCCCTGCTGCAGGTCACGGACCTAAAAAACACAGTCTTCACGAGCCGCCAACAATAACACCAGCACGCCACGACAACGTTCATCAAGCTTAGAAATCCTTGTCTGTCGAGTGACAAGAGCAAGTGTAGGCATGTCTGCGCAGCGAAACACACCGGTCTAAACTCAAGGACGTCAGAGCCAGGAGAAGATACAGTGATCAGGCCTCAAATGATCTATAGGTTGCATTGGTCGATGCCTTGGGTCACGCGATCGAATGATCTACACACTTTTGCTCACGCCTGCACGCCTGTACATGTTTCTATATGCTGAATATGAGCCATCCTGTGGGGTTTTCAGCCTGTGATGATAGCCTGTGGATCTACCTTCCATGCTTGACCGAATGACGTCCTTCTAGAATATGTGACGACTTATTGCTATTAAGGGGCCCTTAAATCACCCCGAGTTCACAGGTGAGACAGTAGTTTCTTTCTCGCTTTCACTACCCTTTTTACAGGGGCTACCACCTCCTTGCCACTTATTTCTTGACAAAATTACGTGAATGTTAGCAGTAAGCGTTTAGCCCGCCCCGCCACGGTGGTCTAGTGGCTAAGGTACTCGGCTGCTGACCCGCAGGTCGCGGGATCAAATCCCGGCTGTGGTGGCTGCATTTCCGATGGCGACGGAAACGTTGGAGGCCCGTGTACTCACATTTGGGTGCACATTAAATAACCCCAGGTGGTCGAAATTTCGGGAGCCTTCTACTACGGCGTCTCTCATAATCGTATGGTGGTTTCGCGACGTTACACTCCACAAATCAATCAATCAGCGTTAAGCCAGTCAGGATTCAGCATTTATCTACTACACGCTGCTATCTCTGCTTGCACAGTAATGAACTAAAAAAAACTCAAAAAATAAAAATCAGTTTATCACGCATGATAGTCGCGCAATACAAGCCAGAGCGGGCGTGTGACTAGATGGTAAAGCAGAGTAAACGAAATTCTTCCCGATAGACATCCCTCGTATATTGAATAATCGAGAGCTTATTTCAAATGGACGTAACGTGAACAAGCTGCTGATGACACGATTTGGGCAGTGAGACCGAATAACGCCAGGAGAGAGTAAAGAACCCGGTCTCTTTATTACGTTTTAGGAAGCAGTTTAGGGTCCCCTTAATCGAATTCAATAAGAAAACGCTGTGTTACACAGCGCTTGAATGGTCAAGTCGCCGTACGTGGCGGCATTGCAGTGGGCGTGGGTGTCGCAGCTCTCAGTATCGACTTAGCATCAATCTTGCATTTCGGGCCAACTGGTAACATAAGCTGATAAGAGCTTTCATGATGGATCCCAGCGCCACGACATTAAAGTCGTTAACGAAGTGAAGGGGCAAGCATGCCACACCGTTGATCTTACGCAAAACTTGTCGACTCTGCTGTGAAGTCAGCCCCGCGGCCGAAATATGTAGCAGTCATTCCTGCCTTATCAGGGCAATTTAGTGCCAAACCTTCTCTGCATTATTTTAGCAGTAATTGAAAATAGAACCTCTGACGTCATTTTATGACCAACAAGCAAGATATCGGTCATCACTAGGAACGGTGAATTCATTACCAAAAAAGAACGAATATTTTACACTTGCTCAAATCTGCGCTCCCGTTTCGTCGCCCTTTAACACACACCTGAAGGGAAGTGCGCGGGTGTTCGTGCAATTAGCCATTGACTAGGTTAGTAATATGATGGGTTTCACGTGCCAAAACAGCGATTTGATCTGAAAGCCCGTCGTAGTGGAGGTCTCAGGAAATCTTGACCACCTGGGTAAAACTTGGGGTTTCTTGACCGGCAAACAAATTGAAGTACACCTGCAGCCTCGTCTGTGTAGAGCACGCAAGCAGCCGGTTTTTGCTTTGTGGGGCAATACCTTGAGGCAGTATTGGGCTCTGATGTGGTTTCTCCTAATACACCACTTAAGAGCCCGAAACTGTCTCAAGCTTTCGCACCGCGGAGCCAATACTGGCTGCTCGCGTGCTCTACACAGACGTGGCCGCGGCTGTACACGGGTCGTCAAAATATTGCCTCCCCGGAAGTTTGACCGCGGCAATCAGGATTGAACCCACAACGTTCGCGGTAGCAGCCGGACATGGCGACCTCTATAGCATCACGGCGACGCCAAGTGGCGAAATTTTCTACCGTTGCATGCTGGCTGTAGTTCATAGATGCAGCATTAGATGCCGCGCTGCGATTTCTTGTTAAGCGACAGCTGTTGTGGTGCCATAACTGTCCGAGGCCACCGCCAATACAGCCGCTACTGGTATCCGTAGCTGCGTTCGTGGAAACAAAAAAAAGCAAGAAAATGAGTACAGAAATATTTAGGGTGAAAACAGATTCCAACAATGAGCTTCTGCGTAGTAGCCCAGCTTTTATTGCGAAAGCAATTATGGGGACAGCCTCGGCTGGTTTTTGTCATCGTCGCCGCCGCCGCCATCATTCGCTTGTATGTATATGTATTTATATATATACAGAGAACGATGCGCTAGCCTCCGCTTTCTCCGGAGCGAACATCGCCTTTTCTGCCGGGCTCGTCTGAGCGTGCGCTTATCTCGCCAGCGAAAAGCCGAAAGGGGGAGGGCTTGTGTTTACCGTGCTGTTGTGACGACGTTCAGTGTGCGCCTTGTGCCGACACTGCAAGCGGGAGCTTCTACGGGCTGCGTTCTCAAAAAAAAAAAACGGTGCCAATAGTTTACCTGAGGTCATAATTACAGGCTGAGCCGTAATTCTTCGTCGTCGTGGGCACTCGAACAGGCCCGCGATTCGGATGAAAGGTTTGGTCTTTCGTTCGCAACATGGGAGTGGCCCGCTTCGGGCTAGGACACCATTGCGACTTTTTGTACCGTAATAAAGTTCTTTCATGCATCTATCTTCTCATTCATTCAGCCATTCTCGCACCATCAACCACATCACTTGAGTACACATAATGTCAAACAGATTTGTAGCGGGTACCTTGCTTCACAGCAGAAGTACAAAAATGTCCTAATTGATTGATTTGTAGGGTTTAACGTCCAAAAACCACAATATGATTATGAGAGACGCCGTAGTGGAGGGCTCCGGAAATTTTGACCACCTGGGGTTCTTTAACGTGCACCCAAATCTGAGCACATGGGCCTACAACATTTCCGCCTCCATCGGAAATGCAGCCGCCGCAGCCGGGATTCGAACCCGCGCCCTGCGGGTCAGCAGCCAAGTACCTTAGCCACTAGACCACCGCGGCGGGGCCAAAAATGTCCTAGTGGGCGCCTCTAAATTTCAAAATGATGATTTACAGCGTAACCTAACAGGTGTTCTCAAGTTATAACCCAAAAATATTTTACAAGAGGCTTTATAAATGCGGTTCTCGTAGCCTTCGTTGTCACTTTTCTGCGGTTTCCGCACAGATCAGGAATTTTTTCTCTTTTTGAAATGAACAACATATACTTCTAATTTTTAAAGTAAACAAATACTGGCTCATGCCTCACTGAAAGCATTGATCCTCCTCTTCTCGTCCTAAAAGTAGAGAAGCAAATCTCATGACATTTTGTCCCCATGAAAGACAGCGACACTACAAAAAAACCACTCAGATATTTTGAATAGGCAGCGGCTGAATCGAGGTAATTAAGACAGCTTTGCAATATCAAATGTCGGTACAATTACACAGACATCGTCCAATGATTACTGCGACCGAGTCAACGGTAAAGAGCCCCCCTGCAAAAAACAAAATTTAGAATTCAGCCCGAAATTCTTTTTTACGTTCAATAAAAACAAGGAAGAGTCCCCAGAGCTTTGTAATATGGCAAAACCATGGTTTCATTACGTATTCATATTTCAGATGGGGATGAAACCATGGGGAGTGAATACCTTCTGACGCAAGACCATGCTCCATTCTAGATCTTACTCATGAAAGTAGGATAAAATGAATGCATTATTTTGTTCGAAAAACGCATTATGCGGCCGTTTTTTTTTGCCCATGTTAGGAAGATGCTATAAATTATCGTATTTCGTAAAAATGCCACCGGGGTATCTGATTATTTTGTGTAGGTTTATTACTCGGTAATTATTCTCACGTAGATTCAGCAGACACAGAGCAGTAAGATATGAGGATCTAACAATAGTTGCATATTTTTGTGGTGCATTAATTCAATGATGAAATACGCATTGTGCAATGAAGCGATGCAAAAAGTAAGAGAAGTATTTCAAAGGAGCACTGACATCAAATTTACTCATGTCAATATTTTTACGTCAATGAGTAGCTATCAACCCCCTAGTATCAATTCGCGATTTAAAACGCATCTGAGTGACGCATTAGTGTCTGTAATATTGATTATTATATTCGCTATAGAACGCGGTTCGAATCGGGCGGAAGACCCACCAAATTTTAGTGCTGGCAGCGCTATCTCACGGCCACGTCGAGGCTGCTGCACAGCTAATGCCACTTTCACAAAAATGGTGACGTCACACTGGCGTTTCGTCTGCTAGGAGCGCAAGTACAGTCAGACCAGCTGTGTCTCTGAAGGCGTAGACATGACTACAGGTCGCCAACATAGTCGTCCTCGCTGTCGTCACAGTCAACATCGGCAATTGATGATGACAGCGACCTGGAATTGGGTATCGCCGCGATTCACGACGATCCTTGCTTGAAAAGCTGCGCGTTAAATGCAATGGATTTATCAGTCCCGGCCGTACTTTCGGAGCTCAGGAACACCACTTTATGTCGTGGACGTTTGGCGAGTGAATTGCTACTTTCAGCTGCAGCAGGCCACACGGTCGGAATATCCCCAGCCGAGGGCTCGTACTTCCAGTGAAACTGAACCTGTTAGCCAACACAGGATTTACCATGTAGCGGCCAGCTCGCCGCAAAGTGAAGAGAGCGAATTCGGCTGTTCTTCACAGCGTCCAGTCACTATGTCCAATGGTGCGTACAAAGTCAACCCACTGGCTGCGTTCAGGTTCGTGGCTTGGATCCGCATGAAACGCCACGCACTTTCCGCTTTTGCCGCTCCTCGACGCAGCGGTTGACTGACATTCTGGGCCGCAATGGCACTCTGAATGATCGTACTGGCACACAGTGGAGCACAACGCAAATCAGTCGATTTGACACGTTGAATCGCACACACGCTTCAACACAGCAAGGAGAGCCACTAGTGAGAGCATGGCTGGGGGTCAGCTTCAAACACACCAAGAGATCGTCGACGTCATTCTTACTAGCGTATCGTCACTCAGGACGGTGTCTGTGGAATGTATTACAACGAACGCGTAGCGCTAGTGTCGATGTCACAGGACAGTGATTGTTTTTGTTTTTTCTCCTTAGCTTTTCTACGTTATTTGACGTCGAAATAAAATAACTTCGAAGCGATGGACGCCGTTAACATTTGGCCAAGAATACCTATGCTTACCAAGTGATCGTATAATATGCACATCTCGATCTTGAAATTTGATGTCAGTGCTCATTTGAGACTCAGTAGTTTCTTTTTTGTTTACATTGTGTTATTTTTCTAATGAACTCTATTCATTAGGCCTTTGTTGTAGAAAGGCGCAGGATAGTTTACCTGTTGTAAAAGGAACCTGAGTTGGTTGCTGTGTTTAACAATAACTTATTGTCATTAAAAAAGAAGCCCTCATTTTGGTAAAAAAAAACTGGAGCGCATACAAATGAGCTTCAAAAAAGTGTTAACTCAGCCGATTTGATTTGTAAGAGAATATGAACTAGAAATTGTGTCATCGTAATGAATGAAAAAAATAAACCTTGCCTAATGTTTCCAAGAAACGATATCGTTTTTGTTGTTTCTTTTAGCATGACTCATTTTTGGTGCTACAAGCAGGAGAAGGCAGTTGATTGTGCGAAGCCAAGTTTATAGTGTACATAAAGGTATATAGCATATATTCTCAGTCGTTGAACATATTCTGACGTCATAATGTATTTTTTCGTCTGGGGTGAGTTTTGTGGTTCGTTAGTGCAGCAGTTCCTTATCGCAGCATTGCTTTGAAAACTGAAAGGCAAATACTGTGGTCCCAACTAAGATTCCAGCCCTACAACATCTCCCACAGCGCTCTCGCTACGGCTTCGTTCCCCGCTCTCACCTCGCATCTCAGCCTCCAAAGAGCAATGCAGAAATATTCAGCGTTGTTGAGTGAGAGGCTTAGTTCATACTGAATTTTCAGATTTCAAGCAGGTCTTTGAATCACGCGTGTAACGCCGTACGTACGTGTGTCCGTGGTAACGCGCCGCCGTGCGTTCTTCTCACTACAGGTGTTGGAACGGTGCCAAGTAGGTCACGTCGCAGCTGCTTGTTGACGTCACACTCACCTCGTACGCTTCTCTCGCATGTTCGCGCTTAAGTCATTATCTCCCTCACCAGCAGCACGTTCCCCAAAGCATCCGCAGCTGACGGCTCCTTCACCCGCTCGCAACACACTTTTCTCTCGCTTCACCTTCTCCACCGCCCGTAACGCTCGACTGCAAGTCGAGTGGAAACACTCTTTTGAGTCGTTTATCTGCGATGAAACTTGAAGAAAACGCAACTCGTCACCCGTGTCTTTGCGTTTCAAACAAACGTTTACTCGAGTAAACGCTACACTGAGTTTCGCGCTTCAAACTGTTCTTCAAGCACCCGCGTCGACGCCCTTTTCAACTGCGTCAATGTCATGGGTGCCACTGCTACTTCGCGTCCAATCAGGGTTCCTTCTTGAGCCAAATTAAATTAAAGATATATTTTTTGCATAGCGTCATTACAGCGTGAAGGGTATACAGAAGGGGGCTCCGAGGTCAAGGGACCGTACCAGGTCCCTTCGGGGAGATGGTCAATATTTTTTTACGAGCACTGAATTTCAGTGGAATATATGTTTTCATTGGTAGATGGCGAAGAATGTGCAAGCAGTGAAAACCAGTATATCGTGCGCGTTACGACAAAGTGGCAATTACGGTGCTGCATAGTGATAACGGTGCGTAAGCAGTCAGGCCAGTCTATACACAAAGCTAAATGTAGTAAAACGCTAAATGCTGTAATATGCATGATCGGGTGACAAAGAGCTTTAACGACGAAACCTTATTAATCAACTCTGTTCGTTGCCTTCATTTTGTTGATGCCTTCTTTTCAAGAAATTTCAACGAGTGAGTAAACAAACACTTAATTTCCACTTATTTTCTACATGCTCTAAAGGGGCACTGAAGTCTTTCTCGAGCACAGTGTGTGTGCATGCGTGCATGCGCACATTTTGTGTGTTTCTCTTGCAGTCTAGCCCCATCTGCTCTCTTGAGATGACTTTTTAAATGCGTAGCATTCCTTAGCAAACTTCAGCGACGTTTAGCGTATCTGTCTATCTTGCCGCGCACATTTGGGGGCTCTCCTGGTCATCCTCTTAAGTTGGAGTGAACCAAAATTAGCATGGGAGAGTTAGATGATTAGACGTATATGACGCGATTGTGAAGACATGAATAATGTCACAATACCGTCACGTATGTCGTCAAACACTTCCTGCCAGACAGTGGCACATACACACGGGCAAGTATGTGCCGCTGGTATGCGGGTACGTTGCCACAGGTGATTCACACTTAGTATATACCCAGGAACGACGCGGACACATATGACAAATTTTAACACGTGAGGGTTAAGAAATACCCGACATCGGTAGCGTCAACCCAATAAACGCATAGAATAAATGGCAGAGTCTCAGCTGGAATCGAACACAAGCATTCTGCATGGCAATGAAGCAATCCTCGACCATGCCAGTACATGACCTCCTCCAAAATTCTAGTCATCATCACTATTGTCATCAACATCTTCATCATCAACAACAACAACAACAAGATAATCATCAGCAGCAGCCTGACGGTGCCCACTGCAGAACAAATACCTCTCCCATGTTTCGCCAGTCAACTTGGTCCTGTGCTTGCTGCTGCCGCTTTATGCCCGCAAATTTCCTAATCTCATCTGCCCACCTAACTCTCTTTCTTCTCTTAACCCAGTACATAACTCAACTGCCAGTACATGTCTTCAACTAGGTAAGGATTCAACAGTCAAACTTCCACGGGATTACCAGAAGTTTCTCGCAGATGTCTTTCTCTTCGTGCCTCCAAGATACAGCTCTACGAAATTCTATTCTGTGCAATAATGAGTCTGTGTCAGCTTTGTATGGATTGCCCAAGATTCACAAAACAGATGTCCAATCGATCTCATTGTTTATATCACAAGCATGCCGCTGAACAAGCTTTTGACTTACTTACACAAAGTTCCCACACCGCTGGTTGGAAAAAGTCAAACTGAGGAAACGCCAGTGACTTCATCGATAGGGCACGACATGGTGCTGGGTGACAATGACGTTGAGGCATCTTTTGACGTACGGTCGCTTTTTACAAGTGTACCGGTTGCTCGAACCATGGACGTGTGTAAGCCAGCCCTTCATTCAGAACAATTATTACCAAGTGGACGCCCATGCATATTGCTGATTTGTTTGTTGCAGTTCTCCTTAGATACACCTACATGCCATTCCAGAGCAAATACTTCAAGCAGGTGTACGGCCCTGCAGTGGGTTCACCTGCGACCGTTACTGCCGCGAACCTAGCACTGAAAGCTGCCAAAAACTGTGCTGTGACTTCATTTCCTGCCACACACTAAACTTTTCATCGTTATGCGTATAATTGCTATTGTGTTTTTCAATGGGATGCCCGGCCACGTTTCTTAAAACGCCTGAGTTATGTTGATGCCGTATTACAATTTAGCGCGGAAGAAAAATCTGACGGGTACTACCGGTATCTTGGTGTCCTTGTGAAACGAGACGGCAACCACCTGGCTTTCAGGTTTTACAAAAAAAGACACACATGCTGGTCGTTTCGTGAGCTTTAGTTCTGTGCACCCTCAGCCGTAAAAGTTTGGTTGTGTTAACACTTGTCAAGCGCACTCAGTAGACTTGCTCTAAGGAAGAAGACACACAAAAATATGTGGAAAGCTGGTTGCTTGTGGATATACGCTCTCATTCATGAACTCTGTGCAGAAAAAACTGCAGCACCCAACTCAATCTCGCTAAACATTTAAAGAAAATGCGCATCGTTTTCCTAAGTCCTAGACTTCAATAAAACGCTCGGTAGCCTTTTGCGCAGCTGCGACGTCCAAGAAGATAAGGTCGCGGCACGGAAGCTCAGGGACAGTCACGAAGATAAATTGGACAGGAATGGTTTTCTCGTTTCTTTGCCAAGAAATTCCTTGCGAAGACCGCAAACCAGTATCCATAGGTGAGACGGGTAATCACAAAAGGAGGCTTGGGGAGCATTTTAATGACGTCAAGAACGAAAAAAATTCGTAGATCTCACGTACGAAGAGATTTGATGGTATGTGAAGCACAAATGGGGAAGGTTGATTTGTTGCTTTAAAATCAGCACAACGTAACCAGGCAGACGTAATTTTTGCCGTACGTGACTTCCATGCAATGATTCTCATGTTTGGACGTGTCATATACCTTCGGTGTGTATTCACGTCACGTAATATCAACTTTGGTATACGTGGAACTAGCGAAACGACCATGACCACGCTATGAGGGTAGCATGTAGTCATGTTTTACGCGACACGGATACTGTGGATAACCTGCTCGGACGTGTCATTTACCTTCTTCCTCAATTCTCCTATATACCAAACTAGTCATTTATGCTCGTCATAGCATCATGTTATTTCATACCAATTTTCGTACCGATACCAATATCGGAACGACGAGGAGAGCTAAAGTTGTAGGCGGATAGATAGATAGAGAGCTGGCTAGATAGATAGATAGAGAGCTGGCTAGATAGATAGATAGAGAGCTGGCTAGATAGATAGATAGATAGATAGATAGATAGATAGATAGATAGATAGATAGATAGATAGATAGATAGATAGATAGATAGATAGATAGATAGATAGATAGATAGATAGATACGCTCAAAGTCACTGAAGCTGGATAAAAATGCTTCGCATTTAAACGCTGCTTCTAATATCAACGCAGAGCCTGTTGCATCTACTCCACACAATATCAATTGAGATAACGCCTCCGTCATTCCCATAAAGAGAAAGTTGTTTCCGCGAATGAACGTAGAACCTTTAGTCTTTCAGACTAAAACTGACTACTGCGCAAACATTGCGCAGTAATATTAGTACACTCCCCCCTATGTATGAGTGATGTCAGTAACACGTGATAACTCGTACATAGGAAGATTGTACAACGCTGTTTGCTGTCTCCGTGAACGAGGCTCCTGTGTAGGAAGCCGAAACGTCTTCTTTAGAGTTTATGCATTTTACGTTGGCCCGACGTTTCTGGTTTTGTTTTATTCTGTTACTCTATACGTAATTGTCCAAATTATCCAACTTTACAAAATATTCTTCATTATGGCAGGTTTACCCTAAGCTTAAAATATCGTAGTGTAACGATAATAAGGTAAATACTATATTTTACTCTACAACATAGAATTGTGTGTTGGCGTTGACGTCAGTAGAGACTTCAACGGTTTAAAAATTAGTTTAAAAGAAAGAATACAGAATATAAACGGCAGGAGATGGGAAGAGAAAGCGTTCCTGTATTTTCATGAGAACATCAGTGACTCGCAGTTGAGAAAATTCTAGTGAACTCGTCAGCGGTATATAGTGGGAGCGATGCAGCAAAGACAAAGTTAATCGAAGTTGAGGTGAAAGTGTGTTTTTTATGTTATTTATTTACAGATACTGCAGGCCCTACCCGGGCCCATGCAGGAGTGGGATACAAACAATACATTCAAGCAATAACTAGTAAGACACTGGAGTACAGGGCATAAATTAAAGAATACATAACTATCAAGTACAGAAAAGTCAAATATATTTTCTCGCTGTTCAACAGAACTGCGCACAACTAAGAATATTTTCAACATTTGTAGCCGGATGAATTGCACTCAAATGACACTATTTTCAGCATACATCAATTATTTGGTGAAATTAATCTTTTCTATCTGTTGAGTGAATGAAGCCGTCGAGGCAGCATTCACTACTTCCGCCGGTAACGCGTTCCAATGAAAAATTGCGCGAGGAAAGAGAGCGAACTTGTGGGCATTAATGTGGCTGGGTGGCTGCCTAAACGTTTTGTTGTGATTTGTCCTAGCTGAAAGTTTAAAAGGCTGCAGAAGGTATCGTTCCCGTGATAATTTAAAGTCCCCGTGATCAAATTGGTAGACGAATTTTAATCTGGATATTATCCTGCGCTGTTCTAGTATTTGTAGGCTTGCCCTAGTACGTAGATTAGTTACACTATTTTGTCGGGAGTAAGCGGAATATATAAAGCGCAGAGCTAAATTTTGGACCCTTTCTATTTTTTTAATCAAATATTGTTGCCAAGGGCTCCAAATAATGTCGGCATACTCCAATTTTGGTCGCGCGAGTGCTTTATACGCTTTTAGTTTTAACGTGGGAGGAGTGTTACGCAGTTTTCTTTTCAAAAAGGATAATTTCTTCAGTGCACCCGAACACACATTTTCAACGTGCGTTTCCCAACTGAGGTTACTGGTAAGTGTAACTCCCAGATATTTAACCCGATCAGCTCTCGTGATTGCAGCATTTCCTATGAAATATGTGCAATGAAGGGGTAAAGTTTTGTTGGTAAACGTGACGGAATTTGTTTTTGAACGATTTATTTTTAGTCCCCACCTTATACTCCACTCGTTAGTTGAGCGCAATGCATCATTAAGTTTAATTTGGTCTTCTTGGTTATTTATGGATGTGTACACTACGCAGTCGTCCGCAAATAGTTTAATCTGGATCGGTGGCTCGACACAAAAATAAATATCATTAATATAAACAAAAAAAAAGAAGAGGTCCGAGGACTGAGCCCTGTGGAACTCCCGAATGCACTGCCAACTCTTTCGAGAGACAGCCATTTATGGTAACACACTGTCTTCTGTTACTCAAGTAGCTCGCGATCCATGCTACAACCTTCTGCTCAATGCCTATAGCTAATAATTTTGTTAATAAATTCTGATGGGGTACGACGTCAAAGGCCTTAGAAAAATCCAAAAAGATGGCATCGGTTTGACCTTTCAAATTAAGCGTTCTAATTAAATCATCAGTTATTTCAGCCAGTTGGGTGACGGTCGACAAACCAGACCTAAATTCATGCTGCTTGGCATACAGTAGTTTGTTATTTTTTAAGTAAGTGATCATGGCCTTAAATATAATGTGCTCAAATAATTTACAGCAAGTAATAGTTAAGAAAACAGGCCTGTAATTGTTAACTGCCAAAGTGGAGCCTGATTTATGCACCGGAATTATTTTTGCCGAGCGCCAGTCATCAGGAATAACTGCAGCGTCTAACGATGCAGTGTAAATGCGATGTAAATATTTTGCAACCCAAACAGCATATCTACTCAAAAAAGTATTAGATAGTTCGTCCGGACCAGGTGATTTCTTTACATCTAGTTTGTGTAAAAGGCAAAGGACTCCATCCTCAGTGATTTACACTTCTGGCATAAGGCCATCAGAGTCATATGACCGCAACTGAGCATGCGTGGCTGCCCGAGTAAAAACGGACTGGAAAAAGACATTAAATTTGTTGGCAATGGTAGTCGCATCAACAATACTTTCTCCTGCAATCCCGATCTTTGAAATGCCTCGTTTATCTTTTGACAGATAGCGCCCAAATTTTTGGGGTTCATTCATCATGAATGACGGTAGAGTATCTGAAAAAAAGCTTTCGTTTGCCGATCACGTTAGTTCTCGCAACTTAGAAGTAAGGCTTGAAAAATCACTCGTGTTCTGACGCTTGCACTGACGCTTAACTTTGCGTTTCAAATGAATCATTTCTCTCGTGAACCACGGATATTCCTTATTAACTCGTTTCTTTTTTAACGGCACATATTTTTGCTCGCAAAAGAGAACAATTTCTCTAAAATTTGACCACATTTCATTGACATCATTAACTTGGCTAAAACAATCAAAGCGCGATTCCAAGTATTCTAAAATAGCGCTATCATCCGCATGAGTGTAACCTCTCACGAAAGTATCCGACGGTCTAGTAAATGAACATGTTCCTGAAACAGGACATGACACAGCAAGCAACTTGTGATCGGATATTCCTTCTTCTACATTGGCTGAACAACCTTGAAACGAGCTGCTAACCAGTGCCAAATCAAGGAGGGATGATGATGAATTGTCAACCCTGGTAGCCTCAGAAACTAGTTGTTTTAAGCAGAAGTTGAATGCGGTCGAAATCAGTATATCTGCACTTCGAGATTCTTTGCCGTCATAAGAAAAATCAGCCCAGTTTATACCCGGTAGGTTGAAATCTCCTGTCAATATAATCCGGGATCGAGAATTTGTATTATCTGCAAGGTAGTCTTGAATGGCTTCTAAGTATTCGGGCGAAGAACTCGGTGGTCGATACACGCCCCCTAAAGGTATTCTTTTACCGAGAAATTTAATTCTGCACCACACGCTTTCGTGGTTGTTGATGCCGTCCAAAACAGTAAATGCGACGTTGTTTTTAATGGCGCTTGCTACTAATGGCGCTTGCTACGCTGTTTTTAATGGCGCTTGCTACGCTGTATACTGGAAACATGTGTGCGTAAAGCATGCATGATTGATTGATTTGTGGGGTTTAACGTCCCAAAACCACCATATGATTATGAGAGACGCCGTAGTGGAGGGCTCCGGAAATTTCGACCACCTGGGGTTCTTTAACGTGCACCCAAATCTGAGCACACGGGCCTACAACATTTCCGCCTCCATCGGAAATGCAGCCGCTGCAGCCAGGATTCGATCCCACGACCTGCGGGTCAGCAGCTGAGTACCTTAGCCACTAGACCACCGCGGTGGGGCTAAAGCATGCATGAAACCAACTTTTTCAGCATTTCGAAGTAGGGAAAGTTCTTCTTCTCACAGTTTTCACAAGCAGAAGTGTGATCGTGTGGTAGAACATCTGCTTGCTGCACCGACGACGCGGGTTCTATCCTGACTTAAACCCAAACCCTGGTTTGGTCCCCACTTTGCTCCAGGGTTTTTATCATTGAATTTGTTTATTTGCATCGTTCTAGATTTTCCGGTAATGCAGAAGATCAAAAATTTTTGCTCACAACCAACGATGTCGACGCCGACGCCAGAATTTCTGCGAAACGATCCCTTTAACGCTATCGCGCTACAGTTTTTGTTAGGCGTACGCAATGAGCCCACGTACGCTGAACTGCCACGGGAGAGATTTGCGCGTGTGCAGTACGTAACGCATCGATTCCAGAGATGCGCGCGTGCGCCCGAAACAAGATGCTGCATACATACGCAACTTTTACTACATTACGTTCTCGCGAGACTTCGAAGAAACTATAACGAGAGTATATGGTGGCAGCAGTGGCGTTCAATGCAGACAGCAAAAGTGGACCTGTTGCAAGGCATACGTAACATAAAATAAAAGGCGATGTTTTCATGCAGACAATGTAAATTCATGCGGTATGATACGGCATCCTGATGATTCTCAAGTTGCCTGGTGTCTCATGAAAATCCGCAAGAATCACCTTTGATATGTGGTGTGCAAGAACGCGTCTTTCTCTGCCAAGCCTATGGGCGAATTAACCCGTAAATCAAACGGCAGCTTGGTGCGTTCTTTTATTCATGGTGGAACAAAACCACGCCTTAAACGTTGTTTGAGCTTTCACTCCTTAAATGTGCCGGTATTATTCATAAGGCCAAGAATCATAAAGAATCATAAAGAATCATAAAGCGAAGTTCAAAACAACAAAGGTGAACTTGCACATTCAGTGCACGTATAGGAACGATGCTAAAAATCTATACAGAGAAGGCCACGGCCTCACTTGTACACTGGTGGCCTCACCCTGGCCGTCAGGATGTTCTTCGCTCAGATCACAAAGGCCGCGTTACTACTGGGACCTAGCCTACTTCTAGCGTTGGTGGCACTGATAAGCATTTAAAACCCTTGCATCTCGCATACGACTTATCCAGTTGAGTAAAACGCATCAAGGTACGTTAAACTAAAGGTGTCGTTGCACGCTTCACTTGCAGCGTACGCGTCTTCCCCGTACGTTGAACTAAAAGTGCCTTATAAGCTACCGTTAGAACAAAGTGTGGAAGTTTAACTGTTATTGGTTCATTACAACATCATATTGCTTGTCTAGAACAATATGCAAACGCTAATCGTGGAATCGAGTAAACCGGCCGTGGCGGCCTCATTTTTGATAGAGGCAAAAATGCTTCAGGTCCGTGCACGATAAAACACCGCTGGAGGTCAAAATTTCCAGAGCCCTTCACAACGGCGTCTCTCATTATCATATGGCGGTTTCGGAACGTTGAACCCCAAATATCATTCAATCAAACGATAATAACTTCAACTAAAATAAAACAATCGTAGCAGAACGCGATCATAAATCTGAAGGACATCTTGCATGACGCGCTTTGACAACCAGATGTCAACTCCGATTAAAGTCAATAGATTTAATAAAGCTTTTATATGATTTAAGCTTATGTCAATATGCTCCGAAGCAATCACTATGTTTGCTATAACCTACGGTGCACGATCGATACCAGGACAAAACCAGACGAATACGAGTGCTATTTTGGTGCTGGTCCTCTTGTGTCATTTTACTGTTTTTTTGTATTTGTTTTTTTTTCTGCGCACGCAGTTTTTAGCGAAGAAGCACAGCTGTCGTTCCTACAAAGAGGAACACGCGAGTGAGTGGCAGATAGCCTTGTGTGACACATCTGGCGCATTGCGGTGGTGAAATATAAAAATAAGTGAAGAGACTTGTCTCATTTCTTCTCCTACCTACACTCTCCTAACGAGGGTGCCTTTATTTTGCGCGTTCTTTTTGATATCTATCTTCGGTTTGAACATCGTAGTGAACAATGATTTCCTTCAATAAAGATTGTTGCTATGAAGGCTTAGTTTGGGGTAACAATCTAAACAGATAAAAAAAGAAGAAGAACTGCCAGACGGAATGCAGGCAACAAGTGGCTCTTCCCTTTCACTTTTTTATGACACCACTACACCAAGCAACATATGCGGTGAGAGGCTATTTTTCAGAAGCTCACGTGTCCACTTTCATGAAAATTGGCCGCATATTTTCTTGCTTTGCTGCAAATGCCATCGAAGATGATAGTTTTCTGCCAGCCGTACTTCATAAGTTTTTGGGTATGTCTTTTAGAGTAGGTTGTATTTCATCAAACGATCAGTTATGTTTTGCCTTGACTCAGATAGCTCTTCCTCTATACCAAATTGTCCGCACCTAGCGGGCATATATAAATTATAGTTGGCTTTGGTGAGATGGGGACGCCATATAGCAGTGGTATCGGGAAACATGAGCTTGTGTCGAACCCATGGCCAATGTCAGGTGGCCACACCATTTCGTCAGCAGAAGACTTTTTTCGTGCGTAACGTCACATTTTTGGCACAGCCTGAAAACAATTGTACATTACTTTCGTTTTCTGCAGATTAATTTTAAAAACCACCTTTCTGCTCAGCTTGTCTAACTGCGTAATCATGAGTTGCAATTCGTCTCCTGAGTTACTCACAATGCAATGTGATCGGCGAAGCTCAGGTTACTAAGGTACTCTCAATTTACTCTTATTCCTTGCTGTTCCCATTCTAGGCCTCTGATAACCTCCTGTAAGCACGCAGTAAATAACCTTGGGTCGATTGTATCTCCCTTCCTTGCACCCTTCTTGATTGGTATTCTGTTGCTTTTTGTGAGAAGCAATATTGTAGCAGTTGATCCCCTGTATATTTCTTCCAGGATGTTTATATACACTTCATCGACGCCCTGATTCCGCAATGTCTACATGACTGCTGATATTTCTACTGAATCAAACGCCCTCTCGTAATCTATGAAGGCTATGTATTGTCGTTGGCTATATTCTTAGCATTTTTCTATTACCTAATTGATAGTATGATTGTGGTCGATTGTTGAGTAGTCTGTTTGAAATCCTAGTTGTTCCTTCGACTGATTGAATTCTAATGTTTTCGTAACTCTGTTAGCAATTACGTTTGTAAATAGCTTGTATACTACATAGAACAAGCTGATCGGCCAGTAATTGTTCAAGTCTTTGTCATCTCCTTTCTTATGTATTAAGATGATGTTAGCATTCTTCCAAGACTCTGGTACTTGTCACGGCAGGAGGCACCTCGTAAACAGAGAGGCTACTTTTTCTAACACAATCTGTCCTCCATCTTTCAGCTAATCTAATGTGACCTGATCCTCACCAGCAGCTTTACCTCTTCTGCATGCTGTCCAAGGCTTTTCTGACTTCTATCATTACTGGTGGGGTGTCATCTGAGTTGCTGCTATAGTTCTTTTAGTATTAAGGTCGGGGATGTCCTGGCTACTGTACAAGTCTCTGTATGACTCCTCCGTTATTGACCTATCTTATTCACATTGGTAGTTATTTTGCCTTCTTTTTCCCTTAGCGCATACATCTGATTTCTGCCTATCCCAAGTTTCTTAGATCTTCAGTGTTTTGACGCTTCCTCCATTCTTTAGAGCGTGTTCAATTCTGTCCATGGTATACCTTCTTACATTGTATACCTTACGCTTCTTAATCAACTTCGAAAGCTCTGCCTGTTCTATTTTGTCTGTTGTGCACTGCAGAAAACGAAAGTAACCTACAACAACCACGCAAGAGAGCAGGGCTTTGAGATAGGTAATAGTGCACTTCAAGTTGTAAAATACTATGTCTACTTAGGCCAGCTAATAACCACGAAGCCGAACCACGAGATTGAAGTAACTAGAGGAATAAGAAGAGGGTGGAGCGCTTTCGGCAAGCACTTTCTAATCATGACTAGGAGATTGCCACTATTCCTCAAGAAGTAGGTATATAACAGCTGTATCTTGCCGGCACTTAGC
This sequence comes from Rhipicephalus microplus, assembly GCF_043290135.1. Classification (NCBI taxonomy): domain Eukaryota; kingdom Metazoa; phylum Arthropoda; class Arachnida; order Ixodida; family Ixodidae; genus Rhipicephalus; species Rhipicephalus microplus. The sequence continues at coordinate 350,214,598 of NC_134710.1, read as the reverse complement.
TACGTAGCAGAAACCTCGAGACTTACACAGAGAGTTTAACTTAAATTGAGGACGACGCAGCAAGCAATGGAAAGAAAACTGGTAGGTGTAACCTTAACAGATAAGAAGAGAGCAGAGTGCATTAGGGAACAAACGGAGGTCAAGATTATCATAGTGGAAATCAAGAAGAGGAAATGGACTTGAGCTGGGCATGTAGCGCCTAGACAGGATAATCGCTGGTCATTAGGGGAAATAACTGGATTCCTAGTGAAGGCAAGTGGGTTAGGGTAGACAGAAGGTTAGGTGGGCAGATGACATATAAAAGTCTACGGGTATAAATTGGCCGCAGCAAGCACAAAACAGAGTTGACTGGCGGAACATGGCAGAGGCCTTTGTCCTGCAGTGGACGTAGTCACAGATGATGATGATGAAGAAACAGTAGGTCAGTAGAATTACGTATCTAAGTATCTTCTAGTAAAGCAACACACCACGTAATGCTTAGTTATTGATGGTGCGCCTCATATACGTGTAATAATTGCTTTTTAATCAACAATGTTCGCAAGTTGGAATGCCGACCACTTCAACGTGGCTGTGTGTTCAGCAAGTGCTTAAAATTTGCCCGGGTGGCTGAATCGTGTGACTAACAGACAGAATAAAATTTCTGTGCTCAGGTATCCCAAGGAAGACTGTCGTCCTCAGTATGACGGCTCTACCTGCATGCCCACCTAGCCTCTTTACTCGAGACAGTGTATCACCAAAGTGTTTATTTAATGGAAAAGAAGAGAAAAGTTCCGCCTGTACTTGTCTCTCCTTGAGAGGACATCTCAAGAAGTCTCACAGTGTGTCCGAATTGATGGCGTATATAACCTCTACAACGTGCTCTTGAGCATCTCCATAAGTAATAGATAAACGCTGGTCTTTAAAGCTAACAGAGTCGGTTCCAACAGAAGCCAAGTGCACAAAGTGGAGGCGAAATGTTAGGTGGGCTGATGAGATTAAGACGTTTGCGGGGATAACTTAGCACTAGCAAGCAAAGGACAGGGCTGTCTAGTGAAACGTGGGAATGGTCTTCACCCTGCACTTGGCGTACTTCAACTTCTGAGGAAGATTATAATAATATTACCGTCAGCAATTGGTTCAACATTACCACTCTCAAAACATTGTGTCTGTATGTACAGAAAAGATAGATTGTGTACACGCCTAGTATCACTTATGAAAAATCTCTTTATTGAAAAAGTTAGGCGTAAATTTAAAGAGGCAATTAGAAGGAACCTATCTTCGAATGTCGGGAACAGCTCTGGCGCAGACAGGTGGGGAAGAGGGCAGAGGAGTGTGACAAAGAATTGATTGATATGTGGGGTTTAACGTCCCAAAACCACCATATGATTATGAGAGATGCCGTAGTGGAGGGCTCCGGAAATTTTTGACCACCTGGGGTTCTTTAACGTGCACCCAAATCTTAGCACACGGGCCTACAACATTTCCGCCTCCATCGGAAGAGTGTGACAAAGGAAGCGCTCTGGTTTGGAACCAGTAAAAAAATAAATAGCTAAATGAAATTAAAAGCAGGTCTCGGTAAAGTAAAAAAAACGCGCAGCTATCTGATTTATTTTTTGCGATCTCCATTATGGCTTCACGGCTTCCCGAACTGTTGAAAAGCCGACCACACCGACTGGCCTTACGACGAAAACTAGGCTGGAAAATGGTACTCTTTATGTTGTACGACCATCGTTAGGCAGAACATTCGTAGAAAAATGCTCGAGGCATATACAAATAAATAAATATCCTCGCTTTGCCTATTGAAGCCCGATTCTTTTTAAAAAATTGCTTTTTAAAATTGGAGCTCTTTCATGTCTTACAAGGATTGCACAAATCAATCCTGTAAGCTACGAAATTGCCGCCAGCTGCGAAAAACACTTAAAACTGAAAACGTTTAAAACCATGTTCCTTTCACCACAAAAGATCCACTTTATTCTTTCAAAAACGGTTGCGGATAACAGTATCTTAAAGAGGTGGTGCCATCGAATTTATAGGCTAAAACAAAGCTCTTGTAGGTTACTTCTCTATGCTAGGACACTTCGCACGAACGACCGGCCACAGCAAACATTTAAAATATATCTTAATTTACCCCCAAAATACCTAAACGATCATTCTCCCGACCGAAGCCCATCGCAAGCGGGCTCAGAACTGTCGTAGCTCTCTAAGAAGGCCGATGAAAGTTGCAGTGACGTCACACCAGATCTCTAGTGAGTGTAGGCGTGGGCTGGTTTCCCCTCCATGGGGAACAAAGGTCATACAAAGGTTCATTGCAGCGCACCCCCTCCCTATTATGTCAATGCAGGGATATCACTTAGCACCCTCTTCCTAAGTCGTGGCGCCTCCATCCTATAATGTCAATTTGCGGGGATGTTTTTGCACAACCAACCTCGTAGGTGGCTATGGGAGTGGCCGCTGCCATACCTCTGTCGCGTGCGCATGCCTATTGTAGTGAGGGGAGTGACCTCAGGAGACCTCCGCCACATACCACGTACGTACCGGCAAAGCATCGTGACTGCTGCACGTTTGTTTTGCAGGTGCTTGTGCGGCGAGTGTGGGCGACAAAGCTACTGAGAGCAGACAATAATCTAACTGACGAGTGTCACAGCATTGTGTGGCCACGTGATCAAGCTTCACTGCAATGTCACAGCCCAATTCTTCGCCCTGAAACCAAAACCGAAAACTGGCCACATAGAAAAGGCAATAATATTTTTAGTGAGAATAAATGAATCTTGGTGCGTGTGTCATGCTTCCTGGAGCCATAAAAAATGCCTGCCGCAAGGACGCGAAAACCACAAAGATGGTGGCGCCACCCCTTCATTTTCACAATGGTCTAGTTGTTTTATTTGCTTCTGTTTGTATGTATGTTTGTTTATTTGTTTCTTTGTTTACTTCTTGATTGTTTGTATGCAGTGCAATCACACATATTCCTGATGTTTTTTAACGTTAGCCATTTTCCTAGACTCGGGATCATACTCACGAGGCAGTCTAATTCAATAAAGGTCATTACTGGAGCAATCAGCTATAAATATTCGGTGCTAAGACCGGGGTGAAACCTCAGTGGTGGCGTATTTAGGTTGCAGAATTTTTTGTCGGTGAGAATGAAATATAATGTTGGCCTAATTGATGAGCAAAAAAATAAACTCAGTAACGCATTCAACGGGTATGGCTATAGTGCGACGGACACCTGTAGAGCTGGAGACATAGGCTCTGAATGCCAATCAATCATCTTCGCGCTGGCGTCGTGGGTATCGACACGTCTGCTACAGCGCAAACAAGACCGACAAAGCTGCCACGCTGATTTCAATCTCAGAAAAAGCTCTAGACTGGCAATGGTAAAACGAAGTTACAGCATATCCATGGAGTGAATGATGAGTGGGGCGAAGCTTTGAAGGATTTTATCGGCCAACCATGACTCGTTCAATGGCCACGTCCATTCGTCCACCCGCCTGCCTGCCTGTCTGCCTGCCTGCCTGTCTGTCTGTCTGTCTGTCTGTCTGTCTGTCTGTCTGTCTGTCTGTCTGTCTGCCTGTCTGTCTGTCTGTCTGTCTGTCTGTCCTTCCACTCGTATGTCTGTCTGTCCGGCCGTCCACCTTTCCGGCCGTCTGTCTGTCTATCCGTCCATCTGTCCGCCTGTCTGTATGTGTGTCCCTCTGTCCGTTAATCTAGAGATCCCTCCAGGTACCGCCATCTTGCATCTTTTCGACATATATCAATCATATACAAGTACAGCCATCTAGCAGAAATTTGAAGGACTAAAATGAGAGGTGGATACTACACAGAGGAGACGTTGGACCTACGCATTAAGTATCTTCCCCCCTAAAATGCATTGTTTACTATAAAGCGTTTGATTGCGTAACAAGAAAATTCACACAACGCAACTGGATGCGTATGGGCAACCCGAGATGAATAAATAGGCCTCCATAGAAGCATAGACGCAAAAAATGTACGCCAGAAAACAATTCATGCCCCGCGGTCTTCGTGAAGATATTTTAAACTAAATGAGCTGGCACGAACTGGTCGATGCTATGCCTATATAAATTCGTCGCAGAACTTCTTGCAGCGCAAACTTGGAAGGCAGACACGAACGTAAACTTAGCCATAGTTGCTGCGCCGAGAGCTATTTATGATCTACTATCTTTTGCAGAAGCCTTTTTGGGCATTATGTTTTGTATTAAAATGCGATGTCTATAAGTTCAAGGTCGGAAAGCTGTTGAAAGGAAGTCTTAGTTTTTATTACAGCTAACATCTGTTTTTGTGAGGTACACATAATGACGCATACACTCAGTAATGTGCTCGCAAACAAGTGGTGATAGCCTACCACACAGACGAGAAGAGCAACAATCACTAATATGTCTGAGACGCTCTTTGTACTCGGAAATTTTTCTGTTTTGTTTCAGAAAAACGGAAAGGTTTTCTGAAAGGTTCTAGCATGCACCTGACTGAGGCCCCGACTACAATGTGTTCTGGCGACGCAACGTTACCAAAGAAAGCACGAGCATACACCTAAACGTTATCCCTGAGGTGAACAGTAAAATATACCTTAATAATGATTCTTGAACTGCAATGTAAACAACACAAGAAACAAGGTAACCGTGGAACATATTATTCTGCCTAAAAATTTATGCTGAATGCACAGCAAGGCGTAACAGAAATAACAATCTCTTCATAGTTTTGACGACTGAAAATAGCGCTAAAAAACGAGGACACAAGAAGAGGACACACAGCACAGGCGCTAATAAGCGCCTGTGCTGTGTGTCCTCTTCTTGTGTCCTCGTTTTTTAGCGCTATTTTCAGTCGTCACAATGCACCAACAAGCCCAAATTTCGACAGTCTTCATAGTTTTCTTTTACACCGTTTTTACCAGGTAAATTTGTATTACAGCTGACATTCCTTTGCTTCCAATGAAGAGTTTACAGCCACCTTGTAGCTCAAGCATTGTATCCTAAAAATGTTTGCAATCTTAGGTGTAGCTAAGCATGCTGCACTATTCTACCTCAGCTAAAAAAATTCAGCCTACAACTGATTGGAGCAAACACCTATTTTCCCTAGAAATTCCGGCGGGTTTCTCAGAGAGCATCGCACTTATGTGGGTCTTCTTTTATTCGATTCTCAGCAGCGCCACCGCTCGCCGATCACGCCCACTGGCAATAAAAAGAGAGAGAGAGAAAGAGAAAGTTTTCTTGAGATAAAAGCTGAGTGTTATGCCTGAATAAATTTCCTGACCTGTCAATCAGTGTTGGGAAAGACTGACAATACGTTTGTTAATATCTGGTTGGAGGGGGGGGGATCATCGTGTTTACCACAAAGAATTGTAGAGGACCCAATCGCCTCCCCTCCTCTTGTAGTGTTCTATGCTGTCTATGCTTCGTTATGATAAAGTTTCAGAGGTGTGTTGAAGCGATTTGCAGTTGAAGCCTTTCCTTATCTCTGCCAAAGCTGTTATTTATGCAATCGTTGTGGTAGTGCGAGCATTCTCCGTTTTTCAGCTAGATGTGTTCAAGGCTTTCTGTACACGCGTGCTACCATAATTGTTCTCTAAAAGCGTGATAGAATGTTTACTGGGATATAAAGAGCCAGTGAAATTATTAACATTTGTTACTTGTCCATTGCGAATGCACTGCTAGCTCTCTCGATGCCTCGTTTCACAAGTGAAAATGCGGCTTTGTTTTATTGTGAAGTTATTCCGCATTCGCGTGCATAATTATTTTAGGGGTGAAGCTCCTGATGGCGTGGCTTGTGCGTCCACCGTAGTCGTAGTGCGCAACATGTGGTACATACCCGTCCTCAGGCACATATTCACATGTCCATATGTTACGAAAAACGTAGCATGGCGTCGTTATCATGCCCTCAGTGTTAAAAAAGTCCTGACAGCAGAAATGTGGTACATACTCTTGTTAGTTCCTTGCATTGTCCGCTGGATGACGGTACTTGTATAGGATGAATATATAATAAAAATAAGCGACATGGTGGTACTTGAAGTGTTCACTAGATGGACGGACGGACGCACGGATGGCCAGACAGACAATTAGGTGGACAAACAGACACACACACGGACGGACAGGCGAACGCGCGGACGCACGCACAGACGGACGGATGGACACACGAACGGGCACACGTACGGATGTACTGACACACAGACGGAGGGATGGACGCTTCGCCCCACTCATCATTATTCATTTCGTCGATATGCTGTGATTTTTTGAAGAGAAGCTTCCTTCTTGTAGTACGCTTTTCTGCCCATGCCTTGTTTTCGCTAAAGCAGGACAGTGAAGAATATTCCTAACAGCGCAGCAAGAGTATTCAATAAAAATATTCGGTGTAGCTCGCGTCTTAGCGCTTTATTGTGCTTGCTTGTCCCAGAGAGCCATTTCGATGGCCCTTCTAACGTCCATTGCGCAGAGGAAACGTTCCTTTGCGCTTGCGCGAATGCACTTGGTGAGCCACATCACGAATGGCTTCACCGGAGTGGGCAATAGATACAAAGCGCTCCAATATTAGGTCCCTCTGAAGGAAATGACACAGCCAACTCGCACGAACTTTCACCTCCTGCAGATTGAACATTTCTGGATGCACCCCTTTAACAGAGTGTCTGTGATCACAGTTCACTGTGGTATAACATGCCAGTCTGTTCGTTCTGCTTTTTTTTCATCCCTCTGTTTTTCACTCTCCCCCTCTCAGTATACGGCTAGTCATTTATTCTTACTTTCTGCTCGCTGTGTTGTCTTGCCTCGCCTCTGATTCTCTGACAACTCAATCGAACTTTTAAAGCAGTTTCTGTGAGTACCTCTCACGTAATATAGGTACAGAATCAGCTTTGCTAGGTTTTAATCATTTTATTTCTTTTATTAAAACTGACGCCACACACTTTCTTTCCTTTTTTCTCAGCTCCACAGTAAATAATGAAAACAAAGACACTCCAAACGAAGATATATTATATCGCACTAAACAATTTATATGTGTGTTTCTGAATAGCCAAACCAGCAGGATCACACTTATCGCAAAAGTAGCTATGCGTATACTAGACTGACGCAACTTCAAGAACCTCGCAATTCGACCTTCACTCAGTCAAAAGAAAATCGATATTGTTTGACCCAGGCTACCTTATTGCTACAGTTCTACATGCGTGTTCATAGGCCTCTACCATCCACGTATATGAAGGAAGATGTGATGTATCTTGTTTAATAGGTGTCGTTCGATCACAGGGTGACTAGCGAGGCAAGCAAATGACAATATCTTATGCCGAAAAACCAAGCCAGACAGGGGGCTGGCCGCTGTCACACTGGCTCAACACGTATATCAGCTCAGACGTGTGAAAAGCTACTTCTTGAATTTTCACTGCGTTTTACAGGCCATGCACAGCCTTGACGCGCCCAGGTATTAGCTTGGGCCTTCGCCAACAGTAGCAACATCATTCCCTCCCACTTTGGTTCTCGCGATTGTATGTCGAGAATAAAAATATTATTCCGACCTTATTAGAAGTTCAGTGAAAGGTACGAACATGAACCAGAGTATATATAAGTGGTTTCCCCACTTCTATAGAGAAGGTCAGGAGAGACAGAAAGGTATGAAAGAAAAGAATAAAAAAAAGGTTTAACAGAATCACACGTATACACGCAGAGGCACACGCAAGCACACACACGCCCACACACACACACATAGACGCATGAGTTTTTATTATAGTTCTTTTATTACTAGGTGCTATTTATAAGCCACCCTAAATAGCACGATCAACTTGTTTTCCCTTCACAGAGCTGGACTCCTGCATGGCTTAGCTTACTATGGTCTACTGCCAAAGGACCTTTTCACTTCTCCATGGAGTTCTGGCATTACAAAATTATATGTTTAGGACAGCGAACAATATACTCAGCAGAATAGTGAGAGAGAAGAGGGAAGAGTTAGGAAAACAAGAAAGTGGTTTTTATTAGAGCTAAAGCATTCACGAGAGACGGAGTATTGTGTCTCTGCCGACTTCTCCTTGAATTGTGAATGAGGGACAGCATACCTTTCGACCTCTGATATTTTTCCAACACAAGGGAAACGTATGTTTTCATTGGTAAACGTAGTTCAAAAATCATAAATTCATATTTATAGGTCGCAAGTGTTTGCATAGTACTCCAAGATGGCACTGACCTTTCCGCGCAAGAATACCATGGCCGCACACCTGTACGGCCTTTGCACTCTCCCTTTTCTGAGACTGGTTCCTCTCTTCTTATCCCCTGCAGACACACCAAACGTCACATGGCGAACACGCGCGCGGCGGTGAATCTTGCAAGTGGGACATCGTTAGGCCCAACAAATATTTCTCGTAACGTCATTACCGGTGAGATTTAATGACTTTCGCGGTACACGAGCGACGTCTGACGCCCCTAATGACACATCCTGAATAACTAACGCGCTCGTTTGATGCAGAGCATGTAATGAAGAACCAGCCGTCTACCGGGGGACTGCATGGTGAGCTCGTGTCAATTCCGCAGAAGCCGGGTGCGGTGTCCCGCAAGAGGCGACCGCGCGCGCTGTGGTTTCACCTTGGTTTGACATAGGTGTGATGGAAATCATTATCGGGTCGGTATGTAACAACCAACTAATAGATCAGTTGACCAGTTGACCAGTTGATCAGTTGATCAACTAATAGATCAGATGACCAGTTAGAGGGTCTCAAGCACGTGGCTCGCAGATATCTTGCTAGTGGCCCACTTTACATAAGAAACAAATTGTGTGTGATTTTCTAAATGGTACTAGCCTTATCAACGCACCTATTGTCAATTCTAACGCCATGTTCTAGTAGGCCTCATAGGTGGCACTTGCGTCAGCATTGTTATTTTTTTTTGTGAAGGACGCACGGCTCAGTTTTTGGCTTCTTACCCTCCTGCCAGAATGCGACGTTTGTGTCGATAGATAGGAAAAATGACCTTCTCTTGCATCTGCGTCTGCATTCTGGGCTTTCTTCAATACGGTGTTGCAAGAAACTCCCAACAAATCCTCGCAAACGTCTGCGGATCTCTGATATGGTGAATGCTCCAAAGATCGTGATCTGACTGATGTTGGCAGCCTTTTCCTAACGCCAAGTAACATCAAACAAATTTCAAGAGACTCTTTGTGTTTAATATGAACCACACCACGGCAAACTAAACAACAAACAGGAGGTTGCCTGGAGACACTTAGAGACTCACACATACTCGAACCCAGTGATCCTACGCATCTGTTATCTTGACATTTGTGCATCCGAAAAATGTAATGTGGAGCCAGAGCAACGCTGCAGTACATGTTGTGGGAGTGTACCGGTAGCTAGCAGCAGTCTCCTACGAATCAGGTAGATATGGCAGTCTGAAATCATGAGGCGCAATTGGAGACAACTCTGCTCATACTCATCCACAACCTCGCCGATGAACTGTGGGCTGTCAGGCACACCCAAGAAGCTGCCCGTGTCCTAGGTCTCGAGGCCCTCTCCATGGAGGGGGCGTTTGTAGCCCCACCGTGCTAAATACCGCTAGACATCTACAGTAAATCTTACACTCACTCAATCATTGCATGCGCATTTTGAGCCAAATAAAATAACAACGTTCACAATAGCCTCGATGGACCAGCGCATTTTCTTGAAGCCGGATTGCCGCTGAGCTAGGGTGAAAGCAAGCATGCACAGAACAAATCTAGTCTGCCAACATATTTGCGAGAAATTCGTCAATAAGTTATTCTACAAAATTAGCTTTTCTTCCAGCTATGTTTCACCATAAGCGTTCCTGTAGAGGAGCAAGAGAGAGTCTTAACTGGTATAAAGTTCACACATCTTAAACCGGCATGCCTGTTTTTGTAATATCCGGAGAGGCTAATGATGCTTAAAGTTTAACAGCTCAAAAAAACAGTCATTCTGTATATGTACTCTGTGTCACACTACCTAAAGAAAATATGGCAACGCCTCAACGTGAAGGTGGTCTCTAGTGCCCCTGACAAGTTGTCTCAGTTGACAAATGGGACCTGCCCAATAAAGAAAAACGGAAAGCAGTGCATGGTTAGGCACAGGACGCAGTTTGTTGACTGCACGCTAGGCGTGGTGTAGTACAGGACCCCATTGTCTTGCGGTGCATGCTACGTGCCCCAGACGGACAGGGATCTAAACGAACGCTAAGAGGAGCATGACAATCATGTTCGTAATGGTAAAGATGGCTTCCTGCTTGGCGCAACATGTGAGCACGCGTGGGTGCACTCCACTGTTCGGAAAGACAGCAGTTCTTGGTAAGAATCAACAAGAACTCCAGCGTGTAATGTATGGGGCTGCTCAGATGGACCTTGAAAAAAGTGCATGCGTAAGCAAGCCATCAGTTGATCTGTCAGAAAGAGAGTCGAGTTTTTTAGGTGCGAAGGTTGGTTGAGCAGGCGCAGTTATTGATGATATTTCTTGTCTTTACATCTGTCGTTTTGACGTTGTTTTTTCTGTTCAATCGGGTATATTAACAGCCTTCTTGTCAATAAATTTTTGTTGGAAGTCAGAGCTTGTCTCGTGCTTTTTCTCTCTGCCGTGTTTTTTTTCATTTTTTCACGCTGTTAAATCTTATGTATGCTAAACCAACTAGTCCAATCAACCACTTTATTAGGCTAATTATATTGTAACGAATGTAGCTGCCTCCAAACAAGGATGTTTATTTACACTGTTTATTAAGGGGCGAACTTGTGCCCAAAGTGAACGACGCACAGCAATCTAGAAGATCCGAAGGTCGGTCGTCCTCGTGAGCCTCTGCCTAGAGCACACTCGTTCTCTTCTTCTTCACGTGCGTTGGCTGCTCGTTGGAATCCCGTGCGCATGCAGGGCCGGCTCATGCATTGCGGCTGGCTTCATCGCTCATAGTTGTGCCGTTAGCGTTTCTCTTTGATAGCGTTGTGCAGCGCAATGGCTATTTCATGTGGCAGTATTTGTAAAGTAGACGCCCTTTAACAATGTGACGCAGTTTTTTACCTTCAAAGCGTCGGATAAAGCAATCAGAGCATCCTTTGTTCTCCTGGGCCTCGGTGAATATCTTTTGTTTCTCACTTTTTAAGACTCATAAAGCACGTTCTTCTTAACTTTGAAGAATAATATCGCCATTGTAGCGGAGGCAGAACAATAGAGCCGGTCCGCTAGAACAGACGCAGAATGGCCTTACTGGGCAGACAACAAAATACATATAGGCTGCTGGCCTATAATGTGACCTAATACGGCGAGACATATTTCACACGTGTAGGCGGTGCCCTTCATATCACTTCCCCTTTCATCAAAGGCTAGTCTTTGCACTGGTGTTCGTAGTCGGGTATAACTTTGTAAGACCGGAGGACATCGGGGTTCCTCTTCGCCTGTACGAAGTTTTGGCGGAGTTGTTGCAGAAACGGGAATGACATCACCGTGCACACGAGTTGCCAGCCTTGTTTGTTCCTTTCGTGCTGACGCTTGCGGTTCCCCGTTCTCTGGGCACATCGGTATGAATCGGCAGGCTGAGTCTTTGGAGCCACGCGAGACATGAGCACCCGCCGACAAATCTGGTTAAAGTTATGCCGGATTTGCCCGTCTGGAATGGCCCCGTCGTGATGGTCTAGTGTCTAAGGTACTCGGCTGCGGATCCGCAGGTCGCGGCAGTGAATTCCGGCTGCGGCGGCTGCATTTTTGATAGAGGCGAGAATGCTGAATGCCTGTGTGCTCTGATATTGGTGCACGTTAAAGAACCCTACCTGGCCAAATTTTCGGAGACCTCCAATACCACGTTTCTCATATTCACGTGGTGGTTTTGGGGGGTTCAACCTCACATATCAATCAATCATCCATTAACCCATCCGGAATGTCGACTGTTACTAGGCGAAAACCTTCGGTGCTATAGGTGACACTTGGACACCAGCGCCTCCCGCGAGCAAAATTACGCACCAAGACCGGGCTCGAATATGAGATGCTGCGAGTAACTCCGAGATAGAAATTGCACACAAGCATCCAAGCGTGAACGAACTTGGTAACTATAAGCAGCATTTCAGAGGGGGTCTTTCCACGGCGTGTGGGGGTTACGCCAGTAGCCTAGCAATATTCGCCCTAGTTTTGCTTCGAGGTCCTTCAACATGAAGTGCTTGAACAGGTCATCCTTAATGTTGAAGACTGCGCGTTCCACAAGGCGATTAGACCGTGGGTAGTACGGGCAACGGCGTGGATGCGCCATGTCCTTCATGAACTGGACAAACTGCTCACTCGCGAATTGGGGTCCATCATCTTATACAACTCTTTCTGGCTAGCCGAAACGAGCGAACGATTCGCGGACTCGTGTATATACGACATCGGTGGTTGCCGAACTGATCAGGCCTGCGTCGATCTTCTTTGCGTGCGAGTCGATGACTATTAGCAGCAAACGTCCCTGAATGGGCACTGGCATAATCCAGGTAAAGCCGTGAACACTTCATCCCAGTTTCAGGCCAACTGATAGGCCATTGTCTGTGTAGCATTAGTTGCGCTGAACACAAGATATACAGGAACGTAATATTTTTTGATCTCACAATAAAGAAACTGGCCACCGGAACAACTTGCGCACCATTATTTTTATTATCCATGCTCCTTGGTGTGACCGATGTAGCTCAGCGAACATGGCCTCTCGCGCATTGTATGGTACATGGTACGACAACTCGATGACCCCTGTACAGCCGGCCTGCTGCGCTCGACAGCTCCAGTCTTTTGCAACAATTAGTTGAAGAGAACTCAAAAGAGGTGAGACACATTTAGGCCATACATTAAGTACGAAGTTTTAGGGAACACAGATACCTTCGTCTGTGCTCTTCACCACACGTTGGGCAGCCGCGGGCACGTAAGAACTTTGCACGGTAAACACAGTATGCATTCTGGCAAGGTGCCCCAGTAACCACTAATTTAAGCAAACTCGTTTTCAAGATATTCTACAAAGTAGGTTCCCTTTCCAACTAAGTATTCCTGTAAACGAGTATGAGACAGTTCTAACTGGCGTATGTTTACGCATCAACAGCCATCACGCCTCAGTCTGTAATGTCAGGATATCCTAATGATATTTGTAAAGCAGGCACCAGTAAACGCAGTTCTCCATCTAGAAAGTGTCAGATAAAGCAAATTAAATATCCTTCGCATTCCTGAGTCTCGGTAAATAATCTCGCGTTTCTCACATTTTAAGAATGGTAAGTCTAGCCCCTCTTAGTTTTAACAGGTGAAATCGCTGTTACAACATTGTTACGCTTTTCTTGCAGTTGTTTTCAATTTTTCATGGTTTTTCACACCTTGACAAAAAAGAAAGTAACAAAACTCGAGATTTAAGTTATATAATCAAGGCAACAGTTTGTGCTTCCTCTTCCTGGCGAATACTTGCTGGCGGGTATTCAGATAAGTTATGAGCCCGCACAAGCGTCACGATTTCGCGGTGTTTTCTTCAGCACATTAAATTATTTCTTTAGAGTCTGAGTAACTAAGTCACTAACAAGACAGTAACCTTATCATAATTTAGGCTTTCTCGCGACGGGAGCTCAAGGTAAAAAACCGCCATACAGCGGGGTAATATACTGTACGAGATGAAGTAAAAGGCTCGCTTTTCCAAGGGCTGGGCGGCAGTTTTCGGCACACTGTACCATGAGGCCCATTACAGCTCAAGCAGCTCAGCGAGGCAAAAAATATGTGCCAGCTTGTTAGTTTTTTTTCAACTGCCTTATTCGGCAGCTAACCATTTTAGGAGAAAAAAAAAAGAAGAGCCGTGCCACGCGACAGCGGTGCCCCTATCAGGAGAGAAAAATGACCTGTGATGATGACAGCGTGAGTATACGCAGGGATGCGCAATTTGCTAGGGGTCCGCACGATAGCTCAATAAAAATCATAAAACAAAATAACAAGATTTAAACCTAGACATCTCGGATTGCAACTATGCAAAAAAAAATTATTTTAGCTTCACGAGCTTCAATGGAGTGAAAAACAAATGTCTAGGACGTGACAACATCACTGTCAGAAACTTCGAGGCAAGTACTACAGCACTATTTTTATTATTTTTCTCGCAATTTTTTGCGCAAGCTGTTTCGTATGGTGCTTTTTTTTTCTCCGCAGTTTCAAGTATTGATTCCTTTTTCTTTCATTCTAAATTTCAGAAAAAAAAGTTTTTTTCCGAGAGTATGCTCTCCTTATTCTCTCGTTCTCGTCTCCCCGTTGGCGGCTCTGTATTATTCCTCACTTCCAAGTGAAAGCAACAGAAGGCGGACGCACGACGTTTAATTTGATTTTGATTGTTCCGTACTATATCACTGACCTCCACCGCATTTTTATTTCTTGAGGGCGCGTGGGGGGTTCCGCGAAGACGTCGTTTCTCATCGTTATGTTTTTTTAGACGAGGGTCGGCCGACTGCGGCGATAAAGTGGACGAGAGCGTGCTCATGTCAGTGATTAATCTCTTCAGAGCATAATGACCCCACGCTGACGGATCAGCTCCCTGTTTCTGCCAGCGTGGTCCTAAAGACCGGCGGCACGGGCGACATCAAGAAACGAATCGCGCGGGCCGTTGAAGGCGGATGGGAGAGAGGGTCACTTGCTCCAAGCTTGTAGGTAGGTGGGTGAACAATGAAAGCCGCTCGCGCCATATTGACACACAAAAAGAAACACACACAAACGCACACGTACACACACGCACGCAATGAAGAAGCTTTGCCAATGAGCCAAATGTAAATGGGAAGGGAAGACCGAACACAGCAGATGGCTTCTTTTCAAACGATTTCGTTCGGTCCACTGGTCAAAATCGTTGAAAAATGAAAGTAATACAACATTTAAGTTCTGCCTTCTCTTCTTATATATATATATATATAAATATATATATATATATATATATATATATATATAAGGGAAAGAAGTGTATACCTAAGGGCTCGTTTTTCCGTGTTTTTAACACAATAATAATGAGATATAACAGACAGTAATGCCAAGGAATGTACAGGGGAAGTTATTAACATTAATGGAATGTAAATAAGAAGAAAGAAAAGTGGATGAAAAAATTACCAACTGTAAGCAGGTTCCTGCTTACAGTTGGTAATTTTTTCATCCACTTTTCTTTCTTCTTATTTACATTCCATTAATGTTAATAACTTCCCCTGTACATTCCTTGGCATTACTGTCTGTTATATCTCATATATATATATATATATATATATATATATATATATATATATATATATATATATATATATATATATATATATATATTGATCTCTAACAGACAGTAATGCCAAGGAATGTAAAGGGAAGTTATTAGAACCAATGAAATGTAAATAAGAAGAAACAAAAGTGGGTGAAAAAATAACCAGCCACGGCTAATTATTTTTTACCCACTTTTCTTTCTTCTTATTTACATTACATTGGTTCTAATAACTTCCCCTATACATTCCTTAACATTACTGTCTGTTAGATCTCATTAATAATGTGTCAAAACACGGAAGAACGAGCCCTTACGTATACACTTCTTTCCCTTATTCATTAACGAGGGTCTCGTAGTGGCAGACTTGATGTCATTAGGTTGTATATGAGGGCCTATTGATCAGCTGCCCGCTCGTAATAAGTTCACGTGCTACGTGACGCCACATATGCGCATAAAAAAGTGTTTCACACTCGTCGCTTGGCTTATAGATGGCGCTTGCTGACACTCCTACTTCTAAATTCACATATAAACCCAAAAAAGAGAATGGAGGGAAGGCCGCTGTGATAGCTCAGTGGTTAGAGCATGGAACGCGCTATTCGAAGGTCGTAGGTTCGTTTCCTGCTCACGGCTGGTTATTTTTTCACCCACTTTTCTTTCTTCTTATTTACATTCCATTGGCTCTAATAACTTCCCCTATACATTACTTGGCATTACTGCCTGTTAGATTTCAATAATATTGTGTCAAAACACGGAAAAACGAGCCCTTACGTATGTACTTCTTTCCGTTATGTATGTATGTATATATATATATATATATATATATATATATATATATATATATATATATATATATACATGTTCTTTTCAGAAATCTGTTTCAAAAGATAAAAACGGCGTCATTTGCTCGCTGTCTTCATAGTTGCTTTTTCTGTACCTACAGGCGTCTTAAGAGGGCTGAAGACATCATTTGGAACACTAATTAAAAAAGGTTAACTAATAAAGGTTTTACTATAGAGTTTGACACTATAATCATATCACATATTTAGTCCTTTATGCGAAAAACTCATTGTTGCTTTGACAGTTCGGAAAAGCAGTATCCAGTAAGAACTACAAATTAATAATATTCTCCTAATTTCTGCGGTGAAGCCGTAAACGAAACTCAAAAAACGTGAAACTGCAATGAGGGACTGTTGTTATATCAGCCATCAACCAACTTCGATGTTGTAGGTGTCTTGGCGGCACTCGCAATCACAGCATGCACGACGCGCATAGACTAACGAACGGGAAAAATTGGGGACCCATAAGCTTTGCCTTTAAAAGTATAACACGTTAGCGAAATCTAGCCCCTAGTGCACCCTCAAACCGCTAAGCACATACTTATTCGTATACTTTGTTACATACACACGCACGCACACAAACACGCATACAGTAGATTGGACCAGCGCGCACTATTATCGCCGAATGGGCTGGCTTTCGTCGCGACACCTGTCGAACAAAATCCGTTTAAGGGGCCCTGAAACACTGTTTCAAGTAACCAGGGAATGAGTTCACTAGAAGAGCTTATTGTCTCGCGAATTCAACGCCGCGAAAATTTTAAGAATCCGTCCACTGCGAGTGGAATTACAAAGGTTGTTCGCATGCTGCAATTGCATTATCTCCTCTCTCGCCCCGACGAAATCGCTGGAATATAAGGAGGTAGGGGTGGTAGGGCATAAAAACAACAACGCCTTGTGACCTTGGGCACTTTTTTTTTGTGTGATTGCGCACGCACGCGCGGACAAGTAGCGGCCTCCCGCAGCTATCTTGGTAACTTGATTTTTCGGTCACAGACGCACAGACGATACTTCGCTCACAATAAACGGGGCCAACGCGAGCGGCGGGTTTTCTGCAACACGAGTTTTTTAACGCTATCGCGTTGAAGCTGCACCCCTGTCCCCGCTGTTTTCAACAGTGACGTCATTGTAGTCGTCTGCTTTTTGCGCTCATTGCCCCTTTGGTTGCGGTTTCACCGCACAATTTCGAAGAATTTCAAGATTCGTGGTTCCTTCTAGAGGCCGCTTTTTCAAAATCTCAAAGCGGCAATGGTTATTCGCATCAAAGACTTCGATTCTCGAAGTTGACTTGACTGCCTAACTCCAGTAATTAGAACATATTTATTTTAACTGTTCTAATTACTGTTCTTAATGATGTCTTCAACCTTCTAAGATGCCTGCTGCTATAAAAAAAAGCAACGGTGAAGACAGCGAGCATATATATATATATATATATATATATATATATATATATATATGGACAATGCTCAGAAAACAAGTTTTTCGGCGCTTTACAAAATAGGCTCGTCATGGCGAAGGATGACAGTGATTAAGCTTGATGTATGGAGAGCGCATGTTTGGCTCTTTCCCGGTCCATGGACTCGCTAGTGTTTGAGGAACGTGATAGAAGGTTCGAAACAGTGTGTGCTTGCAGCGCCACCTGCATTGTTCGATAAGAAAAACAACTCTGGTGAACGTGCGTGCGAATACCGCGAATTGATTACGAGGCCAGAGAAATAAAAAAAAAGGAGGGGGACGGGGACGGGGACAGGGAGCCTTTTCAGGTTATTTTGAGCCTTTAGGGTTTGCTCATATGCGTATTACTTCTTGATACATGGGCCGCCTTTCGTTTAGCCTTATTTAAATGCGGGAACTGTGACCAGAACACGTGTTTACATTGACTCATATGCGCGAATATGTGACGAAGCAGCTGATGCAGAGGATGACCTCTTTTTCAAAATGTATTGAGGATGTCGTGTTGCGTAGCCTTACGTTGTTCGTAATTGGGAAGGACAGGTTCTGGTTGTTATTGGTGGACGTGTCGGTGTCGTTGTGATGCAGGGGCGTAGCCGTGGGCTCTTATCCTTGGAGCTTCAAACCACCTTCTTGTATCCGCCACTCATTTACCCCTCTCCCTTGTTGCTGTACCAACTTTGGTGTGCACTTAACATATATGCTTCTATTTAGGCTTGATATTGTCAGTTTTTTTTTTTTTCAGTGGCGGTGTTCAAGTGCCGGTGAAAGGGATTTCGAACGCTATTTTTGACAGAAAAAGGTCGAAACCGAGGCTAATTATAATAGCTGAGCAAAAATAGGTGAAACGTGTCCTATGAACAAGCGATGCGAACAGTGGACCTCGTGTTCATTTGCATAATGCCTGGTCACCCCAACGCCATTCTCAATTACGTATGTTTACTTATTTCGGTGACCCGCACACGCGAGGTATTTTGATGATGCTCTAGTGAAGGAGCTTCAAACTCATTTCAGGGTGGGACTCAATCACAGAGATAGTCCCACAAGAGCCGGGTCAGGAAATAAAGTAAGACCAGGGGAGAGAGGTTAGTTTGTACACATTGTCGGTAAATGTTACCATTGAAAACAATCGATTGATTGATATGTGGGGCTTAACGTCCCAAAATTACCATATCATTATGAGAGATGCCGTAGTGGAGGGCTCCGGAAGTTTAGACAACCTGGGGTTTTTAACGTGCACCAGAATCTGAGCACACGGGCCTACAGCATTGCCACCTCCATCGAAAATGCAGAAGCCGCAGGCGGGATAGAATCCCGCGACCTGCGGGAGAGCAGCCGAGTACCTTAGCCACTAGACCATTGCGGTGCGGTGCCATTGAAAACAAAAGATTTTCCATATCTCATATACGGTCTTTTTCTTACGAAGCTTTGGGGCCAGGATTCGATCGAACAACACAGAAAGAAGTAAAATCTGGACGCCGATTCTGAATTGCTGTTTTTGTTTGTTTCACAGCTACATTTCAAGACATGTAGTCCACATGAGGGGCCTTAAGAAAACAATTCGTTAGACCAGTCATGTCTGTTTAGCTCACGCATTTTTTATTTAAAAAAAAATACGGCATCAACATAGCCAAGTGCTATCCGCGAGCCGCGTGTTTCAGGCACCTGCTCTAGGGCATATCAGCAAACGCAAGCAAGCGGCCTCGAATGGAGCACCCGAAGACGTGTGCAACAAGGCAACGCCTTAGTCGTGTGCGGAGTTTGTTTCAAGTGCCACGCCCGGGATGAAGCCGGAGCTAGGCTGTATCTTGACACAAAACTATCGCGATGGTATCTTAGCGATACTTTTCAGCATCTGTATCTCTGTAGCGAAATACTTTTCTTATGTATCCATTGCATTGGTATACGGGGCAGGATAAGGGTATCTTATTATTTTTTATTACCTGGCGTGTTTTCAGAGTGTGAATGAAGACTTAATTTTTTTGTCTAAACCGCACCGCTTTTAGATGAATTACACAGGGCGGATGACTATTTGCTCCCCAAACATACAGAATCGCCCACGTGAAAGAGGAATGGTTTTGGTAGATAACCCGAGAAAAGAAATCATCATGCTGCAGCATTTTCCAGCCTTCAATTGGTATTGATTCATTATAAATGAAATGGCTGCTCGTATAGACGAGTAGATCAACTTCCCTTATTCGTGAATTTTGTGTTCACAATGAACCAATGCCCACCAGAAGGCAGCTGATTTAAAACGCTGCACTGAAGCTATATAATCTTGAGCTCAAATTAAAATTACGTAATATTCTTACGTAATTCACTAGCGGCTATAAGTGATTCCAGAATTCCAGGGACACGCTCAAACTGCAAGCACGGCAATGTTATTCACAATGTTCCCGATTTTCGGCACCTAACAAAAGTATTTACAAGCGTCACTATCCTCCATGTCCAAATTATATATATATACATCTATATATATATATATATAAATATAAATATATATATATATATATATATATATATATATATATATATATATATATATATATATATATATATAGTATACTAAGTAAGCAGAAGCCCTTGTTCGACTTTTCAACAATGCAGGATAAGCTAGGCGTTCTGTGTGTATCTGTGCTATGTCCTAGGTGGGGCCGTGAGAGAAGAAGCTATATCGTAAATCACAATAGTAGAAAGTCACGGAAAAACATACAGGTTGCTGAAAATTGTGTTTTGCAAGTATTTAGCGCTGGAAATAACCTGAAAACCACCTTTGAAGGTATCTTACACATACAGAAGGACACAAAGTGAGGCAGTAAATATTGGTGTTAGCTGCTCAATCAACTAAGTTGTATTATTATTTCTAGCGACATTACATAGCGTGCATGTTCGTATTATAAAGTTGTTGCAGTAGCGTTTATACAAATTTCCAGTTGACAAAATGTTTCTAGCATGTCCTTGCTCGGAGATGTTTCGCGGCAAAATTTATTTGCGGTTTACATGATTACGTATGCAAGACAGTCAGCACAGGTGCAAAGCTTCTCAACATTATACCTTGCCAGTTCCCTACGTCACTTCATCTGACAGCGGATCAAAGACACAGGGAAAGATGTTAACGGTCACCCTTTATTAGCGGCTGGTGGTAGCAAGCAATGACTACTCGTCAATTCGGGGAGGAACATTTCATCTATCCTCACTGGCCTGCCTGCATCATTAAGAAATCTATAATGAAACTTCGCAGTGGGATTTTTAGAAGCAAAGACATGCTAGAAGAATTCTTCCAAGCATAACTTTTCAGAAACGCACTCTCGCCAACTTTCAAATACAAAAATGAACGCTTTTACAATGCTGCTGTTGCTAAAAAATATTCAATAAATCATAGCTGATTGGGATACTGGCATCAGTATGACTGCCTTGCTGTGTGTCCTTCTGCATCTATGAGTAATATGCTAAGGTGGTTTTTAGGTTTTTCCACCACTGAATATTAAGAAAACCTTAATCCTAATTTTGAAGATCCGGTAGATTACAAAGCCCTCTGGCCCCGCCGTGGCGGTCTTGTGGCTAAGGCACGCGACTGCTGACCCGCAGGTCACGGGATTGAATCCCGTCTGCGGCGGCTGCATTTCCGATGGAGGCAGAAATGCTGTAGACCCATGTGCTCAGATTTGTGTGTACGTTAAAGAAGAACCCCAGGTGGTCGAAATTTCCGGAGCCTTCTACTACAGCGTCTCTAATAATCATAGGGTGCTTTTGGGACGTCAAACCCTACATATCATTCAATCCATCAATAAATCAATCAACAAAACCCTCTGTGTTCAACTTACGAGACGAAACCGTAACTACAATAAAACGTAAAAGTACAGCTCAAATGAAGAATAATTACCATATATCTTGCTTAGAAAATATTGATAAAATGTTTTACGCATTCTCTCGACATTTTGCAAGGCCCGAGAACATGTTACGTCGGTCTCTTTTTGTCAGCAACCTTCAAAATTATATCAATAAGGGCTGGTGCTCTTTATATGGATCACTTTGCTTGTTAAGACAAACGTGTTTATTGCGTCACTGTGCTTAGTACAAACTTCTCTGTTCCTTCTGATTTGTCAATGTGGACAAACCCTGCAGGGTAGCTAATCAGGCTCAGCCTTGTTAACATCCTGCTTTTCCGTTATAGGATTCCATCTCTGTGTGTATTCAAAGCGTTCACACTCTCCAGGAAACAATTCAAGCACACAAATAATGAGAAGCGGTAAAAAAGGCGATCAAATTAATCACAAAGAAACCAATTCAGGGCTAAGGTTCCACAACTAAGGTTGCTATTTTAGCGAGCTGATACATTGCATTTGTCTGGTACAGCTAATACAGGCAGGTAGACAGGCAGATGGGCGTACTTCAGGGATGGACGTGCTTACGGCGTGCGTCTGGATCGACTTTGATTACATATAATTTTACAACTTGCAACTAAATCAAATTGCGTGGGTGCTCGTGCATTAAGCTCCTTATCAGTACGACACCAAACCCGCTAAGCTACCATCATTATTGCAATAAACACGTCAGTTTGAATAACCGCAGTGGCGTTTTGCGAAAGGTTTTTCCATTGTCTTTACGTGAAGTTGGGGATGACTTGGAGGATTTGTATGAGATGAAGAGAAAGGTCATTCTAGTTGACGTAAAAAAAGGAATAGACAGGGATTTCGTCTTTCAAACGGCATCGCAGTAGAAAGATAACAGTGCATAACTTTGCTTTTGAAAATTTATGATCTTTCTACTTCCTGCGGCGATTGCTACACGACCAAATATTCAAACTACAGTGAAAGCAAACATTTCGTCATTTAGGGTCTATCATGAGGCGTCATCGTGCGTAACTGTCTAAATACCTCACGGTGAGGCAGCAAACTCGCGCCTGGTACTGGCTGGCTGCCCAGTTCATAGGCAGCAAACCAAGGCACAAGTCAGAGATGGTATTGCACAAGTTGCAAAGAAGCGAAATCCCGGCTTGGCGGTTTGCTCGCTCACGAAACTGCAAGTGCCGTCCTACTTTCGTCGCATTGGAGTCGTTGTGACATTGCCACCTGCACCTGAGCAGCAGATTAGGGAGCTCAGGCGGCAACCCCTCGCTTGGTATTTGCTTTCTCCTAGCTGTCACCATGCGACATTGCCAAGCCATTGCGTCATCGCACGTCGCCGGGTGCGTGCCTTGGATGACCTTTTATATATTCTTTTTCATGTGAATCGCCGAAATGAACGTCCACGATTGCGCTTATTTTAGTGAGCAAAGACGAAATACGCGACACATACGAGCAATAAAAGTTAAACGAGCACGGCGTGAACTTGCTGATCGTGGGCAGTGGAGCAACCACCACATGCGTCCGACAAGCAAAGTTCGCTGAGCTCTTGTCACCCGGCGTCCTCGCCCCCAAACGCAGCCTGCCAGGGCAACAGGACGTTCAGCGGAATCCAACGCTCTCAGAAATAATCAGAAGCAGGTTCCAGCTCAACACCAAATAGCGTGCCTTAGCCACGCCAGCTGCTGGCCAGAGGCAATGCCCTTCGTGCGCCCTGATGTCTACCACTCAGCGCAGTTGCCAAACAAACTACTCTTTCTTGTGATATCAGTCTACACGCGAATGAGTTATTCGAATAAAATTAGCATATCAGTAGTTGGTGTAGTTTCATGAGCATTCATTCAACGGTTTACATTATTATAGCCGAAACTAACAAAGAATGTTTGCTCACACTCTCATTAAACACGAAGTAAAAACAGTCATTTCTCTGCTTGTTTTACCGCGTGGCAGCAGCTGGAGTCTTGAGCTGCCATAAAGTCTTTATGCTGCATGCATGCTACTGAAGCGGCTGTGCAGTAGAGGTCTCGCTAACGTGCTGTTACGGTATTTGGCTGCAATGATACCAAATAGAAGCAAAGTGTCATTTCTGCGGTCATTTGAAAGATAGAGCAGAGAACGTAGCTGTGAAAGGTGTAACAGGCTTTCCATTCGTCTCTCAATTGTATGCGGATACATTATGCAGTGATGCGCACACACCGGCGCCTCGTCGTTATCGCAACGCCACAGCGAGTGCTTGCTCACTTAGTCTGAATAGCTTCAGGAGTTTCTTTCACTATGCACCAGAAATATAAAGGACGAGTCTCCGCTAGAATCTTTGTCTCTAACTGGGAGTGAAGACAACTCTTAGACTTCCGCATTAATATCCTTTGTGTTCTTCAAGACGTTTTTGTGTAAAGAGGGTCAAGTATCGTACGATGAGGCAAACCCTGTATGCGACTCAGAGCAGTGGCGTAGCTAGGAATTTTGTTTTGAGGAGGGGGGGGGGGAAGAAAGGGCCCACGTTTCAGCACGGCCTTCTCATTGAATTTTCAAAACATTAACTACATGAATAACAGATGCATTACCAGTGCCAGTTTGTATTTAGTACTCCGAAGCAAATCACTTCTTCAACGCGTCGCATGATCAAGAAGAAGAAAAAAATATTACGTTGCTATGCCCATAATATCGTTCTAGGAATAACTGTCATGGATATTTTTCGATTAGTGTGTTTCTGTGTGTTTTCAACCCTAAAATAATACAAAATGTTATGATAATCACGTAAACTTTGAAACTGAATCAGTATTAAACTTCAGAGAGCTCGATAACAAAAAGTAGAGCCCACAAAATAAACAAGATGAGATCAACTACTTTATTTCAGCATCTTCATGAAAAAAGGCTATTCTTTTAGCACTCTTGCTGCGGACAGGAAAAAAAATTGAGAATGGGAAAATACATTTCAAATACGGGCTGAATAGTCGACCATTAACACAGTGTGTAATATGCTTGCACAAATACATGCAAACGTGCATTTGTATATGTACTTGATGTCAATAACTAAGCAAGGTTCACTATGCCTAATGTCCAAATAAAGGCAAAAGAAGATGCTGCGGAATCGCAGGAACTGTTATGTCCTTATGTGAAGCTGCTGTCGCGGACGCACCATGTGGACAGAACTATAGTAGTATAGCGCAGAAATAAAGAAAGTAATATTGCAACAGCATTTTGAAAGTGAGAACCATTATTCTGCATTTAAGATGATAGCAGGGGTGTCGCATAAAGTTCGAAAACGAAGGATAAATAGAAACAATAAATGTAAGCCACAAACGATGCCCAACAGCTGAATTTGTTCGGTAACGCCGCGTATGCCGACCATCCACTGAACGAGATTAAGTTGTCGACTAACTGTTAAGGTTTACTTCATGCTCGTATTCCTATATTTATATCGGGTCAGGCTGTGAGCTATTGAAGCGTACGAGGACTTCTAGGTTTTAAAAGGTGGTGAAGAACGATATTATTTCATTAAAATTACTGGCTCCTACACTTGAACTCCGGAATGACAGTTTCTTTTCTTTTTCGTTTGCACCAATTTCTTTCCTACTTGGTATCAAAGGATAAAGTTGACTCGGCGAGCATGTTTAGAAAAGCGCTGAATAACTTTCGACATGCTGATGTCAACATCTCTGTGGGCGTCCATAAGTGCCAGGCCTATCATGCATTCCTCAGACATCGTGGAGCGTAAGTAGTTCTTACGTAACCTTATGCTTGAAAAAGTTCGCTTGGCGCTGGCAGTGGTCATTAGAAGGGTAAGTAGAATCTCCAGCAGCTTGTACACATTCCGATAAAACCTGCTGTCGCAATGAGAGAGGGCATTGGTTCCTTTCCTGGGCCGTTCGTTTGCTGCTTTGTTTGTCCACATTGTCCCCCATACAATCGCAGTTCACCAAAGCAGCCCTCGTTTCAACGTCATGCGCGAAAATTGCCTGAATATTTTCTGCTCTCTTCTTTCGGTAATCTTGTAGAGTTGGTATTGCGGTTGGCACTCACGATTCGCTAGAATTGAACACTAAAATACACACTGAAGCACAGGTAGGATACACACAAGCGTGGACTAACAACTGTTTATTCAATGGAAATACCACAAACATATATAGGGTGAAGGGGAAAAGAAAAGAAAAAGCGTAAACCTGTGCACTGACCACCACAAGGAAGCAAACCATCTGTGTGAAATCAAATCTGGCCTTGTCAACTAGCTAAAATATCCACGTAAAAAAAGCGTATTCATCGTTGGACAAATAGCGCACTAACACACCTGTGTTCACCGAGCTTGCGCATCATGAAAGCTTCAATGATTTCACTTTCATTTGTGTGTTTGTATCTTCATAAAACAATGGTGTTTTCGAAATTTCACTTACAATGACACTTCATGCAATGGGTAGCTAAGTTACCGGGGTGACTAATGTACTTGCAGTTGTAATCATGCTCGCGTAAACGTGAATAAAGACACATACCAGTTTGCCCAACGTAACAATTTCCGCATGGCAAAGGAGTACCATATACAGCGTCTTTTTTGTTTACACGGTACAAACATCTTTACATGCTTAACAAAACATGTATGGTTGTTCCTCTGGTGATTGCCGTTTACTTGGTGACAAAGTGAAATTGATTTGTAAGGTTCCGTGAAGTTCATGGGTGTACTATGCCACTTTGTCATATAGAGCCCTATAGAGCTGGTTAGAATAATTTTTTAGACCCGTCAAGCTTGCCAGTTACCAAAAATCGCTTAATGAACTCTTTAAATAGGGACTCTAAAAAACGTTTAATAAAAATAAAAAATTGATGAAAATTGGCCACCACGCTCAAATGTGTACGAGTCCGCAGGTTGCATTCGACGCAGCACCGGCATGTTTTTTTTCTTTTCTTTTCAGGCTAACGATAAACATTTCACCCTCACCCCCTTCAATGGGATTATCATTAGCCCAAAAAGAAAAGAAAAAAATGCCGGCGCTGTGTCGAATGCGCCCTGCGGACTTGTATCAAATTCGCTCGTGCTGGCAATATTTTCGTGATTTTTTTATTTGTACTATCCTACCATTTGTTAACATTCACCGTATTCACCGACAGCCTGTTCAAGTGACCTTCATGTGTGAGCAGTTTTTGATAATTCCTTGTGCTTGCAAGTCAGGGCTCTAAAAACGCCGCGTGTTAGGTGGTAATCGCATTGTTTTTTTTTATTTTGTGCACTTTAATCAAAAGTTGCAAGAAAATAAAGCATCACAGTTATCTCACCGCAGATTGAAAACTTTCTTATATCTGATTAAGCACTACAAGTTCTGTATAGAAGATTTTTTTCTAGAGTCCCTTTTTAAAACGTTCATTTAGTAGTTTTCGTTAATTGCCAAGCTTGGTGGGTCGTACAAAATATTCTGAAGTGCTTTATATTGTTAAGAACAATGCTGCACTAATTAGAGATGTGTAGCGCAGGTTGTTTTTATTATTTTGTGCTTTTTAGCTGAAACACTCTGTATATGCATGTATAGTATGTGCTCACCTTCCTTGGCTTTGCAGTGACACCTTGGACGCTTTCGTGCAGGTGAAAAAAATGACGATATTCTTTTTTGCGACATGACAGCACAACTGAAGCGTGAAATTGCTTGGCTTCGCGAACGGCTGAGGTTTGGTGGCCAGCCGGTACAAAGCGCACCCTATAAATTTTTGAACTCTAACTACACTATGTTGTAAAAGCAATCATACTGATCAGCGCGAATATATCGTGAGCTTAAATCTGCTTTGTGCGCTCTTGTTCTTCTCTGAGAGAAAAAGGGGACTATTGACGTAGGTACAGTGATGTGCGTGTAATTGTTAACAATACCACGCCCTGAAATATTGATGACGCCCCTTTTTATTTAAGGTAAAATTCTCCAATAATCAAAAGAGAAAACCAATTTAAGATGACAAGATGACCGTGCAGTTCGCTTGCACACGTGCAGCCTTTTCTATGAAAACAGTGTCTTGCCTCGGTTCTCACCTGAGCTTTTTGCATTGCAGTCAACACTTTCATTTTGACATTGCAACAAAAAATTTCGTCACCGTCCCGCAGTAGAGAACAACGAACCTGCCTTCGCCACATGATTACAATTATAACACTTCTTTCCACTTCCATTCGCGGTTCTAGAAACAAGTATTCGTGCCCAAGCCGGTGCCGTGGTCAGCGTGGGGACCACGGCGCGTGCTAATCCGCATGACGACTGGGTCGTAAAAGTGGCATTCCGTGACAGAAACTTTGTTTCAGAAACTGCAAGCTTGAAGGAAATATTGCAGAACATCCACCTTTAAGAAGTTTTCCAACTTCATTGGCTTGTCGGGTTCAAACAAATACATTTCAGACGTCAGCCAGGGTGGTTTTCAGTGAAGACGGTTATTTCGGACGGAGGTGTATTATATCACGAAAAAGAATTCAAAAGCGGGTGGAAAGGGGGAGCTAGAGCCCAATTAGTTATTCCCCCCCAGTGAGGCCGCTGATCTGTGATGTATGAAAGCACGAAAAATTGGGAAGGGGGAAGGCTGAAGCCTCTCAGCCTCCCTCCCCCCCTTGCCATGGCTACGCCACTGACTCAGAGGTCTCCTTTGAATGAACTTAAGTGCAGTCGAATAGAACAAGAGATAAAAGAAGTACTGACGTACTTTATCCTAGTTTGCAAGTGCTAAAATATTTTAGCAGCCGCTTTACACACTCAAGAAGTTTCTGAGGAATAGCCAACCACACTGACTACTGTTGAAATTGAATTCTCTCGCAACATGGCCTTTGTAAATGTTCAAGATGGCCCCGCCGCGGTGGTATAGTGGCTAAGGTATTCGGCTGCAGAGGTACTCGGCTGCAAGTCGCGGGATCGATTCCCGGCTGTGGCGGCTGCATTTCCGATAGAGGCAGAAATGTTGTAGGACCTTGTGCTCAGATTTGGGTGCACGTTAAAGAACCCCAGGTGGTCGAAATTTTCGCAGCCCTCCACTACAGCGTCTCTAATAATCATATGGTGGTTTTGAGACGTTAAACCTCACATATCAACATATCAATCAAGTGTTCACGATGCAAATAAGACTGACTCTGACAGCATTAGAGATTGTACTAACAGATGTACGTGCACAGTTGAGAGCTAGATTTTGTACTGCTGCACTTATTAACGATCGTAGAAAATATTGAACTCGCCAGATTGATGCTTCGAATAGATGCACCATCCACGCCCTTCAATGTAAATACAAAGGATGTTGGCACATATAACGCGTGCGCAGCCGATGTGCACAGTCCTTTTTTTTCTGTATGCTCCATATAGTGTAAAATATAAAGATTCCGTCCTGTTTCTCGCCTAGTGTTTTAAACCGATGACTACTCTCAAAGCAAATACGACTGATAGCAGAGAAGTAGTCACCAATACTGCATTTCTTAACGCAACAACGATATATCAGTGAGCTGACCGGCTAGAAGTATGTTACTTCAAGTTTCCGAATCTATTCTAGGTCTTGATTCACCTTGAAATCTGAAAGTGTGAATTGAAGAGCTGACTTGTTTGAATTAAGCCGCCAGTGGCAACTTTATCCACAAATATTAGCATGTATAAGTGTTTAAGCCTTTCGCACGCTTCTCAGAACCAGGCACACGCATTGATGCTAGTTCTTAGTTCGATAGTTGTATCAAGGAAAACGGTTCGTAAATTGACGTGTTTGGTTTTGGAACTGAGCCCTTAGACAGTGTTTGCAGTTGAGTGGGATGGCAATACCTCTTCGTATCAAGCTTCTCAAATGTGGTGATGTACTCCAGAAAGGCGTTTGAAGAGCAAATTCTCGCTGAGTGTGTGACATGTGGAAAAAATTTTTGGGCATAGTATACAAAAAAGATGTATAATATTAAAAATAATTCATCTGATATAACATCCCAAAACAATGACAGGAATATGAGAGATGCCGCAGTGAAGGGCTCTAGAAATTTCGGTCACCGGGGCTTCTTTAACGTGCACCTGAATCTATGTACAGAGGCTCCGCGCATTTTCGCCTCTATCAATAAAGCAGCCGCCGAAGCCAGGATTCCATCCCGTGACCTGCGGGAGAACTGTCTAGCACCATATTCTTAGATCACCGCGGCCGGTTCACAGCGACGTATGGCAAGTTTTTGGAGATCCACACTTTTAATTTACGAACTCTTTAATCCGGGCGTCAGTGCGTAATCTGTAAACAAGAACTATAATCATCATCATAGACCAACACGCGCGATCTTCGTGCTCTTCATCCTGTGCTTCACTCCCCTTACAAATACGTCGATTTGTCTGACTTGCAATTTCAGTAACTCTGATGAACGAGAGAAGAAGTACCAGGAGAAAAAAGAAAGAGAGAGAAGGAAGGATAACAATCTTGACGAAAAAAAGTTTGTTGACGAGGTGTAATTTGCACCCTGGTACCCACAATCCGAAGGTAGGAATCCTAACTACTTGGGTAGCCAGGCACGCTTTACAAGCATAGCATAAGCTTGTATAATATGGTACAGCTATGGAGGGAGCGGGGAGAAAGCGGGGTTCAGAAAGACTGATGTGAAAATTTGGTGAAGGGAAGAAGCAGAGAAGGGAGTAAATCTTATCGTAGAAACAAACGGTAACAGAGAGGAACAAACGGGAGAAAGACAGAAACAGAAAGAGAAAACGAAAATCGGAAGAAGTCAGCGAAAAAATAATTAAATAAATGGAAATAGAGAAAGAGGACAAGGCAGAGAAAAGGATGGAGGTTAAAGAAAAAAAGGCATAAAGACTAAGAAAGAGAAAATTATAAAGAAAGAAAAAAGACACAAAAATAAACAAAGAGATAAATAAAAAAACAGCGAACCTGTTCAGATCAGCTGTTCATTCCGGTTTACCACCACTGTCGTGCAAAGCTGTTGTAAATTAAATTTTTTAATGATAGTTTTTAAAGAATGCACAGGATAGATGTGTGGTTTCCTAACACATTGCATTTCTTCCCAAGTGAGCTTTTCAAGAGCTTTTGCACATATGCCTTCCCCTACCTTACACCTAGCCCCTTTGTAAATAGCGGTGAGGGTCAACTTTTTTAACATAGAAAGACGCTGTAGATCAGCCGACTGGCCACCAAAGTGTTCTGAGCACCTCCGACGTCAGAATAGAGAGCGCTAGGCTCTCCGCCACTTCGCAGGCCTTTTGCGAAGCCGAGAGCCTGTCTCTGCTCTCAAGAGCGTGTGCCACTTGTTCTTTTCTTACACACAAGGGACCCACACCTCGTAACTCCACAGCACATGTCCCAAGTTCTCGCGTCCACGTCACTTTGCACAAATGAATGATCTGTTGATGACTATAACCTTTGGTAGTGTGAGCAGAAGGTCGCAAATTTCATATTTCAGTCTCGTGGTTCCAATTCACATGGATGCGAAACCAAAGATAACTGGTGCTCATAATCACAACGTTTTTTTGTGTAGATAAAGCACCGGAACACAATTTTTCATTACCTTTTTGTATTATAACAAATAATACTCCTCCATTTTATGTGTCTTTTTTTTCTCTGTTTGCATCTTTATCTTCACGTGTACTTTTGACTGCATGTAGGCGATGTCCCAGTTAAAATTGAGCTAAATTATAGAATGACATGACGTGTGTTGCCTCAAAGGCGAGGAACTCATATCGATAGCAATGCAGCGATACAAGAAGCTATGCAAAGTGGGCTTCACAGGGTTATCAGCCCTAAAGCTTGCAGTAAGTAATCTCTTATTATTTGAATCAACGAGTATAAATGTGC
Organism: Rhipicephalus microplus; assembly: GCF_043290135.1. NCBI lineage: Eukaryota > Metazoa > Arthropoda > Arachnida > Ixodida > Ixodidae > Rhipicephalus > Rhipicephalus microplus. The sequence continues at coordinate 350,183,557 of NC_134710.1, read as the reverse complement.
GCAAAGGCAAAGGCAAGAAGGGCACCTAACTTTTTGACCGCCAACACTTCTGCTTTCATAATCGATTTTAAGACCCTACTCTATATAGCAACGCTATGTTCAGTGTTTAGAAAATGAAACGATAGGTCGATTAAGACTGGCGCCTGTTTGCGCATTTTGTGGGCACCGGCTGTTCACGTGGAATTGAAGTTCTCGCAAGGTGCGGTTGCTTACTGGTTATGCGACGACCTTTCTGTTTGAAATATCTTTTTATTGTACTGTCTTGGTCAAACTACAGCAAATTATTTCTGTCAGGTAAATTTTGACACCTCGGCACTTCACTCGTTCCTTCAAAATGACAGAAAATGAACACTAAGGAGATTGAGCTAGAGTCGCCATGCGCAATTTGAACATTTCGCGAAATTCGTACGAACTTTTGTGCCGAGATCTGAGTTCAGTATCAAAAATTCATATCGTCAAAATTAATTCAAGCGGCTTGCTGCACAGTTATGTCGTATAACTTAATGCAACACGTATTCTTTTTTACACATATTCTTCAGTGCTTTCGTGGCGTTGTTATGGACTCTCGGAAAGAGCGGACATTACTCGCTACAAAATATATACTTTTATCCAATTGAATAATTGAACCTTTGTTTCATCACTGCCATGCAGATAATGAATCCAAAAAAGCTGTGAGCTGAACCGTTACCTTTTTTTTACTGTTATTTGTGCAAAAAAGGCGCACTAATGTGCTGTCAACCACGCAGCTTTCCTGGATAAGCTTATCAAAGGTCCTATGTTGATTACTTGGAGAACTGAATAAGAAAAAAAATTTGAATGCTTGTTCGAGGCTATTTTAGGTCATCGCGTCTTGAGTATAGGGTTTATTTCTGTTTTACTTTTTTAGTATCCAAGACCATCATGCATGAAGCAAATAATGAATTAAGTCGCATTGCTGCACTGCGTAGAACACGACGTGAACGACTACAAATAAAAAAAAAACGTGGCTGATCCCTCTATATGAGAATCGTTATAACACGAAAACGAAGCTTGTATTTAGAGAGGTGGTTGAGCCTTTATTGTGCACAGTTTCAGCGACAGTAAACAATTTCAAGGTCATATTAAGAACGGCAAGCACCTCGTAACTTTCAGCGCACACTTCAAGCAGAAAGCACGCACGAAATAAACATACACAGTACAAGTGCGTGCTAACAACTGTCACAGCTCGACACCTGAAGCATGCAGTTCGAACAGAAAAAAAGACGTGCGAAACGAGCGCACAAGTATACGCAAGACAAGCTCGGAGCACTGTCACAATGCTTCTTGGATCATAGGTCGGCAGCGCGCTCTTTTTGTCAACGCAGCCATGCCAGCGTGCAAAGTGGTGGCGGTAGTGATTTTTGAAGGAAGAAAAAAAGAGAGAGAGAGAGAGAGCGTTTTTCGGTTCAGGATGAAACGGGTCCTCGAACGACACCTGCAAGTCTCGTAGGTCAATAATTGCGCCGTGTTCGCGAAGAAAGTCCAGCCCCAGAATGAGTGGACGGGAGCACACAGGTAATACGAGAAAAGACCCTATGAACGTCGAAGCACGGACTCGAACACGGGCTGTGCACATTCCAGTCGGCGTGACGAGGTGGCCCCCTGCCGTGCGCAACGGCGGTCCTTGCCAAGGGGTAGTTACCTTCCTCAGTTGGGATGCTAGGGCGCTGCTCATAACCGAATAATCGGCGCCGGTGTCGACGAGGGCAGTGACGACGTGATTATCGACGTGTACGGTGATGTCGGCGGAAACAGTCTTATGACTTTCGGAAATGACTGGAAAGTCAGAATGGTCTTCGTCGGGTCTTTGCGTCGAAGGAGGCTCTTTGACAGTTCGTTGGGACGCGGCTTCACCCCCAGGAGCCGCGGTTTCTAAATTCCCCTGTGGGGACTCGGTGACCGGCCTCTGAAAGGAGCATAAGATGACGAGGTAATGCTAGGTGACGTGGGGCGGCGAGGTGATGGTGATCGTGATTGGGGGCGTTGACCAAGGCAAGGAGCTTGCTGGCCCGTAAGGTACGCTTCGATGTCGCGAGGACGCTCACCGAAACGCGGGCACCGAGCATCAGGGTGAAAGCCACGGAGACCAAGTTGGCGGTACTGGCAGTTGCGGTAGACGTGACCCGCTTCGCCACAGTGGTAGCAGAGTGGACGGTTATCGGACGTACGCCACACGCTGGCCTTTGTGGCGTTCTGCCGCGATCCAGACGGACGATAAGTTGGTGCACTAGGAAACCTTGAGGCGGGTGGCGGAGTCGAAGAGGTGCCCTGGAATCGATGGCTAGCCTGATCCATTCTCCCCATGGTGGGATCAGGGCCATGTGGTGTGTGCAGGAGATCGCAGAGCCGCCGCATAAGTCAGCACAGGGGCCTCAGGCCTTGTTGGCGCGAGTGGGGTGACCACCTGTCGGATCTCATTTCGGATTAAGTCTGTGAGATCACTTACGGGTGGTTGGGGTCCCGCTGCTTGGAGTTGGCGCAGCTCGTCCCGCACGACGCTTCTTATGAACTCAGCGAGGACATGCCTCTCGTTGTCAGCCCTGATAAAGCATGCAGCAGGGGTCACGTCATGGCGTTCATACTGTGACGACCTATACGGGAGAGTACGCTCCTTTGTGGTTGCCTCATTTATGAACTCTGCCACAGTCGTCGGTGGATTGCGCACGAGTCCGGCGAAGAGATGCTCTTTTACACCACGCATTAAATGCCACACCTTCTTTTCCTCGGACATTCCAGGGTCAGCCCGCTTCAAGAGTCGAAGCATGTCCTCGACAAACATCGAAACTCTCTCGTTGGGTCGTTGGGTCGTTGGAGATACAAGAAACAGTGGAAGGAGAACGATATAGAAGATGGAGACCTCACCACACGCGACTGAAGAAAGAAGTGAGAAGATATAGGAAGGATGGGGGACATGGTAGAAGGAGCCAGACGACGGGGCACTACTCAGCAAAAGCTACACGGCGTCAGGATTTTGCGGACGGCGTGCCGATCGGTGAGAGCTACGCTGGCGTCGGTGGTCGCAGATGGCATAACCGTTCGTCACGGAATCCAACAAACAAGACCTGCAAAGTGACCTTCTTCCTCTACCAAATTGCGAGTTTGATTGGCGCACGCGCTTGAGAGACCTTGCTCCTTGGATGCGGCGCTTCGTGTAGGCGACAACCTTTAGAGTGCACCCAACACGAGCATGTCGCGCCATCTCGCCACTGATAGCGAAACGCGCTAAAGTTTTGAAGCTCTCTGGACTGCCAAACAGTGTATAGTGTGTATAAATTACTTGCCGTTAGCAATCGCGACAACGCACGCTTAGTAGTATAATAGTTAGCGCATCACGCTGTGAATCGAGAGGTATCACGTTCCATTCCGCGCGTCAAATGCTTTCCTTTTGGTCTTTTTTTTCTGCAATTTTTAGTATATTCTTTTCAGCGTCACTTCCGTGACAGAGTTCGTCAGCAGAGCCGTGGTGGACACTGGCATAAAACACTTTCATGTTAAAAATGCAAGAAACGCAACATAGTGCGCAAACACGGGCAGCCGCAAAGCGCGACCATCCTTTTCAGTGCAGAGGACATTTCTATTACAAGTAATTTAACGTTGAGCTAGCTTCTCGCATTCCTTTGACTGATAAAGTGAGGACCATATGATGATTTAACGTCCTGATGATGATTTGTGGGGTTTAACCTCCCAAAACCAGCATATGATTATGAGAGACGCCGTAGTAGAGGGATCCGGAAATTTTGACCACCCGGGGTTCTTTAACGTGCACCCAAATCTGAGAACACGGGCCTACGACATTTCCGCCTCCATCGGAAATGCAGCCGCCACAGCTGGGATGATGTAACGTCCTCAAACTAGCATATGATTAAGAGACGCCGTAGTTGAGGATTTCGGAAATTTTGACCGCCTGAGGTTCTTTAACGTGCACCCTAATCTGAGCACATGAGTCTGCAGCATTTTCGCCTCAATCGAAAATACCGCCGCCATAGCCGGGATTCAATCCCGCGACCTGAGATCAGCAGCCGAGTACTTTATCGACTAGGCGACCGTGGCGAGGCCGTGCGATCATTTGGCAATGAAGATCACAAATATAACGAGTAGGCCACAGTCAATGCATTTATTCGCCTACAATCGACTCACATTACTCACAGAAATGTGCAGCTGCGTACACATCTGTGCGTTGCGCCGGCTGCACATGCAAACAAGCATGATGACTATGCTGCCACGTGTAGCTCAATCTCGGGGCGAATACCATCGCTTAACGTTGATGCAACCACGTTGACACTTGGTGGTATATCAACATCCCCGCGATGAATTTTGGTAGAAAACACTGTATGATTGCCAACAATCTACCCGTGCACTCTCTAAAACAAATATTCTGTATCGGCCCACAATGCAATGAAGAAAACAAACTTCTATCTCGTACTTTCCATTGTCCTCAACTCAATACAAACAAACACCTACCCAGTGAGTGAGTGAATAAGAACTTTATCGTGGCCCAAGAGTGGCAGAGGCTGAATGGGCTGAGCCCCCTGGCCACTTCTTCAGCCATTTTGCCGAGTTTGCCAGAGAAACAGTTCATTTCGACTTTCGGACGTTTGTGTTGGAATCGTTGCTGTCAGCGGTGCTCGCACGAAAACTGAACATTAGCGTTTGTGACGCCGCAATAAAACACCGCAGTATCTCACGCAAATCAGGATACATGACTAGATATTCATTTAGAAAAATTATAACTGCGCTAAAAAACAAGACACGAGAATGAAGTGGACTGGACGATCGCGCACTAACAACTGGTTTATTAGAAAAGTACACCACCCATTTTAAAACAAACTAAACGCATGCACAAAGACAAACAAGACCACGTGACAAGTTCCGAGACTTCTATCAACTAAAAATGAAATCTTGCTCTTTGCTGGAAAGATACACAGATGAGTCGCTAAAGCGCTTATTAGGCTTGTGTCTAGCTATCTAAGATGCCTCCAAGAACTCTCTTACTTTTTGACCCTTGGCTCGCCCTAACATCTTCGTACTGCTGGAGATGGGCTTGCATCTCTGCACGCACGCACCACAATGAACTAGTAGATGCCTCCAACTCCCGTCTTCTACTGAATTAGCATGCTCAATCAAACAGCAGCTTCCAGTCTGCCTCACACAAATCATTACACAGGTCAGGGGGAACACGTGCGCATGTACCCTGTACAACAGGAGTACCCTGTACCCTGTAGGACAGATTTCATTTTTAGTTGATAAAAGTCTTTGAACTTGTCACGTAGTCTTGTTTGTCTTTGCGTATGAGTTTAGTTTGTTTGAAATTGGTGCAGTACTTTTCCGATAAACCAGTTGTTAGTCTGTGATCGTCCTGTCCACCTCGTTCTTGTGTCTCGTTTTTTTAACGCAGTTCTAATTTTCCTAAATGTCTTACCAACTAGCCCCCCGTCATACGCTTTGGAGTACATATACATTCGTGACTGTTGAGAAGAAACATGTGCATCTGATTCCAGTAAACGGCCATATATATACATTTCCGAAATTGTTGTCTGCGGCAGTATTGATTCGTTTATTTTTCAAGTGTTAAGTGAGTGCTTATTTCAGTCTTATTTATGTGCAGTTTCGTGTTGGAGGAAGCTAAATTTTCTCAAATTATTTAGAATATTTTTAGATGCAGGTGTGACTTGCACGGTAAGGCGCAATGTATTTAGAGAATGGTCAAAAAATTGTAATTTCAATTATGATATTTCGGACACATATCATGTTCTACTGCCGGACTGTATGTCTAGTTGTAAGCAAGTTACTAACTATTTAGTCTATTTTTCTTAACACCCACTTCTGGTGAATGCAATGAAAACGACAAGCCTTTTTTCCTGCCCATCATTTTCACAGTAAAGCTAGATTCACACGCGAGGACAAAATTCCGCTGTTCCGCGGACCGAATAGTCACGTGATTAGTTCGATCCGGCGTAGCATCAGAGACGTCGTATACACACAGCCGGAGCTACGCTCGCGGTATGCTCATGAATACTCTCGACACCTTTGCTTCTACAGCGTGCTTATGCAACCACCAAAACCACAGAAAAACCACTCGCCTCTTCTACTGTCACACGAAACACATTTGGTCGTAGCCGCACATGGAGGTAACTTGCCGCAAAACTAAAACACGTGGCTTTTAAGCCGGCAGCCTGCTTCCTAGCCTTGCCAATCCGACCAATGTTTTCAGATTTGACGCTGAGTCCTTACGTTCGAGGGTGGACGACCATTAAACGCACGGAACGAAATAGCGGTGACGCATTTTCATTCATGCCACGAGCGGTGGAGAGCGGATGAAGCGAAGACATCAAGTTTCGATGACGCGCACTTCACGTGATGCACCATCCACTGTGAAAATGTCTCCTCCGTTCCCTCGTGTGAATCCACCTTAAATGCTCCCTTCGAACGGGAGTCCGTCAACCCCACGTGGCCTATTCTAAGCTAGATTATGAAAACTTTTTAAAACTTTTAAAACTTTCACTAGTTGTCAACCCTTGCACCTTGTTTCTTGAGAAATTTGTGTCACAAAATTGAGGACCAACCACCAACGTATCGCTTAGGAGTGATCAAACGGCGCGTGCAGGAAAAGGCGACAAGCGGCGGTGGAGCAGGCAAGTCTTTGCCGTGATGCCACATCGCCACGGCCGCAGAAACGCCAGTCTTCGTTCTCGAGGCTAATAGCATAGCATTGAGTAGTAGAGAACAGCAAGGGAATGCAAAAAAGAAGTGAGGTTGAGGAGAATAGAATGGAGGAGAGAGAGGGAAGATCGTGGCGTTGCCCTGAATTGTATACTTCAGAGTGGGGGTGGGACACAAAATTTAGGGAGAGGCGTACCTATGTTTGCGTGAGGAGAATGGAAAGAAGAAGTTGAGTCACTAAAGAATTGCATGACAATGTACAGTATATCATAACAAGGCAGGGGAAAGAGAAGTGACAATGACGAGGAGTGACGTTAGGGTTAGATGGAGCGAAAGGAAAAAGGCGGGCAACAAAGAAAGCGTTGAGAAAAAAAAAGAAAAAAAGACTAGAGTTAGGGTGCGGAGGAGGTAAGGGGATACGCCATAACATAACAATGTAGTGTATAGCTTATCAGGGAGTCAGAAACAGAAATGTAGTGAGGGGGTGATATGAGAAAGTTTGTAACTGGGAAAAGAGGGGAGAGGTCAATATAGGGGGAAATAGGACAGGAAGAAAGATTAGAGAAAAACAACATGTCAGAAACTTATAATTAAAAGAAACGTGAGTGAAAGAAGAAGATGGTAACGGAAAAAGAAAAAAAATGGCAGATACGACGTACAGTTGGAATCCATGTGATACGAAGCAGGATTGAGGAAGGTGGATATGCCACTTTAAAATCAGCACAACGTTACCAGGTGGACGTAAATTATGCCGTACATGACTTCCACAACTTCCATGTGATGATTAGCATGTTTGCGCCTGTCATATGTGTTCGTCGTTCATGCACGTTACGTATTATTAAATTTGTTTTATTTGAAACTAGCGAAATGAATGCGAGCGCTTATTGAGCGTGGTATGCCTTGATTATCATGTTTGCGCCCTGCCGCAGGGGTTCAGTGGCTAGGGCACTCGTCTATACTGACCCGCAGTTCGAGGGATCGAATCCCGGCTATGGCGGCTGCAGTTTCTATGGAGCCGAAAGTGCTATAGGCTCATGTGGTCAGATTTGTGTTCACGTTAAAGAGCCCTTGGTAGTCGCAATATCCTGAGCCCTTCACTACGGCATCTCTAATATTGATATAATGGTTTTGGGACCTCAACCCCGACACATCGTTCAATCAATTGTCATGTTTGCAGCAGTCGCATATCTTCATCATACATTCACGTCCCGTATCACCAAATGTGGCATACGTGGAGCTAGGGAAACGGCCACGAGCGCACTATGAGCGCAGCATGTAGTCATGGTTTTCATATTATATATAAGATCAATTTTGGAGGTGTCATTTACTTTCGTCGTCCGTTCGCGTCACGTAATTCTAAACTTGATATATGTGAAGCTAGCGAAATGGCTGCGAGCACGTCATGAGCGTGTCGTGTACTCATGTTTTTGCATGACACGCATCTTAAGATTATTATGTTTGCTCCAGTCATATACTTTCTTCATGCATTCACGTCTCGTAATACTAAATTTAGTATATGTGAAGCTAGCAAAACAAGCGTAAACGCACTATGAGCTTGTCGTGTAGTCTTGACTTATATGAAGTGCATGTCAAGATTTTCAAATTAGGGTCTGTCACTTATGTTAGCCATGAAGTCATGTCATACCATACCAGTTTTGCACTATGTCTTGTGAACGAAACCACTGCAAGAGCAGCAAGATCATAAATTTTAAATTATGACATTCATGACATACATGTCACAATTTTCATGTGATGACAAATCACTTATGCTCGTCGTACAGTCATGTTATGCCATATCAATTTCGGCATAGATATCATTATCTCAACGACCACGAAAGCGCAATGTCGTAGGTGGCTAGATAGATAGATAGATAGATAGATAGATAGATAGATAGATAGATAGATAGATAGATAGATAGATAGATAGATAGATAGATAGATAGATAGATAGATAGATAGATAAATTTGGCCAAAGTTCGACAAAGTTCGACAAAGATACGGCCAAAGTTCGACAAAGTTCGCTAGAGATGCTTCGCATAACAAAAAGTCTCTCTGCATTTGGCCGGTGCTTACCGCGCTTCATTCTATCACCCGATATGTCGTGCAGGCGTGGAAGTGGCTTGAGTGTTTTGCGGAAAAACACGGCGACAAATGCCCGTTGAGCGACTGCAGTTCGACACTCGAACACATAACAAAGGATTGCACGTAGCGTCTTGCACATGCCGTATCTCGGCTACTGAGCAACACACTCATAAACTGGCCATAGGATTTTTCGAAGTGGGCATGCCAAAACCACTTGTCGACCCTTGACTGTGTCTGGCGAGCTGGAATAGGCATTTGATGCATGTACGAGGGGCATCACCAACAACAACTGGACAAAGCCCTTGCTTAAATGCAGGCGTTGAGGTTGCTTTCTCTCTATCTTTCTTCTCTTTGTTCTCCATCTTTCAATATCGACCATCCTGTTCCAATGTGGAAGTTAGCAAACTGGTTCTTCTTTGACCCGTGAAACTCTCTATTTTCTTTCCCTGCTGATTCATCTTTCTTCACGCTGAAACGTATTTCTGACAGCATACGAGGTTCTTAGCTGTCGCTTGACCATTTATTTACTTGTAAGTTCCAGGTAGGCAAGTCTCTATCATTCTGCCGATCACGAAGAAAAGAAATTCGTTCAACGCTATAAGCTCGTACCCCATTGAATATCCTGGGTAGTGCGGATGCTGGAATCGTTGGTGGATATGGTGGAAATAATAGTGGATATGGCGGAAATATTAGTGGATATGATGGAAACTGTACTGGGCATAATGGCTGATAACGGCAAGAGTGGAAAAAATTATGCCAAATGATGGTGGTAGTGGCGAGCCAATGGTGGTGACGGTGGGAAATGCCAGCTGATGACGGCTAGAGTAGAAATAATGATGGCATATGGTGGAGTTGGCGAGCCAATGGTGGTGACGGTGGAAAATACCGGCTGATGGTGGCGAGGCAAAACGTGTTTGGTTGAAGGCTTGGTGAGCAATGTGGATGACGGTGGCGTGACGGAAGCTTGGTGGATGATGGTGGCATGATGAAAAAGCATTTTAGAGTACACGTGAAACCAATTATTTGTAATGTTTCATTCTTGAATGCACAGAAATATATGTTTACGGTCAAAAGAAACCAACGCTTCTCATTACGCTTTCTTGCACGTTTATTTTTTTTATTTCCGTGGTGCCAACAACGCTTTAATGTTTGGGGAGCGTATAGAATATGCGGCCGTGATCATGTTTACATTTCGCACATGTACTTGCATCAGCTTGACGTTTGCGATGTGTTTCTTTGTTGTGATGTTTAGAAGATGAGAGGTGGCATTGTAAACCGTGACAGTAAATATTTCACGTCGGTTCGCAGCTGTCGAGAAATGAATGATCTCATGTTCGCAATGGCCCCTTTTAATGTTATAGCAGAACACAGTGGTCACTTCATGTCACCACGCTTGAAACGCAACTCTGGCCATTCTTGCACACTCTATTGCTTGAGCCGTATCTTAGGGTTAACAAAGTGCGTGCGAATATGCATAAACTTTCACTTTCGACATGCGTCGAGATGAGCCCCAGCAAATTTCACTTTCACTCTTATGATCAACCACCATAATTTTCACCAAAGGTTAGTCTTACCGACCGAGCCCGTACAAGTGTTATCGGCGCTTCTGGGTTTCAGAATACACAATTTTGACGAGTAAAAATGACAATAAAGAACAGGTGTCGCATCATTTACCCTAAATGAAGCCTTTTTTATTGTGCACGGTGTCCACGCAAGAAGCGACAAACATCGATGCGACGCGCTTGCAGCACTTCCACCAAAGGTGTGCCTCCCCTCACCGACAGCCGCTGGTCGCAATCGCCAGCCCTTGACTGGCTCTTATGCGAGAACACAGACTCGTGAATTCGTATACTCACTGAACTAATATGATAGCACAATGTTTCTGGCGCACTGCATTCGTTTTGGCCAAGCCGTTATGTAGTTGTTCCTAACGACAGAGCAACAGCGGTGCGCTGGCACGACTGCGCTGTGCGTTGCGCGAAAAACATCAACATTACTTGTGTGGGCGTATCTATTGAATGAGCATAGAAGCGTCATAAAGCCTGAACAGATATCACCCTTTGGAAGGAGCGAAAGACGGATATGAAACTTGGCATTAATAGCCGATAAACTCTACCTGCTTTTAAGTCCACTGAGTTTTTTTTTTTCTTGTGGTTGTAAAGTGTAACAAAAACATAGCGCTGTTGCCGTTATCGCAGTGACAATCGTTACAGGCACCAGTTTGTGTTAATCAAATGTGCAAATTTTAGTAGCAGGCGCCGATCCCGTCTACCTCGAGTAAGCGACAAACAGAACTGAAGTTAAGCAGTGAGTTTGTGAGTTGACTACTTTTTTAACACGAAGGTTACCAGTTGTCGGCGTGGCGGAGTGGTTAGTGTGCTCAGTTGGGAATCCGAACGTGGCAGGTTTGATTCCGCGCTATTGCGCCTTTTTTATGGGTGCTTTCTACATCGTTTCTATACACATATTTTTACTATTTCTTTAGTGGCAGCTCGTCACAGTGGTTGTGACGCTGGTTAGCGCTCCAGCATTACCGGCTGGAGAACGCCATTCACCATCAACTCCATCGTACGCCACCATATACCATGTGCCACCAACATTTCTAGCACCATAATTCACCAATATGGTGGACGGTGAAATCTACCATTCCTATGGTGGACGTTTTTTCAATAGGGTACCGATATTTAAAGTTGATTGATGCGTGGGGTTTAACGTCCCAAAACCACCATATGATTATAAGAGACGCCGATGTAGAGTGCTCCAGAAATTTGGAACACCTGGGATCCTTTTACATGCACCCAATTCTGAGCACACAGGTCTACAGCATTTTCGCCTTCCTGCAGCCGTCGCAGCCGGAGTTTGATCCCGCGACCTGCGGATCAGCAGCCGAGTATCTTAATCACTAGACCACCGCAGCAGGTCCTCAATTCTGCCTTTGGCTGAAATGTTGGCTAGAAGTAGCTTCGAAGCATGGTTTTTAAACAAGAAGAGCAACCTCGCACAACTGCCAATTCTTCGGCAGCCCATGGAGAAACATTACTTTGCAGTATCGTGTCTTACGTAATCTTGGACAGCGTCCGGCGTTTTTATTAAGGCTGCCGCTATTCATGACGTGTGAAATGTTGTTCTCATTTCGCAGACGTCTTGTGGAAAGATGCGGTGCTGAAACGGCATGATAAATAAACGATAAAACAAAAAACAACATCTGAGCTTTCGCCCTACTGTCATCAATTCTTCCTTCCTGCCTGCCGGCGGAATGAAAAGATTGATAAAGCTTATATCAATGTGTTGGTGTGTTAGTATTGATGATAAGAACGTAATACTAAGAATGGTACGATAACGCATGCTATAGAAATTACTAGGGCACTGAAGGAGACAAATCCTATCACCGTCATTATGACGCCATTGCTTGAGTCTTCCCGCCTTCTGAACTCTTGTATCTCCAATAGGGGTTTCATCAATAGTCTGCTCAATACCCCAGCTTTGCTACCGTGATTGCAGCCCGCTAAAATACACATTCTTTGACTTTAGCAACACACCGTGCAAGCTATCTTCGTCTTCACTGGCGCGGTGTGTAGTGACTTGTATTTTTCTGAGCTCTAATCTCGTAGCAGGGCATATTCGTCAAGTTGATGGAGTTTACTGAAATTAGTTCTTGGGCGTAAGGAAGAAACACTTGTATAACTAACTCTGATAGCATCCGGCTCTTACGTACAATTCAAACCGGCGCACTTCTCATAGTACCACGAGCGCCGAGATTCAGTGGTATTTATCAACATGCCGCGTAGTCTGTGCATAGAGCTGTGTAGATACATTACGACCTACACTTCAGCTTGTTGTTAGGCTTAAAAGAATATATCCTCTTGGCCGATTGGTTATCGACTGTGACGATCAACAACACTTTAAAAAAGAACGTAAAAGGTACGAGAAAACAACACGAGAATGCGCCCGTCTCGCGTTGCTCTCTAGTTCCGGGTGTTTCCGCGCAGTTCGTCGTAATAATAGAAATGTCCAGTTATGCCAAACAGATTGCTGTTCCAACGACTGTGTAAGCGAGTAGAAGTGGAGTTAACACCGTTGTAAGCATTTCGGCATGCTTTGCTACGCTTGTGCATGTGAGCCACATTTTCTCATGTTTGCTTTCATGTGTAGCAGCGGGAGTATAAAGATATGGGAATGTAGAAAGGTATTTCTATCAGAGAGAAAAGTGCTGCTTGTGCGAGCGACATTGAATAATTTGAAATTCTTGTAAAATGAGCAGTTTGGAAGCTAACAATGAACAGAAAGCATTACTGATGCCCTCTATGTGTTGTCTGTTTACAGAGCACAAAACCTGTTGTAGGAGGTGTATTTTACTTTGAGTTTTAGCCCTCACAGTCACCGTTCTGTTACGTTTATAGTTCAAATCTTTCAGATTGCTCTGTCTATCGTACGTGGTATGCACGACACAAAGCACGCGAGTATTGTGGATGAATACGTCTGAAGCACAGATTAAACGCGCCGGTCATTTACGTGGCACGAAGTGTGCATGATATAGCATAATCCCGCGTGCGAGGCCTTCAGTCGGAAGGCACCTCATAGACAGAGGAAATACGCGGCTCTCTTTCGTCGGTTGAAGTAGCATGATGGAGCACGAGAGGCGGAGGGGGGTGAGGGGGCAGCGTTGCTTGAATAACAAATGCGAAAACACACTCTAACATATCTCACGCTTACCTAAGCGTGCATTTATGTTTTTTTTACACGCTTAAGGATTGGTGTGATTTTTCTCCACGCTTACCGATAACACCTACTAGGAGTGATCAGCGAGCCCCTCTTCACGCGTTGCAGGCGTGACATACAGGACGCTTTACCCAAGAGTCTCCATTATGCACGCGTAAAGAGGCGGCGAGCATTTGCGCTGTAAGAGGAAAGAGAGGGAGTGGGGGTGAGCCCCCACTCCCTCTCTTTCTTCTGGGTCACTTCTTTGAAGCAAGCTGCGCACACAATGCTGTTGCGTACTCTCCAACTTAGTATCAGGAAGGCAAATCAGTTTCTGAACGTTCTGCTCTGAGATTAAGCAGGGCACTCCCACCATTGACACTGAAACAAACGCTTTCGGTAAGCCGTGATGCATTTCAACGGCACAAAACAATAAGTTCTGTATGCGAGCATCTCTCTCTTTCATCGCACAAATGAATATATGGTGTATAAAACATGCAGCGCCGCGCTGGGCATTCGAATACAGCGAACCCTGACTATGACGTATGGGACGATAGGGCAGTATTCCTCCCTTCGAAATTCAATATACCCTATTATTGACCAAAGTATGTAATCAAATTATAGTCAAGTGGTTTTCTGTTGTATAAAACGTGATAATTATAAGTAAGAGAAGACATATGAGCCGTACATTTTCTTTTATTCATGTAGTGTGCACTCCCAGAAAACGCGGGCCCCGCCGCGGTGGTCTAGTGGCTAGGTACTCGGCTGCTGACAGGCAGGTCACGGGATCGAATCCCGGCTGCGGCGGCTGCATTTCCGATGGAGGCAGAATCGTTGTAGGCCCGTGTGTTCAGATTTGGGTGCATGCTAAAGAACCTCAGGTGGTCAAAATTTCCGGAGCCCTCCACTACGGCGTTTCTCATAATTATATGGTGGTTTTCGGACGTTAAACCCCATAAATCAATCAATAATCACAATAGATGTGTCCCCTAACGCACAATGTATATTTGCTGGTGGTTACACCTTCTTGTCATAAGTTATACATATGTCGAAATTGATGTACGGATCTGCGACCCAACTGCCTAAGCTCTGGTGCTATTGGCTGGCTGCCATTGCTACTGATATGTCCAGCTTTAGTATATGCTTGGCTGTTTATCTTATGAGCTATTCTAAATTAGGAAGATTTTTGTGTACATTAGGCCCATGCTTCTCTGAGCTATTTCATCAATGCAATATGACATCAACTGCTACACGGCTTGAAATATTTAAGGAAAGTCACAATTCTTGTTCCTGTTCTTCCTATTTTCATCAGAATAAACTCTTGTTAGCTTTCGCAGCAACCTATTCTGAAGGGGAAAAAAAGAAAAATCTTGTTTAGATTAATGTTGTGCTCGTACTGACCCAATATCCGCTATTTGTTCTTATACTTTAGAACTGTGGCGAGACACACTTTGAGCTTTTTATGACAAATCGAGAACGTTGCTCGCTAATAGCAAATAGTACTTCAGAATTTCAAGCTTTGTAAAATCTAGACGTAATTTTGTGTCTCCATATGCCTGTTTCTGTGCCAGCATTTGACCGACGTTCCTTTAACAGATGCAGAGCTTGTTTTTTTTTTCGTTCATCTTTCATCTTCCAGGTTTCTTCAGCTAAATTACTCACGTTATTACAGTTTGTTCATTGTTTTGTTGTTCTGCTTCATGAATGTTTCAAATGGATCATTCATGTTTAAAATGCTGTCACTGCGTGTGAAAAGTCGGCTCTCATTGCGCATAATTTGCCATAACATAAAAAAATAATTTGGCACCTGACTTCATATTCTAACAATTGTGGTGAAACGCCGGCACATGCCCCCCCCCCCCCCAAAAAAAAAAAGCAGGTTGACCAAATTCATGAAACTGTGCTCCTTTTAGGTGAACAATCAAACTTAATTAAATTTCAATCGACCGCTCTTTGCTAAATATCAATTTAGTCTTTAAACATTTTACAAAACTTTCAAACTATGCAAGTCTTGGCAAAGAAGTGAAATGTTGGCAAACCCATCACTCTGCAGTAAACACACATACAGCAGTGCAGTGCACTGTATTCCTGGCACTTCTGAGAGTGACACAAAATATTATGTTTTAGTTCAGAGTCTACGTCAAATTCTTCTTTTGTTTGTGTTTCTTGAATTTAAGGGGCTAAAAAACCCTGATGGAATGTAAACCAGCAGTGGTGCGCACAAGGTTGACCCGGCGCGGGTTTTGGAAGAATGGGTTGAATTGAAACTCCGTGTAGCGTTTACTCGAGTAAACAATTTTTGAAACCCAAAGACAAGGGAGGTGGGTGGGGTTTCACGTAAGTTTTATCGCCGATGAACGAGCTGAATGAGTGTTTCCACTCGACGTGCAGTCGAGATTTTCGTGTGGGGGAGAGGGTGAAGCTAGAGAAAAGTGTGTGGTGAGTGGGCTGGGGAGTTGGCAGTGCAGGCGCTGCTGCGAGTGACTGTGAGAGAGGGAGAGAGTGACGTCAGTGTGCAACTTTGAGGGAAGCATGCGAGAGGATCATGACATTAAAGCGGAGCTGTGGCGTGACCTAGTTGACACCACTTCAACGCCTGCGGCAAGGGGAACATGTTGCGACGCGTAGTACGTACGCACGTACATAGGGTGTTACGCACGTTGTCAAAGAGCTGCTTCGCATATGAAACAAGATATGACTTGATGGGACACGCTGTAGAGCAGGTGGTATTGGTTCAGTTTGGCCAGCTAGATTTGTAATGTGCGCCACATCTAACTCAATAACATAGGCGTATGTGCATTTCACCGCCAATGAAATAAAAGCTGGCGGGACCGTGAATCCAAGTGACGCACTTGGTGTTAGCAGCACAACGCTACGCGCTAGATGCAATCCCAAAGAATAACATTTATATATTGTCGACCACGTCTTTTACGAGACCTTTGTGAAAGTCGGGCTCATAGATCTGGTGGTGTGTATTGAAGGAGAGCTCAGAAGATGGTTTTATTAAGATAATTTATAATGGCCTTTCCATATTTGTGATAATAGATATTTCCTAGTGGGATTAGGAGTCTTGATTTTTTTGGTTCGTGTTATGTTTTTTCAACTTGCCATTTCGAAGAATCATCGTAAGATGTTGGTTGCTCAAATAAAAAATTGCATTGGATGTGCGTTCAGGATTTTGACTTTCACGATTATTGTAAGCCACATCCTATTGGTCCCGAGAAAGAGAAATAAATTAATTTTTTCTGTCGTGTGTGTACAGGAATGAGATCCCCGTTCAAAGCATTGTCTTAAAGGAGCACTGAGGCCCTTTGTTTTTTTTCAGCTACATTGAGTAGTTAACGAGCGGTTCATCAGGACGTAAACAATTGATCGATGATTGATATGCGGGGTTTAAGATCGCAAAAGCAACATATGATTATGACAGACGCCGCAGTGGAGGGCTCCGGAAATTTCGACCACCTGTGGTTCTTCAACGTGCACCAAAATCTCAGCACAAGGGCCTACAGCATTTTCACCTTCATCGAAAATGCAGCCGCCACAGTCGGGATTCGATGTCGAGACTTGGGGGTCATCAGCCGAGTATTTTAGGCACTATACCACCGCGGTGGAGCCATCAGGACGTGAAGGCCTGTTTGCTCGAGCTCGCGACTGTTGGTTGTTTTCAGATGGCGCTTTAGCGTCAAGTCGCAGTATTGATTTCAGAAAGCGAAGAGTAAGGTGAGGCTCCGAGTCGTGTTAGAGTAAACATAGCGGGCCACGTGCGCACACAAAACTGCCTCAACATGAGCACCACGTTGTCAACACTTTTCAGCGAAGCTTTCTTGGGTGTTGTCATATTCTTTCCGAGATCTTGTATTTACGCTTTACACCCCCCCCCCCTCCCCCCGAAAGAATTCGCTGCTAAGGTGAGTGAGGACGTCCACTTTTTTTCCCGTGTTAGCCTGCCCCCTTTTTTCTGTTTAAAATGTTTGCTAGTAGACAGAACTCGCAAGGATCATGGCAGGGAACACAAACTCGTGACGCAGGTGGCTATAGTTTGTTCACAATAAAAGCACGGGCGCGTTTCATGAGCACGGTTGCCACATGCATTTCAAAATTGGTTTCACATATTGTACAGGCTATCATTTTTGTGTGTAAGTTGTAGGTGATGCGCGCGTCTCTAAAGATATCTCTATATCACAGCAGTATTCTTAAGTTGCCAAATGCATGCGCAATGTTTTCGTTGTGTAGAAGGGAGCTGTAAAAATATCTGCAGTGACCTGTATTTACCATAATAATACTGCATTGCCATAAATTCACAGTATCTAAAGTGATATTTTTCATTCAACCACGGTGAATCATTCTAGAACTAAACGTTCCTATCATTGTTCATCTGATTTGTTCTCTTACATAAGATGAATTGACGAGTCGCCATATTCGGAATTGCTCGGCACTGTAAAGATTGCGGTTAACAACTGATAACAAGAACGAAACATTAAGCAGTGAAGGGCCATCGCACCGGCGTAAGACGATTTGTTGTAGTTCTTTTCGTGAACGTGGACCCGGGAAGCACCAGTACGATGCGGCAATTCTTCGCCGTAATTTCTCAGGCACTTTAACAAAAACCGCAGGTTCCTACTCGGTGAGCATATGCTATTGATGAACTTAGGACAAAGCTCACAAAAGGCATTGACATCATCAGCGAGAAAATTGCATGTGGCACGTTCATGCCTACTGGCAGCAGCAAAAGTCATCAGCATGTTTATACGAAGCTACTAATCACATTGGCAACGATGCGGACCTCTGGAGATGACGTTCGGCCAGATGACGTGCGCGCCCCTGTTTTTCGCCAGTAAGTAAATGAATGCTGCATGTGCAATGAACAGGATATGCACATTGGCATTGCGTATATATGACACAGAATTACATCAGAGATGACGTTGAGCCCGCCTTCAAACAGCAAATGTTAGCTGCCATCTGAAACCACATGCCTTTCCTGCGAGCCGCTTTGTCTATACACGTATATATTGGTGGAGAAACGCAGGGTTGAGTAGTATGATTCTGCGAGCTTATATGCGAACCCTCCATACGCGTGCCCTTGATAGCTACGTTCCAACGTTTTATCACCCAGAGTACGTATACAGGGGCATGCAAGTACACTTTTGCATTACGCGGCGAAAACAATCGCATCCTCTACCAAGACAAGAAGAGGATACTGGTTTGTTCTGTCATTGCCTAGGAAGAATGTCGATCCGTGAACCACGACGCTCGAGTGTCAGCCTCCATATCGCGAAGAATGTCACCCGGGCCAGGATTTCTTGCTTGCGTCACCTATTATGTTGTCCGGCGGCCACTGCATTCTCAGAGGAGGGGAACGCGGTACGGGTCAAGCCCCTGTTTGTCTTTGCCTGTTGGCGAACGTATTCTCATATTGGCTCGAATCTCCCCTGGCTCACGCTTGCTCTCTGGCAAGCCGCTTCACTTGTGGACACGTGGTTGATGACTGCGGTAACATTGTCCTCCTCTGCACCCACCAGCTGTCTTCGGTGTGTTGTGCCATTTCCGCCGGCTATCATGCAGGCGGAAACAGTGGACGACATATTTTTTTCCGTGCGCTCGAAGACGCCAGCCCTCCCAGCCTTTCTCGAGTTCCGTGCGTCTCATGGAGCTCGCGGCCTTATAGACGAACGCTTTTGCGTCATACTACTGACTGCACTGACACGACACTCTCTTGTCATGGCCTTTCACATTTTTTCTCCCATTCTCCTTTTCCTGTCACCTTTACTGCCAACAGCAACATCCCTAAAGGCGCTGAGTCATTTCCCCGCGACAGGATGCTGAAAATAGCGCCCTTTTAATGGCTCTCTTTTTAAGTAACCTGTCTCTCTCTCTATTGTGAAAGCAGTCTTGCAGCGTCGGGGCCACCTGAAATATAGTGACATTAAATGCCACATATCAACGAAATCAAGCGACTGCCTTTTGCCTCTGTCTTCGTTTACATACCGAGTTTCACTAGTTTCGTGCCATGTGACTAGCGCTACACATGACGTCATAAAGATTCATAGCCATCATTATGATCTAATGAACAGTACTTGAATGAACGCAAGAGACGGGAGCACTTCCAAACTGTTATATGGAGTATACCTACTAAAAGTTTAGTCAACGCAAGCTACGGTTCCAATAATTACTTCAAATAAGCTATAAACAAAATATTTGTAGTTAAAACAAGTTCGTTACCTCATAGCTTCCGTGCCGCATCGCCGATTGTCGTGACTGGATCTTCATATGGCTAATAATAATAAAGCGTCCAAAGTACTGTTGTCAATTACGTGCTACTACCTCTACACATTACAGCAATCATCAATAGGGTGCTTCACTTGTGGTTTCTTAGAGTATTCAGCACTACAGGTGGAGACAAAGACCAGTTGTGATTGATTTTTCACGCTTTATCTAAGAATGGGTTGATGGGCATTCTTCGCGACTGATGCTACCGCAATAAGTTAAACCTAAGTGAGTCCAACCTCTTCATTTGCCACTCGTTGACTTTGATTCCACGTGCTTTAGGCATAGCGCAGTGCTTAGATATGGTGTTTACTATTGAGTGGTACAGAGCCCCGTTAGCTAATAAAAATTGCGGGATCCCACGTACAGTGGGAATCAATGATATGCTAAGCGCGAAAGAGGAAGGTTAATATGTCACTATAAAATCATCACAACGTTACGAGGCAGATCTAAATCCTAATGTACAGGACCTCAATGTCATAATTATAATCTTTGGACGTGTCATTTAGCAAAGTGGAATGCTGGGCCAGTTGGTACAACATGATGTGAAAATATATGAGCGCACAAGGTAGAAGGGACAAGGCATTTGACAGGAAAAATGCTGAGCGTATTTCCTGTCAAGTGCTTTTTTTTCTACCTTGTGCGCTCATATATTCCCACATCGTGTCATTTTGCTTTGTTGTCAATTCGCGTCACGTGATACCAAATTTGGTATATGTGGAAGTAGTGAAATGGCCGTGAGCACACTTAGACAGTAGCATTTAGTCTCGTTTTTCATGACACGCATATCATGATTATCATTATTAGACGTGTCATTTACCTTCCTCGTCTAATCACGTCACATGATACCAAATTTGGTATGTGTGGAGCCCGCAAAACGGCTGCGAGCGCGCTATCAGTGTAGCATGTAGTGATGTTTTACATGACATGCCTAGAGTGATTATCATGTTTGGCCGTCTTATTAACTTTTGTCGTCTATCCACGTCACGTGATACGGTATATGCGGAATTAGTGAAGCGGCCACGAGCGCACTATGAGCCTAGAATGTCGTAATGTTTACATGACCCGCATGCCATGATTATCATGTTTGGACGTGTCATTTACCTTCGTCGTCTGTTCGCGTCACGCAAGACAATTTTTCTTTCTTTGAAGCTAGTGAAACGGCGTGATCGCATCACGAGTGTGCTTTGTTGTCATGTTCTTGCATGACACGCCTCTCATGGTTATCATATTTGCACGTTGTTCATCCATTCGCGTCCCGTAATACCAAATTTGATATATGTTAAGCTAGCCAAATGACGGTCACTCATGACTTACTCATGACTTACAGTCATGAATTACATGACATGCATGTCAAGATTTTCACGTTAGGGTCTTTACGTTATGTTTGCCTTGGTGTCATGTGATACCATGCCACTTTCGCAATAAGTCATGTCAACGAAACCACCACAGGAGTAGCAGGACCATGACCTGTAAATAATGACATCCATACCATACGTGTCACGATTTACACGTTATGGCTAATCATGCTCGTCATACAGTCATGTTATGTACTACCAATTTTGGTATCGACACCGTTATTGAAAAGGCCACGAAAGCTAAAAGTCGTAAGTGGTTAGATAGATAGATAGATAGATAGATAGATAGATAGATAGATAGATAGATAGATAGATAGATAGATAGATAGATAGATACGCCCACAGTCGCCTAAGTTCGCTAAGAAATGCCTCGCATTCAAAAAAATATTATGATCCTGCTCAATGTAGTGTCTTGAGCGCCAATGAAGAAAAAAAAAGCTTTGGCGAAAGTACTTTCCGTTGATGTTCATCGGCGCCCCGCCGCGGTGGTCTAGTGGCTAAGGTACTCGGCTGCTGACCCGCAGGTCGCGGGTTCGATTCCCGGCTGCGGCGGCTGCATTTCCGATGGAGGCGGAAATGTTATAGGCCCGTGTGCTCAGATTTGGGCGCACGTTAAAGAACCCCAGGTGGTCGAAATTTCCGGAGCCCTCCACTACGGCGTCTCTCATAATCATATGGTGGTTTTGGGACGTTAAACCCCACAAATCAATCAATTGATGTTCATCGGCACCATAGCCCCACTTTCAGGTTTTTGTTATTTTTTGTGCGTTAGCCATCTAAAAGCAGCTGATAAGCAACGATCGAATACACCAAAGACACACAAGACCCACAGGTCTTCATGAAGCCATTTATGTATGACTTTTTAGGAACGTTTGTTCGTGTAACGTTGGGGTTCAACTTTACACCAGCTGCAATATATATACACGTATAAGTGAAGAATCGGCTCAGTCCAATAAGAAAAAAAGTGTGTGAAATAGTGCATCTTTTTGCGGTAACCATCAAATAAACGATAAAAAGGGGTCATTCTTCAGAAACCGCGAAAGTGCATAAACAAGCAGTAACATGTTTATTTAAAACATAACGAGCAACACTTAAATGTATAGAAATTATCGTAAGTAGTGTATCTAAACAGCACCCACAGAAAGGAACAGACGAACGCAGGCGCGCTCTGTTGTTCTTTCCAGTGTGTCCTGTTTAGTTGTGCTACTCAGGATAGTTTCTGTCAAAACACCAACTTTCCCAACAGTCAACTCTTTCAAAACATTTTGTTGCTTCGCTTCGAACGCAATTAAAGGTGTCAATGTGAATAACAAACGGAAATATCCTTTTTATGCAGCCAAAGTTTCTAGGGTAGCATTTCGTAGCTAAGATTCCAGAAATTCACCTATAAGTACAGAAACTATGAGCCTTTTGTTTGGTATAGACATCACTTCGTTCGAATGATGTGGCAACGAAACAAGAACTTAGCTCTATTGCTGGCTCACTTCACCAGGACTCCACTGTATTGCACCATCACCACCATCCCTCCAGTGTTTTCTTAAGAATTTAGCGTTACTTATTCACGGCTTTTCGCCTGACCTATAATCCGTAGTTTCAACCAATGCAACCGCAAAGTTGCGGTGGGCCTCGTTATTCTTATCTGTAAAGTCATTAACGTAATAATAGCAGCCAAAACATGTATTTTTCTTGAAACTTGGAAGCGTAAACTCGTCTTGTCCTGTGTTTCTGTGTTCCTTAGTGTCTTCGTCAACTTCGCGCTGCCAAGTTTCAAACTTATGAACCAACTAGCTCTACAAGGCATTCTTTTCAGCATGTATTTTTTGCCTGGGCTAAATCGCGCTCCATACAAGTAGTGACCAAAAATTTTACGCTGTCTCAAGTGCTAACCACGCCCGATGGTGCCACTACAGTCAACGCCATACGAGTGCGCCTTCGGTCATCGCCGCTGACTTTCGGCAGCTCAACATTTCTCCCGTCATTTCCCATGTTTCATTTGCACAAATCGACATGTTCTCAACTCCTGTTCATCACTTCAGAGAAAGGGAAGTACCTTTCGATAGAATCTTCGCTACACAACTTGCCTTGCGCCGACAGCAAAATTATAAAATGGATGACATAAAACGCATAGTCATATAGCGCTTCGAGGCATCACCGCAGACTGAGCTTCAAGTTCCCTGGAAGCATGCGACAGCGAAAGGCTAGAGACAAGATCCTCGGTTGTGTAACTTGATCTGTAGCCGCCTGGAAAGATGGCTGTTCTTTTGCAAGCGATAAAAATTCCGCACTAGACAGCGTTCTTCTTTCTTCTTGTTGTGTAAGCTGCGTAGAATTTGTTCATGACATAGTGAATTTTATTCAGTTTCTTATAGTTATTTCAAAGAAAGTCATTTTATATATATATATATATATATATATATATATATATATATATATATATATATATATATATATATATATATATATATATATATATATATATATATATATATATATATATATATATATATATATTGCTTCCTTTGGCATGCTATCACTTAACTCTTTTCCTGTCGCCTACGTTTTTTCATTGCGATAGAAATCATGTAGAAAGTCTCGGCTGGCTTTTGCCGTTGCCAACGCTGCCATCATTCACCGTATATGCATACTTATCTGTATATAGGAAAACTTTAGAAAGAAAGAAAAGTTCGGCAGATCGCACGTACCTGGCAATCAACGTTTTGCGAAGCATGTGGAAGGAAGGTGACCATGTTGCAATGTTTTATTGAGCAACACGTCGTGAAATGACGGTAAATATATGTACAAATGTTGCACACACAAGCATATGTTGAGGGTTGCAGATATTTATAAATCCAGGTGTTCGCATTTGCGCAACAATGCCAACTGGAACATTGGTATATTAGCAAAACCAGAAGCTGATATGAAGCGCTGATGCCGGCGAGGATGCTAGCTCTGGACACTGCTACATAAATCAACTTCAGCGCATGGCAACTAACCACAATTCACGTTTACTCGACGTGACGGCTGTATCAAAGGAGTGCATATGTATTGTTTATGAAATTGAGTAGGAATAACTGCAGCCACTATTGACGTTTCACGAAACAGCGTTTATTTGAAAAGTAGTTCTGAGACCTGGCGTTGCTCTGGGGCGAAATGCTTTATTGCCACGCAGAGCCCCGCCGTGGTGGTCTAGTGGCTAAGGTACTCGGCTGCTGACCCACAGGTCGCGGAATCAAATCCTGGCATCGGCGGCTGCATTTCCCATGGAGGCGGAAATATTGTAGGCCCGTGTGCTCAGATTTGGGTGCACGTGAAAGAACCCTATGTGGTCGAAATTCCCGGAGCCCTCAACTACGACGTCTCTCACAATCATATGGTGCTTTTGGACGTTAAACCCCACATATAAATCAAATTATTGCCACGCAGAATGCTTGGGTTTGATTGGAGCTGGGACACTGACATTTATTCTTTGCATTCGCTGAGTCGACGCTGGTGATATTGGGTATTTATTAAGGCTCGCTCATTGAAATTGCCCATGTGTGTTTTCGTCGTTCCTGGGTAGATACTAAGTGTCATTTGTGGCACATACCGGCATTCCAGCGGCACATACCCACCCAAGGGTATGTTCCACTGTCTGGTGGAAAGTTTTTGATGACATACGCGACAGGATTATGACATTATTCATGTCTTGATTAAGGCGTCATATTCGTCCACCAACTTACCCTCCTTTGCTAATTTTGGTTTACGCCAAGTTTAGGGGGTGAGCACGAGAGTAGCCAATCGTAAGCGGCTAGATAGATAGATAGATAGATAGATAGATAGATAGATAGATAGATAGATAGATAGATAGATAGATAGATAGATAGATAGATAGATAGATATGCTCAAAGTCACCGAAGTTCTCTAAGAAATGCTTCGCATTTCACAATGTCACCGAAATACGATAGTCTTGCGTCTGCAGAGAATGAACGAAGCCTTTATTTGATGTTCTGCATAAGAAAATCGGTGAATTGTATTCTGGAGGCGCTGCTGTAGAGATTCTCGATCCATGCAGTGAAGGCGAACGAGCGCATCGAGGCACGCGAGTCACGAGCGCTATCTTGCAGTTCGAAAGTGAAGGAAGTCGTGCACACCTGTCTCGGAGGCGATAAGGTGTAGAACGCAAAGCGATGAGCTGGTGCCACCACCTTGTCGTCTTAGCGAAGCGTTGGAAACACTTGCCTTTTTGAGCATCGCGTTTCATTGCCAGCTCAGGGTGATAAACGCTACGGTACTTACAATTTGTTGTGTATGCCCTCTATAGTTTAAAGAAACGCATACAGAATATTGACTTGTTGTTATGGTGCCTCAGATATTTGCAATAATTGATTTCTAATTGAAAATCTCACAAGTATGAAGGCTGAAACATGAGCGATGTTGGTGGGTGCTGCGGATGAGGTTGGTCGTTTGGAGTATCGCTTGGGGCCGTTTGGGGTACCGTTACGGTGGACAAACAGACGAATGTACAGAAAGACAAACAGGCCAAATATTTCCCGTCGAAGCACCCCTAGAAAGACTATCGTCTTCGAAAAGCCGCCCGCGCTCGGCACCCAGCTCGTCGCGATGCGCCAACGCGCGCTTATCCCCTACGTGAACTTTGTCGCACGCAGGCTGCGGGGTTGTAGGTGCTTGGGCGGTCATGCTTATCATGTGCCTTGGCCTTTCACCAGAATGATTGCGTTAGTTGACTGGGCCGTAATGGTCAACTACGCTCGCTGGGCAGGAGCCGTTCGCGAAAAGAGCGTGCTTTTCAAACACAGCAAAGTAATAACGGCGACACTTGTTCATACTCTTATCTGTACCTGTGATTACGTTCCGTGCGTCGTTTTCATTTAAACAGTGCGTCAAGCGTCCATGTGTAAACATTGTTAGTTAGCTCTCGTCCTGTGTGTGTTTTCGCCCGTCATTTTTGCATGAGAAGCGCACTGCCCGTTTCCATCCGCTAGCCGTTCTCAGCGTCACATTCCAAGTTACTGCTATCGCGCTCATTTCTTTGCCCTTGAAGCAAAACTGTAACTTTTTTGCTGCGCGACTGAACTCCAATTCTTTTGTTCGTTGCAAAGTAAGTAGAGATGATTCTTCTGGTTTTGAAGTCATTTAATATTTTCGCAGAAAAGTAGCTAATAGCTATGTTCGCATGACGAACGGTGCCATCGCTGCTTGCAAACGGAAGTGTGGAAATGCGTCATTGCTTTGTAGGCACTCAAGCTTAAAAGGAAGAAACAAAGGTCATAAAACAATATTTTGAACAATATTTGGAACGCTGCGGAGCTTTTGCGAGAACAAATGAACGTTTCACATATGTAAGTTGCTCTGAGGCAAAGCGGCCGACTTTGCTAAGAACACACGACAACTTTTCAAGTTTCAGTGATGAAAGCGTCGAAGAGAGTGTCTTGTTACGTTTGAAGAAGCTTCATAGGTTTCTTTTTTTTAATGCCTTTGCGGGCTGCCTGTTACATCATGTGAACTCACATCTAAGACAAAGACATCCTATAATACCACTGTCCGTCCTTCCCAAGATTTTCTTTTTGTTATTGTTGTTGCGCTTGTTGTTCTATAAAAGGTTGCATTTTGAATGGTGCCTCAAGGTTCAGCAAAGCGTCGCCACGAGTGAATTGTCTCCCAGATCGATAAAAGGAAAGAACTGAAGCGACGGAACGTCTCAGAAGCGAATAGAAACCACACTGTGAGTTTATATTGATACCTAAATATAACCTAACTGAAAATATATGAAGCATTTTTTTAGGCGTGAAGAAGTTCTGACAGTATAATACACTCTACGAGTCCACAATGACACTTAGAATTGTAACATTACTGAAACTTTTTACATCACTACAACTTTTTTTTTCGGTGTGAGGAAGTTTTCATTAATTTGAGTAGGTTTTTAGCCGCGGCTTCTTTTATTCTACAGTGATTCCAAAAAAAAGAAAGAACAAGAAAAGACCCTCTTGGTAACAGCAGATTTCTGCTTTTAGTGACATGCTTTGGATGCTGCAGCGAACAAAAAACATGACAAATAAAAACTAAGTTACTGAGCTAGATGAGAAAAAAAAGTAAACAAATTTAAGGCAGATTTGCACTAGTGGTGGTAATCCTCAAGGAACAGGGGAGCTCGATGGGCTTCTTTTTTTCTTTTAATATCTATCTTTCTCACTTCTTTATTTTTATTTTCTTCTCCTCATTTATATTTTTATGTGTATTTATATATGTTTCTTTGTTTCTCTTCCTTTGGCTTTCTTTCTTTTCTCTTTGTCCTGCTATCTTTTTTTTATCCCGTTCTTTGTGTATGTTTTGTCTGTCTTTTTCATTCTGTCTATTTATTTTTGTGTTATTTTCCCCTTGCCTTCTATCTATTTTTATCTTTCTCTGTTCCATTTTATTTTTCTTTCTGTGTAGTCTTTCCCTCGCCCATCCGAATGATTGCATGCCACACCGGAGAAATCGGTGAACGTGTTCTGGGAGCGAAGCAGAAGGGCAAAAAGAGGACGAAGAGACCACGTGTCGGCCTAGTTACTGTGTTCGTGATGACGATAGTTTTGTTGCTGTTGTTGTTGTTGTTGTTGTTGTTGTTGTTGTTGTTGTTGCTGTTATTCACGGCTCATGGAGTTTCTCTGAAAATAACAGACCCACTCGTGAAACAAAACGGTACGCGGCAACACACGACTGCAAAATGTAAAGTCATTCATGCATGAAAGCAAATGTGCAATCTGATCCTTTACGTCTATGCGTTTGGTGTGTCGAGTTGTTGGGATCAACTGAAATTGTGGGTGTTTTAGGCTTCAAGTAATCTGTTGTATCCTTACAGACTTTTAGCGCTTCTTGAATTACGCCACATTGTACACCGAAGTATTTACATCATATCGCCTGAATTGTGATGCAAATTATGAAAAATAATAGTCAACAAGCTGGGCTAGTGCTTTCACGTGTGCGGTATTTATCTCTCTTTTTACACCTACCGCTGAATAATTTATTTTATTGCGATATCAATTTTACGTACACTCCAGGCGAATTTTGCCGTCACCGCAAAGCTCCGTATGATGTAGAAGGGCGATAACATCAACGCACCTATCTGACGCTCTATGCGCTAGTGAAAGCTTGTGAGAACAACCGTCAATCGCGGCTCAAGTGGAGAACAAACGCACCAGCTGTCTCCCATCCTGCAACAGGCCAAAGGGGGGTGTAAGAGGGGTTTTTCTTGTATACAGCAGGCATTTCGTAGCTTTGAGTGGTCCGACGCGGTCGCGCGCATCTTGCCCTGACTGGGATCAGTCGATGGCTCGTATACCAGTTCACGTTCTGTGTTCTTAACGCTCAGTCTGAACCAACACTTATCTACATGCATACCAGACACCCACTTTAGAAGGATCAAGGAAGCACAAGAAAACTATAGCAATTTTAACGAGAAATAGCAGCGTAAAACTGAGAGTGTTTCCAGTCCGTGGTGACCGATTGCTTTCCGGGACGTGCTTCACGTAATACGTATCTATCCAAAGCTCGCGTCCTTGTCTGAAAGACACAGCACGTACTGTTTGGATGCCTTTGAAGTGAACGAGGAATGGCAAAGCCGTGTAATCCTCGCTGGCCTCGCTGGCAGCACGGCTGCGGCCCACTGGGTCTACACCAAAAGCATGGTGCAGGCTGGCGACTGATCCCCGGGACCGGCCATTGGCGCGTGTCCTTATTGCAGAAACAAATTAGCCTGTCAAGTGTCCCGACGTGTCTGGAATGAACACGATGCAGGTCGAGCCGTCGGCCTGAGTGCATTGCGCTGCGATCAGACCGCTTCAGCGTTAAAGCTCGTATACAGCTGATAATAATAGTCACCACAGAAGTCCAGTAACCAGGTGGTGCAAGTAATTACCAGGCCGGTTTCGGGTTATTCCTAAAAATTGACGAATCGAGGCAACGCAATGTGTACACGAGGCGAATGCAATGAATGCGCGTGCGATAACAGCTTGCATGCGCTGGCACTTATTTTAGTGGAAACATCTGTTGCGACACAAGGCGCTGTTATAAACTGAAGGCGGAACCAGTTTACTAACAACCATCCTCACATTTACCACCGGCGATATCCATCGTGTCTGCGCGTTTAAGTGTGCGTGTTCTTTCGTTTGGAGACACCCTATTAATGCTACAGCAACAAACTATTGACAAACAGCTCCAGAAGATGAGCTGAAATGTTGCCAGAGCACCGGTATTAAAATTAGCAGATTATTTCTCTAAGCTATAGCTAACTTATTAGAAAAAATCTAGGTATATTCACGGAGTGAATTATGAAGAGGTGGGCGAAGCTTCCGAGGGTTTTATCGGTAAACCGTGAATCCTCTGTCTGTCTGTCTGTCTGTCTGTCTGTCTGTCTGTCTGTCTGTCTGTCTGTCTGTCTGTTCGTTCGTTCGTTCATTCGTCCGTCCGTCCGTCCGTCCGTCTGTCCGCATCTGCTGAGTTAGTGATCGAACTAGGTGGTTACTTACCACGAGCTAGGAAAAAGAGACACGCAGCTTTAGGAGCTTCATTCATAAAAAAAATTTCATGGCAACTGTGCGAGAATTCCTAAGTCCATGATGATGTATTGTTTCCGGGATGAGTTTGGCGCAGCAACTTTCGTTCCGAAGCTCGCCTCCTGCGCTGAAAGTTCAAGCATGCTGAGTTTGGTCACATTTGAAGCGGGCGCGAGATCGCAAAGCCTTGTAATCCTCACTGGCCTCGGGAGGATTTCACGTCTTTGTGCGTGCGTATGCCTTAGAGGATGTGTCTGTGTGTGTGAGCGAGAGAGAGTGAAAGATGGCATGTATTTGTGTGTGTGTGTTTCTGGAAACTATAAAATGGGGACAAATGGCGTTTCTCGTAATTGTTGTTCATGGTCATAAACTTACCGCTAGAATGAATAGGTTTTACTATAGGTCATAAATGTAAGAGCATTTCACAAAACTTGCCGTAGTAATCTGCACAGGCAACAGCCACGTTAAACAATCCAAGCAATGCCACGTCACATGCATTATGAGCAGCGCTGGTATCCAACGTAGTTTTTCTGATAGCCGTAAAACAGACCAAATATTAGCGTACGCCGTCACATTGTTCTCGTCATTCGCTGGTCGGTACATAGCTAAAATGCTTCTAGGTCAAAAACAATTGCCGAGTATCTATAGTGTCCGCAGCTTCAAAGCGTTCCTTAATACCGCTTGAAAGCCGCTGCTAACAAAATTGATTAGTGCAGACCATGCTACAAAAAAAAGGGCGCATCAAGACTAGCATGCGCACCGATTATGCGTAACACGGAGTTTTTCAGTTTTAAAAGTTTTTCAGCAATAACGCTGCTTAACTTGATGCCGACAACAATAGATAAGGACGCATTGAGTTCCTGAGGCGAAATGTTCTACGCACTCATTACGTGACACGCAACTCACACTCACAATACGTGTAAAGACCGGCTGGTATAGATACTGGAATGTTGACTGTTTAACTGCTTCATCCCAATTACAAAAAACAACAACAACAATGAGTTGCAGAATCCACAGTTTGTGCTGCTCTGAAACTGTTGTAGTCATGCTATTGTCTCATCGGTATTCGCAGTGGAATTTCTGCATTCGGCATTTCATTGATGACAATAAATTATTTGCTCAAAATATTCTCAGCCGTTTTTGCATTGCGGCCATTTTAGAGCTTCCGAATGAAAATATTTTTTTGAATTGTTGTTTCGCAGTCTGCTAGTCTGCGGATCGAAATCAAGTGATTTGTTTTTCTATGCGCCCCATCTACCATAATATTATCTAACTTTCTCTAACAAATAACGCAGGAACATCGTAGACACGCTCAGCCTATATGTTACCTCCAGGATGAAGGAATCTGCCAATAATATCTCATTGACTCTGGTTTTTGCCACCTGACTCTCTTTCATTATTGCGAACTTTTTACTTTCATCCCCGTCTTATTCTCTGTGATCCTCAGCTACATCTCCCGTCTCTTGAAATCCACGCCGAGACTTTAACTGAGCACCAGTTGTTCGTGCTATTCGTTACGTGGCCAGCACATATCTAGTTTTTTTCACTTACTAAGCACTTCTGAAGGATGATTAATTTAGTATTAATGTCTTGTGGATGACTCAGCAAACATTTATTCTTTCTTGGAGCAACCACAGGTGCACTTTGACTAAAGAAGAATAGAAAAAAAATATTTTGCTAAAAAACGCTTTCTATACCTAGAACCACAAGTCAAGGAAAAGAATAGGCACGCAGATGTCAGTGATCTCGGCCAAATTTGTTGAAAAGCACAGCGTGAGACCTCTCATAAAAACTAAGTGCGCTTGCCAGCCCCCACATCTGTCTATCTTGCCCGCATAAAGCTGTCTTTTATGTTTGCTAGTTTCTTTTTTTAGGTGATTGCTTGCTGGTTTTCTTTTTCACGTTACCACGTGATCGCTCATGGGAAGGCGTCATACTTTTCGCATGAAGGGCAATTTGTCAGCGTGTGCAAGCGATTTGATTGAGCTAGCGCTGTCCATTCGGGTAAACACTACGGCTAATAATCCTAGGATACCCCATGTTTCCACCCGGCTAATAACAGATTGATGAAGAAAACATATATCAACAACGTCCAGACTTTGCTCACTGGCATCGAGGCAAACGCTCGTACACATTTATCTCCGGTAACAGGTCCCGCTTCAATACATTTGCTTACGCCCAAGTAGTCTCGACTTCTTTCATGTGAGCTCTCGCCTTACGGTGCAATAAATCAGCAAGTCTTTGTACTTGAGAGCCCACATTTCTTTGAAAGTGAAACATGCACAATGCTCGCCTTCATTGCTATTTTTTTCTTCTTCTCTTCTAGCGACCACACAACTGTCTTTTCCAGCGTTTATTCATTATTATACGAATAATCATCGGCGGCAGAAGTGCAGGAAACTCATTAAGGCCCCGAAAAGCTCGTACTATCAGGCGAACGCACTGTTCGCTGTAAACCGTCTTCTTTTTTCGCACTGGTCTCTCAGAAACAAGATACGACTCTTTGTTTATGTCCTCTTATATGCATTAAATATGAATATTGCTGCTTATGTGCCAGTTTTCTCGACAACGTGTTTATGAAAAACGGAGCTGACACTTCTGATCTCAATATATAGAAATTGAAGTAATTTATTTATTTTAGGATATTTGAGCCGTTTTATTATTTTGTACATAGCCTTTCCACAAAATTTGTGTGTGAACTAAACGAGCAGAAAGCAGAGACAGCACAGACACAAAAGAAAAGCAAAGCTATTTATCTTCAGATCCGACTTTCTAGTTTTGCTACTGAACAAATTTTGGCGCGGTGTCCACATGTATGAATGCAACCGCCGTTTCTCCGTTCCGTCAACTTGTGGCCATTAAAATTCGGAACAGACCTTGAGATATGAATGAATTCAACATCTGGCATGCTCACTGCGTCCTACTTTAAGTTTTACGTGTCGTGTATCACTGTAGCCGACCGCTCCTGAAAGCATAACTATATACCAGGAATCGTTCAACGTGCCAAGTTGTGGTAGCTACGTCAAAAATAAAACTCTTATTTGCACGTAATTTGGGAATAAATTGCGCATGTACTTCGAGATCAATTCATTCATCATGATTTGATATGATTGATTTCATGCGAAAACGTACTAAGAGCATACCAAATAATTGAATGTTTATGTTGCTTCAGTTACGACGAACGGCAAAAAAACGCTCGAATCCACTCACTACCCTATTGTTTCTCTGGCAATAGAATATATATCAAGGGCCTCGTGAGAAAGTTCAGTGAATTTGATACACTTGTGGCAGTTCATATAATTATTGTTTGAACAGTTAAAAGCACTATTGTAGTGGTGCAAATGCGCAGATGCAAGAAGAGTTACTTTATTATAAAAATATGATTTTGTGTATACAGCGCATGCTGTTTTAGGTTACGCTATGCTTAGGCATCATTTCTATCCTGGCAAACGGCACGCTTCCCCCCTATAGCTTTATATTACATATCGCTGCTGGTACTTGTACGTGCACGGTGACAAAACCAAATTATTCCAACGGTTATTTTGTGTTACGTCAAATATTGGAGCCCAAAAGAGAATCAGTAAAAAGCAAGCGTTCTCTGACATTCTTCCTTCAAGCGCTGCATATCTAATCCGAGAGAATACCATAACGTTTCAGACGTCAGAGTGTCGTGCTCTTAAAATAGAATTAAGAAAGCAAACGTACATGCAAAATGAGGGCTTTTAGAGAATGGTGGAAAGATTCACGGAACGTGCCATGAGACTTAAGTGTGCGGTAAAAGCCAAGCACTTGAAGACTGAGATACATTGTGGAAAATTCTTTTTGTTTGTTTGTTTCTTTGTTTGATTAGCAGCTGTTGTTTTCACAACTCCTGACAGCTGAATAAAACATTGTACTAATGTTAGGCTGCTGAATTCTTGTGTGCGTTGTCGCCTGCGGTGAGCTATCGAAACTACATATTACATGAGACCTGCAGCACAGTTGAGGAAAACAGCAGTAAGAATTCATTGAAGTGCTGCGAAAAAAAGTGCTGTTCTGCCAAGAAATCTCTGAACATGAGCGAGTAAGGTCAGGACATACTTCTAGGTGCGCAAGAATAAGGACAAAAGAACAAACTCCCTGATAAAAGAAGCAAGAGTTGGGAGAGGCGACTTTGGCGTTACACGATGACAGAGTAAGAAACAAGAACACGCTGACGCAGGCACAGTGAACGTGACATCCGAGACAAGACGTGCCTCCACACCCGCAAAAGGGGCACTCGATCCTCGACCTGCTCTGAAAGAAACGAGGTAGAGAGGGAGCTACGGCAAAATGTGTGCCTTTACTGCAGCTCTCCTCGAAGTTGCAGGGCTTTTCTACGCTTCTCTCCTGCAGAGGTGACTGCCCCTTAGAAGCAGCGTGGCAGAAACACCACGTCACACCAACAATCCTACCTACTTTTACTTGCACACTGCCATTTTTATTTATCTCTTCACATTTAGCACTGCAGAGCTTCTTACTTTACTACTAATGTTCTTACGGTGAAAGGGCACAAAAGAGGCAAAAAAATGACAGAAATATTTGGTTAGCCAGCTTGTTAATGACTTGAAATCTGTATACGTTTTTCTACCGAATAATGTCTAATATTGTCGCAGGTTAGTGACGCTGTTCAAGGACGCTGTTCAGCTTGTCTAAAATAAAACAGTCTATTTGGCCAAACTTGTGGCGGGTGAACGGATGGCCAGATTTCAGCAATGCCCCCTAGCACTGATAGTGGCGAAAAGAGCGCCCGTCGTCAATCGCTGACAATCGTTGTGACGCGCCGTCTTCTATACTTCGCGCGTGAACTTTACAGCCTTATCACTGTAAGTCGCGCAAGCTCTAGGATAATCTTCAGTGTTATTGTTCGATGCACAATTTTAACAAAATCAACATGAAACGCGAAGGTTCTCGAACACTGAGGCGCAATCTGCGCCGAGTACAGCTCACTTTTTTTCTGGGTCTAAAGAAAGCACATAAAAATAACAATTGTGGCAATACTCTCTACGAAAAAGCATCGTCCCGATGTTTCAAACAAAATATTAGGGAAATTGAATGCAGCAAACTGCAACAAACAAGCAAGCACATTACCAAATAAGCTTAAACTAAACAGAAAATTGCAGTATTTATGTACTTTAACCTACGTAAAATGGCTTGAGGAGCACGAGATGCATGCCTTTAGGCAAGGCCCCGGAAACGCTGCCCTATTTTTGTTTCCAATATAGTCACTGGAACGGGTAAAGTGTCACTATCCTTTCCTCTCCGCCGCCTCGTGCATTCATTGGGCTTCGCCACAAAATTGATCTAACTCGCTCAGTTCGCCAGTCTCTCCCGGCCACCGGAGGTTGGAGCGTTGGCGAGCGATTCTTCTTATATACGCTCAGAAAAGCATGCAGAACTTTTAAACATGAAGAGACGTTCGCGCACCTAATCACACGCTTCTTGAGCCATCGAAAATGCCCGGTGTCTGTGCTTTTGGATTCAGCAAGTGGAAGGAAACGGGCGAAGCCTTTTTTGCAATTCCCAGATTAGAAAATGACGCCAAGTGACGGGCAGTGGGGCTGCGCAGAATAGGGCGGGAAAAGTTCAGTCCCACTGTTGATAACCACCTTTGCGTAACAAACAACTTATTGACAATTAGCAACTGTAGTTTCGGGAAATGATTGCGTTTGCCCGACGCTGGAGCAGCGTCTTTAGTGCGGTTGCCTTGGAGGTTCATGAGCAGTAACATTTCCGTCTTTAATTGAATTTGCCGTAACATTGGCGCCTTAGGGCTCACATGTAGCGTTGAGTGCTTCACGAAAGCTCACTGCTACATATCCACTGCAAGAACTTTCATTTAAATTCGCTTTTCATTTTCGGCGTTGGTTTTCGTGCATGCATTTCGCTTATATTCGTGCTTGCATGTGGTTGTTTCACTTGCTTCAGAAACAACAAAAGTAGTACTGCTTGACACTCGTGTATGACGAACATAGGTGACATATAAAGCCCCTATACTTCGTATATGTACCGCCATCTGCTCTCTCTCTCAACACTTCCTCTCGGGCATGTTGCTTCTTTTTTTTTTATCGCTTGCGACAGTGCATCGCACAACCTGTAACGCACCAAGAGCTTGCAGTTTGCTTTCGAGCCGGTGAGAGGAGGAAGCGGCGCAGATCAAACGAACGCTGTTTTTTTCTCGAAGATATACGGGTTTTAGTGACAGGTGGCAGCATGAAAATCATGATATCTCTGTCATACACGGCATGATATGCCTGCCATTGTCATAAACGAATCGCTGTCGGCTCGCAAGCTCGTTGTATACCAAGATTCGTATTGCGTGACGCGACTGTATAATTAGGCCCTTTATGCGAAGTAAAGTTGATATTTCGTGTGCTTCGTAGACGAATGCATACAAATACATCATGTGTATAGCTTACCCACGCCTAATGTTTATACGTGTCTAGCGAATAATCGAAACGGACAAAGCTTCATGCTCTACTTTTCTTCACGATCATATCTCTTTCAGAAAAAATACAGAAAAACCGAAATGCCACTCCCACAGAATCAGCATGCACGCAGGCAGCTATATGGCTCAATTGGTGTGGCATAAATCTCAGTTGTGTCATTGTGCATCCGTCGCATGGATGCATGTAGCTCCTTATTTCCGGGGTTCGGCTACGGACCCGAGCTTCGCGCATTTGATCTCGGCTACGCTGCAGTCAATTTTCAGTGGAGGCGAAATGCGGGAAGCCCGAGTTTGGTGCCGTGT
This sequence comes from Rhipicephalus microplus, assembly GCF_043290135.1. NCBI lineage: Eukaryota > Metazoa > Arthropoda > Arachnida > Ixodida > Ixodidae > Rhipicephalus > Rhipicephalus microplus. Next base: position 350,147,174 of record NC_134710.1, on the reverse strand, counting down.
AAGTACACACTAAAGACGCGGCCAAAGAATGGTGACCACGTTTTTATTTTGCTATTGAAATAAAAAGACCGTGTGGTTCAATTTTCAAGAGCCCTCCTCTATAGCGTCTGTCATAATAACGACGTGGTTTGGGACGTTAAACTCCTCATAATATCATTACATATTTCCCTTTTTCTAAGCATTCATTCGACATATTTTAGCATCTACTCAAACCATGATAAGAAACACGGACAGCGTGGTACCTGCGGGCCTGCGCACTTCGCTGTTAAGATTGATTCTTATTATGCTCCCACGTTAACGGGAAAAAGAATCACTCTTCTGTTTTTCATTTTATCAGCAGATAGGCTGCAAGCGCTTTAAAGAAATCAGGGAAATATCATGTATTGTGGCAATTGTTATAATTAGAAGCAGCCACCAAAGAGTTGCATATTTTCTTGTTTGTACTGGAGCCATGATTCAAGTCATTTATATCACTACATGTAACTCAACATATATCCCATATTCGCCAAGCATGAATGCATGAAGAATCTAGTATATGTCAGGCGATTGAAATGCGCTTGCGTATAATTTGGCATAGATAGTGCATAATATGTAATTTGTGATAGTCGCACCAAGAGATAGGTGGACAGATTCAATAGGTTGACAGATTCAATGTCGATGAATTTTGATAGAAAATTATCTGCATTTAATGAATGCTGAAAGCTGAGAACTCGTATGCCGCACTGTTTGCATTAGTATCCCGTTATTGCGCGTTCGCAGATGTGAATTGAAGTGACAACTGGTGTTATTTCTTTCCTAATAAGATAAACAAGTATGCTAAGCCCCATTTGAGGCTGTAAAAGCGCACGCAACGCGTTAATGTGCGTTTTTCTGCAGAAAATCTACAGCGCACTGAGAGAGCATCAGCCGCGTTGGACCATCCATGGCGGCGGGCTGGATGAATGCTGGACTTTCCTTGTTCCAGTGACTTAAGGTTCCAACGAACATGCGCACTCGTAGTGGTTGCAGGGCATCCTAAGATCCGGTTGAACAAAGCGAGGTTGATGTGAATGTTTGTATTTATTGGCTTTCACTAGCTCTTACAAATACAAAAATGCGATAAAAATTTAATAGCACTGTAAAGAACTTCGTTTTCGTTTATATTCTTTTTTATTTCTTATTTCGGGAAATTTAAATCAGTCGAACCACCGAAAGGGGTTGACTTGAGGTCGCAGTGTCTGCCTCCGCTCCATATTGCCACTCGCTTAGCGATATTGCCACTCGCTCAGTCAGATTGCGCTCAGTTATCTCCCTCGGTTGGCGTGCCTACTACAGGAAAGATAAAGACATCAAGTTGTGGCGTGCAGAGACCGGAAGCCGCAGTGATCTACGCCGAGCAAGTGAACCAAGCATTGGACGAAGAAAGCGCTGCATCGAGAAGACAGACATGTTTCGCGCGGCTTTGTTGTTTGTTAACCCGGAGATTTCAAGTTCCGCGAATGTTTTTCAGGCGTCTTAGTGGCAGTGGGTGAGCGCTAGTAATAGGAGCCATTCATTGATCAACTATTTGTTTTGCACGCATACATGATTAAACCCTGTTCTTTGGAAGCCTCAGTGAACTGACAGAAGTGCAGTGTCGCTAGAATATTTGGTCAAAACTGTAGCCAAGCTGTTTTCAGAAAAATGCGTTTCTCGGAAATCGTTTTGGCGCGGCTGTATTATTTTCGCTGCTTTTACTTTTGGTATGTAGTTCAAGAGATGTGAATTAAGAAGAGGCTTCTTCCTGTTCATGAAATTTGTGTAGCCGTGGTTGAAACTTTATCTGTCTTGACTTCTAATACTGTCACTGAAATGATGTGATGGACAAAATGCTTCCAGAAATCTGTACATGGGATGTGACTAGAGTCAAGGTTGCTGACAAGTGAACTGTTCTTCGTAAAAACAACGGCGATGCCCTGAGGAAGACAAGTGAATTTGCCGGAACACTTTTTCCAGCGACGTTTTCTCTTGAAAATATATGATTGCGTCAAGCCTCTCCGTGCTTCTGATCTTCAATCTCGTTTTGTACTCAAGTTCTGTAAGAAAGCTATGTGCGCCGTCAAAATGAATGGGATTGGGTCAAAGACTACGTGCCTTGCACGTGATTGTTGGCAATCTTCGCATCGGTTCAAATATTCCAGAGAACATGTTTGCTCATTTTGTCCATATGTCAGTTTAAATGTAAAACTGATTTTAGAGATTGACACTTTCACACTACGGGTTTGCCTGCTTTTTATACTAAAGAAGCAATAAAAAACTTCATTTTATTTATGTCAATCTAGTTTTGTATTTCAGAAAATTGGTCAGGCGAGTTTTCTCCACTTAGGAACACACATAAAAGTTTTAAAAATATGTAACAAAATTTAACGAATGGCCGCACAGCATAAGTGGTCAGCGGATTTGAAAGAAGGCACGACCGCCTTCTGCTTTTATGTGAAGCAGGAAAGGAGAGATCAGCGGCAATTCTCCTCCTCTTAGCTTTTCGTCCTTTCCTTCTATTTGGGCACCTCAGCAGCGATGTCACGTAAGAAATATTTTGTTCGTGATTTATTTTTATTTTGATGCCCGGCAGCTGCAAGCGGTAAAAGCGGCGTTGCCATTGCGTATCAGCATGTGATAACGCGTACATGGAAGGTATATGAAGTTTCCACTCCTTGTTTGGGCCGCGCGCGGGGCCCTTGAGAATGCCTAATGCCATCCGCAATAACCTATTTAACCAGAACGCCTCAACGTCAGGGTAACTTGTATGGCCCGAGGTATCATCGAAGCAGTTTTAAAGACGATAGTCTTTCTTCGGGACCTTCGACAGAAAAATTCTGTTCTGTCTATCTGTCTGTACATTTGTTTGTTTGTCCGCCCTAACGATTTCTCATATGGCACCAAACGGCCAACCCCATCCGCAGCACCAATTAATATTGTTCAAGGTTTAGCATTCATTGTTGTGCGATTGTCAATTAAATAAACAAATATTGCGCATATCTAAGGCACCATAACAACATGTCTATGTTTTGTATGTATGCCTTTATACGATAAGAGGCACACATAAGTGACTCTAAGGACTGTAGCATTTAACGCGCTGCGCTGACAGTGCAACGCGATGCTCAAGAAGGTGTTTTCAAGGCTTCGCTACGACGGCATGGTGGTGGCACCTGCCCGCCGCTTTGCATTATACACCTTATCACCTCCGTGACCAGCGCGCATCTTTGTCCGCGGTTGCGCATGCCTTCGTTTTCAAAGGTAACTGCCAGATGGCGCTCGTGCCTAACGTGCATAGATGCGCTTGTTCGCCTTCACTACACGCTCGAAGCACTCTAACGCAGCGCCTTCAGAATACCATTCACCGATTTTCTTCCGCAGAACATCAAATAAACGTTTTGTTCACTCTCTCCAGACGCAAGCCTATCGTGTTTAGACGACATTTACAGTGTAACTTGTAGATTCGAGTCAATTTTTTCACTAAAGCCCCGTCGTCGTATTGGTGTCCAGACCCACACAGTCACCAGGCTGGTGTTAAACGAATCTATGTCGCAGGTTGTAGCGATGGCTGTCCGTATTTCGCTGCCACTAGATATGCATGCAGATGATGATTGATGTGTTGTGGCGCAAGGGCCAATTCATGGGCAAAAAGCGCCAGTTATTGTTACTAGAGATACGGACCTTGATTGTGATAAGCGGCTGTATAAGGGCCTTAAAAATCCTCACGCTAAAGCGGGTGAAAACATAGAAGTATTAAAATCATGACCATGCCATGAAAAACGTGTGGTGTTAATGGATGAAAAAAGTTTGTGATAAAAAAAAAAACATGCTGGACATGTATGGCGTCAGCACAAGTGCCTCGATCGTTCACACACTTGCGTCAAAGGGCCGTGAGGCAAGTGCTTTGTTGAGTGTTGCCACCAGAGCGGAGACCTCTCTGGAGAGGTCAAGATATGATTTGCGCGAGTATATCATGCGAAAAGTACGGACTTCTCTAAAAAAATCCAACAACGATTCACGGGAAAAGTGGTTCCCTACCGACAAACATTGCAGGGTGAATTGGTATCTGTTGTCGGTAGGGTAAAAGGAAGTGTTGTCTTCTCAGCACGTCCGATTCTTTAAAATAAATTAAAATGTCAAGTACGGTGAGTGCTTCTACACAACGTTCACACAAAGGTGGATCGCCCCCCGACAAAAGCAATGTATGTGTTGTGTGTATATATCCTGTTCTTAACTTTTCAAGGATTACTTCTGTGTGGCGTGATTTTGATACTGGCGGCCATTGGCCAAGTTGCGGTTTGATGACATGTAATTTATTACCTGTGTGTGTCCCGTTTTCTCTGCCAACAACCCCCGAGCTTTCGTTTTAAAAAAGCTTTCAAGTCGCATGCAAGAATTGGTATCGATAGATTGGTAGCGGTTTTGTTGGCGGATCCAGCTAGCTGGTTCAGCAGAACGTTGCCTTGTATTTCACGGTGTCCTGGCACCCCGCAGACTACAACATGCTGTTTGGATGAGTAGACTGTGTATAAGAGCGAATAAAGTGAAACAAATACAAGGTTTTCGTGCTTTTTAAGAGTTTTTGGAGCTTTTACTACGCTTAGCAAATCTGTATATAATATTGCCTTCTGTAGTTTTATTTGTTTAATGTGTTTAACGGTCACAAGTATCGCATAGGCTTCGCCGGTCAAAATGCTTGTATCAGAGTGCAGGATGCCGGCTTACGAAGAGGATGGGCTGACGGCTGCGTACGAGACGGAAATGTTGGACTTTGAAGCATCCGTAAAAAACTCGGGACGTGTATTTCTGTTAAAGTTCTAGGAAGTATGTCTGAATATGTGCAATTGGTGCGTACTTCGTAACCTCTAAGAAAGTCACGTCGCAATCTATCGCCTGCCACTGCCACAGTGGCAGGCATACTGCGGGAGCTATCAAATGGTGTTCAAGTGGCACACTGGTGTCCTTCGCCACGCCCCTCGCACAGAGCGAGTAGGGCTGTCTTATGGAAGGTCTTTTCTCAAACACAGCAAGGTTGATATGCCAATAACAGTGGAATGTCAAGGGTGTTCCTTGTCTGCGCTCACTTCAAGATAATATTTAAAAGACATGTAACATCTCTGTAGGTGGAGCGACTATTCGTTCAATTCGACGCACAGGCTTTAAACGGGGCTAGTGCGAAAAGCACCCGTAGAGAGACGGATGCCTAGAGGATGAACAGAATCAATCATTTTTAAGGGCAGAAGTTGTCGCACACTGATATGCGATTGCTCTATAGGCTGGGCGAGTACGTATGAGGCTGGTATACAAATTAATTACACACTTCTTGCCATTTCTCCACGTAGTGCGTGACAACACTTTTAGAGAATTCATGGCTTTTGTGCACTTCTTTTTTATATACTTGACGTGTGGTATGAAGGCCAGCTTGGCGTATAAGGTTAGACTTAACAATTTGTGTTCAGTATTAACAGAAAGACGTTGCCCATGCAGTTGAATATCAGGTTTGGAATGAATGCCTCTCTTTTTGGAGAACAAAATATGCTTGCTTTTCTGTACATTCTGTTGGAACCCGTTTTCTTCTGCCCAGTTGGAGACTGTTCAAACAAAGCTAAGCCTGCCGCTCACACATGGCCAGATTACAAGACATATAACAAGGCTGGACGCCGTTCACATATGTGCAGTGAAACATATTTTGAGAGATTGACAAGCGCAAAAAACTCGTTTTGATAATAAAAAGTGTGGAGTAAGTACACCACCTTGCGGCCCTCCTGTTTCTCGGACAAATGTTTGGGAAAAAGTGGTTCCTACGCGAACACGGAATGTCCGATTTGACAAGTAACTTTTGATTATAGTAAACATTCTTTCACGCAAACCAAGATAGGAAGGTCTCCTAATATTCCGAAGCACCGTTTTGTATCGTAAGCCTTTTCGACATCAAGGAACACAGAGAAAAAACTATTGCTTGTGGCACTAGATATGCAGACGGGCGAGTTGTCAGGATCCTTCAGTGAGCTGAAGGTAAGCGGTGCCGTCGATGTTTCCTTCGACGGTGACATGTATTAACATGGCGTGGAGAATCGTTGCTCACCTCCGTCAATAGACCAACTAGAATAGCATCATCTGCATCGTTTCTTGCACTGCCGTGTTGTATGCGAAAGTCACATACAGAAGGATGGCGTCCCACGTCTTGTGTTCGACGGCGACGTATACATTGAAAACATTTCGGTGCCCCGCCACAGTGGTCCAGTGGCTAAGGTACTCAGCTGCTGACCCACAGGTCGCGGGATTGAATCCCGGCTGCGCCGGCTGCATTTGCGATGGAGGTGGATATGGTGTAGGCCCATGTGCTCAGATTTGGACGCACGTTAAAGAACCCCAGGTGGTCAAAATTTCCTGAGCCCTTCACTATGGCGTCTCTCATAATCATATGGTGGTTTTGGGACGTTAAACCCCACACATCAATATTCGAAAACATGTCAGTGATGGTCTTGTTTAGCCGCTCGGTGAGGTCATTGGTCGGGGGTGGTACGCTGTCGTCTGGCGGTGGCTTGTGTGAGTGTATGCAAAATCCCCAAGGTAACTGCGCAGGGAAGGCCCTATCTCTGTCCGTAATGAGAACCTCTGAAGTGCGACATGACGCACGACAAAGTTTTCAACGAAGAACTTCGCTACCTCTACCGCGCTGCCTTTGGGTAGCACCCTTCTCTCAGCCTAGTTGATGAGGTAGTCAGTAAATGCGGCGATCCATTGTTCCTGCCGAATGCGAGGTCGAGAATAGCCCCGGTAAGTCCATGCCGATTTGCTGAAACGGCCAGCGAGTTGGCTAGATCGGCTGCAACAGTCTAGCTGGCCGAGTTAGCAGTGTTTTCTGGTGCTGACAGTCTTGGCAGGTCCTGACGTAACGAGCCACGTCGACGGCAAGTCGTGGGGAGTTGTAATTTTCCTGCATTCTAGCAAGCGTATGGGAAACACTGAGGTGTCCAGTCGTCGGGTCGTCGTGTAGGGCCTCGAGGGTTTCTTGTCTCATTGCAGAAGGATTACGAGAAGGTGTTTAGCTCGAATGGGTTAGAGGTTCTTCTTTAGAAGTTGTCAGTTTCGCAGGAAAAGTGACTCCAGCCCTCTCTTAAAACCTTCGGAACAGCCGCGCTGTTATCCTCGAGGTATTGCAGAAGTCTCCTGAATTCCGCGTCAGCTGGCTTTCACTCGGCAAAGTCGTTAGCGCTAGTCGTCATCCAGATCGTCGGAAGGTGGTGGGTCTTGGTGGGCGCAAGAGAGGCAGTCGGCGTCAGAGTGTTTTCTAACGGACTTCTGAACAATGGTAACGTCAAATTCTTGAACTTTGAGGCTCCACCGTGTGAGGCGACCCATCTTTCAAGTTAGCTGGCCAACACAAGGCGTGATGGTCTCTCATCAAACTTTGCTAGGCCTGCTGTAGAGGTAGGGGCGCAACATTGATGTAGCCCAGATGATGGCAGTTACTCTTTTTTGTGTTGTGGAGTTGTTGGCTTCTGTCTTACACTGCCACTGGCCCGCATAACTGATGACCCTTTCAATACCATCAATCTTCTTCATTCGGACGCTGGAGTCCTACACTGCTTGCATCGGTATCGATTTACGTGCCGGTGTATTCGTCAAAGTGCGCAAGTATCAGTGGCGTCTGATGGCGTCGTTTCAGTTCTTTATATACTTATTGCTGTGACGTTTCCGAATTGAATTCGATGTCGGTTATTGTAAGGTTAATGACTGGCTCGGCAATGCGGGCGAAGTTTTTGACGAACCACCTCGGATAAACGCGGAGACCTAGAATTCGACGCAAGGCCTTCTTTTTGGTGGGCGGTGGGGAGGCCCTGATGAGAGGTGTTTTCGGCGGGTTGGGGTGAAATCAGCACTTCTTGATTAAGTGACTCAGGAATAAGAGCTCGTCGTACGCGAAGCGGCACTTTTCTGGCTTCATAGTGAGTCCAGAGGCCCTAATTATTTGCAGTACAGTTTCAAGGCGCCGGAGGTGTTCATCGAAGTTCGAGAAAAACACAATCACGACGTCCAGCTACACAAAGCAAGCCTGCCAATTCAAGGCGCCCAGTACTCTATCCATAACACATTGGAAGGTAGTGGGGTCTAAGCAGAGATTGAAAGGCATGACTTTGAACTCGAGGAGACCGTCTGGAGTTATAAAGACGGTATATTTTCGGTCTCTCCCATTAACTTCTATTTGCCAGTAGCCTGTCTTGAGGTCCACCGTTGAAAAGTACTTAGCGTTGTGGAGTCGATTCTGGGCGTTGTTTATTTGTTCAAGGGGATACACATAATTTTTTGTGACTTTTTTAGTCGAAGATAATTGATGCAGAAAAGTAGGGTTCCGTCCTTTTTCTCCAACATCATAAGAGATGCCTGAGAACTCTTCGACGGCTGGTTTATGTTGTCGCGTAGCATTTCGTCGATTTGTTTATTTTACGGCTACATGTTCTCGCATCTAAACTCGATGAGGGCTCTGGCGAATTGGTCACGCACTTGTTAACATGTTAAACTTGTTAAGACACAGTGTTTAGCGACTGAGGTCTGTTAAATTTTCGACGATGACGAGAAGCAGCCTTTGAACTGCAGGAGAAAAGTTTTGAGCTGGCCTTGCTTGCGCTTCGGAAGACTCTGGTTAACGTCAAAATCGGGTTGGGAACGTCAATTAGCCGAGGCAGGTTCGGAAGTATTGGAGAAGGTATCAACGCATTCTGCCAAATAGGTAATCCTAGTAACCAGGCTTGAGGTGGTAGTATTCATGGTGAAAGTTGGTGCCCAATACCTTCGCTTTCCCATGACACAGCTCAGCGATGCCTCTTGCAACGAAAACGTGGTGACTAAGGAACAAGAGATTAATGCCCTCGATGAAGCCTTGAAAGTCTTTGGGTGAGCCGTCGCCGACGGAAACGATGACGCTTAACAAGGGCGGCATGGTGACTTCGTTGTCCAGCACATTCATTGCCTGATTACTTAGCGTTGTGTGGGTCAAGGGGGTGTTTTCGGAAGTTGCTGATATTAAATGAGACCTCAGGTTAATGACAGCGTCGTTTTGATTTCGAGAGTTTATCCCAAGTATCACGACCCTGGAGCAATGTCATAAGATGACAAAGCTCACAGGATAATCTTGGTTATATATGGTGACTCATCTTGTGTAGACTCCAGTCAGCGTTATTACGTGACCTCCAGAGGTCTGAATTTAGGAACATTGCCATGCAGTTTTCAGTGCCTTCAACTTCGTCCCGAGAGGCCCACTGACGACTCGAGTAGTCGACTCCAGAGTCGACAAGAGCAATCACGAAGTGGCCGTCAAATTATACGCCGAGGGCGCTTGTTTGTCATCGCGTGTTCAGGTCGGTTCGTGGCGTCACATCAAGGCTACGTTGGCTCGCTCTGCTGCTTCCACGTTGCGTCGTGAGGTCATCTTCAGGCGGCGAAGTTTCGACGTTAAGGCCCCTTTCGTCTTGCAGCGGGTGCTTTCTATTTTGTTGCGGCGTCGGTGGTGGCTGAAGACCTTTGATAGTTTGTCATACAGCAACCGCACCTCCATCGGTTGCTACCCTTGGTTTTCCGAATATGGGCTAAAAAGACGGCCCCAAGTCGGGCCAGCATACTGACAACGATGTGGCAACATACAGTTGCCTGGCGATGGCGAATAATAAGGTCGTCGGAGTGTCCACTACGCTCTTGCGAGGTAATCAGCCATATCTCATGGTAGGTTACCTTAATGTGTACATAGCACGTTCACGTTAAAACCACGTAGCCCCATTCGCCGGTACTGGGAGCGCTGGTGTGTCCGTCTTCACCCCAGTGGTAGCACAGAGGGCGGTGGTCAGCGGCGCGCCACACATCAATCTTCTTGGGAGCGTAGCGCTGGCCGGCACGTGAGGGGTTTTGCGTCGGTGGTCGTAGGGGTGGTGTAACTGCGGTGGGGCAGTGTCCTGACGTGGCCTTTGATGAACGTCGCAGAAAACTCCAGTGATGTAGCTGAGTTTCCGGCTCATGTTGCCGTGCATCGTGGATTCCAAGGGATCGCCAAACTTGCTCACGGACCATGTCGGTGCTTTATTCTACTTCAGGCTGGGACGAAGCCAACAGCTTCAGCAGCTCCTCCCGCATGTAAGCTCGGATGGTCTCGCACTGGTAGTCGGTCCTGAAGGCGTGGTCTTCGGCGTAGTTGAATGATTAGCGGTGGTTGTACTGTGTTTTGAGCATCTAACGTGACATTTCTTCAGTCATGGCTTCGGTAAGAAATTTGTTGACAGTCTTAGGTGACTATCACCTGCCTCGTTAACTAGGGAGGCAATTGTTGGGCTGATTGCAAGGGCTGACGTATTGGCCTCCTGAAATGCACCACGAAAACATGGACAACTGAGATTTCGTCATTTTTGGCGCGCCAGCGAACGCCAGCTGTGGTCCAAAGAACGAAGCAGAGCGGATATTCATCAACAAAACAAAAATATATTCTCAAATAGGGCGGAACAAAGGACACAAAAGAATGCTCACTCGGCAATAATATAATACAATATGTTACCAATCACAAGATATTTCAAGCAACGGGCAACACAACACAACCAGATACATTGACAACAATGGAAACAAACAAGAACACATGCTACAATGCAACCTCGTGCATTACCTAGCCAACACACTTGTGGACTAAATGTTCGTTGAATGAGTTCAATTCCAAGTTTTTGTAACAAAGCTTGAATGCTTATATTCAAGGAAACACTCACTCGAAGTCCAGAGCTGATTTCCGTTCCGCTGTTTTTGAAGTTTCTTTTCTAGTAAACCTCGCGTCGTCAACTGTGCACACTTCAGTAACAAAACCTCTTCGCCAGTAATACGTCAGCCACTCATGCCCTGTGACTGCAGAAGACGTCTTTTCGCCTAGGGGCGGTAAGCGCACACTTTTCTTCTGCTTGTAGCACAAGCCTGCACCCGCAGGTGGAAAACCTTTCACCTGCGTGGGAATGCCTTAGTTCACGATTTGCTGCAGTTCGCTCAGCGATAGTTGCGAGGAGGTTGGTCAGCGTAACGCAGGCGCTTTCGAGGGGGGGGGGGGGAGGTGGCGTGCGAGGCGTCGTTTGGATACTTGTTGCTTCTTTGCGCCGGCTTCGGTTGTGTCTGTCGTTCCTAGATTTCACGTTGCAGTTAGACTTCGGAGGCCATGCTTTTTTGAGCGCTTGTTTAAGGCAGTGGGCTGCGAACAAGTCCCGAAAACAGCTCTTGCTTGACTTCTTGCATCAAAAAGCAGATTTCTCCTCATTCATGGCGGGGTGGGCGTGACGGAAGAATCACGTCATCTCTTGAACAAAGAAGTCATGTTTTGATTGGAGAGTTGCACCCACGTCTCCATTACGGTGGCGGTCCTTCCCTTTTCTGACGACGCTTGTGAACGTTTTTAAAAAATCACTGCGATACAGTTCCCAGGTTTGAAGTTGTTGAGCGCTGAAACCATTTCAAACGTCTCCAGCTAGGTTTCAGGGTGTTCACAAGGTGAAGAATGGAACACGTGCAGCTCTCTTGGCGGCTGCATCACTTCGCTGCAGGAGGCCCTGCGTCTGTCATCAATTGTCTTATCTTCGTCGCCGAGGCTTTTGTTTTGTCGGGCTGTCCGGCAGAGGTCCGTATTGGGTGGTAGTCCTTCCAGTTCGTGGCTGGAAGCTGATGTGTCGGAGTCTTCGCGACGTGGGCTGGGTTGCCGGCTTGAAGGTGTTCGGTTTTTTAGGTTGGGTTTCGGTTTTAGTAGGTTTTGTAGGTTTGGTACATGAGCCGGGAAGCAGCTCCGCCAGATGTCATGCGGTCGGGACGCTGATGAACGAAGAGATGGGTTGTCTAAAAGTAAACCGCTATTTGGCTGAACCTGTGGCCCATAAACGTATGGTAACTTTAACCCGATACCCACTTGAACTGATAGCGGCGAACAGAGCGTCGGCCATTGATAAAGTTGCAATTGTTGTGACGCGCAGTTTTTTATTCCTCGCGCGTTGAACTTTCCAGCCTTACCACTGGTGGTCGTGCAAGCTCTGGAATAATGTTGAGTGTTCATGTCTCCTGCACAACCTCAACAAAGTTATCAACGAGAAACGTGAAAGTTCTCGAACACTGTGGCGCGATCTGCGCCGAGTAGTGGTCACATTATTTGTGGGTTTAAACCGAGCACTTCAATATAACACTCACACCAGTAAACCCCACCCCAAGGTCCATCTATTAGAACCCTCCTCTATTTTTCCAGAAAAAGTACAGTTTCATTAGAGTGTTGATGCAACGAAGTAGGGCACCATGTCATGTCTCGTTATTTTAAGGATTAATGAAAAATAACAGTCAATTATGCCAAAAAACGTATACAAGATGTTATTAGTAGTTATGGTTATGTAAATGGGAAGAAAAAAATTTGCCGTCATCACCATTTTCGGCATTGGCTAACACTGAAAGCTTATATGTCAAAATATATCCTATGAAGTTCAAGGAACAAGCAGCTGCCCAGAAAATGAAATGAGTTGACTGTACGGATGAAAATGTTGTCCCATATAGTGACTGAGACTAACTTCATATTTGTCGCGAAAAAATGCAGTTATATTTAAATTTACACATAAAAATCTCAACAGCTTGTGGCGCCACCTGGTGGTAGAAACTTCAGGTATCTGAAGTGCCCTGACATGTGAACGCAAACTTGTGTACGCGGTCAGCAATTGTCCTGATTGTATTGAAATATTCTTCGCTTATTTATAATGAAAGATATTACTAACGTGGTTGCTTGGGCGAGTTGGTGTGACATGATACACATAAAAAGCAACGCCCATAACGAGGGACAACAAAAGAACGAGATAGACAGCGGCACTGACTTTCAACAAGATTTATTTGCTGGAACCGCGCAATATATACTTGAGCAGTATCCGACAAAAAAGAGAAAATACAAATAAAAAAACAGAATTGACCTAACAACCAAGTAATCATCGTGATAACGCGCCATGAACAGCACGTGTGCCAACTTTCTGAAGAGAATCTATTTCTTTTTGTGATGGAGCAATCGAAGGCCTGCTGACACACACACTGCCCAGCCTTTATATTTCTGCAGCCTCGTAAATTTCGCGTATCATTTGGTCCCGATGACGCCTAATGACGGTACAATGCTGAAAATCGGGGACACAACCGCAGTCTCGGCAAAGAATGCCGAGGTGGCCTGTTACAGAAGAAGAGACGTTGTGAGCATGCTCTTTCAGCCGCTCATTGAAACACATGCCTGTTTGGCCGAAGTACCACTTGCCGCAGGACAGGGGTAGAGAGTACAACACCCCTTCGATGCATAAAACGCACTTCTTTCGATGCTTGATTTTGCAGCCTCGCACTCATCTGGAACCAAGATTCACGTCCTTGTACAACCTAGCCAGCTTTTCTGGGGCAGAAAAAACCAGGTCTACGTCGCACCTGCTGGCCACGTTTTTGAGGTTGTGGGTGACGCTGTGAGTATAGAGAATAACGACAAAGTTTCGTTTCTCCCGTCCCTTATCCTTTGTACGGGTTCGAGCATTATTCTCTGGGCTCATTGTGATTTCTCGGAATAGACACTCACCAAAAGCGGTCAAAACGTACATCGGGAAACCAGCCTCACTGAGGCATTTAGTTTGCTCATTAAAGCTGGACCGAATCATGTGATGGCAGGACCTTCGCAGAGCGTTTGTGTAGCAAGTCTTAGCAATAACGCGCTTCACCACTTTTGAATATGCCGAACCAAAAGGGAGGATTGGCTTGGTAGCGCGCGGCTCATAGGTCCAACACACGTGAGTTCGACTCAACGTTAACATCAAATCTAGGAACCTGATGGTTCCTCTCTCCGGGGCTTCATGTGTTATAACAAGCGGAGAAAGGCACTTACTGAAAATTTCTAAAACACTAGTGAAAGCCGAAACGGCCGACGAGGTTCCTGCTTGAAAGAACACGAGAAAGTCATCAACATAGCGGAATACTTTCTTAACCGTTGTGGATTCCACGCACTTCTGAATGAGACGATCATGGCTGGTTAAAAATAAATCACCTAGAATTGGCGTAAGGCATAATCCTGTGCACACACCTTGACGTTGCAAGTATATACGATCATCCCACTCTGAAAATGTCGACCTTAGGTAATACTGTAGCAGTTCCATAAAACCTTCAGCAGATATGCCTACTGCATTCTGATAATTCACTACGCCAAAACTCTCAATGCACCAGCGAATGCAAGCTAGAAGATCTCTGTGTGGCAATGAGCAGTACAAATCTTTATTATCTATTGATCATGCCTGGTAGCCAGAAAATTTGTTATCTTTCAGCACGGAAATCACATCATCGGATCTCTTAGCTAGGAATGGATCGTCTATGCTTAACAACATCAGTTTACCCTGAAAAAAATTGTGCCAGCGTTTTTTGCCGCGAGTTGGCCTCTAATGTTATAACACGGAAAGGACAGCTAACTTTGCGCGTTTTCGCATCAAAGAAAATTTCCTTGCCAAGGTTTTCCCCCCGCATCTATTCTTTTTACCAAACCATCCAGATTCCACCTTTTACAGAGAATTGTAAAGAAAGTCAAATCCTCCTTGAGGGATGAGTCATTGTCCTTGGTAGCAGCAAATAAGGAGGGAGGTTTTGTTATTATTCCGAATGAACTCTGTAAGAAAAAATCTGGTGATGTGCTTTTGTCTGTTTTTGAGCCCCACGCTAATCTGTCGCTTCCGAAGGCTAAAACCTATGCAAAAAGTCTCTGTAAAAGGTTGAATCAGCAACCTGAAAATCGGAAAAATTGGCAGTGTCTGCGTCCTTAAGACAGAATTAGACAGTTAAGAAATACTATTTTTTTTGCTGTTTGATGTGTTCATGTCTCTACAATGCGGGTGTGATTTTTGCTGAAAACAATTGTCATGATCCCCACGAAGGGCTGATATGGAGGCAGTATTGGACAAGTGGATGATCGAATGTGAGACGTTAGCTTCCCTAGGTGCACGACAGCAGGTAAATGATGGTCGCACTTAACTTTTGAATCTATTTACTCAATATAGTGCATAGCGGTGGTTACGTACACGTGTAGAATTTTTAGAAAGCGCGTGTCCTGGGGGACGCCCCAGATTCGTATCCGAGAAAATACTATGTGTGCAACTGTTTTTCTTGTTTAAAAACACAAGCGAGAGAGACAGATATATAGAGAGTATCTCGCACATGTGTCTAAGACGTAATACCTATACACCAGAGTGCAGCTTCATATTATCATCATTATCATCATGATGATGATGTTATCGTTATCATCAGCCGGACTACGTTCAGTGCAGGACAAAGGCCTCTCCCATGTTCTGCCAGATAACTCGGTCCTGTGCTTGCTTCTGCCAATTTATACCCGCAAACTTCCTAATCTCATCTGCCCACCTAACCTTCTACCTCCCCCTAACCTGCTTGCCTTCTCTGGAAATCCAGTTCTTAAAGTTCCAGTTCTTAAAATCCAGTTCTTAAAATTCAGTTCTTGCCTTCTCTGGAAATCCACTCTTAAAGGCCAGCGGTTATCTTGTCTACGCGCCACATGCCCGGCCCATGTGAACTTTTCTTCATGATTTCAACTATGATGTTCTCAACTCCCGTTTCTTACCTAATTCACTCTGCTCTCTTCTTGTGTCTTAAGTTTACACCTACCATTTTTCTTTCCATTGCTCGCTGCGTCATCCTCAATTTAGGCTAAACTCTCTGTGTAAGTCCCCAGGTTTCTGCTCTGTAGCTAAGCACCAGCAAGATACAGCTGTTCTATACCTTCCTCTTGAGCGATAGTGTCAATCTACCTGTCATGATTGGAGAGTGCTTGCCAAATGCGCTCCACCCTCTTCTTATTCTTCTGGTTCCTTCAATCTCGTGGTTCGGCTTCGCGGTTATTACCTGTCCTAAATAGACATATTCTTTTACAAATTGAAGTGCACTATTACCTATCTCAAAGCACTGCTCTCTTACGACGTTGTGTACATTACTTTCCTTTTCTGCAGATCAATTTTAAGAGCCACCTTTCTTCTCTCCTTGTCTAACTTCGTAATCACGAGTTGCAATTTGTCCCCTGAGTTACTCAGCAATGCAATTAACTCTTATTCATTAACTCTTATTCCTAACTGTTCCCATTCAAGGCCTCTTAAAACCTCCAGTAAGCACGCGGTAAATAGCCTTGGGAAGATTGTATCCCCCTGCTTTACACCCCTCTTGATTAGTATTCAGTTGCTTTCTTTATAAAGCACAGTTCAACCCCTGTATATTTCTTCCAGGGTGTCTATATATGCTTCATCGACGCCCTGATTCCGCAGTGTCTGCATGACTGCTGATATTTCTACTGAATCAAGCGTCTTCTCGTAATCTACGAAGGCTATGTGTAGTGGTTGGCAATATTCTGAGCATTTCTCTATTACCTGATTGATAGTACGAATGTGGTCGATTGTTGAGTAGCCTGTTCGAAATCCTGCTTGTTCGTTTGATTGATTAAATTCTAATGTTTTCTTAAGTCTTTAGCAATTACCTTTGTAAATAGCTTGTATACGGAGAGCAAGCTGATCGGCCTGCAATTCCAGTCCTTGTAATCTTCTTTCTTAAGTATTATTATGATGTTAGCATTCTTTGAAGACTCTGGTACTCTTCTCGTGTGGAGACACCTCGTAAACAGGGTGGCTAGTTTTTCTAACACAATCTGTCCTCCATCTTTCAGCAGATCTGATATTACCTGATCCTCACCAGCACCTTTGCCTTTTTGCATGCTCTCCAAGTCTTTTCTGACTTCTTCTATCATTACTGGTGGGGTGTCATCTGGGTCACTGCGAGTTCTTGTAGTATTAAGGTCGCGGTTATCCCAGCTATTGTAGAGATCTCTGTAAAACCCCTCCGCTATTTTCATTATCCTATCCATACTTGTAGTTATTTCGCCTTCTCAGTCCCTTAGTGCATACATATGATTTTCGCCTATTCCAAGTTTTCTCTTCACTGCTTTGACGGTTCCTCTGTTTTTCAGAGCATATTCGATTCTCTTCATGTTCTACCTTCTTATATCGAATACCTTACGCTTATAATCAACATTGAAAGCTCTGCTAGTTCTATTTTGTCTGTTGTACTTGAGACTTTCATGCTTTGACGCTTCCTAATGAAAATCTTTGTTTCCTGGAAAAGCTTGTCAGTGTCCTGTCTAATTATCATGCCTCCAACGTCCACCGCATACTCCGTAATGATACTCGTCAGATTATCATTCATTGTACCTACGCTAAGGTTGCTTTCCTCAAAAAGAGCCGTGTCCCTGTTCTGAAAAGAGATTCTGAATTCCTGTACTTTTGCTCTCAATTCTATCTCATATATTGGCTTCTTGCGTATCAGTTTCTGTCGTTTCTTCTTCATGTGTAGGCGAATTAGAGACTGTATCATTTTATGGTCACTGCGTCGTACCTTGACAATTCTTCCACATTTTGCACGATGCCTGGGTGTGCACTCACTATAAAGTCTATTTCCTTCTTATTTTCTGCATTAGGGCTCCTCCATGTTCATTTACGGTTTCCTCATTTTCGGTAGAAGGTAGTCAAAATCCATAAATTATTGCGTTCTGCGAATTCTACTAGTAGCTCTACTCTGGCGTTCCTAGTACCGATACCATAATCTTGCACTGCCTGGTGTCCAGCCGGCTTCTTCCCTACCTTTGCATTAAAGTCTCCCATCAGTATAGTATACTGCGTTTTCACCTTACTCATTGCCAATTCCACGTCTTCATAGAACCTTTCATTTGAAGCATGATCAAGGTTGGATGTAGCGCGTAAGTCTGTACCACCTTCATCTTGCATCTCTTATTGAGTTTAATTGCGATACATACCACCCTTTAAATATTGCTATAGTATTTCTCTATGTTGCCAGCTATGTTTGTGTAAATAAGGAACCTCACTTCCAGTTTTCTTGTGTCAGCCAAGCTCCGATAGCAAAGGACCTGTCCCTTGTGTAGCCCCGTATAAGCCTCATCCGTCCTCCTAACCTCACTCAGCCCTATTTTATCCTATTTAACACCCTCTAGCTTCTCGAAGAGTACATCTAGACTTGCCTCGCTAGATAAGGTTCTAGAGTTAAGATTTGGCAAGTTCAGGTTGCAATGGCAGCCTGTCCGGAACCAAAAATTTTTAGCACCCTATGCAGCGTTGCAGATCTGACCACCGCCGTGTGAGTTGCTTCGCAGCTGCTGGGGACTGAGGGCCGTGAGTTAATTGACGTATGCATGTGGGACGTAAAGGCCAGATACTGCACCAGGGTGGCCAATTCTTTTCTGGTGAGGGAGTGCGTTGCCGGTGGTTGTCACCGGTGAAGCCGCAATCCAGGCCTCCTAATGCAGTTCCATCCCCACGTGGATGTTGTTTATCCAGTTGGGAACTGTGCGGCACCAGGATTCGAATCATGGGACTGTTGAATTCGAGGGGGATGCTCTAACCACTACGCCATCGCCGCTACTGATTGCATTAGCACACTTCAGTACCCCGCCTGAAAGCGGTCCACCTCACGTGACCTGCCATGCCCAACTGCGCCGTCGCCAACACTAGTAGCAGTAGAGCGAAAGTTGCGGGAGCCACAGCAGCAACTACGGCCATTGAACAATTTTCTGCCATGGCCTCAATAATTACGGGCACGCAGCGTGTTTTCCTTGGTTCAACCAAGCTTCGCTAGATGGCACCATCTATAATGCTTAACAAGGTGAAAACAAAATTTTTGAACCACTCGCGTTATTCCCCTTAGTAATGCCTGACGGTTCTGCTTTTCTAAAAATCGAACAGACGGACAAGCAGCATTTTGTTATGCGCCCCTTCGATGCACGGAAGGTTCTTTTTCTATTGCAGGTAGTTTGATTACTGGTGACTGATTGTACGTAGTTGGACACTCTCACTTCATCGGGATTGCCTCGCAAACGTGTCACTCGAGGCACACGTCGTGTGATACATTTAGCTTGATTTCTCGGTTGATAATACTGCCGTTTTAGGCATCAAACATTAAGCTTTCACTTTCACATATACTGTTATTTGCCTTCAGTGTCACTTAAACAACTTTTGTTGATTGTGTACATCACAAACGCCACAGTAAGCCTCGCTGTCTTCAAGGAAGCCTCCAGCCTTCTCTCCCACCAAGTAATCGTGGTTTGTTGTAGTTTGAGCTTACTTGTGTTATTGTTCCTGCAATAAACGTTTGAACAAAAGTAATGCAAAATCAATTGGTAGCATTACTGCTATTGCTCTGTTCCTTTTCTGAGGATGTAATTGACCACTGTAATTATTACACTTTAGCTGAATTCTAACAGGCTAGTTATGTTCTCAAATGTGTAAAATTCTAATTTTCAGTCTACAACAATCATGATAATAATAATACTAATATTACTATCAATAAAATTCACATACAACAAATAAATATACCCCTACGTGTGCATTTTTCTTTATTTTGAAAATGTACGCAATATGAATATCACTAAACTAAACAACCACGTATAAAAAGTGATTGTTGCAAGTACATTTTTCGTCCACTTGCATCATTGTTGCAAGGTTGAACAAGCACTGCATTAAAAATGCCAGCACATCTCACCCTTGCTTGCTATGGTCTTGTTCAGACACTTAACAGCTCATACATAATAAGGCTATCCTGCTGCATCGCATAAAAATCAAGCTTTGGCTGCAGCCAAGCTTGGTTATTCAGGAGTGGATGATATGCTTCCCACTTTATGCTCTATTCGGCAAGATTGGCGACATAGAACCATTTTTTTTCACTTTGTGTGTACAGTTCAACATGAAAAGATAGACATTCCTTCACAGCCAGTACAAGGTTCATACGAATATCGAACGTGGATATTCTAGAATGTTTAAGGGCTAGGTGTTACCTGAAACACAGGAGGGGCTATGGTTGCGTATTACGGCATCTTTCCGTGTTCCTACAATATGAAACTCAAATATTCAATAATTTTTGGTTCTAAAATAAGTAAGGCGATCGTGTGGGTAATAATCCAAAATGAAGACTGGTTACAATAGTGCAATGAACTCAATAACGTTCAGATTCGAGGCCATCTTCGAAGTAACTATTAGAAACAAAGTTACACAACGTGCCTTGCTACACAGTATAGCTTGAAATTGTGTCCCGCAGCGCTGAAAACAGGAGGAAGAGCTCACATAGCGCAGTACTGTGGACTGTGTTCACATAGTCTAGTTTTTAACGCTCTTTTGCTAAAATGTTTGAGAACCAATTCGCCCAACTAAGAAATATTTTGTACAAATTTATTTTCCTCTCTCTAAGGTGATGAATTAAAGAGCTTGGTGCAAGTACACTTCAGGGAATAAAGAACCAAAAGGTTCACGCAAAGAAGTACTCTGCTTTAGTCTTCATAAAACTTCGCTAATATTAGTGCAATCTGCTGCTTGACATTATCATAGTGAACTCATTACCACACCATCTATTTTTTGAGAAATAGACTCCTGCGCATTTGCCTTTGAAGAACTGCTGAGAGCACATGTTTTTCGAAAAACTAGCAGTGTTTCTTATGAATTCCGTGGATGTGTTTTGAAGGCGAAAGCCATCTTTTCCCAGACACTGAGAATATACTCGGGATATACTGTAGAGCAGCAGGCTAGAGCTGGCTATTGCTCAGGCTGACCTCTCCGCCTTTCTGTAAATAAACCTTTCTCTCTCTCAGTCGATATGTCTGCCTTCTCCCCTCCCCCTCACTACTTACGATATCCCTTTTGCACCTAACTTTGTTTTCTATGGCCTCAATAATCGGGCCACCGTTCACCAAGCGACGATGTAATGCAGTGACCTCTACGATTGACATTACGTTATGCGAAGTCGCAGGGCCATCGCGGTTACGTCACAAGATTGGTGACCTGTGAAGTCAGGACGTGACGTCATTCCTTGATAACATTTTGTCATATAATTTGTGTTTATGTAAGCGAATTTGACGCCACCGACGATAATTTGCTTGTTTGATGAGGCATCTAACGCTTTCGCCTTATAAGGCTACAGAGCCGCTGACGGTAACTTCGGACTATTCGCCCATGATATCGCCTGTCTAAGTAAGTAGTTTTAAATGGAGGTCCGCGAAGGCATCTTTTGGGCTGCGCGAAATACATCCTGGAAAAAATTCAGGAGATCTCACGTACCATAGGAATGAATAATAATCGAAACATCCGTCAATGCCTGTGCCGCTTTTAAAATGATCATAGCGTTACGAGGTGGGTGTACGTGGTAGTCAGTAAACATATTCAAACAATTTTTACGTATTGTGAGGCCACGTTTAGGCCGCAAGACACTTCTTTTACTCGCGGAGACTTTGCCGCACAACAAAGGTCAGACTGATGAAGATGAGTATGTTACATATGATAAGTGGGCGCCTATGACTAATGCTCACACTAATTTTCCTCCCTACGCGTCAGTGGCCAGCGCGGCCGTGTCTTAGATGGAAACGGAACGCCGGACGTATGGCTCAAGACGTGATACATGGGCTATCTCCGAACCACGACAGCGGCGATCGGAATAAAGCTTGGTGGGAGTAACATAATTCACTGGTGACTGTTGTTCATTGATTATATGGGGTCCAATAAAGCGTGACTGAAACTTGTCGCACGATCGTCAAGTGTGATAGGGTGCCCAAAGCAATATTTCATCCACAGAACTAAAGGAGATGTCGCGATGAGAGCTGTCGTGGCGTTGCTTGCGATCTTACTGATTTGCTTCTGTATTAAGGCGAGCTCGTTGTCGACATTACTCAAAACGTGCAATAAACAGCTCTGATATGTTTGCCGCGATGTCAGGGAACATTTAGAAAAGAGACGTCAATGGTGAATTTCGGGGAACAACAGTACAGGAGGTAGAAAGGAGGGTAGGCAGTAGTTCAATGAACAGCGATTTTTCAGCGACGCAAGCCAGCATAGGACGTGATTGTCTGTAAAAAGTGGGAAGTGGTATGCGTAAAGATACGGTCGAAATTTTTGTATGGCACAAACGACCATACACAATCTCACAGTATTCTTTCAGATACATGCGCACAAAATTTATGTACCTACATGTGAGCACCAGCATTTGTAGGCATAAATTTCGATGTTGTAATGATCCGTGATGTTGGTTACGTGACGCGTAAGTTTGAAGCATATGCTGAATGCTTTTTTCGGTTGTTTGTTTATGGCTTTGAGGAAAGCGTTACAAGATGGAGTGATGTGAAGTGGAGCAGTTGCGTGCAAATAGCAGGCTTATAGAGAATGTCCACAACACTGGCGTATACTGGTGACTGCACTGGGTAACTTAACTCTGACATAACGTCAGTTTTTTCGTTAAAGCACTGACGTCGCTATTTTGCGAAGTGAAGGGAGCTTTGTGTTGTGACGATGGGAATAATGCACGTACCTTTCTTTGAAGTATTCCCCTGGGGTTGAGCGAACTTGATCATAGCTTGCCGAATTCTAGGAATACAAATGTCATCTTCATTAGAGTGCTATAACAGTGAGGTACACATTGGAACCATAATTGACGTTAAACCGGCGGGACGCCTGTGCTCTAGGCTTACTTATGTAATATTTATTGCTTTGAGTTAAAATTACATAGCCCCGGCGAGGCGGTCACCAAGGTACCCGGCTACTGACCCGAAGGCCACGGGATTGAATCCCAGCTGCGGAGGCTGCATTTTGGGCTAAGGCGAAAATGTTGTAGACCCTTATGCCCCGATTTGGCTTCACGTTAAAGAACCCCCGGTGGTCGAAATTTGAGCCCTCCACTACGGCATTTCTCATAATCATATGGTGGTTTTCGGACGTTAAACTGCACATATCAAATTACAATCATTTAAGATTAGATATGCAGCCCTACAATCGACCTTACATTCGCATACTGTATTTTTACAAATCAGTTTAGGAACCTCACCTGGCTTTGTGGTAGAATACCTAATCGCCACAGAGAGCGCTTAGATTTAAGTTCAGCTGAGGCCCTTATTTTCATTTTTTCTGTATTCTTCGGGTCTACGGTGCCAATATCAGTTTTTTTAGCCCTTTAAACGTTCTGTTATTAATGGCTGCCCTCATCATTCTGGGGTAGATGTGAACTGTCAATCGCCTGTAGTGCATGCATGCCTGCGTACGTTGGCTCGTGGCATGAGAATATGTTGCACACATATCTAAAGGAAAGGGTTCAATAACACACGTGACAGGGTTTTCTCTCCTCGTTATTCATTTCATGAGCAGACAGTTATATACCTCAAACTCTCCTACCCTCCCACAATAAAATTGGTCCACACAAAGTTAAAGAGACTCTAATAAAAGCACCCAGACGTAGCTGATTAGATAGCTAATTACGCCAATAGAAATTCTAAAATTGGCTGCAGTTCACTAATAATTGCTTTGCACCTAAAAGGGAAACAAAAAAAAAACTTTTGGAGGCACACTATGTCTCACGACAGAGTCTTCTGTGTTATTATGTTTTTTTTTTCGCAGGACAATGTTGCAATGAGTTGTTGCATTGACAAGTTTTGTCACGGGTATGTACGACACATGACAGTGAGCATGCTATTTCGAGGCTTACATCTGTGATGGGCAAATACAGATAAAAACAGCTTGAATGTGGCTGCACGCAATGCCACTTGTTGACAATATATTGAGGTCAAATGGTGTGATATTTCAGATTGACCATCGTTTTTGCGTGAGGAATGCAAGGTACAAACGACGCACTTATTTTTCGCCTAATTTAGTATCGCCAACCCCTTTATAACATGTCAAAATATCTTTTAATATTTCTAATAATTCACAAAGGGTCTTCGACATATCTATTGCGGAACACCACTGGTAGAAGTAACGCTACGTTTTTTATGCGCCTTCATTGCAACGATTTTGTGCCTTGAAAGTATGCACCGCCATATCATCATGTACGTAGAGGAGAAATATCTAGCCTGGTTTGCTGCGCAGTAGCGTGGGGGCGGACACATGCGGCGCACTGACTACGCTGTGAAGCCTGAAGTTTCATCATCATCATCATCATCATCATAATCATCATCATCATCAGCCTGACTACGTCCACTGCAGGACAAAGGCCTCTCCCATGTTCCGCCAGTTAACCCGGTCCTGTGCTCACTGCTGCCAATTTATACCCGCAAACTTCTTAATCTCATCTGCCCACCTAACCTTCTGTCTCCCCCTAAGCCGCTTCCCTTCTCTGGGAATCCAGTTAGTTACCCTTAATGAGCAGCGGTTATCCTGTCTACGCGCTACATGCCCGGCCCATGTCCATTATCTCTTCTTTACTTCAACTATGATATCCTTAACCCCCGTTTGTCCCCTAATCCACTCTGCTCTCTTCTTGTCTCTTAAGGTTACACCTACCATTTTTCTTTCCATTGCTCGCTGCGTCGTCATCAATTTAAGCTGAACCCTCTTTGTAAGTCTCCAGGTTTCTGCTCCGTAGCTAAGTACCGGCAAGATACAGCTGTTGTGTACGTTCCTCTTGAGGGATAGTGGCAATCTACCTGTCATAATTTGAGAGTGCTTGCCGAATGTGCTCCACCCCATTCTTATTCTTCTAGTTACTTCAATCTCGTGGTTCGACTCTGCTGTTATTACCTGCCCTAAGTCGACATAGTCTTTTACAACTTCAAGTGCACTATTACCTATCTCGAAGCGCGGCTCCTTTCCGAGGTTGTTGTACATTACTTTCGTTTTCTGAAGATTAATTTTGAGACCCACCTTTCTGCTCTCCTTGTCTAACTCCTTAATCATGAGTTGCAATTCGTCCCCTGAGTTACTCAGCAATGCAATGTCATCGGCGAAGCGCAGGTTACTAAGGTATTCTCCATTAGCTCTTATCCCTAAGTGTTCCTATTATAGGCTTCTGAAAACTTCCTGTAGGCACGCGGTAAATAGCATTGGGGAGATTGTGTCCCCCTGCCTTACACCCTTCTTGATTGGTATTCTGTTGCTTTCTTGAAGTTTACCTTCACCCAATTATCAGAAATTTCAAGTGGTAAAAAATTACAATGAAAATAATTTACGGTGTGAAAGACGTAAAGTTGTGTTAAAAGTAGTAATTACACGATGTTAATTACAAAAGATTGCTACCTTCTTGGAGGCAATTATTACCGAACTTTACCAACGGCAAGCGGGTATATGCAGGTCTTAAACTAAAACATCGTTACAGCAGCACAACTATAATTGAAAGGGGCAGTTTAAAAGTCTGTTTTTTTGGTAATAAGGGCTGCAGCGCGAGCACGAAAGTGCTAGAAGGAACAGACGAAAGGCGAGGCACGGAAAGCAAAGAGGACAACACAAGCGCTGCTTTTCACGAGCGCTGTTCTTCCTGTTTTTTCAAGAATAATGTTGTGATGCATTTGAACTGGAAATTGAATGGTATTTCATTCAATTGAATCTGTCAAGCGGACATCACCTACTTCACTTTAAAAACAACGTGCATGGGCTGACAAGCAGTCGATGGACGTTGAAAGCACAAGGTAGTCAAAATCAATTTACAGCGTCGCACTGCGGTAATTTTCGCCCACGGATTGTGTTTGAGGCCTATGGAAACGCACCATTTTGTGCTTATTTGTTACTTCTGTTGATATCGATTGACAAAGGGCGGAAAAGCCATCAAAAGTCCCTCCTGACCTGTGAAATTGTGAACGCGCGGCATTCAATAGCAATGGACATTTGATTTGTCAAAACCATAATGGTTGTGTCAGGGTGACAGCTTTACAAATTTTCATGTTCCGTTTACTGGGAACGTAGAAAGAAGAGGATATACCTTCTAAAGGAATTAATCAGGAAGGCAAATCGTTGTACTTCTTCAAAAAGAATAGTAAAAATAATGAAATTTCTCTATGTGGCCTGAAGCCTTCGTTTTAACGAAGAAGAAAATCTGCACCAGAAAGGTGTTTTCATAAGGAATGTGGGCATCGAAAAAAAAGAAAAACTAATGGAGACAAAATAGAGAGCAACCCAAAACAACACTGCAATTATTACATGTTATGATACTTTCTTCTGAAAAGTTTTGAAATACTAAACGCGTTGAGGTATTTATAATTGGCTTTATTAGAAGGGTAAGATAAAAAAACAGCCACAAACAAGCATTAGATACTATTTAAAGGTCATCCTCATCTTAAAGGCTGGGATAATTGAGGTAGCCTTTTTCAAAGCATGATAATGTATATCCTTACCTCATTTTAGGTATGAAATTATTCTACATTTATTAGGGCGCCTCCCACAATATATTATTTGTCGTTTCTTCAAAAGACAAACGAGGCGACCAAGGCTGGGCAGCTCGTCGGATAAAGCAAAATCACATAAATATTCCACAAATGTAGCAAAACATGAACATCCACAAAAGCAGATAACGCAGTACTGATGCTGAAATATGTTTAGCAATTGTAGGGCCAACAATCTAGTGCCCTTTAGCTTCTTAACAAAATGGCAAGTGCACGACCATCATCATCATTCCAACTTTGCCAGAAAATTGCTAAATTTGCACGCCATGGTATTGTAAAATCTTTTGTTTTAGGAAAAATATCCCTGACCGTCGAGAAACGTGACTTCAGGACTGATTGCATCAAAAGCTGTAAATGTAAGCCACAACTCAGTTCTTGACTTTCTAGAAATTATACGTTTCATTTCGGGGAAGGGCCCCGCCATTGTGGTCTAGCGGCTAAGGTAATCGGCTGTTGACCCGCAGGTCCTGGGATTGATTCTCGGCAGTGGTGGCTGTAATTTAGATGGAGGCGAAAGTGCTGTAGGCCCGTGTGGTGAGATTTGCGTTAACAGTTAAAAAACCCAGGTGGCTGAAATTTCCGTAGTCCTTCACTACGGCGTCTCTAATAATCATATGGTGGTATTGGGACGTTATCCCCACATATCAGTCAATCAATCATTTCGGGGAAGGCCAATGAGTTGCCTCCGTTGTTGTGTGTCGGCAACATAACGTGGACGCAATTTCAGTGGGATACGAAGAGGGTATTGCGAAGTCGCCCTAGAAGGTTGCCCTAATTGCGCCCGCACACCTTGTTGTTATGACTTTGGTTGTCTTTTTCAAAGAACGATGAGAATGAACGTCCTAATAGTACACAATAATGTCTCGATACTAAATGTATGGCTGGGTTGCTCTCTCTGCAGTTTATTTGACAAAAACACGTTACAGCTTCAAAGCACTGTTATAGAAAGTACCGCCGTACAAACCATGCAAGATATAACTGACTAACGTGAATATTCTGAGTGAGGTGGTACTTGATAGCAGAAAAAAATATCAAGTGGTGAAAAGAAAAAAAAAGAACAAGGAGACAAGAGCAACATTTATAGAATAAAAAGAACAGAAGAGATGTAGCCATAAATATTCTGCATGATCTGTAAAACAAATGAATAGACGTTAAGAGACATAAGGTTATGTAATAATTGATGTTCCACCTAAACATTTTGGACGAATTTTTTCTTAAAAACGCGATAAATCTCTTCAACACGCGAATAATAAAAATGCGAAATAAGTGTAGTTCCCTGCACTGGCTCAGGACGCTACATCTGCGCGTGGCTGAGTGTAAGCTAAACCTTAGCTAAGCATGCCTAGTGAGCGGCCAAACTGCATACGTCGAAGAACAGAACGGCTCTGTGAGAGAAAGCGAAGAGTATGTAGGTTTCTACACCCACATTTTTGACGCACTCATGCAGGTGCAGCAAGACAAAGTTTTCTTTCGCGTATTACGAAGCACTTGTTGCTACTACCACAGAAAACAATATGACGTCGTCTGAAGTAATGCAAGTCTTTGCTACTCACAAGTTTATCAAAGTCTAAAACATCTTCAGTTTCCCATTATTGGTTTATTTGTCAGTCATACCTTTTCTGACAGCAAAAATACGTTCAGTGTTGTGTAAACAAAATCTTATATTTATCAAAACAAGATATCAAATTGATTTTTGGTGAAAAACATTATGGTAATAAATTTTATTGTGTACTGATTGTACAGCAGACGATCGTTAGTATACGCGATAGGCGGATGGTTGAAGTGGGCTTGCAAAATCATTTTCAGATAACGGCTTGCAATCCCCGTCATCAGCTTTTAGATTGGCTTGTAGCCGAACGCTCAGACACTAGAATAGCAATGTCTTTCCACTTGAGCGATCAACGCGACCCGGAAACTAATATGGTGAGTAGCGCTAAGAAGCCGTCATTATGTGGCTCAGCAAAAGGCTGTAAGATGGAAATAGTGTGTCTGAAGCATTGACAATGCTAGGAGTCATACGAACAATCCATCCAGGAGTCCGGATTGTTCGTATTGGACGCTATCGCTTGACATGAGCATGGTATTCAGGACAAAGGCAGGTCTGTAGAGATAAAAGAAAAAAAGCTAACAAAGGAAGCTGAAAGAAAAGACGCACACACATACATACGCACTCAAAGAAAATTCCCCCTCTACTTGGCCAATCTCCTGCATTGGGTACAAGAGAAGGAGAAGAAAAAGGGTGTCTCAAAAAGAGTGCCATCAGATTCAAGGAGGCAAGAATAACAGCTTCTTGCATAGGAATGATTTGTTTGAATCTCTGCTTTTTATGAAGTGTTTTTATGTAGTGGAAACTTCTAATGTCAAGCATTATTTTTTTGTCCGCTTTTCTGCATCATGAAAGGTAGAAACTTTTATTCAGAAACTTAACGGCTTTTCATTCAGAAACGCATAGAAAAACGCGAGAATGCTCATAACACGTGTTACGTGTAAGTACGGGAAAGTCCAGCATGTAATCACCCTGTGGCAGCTTTCATAAAGCTTCTTTGTTCCAAGGTCCATTATCTAGTTATTGTTACTATCAGACAACTGCCAGCAGAAGCAAACGTTTCACAGGGAAGGTTAGAGCACTGTCATGTGAAATTGTTTGTGCGTACGTTTTCGGCTGTGCGCATATCGCAATGCTATTAGTAGAGAACAGGAAGAACAAAAAAGAACAGAACTGCCTGGGCCCGTACTAACAAAAAAGCGCTAATGAACAAAATTGTTAAAAAAATACTTCAGCAAATTAAGATATAAGATGTCATTAGCAAAGCCAGCTGACATATGAGAACATGTAGTAACGAAAGGGAATTTTTTGTGAATTCGTCCCTAGTTATGTAAGCTCAACAATATATATCACAGTGCTGTAGTTTATATTATTGAGCAGTTCTACATTTCAGTCAAGTGAATTCAGTTTCTTTTCATAAATCTGAGATGTTTGCTCATTAACAACACACCATTGTTCTTACAATTATTGGTCTTACTTGTGGAGCATTTCCAAGGTCAAATATATTTGCGACGAGCCACCAGCAGAGAAAATATTATTTTCTCTCCCTCTTCGTCTTCTGAATCACGTCTTAGAAGCATCTTTCAGATGTTGCCCATACATGTTGGCTTGGCGTATAACGCAAACGGAAACAATTAGAAACCGACCAATGAAGCTAACGTCAGAGGTCATGATGAATTCAAGTGCAACGCACCTGACGCTGCCGTTAGCTCGTCAAAACGATTTGCGTCTTCTCCAAGGCTTCATAGAGTTTCTTCGTCGAATGCGTAAAAAAGCCCCTGTCAGACCCCGGCACTACTGAGGTCACAGGGCGATAACGTTTAGCAGCAGAGTTTTACGACCTCCTTTGTTACGGTTTGTGCTTGTATTTTGTAACAACTAGAGACAGATATAGAACAGACTCCCTGGTACAGCGCGCAATCTTCGCTAGGCTGACTTCTTTGGTTGAGCGGGACTGCGCCATGAATAGGCAGGCCCGTAACAGCTTCGAGAGGAATTTTCATGTCCTGCAGTTTTGAAAGGCCTACAATCACACTGATGACAAGAGTTGCGGTTTTATTAATCGGACCTCGGATATTATACGCAACATTGCATTTTTATGTGTATGGTCCATAACTTGAACTAATTAACCCAAATAAAAAGTCACAGCTATGCCGCGAAGGCGAACCAATGAACGTGTTAGCAACATATTGGAAGGTCACGTGCAGAATGGCAAGCAGATTAAAACGTGTCCCGCATTTTTCACGCAAAAATGACGCACGAAACGAACTCACAGGTACAGATGTACGCGAACAAGCGTCTTGTTACTTAGGTGTGTGTGAAAAGCGCACCCTTTTCGCAAACGGAGGCTATGCAGTGATTGCAGTGACCTTTGTGTGCCACATGACTACAACAGAACCATTCCAGTCAAGCCACCTCCAGCCAAGACGTACGATACTCTCTACTGGAAGATAAGGGTGCTCGAGAGATTGTCCACTCCGCTTGACTCCACCGGTAAAAGTACGCGTGAGAGGAAAGCCGCCGCGCGCTTTTTGCGCCATCTTGCTGATGATGCTGAAAACAAGATAGTTCCCCTACGAGATGCCCGCCAACAGCGGTAAGTGGTAAGTATAAAAAGCTTACCGTTTGAACGTTCTAGGAGATTTTTCTCGGTGGCTCAGTAGTTAACGCCTCGCATTCACGATGCGCAGGTCCCACGTTTGCATTTGCGCGCCGGAGTCTTTTTTCTGGGTTCTTTTTTTCTTTCTTACGTTTTCATATATATATATATATATATATATATATATATATATATATATATATATGGGACATGGAATATATATATATATATATATATATATATATGGTTACGTATACACATAGGGTGCATGAAATTGACGCCGACATTCACGTCTACACCAGCGGTGAAATCCATCCGGAAGACTTCATATAATTGATTGGATTTATTATCAACAGAAACTGGTGACGGTACCAACTTTATTGAAAACTCCGACAAACTTGTAGCCTAGGCCTAGGTCGCCCACGAAGAGGTACGCAAAGCCTCTGTCCTCGCCGCTTCATAAACTGCTGGTTAGCTCATAGTTGATCTTGAAGATTCGAGCAGAGAAAATATATTTTCAAGCGTAATAGAATACCACGAAAGCGGCCGAACTTTCGGAGAGTCATCGCAGTGTTACGCTAAACGTTGTGGCGTGCTACATTCTTACTTGCTTTTACCTGGTCAGGAGCATGGGCATGGGATAATGCAGTTCGGAGTTCAGCTTGTGGTTAGACGGAATGAGTGTTGTGGCGTTGCCTTTCCTTCATTGGGCAATGTGTAGTAGCATCTGGCCACTGAGCCTTATCGCTTCACCAGAATGATGCTGTATGCCAATAGGTGGCGCTAGGTTTTCCTTCAGGGCCGGGGGAAAAAGATCGTCGCAGTGCCCCCCTGTCTATTTTGTCAATGTATGGCGTTGACCTTGCACGCTCCCCTCGTTTCGAAGCGCTCCAATCTATAATATGTGAATGTATGAAGCTAACTTTGTGCCCGCCTCCGCTTTAGGTGACTAAAAGGTGGCGGCCGCCCCTTCTGACCCCCCCCACCCCTTCCCATTGCGCGCGCCTACGGCCATGCCTTATATGCGGGCCAATCCTGGGTGTATTTCATTACCTAAATGTACTTTAACGCTGAGAGACAGCCATCCAAGTGCGAGAAATCACTGGCGCCAAAGGAACAACGAAAAGGGGGCATGCTTTGTTTAGAAAGAAGGCGCTCTTTCACCCATGTATCTTCAACGACAACGAGACTTCTACCTGTTAGCTAATTTATGAGGTAGTCGCGCAGATAACACATAACGCAATCAGAAGAGCTAAGATTATAGTAAAATGAAGCAACATATATGCCTATTCAGGTATTGGAGTAATTAGGCTTTCTAAAGAATTGTAGTAATGATTGTTCTTATGGGTGAAAAAAAACTCACTAACCTTGTCGAGTTGTTGCGACACATCACAAGTGTTGGCAAGAATCTGTGTATAGGTAATCAGAGAACATTTCGCATTGAAATAAACACATTTCATCCTTGCTAGTTGCATGCTTCAATATTGTTGAAAACGTAGCAAAGACAACAGTATTTACAAAAAGAAGGAGGGCACCACTCATACGCGCACGGATTTCCAGAAAATGAGATAATCGCCTTTGCAGATGCCCACTGCTTGTTTCTCCAGCGTGAGCGACTTCATATAGCAAAGTTCTTCTTTAGAATTGGGGTCTCTCGACACATCATCCGCTTTAGTAGGGTACCGCTTTTGCTCTCTCTATTCAAGTTGCTGCTGTCGAGGCATCTCAGATTTCTATCTTCTTTGCTCCATCATGATTGGAGTGCGCTTTCTCGAAGTCTCGCAATTTTCTATTTCTTGCAGTGCTCTACGTCATTTTGTAGTAGCGCCTCAAAACAACGTCCGGCATGCGGCGCTGCGTGTGGGCGCTACTCCAGCGGTGCCGTCCCCTTTTTTACCTACATTTTTGTCTTCATAAGCACGCGAATCGCCAAGAATACTCTCTCCCTTCACTGGAAACGCATGGGCTAAGAGGTAAACACATTCACTCTAAAAGAGGACAGACACAGCCCCTATTTTAAGTCACCTTCTCGATGCTCTGCTATATACAACATTGGAGATTCCTTTTTAAGTATGTTACTGACCAGCAAGTAGCCAAAAAGGAATATTAGGCTTCACTTCGTCAGCCTATGTGTTCATTTTTGCATTTTCGGAACTCCCATTTTAATTTCGTAATTTTAAAGTTGTCTGCTGATGTTTGCATTGAGAAAAAAGAAAGGCAATGTCATAACCAATATAGATAGGATAGTTAAGATAGCAGAGGAGTTCTACAGAGAGCTGTACAGAAGTTAAAAGCACCAGGATGGCATTGGGGAAACGGAATTAGACCAAGAGAATTTTACATCTTACCAGGAAAGACAAAGAAGTAAGGAAAGCCTTAGAAGGAATGCAAAGAGGCAAAACCGTTGTTTAGAATAAAGTAACAACGAATCTCCTGAAAAACGGGGGAGAAGTTGTGTTAGAAAAATTAGCCACCTTATATACAAAGTGTCTCTTCACTAGAAGGGTACCAGAATCTTGGAAAAATGCCAACATCAACTTAATTCGTTATAAAGGAGACGTCAAGCACTTAAAAAATTACAAGCCAACCAGCTTGCTCTTCGTTCTCTATAAACTATTTTCAAAAATATTAGCTAATAGAAATAAGACACTATGAGAATTCAATGAGCCAAAAGGCCAAGCACGATTTTATACTGGCTACTCCACAATATTCGATATTCATACTATCAATCAGATAATACAAAAATGCGCTGAATGCAACCAACCCCTACACATAGCTTTATAGACTACGAGAAAGCGTTTGACTCAGTCGAGACATCAGCAGTTATGCAGCCACTACAAAATTATAGCATCAAAAAACCCTACATGAACATACTGAAAGAAACTTACAGAGTATCCATAAGCTCCATAGTTTTATATTAAGGAAGCGAAAGAACCCCAATATTGAAGGGTGTAAGGCAGGGAGACACGATCACTCTAATGCTTTGCACCGTCTGTTTACAGGAGGTATTCAGGGCCCTAGACTGGGAAGAGTTAGGGATAAGAGTTAATGGAGAGCACCTTAGTAACCTGCAATTCGCTGATGACGTTGCCTTAAGGAGTAACTCAGAGGACGAATTACAGTTCATGATGACTGAACTGGACTCGAAAAGCAGCAAAGTAGGTCTGAAAATAATATGCAGAAAACTATTGAGCAACAATCTCAGCAGAAAAAGCGCTTTGTGATACGTGGAGAGGCGCTGGAAGTTGTTGAGGAATATGTCTACTAAGGACAGGTAGTAACCGTGGAGCCGAACCACAAAAATGAAGTAACTAGAAGATTAAAAATGGGGTGGAGCACATTTGGCAAGCACTCTCAAATAATGACTGGTATATTGTCACTATCTTTCAAGAAGAAAATATATAACAGTTGCATCTTGGCAGTACTTACATATAGAGCAGAAACCTGGAGGCTTACAAACAGGGTTCAGCCTAAATTGAGGACGACGCAGTGAGCGATGAAAAGGAAAATGATAGATGTAACCTTAAGAGACAAGAAGAGGCCAGAGTGGGTCAGGGAACAAACCGGGGTTAAGGATATCATAGTTGAAATCAAGAAAAAGAAATGGACATGGGCTGGACACGTAGCACGTAGGCAAGATAACCGGTGGTAGTTAAGGGTAACTGACTGGATTCCCAGAGAAGACAAACGCACGAAGGGGAGACAGAGAGTTAGATGGGCCGATAAGATTGAAAAGTTTGCGGGTATAACGTGGCAATGGAAAGCACAAGTCTGGGTTGATTGGCGGATCATGGGAAAGGCCTTTGCCCTGCAGGGTTAGTGAGGCTGATGACGATAATAATAATAATAATAATAATAATAATAATAATAATAATAATAATAATAATAATAATAATAATAATAATAATAATAATAATAATAATAATAATAATAATAATAATAATAATTTAACAATCCACGATTGTTGTTGTTGTTGTTGTTGCTGTTGTTGTTGTTAATACAGTTTTACAATCTTATGAAATTGGCATCCCCATTTTTATGCGTTTTACGCGCATTTTTATATGCGTGCTCTGGTCACGCACTTCAATAACTCCATCCATGTTTATCTAGGATGCACGCCGCGCGGTATTTTACGTATATGCTTGGCAAACGGACTGTGCTTTTAGTTACTTGTAAATAAGGCACCAACAACACCAGTCACCCACGAGGCTGCTTCAAAAAAAAAAAAATAACCTCTATCCGCCAACCCCATGCATTGTGAGATTCTCTGAATGCGGGGCATTCGTGTTACGACAAGGGGAAAAGACACTTAGCGAAAACGAAAGCTCTCAACATTTTCATACCCCCTAGGGAAGGCTTTTGAGAGCACCGCAGATATTTATTTAGTGCTGAGACGAGCTGAAGAGTAAGACACAAATTGATGCGCTTTGGTTTAAAGAGCCACAGTGTCATGGTAGAGTGAGAGACGTGCAGTGAATTTCAGTACCGATTGGGTCCTTCTTCTCATTGTAACTCTAGTAGTTGCCCTTTTTCTATCTTGTACAACGCCTTCCGACAGACATTAGCATTGGTCCACTGATGTAAAGACGCGATGACATTAGCAATACTGATTACTATTCACCCATTTCCTTGTTGTGTTTTGACGTAACAGAAACTGCCACGTGGTCTTCGACTCTCGCAAAGCTATGCTATAACGCATTACCACAAGCACAGCGGTCACCTAGAAACGCTAATTAGAGCTGGCAATAATATATGAATGCGTGCGACTGCAGCTCAGAGTGAAATGCATCGAAATTCTGCGTTAAGGTGTCTTAGGCTTCATCCCACCGTTGATTATGTAAATAAATTTATTTTACTTAATCTCTGGGCCACTCTGCACGACAACAATGCCTGCTAAGGTAACAATTGTAGCCTGAGAGAATTTAAAAGAATAACTATGCTGTTGAAAAAAAAAGGCAGAATAATATTGGCGGCCCCTCAGTAATTTCTAGTGGTGCTGATCGAACGGAGCACGTTTGCATGGTATGCGTCGTGGTATTCACGAGAAGTAAATACTTGAGAACTGCTTTCAAAATCTGATGCCAGTAAATCTCTATTTTGAAACCCTCGCAAGCCTATAGATGGCCACTGAATGGCTAAGAACCCTTACAAGGAGGAGCACTGTGAATTGGGTGCCTGTTGTTGTCATAACACCGTAAGAGCAAAGTTTAGCAGGTTTACTCATTTACTTTTGTGCACCGTACACAAAGTAGATTAAGTGCAAAAAAAGAAGAGGATATTGAAGCGATGTATTCATTGTTTCGCAAATAATGAAAAGTAATAAAAATTGGCCCTGTATTTGCATGTTTTACTACAAATGTCATCGTATGACGATAGTATTCTCTCTGGAGATAATGAATAAAACATTTATTTGATGTTCTGCGTGAGACAGTTGGCGAATAGGATTCTGGAGGGGCTGAGTTGAAGTGCCTAGATGCGCGATGTCATTAGGTGCCTCCTGCGTATCAGGAAAGCGCAGGAGAAACCCGCCTTTTCTTGCATAGCGCTGCATTGTCAGCTAAGCGTAATAGACACTACATTTCCTAAAATTACATATGTATGGCTTTATAGTATAAAGGAACACGCCACAGTATTTTGATGTGTTGATGTCCTGCCTCAGATATGCTACAGTTGCTTTTTAATGAACACTACACCCTAATATGAACTCAGAAACGAGATCAATATGAGTGGGTACTGCGTGTCGTGGTAGGATTTCGGAATGAAAGGCCGACGATACAAAGAAAAGGGAGAAGCCGTTTCGGGTAACAGACAAGTTGACAGACAGACAGACCAAAATTGTTGCGTCGAAGTATCCTAAAAAAGACTATCGTCTTTAATAACAGTTTAAAGTTGCTCAGCATCCATTTTCTTTACCATGCTACAACTTGTAAAGGCCCAGACGCTGTAAATTGATCTGTATGTTGTGGGATCGGGTATAAGAAAGCTGCTAACAAAACACAGAAAAACAGTCCTGAAGTCGAGCAACAAAGCACATTGAATATATAAATGTTTTTTTTTAAGACGGGGAGCATCGCCCACTTGAATCTAGTACATAACTAGTTAGAAGTTTGCATAAGAAGATGTATTATTTCAATACAACACACAGTGATAATAACACAAAACAACTCAATTGTAGCATGAATGTGGCGTCTCCGAGCCTGACTCTCCATGAAAACCCGACACCCGAAGTTGTACTCACGGACCACATAGAGCCATCTATCTACGCACGCATCAAAACCCCAAGGAGACTCGGTGCTGGTCCTTGTGCATTGGCCTAACCACTCTTCAACGAGGCGGTGCTGTGGGCACCACCTACTAACCTTAAACAGCTGAAATTCAAGAATAAATTAAAGTAGGATCAACCACGCCCCTTTGCCTCTGCCTCCTCTTCCTGTCGCGCAATTAAGACCCAAGCTCTAGACGAAGAACATCATTGTTTATTATACAGCTCTGTGGGAAACCTCTTCTTTCTTCCGTTCTATGTTCTTCTTCCATGTTGTCACTTGTATGTAATAATCGGCAACACATTTTCAAGAGACCAAGACTGTCACTCGGCAGTCAACGCCTGTTGATTTGCCTGCAAAACATTTACCTCCTGAACTACTGAGTGGGTAGTTTGTCCAGAAGCTACTCGCAGAGTACAGATGCGTGGAAGACCATCTTTTCCCGGCTGCACTGCAAGAACTCCGCCTATCTTCCACAGTAGCGGATGTATGCTGTCGCATGTAGAAGCTTCACGTCACCTTCAAATAGCCGACGTAGTTCACGAGCAGGCCCATTGTGCGCGGATCACAGTGAGAGAAGGTATAACCGCTTTCATCAGACCCATAGCTCTGCTGCGAGACGCTCGTAATGACGCGCGCGGCAGAGCAAGTCCTCTCTCCTCGACGACGTGCCATCGGAAATGCTGGCTTCTTGCGGAAGGCATATCACGCGTCTTCCGAGTGAAAGGTGGGGCGGAGACAACAGTCACAGTTCATCCGGGGCTGCTGTCAAGATAAGTAAAACATCGGCTGTTTGCAACCACTTTCTCTTCGCTGATCGCTGAGTGAGCGCATCAGCGTTGAGACTGTTACACCCGAGTGACCATCTCTATGCGTTTTTAGCAATCTGATGAGGTGCTCCCACTAGCCTCGCCACTAAGGAGCTCTTCCAGTATAAACTTCTATTTGATTATAATGTTAGAAGCGTATTCTCATAGAACTAGCAGAATAGCCTTTACCCCTCGCGCACAATCGTGAAACGACAGTGCGTTGTCTAAGTAAACTGTGTCAGGAATTCTACGCCGTGATGCGAAACGAAGGAATGCCACAAGCGTCGCTGTCGTTGTCATGTCGCTCGTCAATTCCAAGTGAATGGCTCGAGTGACTTCACACGAAAACATCAGTAGGTAGGTCTTTTTGCTAGTGGCAGCTAGGTTACGCGTGGAAAAGGAGCCGTATAAATGCAAATCAACTACAGAGAACGAACTTGCTTCAGCAATTCTGTCTTGAAGCTACGGAGAAAAAGGTGCTGTCTCAGCTACAGGGTTATGGTGTTTGCGAGATGAACAATTTCCTAGAACCATTTTTACAGTGTGTCGTTCTTTTCACCATCCAGAACATCTCTCGAAGCTCGCAAAGCGTGGCCTCTACTCCACTGAGGAAGATGCGCTCATGCGTGGCGAAAACAACAGAATGAGCGAACGCGTGCTTGGCTGGGAGCAGTACTGGGTGTTTGACGTCCAAACAATCTGCTAGCACCTGCAGACCACCGCCCACATGAAGCCAACCTTTTTCGTCCAGAAAAGAAAGTAATCGCCGAACGGGGCATGTGGGCGGCTGGCTTTTCCTTGCGTCCAGGGCGTGCACTTATTCAGAGAGCATCTCGAACCTTTCGTGACCAGTACTGTTCAGCCTTGTCAAGCTTTGCTGCTGTTCACAATACAGACAGTGAACATTGCTTCCTCTTAGCATTTCCTGCAAAGCGGTAGACCCCACAGTGACGCTTAGCAGTCTATTAGGGCTGCTGTACCTGTTAAAGCGTAATATGGTGTTCGAAACAGAAGCACAAAGGCAGCACTGACGTTTATTCTCGTCCTTTTTTGAAGCCTTATAATCACTCTGATATTTCAGTGCACTCAATAAGAAATGGTTCTTCAGGATCATGAAGCCAGTTTGGACGATTCCACCACAACGTTGACGCAAAAAAGTTGATGTGATGACACCCATCGTGTGACCAAATCAGCTGGATCATTTTTTACGCCACAATGCTGCTACTGGGTTGTAGATATTAGGCTTGAATTGATGACATACGAGCAGCTCTCTTTTTGTGGGCGTGCTCTGAAAACAATGTAAGGCTATGAGTGAGTCGGTCCACTAGAACATAGCGACTAGAACATAGCGTAGCAATGTTCATAGCGTAGCAATGTTCAACATAGGACAAATAGAACATAGCGTAGCAATGTTGATACCTTAATGTATGCACACAACCTTGCGCCGACGATGCATGCTAAGAGCTCTAGACGCGGCATCGCACATCTTTCAGTAGGGCCACAAATTTCTTGCTTATAAGGCGCTGTGAGTTACAAGCGCTAATCGGTGAGCGCGAAAGTACGTAGATGCAGGTTGCATAAAATTTGGGGCTTGCGTCGGAGAATACATGCAGCTTGATTACAATCATTCCATCTGCTTATTCCACGAAAACGCAACGATCAACGGCATAGGCATTGCATGCTGGCCGATTCAGTGTGCCATCTGTTCCAGCTCATTTGTTCTTCTTGGAGAAGGGCATCGTCTCATGCACATTTCTTGTTCCACAGGTCTTATAACATGAGCTTTGCTCTAAGTGCGAGAGGCGCTAGGTATCCCAACGAACCTTAAGCGCTGTCTAACGTCTGTAGTACAATGCGCTTGATAGATGGCTCGGTCGCCGCGAAGTGACGTGCTTCGCGCACCTTGATGTCAGTTCTCCTGGGTTTCCCTGATTTGGCACCGGGTTCGGCACCAGGAAAATTTACGGTTTTCGGCGCGTAATAAAGACCCAAATCATAGTCCAAGCACAGCATATTTATTCGACTGCTCGTGCCGGACCTCCTCTTTCTACTCTTCTCTCACATTTTTTCATGTTGTCACTCGTACACAATCACGGACAAATCTGCGAGCAGCTGCAGCAGCGCCTTCATGGTGTCCGCCAATGCGGAGGCAGGAATATCCTCTCTCTTTCACATGTATACCTGTGAAAGAATGAGGGTATGTATACCTGTGAAAGAGAAAGAAGCAAGCTCATGAAATATATGTCATGACATTTATGACATACATATCATAATTTTCGTGTTTTGGCTTATGCTTCTTATACAGTAGTGTTATGCCATACAAAGTTCGGTTTGGATACCATTATCGAAACGGCCAGGGAACCTAAATGTTGTAGGTGGCTAAATGGATAGATTGATGAATAGATATACAGATAGATAGATACGCTCAATGTTGCTAAAGTTGGCTAAGGAATACGTCGCATTTAAAAAAATGAACTACAAAGACATGTTCAAGCTTTGAAACATGAAAAGCTGCAATATACATATTGAATTAGAAGAAAATTAACTATTCATTTATCACAGTAGTAGCAACACACGAAAGCCATGTTGTAAATTAACACGGGTAAAAAATTCATGATACGTGAACTGAACTGTTCACTAATGTGTGAACAAGATAGCAAGATAAATCGGAAACAAAAACTATATGTGATACAGAACGCTCCATAGGAAACAAGCCACACATAACGTTATGCACAAACCAAAATTTAAAAACACAAATCACATTACAAAACATTATAAGATCATACATGGCTGCGAGGTACTAAACTTGAATAATACAAAATACCATAGCAGGTAGTGATACAGTTCAATCAGAAAATGCGTACGTGTTGCAATGCCAAGATCACGTAAAAAAACATTTAAAAACTATGTACCATAATATAAACATGAAACAAACTAAAACAAGGATCGCTGCATGGGGGCAGAAGTGTGAGAAGAAAATTAGGTGAAGACGGTCAAATAAAATGGCCTCAGTGCACTTTTAATCCAATAGGAGTGCATATCACCAGAAAAACTACTTTTCATGAATGATCAAGGCTTTTCTCCTACTGCCTTATGGTCTTTTTTAATGTTAAAAGGTAATTTCTTAGACTACACAGATTATTAAGCATTATATTTGCAGCAGGTTTAGCTACCAAGAAGACGACGAGTTCATACGTGTGCTCATTGTCGCAGGCATCTATGCCCTCGAGCCTTGGCGAAGATTCCAGTGTCAGTTTCTAAACAACATTTCTTTGGTTTGGCCTGTGAAGAAACCGGGTAGAGTTGCTTTGCGCCAAAAGCCTTCTGTGTACCTCTGTGAGCCTGTGTGTACATAAGTATTGTAATCTCAAGGGCTAGGAAAAATGCGAAGCCACATAAATACAGTTTTGTAATTAAAGTGGGCGTCATTAGCAGTAATGACCAAGTGTTCTTCGCAGCTATTGCACTTGAGAACTTTGGTTGCGGCATGTGCACAGTAGCCAGCAACGTAACCAATCACTAGCATTTGAGCCCTGAGCTGATCGAGGTGAGCCTCACGAACTTCAAGACTGAAACACGTGCCCACATCTCCCACTATATGTACTTCTTCAATGCCTTTGAGGTCGTCGCTGCTCATCTCGGGGGGGGGGGGTCATTATGAACACTAATAATGCCCTCTGTTTCGCAAAGCTGACGAACAATACGGGTTACTCCCCGCCAGCTTTCTGCCTCTGCTGTCAGAAACAACTCTCAAGGAAGTTCGTGGGGACTTTCCTAGGTAGCACGTAGTTGAAGAGAAGATCACTAACATTATACTGTACTAATGACAAAAGTAAATGAGCTGAGAGGCACAGGGCACTCGGTGTTTCCTGGGTCTCATGTCGATAAAATTCCCACACGTCTTGCCACGTGAAGAAAGCACCCAGAAATCTTGCCTTTGGGTCATCTGACTGGTTTTTCATGGATTCTCCAAAGACATTGCGGTGATAATAGCCTTTCTCAAGTGTCTTTCTAGTAAAAATACTCCACTCGCAAAAATTGCGTTGATGAAATCAGTGGTCGCAGCCGCATGCTGAAAATTCATTTCATCACTGCCAGCAGTCAGGGCTTCGGCTCCGTGCGGATTAAAAAGCTGCTGCACCAGTTTCTCGTCCTAATAATTGAAGTTGCTAGGTCTAAGAGATTTTGATGACAAGACATACCCAGACTTCAGGATTGGATTTTATTTCTCTTTATGCAAATATCTCAAATGCTTAAATGAGGCAGTTATTTCGCATTGCATGGGGACGAACATCACTGTTCGAAAGCTTGAATTGTGGACAAAAAAAGCAAGTTCCTGCATTTTCATGAATGAACCAGTTATTGCGTATGCATTTAAATAAATGCACTGCATCTACCACGTAAAATAAAGGTCGAGCTGGGTATCCCAGATGTGGGTAAACGAGGCTCAGTTTTGGTTTTCACGGAAACATCTTCATCGCCTTTCTGTTTAGCGAGTTGTCACTGACAACAGCTATGACTCTGTACCCAGATTCTTTTGAGCACAAGGTCACCTTCTTGAGCATAACATAAAGATCATCAACCTGTAAGGTTTTAACAGAAAGAGTTTGTGCACGTCCAAGAATGAACTCAGGAGACTTGGTATCATGAATTGATTTATTTTTAATTGACTGCTGCAGCACATATGTTCCCACCATTGTAATCTAATTTAGGCTTGATGTGCTCTCGTGAAGCATTAGCTCCATAGTGTGGTCATGAGACTGCAGATGTTCCAATCTCTGGGAAACAAGTTGAAGAACATTGACATCAGAGTAATCAGTTTGTCGGCTCATTTGAATAAACAAGCATGTATTTCAATTAGTGCTTGGGTGTGGCAAGGTTAGTAAATTTTTTCTTCTGAGACATGTGTATGCATGTGGTGATATAATATGCAAAATGCAAGCAAACAGCATCACCTACGAGCTGTACTGAATACGTTCTCCAGAGAGCAGTAAAAGCTGCTCATTCATAAACATAGCTGCCTCATTTTTTTGTTTTCAGTTATGCTACCTTCTAATATGTCGCGAAGAGAACGTATTGCCAATGACAGCTGGCGACAACTGCAGCGCTCTACAAAGAACATGCACAGGTTCTTCAAAATTTTCGACAAGGAACTTACTTTCTTGAACTGAGTCCAGAACAATAGCGCTACTAAGCTCTTTATTTGGCGATCCTTGATAGCAGGCAGAGACTTCAAGGCTTTCAGACACTGTCAATGAAGCGTTGAACCAAGCTTCACGTAAGTCGATATTGTTCAACAACGTCGAGCACTTCTCTTTATTAATCAATGTCCACTTTGGCGACACTGATACCTCCTGCAAACGAGCCTTAGTTCTTCAAGGGACAAAAAAATTGCCCGCAGCTTCCCTCGGGGGAACACTGAGGAGGATGCGGAGCATATAATTGGTTAACGGGGTGTTAATTGGGCGTGGCATACTGCTTGGCGCGCCACGCCGCTACCTCGGCGCGCTTGCGCTTGCGGGCAGCATCGGGATCGGCCTCTCGTCGCCGACGCTTGCACTCGGCTTCCCGTTTTCGAAAGTCCGGGTCCTCTTGTCGACGCTTACGTTTCAAAGCGGCCGAATCCGGTGCTGCTGCTCGACGCTGACGTCTCTCAGCGGCTTCACGTTCTCTAAGTTGAGAATCTTCCGCTCGACGCCGACGTTTACGTTCGGCGTCGCGAGCTCTTCTCCGCGCTGCCTTGTCTTCGGACGACGACTTGGTTGCGGTTCCGCCAACACTTTGGCCGGCGCTGGTCGAAGGGACGTCGATCATTGCGACCTCGGACGTCGACGCGCCGTACAAACCAACCGACGAGCGGCAACTGAGCGAGCGAGCACCGACCTTGAGTATATATACAGCGCGACGGCGCATGCACTGTTAGCTGTCGAATGTTCGAGAAGGGGGAGAAGCGCAACGGCGCATGCGCGCGCGTCAGCTGCCGATGTTCTCGAAGCGTGACGGCGCATGCGCGCTACATTATACAGCTAGCGAATGTTCGTGAAGAGGAGAAGCGCACGGGGTGTGTAGAGGAGGAAGGGTGCACAGATGGTGGAGGAGTGAAGCGCGCGAGGTGTGTAGAGGAGGAAGGGATGCACAGATGGTGGAAGAAGGAGGAGGAAGCTTGCGGACGGCGCCGCACTACAAGCCTCGAGTATTAGATGCTCCGCATCTAAAAGCGGTCTCTTTGCCGCTCCGCTTCACATGACTCCAGTGATACCTGCACAACATGGGCTAGTTGGGACGCTTCTTACCGGCTCTTAGCATCAGGTGTTTTCTCGTGCTGTGGTCTGGCAGAAAGTTTGGACGGCCAGCCGGGCACAAATCACGTTGGCACAGGTCCAGGGTGCGTCCGCGGTACTGGCAGTGCGAATTCGATAACCCTCCCTGTTCCCAGATGTGTGTACGATGTCGTCCTCTCGATGCATGAAGCTTAAAAATGGCTCGCGCACACATGTACACGCCATAAGACGTTTCAAAAATATATGAGAACCAAAAAAAGAACTTAATGCGCTTCTTTTTGCACGAGCGTGTATACAGCGCGTTGTTATGAATTTGCCCTGTCGCGACGGCTCGCCGCTCTGTCGAGAGCGGCGAGCCGTCGAGCGGACTTCGATGAAGCCTTAGCCCGAAGGTGAAACAGGGAGGCAATCCGTTTGGAAAACAGCAACAAAAGGAGCGTTTACACTGTAGCAGGTTGTCGTTTGTGCAGGGCCGGCCAGCACGACAACGTCGGCTGGGGCAAAATCCTCTTAACATGGGGCCGGCTCGGCCTTAAATAGCGTCTTTGGTCCATTCTCTCAGACCAGTTCTCCGGCTCGGAGGGGGAGACGTAGCCATACCGGGAACAGCAAAGTGGTTCGGCGGAGGAAGCGACGTTATCCCCGGAACTGCACGGTTCTTCTGCACGGAAGGCGGCGCTGGGAGGGGGGTAGACAGTTCGTCGGAACAGGGCTCGATCTCGTCAGACGTGCTCCCGAACGAGGAACATGTCTGTGGCACAACAGCACCCCCGCCTCCAGACAATGCATCCGGAGTTTTGAGCCGTCAGCGCGGCTCGGAAGGAGGGATGCTGGTTGACCGTCGGTAGCCGTTCCGCTCTCTCCGCCCGTTGAAACTTCCATAGGCCTGCAGAGGTTCACTGGAACGACGGAGTCGAACACAAAGCCGAAACACTCTGGCCAAAGCAAGCACCCTCCAAATGCTGATCAAGTCACCAGACCAGCAGAAACCAAATGTTTCCTCGAGATTACGCTGGGCTAACAAATAGCATCACGAGCAACGAATCTCGGGAGGAATACATAATGCGGACACACCTTTAGCTAAGTGTCAGTGCATGACACCCTTAAACCAAACAGAATTTTTTTTTCAAGCGATTCTCAATTGT
This sequence comes from Rhipicephalus microplus, assembly GCF_043290135.1. Taxonomy (NCBI): domain Eukaryota; kingdom Metazoa; phylum Arthropoda; class Arachnida; order Ixodida; family Ixodidae; genus Rhipicephalus; species Rhipicephalus microplus. The sequence goes on along the minus strand of NC_134710.1, from coordinate 350,102,307 downwards.
GATTTAGGCAGATTCTGGACGATCGAAGCTTCTGAGGATTGCTCAATTTAGCATCGAAACTACAATTTAGTACGCCGAGCAATTATGAATCACGCACATTGGCGTCGCTTGCAAGCGTCAGACTGTTAAACATAACAAAATTCGTCCTCCTACAAGCTCTCTTTTCAATGCGCGCAGCCAATATGATCAAAACAAGATAAAACACGCTTGAAAAGTAAGACAATAAGAGTAAAAATTATGAAATAAGAACGAAAGAATGAAACTTGCGTGCGTTATACAAAAAAAGTTAAAATTAACCTACACTGACAAGCTTACCTTTTAAAATTTTATGAAAACAAAATAATGAAACAAACATACCAATGCCTGCTTCTCCAATGAGAAGGAAAGTAAAACACAAAAATTCAAACACATTTATTACTGAATGGCTTACGACAAACTAGAAAAAGAATTTTCAAAGCTGATTACATTATCTATTCATAGTAATGGCAAGACGGGGCCCCTCTCAGACGAACTCTGGGGAGTCGCGCACTCCATAGCTTTCGAGGGATCCGGTTTCGACAAAGGCCCAACGAACAAATCTGTTTGCCGAACTCGGTGGCAGCAACTTTTGACGTGCAGCCCCTTAACTCGAACACGGGGGCGTCTGCACTGCATCGTTTACGCCACCTGTTCGACCAGCGACCCTTTCGCCACGGTGGGGAACAACCGCTTGTGTTACAGCTCAAGCGCTCCCAACGTTTCCCCACTTGCTTGCATCTACGGGGCATCAGAATTGATGAGGCCAGGCGAAGATCTCGTTGTCCGAATTTTCCCGAAAGTCGGTTTTTCTCAGCGCGCTTCCCGCCTAATCTTGAACTCAGTGGCAGTCCGAGCTTCAAACGTTTCTTAGAGGGCCCTTTCGTGATCCTACGCCTAGCCCTCAAACTGGTGTCTCGACTGATGACGTCATGGACCTTAATAGTGGCTTTAGCGCACTTGGCGCCTGTCGTCTTTTTGGTGTTATGCTTTCGCCGATGCCTCCTTTGACGGAAAGGCTAGGAATGCGGGCTGCTTCGACACACCTAATTTCAAGTGTGCTGCCTTCTTTGTGTTGAGTCGAAGCTCCCGATTTGCTAGCTAGCGTTCCCTCGGGCCCGTTGCTAGCTGTCTCTGCCTGTGACGGAACGGGAGTCCCGATGACTTTGAAGCTAAGCAACACGCTTACAGAGCTATCTATCGGTGTGGGTCTATCGCTGTCGTGGAGAGCCCTTTTTCTCTGGCCTTCGAAGTCGGCCTTTTGCGCTCTTTCACGAGCTTTATTCTGTAGCGCTTTGTGCCGCGCATCCTGAGGTTTCCGATGGGCCTCCGCCCCTAACTCCTCGTGAGGGTCCTCAGTGTCCGGCTCTCTCTGACGCCCTTCAGCGGCTTGCACTTCGCAACGGGCCTCAGTTTCTATAGCTTTTCGGCATGCCTTTTCTTTACGCGCTTTTTGACGCGCTTCTACTTCTAGCGCTCTTCGGCGAGCCTCATTTTCACGCGCTTCCGCCTCGATCACCTTACGCCGAGCCTCATCTCGCTCTCTCTGACGCACATCGGCGTCCTGCGATTTGCGATGGGCCTCAATTTCTAGCGCTTTGCTGCGCGCTTCAGTGCTGTACTTGTATGCTCGACTTTCGCAGTCGGCAGCACTCAGAGCAGCAAAGTGGCGGAGCAAAGCGTATTTAACTCTATCAAAGTCAGGCGCTTCCTCGGCGGATAAGCGCTCCAAAACGCTTGCGACTTTGCACGGAAGCAACGTGGCAAGCTTCTCCGACCATAAGTCTCGGCCAACACCAACATCGTCACAGACCTCTTCAAAATTAAGGAGAAAAGACACGATGTTCTCGTCCATTCTGAAGAGTCCGAGTTGGTATTGTGCTCGCTGCCACTTAATCGCTTCAATTTTATGATCAAGCTCTTTCATTCTGAGAGCATGCTCTCTCCTTTTTCTGCTCTCCTCGGCCTTCCATTGTTCATGCCTTTGAGCTTCTTCGGCCTTCTGCTGTTCCTCACAGATGAGCTCCCAAAACTCGTCAGCTTCTTCGGCCGTCACGTTCTCTGCCCACATCACCTCGAGAATCGCTTCCCTTGTTTTAGCGGACCCGGTGGAAATCCCCATGGCTCGACAAATTTCGAGGAGGTCCCCCACAAGGTACTGCTCCATCGCGACCTCGTTTCTCGTGATGCTCTGCTGCTGCTATTCACCTTATTCTAAAACTAATCTCATGGTTTAGAGCACGTGAATAAAAAATTATAGCCAACGAAAAACACGAAACTCTCTCCTAACATCTGCCTGTGCTAGAGAGGTCTGGCGAAACGAGCAGTAAAAGTTGGGCACTCACCCAACCAAAGTAGCCGACAATGGTCCAACTCGTGGCTGCCGTCGAACAGTGTCGTGGGTGTCCTCGGGTCGTCAGGGATCCGGTCCAACTTGCCAATGTTGAGATCCGGGGTAGCTTGTCCCAGTTTGCCGAACGATGAGAACAGGGTAACGTATCTCAGCGTAGCCAAACGCTATCAGGGCGGTCGTCCTCGTGCTCGGAGATCCGATCCGGCGTGCCAAACCTAGGCTATCGTATCCCGAAGCTGCCAACCACTGTTATGAATTTGCTCTGTCGCGATGGTAGCGGTGGCGAGAGCGGCGAGCCGTCGAGCGGACTTCGATGAAGCCTTAGCCCGAAGGTGAAACAGGGAGGCAATCCGTTTGGAAAACAGCAACAAAAGGAGCGTTTACACTGTAGCAGGTTGTCGTTTGTACAGGGCCGGCCAGCACGACAACGTCGGCTGGGGCAAAATCCTCTTAACATGGGGCCGGCTCGGCCTTAAATAGCGTCTTTGGTCCATTCTCTCAGACCAGTTCTCCGGCTCGGAGGGGAGACGTAGCCATACCCGGTACAGCAAAGTGGTTCGGCGGAGGAAGCGACGTTATCCCCGGAACTGCACGGTTCTTCTGCACGGAAGGCGGCGCTGGGAGGGGGGGTAGACAGTTCGTCGGAACAGGGCTCTATCTCGTCAGACGTGCTCCCGAACGAGGAACATGTCTGTGGCACAACAGCGTGTAGTGAAAAAAAATCTACATAAACTTCAGAAGCATATATATGAAAGCGCCTGCACTAGTACAGTTAGAATAAATATGAAAGAAAAATACGGGAGCGAGTGGCCAGGGCACTTTACGAAACGCTGCCACCGACAGCTCACAAGAATCCATGGCAGCAGGTGATTGCATGTCAACAAAGAGCAGCCAGTCTTCCCAGTTTCGAATGGAACTTTGGGGTTGATTCTCATCACGAACGAAAATCACGAACGAATTGACAAACGGACAGTGACGTTCCACTAACAACGGTGAACGAACCCGCACTGCGCCGGCTGTGATCGCTGCCGCTGCGGTTTCCCCAAGCGTCGGCCGGCCGGAACGGACGTCACATTACTGGGCGCAGGCCTCAAAATATATCCGGGAGTGTTTTACAAGTACAAAAAAACGCACGACAAAGGTCGGACAAGATGGCACTACCAAGCACAGGGAAGAGAATGCTCCTGCACGCTGACACGGATGGTGCCACTTTGGTTATTTTTAGTGACATTACAAAGACCGAGAGTACAACGCCAACTATAGCTCGGGGGCTATTTCAGAAAACTCAAATACAAGCCGAGCGAAGCATTTATTTGCCTATTTCAAACACTTTTGCCGTCTATCTACGTACCTATTTATCTTTTTAGCTACGTACGTCTGCGTGCTTTCGTGTTAACCCCTTCATTTTGGGGTAATTAAACCAAAAGTAGTATGGAATGGTAAGATGGTTCGACAAATACGACTCACTGGCCATGATATGAGTAATGTCACAATCCCGTCACGTACGTCGCCGAACGCTTTCCGTCAGACAGTGGCACATATCTGTGGTTGGGTATGCGCCACTGGTAGGCAGGTATGTAACACAGGTGATCGACACTTCATATTTGCCTAGGAATGGTAAGAACACATGTGAGTAAGCGTAATGCGTGGGCGTTAAGGAAAAGTTGACATCGTCTGCGTTGACCCGATGGGTGTGAAGAAAACCGTTATTGTCCCAGTAAGAATCGAACGCCAGCATTCGCCGTGGCTATTATGTATTCTACCACGGAGCCAGGCCAGGTTTCGCAACTGCTTTGGAAATAGACCATAAGGCTCGTGAAGCGTCCATTAGGGAGGCGGGAAAATATATCAAATTTTATAAAAATTACATACGTACTCCTACGGCATAGCTGCACGTCGAGTCAAGATGAACTATAGTTAAGCGAAATGTACTGAAGGTGATTGGCAGCTTTTTGAAGCCAAGGAACTGCTCGGATATTAGAAGTTCCAAGTCGAGAGCATTGTTAAAGATCAGTGAATCTCCATAAATTGAATGACGATTAGGGGGCGTAGATATAGGTCTTTGGCTCCATAATGTCTATGTTGAAGTCGTTGAGTGTTTGCCCCGCCGCGGTGGTCTAGTGGCTATGGTACTCGGCTGCTGACCCGCAGGTCACGGGATCAAATCCCGGCTGTGGCGGCGGCGGCTGCATTTCCGATGGAGGCGGAAATGTTGTAGGCCCGTGTGCTCAGATTTGGGTGCACGTTACAGAATGCCAGGTGGTCGAAATTTCCGGAGCCCTCCACTATGGCGTCTCTCGTAATCGTAGCATGGTTTTGGGACGTTAAACCCCCCAAATTATTACATCAATCATCAAGTTGCCGAGTGCACGTATGGAACACCGACGCCAGATAGATGGACAGGTGATGTATGCACGGACAAGCGGTAAGGTGCATGGACAGGTAGATGGACGCACAGATGCTTGGATGGATGAACAGACAGACGGTGCGGGTGATCATGCATTGTTCTCCAGAATACTTGATTACACATAAATTTGGTTGTTTACTCGTATGCATTCGTTTCCGTTGTGCAGATGTTCAGTGTCACTTTTGGTTTTATAGGGCGTTATGAACGCCAACTAGGTCACTCCTATACGGCTCTACACCCATAAAAGCTGGCATTATATCTGTTGACCAAACGAATGCACAGAACAAATATTATCTTCCCAAAAGAAATCAAACCCCAGCATTCGGCACAGCAATCAAGCATTCTTCCACATGGAACCACACCAGATCCCAGAACTGCTTTTCAACTAGACTGCAGTGTTTATGAAACGTCATATATGGTTGAAGTGCTTGCTATCAATTCTTATAAATAAAACATATGTACTCCTATCATACAGCCATCACTTAAGATCAACAACCATTGTAGTAAAGCACCATTCACTGAAGATCACTGATCTAGCACTGTCCAGGGCCACTATCCTCGCTGGAACAAGCGCTACATATCGGCTTACCAAGGGTGGTGTTTCTCATACCATAATTTCTGTTGGCACCGTTACGCAACAATAAACATGCGACTGCTTAAGATATACCTGTGTCTATAACAGGAAAGTATATAACAGCTGCATGTTTGCCGGCACTTAGCTAGGGAGCAGAAACCTGGTGACTTACAAAGAGGGTTCAACTTAAATTGAGGACGACGCAACGAGCAATGGAAAGGAAAAATGGTAGGTGTAACCTTAAGAGAGAAGATAGCAGAGTGGATTAGGGAACAAACCGTGGTTAAGAATATCGTAGTTGAAATCAAGAAGAGGAAATGGACATGGGCCGGGCATGTAGCACGCAGACAGGATAACCGCTGGTCATTAGGTGTAACTAACTGGACTCCTAAAGAAGGCAAGTGGGTTAGGGGGAGACAGAAGGTTAGGTGGGCAGATGAGATTAAGAAGTTTGCGGGTATAATTTCGCAGCAGCAAGCACAGGACCGAGTTGACTGGCGGAACATGGAAGAGGCCTTTCTCCTGCAGTGGACGTGGTCAGGCCGATGATGATGACTATGATAACATTTTCTTATACCTATAGCGTCATTTCTTAACGATTTGCTCAATCAAAACATTACAACGCAGTCGCCTTTCCTCCGCATGCTTCGCATAACATCGATTATCAAGGTATACGTGGGATCTGCTGCATTTTTTTACGTCGTATTAGACGCACACAGGCAGAGACACAATGAAATAGACGAACAATACGATTGTTGCGTTTCTTCTGCCTATCACCGCACAAACAGTCAAGTGCCCACGGAACGTATTTTAAAGAATAAATAGCAGTTAGGCTTCCAAATAACTTCACCTAGTTAAAACTCAACGGAACTGCCTTTCTTGCACGTGGAATATCTCAACATTGAATCCGCGACTCATCAGACAGACTTTCATCACGGGCACTGCGAAGACGATGCGTGGACTTTCACTGCAACAGAAGAAAGAAAGGAGGAGGAGAGGGGTGGAATTCGACGGTATTTGACATGTCGTGAGGCCTTCAAATAAATGTGCGTACGCGACATCTTTGTGAAATATTCTGGACAGAAATTCGACAGTGACGGGGGGGGGGGGTGAACTGTTCATTAAAGGCAGCTGCCGCTGTCATGCCAACAAACTAAAACAAAAATCAAATTTTGTACCTGTCGAGAAAAGAGTCCCAAAGGGTGCAGCAACCATCAAAAACATACATGCAAGGGCTTAGCAGGTGTTTGAACAGCTTGAACACATACCAAAATAAAAAAATAACAAAACCGGGCTCCTGAAACAACAAGTAGATATTGGATTTACGAATAGGCGCTTCTCTTTCTGCCATTTCACGAACGAATGTGTCAACAAGGACTAGAGAGAAATTGTAATACCGGAACAGGATGGCTTATGAAGGAAGTGAGGCAATGTCTAGAGTTAGGGCGCTTTGGCATCTATACATTTTACAAATTATTGGCTGTATATACTCAATTATATCGTTGCATTGTATCTTCTGTAGAATAATACCGTGTTGTGTTTCAATGATGGAGGTGAAATGGTGGACCATGGTATAGCTGTGGGATGTCATTGCATGTTAACGAATACCAGATGGTCGAAATTTCCGGACCTCTCCACTACAGCATTCCTCATATTCATGTTGTGGTTTGAAGACGTAAATTGTTTCAGTTAATAATAATAATAATAATAATAATAATAATAATAATAATAATAATAATAATAATAATAATAATAATAATAATAATAATAATAATAATAATAATAATAATAATAATATTATTATTATTATTATTATTATTATTATTATTATTATTATTATTATTATTATTATTATTATTATTATTATTATTATTATTATTATAGCAATTGTGGGACGGCCCGGCATAGGGTGACGGCAACAGCGGCATCGATATACCGCACTCCATTATCGTGTATAGTAGTTATAGCTCTTATATTCTCAGTCACTGAGCATTCATTATCACAAGTTCTAGACATGAAGAATAATCGTTTGACCCCATTTTCCCGTTCATATGTCATCCAGAAGTGGCTGACCTATATGGCCTATGTTTTTCTTAATGTGATTACAAGATATCTGCACCCAACACAAGCCAACACTTTGTGGAGTCGGCTAACAAGGCTTTCACGACAACTAAAAACCACAGATCTTGTTTTATGCGTAATTCAATGTGGCATTTTATCCATATGGTGCTAGAAACGTTTTCTGTATATTATAACTGCAAAAAGAAAAAAAGAAGAAAAAAGAAGCAAGAAGAGCATCCAGTATGATTGTCCCTGCCGCTACGCGAAACGACAAAATTAACTACGGGCTGTAGTTTAGCGAAAGGTTTCTTGAGCTGAGATTCCAGTACACGCCATCTCCTCTGACATTTCGTTTTGTTACTGCATATGTATGGTTGTTAAACGCGCAGGAAATGAAGCAGGCTTTATGAAATGAAGAAAGGGGCACAACACTAAAATACGAGTGAAAGGAAGTATTTTGCGTCCAGTTGCTTGTTTCTTGCTTATTTTTTTATTTACATTGTTTTTTTTTCTCTTTTACAAAGTATGTTCTGACCAGCCTATATTCGCGACTCCAGCAAATCATGCGGCACCTAGCGGTAACATAGGGAAGCTGCGTATTGAGGTACAAACAGTCCAAGCGGCCGTTTTTACGGTAAGAGCACGGTAGGATGGTGCCGCCCATGAAGAAAAAATGAACGGCCAAGCAGATTTCTTCTTCCCAGGTGAGACACCAGTGTTAACTTGTTAATTTGAACCTATAAATGACCATTGTATCCAGTGACTACATGTCGCTGCGGCGCCTGAAGTGTGTAAACAAATATCACAGAGGCGCGGTACGCCATGTGTAATACACACACAACGCGACCGCTTCAAGAAGGCCGCTCGCGCTTGCGGGATCACTGGTGCCGACTGAAATAAGACGCTCCGCGTCAGCAGCCCTCTCCCCTTCATCAAAGCAGCGTGAACTGCAATCACATTGCAGAAAACTCAATATTTGTGTAAGCGACAGCGGATGCGGTGACCTCCATGAATCCACCATGCTGACTCCGTAGCGCCTTCTCATGTTCATTTGAGTTGCGAATATGTACAGTACGGTCCGCTGCTAGGGGGAATACGAGAGCGCGTGGCCAGTGGCTCGCGTGGCGCGAGTTAGTGGAGAAATTCGTAAACGTGGCACTCGCACATAAAAGAGCAATGGCGGCGCCTGTCTTGTTTCGTCTGCTACTTTCCGCCCCTGCGCTTTCTGAGCGCTTTCGTGTTTCCTTGTTGCCATTCATGTCCCCAATGGGCTGGGTGTGACCAGCAGGCACACAAAATGTCCAAGTTGATTCTTGCTCTGGTATCTGACCAGTTCTGAAACAATGGGATTTATGCCCACAGCGGTAGAATTTCTATTAAAGGCAATTAACAATGAAAAGTCATGCAATAATAATTAGAAACATGTTACGAAACGCTTAATAATAATAACTGTTGGGGTTTAGCATTTCTGAAAAACGCTAAGATCATGTGTCATGGAGTGGAAGGCTCAACAAATTTCAACAACCGAGGGTTTATACCACAGGACACGGATACTGGAATACTCCCTCGAATACTCCCGCCTCCATCGATAATGCAGCTGCCACGGCCGGATACGATCCCGGGACCTGCAGGTCAACAGTGGAACCTTAACCCCTATAGTTGAGAGCATGCCTATCTCGCACCCAGGTGCCCTCGCCAGTATACCCTCGCTCACACAGAAGCTATAATTTGTTTAAAACTGTGAAGTCGTGCCTCTCTAGCACGACAAGCAAAGGCTCTGGGACTTTGAATTGTAAAAAAAGGGCCTGTTCACGCTGCGCTAGCTTATAAGAAGTCATCTGGGTGCCACTGCACCGTCTTCGGATGAAAAATAACCAAAGCAATAGTAACATGTTACTAAGCACTGACTGTGAAAATCCCAACACGATGCGGCAATCAAGCCGGTGTGGTGTATCCTGATTGCACAGATTTCCATCTGCAACGAAAAACGCCGAGCTCCTTCGCCAGTGGATATAATCGCAATCGGCAGGAAAAACGACGAGATCAATAAAGGTGTATTAGTAAGTATAATTATTGCGTTTACTCAAGCACGACACCAGCTGTTCCGCTTGACAGCAGCGTTTTGCGTGCAGTATGCCTGTATAGTATGCGGCACCAAATCATTGCCGTACTTTTTCGCAGGCTGCATGCCAGTAATAGGATATATTGCAACTCACGCGTGGATGCAAGCAACATTCACGTGTACAATTGTAATGGCGTACCATAGCGATTCAAAGGAACGGGAGTGGCGCGAAAAGCAAAGATTTGGACTCAGTCGAACTGTGACATGTCTTGACTCCCTATAGGCGAATTTGTGCTTTCGGTGCATCACCATAGCATTTTAAAATCTTGTTCTGGTTGGCACTTTCGCAACGCGTGTGTGTCCCGATTGCCCGGCATGAGTTACAAATGATAAACATAGGCAGTGTTTGGGCGCAAGTTGAGCAAGACTCTTGTGCTACGTTGACGCTGACTTACAGCCCAAATTCTCCCTTGCCACAGGCAAGGCACGCCGCAGTGCGTCTGAGTCGAAAGCAACATTTTGCGCTATTCGCATTTACTTCAATCGCAATAGTGCGTACCTCATGAAGTTGTTTTCGAAGTCTGCAATGCACGTGCTGTAGACATTCCAGACTGTCGAAGAAGGTGTCCTCGACGTTCCACAGAATAGCAGCAGAAAATTCCAAAGGAGGAAGACGCGAAATATCCTTGCAATAGTGAAGTTTCGCGTTGAATTTTCGGAGCGTCTGCTCGCGTGGCAGTGCATAGATGTCGCTTCACCGCGCTCGCCACAGATGACGAGACACGCTTTTCTATATGGCACCATGCACTGTGCTCGCTGTGTTCTGGTGTATACTACCATCGTGGCGAGTTAAGAAAACACTTGAGTATGAAATCTTTTTGAAGTCTCCCAATACGGCCCTCATAATAGTCTGGTTCTGGCTTGCTATATCCCAGCAATTATTAATCTGAACGTTCTAAATCATGTAAGATTTTCTATATCGAAGCAACATTGGAAGAAAGTCTATTATATAGTACGTAATATATACACTTTTATGAAAAGTACTGCGTTTTCCTAAATGGTCCCGCATGAGAAATGAAGGCCGTAAAAATATAAAGTAGAGTAAACACAAAATACAAACTTCATTCGTCCTATTTTTGTGACAAAATATGAAGCAGGCAGGACCCACGGCCTTTAACGCTAGAAGATTGAAATACTTTTTTCAGTATCGGGTGATGTCACCTCTAGGATTAAGTACAACCTTCATACTTGTAGGCCTGTTAAGAGTTTCCTTGAAAAATGAATCGTGCTTAAGCAGCTCCCACTCTTTGTTTTCAGAAGCCCAGAGGTCATCCGCAGATTTTACGCGGAGTTCTTAGCGATATAGACATGATTTCATACACTCCACACATTTTCAATTACGTTAAAGTTGGGTGACTACGGGGGGGGGGGCACATGAGAACCGTCATGGTCTTCAGTGGCCTGTTGACCATGACAGAGACAGCACGCTGACTGTATATTTTAATGTAGAGCTTGACTTTCAGAACCCTTTGAACCTCAGGTATCCTGGCCATGCGGCATCTACGAGCTGGCACCACCGTAGCTTCGTTAAGCGAATAATTACGCCCCCAGCTGTGGAATTCTGTGAAATCGAGAACGAAGCCCATAACTTGCGTAGGTTGTAGCGCCAATGCTTGCGAAAACGTTACTCGTAAGCTTTAAACAATGCTCGAACCAGTCGGCTGTTTATGAAAGCAGACAAGGAAATTGGTGCTATGCAATGATCAAAGCCGGCTCCTCCTTCCAGACAGTAAAACATAGCACGGCGTTTGCGCGTGCCCAACGCTAGGGTGGCAAAGTAGCAGGTGACGCAGGGCACGAACCGCCTTTGTGATTGTGTGCGCATACTACACGTTAACGAATCTCGCCAGCAGACTGCCAGCAGCGCACACATTTGGCCCCTAACACTAGACCTTACTGTACGTACCAACCAGCTGGTATAGTCTTGCCGAGTTACAAGTCAGCCTTGCATAATATAATAAAGCTGCATACCACCGGATATTTATCAAAGTTTGCTTCAGAACGCGTTTACACGCGTAAATCTGAAGGGAAACATGTGTAACTTGTACATACCGAAATAATGACATCCTTTTTTTGAAAATGTCTAAAATATGACATCAGAGGACACGATTTTTATCTTCAAAGTTCACCTTCCTACTTCTGCCCCTCTCCACCTCTACCACTTGTTTTACACTGTGTAAACTAGACATTTCAGTGCAATGTCACATCTTCATAAAAAGAAGTGCCATCGACCAATCGATTCCGTAGAGGTGGTTGAGAAGAAAAGCAGCCTCGGTTATATCGAGTGTTACGCAGAGTGGCGAAAGCTTGCTCCTCAGCGGCACGAACTGCACGATGTGTATTTATTGCGATACAGGAAAAATCTGAAGGCTCAAGTCTGTACCATAGCGTATATGGTAGGGAGATCGCGTGTGGTTACAGAAACGTGGTAGTGTGTATGATTGGATAGCGACATCACGCGATGTCGTGAGAATCCGCCGCGAAACTTCAACCACGCTTGCTTGCATGTCATAGCTCAATATGAGATCACATTACCTGTCAGCACGGCCAATGGAATATCACTGGACGCCTGCTACTGCCGCTACGGTACATGTTTCGCTTGCACGGCTTTGCCGTCATGTGTTATATGGACACGGGGAATTATCTCGAGTTTTCTTGTTTGTCGTTATTGAGGGTGAAAACTACGCTCACTTTTGCCGCTCGAAATGTAGCGAGCCGCATCTTATTAGACGGAGAGAGGTTAAAGCGAAAATTGGGGCACCCTTAAGCTTCGCCTGTACGAGTTGAGCACGATAGCGAAATCTGGCTCCTAGTGCGTTTTTCAACCGCTAAGTACATACTTATGATTATGCTTTGTCACACACACACACACACACACACACACACACACACACACACACACACACACACACGCACGCACGCACGCACGCACACAAGCACGCACACAGTATATTGTATCAGAGAGCACGTGCTATTGGTGCATACAGGTTTTTGATTCAAAACGAGAGTTTCATAGCCTCCAACGTCTACGCCACGGGCTTGCCATCTAGGAGGGCATAAACAGTCTCACAATGCCCCACAGATGGCAGCACATTATCTAGCGTTTGCTGTTTGCTTGATCAATGCCTCTGGAAAGGCACGATATGTTTTCCACTATATAGATATAGTTGTCAATTTTAAGAGCTGTTTGGAAGTTCCTGTGTGTTTTTAGCGGCGATGGCTGCACTATACCAATTTTTTTGACGTAGTTTGATGGCCTCGCAAGTGCGCCTACAAATCGCCGAATGGGCTCGTTTTTGTCATGGCACCTGTCGAATAAAATGCGTTAAGGAAACTCCTTCCACTGTATGGTATTTATGTAGTGTTTTTTTGTCAAAGCAACTGCAAGTAACATTGTAGCTTCGTGGTAGGACACCTGCTTGCCACGCAAACGAACCGGTTTCTATGCTCAGTAAGACCAAAATTCCATTATTTATTTTATTTGTTTTTTTGTCAATTTTTCGCTCATAAACAATTTTTCACTCACAAGAAACGGTGCCGACGCCGACGGTGGAATTTCTGCGACACAAGCTCTCTAACTCTAGAGCGGACAGAAGAGGTCACCTATTCGAGGAATGAGTACCCACAAAACCGAGCGTCAAGATGGCGACGGCTTTCTCTCTTCATTGGGAAAACTGTTTGGCACCCGGCGACATGATGTGAATCAAACGCATTGACTATAAATACCAGCTGACTCCCTATTCACATGACCATTTTTGGGGTCCTCGATTTCTCTTGCAAATGAAATAGAGTGAGTTTACTTTGCAGCACTATGGCCACGAGTATCGCTTTCCCTGCACTTTTATCCCTTCGCAAACTTAGCGAATAGTGTGAACTGTTGTTCCAACTAGCTTTGCGGTGGTACCACCATTTCTGAGAACAATCGCTTACCTTTAGAGATCGTGCAATTTGTTCCACCGACTCCTTTGCAGAACCTTATTTGTGGGCATGGTTGAAATTAACGCTTGCTTTTTGCTGTTATCAGAACATCAACGTGCATCTATTGGCTCTGCTGTCAGCGTTGCACGCCTATTTTATCATAATAAACAAAAAAAGTCGACGAACATGTTTTTTTTTTACGCATGGCTTGTTCAGTGATGCGAACATAGTTAGCTGTGTCAGGTTCACAAATCTTGTTCACGTACTTTAAGTGAATCGTTTATGAGATTTAAATTGAAGAATTGGTATATCACCCATCTGGTATCTTAAGCTATATATTTGATTTTTTTTCGTAGAATAATTTAGTAAATAAGCACAACAATTGCAGCCCAGTAGCTAATGAAATTGACATACTTCGAAAGTTTCCCTAGGCGAAAGGCCTTGGCTGCTGTTATAGGAAGAGGCGGAAACTCCCTACACCTTCTATGTACACGCTCTCGCATGCTGATACGCAGCACTGGCGGCTGCCGGGCATACAAGTAGAAATAAATCATGAACAGAACAATCTCTACATGACGGCACTTGTGACATCACCGAATAGAGGGAAGGCGCGAAACACCGAGAGGAAGAGGGTTAGCGCGCAAACTTTCCTGTCCCAATTTGCATACAAAGAAATTGCGCTCGTGCCTTATTTTAGGTTTTTCGAGTGATGCGACCATTCGTAAAACTTTTTTAAAAGTAAATTTTGTTCTTTCGTATGTATGTTCCGAAGTGGTGAAAGTTCAGCTAAACCGTTTCACAGTTAGACGAAACGTGATCTACACTAATATAATAACCTTTTTATTGCAAGTTTTGTATAAAAAAGACACATACGCATAGACTGAAAGTGTCAATCTATAAACGCTGCTTTAGTTAGCAACTTACATATGAATATACTGAGCCACTAATAAACCCAGCATATCCGAACCAATGCAAATGTTGTCAACAATCACAAGTAGGACATGTCGTATTTAACTCAATCAGGTTTGTTATGACGGCGCCCATAGCTTTATTTACAGAAATTGAGTTCGAAATGTGAGTGAAGTATAGAGACACGGAGAGGCTTGAAGCTTTAAGGAAGTTCTCAACAAAGAACATCACTAGAAAAGGTGTTTTGGCAAGCTGATATCTCTTCATCAGGACAACCGAGTTCCATAAACAAAAAAAAAGTTTACCTGTCAAAACGTTGGCTCCTGCAAAATCGCTGTAATGATTTCTGGAAACATTTATTCCTATATATGCATTTTAATGCCGATGTATTACAACAAAAGACCCACAAAGTTTCAAACCATAGCTAAATATTTTCCATGACCAGGAACGAGGCTATGAGTACTTGGAATCTTTTGAACTACTTGCCAAAAGTAAAAGAAACAAAATCCAAGTCGCCGGACCTTTCATTAAACGCATTTTTCCGACAGAAGCTTGGATGTCATCTTGACCATTGAATGAGTCTAGCGACACTGCACTTCAGTCAGTCCAGTCAGGCTTGCAGAGAACTGAGCATAATTATGTGCTCGAGGAAAATCAAAACCTGCTTAAATAATGGGTCCGAATACTTCCGCTAACCTGTTGCCACTAGAACACCAGAAAAACTTTCGCGTAACTACAATTTTCCTAGTTAACACACCGCGAAGCTTTGAAAAACATGTTGGCCGAACCAGCCGTCTTCGTCGAATGCATGGTTGACTTGCTCGGCGTAGCTAACTGCGGCTTTTGTTCTCTCCCTGCCACAAATTGCTGTCTTTATTTTTCGCATACTTGGCACGCCAGCCGCGCTCTGCCACGGTGGCCTAGTGGCTAAGGTACTCGGCTGCTGACCCGCAGGTCACGGGATGGAATCCCGGCTTCGGCGGCTGCATTTCCGATGGAGGCGGAAATGTTGTATGCCCGTGTACTCACATTTGGGTGCACGCTAAAAAAACTCAGGGTGGTAAAAACTTCTGGAGCCCTTCACTACGGGGTCTCTCATATACATGTAGTGGTTTTGGGACGTTAAATCACACACATCAGTCAACGCTAGCAACGCTAGATATCTGAGCGCGATCAATCTTTTAATATCGCTAAGCGAGTGGCAAGAAGGAGTGCAGGCAAGCACTATGAACTCAACTCAATCACGTCCCTTGTTTTGCCTGATTTGAAATTCACAAAATAAGAAATAAAAAGATAAAAACAAAAAAAAGTTATTCGAATGATGTCAAGTTTCTTTACTTGTAAGTAAAAACTTGAAAAAGCCAGGAAATGTGAACATTCAAATCAATCTGGCTCCATCCAAGCATATCTGACGATGCCCGGCTCAAATCAACCTGGCTCCATCTAAGCATATCTGACGATGCCCGGCAACCACAACGAGCGTGTAGGTACCTCGAAAATAAAACTAGCGCTGAGTTTCCGGCTCCTAGTACTAGTAGCAGCCACTCACAGCGGACGGGTTTGGCTTCTTTAGAGCAAATTATTTCTTCGCAGTAAACAACACGAATGTGTCCTTCAACATGCCCTCTGTCGTATTTTATAAGTTCGGAAACACCTGCACTTTGCGTAGACGGCTTTGGCGTCATGCGCAACCCGTGAGCGTCACTCGAAAATTAGTGCCGACCGTTTCTCGACACTCCAGCATAGGAAGCGCGCTACTGTGCAGGTTTATCCGTCTTTTCGGATAAATTCGGAAAAGTGCAAGAAACACTCGTGGTAAAATATTTGTCCAATTGGGCTTACTTTATGAGCTTCGATAATAAAAGGGAAGTTTATACCATGAAATGACAATTTAAAGGCTGACATTCAGCATTCCAAAGGAGCACACTTACATGAGAAGCAGCGGCCTCCTGAAGTATGCTTGGCTTATTACAACAAATTTTGAAATTGTAACCATAACAAACGTAGTTGTTTTCTATTGAACTAATTGTGCTTGTATACATATGTGATTGCGTGTTCAAACTTTCAAAATATCTAAAATACATGTAGTTTATTCCCATGTTTTCTTGATCAGATATCACTTCATCTAAAATTTTGAAGCGTTCAGAGTAATAATGTTAAGAGTTTAGATTCTTCGTTTTTCATAAAAAAGTTGTAGAATACTGGGAAAAAAACTGAGAGGCACCTTCACTAGCTCCTGTGCCCCCTCCGAAAGTACACTTCGGCGAGTTTACAGTAGGGCACATCAACAGCCTTATTAGCGTGCTAAATGAACAGGAAGTCAGAAAAAAAATTGTAAGAAGTTTACACTAGCCGTGTAAAGCTTAAGCTACGCTATTCGAACTTAGGGGCTTAACGAGGCCTGTCAGGCTGATGTTCAGTCTTTCTTTGGCATAGACAAAGAAGACTCGAACCACAGCCTGTCCCAGACCATGCAAGAACGCCTAATATTCAGCGCCAGAACTGACCTGCAAAGCTTAATGTGGCACCCCTGGCAATCGCGCGAGACTTCGTTTGTCCCTCGAACTCGGGTTCGCCCGGTGCGCAAATAGACGAGGCGACATCGCGGACTGTTTCCGTTGATGGGCGCGACTCATATGCGATGGCACGTGAAAAGGAACGACGTGGGCGAATTTTTACTGACACCCGATATTTTACTTTCAGCTTTACTACCTTCGATCTTGAAGATGCAAGGATGAAAAAAAACTATGAGCAATAATGCAACAAATATACTATAATCGTTGCATTAAGCTCTTGCAACAACCTCCGAAGCAAAGCTAAGCACCGAATTTGAGAATAGTAAAATTTTACGGGGAGTAAGCTTCGTTAAATGCCAAAGGACCTTAGACAACAATTTCTAAAAACGCTTCCCGTAATTCAACGAAAATAAGCTCTGAAAACACAAAACGCATAGTTAAAAACATTTTTGGTTGCCTCAAAAAGAAGGTCGTTTCTGGTATATTTGCGCGAGGCACGTAATGCCCTCAACTCTTGCCAAGAGATCTTCAAAAGCCGCTTTGCATAATGGGACCAGCTTTGAACAGTACACCGGCGCAAAAGCAAGGATTGCATCAATGGCGGAATTCTCTTTGTATTTATTCTTCTCGATGATGACAGCGTATAATTCAATGGTTGGACGGCTAGGTTCAAGTTACTCAATTCAGAAAATTCATCGATTCTAGTGAATGTTTTTACACATTTCTTCACTGGTTCCTCAGCACAGGACTATCGAAGTGGTTGTTCTCCCTATTCTATTTTATTTTCGTGTGCTTCACGGCATGTTTCTTTTAATCTGCTTCATGACACGGGTGCTGATACATGCTTCAGAGCATGTGTATACACCCACACTGTTTTACTTCATTTTATTTTTTTGAGGAGGTGGAAAAAGCACGAGATTTCAGATACTTAGCACCGGGTAATCTATGCCCCGGTGTGGTACTCCGCTCTGCTCGAATACGAAGGCGCTCTTTTTTTCCGCGGCACAATAGGGTATTGACAGCGGCAGCTGTTCGGTGGGGAAGGTTTTTTATATACTAAGCTTTGGTGTCAGAAGCAACATGCCTAAGTTGCAGGTGCATATATAGAAAGAGAAGCCAATGTACGGAAGGGGATCCTCCATTCGTTCTGGTCTAACTGTTTTGCACTGCCATAGAATAACTGATTTGGAGCTTACGACTTTTAAACATAAATGAAGATGTAAAAAAGTGATAGAAAAAGTCAGTTTCAAGAACTTACTACGATTAAGACTTGATTTGGTATATGCTTCCCACCAAATGTGTTCCTTTTTTTGTTTTCTCAGTTTTATGATCCTCGTTCGCAGCTATTTCGAATGGGCTTGTGACGTTGTACCGAATGTTTTGATGACAATCGCTTTTCGCCGTGAGTCTTAGGTCCGCATGTCCTACTTACCAATGTTTCACGTGTTACTTGCATGTGTTACCTACATGTGCTGCTTACATGTAATGGTTACACATTTACGAATATATGCTGTCAATATGTTGAAACCAGTCAATTTGGAATCAGAACTAAACAAGTACTCCATTTTTCCTGCAATGCTTTTTCAGCCGCCTCGAGTGAAAACTATACGAAACACTCTAAGCCTTTGAAAGAATGAATACAAATGCGATAAAGCGTTAGCTGTCTACCACCAGTAGTTCATTTTACTGAGTGAAATGCGTTAAAATAGAAACGTTCATTTACAACATCTGAAATATAAGCAGTTTGCTGGTCAAGTGACCGTGCCACTTTCCTAGCAAGCGTTACTGATACGGCTATAGGTTGCTTTGAGGGTAGAAATGGAGTCCTCATTAGTTTAACTTGTGGCAAGCTCCCATAGAATCTAGGCTTATTTGTCTGGGCACCGTGCCAAATGAGACACCAATATCGTAGTACGTGTTCGCTCACCGAGCACCACGCGCCATGTCAGACTAAGACTGGAGCGCTATAAGAATAAAGGAAACTGTCTGGCCCTCAAAAAGACAAGAATTAACAGGGCTTCACCACATTAAGTATCATTGGGACAAGGGGCGTAGGCGCAATGTTTTTTTTTTCGGGGGAGGAGGGTTCACGAACTTCTATATATATTCGTGTGGGTGTTTGCATGTGTTTGTGTGTGTACATCATGTACACATGATAAACTGAAGCTGCTCAAAGTCATTCGTACCACAAACGACTAGGAGGTTGCCCAAGACTCTTGAAATGTCGGGGTGAGCCATTATGAGTGAGTCAACCTCGGCCATTCATATTGGCCCTTGGTGTACAATATCTGGCCCAGGCATTCATGCTATTAGAACTCATTGGGTATAAAGTAATCGAGGTAGAAGGCTCTATTTGCACGCTCATTCTTTTGTTCGCGTGAACATTGGATTCACCAGAAGACCCTATACGGAGTATACGTACAAATCGCTTACGCAGTGGGCATCGTAAATGTTTCTGTGTTAGCCTAAAAATATACGTTTTGTGTGTTGATAAATAGTATGAATATTTCGCAAGCCGCAGCGCCCCCCCCCTCTCCAAAATTTCAACAAGCTCCAGTAATAACGTTTGTTTAACGCTGAAAAAGTAACTATTAGGCTTAGCCACACAAAAGGCAAAGAATAAAGCAACTGCTTTTTCGTATGTACACGTGCTTCAATGTCTACTAGGTGAAATTTCGTGTCATGTTGACTGAATTTTTGCAGTGAAAGGTGTCATGACATCACAACAAGGAACGCGTGAAGCACCGCATAGTTATCCTTCACCGCCGGTGGTCGTAACCACTATCGCACGATACTTGGTAAAGAAAACTTAGTCAGCATGAAACTTAGTAAACAAAAACAACAGGGACACAGCGGGATTCGAACCCGCGTACGCTGCGTGCCAGCTTAGTATTCATTCGCAGAGCCACGCCGGTGCTTGGAACTCTGTTGCAAACTTGCTTTAGGTAAACTTGATATCGGGAAAATAATCGCAATAATATGAGTAATAAAGTGCTTTAGAACCGCAAAACAACCAGGTGTCACACAATGCGAAGTGCGTAATGAGTGGGTCATTCAATGCTACCCATTACAAAAGATTATTCTTGATCACGTAATAACTGCTGCACATACCCACTTAAAGCATAATTCTTCATCGTCGTCAGCCACTGCATAAAAACTTGCGCAAACTTTTCTGAAGAATGACGAAACAAGTATAGTGAATGCCACCCTACTACACAAAAATATGATTATTTATGACGTAGTGGAAACACAGGAAGTGTGCTACTAGCAGCTACCAAAAGAGTGTTTAAAAAAACTATGACACGCCTCTCTTTCAGCTTCTAATATGTGTGTGCCGCGCATTCCTTGCCGGCCTGGAGGTTTTTTTTTTTTAACCATAGGGAAGGCAACGGTGAAAGCAATCGAACCTGGATGGCAGCGGGTGGGAGGTTGCATGGAACGAGAAGTAAAATATGTACAACTAATACTTACGCAATATTGTTTCTACCTAAGTGTAGTAAAAACTGTAGGCTAAGCACGTTTTCGACCACAGAAATAACGCAAGAGCGCACACCACAGAACTATTCAACGTTTCAGTCATGTATATACCGTTTACCGTTTAGCAGTGTGCTTGTTTCAGCTAGTTCGTAGTAGTTCACAATTTTCTGTCCATGAAGAAAAGCTAGTGCAAGAAAGGGACTAATTTAATACGAAAATAAAGTGTCTAATTATTGAACAATCACGTCAAAGCAAGCGTTTTTGGCTGACGCACTCATTTCATATAATGATTTAGTTGTCCTTGCGTTAAGAAGACATCGGCCACAACGATGCGCATTCATAGGTATACGTACCAAAAATCTGAAGCATTATATAAAAAAACATCCTTCAATTGTTCCCTCAGGCAATTACATTATATACTTTGACAAATTATGTCGCCCAAAGCAGACACGCTGATCAAGTTACTTTTCCGGGTAAACACATCGAAAGTCGCCAATGTTCGTCAACCTCCGTTGTAGTAACGCCTGCTTGTTACCCCTGAAATACCTGCACAGTGCGCATAGGGGTTCCCACTCAGCTCAACCTAAGAGAGTCATTCAAGAAAGTGTGCGACAATTAGTGCGCTCCACTGCGCACGTAGCATGCTGCGCTAGAGCAGGGTTCGTTAACATTCTGGTGCGCTCAATATAAGGAGCTCTAGGAAGAGGCTTCGTGAGTCACATAACACATTAAGCTCTTACCATACATACACTTTTCAAAAGTCACCACTAGGCATAATAAGCCTAATTTTGATAACTACGTTCCCGCAAAAGCGCGATTTCGATCAATGCGTCAGCGTTCTTGTTCTGCACCCCGCTTGATGATGACGATGGACGTGATGCGGTGATCGGACGGTATAGGTTCCCTTTCCATTTCTAATGGAATGCATTCAGACACAAAAGCTGTCAAATAAATGAACAAACAAATAAATGAATAAATATCTGTGTTGGCTTTAAACGTCCCAAGGCCACCATATGATTATGAGAGACGCTGTAGCGCAGGGCTCCAAAAATTTCGACTTACCTTTGGTACTGTTAACGTCCACCTAATTTTAAGCGAATGTGCCTCAAGCACTTTCGCCTCCTCCGGAAATGCTGCCGCCACGGCCGCTTGCTGTAGCCGCTAGACCTAATAAAAATATAAAAATAACTAATGATTAACCAATATCAATCTCGTTCTCTCTCTTTATTAATATATATATATATATATATATATATATATATATATATATGTATATATATATATATATAACTCATCCCCTGATGAAGGGAGGTCCCCTCCCGAAACTGTTGGGAAATAAATATATTTATCCTTGTTGACAACGCTCCCGTTGTGCCATATCCCATATATATATATATATATATATATATATATATATATATATATATATATATATATATATATATATATATATATATACGTGTAATACTTGCACTAGCCTGTAAATACTGAGGCTGTTTTTTATTTCTCTCCATACTAATATAAATAATTATTCGCAAATACCTATTTTTCACATACGAGCTGGTAACCCAAATTATGAACACTGAAATGTGGAGCACATTTAGAAACCACCGACTAAAGTGTTTCCCGTACGATTCACCAAGCGCTGATAATTTTTCCGCGTTTTAAAGAAAGCCTATAGCTCCCATATGGCAGTGTGTTCACGGTCCGTCATAGAGCTTCTTTACACATTTCGCGGGCTTTCTTTACAACGTGGAATAAATAACAGTGCGAGATATGTCGTACAGCAAACAATTTAGCCGGTGGTTGCTGAAAGTGCGCTACGTCTCAGTTTTCATGTTTTGAGTTTCCATCCCATAAATAAAAGGTTAAGTATTTAAGAATAATTATTTATATAACACGGGAAGAAATAAAAAAAAATAGCCTGAGTACCTACAGGCTAGTGCGAGTACTATGCATTTGGTTCAATTCGCCTCCTAAGTGCCTTTCACTTTCAAAATTCTTGGCTCAAGTTATTTGGGCCACCGTGTATATATATATATATATATATATATATATATATATATATATATATATATATATATATATATATATATATATATATATATATATATATATATATATATATTGTCACCAGAATAATCCACGAGTAAATACTGCCTAGCACAGTCCGCCCCAGATTGGGTGGGAGCACTGCGGATTGTTTCATGATCGTCTGTTGTTGAACGCACAAACGCAAACAGCTGAGTTTATTTTCGAACAAACCTGGCCGCCAAGAATGATGATCGAATTGTTAATATATATATATATATATATATATATATATATATATATATATATATATATATATATATATATATATATATATATATAGTAAGGAATATTGGACAGAGACAATACCCGATCATGATGATGTTGATGATCCTTGGAACTTCGGCACCTACCAACTCACGGGGATTGGCCATGAGTCAGGCGGATCATACATAATGGATTTATATTGAATATTTAGTAAAAACTAGAATATTTTTGAGACGAATTTTTTAATGTGACGTTATTTATGATCGACAGTTATTTTAAGTTGCACTATTTCGTGTAACCTCCCAGCGACTGGAGATCTTTTGACTAGAAATGCTGAATAAAGCTTTGTTAGTATTCGATACACATACCATACCTATTCGATTTGCATATAAACATTTTGACACCTTTGAAAAGATTCTTGTCCGGATGTCGCCGCGCATAGGCCCCAAATGATAATATAATGGCCGACGTAACTGGTAGACAGCATTTCCGCAATATCATGTCAACACTACTTTTTTGTCAAAGGAAAAACGTCGGCAGGTCAACAAGATGTGTTCGATCGTTTCGAGTTTGTTGCAATAGAAGCAAAAAGGGGAGATTGCCAAAGCCACTCTGTGCATGTAAAAATTGATATTTGTAATTCTACATTGCATTCGGCTTATACAACTTCAGCTCGTCTTCTTGCACACCATTTCTTCCACCAAGAGAGAGAAAAGTAGGTGATAAATGAATCGAGAGTTCGAGTACGCACAGATAATGCATTTTTTCTGAACCTTGCCACGGCAACAAACGCCGTAATAGGAAGAAGAGAGAGAACTAGACCTGCCAGAGAAGCTTTCGCCAGAGTGCTTAACTTCACTCTGTACAATTCCTTTGTGTCCTGGCACCCAAATAATCGCAGGTTTCGCAGATGACGATAGACAAGTAATCACTATATTTTTATAATATCCGAGTCTGTTGGAGCAGTTAATTCTGAACACAACGACAATGAACTATAGCCATAGAAGTTATAGCTAAAGTAATTTCACGTAGGGCTAGTATAACAGCTAAGAACTCGGACAAAAATATTTAGATGTAATCTGGAAGTCTAACAGAAAACGAACAGTCTAGTTGTGTAGAAAACGTTCTCACCCCGGCCTTTTCTTCACACTCCTAAGCATCAATTGCTATCAAAACCATACAACGAATCTGATTTAAGTGCTCTGGAAAAATGCCATTCAAAAGATTACTATGTAGTAATTTCGCGTTGTTAGAGAATAAGTCGTCATATGATAGGGGTAATTCACTGAACCTGCCACTCATGGGCACCATATTACTAAGCCTTATCTGCGATAGGTCCAACAGCTGCTTGGTAACGATTACCTGAGAAGTAAGAAAGCGAGGCCATGTTACACTAAAAGAACAGAGCTGGATCACCGATGAGTATATATTCTTTTCTTCTTGTCGGTAAGTCATTTCTCCCTTCTTCCTTCCCTTCCCTCTAGCTCTCCGCCCTCACAAGCACCAGTGTCTCTCTTGGTGATCACACTCGGCCGTGACTGCGAGCGTGTGCATCTGCCAGCAATGTTTCTAGAGGGTGTTGCTGGTTGCATCGTCGATCCAGAAGACGCTTGAACACGGTTTGGTGGTTTGTCTGAAGTGTCTCTGGTGGGTGACTGCTGCATCGCGGCAGTTGGTATTGAAAACGTTGCGAATTTGCTTGCTAAGCTCAGCGTACTCTGGCGGGTGAGATTGGCTTAGTCGTTGTCCTTGAAGTTCTCTACAGTGACGTCGTTTGGCATCAAATTTCTTTGTCGGTGATTCTGTTGAGTGGCCCTGACTGTGGTGTAGTGGTCATTGCACGTTGTTATGCCTGGGAGTCCAGTCCGAACGCCATTGCTTCGGCACAAGCAACCAGTGTTAAGGCCAGCCAGCGAGCCCGCCTAACGCCATCATCTCAGCGACGTGATCTAGCCTGGCGGCGCCGACGTATTTTACGCAACGCACGTCGAACTCCCTCAGCTCGTGGGCTCGATAGCAGCTCGATGATGCAATGGACGCCATCTAGTCTGGCGAGTCTTACGCAACACGTGGCAATACCACTCGCTCATGGATGCAGTCCAGCGCAGCGGTTCTGGATTGCAGGGATTTGACGCAAACTAGCGGTGGTTCCCGATCGAAGGTTGCTGACGCCACCAACAGAAGTTTTGATTGGACGTTGCTGACAGTAGGCTTCACCCAATGTCTTTAAAAAACCAAGCGGCGCAACGCCAAGCAGCCGACCTATGCGTCAGAGAGAAGACGACAGTGTCAGAGCATTCCAAGACATCTCAGCTCTTCGAGTCTCTTCGCTGTCGGTCCGGCTGGTGAGCTTGGCAGCGGCGAGTTTCGTGGCGCCCTTCGCAACCTCGGCGGCGGCCTTCTTCGTAAGGCCTACCAGAGCTTTCAGCCTGCTGGTCTGCTCTTGAATCGTGTTTGTGTTTGATACGCCAAATGTGTGTGCAATCGAACAGGCAGTGCGGCGTAATCATCAGGATTTGGCATAGCAGTCTCGCCCTGGTTGTCATCACAGTCTTTTGATCTTCCGCCACTCGGACAAGCTACGCTGTGCGGTTCATCCACACTATGTTTTTACATGTGACCGGAACCGCTTGCAACGAGACCAGCTTCATGGCTAGCTGCGCGGCGTTCACGTGGTACACCGGAAGGCAGAATGAAATGCTTCGCGTCAGCAAGCTCGAATGCTTAGTCGGATTAGAAGATGGCGGCTCAGTCTGCATGAGTCGCATCGATAGGCCAGGTTATGCTTACGTCGATTCTTGAAGATACGAGCAGGCGTTCCGAAAATAGGGCTTTGAAATTTTCCGGCTTGTTTGAGTGCTTCACTCGCATACTCCGCCTATGACTGCCGTAAAGTCTATTTTAAATAAGTTCATGAAACGGCTTTCGGCGCGGAATCCACGATCCGAACCGTGTCAGAGTGGCGCTATTTACGAGACCTTTTGTCGGCAGTAGTTGTTGGCTTTGCTGTATTTATGTCGGGTACCGACGAGTCTGAAAGTTCAACTGATGAACTACGATGTTCAGGAGTAGCCTCAAAATGGAAGCCCTCCCGAGTCTCACCCTCAGTTTTGGTGTGGTTCGATGGGGTGGTAGTGGAGAGGTGGTCAGGAAGGGGGCCAAAAGCAGCTATCAGCCTTCAGATCCAGTCCACCCAGCACTTCTGCTTCAAGCCTTCATACCGGTCCCTAGCCGCTTGAATTTGCGAAAGTGGTCGATGACCATAACCCACTTTAATGCTTCGTCCAAGCCTCACGTACAGCGGCGGCGTTGACGGTTGCC
Source organism: Rhipicephalus microplus (assembly GCF_043290135.1). Classification (NCBI taxonomy): domain Eukaryota; kingdom Metazoa; phylum Arthropoda; class Arachnida; order Ixodida; family Ixodidae; genus Rhipicephalus; species Rhipicephalus microplus. The sequence goes on along the minus strand of NC_134710.1, from coordinate 350,076,336 downwards.
ACCCAGCTCTCGTCGTCGTTCTGGAAACCATTGTTCTGATAGTTCGTAGACAGCCGGCGATGGTGGAATGGCTGGAAAAATTGCAGAGATTGTCAGCGCGAAACAGCCCAGCTTTTCTGAGAGCTGCATGAGAGTACACCTGATCTCTCTTCGTTGAGCGGTCGAGCAGACCTAGAGATCTTGTGAGGCGGCTTCATCCAACATGGTGTTGCTGGCGGTAAGTGCTGTTAGGATGGTACGAAACAGCGCAGAGCTCTTCAATGTCATGACGTTCACTATGACGCGTAGTCGTGTGATCATACGCCACAGCTACGCTGTGCTGTCCAATAATCTCCCTGCGGAGCCAGCGTCAAGGGTGTCAAAGTGGGATCGGTATTTTGCGCTCACGCTATCAGGTTTGTCACAGAGAGATTTAACAGCCCCCCTCGGCAGCTCAGGAGCTGATGAAGTCCTCAGCGAGAGGTGGTCACCCCCTGAAGCTTGAGCAACGTTGCCGGTGATCAAAAGGGCACTCGGTGTCATGGTGGCTCCGGGGTATGCCAAGGAAGCCTGAATGGCATCCCTTAACTGCGCACAGGTTCCTGTCAAGTCATGCTCTGTAACCACCAAAGGGGTGTTGACACCATGCGTAGTTGTTTCGGTGGATAAGTGCAGCAGCGGTCGGGCCGTGAATACATGGTGAGGAAGCATGGGCGGCAATCCTATTACGAGAGACCCATCCCATGCTGCCGACGACCCACGAGGCTACAGACAGACGGCTTCAGCCGCAAGGTTCAGAGGTTATATCTATCTCTCTCTCTCTCTCTCTCTCTCTATATATATATATATATATATATATATATATTCTTGTTTGTATAGGTTTCATCATAAGTAAAAGTGGCAGTGGGGCTCGGGCTCGGCTAGAATGGGAGCAACTCGAGCGAAGGAGAAGAAGGTGAAGTCAGATAAAAAACCAGCCAGCCCAACAAACGCGTGTTGTCTATAATCCTGTTCATTAAAATGACGCTGGTTACGAAACCCGAAGAGCCCGGCTGAAGCAAACGGCCTTCGTGTGTCAAGGAGCAGGGTCTCTTCGTCAAAGGAACACCGTCCACGCTTCCTTGCTCATGAACACCAGGACACTACGGCTGCTGGTTACCCGTCATGGTGGTGTAGTGGCGAAGGCGCTCGGCTGCTGACCTGCAGGTCGCGGGATCGCATCCCAGCCGCAGCGGCCTCATTTTTGGTGGAGGTGAAAAAAATTGAGGCCTGTGAGCTTCGAATTAGGTGTCCGTGAAAGAAACCATGGTGGTCCCTGTTTCCGCAGCCCTCCACTATGGCATCTCTCATATTCTTATAAGTGGCTTTGGGTCGTCCTACCGCAACAATTATTATAATATACGAATGCCGGTAGGACCTATGTCACGATTTGAGGATGACATCCGAGCTTCCTTGGTGACCAAGTGTTGCCGTGGCATGCTATTCATGCTTCCGGTGGCGTGGCAAGAATTTCGTGCGGCTGACTTACTCGGCTCACGAGATGCAGAAGAGTGCTGTTCCAGCTTTCTTTGATAGGTATCCCATCGAGGTGAGCACAGTCATCATCTCGTGGTCCTCTGACGCCGTGATTGGCTCCGCGTTCGGATTACCTGGAGGCTCCGCCAAGGGCCATCGTACCATCTCGCAACTCCGCATCACGGTTGGTGCTTTGAGACCATTCAGCTCTCCACTCTTTCCTGCGATCGTGCCACAACTGCGTGCCATCAACGCTATGCTAGATGTAGCCTTCTTGCACGACCTTGAGGCCAGCTCAGATGAGCGACAGAGAGAGCTCCAGTGTACCCTCAAGCAGCTCTCACACCTGCTGAGCTGCTTCACACTGACAATCTCTCCATTTTAACCTGCCGCCCAACCATCGGTGGGTGAACAACTAGAAGGCTAAGGGCTCCAGAACGACGCCGAAGATGGGTGGCGACAGTCGACGCTCTGGCAGCGCATAAGGCCTGGACGGAGCCACAGATAATGTCGGTGGCCATGAGCCATGTTTCTACAACTGCAGTGGCGTGACACAGGTACGCAGGCGTTAGGCAGCCTTCTTAAAATGAAGTGCAGTACAGATTTCCGCTTTCGGACGGATACCTTTTACCTCCAGCGAGTTCAACTTGACCTCCAATGAAGACGAAGGTTAGGAGGACCACCGCCTCGAGGCTGCAACTGTGCGCTGCGAGTCACTGGCAGAAAGCCGCGCCTCTAGGCCTGGTACAAACACCAGACTAAAGCGCTGTTGTGCCTCTGCCTTGGTAAACGATAGCAAAACCTACATTCCTATGGCTGAGACCATTTCCCAATCATATTGATGGCAAAAGCTTCACCCATTCTCGCCAACGTTAGAGCACTTGGAAGCATCGGCCCACGTCATACTGGACGTCCTACCACCTTAGATATGCATGTCGACGCATTCCACCAACATTGTCTTTTGACGAGACTGAGCTGGATCTAGGTACGAAGCGTTCGATGCTGTAACCACTGAGCTATCATAGCGGCCATGCCCCCAGCCCGTTATTCGAAGGTCGTAGGTTCGATTTCTGCTCACGGCAAGTTATTTTTTCACCCACTTTTCTTTCTTCCTATTTACATTACATTGGTTCTAATAGTTTTCCCTATACATTTTTTGGCATTACTGTCTGTTATATCTCATTAATGTTGTGTCAAAACACGAAAAAACGAGCCCTTAGGTATACACTTCTTCCCCTATTCATTAACGAGGGTCTCGTACTGGCAGACTTGGTGCCCTTAGGTTGTATACGAGAGACTGTTGGTCAGCTGCCCGCTTGTAATAAGTTCACGTGCTACGTGACGCCACACAGGCTCCTAAACCGCTATTCTACACTCGCCGCTATTGCTACAAATGGTGCTGACACTCCCACGTTTAAATGACATATGAACCCCATAGCGCCGCCGGGGGGATGGGCACTGTGATAGCTCAGTGGTTAGAGCGTCGAACGCGTTATTCAAAGTTCGCAGGTTCGATTCTTGCTTACGGCTAGTTCTTTTTTACCCACTTTTCTTTCTTATTTACATTACATCGGTTTTAATATTTTACCCTATACATTCCTTGGCATTAGTGTGTGTTAGATCTCGTATATATATTGTAGTGAAGAGAAATGCCCCCTACTGCAGCGACATCAACACGTTGGCGCGAGGTGCGAGCTAAGGCTGCCTCGTTGCTGCTGCGACGCTGCGTGTATACTCGGCTTGCTCTTGCTACTTCTTTACCGACGCTGCTACCGCTTTTGACCTTGCATTTCCATTATATTTTGGTGGAGAGTGCTGCGATCTTCCCCAGTTCTGGAACTGCGTCGCCGAAAGGTTCCGTCCGTCATGCCAGACGACGCTGTCTTCACGCCCCCACCGGCTTCGCCACGCAGAGGCTGTCCCGGTGCCCAGCTCTTGCGAGAACCCGACATCTTCAGCTGTACCGACGATAAAGACGCTGAGGAGTGGCTGGAATCTTACGAACGAGCCAGTGCTACTAACAAATAGGACGATCCCGTGAAGCTTGGTACCGTGATAGTTTATTTAACGGATATTGCCAAGCTATAGTACAGAAACCATGGGGCGGATATCCCAACTTGGACGACCTTCAAAGCCCCCATCGCAGATGCTTTTGGACACCCTGGTGTGCGCAAACTTCGCGCAGAACAACGCCTACGAAGCCGGTCCCAACAAACTGGTGAGACATTCACTAACTACATCGAGGACATCCTGGACCTCTGCCGGCGTGTCGAGCCGACGATGGTAAAAATTGACAAGGTACGACATATCTTGAAAGGCATTTTCGATGGCGCCTTTCAAATGCTGCTCTCGAAGAACCCTCTCACTGTCACCGAGCTCATCGAGTTTCGTCAGTTTCGACGAGCTCCGACGACAGCGTCTTCTCACGCGACGCCCTAACGTCCCGGATGACACGCTCTCAAGCCTAACCACCACCTCTGACCTTGAGTCCCTGCTATCGTAGATCAAGGAGTTTGTTCTGCTGATGTCGCTCGTCAGCTATCGCTGCTATCAACAGCCAGCCAACCACCGTCACCTCTGCCAGCAAACATTCGCCAGGCCATCCAGCAGCAAGTTTGCGCGGCTCTGCCATCTGCCCGTGACACTTCACTATTGTCGACCCCTGTTGCCTGTGGCGTGGTAAATGCACCTCTAAGATACGCTGAAGTGGCCGCTCGACCTACTCTTCAGACTTTTACGTCACTGCCATCATCCGCGCCACCGTGACCCACTCCTCGGTTCGCTCAGCCTAGGTCCCTCTAGAGTGGTGGACAACGGCGTACACACGACAATCGGCCACTATGCTTTGCCTGTAGCCTACTTGGCCACATAGCGCGATAATGCCGTCGACGCGTCCCTATGTATCACCAGAGCTACCACCAGAGCTTCAAACCTGCCCATTATGGGCCACCGTGCCCTTCGTTCACAGGCTCTCAACCCTCGAGCAGATGTCACCGTACAGCGACCACTGCCCTCCTGTTAGCCACCACTCGCCATCGCCGATGCGTCGTCGTCCTTCATTGCCGGAGCGGGGAAACTGATTGCCGCAGTTCAAGAGGCAGGAACTGCGTCACCCGCGAAAAGACCAAGACCTCCCTCTTCCCCAACGAATGTTCTCGACGTATATGTGGACGGCGTCGCTGCACTCGCTCTTGTCGGCACTGGTGCCGCAGTTTCAGTGACCAGTGCCAGACTCTGCCGCTTGCTCGGAAAAAGTTATGACGGCAATAGCAAGTATATCACTCCGTACAGCAAGTGCAGAGCATGTCACGATGGCCGCTGCCTTACTGCTCGCATCGCGATTGATAGCCTCATCTATGTCGTTGAATTGCTAGTGTTGGATTCCTGCTCCAATGACCTCATTTTGGGTTGGGACTTTCTATCCGCTAATAAGGCCGTCATCGACTGCTCTAGCGCTGAGGTGGCATTTAAAGTGTTTGGCGACGCTCCATAAAATGATGCTCTTGAAATCTGGGACAAACGATTTGTTGCTGAAGATGTCATCATACCAACGCACTCTTTTGCCCTTACCACGGTGTCTTGCAACTCGCTCGCCGAGTCGAGTGCTCTTTTCACGCTATCTGCCTTTTTCTTTTGCCGCAAGTGTTTGCCGCTACCTTATGCCCTTCTAGAACTTCATGACGGCGTCAGTAGACCTCTTCTCATGTTCTGTAACACTACTTCGGCGTAAGTGCGTCGGGTGGGTTTACAGTCTAGATCTTTCTGCAATTGTCGACATGCCGACTGGTCCTGCCGCCGAACACGAAGTCGCCGGAGTAACCTGTGCCTCTTCGCTGCAGACTACTAGGCCTGACGTACTGAGCAGCTTCATCGCTGACACTTTAACCGTTTTGCAACGTGCTTAGCTTCTACGACTGCTTGACAAGTTCCCTTCTTCCTTGGGCTGCCAGCATACTCCCCTCGGCCGCGCGTCCACTGTGTGTCACCGCATCAATTAGGATACCAATGCGCCATTGCGTCAAAGACCCTATCGCGTGTCCACAACCGAGCGCCAGGTTATCGATGACCAAGTAGCTGACATGCTCAAGCGTGGCGTCATCCAGCCTTCGAATAGCCCTTGGGCATCTCCAGTCGTTCTCGTTAAGAAGAAGGACGGGTGAATTCTCTCCTGTGTTGACTACCACCGTGTCAACAAAATAACTTGAAAGGACGTCTACCCCTCATCAAGAATCGACGATACCCTTGACTGACTCCAAGGTGCGGAGTATTTCTCTTCTATTGACCTACGAAGTGGCTACTGGCAAGTCGCTCTGGCACCTGAAGATCAGCCTAAGACTGCCTTTGTCACACCTGATGGCCTTTACGAATTCTGGGTCATGCCTTTTGGTCTTTGCAACGCGCCCGCAACATTCGAGCGGATGATGGACAATATTTTGCGTGGCTTGAAGTGAAAAACATGCCTGTGCTACTTAGTCGACGTAGTTTTATTTTCACCAGATTTTCCAACGCATCTTTGCAGGCTCGATGAAGCACTGCAGTGCCTAACTGACGCCGGTCTTCAGCTTAACCTGAAGAAATTCCACTTCGGCGCAAGTCAGCTCACCATTCTCGGCCAGGTCTCTAAAGACGTTATTCTTCCTAACACCGCCAAGCTTCGGGCAGTTGCAGAGTTCCCTAAACCTGCGTCTCTGAAGGATCTGCGCAGCTTTCTTGGCCTCTGCTCGTATTTCCACCGCTTTATTCGGAATTTTCCGATGATCACCACCCCCTTTACTGAACTTCTGTACAGTGACTCGAAAAGTTACGCTTGGTCACCTGCCTGTGACGATGCTTTCGAAAAGTTGCGCTGCCTGTTAACCTCGCCGCCAATCTTGTGTCACTTTGACCCGACTGCTCCGACTGAGGTACACATTGATGCCAAAAGTGTTGGACTCGGGGCCGTGCTCGCGCAGCGCAAATCGGGATTCCAGCAGTACGTAGTCACATACGCAAGCCGTGCCCTCACCAAAGCGCAAAAGAACTATTCTGTGACAGAGAAGGAGTGTCTGCCAATAATATGGGCTCTAGGTAAGTTTAGACCATACTTATATGGTGACCCCTTCAACGTAGTCACCGATCACCATGCGCTTTGCTGGTTATCCACATTGAAAGACCCCTCCGGCCGTTTAGCTCGCTAGGCTTTGCGGTTGCAAGAGTTTGACATGCGTGTCGTCTAGAGGTCTGGCCGACGTCACACTGATGCCGACACCCTATCACGTTCACCTGTATCCTCCGAAAGCTCTGCATGTCTCACTGCCGTTGATGAAATGGTGGCGTTCCCAGAAAACTGCGACATGGCGTCTTAGCAACGTAAGGATGACTGGATCAGCACTCTTCTGCGATTCCTTTCAGACCCGTCGACTTCTGCATCTTCTCGAACGTTGCGTTGTCAAGCGGCTCACTTTGAGGTCCGCCTAGGCCTCCTTTATCGCAGGAATTACAAGTCCGACGGCCAAAAGTGGTTACTCGTCATACCTTGCCTTCTTCGTGCTGCAATATGTTAAGCTTTTCACAAAAACGCACGCTCGTCTTTCCTCCCGGTTTTATTGGCGAGGCATGTACACCTTTGTGCGCAAATACATTCACTCATGCCCGCAGTTCCAACGACGTAAAGCTCTCCCTCATCACGCCTCTGGTCCGATCCAGCCAATCCTTGCCCAGGCACACGTTTCGACCGCGTTGGAATTGATCTGTATGAGCCTCTTCCATTCACGGCTTCCGAAAACCGTTGGGTCGTTGTCGCTGTCGACTACTTGATGCGATACGCAGAAACAGCTGCTTTGCCTTCTGCCACGGCACGCGACGTATCATCTTTTCTCCTGTGGAACTTCATTCTCCGTCACGGCGCACCACGTGAACTTCTCAGCGACAGAGGACGTGTATTCCTCTCTGAAGTCTTAAACGCACTTCTTGCCGAATGCCATATTATTCACCAGACTGCCACCGCCGACCGTCCGAAGACGAATGGATTGACGGAAACATTCAACCATACCCTAGGGGACATGCTAAGTATGTTGCCTCAGACCACTCCGATTGGAACCTCATTCTGCCTTTTGTGACCTACGCATATAACACTGCTCCACAGACGACTACGGGCTTTTCGCCATTTTTCGTGTTATATGGCCGAGACATTTCCACCACACTAGATACCATTCTACCCTACCACCGCGATTCCTCAGAGTCTGCGCCTATCTCTAAAGCAGCCGCTGCGCCGAGGAATGCCGTAAGCTCGCCCAGTCGTATACAACCAACGACCAATGGAGACAAAAATCTCGACGAGACGATAACCAGCAGTACCCTAACTTTGTTCCGGACACTTTTGTGTGGCTTTTGGTTCCCTCTGTTCCGGCAGGCCTTTCCTGAAAGCTTGTTTCAAAATACTAAGGACCCTACCGCATTGTCTCGCAGACTTCACCTGTTAACTACATCGTCGAACCTATTACGCCATCCACAGAACAGCGATTTCGGGGTCGTGAAACCATTCACGTACAGCGGTTGACACCTTATTACGATCCGCTTGCACTCTGTTCTCCGTGAGTCGCCAGAATGGCTCCTTTTCCGACGGGAGACGAAATGTAGTGAAGAGGAATGCCCGCTACTGCAGCGACGTCGACACGTTGGCGCGAGGCGCGAGCTAAGGCTGCCTGGTTGCTGCTGTGACGCTGCCCGTATACTCGCCCTGCTCTTGCTGCCTCTGTACCGACGCTGCTACTGCTTTTGACCTTGCATTTACACAAAATATATATATATATATATATATATATATATATATATATATATATATATATATATATATATATACGCTATGTTTGTTATATTATACGCCATGTTTATTCCATCTCACTTCTACTTCTCACAACCATCGCTACCTCCTTACGTTACAGGATTCCCCCTCCCCCCGAAAGAATTCGCGCGTTACACATATTACAATACATGATGAACAAGCAATTTTAGAACACGAAAATGTACAAATGGGCTGTAGTTCCACATCACATTGTAGTTCCGTAAGATGACACAGACTTCACAGGAGAGGGCAGCAATCCGGGGTTATCAAGTACGGCTCTGGTGGGCGAGGCTGGCTGTTACGCTCTGGACAACATAAGCATGCTTTTAGCGTGGAAACAGACGAAAACGCAGCCGGCGTTCTTGTGAGGAATGAACGAGGTTGGAACGCCTTGCAGGATCGAAAGTTTTGTTGGCGTCGCATTTTTCGCCGTAAGTGACACAAACGCCGTGCACGCACTTTACGTGCCCGTTGATCGTGGCTGATTGGGCGCTGCTGGTGTTCCTACAGAGAACAAGCGGTTGTTTTGTGACGTTTAGGAAGTTTTCTATGGTGATGGCGCAGATGTAGAGACCGAATGGCGCAATCTTGAACGCTGGTGCAGAAAAGGTTCTTGGCTTTTCTTTCTGCGAAAATGGCTCAAATGCGGAATCATTCTTTTCTGTAGTGGTCGTTGTTCGCGACATTCTTTAAGCAGCGAGTGTGCTTGCGATGTGGCTTTAGTTCTTCGTTGTCCTTGTTGTGGCCGTTTTAGCTGTTGAGCATCTCCTTGTTGCGATTGCTGATGTTGCACTATCTGACGATGTGAACTTCCTTTAGAAACATGACCCCGCTTTTCATTGTAGGTTGATGTGACCAGCAAATAGCTGATACTAGTTAGGGTGTCGCGATTCGTGTCAGGCAATGAAGATAGTGCGCCAGAATTGACAGAAAAATCTGCTGAGGATCTTGCAACGACATTCTTAATGAACGTTCCTGGCACAGGGCAGTGCCTTAGAGATGATTTTTCTGAGCCTCCTGTGTTGGTTGGGCTCTCAGTTCGCTGGGGACTCGACGGCGACCCTGCGAAAGGATTGGTTTGGTCAAATTTAGCTTGGGGATGTTTCTCTGTGTCCGCAACTTTGGAGATCAGCTGTTCTGATGCATCAATGTGGACAGTTGACCCTGGGCTTGGCTGAGTATATTCGGAGTTCCGCAGCTCTATCCCGACCGTAGTGGGCGTGTGAGTGACAAAAGAGCCAAGTGATAGATCACAAGGAGGTGGGCCATGTGTGTGAGATGGGGAGTAAGCTGCTCCAGTGCGTGAAGACAGACTTTCACTCTTCGAGTCGTCATGGCGTTGTTTTGTACTTTCCCCATGCTTCAGCTTGTCTACCGTGAACAAGGCGTCCTTATGACACGAATAGCGCCTATTAGGAGCCTTATAAGTGGTGCGTGGTAGAAGGCCAGGTGGTGGACCAAGTATGCGAGACGAAGCATGCTAGGCAGCAGTAGGGTGAGCAACGTCTCCTGTCATATGTTGAAGCGACGATTTTGAAATTGCGGATTTTCGAGCAGAAGAGAAACCTGATAGAAAGCTATGTCTTTTAAGGAGAGAGCGGGAACTGTGACGGCTGAGAGGGATTGTCTCCACAAGATTGGTAACAAGGAAATCCTTATTGTAGTCGTTAAAACGGGCGATCATCACTTCTTTGATCTTCTGCCACGATTCATCGATGTCGAAGATGTGGGTAAGGTAAAATTTGATTGCCTCACCAGTCCCGTAGTCACTGAAGTTTGTAACCATTTTCCGTTCCGACCATGATGCAGCGGCAGCGTGTAGCTCGAACAGGTCAAACCAGTCCTGTACAGGTCCATCGTCCGCTGCTCCGGTGTACTTGGGGATGGGAAGGTCAGTCGATGGTTCTGTCATGATGCCGGTAACTGCATGCGACTGAGATCACCTCTTCTGTGGTCGATATTCAGTTGAACTGTACTGCCGCTGGCTTCGTGAATGATGTGAGGTTGATGAGCGTTGGCGATATATATATATATATATATATATATATATATATATATATATATATATACGCGTATGTTCATATCGCTATGTCCAAGCTGATTAGAGAGGCCTGCTGTAATGTTTCTCTCGCATGTTTACTTGACAGCTAATTTTGTGCGCTATGACAGCATGCAATTGGCTATTTTTACCTAGTCACAGTGTCCCTTTACCTCTCTTATTATGCTTTACACATGTTTGTCTCAAACTCTGTTCTATGACTGATGGTCTCTGCACAATTAATTTAGTATGACGACTCAGTGCCACCTTCTCATAATAAAACTAAGATATTGTTATTGTTAATTCGAAAATTTAAAGTTTCACCCATTTTTACAGCGTCATAAGAGTATTACAAACACCCTCTATTCCCCCCACCTCATATAAATGAAGCCATCGGTGGTGGCTCAATAAGCAAAAACAAAACACAACAGGCACGTCACAGATATCAAGTCTTTTTAACGGCTGTCATAAGCATCCTTACATGTTGCGAATGGCCAAAAAGTAAAATTTTAAGCTGGAATGTGGGGCAAGCGTCAGTGCTTGGGGACAGTCCTTCCTCGTTTTCATTAGGTATTTCGGTGTTGTTGTTATTTTCACTACAGTTTCGTTTTGCCTCTATATTAAACCCCGTGCTTTCAAATAAGACTTGATGAGCGTGCAAAATAAAGCACAACTTGTTCTTTGCATCGAATGGCGTATATTTTTGTTGTTTTATGTTGTCACATTTGCCTTGTGCCTCATGACCTCATGTTAATTGTTTTACATAGGACATTGAAAAGAAAACAAAAAGCACTTGTCTATTGCTTTCGGAATATATGTGTACCAAAATTTGGTACAAGCTACTTCACCATTGAAATCTCAACAAAAACTATGAAACACCACGCTACTTCCAAGGTAAATATACACAAATATGCGTCAGTACCCAAACAACTCCAGCAACGTTTATTTTTGAAAAGAGCTTGGTTGTAGGGTCTTATTGTAATGTAGGTTTCTGTGAAAGCACCAGTGATATTAAGAATGTAACTTGACACGAGATTTTGCATCAAATTATTGGCCCTTTTTGGACGCATGTATGACTAGTATCTTGAAGAAAAGGTTTCCTATTCTGGCCTTACTCTAGTCGAGGAAATCAATATCGTATACGAGAGACATCTTCTCATTTTTCCTTTTAATTGTGAATCTTTCTTTCACGAAAAATATTGATGACAGCGCCATTTACCTTCGCAGCTGCTATAAATAGCATGACATAGAGTAGGGCGCAGTCGATATCATCATATCAACAGTCGATACCCGGATTCTGGTATAGCCACAACGAAAAGACGAATGGGCTTTTCTATCAGCTATTTTCGGACGCTCCTACCCAAACGACGGGGAAAGGGACAAATAGATGGTGCTGAAGAGACCAAGTACATGATCCGAAAAGGCAATTCATACTCGTGAGGTTTACATATTTGCCGTGGGAAGAAGCTGGGGCACTGGTGAAAAAACTTCTTTTTCAGATGATAGCTGCCATTCACAGCTGGGCTGAACTATTCTCGTATTTGTGGTAATCTGAGAAAGCAGGAGTCAGTTTTTGTCATCTTCAACTACTACCTATTTTCTGTCTTGTACAGCTGGTTGTGCCGGATGGCTCCTTATGTCAGTATTAGCGTTAGCGTTGTGGCTTCGTCAAGAGCCACGGGTGAAAAAAAGACGATATTGGCTAGAGTAACGGCACGATATATACTCTAGTGGATACGATAAAATTTTATTGTTTATTTCAGTTTTCAAATACCCGTGTTAGTGTTAGGCAATTCAGGCGCAACGATCGGCCTGAATGACAGCCAGATGTTTTCTTCCGCTGGTGGGCGCTGGGAAAACTCAGATGATTTGTTATAACATCCACCAAAAACAGAGCTTCGGAATAGATATTCGTTTCTTACGAAGGGAAACAGCCTTAGCGTTGACGCAGTGAATGATAATCAGACGAGTGTCATTACGGTGTGTGCAGTGGAAGTTGGAGGTATGACAGTTGGACAGGATGCTAGCAGGCTGCCCCAAGAAACAAAGAACCTTAATAAGAAAGGTCAAAACATGCAAGCTTCGAACAAAACGGGCAAAATTAGAACTGGTAGAAGCTCCGATGTTGGTTATTAAATGTATGGTATCAGATGTAACAATGTATACCTTGGAGAGAATGTAACATGTTTTAAAGAATGGAGGAAGCATCGAAGTGTGGAAGAAAAAAAATGGGATAGGCAAAAACTAGGACCGTGTTCACAAAGCTTTCCCTTGACTACACACTTTCTTAGCCAAGAATTATGTTATCTCGAGGGATTACAATAGCACGGGTGCTAATTTAACTTACTCGGTACTTAGGAGGGCAGGAAGGACATACGATAGCCGATGAAACGACAAGGAAAGAAAGAAGTCTGGGTCGATAATAGCAAGGTAGCACACAAAACGTCTAGCATAAATACATGTTGGGTTGAACGTCCCAATTAAGCCTAAAGAGTATACGCTAAAAGCCAATAATTTGTTGCATCTCAGCTTCCATTTTCAAGTGCGTCTCTACAGCACTTACGCAATGCCGCGTTGTAATAGACGTCTGGGCGTGCTTTGCAAACTCAAGCGCTTGCGTTTCGTCAATGACCGTGGCTCAAAAAATTGCTGGATGGCCTTAGGCTAATCCAAGCACCATCTCACCAAGTACAAGTGAACAACACGGCAGGTGCACTACATTATTAAAACTACGCAAAAATCTATGTATGTAGTGCTTAAAATCTGCCCCAAATTTCTTCCCCTGTTTAACGCGACCAGTTACCTTACATTTGAATGAAGCTGCGCTGCTACTCACCTAATCCGGTGTAATCGAGCACGGCATAATGGTGCACGTAAGGATGTTTTCTAGCTAGACGTAAAAGGTTGCCTTTCTTACAATATTCTTATTACATGACACAGGATCGGCTTTTGTGCCTGCGGACGAATTCTGTAGAAATATAAAACAGAAATAATCAAATCAAATTGTGAGCGCAATTTCCATGTACCGCATCATTTTGATAAAGCTGAATGGGAGAACGTGCATAAGCTGATGACGATGATTGATATGTGAGTTTTAACGTTCCGAAACGACCATATGATTATCAGAGACGCCGTAGTGGAGGGCTCCGGAAATTTCGGCCACCTGGGCTTCTTTAACATGCACACAAATCTGAGCACATGGGCCTTCAACATTTCCGCCTCCATCGGAAATGCAGCCGCCACAGCCGGAATTCTATCCTGCGACCTGCGGGTCAGCAACCGAGTACCTTAGCCCAATAGATGACCACGGTGGGGCAACGTGCATACACTCACGCTTAGATATGTGTCTATGAAAACAAGGGATACTCGTCGAAAGGTGTTTCAGCGCTAATGCTTTTCACAGAACACGGCGTAGTTATTTCGTGCCGTTGTCAGATAGGAAGAAGACGCGGCGCGAAAGCGCTTTGTTCCAGAGTCACACCTAACTGATCAACTCATCATCATCCTACGTCTGTCCCGCCACTTCCTCCCCACAGGGTCATGTGGGGCGGGACGTTTTGTTTCGGGCCGACAGCCATGCTTTGGCAAGGGTGCTACCGTTCGGCGCCAGACGCCAAACAGACGCGGCCTGCCTCCCGGCGTACAAGTCAGGCAGGCCCAACAAAGCGACTACCCTTCGGCGAAGCAACTTCGGTCGTGACGCACGAAGTAAACGTACCCTGGCAAGGTGGGCTATCGCAGCACGTGGGATGCGCTGCGGTCATGGCCTGTCTCCTGACCGCTAGGGCCCTGCGAAACTCGACACAGGGGCTACCCTTTGGCACAGTGGCTCCCGACACCACACGCAAAGCGGACGTACCCAGACACGTGGCAGCGGGACTGCCCTTGGTCGTGGTAACTTCAGTCACCGCAACCAAAGTGCCCGTGCCATCACACTGTCGTGCAGCTGAAAGCCTGCGACGACGTCCCCTCAGGACGGATGGGCTATCGCTCGGTGCGAAGCGCTTTGTGGTGACGGCCCGTCTCCTCACCACTAGGGCGCGGTGAGACACAATTCGTCCTGTGGGGTCTATGGGACTACTATTTGGTGCAGAGGCCAATGCCGCTGCACGCAAACCAAACGTACCCAGGGAAACCAGCACGGCTGAAAGCCGGCTTAGTCCTTCTCGAGGAAAGGAGCCACCCTCCGCCTCGGCGAGTAGAGTCGCCGAGCCTGCAGAAGGGGCCAACACGGACCTTGCAGGTAATGCCCGACAAGGCGATAGGATCACCTTAGCACATGCAAAGCTCCGGTGAACAACCACACATACCAAATCCGGGGGCGACGGGCTCACTAGGCCTAGTCGTGGAACTTTCTATAGAGAACGCCATCATTAAAAATTGATAGTTATCTGTCCTCCTGACTAACTAAATATCACTGCCGGATGGTGCTATATCTCATAAAACTTCTTTGCACCTAGGCGCTGCCACTCTCGGTGGAGAACGAACCAGACTTCCTTCCGTACTTTTGCGATCACTTCGTGAAGCCCGGGTTGCTTCCCATCAAAGACGGCACAGCACCGTGCCACCCACACTTGGTAGGAGGACTCAACAAGTAGAAGCACGTACTGCTTAGCCACTTGTCTCGACAGGGGATGAAGAAAACGAATGGTGTTGAAAGGAACACCTAGGTGGCCAAACAAGCTATCTATTCTTCGATGGAGGGCAGCTGGTAGTGCGCACTTGGAGAACACGTGAACCAGGTCCTCCATAGTGCCACAAAAGGGGCACGTTCCTCGTTGAGAAATTTTCGGGAAGGGCCTGAACTTTAGGGGCAGGCACACTCTGGCCAGGTGATACATGAATGTAGCGCGCTTAGCATCCAGGAAACTGGCAGTACTGAACCACCAGTTAAGACTATGGTGGGACAGGTGAAATGCTACACAGTTTGCAGGTAATTCCGTGGTCAGTCTATCAACTAACTCGCAGAGTTCGATCGAAACTAAATCTATCTCGGCGTCGACCTCTTGGAGATGGGCCAAAGTAGAAGCGGCCCCTGCATAGAAAGCAGAAGGCGTTCCCGCCCGAGGCACCGAATTCGAAAATGCCCCAGGCGAGAACAGCCTCAGCAGCGTGCTCAGAAAATATGATTCAGAGCTTCTAGTAAAGAGCATATCTGAATCGAGAGCTACTCGTGTCCATTTAACGTGAAATGCCGTGGTCACAATGCTAAGGTCAGGAATACCTAATCCTCCTTCATCCTTACGCAACTTCAGTACGGGGCGCAACACAAATGGAGAGGCACGACTCCAAAGAAACATGAAAAGTTTATTTTCCAGGAGAACTTTTGTATGGGGCTTTACTGGCATAACCAAACCTACGTACGTAAGGAAACTAAACAAAAGTGATCGAATTATTGTGGCCCTAGTTGGAAGCGGACAAGACAAGGCACCGAGTTCCCCAATCCTGTCGGTCAGCTTTTGTCTTGCTAACCGCCAGTTTTCGGTAGTCGGGACATCAGGCTCGCAATGGAAACCTAATATACGTAGGCGCTCCTTTATGGGGAGGCTATGCACAGGACGTGGACTGGAGGGAGCGCAGTTCAATTACATTACTGCACTCTTTGACCTATTTATTCTGGCGCTGCTCGCCGAGAAGTACCCCTCCATAACATCCAAGACGGTGCAAACAGTTGCTTCGTCCGAGACCACAATAGAGAGGTCATCTGCGCAGGCGTACATTGCCACCGGGGGGGGGGGGGAACCTGCCGGAAGGGGACATCTACCTATGCTGGTGCCTTTAGAAAGCCTCTGCAAGAGCGGCTCGAATGCGAACACGTAGAGACCGGGTGACAATGGGTCGCCCTGTATGACTCCATGGCACACACCGAAAAGCTCCAAAACGTGATCTTGTATGACAACAACAGAACTAGGACGAAAGTACAGAGCCCTGACGATGCTAATGAACTTGGAACTGAAGCCCGCCTGCTTTAAAACTTTAAAGATTTACTTATTACTGATAATATCAAAAGTCTTTTCTTGACAAAAAAACAAAGGATTCCACTTAGGTTGCATGAATTCGACCAATCTATAAGGTCCCTGATAGCAAAACCATGAAGTTGGCACAATCTACCTTGGACACAACACGCCTGGTACGGACCCAAAACAGTACTAAGCACTGGAGTGAGTCGAACGGATAGGCTTTTAGCTATGAGCTTGTAGTCATAGTATAGAAGGGTGATGGGCCACCAGGCTCTCAGGTCAGTGCGTCTCGTCTCATCCTTGCACACGAGAGTGATCCACCCTCCACCCCCCACCCCCCCTTGAGTTACTGACAGAGTCCCCTCACGGAGAAGCCTCTTTGCCGATGTGGTAAAAGGCCCCCCTAAACCTTCCAAAACTTGACTTAAAAGTCGACTGTCAAAGCATCTGAGCCTGGGCTATGATCACAATTCATGGATTTAAGGGCTGCAAACACCTCCTCTTCATCTAGCGGTTTTAGGGGCGAAGCTCCTTAAAGTAC
The DNA here is from genome assembly GCF_043290135.1 of Rhipicephalus microplus. NCBI lineage: Eukaryota > Metazoa > Arthropoda > Arachnida > Ixodida > Ixodidae > Rhipicephalus > Rhipicephalus microplus. Next base: position 350,059,480 of record NC_134710.1, on the reverse strand, counting down.
CACCCGTTCGTCGCTCGTAGTAGTGCGTAAAATGTCTTTCGCTTTGATCTGCAAGGTGGTGCCGAAGGGAGTTTTCTCCTGCGTGCTGTTGAACAATAAAAAATTCGCAGCATGCGCGTCCACTAAAAGCCGAATTCTCCCATCTCTCATTCCCCATTAGCAGCCATTAGCATGTACATTGAGCGCTACCTGACAAGAAAGGGTTGCTAAGTTCTACTCGCCGGGCGCAACCTCCTTAGTTTTAGAAAGGTTTAGCGAGCGTTGGGCCGCAGTGTCATGAATACAGTGAACTAGTATATACCATGAACTCGAGGTTGTTAAAGGTGGGAAGTAGACACGAAGCGCAAGCCGTAAGAAAGTGTGCAGTGTGCGTGTGCCACCTCTCGTTTAGTCCTCAGAATGTCCGCTGGATGGCAGTGCTTCTATATGCGGAATATGTGATGAAAAGGTGCGAGATGGTGGTACTTGTAGTGTTGACTAGATGGACGAACGGACACACAGGCTGATGCATGGATGGACGCACGGATAGTTGCACAAATGAACCCACGCATGGACGTACGCAGTGGCGGATGCAAGGATGAACGCAGGGATTGACGCATGGATGGACGTGTGGACGTACAAACAGACACACGCACGGACGGGCAGATGGACGCACATACGGTCACACAGACGGACGCATGGACAGATGGAAGCAAGAACGAATGAACGGACGGATGCTTCGCCCCACTCTCCATCATTCACCCCATGGATATAATGCTTTTTTTTGAGTGAGCAAACAAAACCAGGGCCGTGTATGAGAGTCTTCAAGTCAAGCGACATTACCGCGCACACGAAAAGCACGAAAAAAGAGAGTGACTCTCGTTTCCTCTCAACGGAAGCCTAAAATCGAAATGATAGATATTAGAGACAATTTTCTAGCCCAGCAGACGTCAGGGAAAATTACCTCAAAGCAGTGGGGGATGCTTGAAGGGCATAGAAGCGCTGAGTACGCGTTTTATAGGAGCGACAGTCACACAGAAAGCGACATGAGGGGCGACTGTCTTTAGAAGTGAGAATCATTGCTACTTTGTAGAGTTGTGAGTTAAGGGGCAAAATCCTATTTAAATAACGATAATGGAAAGAAACTGAGTATTGACTTAGTGAAAGTGACACCAGTGACAGTGAATTAAGAATAGCTGACTAGTGTTGTCATAAGGCGATATATATATATATATATTTACTTTTATTTATATTTGGCAAAATATGGGAAGGTAGGCTACGTTAGAGCCAGCTAACCCAACATCACGATAATAATGTACACTGTCGTTCTTCATGAAAATGAACATGCGAACGCGTGGCCTGCGCTCTGCGGCGGCTGCCTACAGCACCATCAATTGACAAGTGAGCAAAGCAAGTTCACTTTACGTGTCATCTATAGCCAAGCAAGATAACGAGTTATGGCTGTAGACAAGCGCTGCTAGACGACATTCCCTGATTGCTCGTGTGGCGACCGATATCGGGAGATTGCTGCTGCTTGCACCGTGGTCGCGAACAACGTTTGATATGGCGGCAGTGGACCAGGCACTGCAGGCGTGAGCAGAGAGAGAGTGCAATCTATTAGTGCTTGTCTACAAGCCATAACTCGTTATCACTTTTTTTCGGCAACAGATGACGCAAAAATTGAACGTGTTTCCTTTTGCTGTCGGTTGATGGGGATGTAGGCAGCCACCGCAGAGCGCAGGCCTTGCGTACGCGTGTTCCCTTTCATTAAGGATGACAGTGTACAATAGGGCACGGTCATACAGCCACAGCCACACTTGGTGGATTCTATTTTCTAGTAACCTTAGGCGAATGCATTCTAATTATGGTTTTCTATTTCTGACCAAGTTTCACCGGACGTTTTGCATTTGGCGTCATTCGAAGGATTGGCAATATTTTAGCAATGGGTAAATGCTGCAGTGGCAAGCTCTCATCTCAAGCGCTGCAGCAGTGAACGAGCGGTTACAGCGTTCAACTAGAATTTAGGAAGTACTGTGTTCGATTTGCAGTGTCACTGAGCACTTTTTTGTCATAGGTTGCCCGGCCTGAGATTACGTGGGGCGGTGGGCAATCATTTCTTGACAAGGTGGCTTTCCCGCTCTCTTCTTTCACTGGCCTTTTGACCCAAAAGCTCTGTGCCGTGCTCCTTCATAAATTTTATACTTCAGGGTTCATATTTTCCCCCCCCATCCTCTGTTATCACAAGAGTGCGCAGTGCCAAAATACCGATAACATACCAGTTATATTACTTTACGAGTGGTTGGATATTCGACCAGCCCTCAGTAATCACAATGTGTGAAGAAAATCTAGACACACAGCGAGCTAATTTTTGTGGACAAGTTGACTGGACACGTTTTCGTGCCAATTTGGTGGGAACATTACATACAGCGAGGCAAAAGAGAATGGGCAAATAGAGAAGACACAAGCAGAGTGGTTTGTGTCTTCTCTCTCGCTACCTGTCTTCTCTCGCGCTATACCTGCGCGCTTCAGCGCAATGTCGCTGTCAATGGTTAAAAAGAACTATAGCAGCAAATTGAGTTCTGCTGAGAAGGTCTCCAATTGTCTAAAACGAAACGGACCAATGGCAAATTGATTTAGGTCATAGAGAGGTACTTTGCTTTTGGTTTCTACAATAAATTTTTAAACGAAGTTTTTTTATTAACAACAGTTGCAGTACAGATCAAAGCTGCATGGGCAAAATCCGTGTATTCAGCTTGACTACGTTTGTGCACGTAATAGTAATTGCCAACAGGTATTAAAATATGCACAAATATCACACACATCTACAACCATGGGTGATAGCTTGTTTTGGATAGGTTGACATCGACATAATCGACCAACGCAATGTGTACAAGATATGTCGGGTAGAGGAGCTATGCTCTAATCTAAATTTTGCTGGTTGGTTCCATTTTACCTAGTTTTTAGCTAATGACTGTACGGTGGCAGATGAAACAACTTTTTCGAATGCACATATTTTGTTTAAGGTTACATTTATTTTTATGCAGTAAAAACAAATTGAATATGCAATGCCTCGGAAGAAAGAGAACTAGAAAGAAATCCAGCCAAATCATCACCAAATTTACTAATCAATTATAAATGAATTCTAATTTTAAAGATACATACATACATACATACATACATACATACATACATACATACATACATACATACATACATACATACATACATACATACATACATACATACATACGCCGCGTTTTAATATTAAGATGAACGGCTATAAAGCAACAATTCTAATACGCTCATTTGAATGTACAGAAAGTAATTTACGAAAGAAATCCCGCAGCACTGTTGTGTGTGAGCTTGGCGTTTCTCGAACCATCTTGGAAGAGCTTGACGTGTAGTTTCTGTTGCTGCCCAGTGACAAGCAGTTTTTATAAGAAACACAAGAAGAAAGCAATTAACCATGTCATGCCAAAGAAAATGGCTCTGTGCATTACAATTTGGTACATGTCTGCATTGTTACTCTGCTTATCTACATAGCTCGACTCATTGACAGCACAGTAGCAAATTATATTAGTACACTTAAGCTGAAAAGTCGGCACAGCCCAAAGAAATTCTAGACAATACATTAACAAAACTAGTCTAACCTACTAAGCTCCTCGTTGCAAACACTGTTTATATTGACAGCTATAGACCCCATTTTGCTTCCCGAAAACACTCTTCAAAAAGGCTTCACAGTTAGCAAATTATCACAGTTCCCTTAGAGTTGTCTGTTTATCTGCTTGAAAAAAATTCAGTTCACTAGTGACCAAAGACTCTACACTGAGTATGTGAGGTGATGTTCCAGTGCAATGCATGTATGTTTTGCTGCTGGCCTCAACTGCATTGTTGCTCAGCACATGTGTGTAAAATCACAACTAGTACTATGCCACTACAAAGTAATTGTGTGTCGTTTGCATGAAAGAGGGATTACAATGAAAGAACATAGGAACATATACTTTCATAAAGTTAGATATATAAACATATCACCACAGAATTTTCACAGCTTATCTCAGTATAGTATTAACGGTAATAAGTACATTGTTACTTCTACTGACAAAATGGTTTAAGATGCCAGGTTCAATATTAGAGTACACCAGTACCCTTGTAGGGCTAAACAATGGTACAGGGACATAGAAAAAGATAAGTAATTGCATTCTAGAGCTACATATAAATTAAATTAAATACTTTATTCCAAGATGAAGAAAGCTGCAAATCTAACAAGTCTTTTGCACAGTATACAATTGCATTATGCACAAACCTATCCGAGCAAATACTACATTGAAAAATGACACTTACACAGCAGGAACAAAGAAGTGGACTGTTGAAGGACATACAGGCAGGGGGATAACAATACACAAGTACTAAACCAAGTGTTAGATATACTAGGAGTAGGGATGATCCTCTTCTTTCCAAATAAAATATTCCACATAGGAACACTTCCCAGAGTTTATAAAACATGACATCGTTGGGGCTCTAAAGTGAGTGTATACTTAAGGAATATATCGACTAAGTAAAAGATGACCGCATCAATGGCTTTACCTCTTGTACTACAGAGAATGCAAGCACAGTTACCATTGCTGAGAATGGATTCTGTGATTTTTGGCAGTGAAATGCAGATGCACGCAGGCACTTTGATTAATATGCATGTTAACAAATTCAGCGCAAACTTCTTTGCCCACTAACACTACAGCAACCTTTAAATTAGTGTCATATTTTGGTATCTTTCATGCAAAATTTATTTATTTGGAATTGATTGATTGATATGTGGGGTTTGAAATCCCAATACCACCATATGATTACGAGAGACGCCGTAGTGGAGTGCTCCGGCAATTTGGCCACCTGGGGTTCTTAACGTGCACCCAAGTCTGAGCACTCGGACCTGCAGCATTTCTGCCTCCATCGGAAATGCAGCCGCCGCCGCGGGAATTAGATCCCACGACCTGCGGGTCAGCAGCCGAGTACCTTAGTCACTGCAGCACTGTGGTGGGGCGATTAATTTGGACTGATGAAATGCAAAAGGAACTGCTGAATAATGAACTGTTAGTAAGTTAAACTGCAGCTGCGCAGAATGTTACTAAGTATACAATTCAAGCTGCTCTAGATGTGCTCCTTTTGCTGTCGTGAACTTTGAGCAGGCGAACACAGTTACTGGCAGTCCCTTTCTACTTGTCGGTCTTCTATGTTCTGTTCTTGATACGCTGTACGCGACCGTGGAGCACCTGATCCCTTGTTAGTGCTTGAAGTTATAAAAATAAAGATCATCGTTACTATCAAGCTACATGCAAAAGTGTACAGATGTTAAATATGTGCTCATATTTACATAGGTCATATTTTCAAAAGCCGACGACAAGGCTGCAGAAATAATAAAAAGAAAGGAAGTTTCAACACACACAAACAGTAAAGACTGAAAATATATTTTATTATGATACAAGTGCAGAACTACAATGTTACATATGAAAGCATGAAACTTCTGCCAGGCATACTAAGCCAATAACTTAGCTTCTATTTCGACTTTACACTAGGTGCGGGAAGCCAACAACAAATAAGTTCACTAAGGAACACAAGTTACACTGCGTTATAAGACTAAAGATAATGTTCATAAATACAAAGCTATCTAACATAGCCAGTTCACCATACAGCGTATAGAAGCAAATGGGTAGTCTATAAGACACAAAGCACTTGTGGATTATGAGTGTGCTTATTGCTCACATTCATTACTCAAAATAAAAAAAAAACTTTCAAAAATGCACTTCACTGGCGGAAATAATCATATGCAAGAAACACAACGGGTTCCTACAGGTGCCACCAACACTCACCATTATTATTGATGTCAGTGTCTTGCCGGATGGATATTCTGTGTCCTGCACAGGACACCAAAGGAGCGCTCCATCATTTTGTTCTCAAGGGTGCTGGCTGCATTGCACTGCTGCTCAAGTAGACTAGCAACAGACAGGGAGATGAGGAGCCATGGCTTTGAGGCACACTGAGCGTTACCTTTAGAGACCAACAATGCATACTTAGGTCAGGTACAATTTGTAGAAAACATCATCACTTTGCAGTTATGGTGAACACGTTCGGCTGAAACACAACATGCCACAGAACTGAGAGAAAAAAGGCTACATCAAGTAAAAGATGCGGTTAACGGCTTTATGTCGTCTGAGTGTTGTACAATATGTCTTTCTCCTTGCAAGTTGTGAACAGCCAGGCGATTTTCGCCCACTTGCTATTATCGTCAAGAGCACTTGGTCCACAGAGTTAGTCACAAGCTCAAGAGCTCAATAAAGAATCAAAACATGTGTGATCGTTCAAAAGCGCCAGCTTTTCAGCCTCAAATGAGTAGTGTTTCATTCATAAGATACAGGCTTCCCACTATCAACATTATAAATTATCTCGACATTTACTTCTATTGTTGTCCAATCAGTTATATGTGTGAGAACAATACAAAAATCCACAGTAGCAACCATGTCTGGGTTTTCAATGTGTGTACATTAGGTGGTGTTTACCTAATAGTATGTATTTGAAAAACTAACCTTGCAACTAACCGTTAGGCACTTTTGTGCCCTAAAAGGTCCTAGGCAGATCACAGTATTTCCAGGTGAGGCTGCCAATGCATGCTTCCAGGCCAGTTCCAGGTCTGCTGGATGATAACAGTTCCAGAAGTGGCAGATGCTTGCACATTTAAGTAGCACGTGTCTTTCTTATTTTTTTACACATGCTCCAAGACATGAGAAGGCTTGATGTGCCAGATCGTGCAACTGTGCATCACAGTACCTTAACAAATTCTGCGATCTGTGAGGGGCCGAAAATGAAATATTAATAAACCATCATTAAAAACACTCACTTATAATACTTCTTTCACTATAACGCAGAGCTATGTTTCGTCAAAATGATCACATATGCTATATCCCCCTTGAAACAAACTGAAGCCTCACGTAGGATTTACATACTCCAATATCTATGTCCTAGTGAAGTATAGTGATAACACAGCACTAACCGTCTCGAGATCTAATTTATCCAAATAACATGAATTTTTCAAGTGCAACCCAGCTCCTGGAAAATAAATTCACAATAACTTTCCAACAATCAAACGTGGTAAATAGACAAGCCCATCTTAATAATTAAACAAGAGATCGATTATATCAAATCAAAAAGATGTTGATGTATTTGCCCCCTCTCCATAATTTATGAATGTATATTACAGTAGTAGTCAAGTTTTCATGCTTCAACTTAACACAGGGAAACATTACATTTGCTGGGCTGAAAAACTTGAAACGTTCACGTACTACGTGAATAACACCAAATTTAGTTCCGGAAGGTCACCTCATCGATGGCAGCATTTGGTAAACATCAGTGTCAACAAGGACCAAGTGTGCTCTGTGATCAACAGGCAAAGAACATCTGCAGTCTGAAAGCTGCCGATGACATCGCAATGAAAGGCTGTCCAGGCATGCACGTACATCGATATAGTGTAAAAACTGGCCACGATCCGCTGTTTTCAAGGCTCGTGCAAAACGATGGCCAAACGAACTCGAGAACCAGTACTTCGCCGGTACTGGCCTGAAACTTTATCCAAGGCAAGGTACCAGTGAAATATTTTCTCTTTCTGAGGGCCAGAGGGAAGCTTGACTTTCACAGGCACTCGGGGCACAAAGAACTCTAAAGTTCTCCCACTTTAGATACACAACAGAATATAGCATCTCGCAGGTTCGGTTTGTCACATCATGGCCCTCGGATTATGAATATCACAAAAAGAAGTGACGAGTTAACAAACAAAAACGCCAAGCCCCACCACCGCAACTTCGCAGGGCAATACAGTCATCAACGCTGTCTTTCGATTCTCGATCACAGTAGCCCAGCCTCTACACAAGTCTTAGAATTGTGAACACAGCACGACTGTGTTCACACCGAACATCGTTTCACTTCCGAAAACTATAATGCAGCTCACAAGAAAATAGAAGCGTACGGGCTAATCAGTTGCGAAGCAAGAATAGAACACAGCGCGTAGTTCATAGGTTTCCCTACGTACTTGGGGTGACTCAAGTAACGTGCTAAAATGTTGTCCACCCGGAATGTCTCACAACACTCAACTGAGAGACTGTAATGAGAATTGAATGAAGTGTTACCAGCGCAAAAATACACAATGCAGCTTTCTGGAGTACTAGTTATTGTTGATGTACTGGCACTGAACTCGCTCTATAAACACACCGAGACACAGGCTTCGATACTCGTCACCGCAAACCAATACACTGCCGCTGGTTTTACACCGCTTATTATAACCGAAAAAGTAGCAGTAATCACAACTTATCTAGCCGAGCGGTGAAGGAACTTGAGCGAAAGGCGTTCGTTAAAATTCGCACAGACCGATACGCTGTTTACGACGTCATGTTGTTTCCGACAACTGCGCACCACGTAAGAGATCTCTTAGAAAGTACTTGCGCATTTTTCTCGCCGCGACAATATTTGCTTTTATATGCGTTGGGGGGTGATATGATGAACACGACAGGCATGCCAGGTGAAAAAAGTGTTTTGGCGATGCAACGGAGTGAGCTGATGTTGAGAGTATTGCTTCAACCAATCAATCTCAATCTGCGCCTGTTGGCCAAGCCGTCATCTGCTCGTGTTTGTCGTCTGCTTCGATCAGAGCATGCGACGAGCATTGCGCCTTCGCAACGCGATTATTCCCAGGTCAAGTGGTCGCTGCGTCGAACAACATATATTTCAGTGGCTCGCTCTACTTTTGAATGATATTCGTGCGCCAAGGTAAACGGCTGCTAATTGTCGCAGGGATGAATTCAGCCAAGGTTCGCTCCAGAATTATGAGGGATTGCACATTTCTGGTGTCATTTAAAATTACTGGGGTCATTTTATCCCGACTGTTTGCCATATTTTTATGGTTCATATCGGTTTCTCAACATAGAAGGTGGAAACGGTTGATTTGTTTGTAGTTACATGCGTAATCACGCACACTTCTAATAAGCTTTGGTTCACAAAGTACGCGCCCGTTTCAGATCATCCCAAGGTGTATCCACAGCTGTATTTCAGAGATCGTGCTCATTTCACAGTTAGAGCCGACCGAAGTACACTAGATCACAACCACAGAATAGGCTTTGTGAACCGCTAACTGAAAAGTTGCACTTATTTTTTATTTCCAATAGTGTGCTAGAAATGAGTTTCGATTAACCTCTTTGGGGGAAAATTCTACGAATGAGGCAATTATATCGAGTCGTATTTTAAGTGCATGAGGTAAGGCGCAACACGACAACATAACAAATAAGGTTGACCCTATGCTGTGCCACGTTCGAATTCACCGACCATTCACGCACCAACCATTCACAGATAATTTACCAAAAATCTTTACATGTGTAATATTACGCTATTGATGCCCAATAGGATTCTTCAATTACTTCGACTCCAAACTTATTGGACGACGGTGGTTGTCCATGCCATCCACTGCGCACAAGGGAAACAATACACAAAACTGAAAGCACCGAAATAAATAAAAACGCACCAGGAGTCATTCGGCAACCCTACATGGGCGTGAATTAACTCAAACCGAGTGAAGGCAGCAAACTATACCGCCTTGGCAGCAGCTTCTAAGTAGCCACATTGTTCCTAATGGTGGTCCACACCACTCTTTCAATTTTTTTAGCCATGCTGTTTTTACGCAAAGTTTTCCTTTGTGAATCCACTTACGAGCACCATTCACTGACATAAGCAAATATAGCAACTGCATCACCATCGCTGACATGTTCTCGGGCAGTCACAGCATGCTTTATTGCAGCGGGCGATGTTACACCAATTGCCTCTTACGACGTTTCTTTTTTCGTTTTGCGAATTGATTTACGCATCAAAATTTCTCTAGCGCAAAAAATTTTTCCTAAGCGAGTTTTCTTAATTCAGCCCCAGGTGTATACACTAAGGGATAAGGAAGACAATGTAGCTACCGTTATAGACAGGATAGTTAAAGTAGCGGAAGAGTTTTACACAGATCTGTACAGTTGTCGGAACAACCACGATGTTTGAGTCCAGCCAGGGTTGCCATTGGGTAGACTTAAAAAGGAGCCACAACTGAAGCTAAGTGTAGCCAAAATAGCTATAAATTTTATATTTAGCGCCAGATTAAGAACTGGCAGTAACGCAAATGACATCCCACCAGTGATGGCAGAAAAAGCTCAGTAAGCCTTGGAAAGAATGCAAATAGGCGAAGCTGCTGCTTATAATTATCTTAATTATCAGGCTGACTACGCCCACTGCAGGGCAAAGGCCTCTCCCATGATGCGCCAATCAACGCGGTCTTGTACTTATCGTTTCCTGGAAACAACAGAGCTGCTGCAAAACGAAGAACGGATCGTGTTAAAAAAAAAAAAAAAACTGGCTAACTGCGCTGACAGATGGCACAGAAATGAAGCCAGCTTCGTGAGGCTGGTAAGGGCGATATAGAGTGGCTCAGGTGAGGCCCTGCTGATTTGGCAACCACATATCAGCTGACTCGCAGGCTTGCACTTACACTTAGGCAGGCGACGAGTGAAACGTCTCTTTGTGGTAGACTTCAAGCTTTGTTGACCGGTCGACCCTTGCGGGGTTGCATGTATTGTGATTTTCAAGGTTACTGACAGACTCATTGAGAAGACACGCACGTTTAATATAGTTGCAGCTAACGGAAAGATATGCACTATCAACAAAAAAGAACAATGATAAAACGAGGTATGCGGTAAATGAATATGGCAAGTACGAGTGCAGTAAACATGACTTGTTAAATGATAACCCAACCTAATGAAGAGTAATGTAAATTAAAAAATTATTGAGATGTTGCATTTACATTATACTATCGTGGCGCAAGACGAAATGCACAGAGAAGCTATTTGGTTTCAGCTGGCCCGGGCCATTTGGAGTCATGCCAAGTTTCAGTCAAATCCAGCCCAGTCGCCTCTCACGGTTTTAGTCGTACTATGTGATGGACTGCTTTAGACGAATTGAATCTAGCCAGGGTTGCCAGGAAGACTTGCAAAGGAGCCACAATTGAAGCTAAATGTAGCCAAAATAGCATAAAATATATATTTAGCGCCAGATTATTATCCAAATAGAAAAAAGGAATTCTTTGTATATGATTATTCGTTTTCCAAAATAATTGATTGATATGATTGATATGTGGGATTTGACGTCCCAAAACCACCTTATGATTATGAAAGACGGCATAGCGGAGGACTCTGAGAATTTCGACCACCTGGGGTTCTCTAACATGCACCGGAACCTAAGCACACGGGCCTACAACATTTCTGCCTCCATTAAAAATGCAGCTGCTGCAGCCGGGATTCAATCCCGCGACCTGCGGGTCAGCAGTCGTGTACCTTAGCCACTAGACCACCGCGGCGAGCCGTTTTTCAAAATAAATAAAATAATTTTGAATAGGAAAACCGGAGTGTAACGAGTTTACCAGTTTTTTCTTTTTCTTGGTCTGCAAGCCGCAGCTAAGTCGCTCATAAATTAATAAAGTAATATATTTTCAGTGCACCTGCTCAAAGTTTGTCTACAGTATATGGAGTTGTCAAAAAACTACTATCGTCGAAGCAATTCAGCAGAACTCTAAATGTTGAATTTTTCTTTCTTTCTTTCTTTCTTTTTTTCTTTCTTCAGTTTGTTAGTTTGTCCACCCTTTTTTTTAAGCCATAGACAAAATTGGTGCATAGTTTTGAGGATACCCATTAAACTTTAGGTACTACAATGAGATCGAAGACTAAACATTCAGCTTTTTTTTATTGCGAACAAATTTTACACGCGCTGCTCGGGTATTAGAACCTGACGTCCACTGTGCACTATATGGAAACGCGTTTGCTTACATGCGCGCGTTCCCCATTCTCTTGAGATGGAGGCACGCTTGTTGAGTGCCTCGGTGCGTACTATCCTGAAGGTGTCACAACAGAAAAGCGTACACATATAGGTTATTTTTCAAGTTTGCTTGCTGTATTATCTTCAATCAATCTTGAAAAAATGGCCAGAAAATACAAAATAAAATTAAAGGTTGCCATAAAATAGCCATGGCGGTATCGTAATATTTTTGCAGCCTTACAAGGTGAGAATCAGCAGAAAGTCTGATCGACAATTGCATATTATTCACGCGCAATGGCATTTTTCGACGGGCCGCAACTGTAAGTGAAACCATAATATGCAACATTTTTTATTGATTGTGTAATCTGATGGGCAAGAGAAAAAGTGCAGAAAGTTCAATAAATATGAAAAATGTTTTTAATCGTCATCACAAGTCTTTCTTGCATGCTCTTTTTTAGAGCAATTATGTCTTTTTATTGAAAAAATTTATTATTAGAGGCTATGAGGGTTTTTAAGTAAGCTTAGTGTGAAAGTAGTGCGGAATTTTTACTGCTCTTTCATAAGCCGCTGTTGAAATAAAGGCTTCCAAATAGGCATTAGAACGTTTTTTTCGTCACAATTGAGATTTTTCATAAGCATATCTGAACTACACAGAGAAGCGAAAAATAACTGAACGCAAGCAAAACAACCTATATATTTAGCTAAACAAATTGGAGGTGCGTAGCTTTTCAATAGTTTTTAATAATGAATCCCTAAAAATAGTAGAGCAGCTAAGCGTGGCAGCTCACCTTTTTGTCATTATTGATTCACGGTGCTTTGAAAAAAATTCCTGCCAAATCAATTCAGGATCTTTTCTTTCCACTCATCAGGCAACAATATGTAAAATTCAGAAGAAATTTAAGAGGTCGACCGGTCATGCTCTGTTCGATCCTACCTGGAATTAACCAGGTAAGTGCCACGTTGGGTGCCAAAACAGGGAATGTTCCATCCTTTTTATAAAAGAAAAGTACCACATTTTTGTATAAAGCACAGGGAAAAAGAATATCGCACACTATGCCACATGGGACACGAGTGATGCTACATTAACAACCGCATTTCTGAGTTATTTGAAGTGAGACCATGACACATTAGTCTCGGCTTGCCCAAGCATGAGTCGGGTTGGATGGACAACCGGCATTTCCGAATGAATGCACCGTATTCGCGCACCCCAGATACCTGCTGAACTACGGCCGCAGGCAGCTTCGGTCATCTCGTGCGCTGCTGTCGTCAGCGTCGCGCTTTGCGTGCACCGACTCAGTGTTCGAACTCTAATTACATGCGAAGATAATGAGACGAACGCAGCTGCCTATGTAGTGGAAGCGGAAAAGTCATTAACGGCAAGCCATGCCGATATTATTTCGCAATGGAGTACAGAAAGACGAAGAAGCGAAAAGTACAAAAAAACACGGTGTGGTGAGAGTTGTGAAACCGAAAAAGAGTAAAGTAAAAAAAGGGGGGGGGCGGACTCACTCGTCAGCAAGGCTGCATCAATAATGTAGAATCAACAGCGAACTGAAAAAGCACAGGAAAGGACAAGTGGCGACTATGCAAAGAGGGCCGAAGTAGCATGACAGGAGGGACGTTTGTTTCGGTGCCTTTCACTTCACGTGAGTCGGAAGCTCAGTCGGCCCGTACGTTGGAGAGGACAGAAAAGTGACCGACTCTATTAGTTGCGTGATTACTTTTCTGAGTCTGCAAGAAATTCCCAACAAAATAAACAGCTCTTCCACATCATGCGGCGTTCTTTGACGTGAGGTATACGCTAGTTTTATGCAAAAAAACAACGCCATACCAAGACCCTGCGGTTAAATGCGATCGCGTGTGAGCGATTTTGGAAAGCACAGCGAGCAGCACTGATGAATCGATTGTCTGTCTTCGGATGTGAAATGAGCTCTGGAAAACAAAAACCTTGGGAATAGTGTTGCGCGCCGTTCTGCACATCCCCAAAATGAGATGAGTCATGAACTATCATTGTTTTTTTTTTTGCTCGAAACAAGCAACCGAAGCAAAAAGGAGGTGAGTATATACTTGCTCCTACGGACACTGCAGACTTTCCGAATAATCAGTCAGTAAATATTTAAAATAAACCGCACCAGTAAAGAAATCAAACAAACAAAACAGCAAAGAGCAAACAAAGACGTTTCGGCTACCCCACTGGAGCCAAGTTCGCAATGGGGACTATTTTTGTCTGTGTACAAGGCTAGCTTGTAAAACACGCTGAAGAATTGTGACCTTCTGGTCAGTTACTTCTATTCTTTCGGGGCTAATGTTAGCGCGAGAGCATTAACGAGCTCATTTCGCACAAATTGGGGCGTCGGCGTCGTTAGTAGTGAGTGAAACATCATCTTGTGGGTGATATAAAAATCGAGAAAGATGCAGGTAAAATGAATAAGAAAAAAAGTCTACCTCCAATTGAGTATTGAACCCGGGTGGTTACGTGCCAAGCAGTAACTTTACCACGCATCCACAAGTGTGCTTGTGAATGCAGTGAAAATAGCTTGCTCTGCTTGGAATGCAGCGAAAATGACTGGAAACACACGCGCTCTGTACAGTCATAGATGCTTCACAATAAAGCATGAAATATTGAGCAAAAATGCGTGGTACGAGCGTAAATTGCCATCGGGCGTCAGAACATGCGATTATCATAATGACTTATAGCTTAAAACCTGTTACCCGCTACAAAAAACACACACGTTCCTGCACGTACTCCCTTAAGGCCACGCAGTGGAAGCATAGCATGTACGAAAAGATTTCTCGCACTAAAAGTTTGAAGTAAGAACCAGAATGAGTTATCGCTATTGCATCCAACTCATAAAGGCGATGCTTAAGGATCCCTCAATTTTTCCACAAACCTAGCTGGCAGAACGAGAAGATGGTGCACAAACAAAAGAAGCCGACATTATAATTTAACTTGAGATAGCAATATTTTTATGCTACTCCGAAGAATGCCTAACATAATGCCACGTTCCATTTCCCAAGTTTTTGTTATCGTTCCGAAACACCACATGATTCTCGGCGCAAACCGCGCCTGCAGGTTTTGAGAAGGTTCCGGACTGTAGTAGATCATTTCGATAAGATCACGCCCACTGTGCGAACGGTACAGATTGTTCTGGAACCTACGCCACCGCCAGCGATAACGCTAGAACATTCGATGGCAAGGGTATAAATGCCGACGCGCTTCGCCGCTTGTCAGTTGTTGATCGAAGGCCGACGCTGCGTTCGCCGCTATCAGTCCGAGACTGCTATCTGTGCAAGACTGCTGCTGTAATTAGACTTTCCCTTTACCGGGCACAGGTTCGCCCAAATAAACAGTTAAATCCCAACACGAAGTTTCCTGTCTTCGGCCACGTCACGACCCCGTGACATCTGGTGGAGGTGCTGCTTCGTTCATGTACCGGACGCCCCCGTCAAGCCGTGAACCCAGCCCCCGTCGCGGAGAAGACACCGACGCCAACCAAGAGCAGCGAACGAGCCGCCGACAGCAAGGTCTCCCACCGGAGTACGGCCTTCTACAAGACAAGGCGCGGAAGACCGAGACCATGACCTCGACTGCAGCGACAATGACAACCGGAGCGTCCCAGCCCGCGATCGTCATTCATCAACCCGGGGAACCACCAACGTTCCATGGCTCATCGTTTGAAGACCCGGAAACCTGGCTAGAAACATACGACCGTGTGGCCGCCCTCAACCACTGGGACAACGAAGAAAAACTCCGTCGTGTGTACTTCTACCTGGAAGACACCGCAAGGACCTGGCTAGAGAATCGGGAGTCCACGCTCCGAACGTGGGATGTCTTCTGCGGCGCATTTCTGCAAACGTTCGCGAGCGTCGCTCGCAAAGAGAGGGCCGCTGCTCTACTCGAGACCCGGGTTCAGCTGCCAAATGAAAAGGTTGGAATTTTCACAGAGGAGATGACACGCCTATTCCGTCACGCTGACCCAGACATGCCTGAGGAAAAGAAAGTTCGTTTCGTCATGCGAGGGGTCAAACAGGAGCTCTTCGCGGGACTAATGAGGAATCCACCGAACACCGTCCAAGAATTTGTATCCGAGGCGACCACCATCGAAAAAAACGCTGGAAATGCGCACCAGACAGTATAATCGTCACCTGACTCCAGAATGCGCTGCTGCTCAAGCCAGTGACTCCGACGACTTGCGTGAAACGATCCGAGCGATCGTGCGGGAAGAGCTGCGCAAACTGTTGCCTTCGGCGCAGCCTCAAGTGGATTCGATCGCCGACATTGTGCGAGAAGTCCGGCAATTGCTTCGAATTCCCGAAACACCGCCGCCCGAGCCAGAAACTATGAGCTATGCCGCTGCAGTGCGCCACAACGCTTCTCCCCGTTCACGCCAAAACGCCGCCCCGTCGCACTTCCGTCGCCAGACGCCACCGCCGCCACCACCCCCACCGACGTCCTACCGTTCCCCAGCGGGCCAGCGCAGTGCACCGAAAAAAAACGGACGTTTGGCGTGCACCTGACAACCGCCCGCTCTGCTACCACTGCGGCGATGCCGGGCACACATACCGCCGTTGCCAGTACCGACAGATGGAACTGCGTGTCTTCGCCGTCAATGCACCGCGTCCGCAGCCAGGAGATCGGCCACGTGACATCGCCGACTACCTGGCAGGAACTCAATGGACACCACGAAGTCCTTCTCGTTCGCCGTCGCCCAGCCGCGGCATGTCACCGCACCTCCGGCAGTACTCTGGCCCAACGCGGGGCCGGTCTCCTAGCCCGTATCCGGGAAACTAAGGGCAGCAACCATGGAGGTGCGGTTGCTGTGCGACGAACTACCGAAGATACTCCGACGACGACGCTGCCGCGACGGAGCTTTTTGAAAAGAACACCAACCAGGCAAAGCCCTGAAGGCAAAAGCTCACTTACCGAAGGTGGCCGGACGACGCAACATGGAAGCAGCGGAACAAGCCGACGCAGCCGTGACCCGACGCCACGCCCTAACTGTAAGGCGAGACGGCGAACTAGCGACCTCGACGTTCTTATCGACGGCCACAGTGTGACTGCTCTCGTCAATACTGGAGCCAACTATTCTGTCATCAGTGGGTGGTTCGCCGCAAAGTTAAAGAAAGTTAGGACAGCTTGGAAAGGCCCTGAAATCCGCACAGCCGGAGGTCATCTCGTAACGCCTGCAGGAATCAGCACAGCGAGAGTCACCATTAACGGCCGTATTTATCCTACAGACTTCGTAGTCCTACAGCGTTGCTCGAGAGATGTCATCCTTGGCATGGACTTCTTATGCCTCCATGGTGCTGTCATCAACCTAAAAACAAGGTCGATAACGTTATCCACAGAAGAAGCACTACCGCCGCGCACGCCGTCAGGACACCATGCCTTGAATGTGCTGGAAGAACAAGTCACCATTCCGCCTCGCTCAAGCGTCATTATTTCAGTCGGCGCTCCTAAATCACCTGACTTGGAAGGCGTCGTTGAAGGCAGTCAGCATCTGTTGGTCACCCGAAATATTCGCGTCGCAAGAGGAATTGCAGAGCTGCGGGGAGGCAAAGCGACGGTTATGCTCACGAAATTCAGCAATGAGTACAAACATGTGAACAAAGGAACAACGGTCGCATACATCGAAGAAATTGTCGAAGCCACCAGTGCTTTCGCCCTCGCCGATTCTGCGGAACCTGCTCAGAGGAACCAAGCCCCTCCCATAGCTTTCGACGTCAGTCCCAGACTTCCGAACGATAAGCAAGAACAGCTCAAGGCCCTGCTCCTCCAATACGAAGATTGCTTTTCGTCGTCATCGAAAATTCGGCAGACCCCAATCACGAAACATCGTATCATAACCGAAGAAAATGCCAGACCACTCCGTCAGAGTCCGTACAGAGTTTCGACGCGAGAACGTGAGGCCATGAAGAGACAAGTTGATGAAATTCTGCGAGATGACATTATCCAGCCGTCCAAGAGTCCGTGGGCATCCCCCGTGGGGTTAGTGAAGAAAAAGGATGGGACCCTACGTTTCTGCGTCGATTATCGCCGCCTGAACAAAATCACAAGAAAGGGCGTGTATCCTCTCCCACGAATAGACGACGCACTTGATCGGCTCCATAACGCCAAGTACTTCTCGTCAATGGACCTCAAGACTGGCTATTGGCAAATCGAAGTCGACGAAAGAGACCGAGAGAAGACGGCGTTTATAACACCGGACGGCCTCTTCGAGTTTAAGGTGATGCCCTTCGGCCTTTGCTCAGCGCCTGCAACTTTTCAACGCGTTATGGATACAGTACTGGCAGGATTGAAGTGGCAGACTTGCCTTGTGTACTTGGACGACGTCGTCGTGTTTTCCTTTAGTTTCGATGAGCATCTTCGGCGCCTTGAAGCTGTACTTCAAGCCATCAAGACGTCCGGACTCACACTGAAGCCAGAAAAGTGCAGATTTGCGTATGAGGAGCTCTCGTTTCTGGGACACGTTATCAGCAAGTCTGGAGTTCGTCCCGATCCACGGAAAACAGCCGCCATCGCCGACTTCCCGCTGCCCACTGACAAGAAGGCCGTGCGCCGATTTCTGGGCCTGTGCGCCTATTATAGGCGGTTCGTGAAAAACTTCGCCCGCATCGCCGATCCTCTCCCTAACCTTACCAAGGCCGACGCGGAGTTCAAGTGGGAAACTCCACAGGAACACGCTTTCCAGGAGCTTAAACATCGCCTCCAGACGCCTCCGTTACTTGCCCATTTTGACGAATTCGCCGAGACAGAAATACATACTGACGCAAGCAGTTTAGGTCTTGGCGCCGTTCTTGTGCAGAGGGCTGAAGGACTTGAAAGGGTTATTAGTTACGCCAGCCGATCGCTATCCAAAGCAGAAGCAAATTATTCCACAACAGAAAAGGAGTGCCTCGCCATCATCTGGGCTACGTCGAAATTTCGTCCCTACCTCTACGGCAGGCCCTTCAAAGTTGTGAGCGACCACCACGCCTTGTGTTGGCTAGCCACCTTGAAGGACCCTTCAGGTCGCCTCGCACATGGAGTCTGAGACTCCAAGAATATGACATTACTGTCATTTACAAGTCCGGCAAAAAACACTCCGACGCTGACTGTCTCTCTCGTGCGCCTGTCGACCAACCGCTACCCGACGACCCGGATGACGACAACTTTTTGGGAACGATAACTACCGACGACTTCGCTGAACGACAGCGGGCCGACCCGGAACTTAAGGCCCTAATAGAATACCTCGAAGGCAGGACCGCCGAAGTCCCGAAGGTATTCAAGCCCGCACTTACGTCGTTCTTTGTACGAAACGGTCTTCTACAAAAGAAAAACTTTTCACCGCTTCGAGCTAAGTGCCTCCTTGTGGTGCCTTCAGCTCTGCGACCAGAACTCCTGCAGGCCCTGCACGACGATCCGACGGCAGGGCACCTCGGTGTTTCCCGCACGCTCGCGAGGATACAAGAAAGGTACTACTGGCCACGTCTTACCACCGACGTCACTCGTTATGTGAGGACATGCCGGGACTGTCAGCGACGCAAGACACCGCCGACAAGGCCAGCGGGACTTCTGCAGCCAATTGATCCACCTTGCCGACCTTTCCAGCAGATTGGTATGGACCTACTGGGGCCGTTCCCGACGTCAGCTTTCGGAAACAAGTGGATCGTGGTAGCTACCGACTACCTCACCCGCTACGCCGAGACAAAATCCCTGCCAAAAGGCAGTGCATCCGAGGTAGCTAAGTTCTTCGTCGAAAATATCGTCCTACGTCACGGCGCCCCGGAGGTCCTTATCACCGACAGAGGAACGGCATTCACTGCCGACTTAACTCAAGCGATCTTGGCATACAGCCAAAAAAACCACCGCCGGATGACAGCGTACCACCCACAGACCAACGGCCTCACCGAGCGGCTTAACAAGACGATCGCCAACATGCTGTCAATGTACGTCGATGTCGAACACAAGACGTGGGACGCCATTCTTCCGTATGTGACCTTCGCATACAACACGGCGGTGCAGGAGACGACGCAGATATCTCCATACAAATTGGTCTACGGAAGGAGCCCGGCAACGACGCTCGATGCCATGTTACCCAAAGTCACCGACGAAGAAAACCTCGATGTGAGCGAGTACCTTCAACGCGCCGAAGAAGCCCGACAACTTGCGCGTCTCCGTATCAAGAATCAACAGACGACCGACAGCCACCATTACAACCTTCGACGACGCTTCGTGGAATACCAGCCCGGTGAACGTGTTTGGGTGTGGACGCCGATACGCCGACGTGGACTAAGTGAAAAGCTTCTGCGACGGTACTTCGGACCGTACAAGGTGGTTCGACGTCTCGGCCCACTTGATTACGAGGTTGTCCCCGATGGCATCACGAACTCTCAACGACGCCGATCGCGACCTGAAGTCGTCCATGTCGCGCGCCTCAAGCCGTTTCATGCACGTTAACAAACTGAAACAGTGTTTTTTGTATTATTGTTGTATTGTAATTTATTCATTGTACTTTCTTGCATTAATATTGTACCTTCATCTTTAGTTAAAGCATCGGGACGATGCCTTTTTTTCGGAGGGGGGCAATGCCACGTTCCATTTCCCAAGTTTTTGTTATCGTTCCGAAACACCACACGATTCTCGGCGCAAACCGCGCCTGCAGGTTTCGAGAAGGTTCCGGACTGTAGTAGATCATTTCGATAAGATCACGCCCACTGTGCGAACGGTACAGATTGTTCTGGAACCTACGCCACCGCCAGCGATAACGCTAGAACATTCGACGGCAAGGGTATAAATGCCGACGCGCTTCGCCGCTTGTCAGTTGTTGATCGAAGGCCGACGCTGCGTTCGCCGCTATCAGTCCGAGACTGCTATCTGTGCAAGACTGCTGCTGTAATTACACTTTCCCTTTACCGGGCACAGGTTCGCCCAAATAAACAGTTAAATCCCAACACGAAGTTTCCTGTCTTCGGCCACCTCACGACCCCGTGACCATAGCAATGTCCAGGTAACTTGACTAAGCACCCTATATGGAACACAAAGCTTTACGATAATAAAAAACAAGTACAGGGACATATCTCGAAGGAACAGTAAATGTGTGGAAAATGAGTAGTTGCCTGATTGATTGATTGATATGTGGGGTTTAACGTCCCAAAACCACTATATGATTATGAGAGACGCCGTAGTGGAGGGCTCCGGAAATTTCGACCACCTGGGGTTCTTTAACGTGCACCCAAATCTGAGCACACGGGCCTACAACATTTCCGCCTCCATCGGAAATGCAGCCGCCGCAGCCGGGATCCGAACCCGCGACCTGCGGGTCAGCAGCCGAGTACCTTAGCCACTAGACCACCGCGGCGGGGGAGTAGTTGCCTGAAACTCTACGTATTGTGCATTTATGTCTTAAGTCAATATCCTTCATACATTCTGAAATGAAAGCCCGTGTAGGGTTGCAGTAATATTTCTGCATTAGCGAGTATTGTAATAGTCGGTAACTTTATCCAAAACTAGTTTTACCGCGTGTCAGTGATCCTGTCACGACGCAGCTCGGCCAGGTCGATTGTAGGAAAACAAGAGTGAGGCTAAATAACGTAAAGCCTATCAAAATGACAAACTGATTGTAACAATAGCTGGAAATGCCGCACCAGGATACTAAATCCAAACAAGGCGTTCTGTTTGGGTCAGCTTGCAATAAATCACTGTAGCTATGCAAAACTTCACTTATTAAATGTATGCCATCGAGAAAATGACGCACTGAAAAAAAGCAACGTTCATAAAGAATTGTTACACATATAAACACAAGAGATCAACCGCAGCACAATTTCGCAGCACTGAGCAAATAATGACTATATAATATAAGACAGCTTTGGAGATTTGTCGTAAACAAGTGTCCTCGATTACATCCGCCTTTAGCAGCAGGGTATCAAAAAACCATTTACAAACCGTTGCGTGTACTAAACTTTGCGCACGTATAGTTCAGTGTGGTTTTCGATTTATGCTCTGAGTAATATGCGAGTGATCATTTCAAGTATATCCGATTGCCGCGATTTGCAAGCCATGACAAATTATGAGCTAGCGTATTTATTGACCACGTCAGCATGTCACCGCACAAGATGGCTTCTTCTACATTTCAAGTGTTCCTGCGGGGTGGAAAACAAGGCAACTTATTCCTCCCCACATTACGTGAAAAGAACCGGAATAGTTTCATAAAATATTTGTGGCAAAAGCAATACAAGCAAGAAAAAAAGTAGAAGACAGGATAGGGTGCCAGTATTGGCGCCCTATCCTGCCTTCAGGATAAGGCAGGGAAGGAGAAGATAGGATAGAGTAGGGCACCAGGATAGGACGCCAATACGGGCGCCCTGTCCTGGCGGCCTATCCTATCTCGTTGTTTTTTCTTTCCTGTATCAGTTACGCGCTCCACAAATATTTTATTAGGTTATGCACCAACTCACCCAGCATCACACTCTTTTAAACCGGAATATTAGGTGGCTTTGTTTGCACGGTATTCATTTTCATAAGTGTAGGCTACTAAGACAACCATCCTTCCTGTTTTTTTTATAAAAAGGAGCATGACGGATTGCCTCAACAGAATATTTTTTTGTGATCATCATTGGTTTAATATCCAAAACAAGAACCTGTGGAATACAGCTAAAGCTGAGCTTTTACAGTGTCCTCTTTCAGGCATCGTTATTATTAACAGATATGGTGTTGATATTTATTAACTACATTTTGAAACACACCAACAGCATGTAGGCTCCTGGCGGATTACGATATTGAGGGTCCATTTCATTTATAGATGTCTAGCATTCTTTCTTGCAACAGCAATTATAGGAAAATTGTCGGCTCATTTTTGGCATCGCCGTCATAGCCCAGAAATCTATATGTATGTCCTATATATAAAAGACACAAAGCAAAATAAATCAGTAAAAAATAATTCTAAGGTGCACGACCGGGGACTGCAACAAGCGACATCTCGCCCCACAGCGCGCTGCATTGAGCACTCAGCCATGCACCATGCATCCATCGGCAAAATGGCGGCAAGATATTTATACGCACCATTTACGACTGGCGGTGTGCCAATCTCGGAAGAGTTTCAGCCTGTTTTCTGGCATTAAACACCTTTACAGTTTCTGTTTAAAACCTGGCCTTGAGACACCCATGAAAAAGGGGGCTCCTTTCTGTAGCCATTCGTTATGTGGAACGAAAAAAAAAAGAAACACCACGCACACCTTGCGTCAGACCTCACCACCTGGCAGGATACGCAGAGGGTTCATTTCGCGCGCCCCACTTAAAAAAAAAGTATTATCTAAGAACACTGGGTTCTGAGATGTCTACTCATGCATCGCGTTGCTCAAACACAAAGGCGTAACAACTGTGACACTTTTCACTTAAGGGTTGCCCTGTATCTACCTATGTACGACAACCTTTTGGGCAGCTGTCTTCGTGCTGCAGCGGAAAGCTGCAAGCATCTAGATACTCATTGATATTCGTATGACATAAAAACTTCTTGCTGTCGCATTCATTGCTTATTTGCCTCGCGGCGAAACCGTGTTTTTTTTCCTTCTACGTGAAAGTCTGTACTTTTACTAAACGCATACTACTAATTGATTGATTGATTGATTGATATGTGAAGTCTAACGTCCCAAAATCACTATATGATTATGAGAAACATCGTAGTGGAAGGCTCCGGAAATTTGGACCACCTGGGGTTCTTTAACATCCACCCAAATCTGAGCACACCGGTTTACAACATTTCCACCTCCATCGGAAATGCAGCCGCCGCAGCCGGGATTTGATCCCACGACCTGCGGGTCAGCAGCCGAGTACCTTAGCCACTAGACCACCGCGGCGGGGCGCATACTACTAAAGGAATGAAACTCACCACGGTAGGACTAAGCAATAAGGATGCATTTGTTTCCGCCATCTACAGCTGGAACAAATTGGGCGTAAATTTCAACTGTGCAGTGGGATAGATCCAAGTGCTCGTCACGTATAGCTTCTGTATCCATAGCCACTGGGTCTGATGTTTTTTTTTTGCAAGTGCGCATCTCAAACACTGTAAAATTTTGTTCTCGCGTTTCATTTCGTATGCTTTGTACCTTCGCTTACGCCTATATTGATTCTACCTCAACAATTACCTCTTCTGCTTCAATGAATTCAACACTCTTAGCTTGTCTTGTAGAAGTTTAGCACTGACCAGGTTATGCTTTTATCCACACTACAAACAAAAGACTTTAAAGTATGGACGCATCGAACGATTGTCACTGCATATCCACATCATAAAATAATTAGCGGCGATATGAAGAAACACGCTGTAAACTAAAACAACTGGTTTACTTAGACAAACTCAGTCTTGTTCGCAATCAGAAAATATTACCATGACTTTAGTGAAATAATGCTACTCATATGCAATGATGTAGAATATTTATCAATAAAGCTGCCTAGTAGCTCTGTTACTTAGCATTTCAATCTATATGCGGCACAGGTTTTGAACTTTTGTTGCAGCAGCAACATATGTCTTGCCACTCGGGCCCCCAATTATGGAGCGCTTTTCTTTATGTTAATCTGAAGATTTTTTTTTTTCTGTATACATAACGTTTGGCGAATCAGTACACCACGAATTTAAAAGCTTCGCACGTCTCGTTCTCCTTTGCGAATTTCATTTGCCGAGAACACTTTCGTGTTTTAAAGCAGCCCAGTAAACTTATAGGTTTGGTTCGTAGAAGACTCGTTCACGTCTCCAAATAACAGCGATTCACAGACAGTGAAGTGGTGTGACGTAGTGCAGAATCCTAAATTGAAGTGGTGACAGGCCTTTTAAAGTAAGAATTTGACGGTAGACAAACGCCATGAAAGACCCTAATAACGAAACCGCCTTAAAAAAGCAGAACAAGTATTGATGAAATGTAGGTTTATGAACCAACGCTATTGCTGTAAAATGCATCATGCTTGACCAGAAGTCCAATGACTGTTGACGGCATTCCTGAATTTCGGTTTTTTTGTATATATTGGCCAACATCAAAGCTATCGCAACCTAGAATAACTATGGTACTATATGTGGAAAACGTTCGCTGTAACAAGCTTCTCGTGGGACGCCTCGTTGTCGTAGTTTTTTCTCTGTGCCTCTTCGTCCTCGTCACTATCGTGAATAAGCTTGACGACACCAGCTGTGAAGGAAAAGAAACGTGTGATGTGTTAAGCAAACTTGTCAAAATTTTGTCATTCACTAAAGTTCCAAAGCGGTGAAGATACCTCGTGGCATGAAGCACTGTGGTACAATCACTGGCTTTTGTGGTCGATGTGCGATCAGAAGGACCTTGCCTTTCCAAGGCGTCCCCTTGCTTCGCAAACATCGCCACTAAGAGCATAGGCGGCAGGAGCTCTCATTCAATATAAAAATGTCAGCTTCGCAGAAGCCAAGTGGCGTGCTTAGAAACATTAGTTCACTTCGCTAGGCATCTCAAAAGGGCCTCCCGTATGAAAGCCGGAAATGGACAGAGGGTGAAAGCAATTTCCTAGAATCAAAGGCGGAAGTATTCATAAGAACAAAAATCTGGAATCCGAAAGTAGTACGCCCGAATGAATGCTGCTGCTGAGAGAACGATTCGGCTAGCTACCGCTGCACGGGAAACAATTCGCAGCGACGTGTCTAAATTTGAGCGGGAGTCACGATGCAGGAAATATACGCAAAATACCATGCAAAAAATTGTCACTCTAGTTGACTAAAAGCATATTTCGTAACAGTGTACATATCCACAACATAAAATAAATAGCGGCAATATGAAGGAACACGCTCTAAACTAAAGCAACTGGTTTACTTGGACAAACTCAGTCTTGTTCACAAGGAGAAAATATTACCATAGCTTTAGTGAAATAATGCTACCTATATGCAATGATGTAGAATATTTATCAATGAACTGCCTAGTAGTTCTGTTATATTACACTGAGAGGCTTGCCACCTTCGGGAACCTGCCAGGAATTTTTCTTGAGCAGCCAGTTCAGAGATATCATATGGTACATGACGCCACCAGACAGAATTCTTTACATTCACCGCCATTGTAACGAATGATGCTTGTTAACATTCCCATAGTTCCACATACGGGAGTAATCAAGTGTGTAGATGGAGGAAAGGGTGCTGCCGTAGCTCTCTCTCTAGGGCTCCGGACGCGTAATGCCATGGTTGTGTCTTTGATTCCTACTGGTGTCAAATTGTTCTTTACACCACCTTTATTTTCCTTTATTTTATAATCAGGAGAGAGTCGCGAGGCTTCAGACAGCTGGAAAAATGAGACAGTGCCTCTACATCTCCTACAGTTAGCTGAAAGACGTTAACGAAACACTCCTGAACTGATGCTGACATACCGATTGCATATGTATAATGGCGGGCGTCTTCAGTGAATTAATGTTTTAATAATTGAAAATCACCCTTTTCGAGCGTCAACAGCAAGTTTCCGCCATCACAATTGTAACTTTCAAAGATTTCAAGCGCTTTCTGGATGCTAATGGAAATCTTTCTCTGAAAGCATGAATCAACACTGTATTTATTTCACAAAAAAGTTCAGTCATTAACACTGAACTTTTTTTTTCCGGGAACATTGTTCACTTCAGGAAACGTAATTGGGGAGAAACGAGGCACCGTCTTATTATATTGCCCTACCGCGCTACACAGCGCAGAAAAAAGAATGAGAGACAAGACAAGAATAAATTCTTTACGTGCATATTGGTGAATCATACAGTTCTACAAGAATTGACAGACATTAGCACGACCACTGCCTCTTTGACCAGGTACCCGCCGTGTCGCTTGCTTTCTCATTGCGGCAGCGGTCCTATTTAGTCCACCTCAAATCTGTGAGGTGGTGCTTGTTGCCTTACTGACTTCCGGCGGCAGCAAAAATGTGGTGCATCTGCACTCTTAAAACAATAGTTGCAGTACTTAGTAACTTCAGTTTACTAAGTACTCGTCACAGAAGTTACTAACTGGTTCGTAGTGAAGTTAGTAACGGGGAGGTTAGTAACCGTTACTACCTTCACCATTACTAACTCAGTAATGGTCACTATCCTAGGTAGTAACGTTGCTAACAAAAAAAATGGCAGCATATCCACGGAGTGAATGATGGAGAGTGGGGCGAAGCATTCGTCCGTCCATGCGTCCGTCTGTGTTACCGTCCATGCGTCTGTTCGTGCGCCCGTCCCTGCGTTCATTCAGGCATCCGCCCCTGCGCCCGTTCATGCGTCCATCCATGCATCTGTCTGTGTGTCCGTTCGTCCATCTATTGAACACTCCAAGTCCCACCATCTCGCATCTTTTTATCATATATTCCCCATATAGAAGAACCGCCATTTAGTGGACACTCCAATGACTAAACGAGAGGTGGCACACGCACACTTTCTTACGGCTTGCGCTTTGGGTCTACTTCCCACCTTCTACCACCTTGAGTTCATGGTATATACTAGTTCACTGTATTCATGAAACTGCGGCCCAATGCTCGCTAAACCTTTCTAAAACCAAGGAGGTGACGCCCAGCGAGTATAACGTAGCAACATTTTCCTGTCAGATAGTGCTCAATGTACATGCCAGTGGCTGCTAATGTGAAATGAGAAACAGGAGGATTCAGCTTTTAATTTCTTACGGCTCGCGCTTCGTATCTGCTTCCCCCATTTAACCACTCGAATTCATTCATGGTATATACTAGTTCATTGTATTCATGGCCCTGCGGCTCAACTCTTGCTAAACCTTTCTAAAACTAAGGAGGTTACACCCAGCGAGTATAATGTAGCAACCCTTTCTAGTGCGATAGTGCTCAATGTACATGCCAATGGCTGCTAATGGGGATCGCAGCGTGCGCGTTGACTAAAAGCCGAATGCTCCTGTCTCTCATTCCCCATTAGCAGCCATTGGCATGTACATTAAGCACTATTTTTTATTGTTAAACAACGCACAGAAGAAATCTCTCACCGGCACCACCTTGGAGGTCAAATGTTATACCTATTTCGGGTATGTGCCCCTGGTGGGTACGTACTACAAGGGATGCCCAAGCCACGCCATAAAGAGCTTCGCCCCTAAAATGTACTAGATATGATCATTTTGCCTCACGAATTACTCGCTTTATAACGGTCTTATTCGCGAGTTTCAACGTTTCTATATATCACTGAGTAATTACGCAAATAATTGAGAACAGCATACATACAGAAGTCTACCCGAGAAGTGCAATTCCTAAAGGGTTCAAGGAGTATCTATAGCACTAACTTTGGGGAATGCACTGGTGCCGGTGGGCAGCTATGCTCCAGGATGGTAATTCGGGTTAAGTGCCTTTATTTGCACAATGTACAGTTTTTTTTAGGTAAGAGAGGTAACGTTGTGTAGGACTTTTATTCAAGCGTATGAAGAAAAACAATTGGTTATGTCTATTTTGAATAATACCGCCTCAAGAAGGCTTCATATTTAAGACATAAAACTGGGTAGTAAGCCCTGATTTATTGCCCTAATGAACTTGAATGAATCCCCGTGCTACTAAATAGGTTGTTATTCGCTCGTAGTAATAACCTCGAAGGTTTGTTTAACAAGTTCATTAAGTACGTACATGACGAAAAGTTAACAGTGCACAAAGGACGTAACCATTGCAATTTTTAGGCTTTTGCTACCATGGGTAGTAAAGTGTTTATAGAAGGTTAATAATGGCCAAAAAAGGTTAGCAACAGCTGCTGTTACTAGCATTTGCTCGTGGTCACAAGTTTCTGACAAACTTTTTTTAAAGAGTGTAGCATGGCTTTTGTATCCGCTGAAGGCACGTACGTATAAAGCGAGCGAATGATAGAGGAAAAGCGCTACTTTCAACATAAATGTTATAGAAAAAAACATGAAGTATTTAGGTGTAGCCTCCACAAAGAAGAAAAGCATGAAAACAAGGCAAGAATAGAAAACAATCGAAAAAATGAGAAAAAGATCGTGCTATTACTATGCAGGGTTGATTTGCTTGTCTTACGTACGTGCCTTTAGCGCTTACTAAAGTGATGGATCAGCGACAACTAGCTCGAACCCAGTGCCTTCTAAGATAGCGTGGTGCTGGTAGCGAGTGCTTTTGCGGGACGTTTTTTTTACTGTCAGCCTTTCTTCAGTTAGAGGCTATTTCTTGCGTATTATTACGTTGATGCCCCTTGACTTGATTGATTGATATTTGGGGTTTAGCGTTCCAAAATCACCATATGATTATGAGAGACGCCGTAGTGGAAGGCTCCGGAAATTTCGACCACCTGGGGATCTTTAACGTGCACCCAAATCTGAGCACACGGGCCTGCAACATTTCCGCCTCCATCGGAAATGCAGCCGCTGCAGCCGGGATCCGAATCCGCAACCTGCGGGTCAGCAGCCGAGTACCTTTTCCACTAGACCACCGTGGCGGGGCTTGATGTCCCGTGATGCCACCAAAGAAAACATTTTACACCTTTTATGAACATCGTGTCATATTTCATTTTTTTTCTTTCTACGATGCCGTGAAAGAATTCGTCTGTGAAGAACAGCACTGCTGGCTATGTTGTCGAAGGCATTTCAGTGGCATGCGTCGTAACATATATGCAGTCCGCAGGCTCATTTTAGAATGTATCTTACCTTTCCGCATGGGACGGGAAGATCTTCACAACTGCATTGCACCATGCAAAGTTCAGGAAGTGGCTGATTTACTAAACAGCCTTGCAATCGTTTGTTCACTGCTTGTTTGCCTTGCTTGCACGATAAATCGGATATTTACTTTTTTTCGCATAAAAGCGCTGGGCTCGGTGAGCAGAGTTCACGGATCACGCGGACCACAATGGGTACGTGAGACTCGGCACTCAGTTGTCCATAGCTTTCACAGTTGGCAGTGTTTAATGCTCGACTTATGTACATTTAGCCTGCAGTAATGGGGCATGATCAGTACATTGTTTGCTAGACACAGCTGTGAATGATTCACATTTAGAACTACAGGAACTCCAAGTGTAAATCACCTTCATTCAAAATGCAACGTGTGGTGACTAAGTACATCAGCTGAAAATGAAATGAATTTCAACAGGTGTGCTTTTAGTTTACTGCAACGTTGCGAATACGTACTACTAGTTTGCCAGCATTACTTCGCACAAATCAATGTCTAGTTTTTTTATTCCAACGTTAACACACAAAAATTAGGTGACCCTAAAGCCTCCCCTTTAGAAGTTGAATGCGTTAGCGACATTCTGTTTGTAGTGCGTACTTCATATCGAATGAAACCATATCGAATTTGCTATGCACCCAATACGCGGCCTTAAGAGAATAAGCGCAGTAGCGTGTGTGCCTTTTGTAGTGAGGTATCGGCTTTCAACCAGGGAGCCATTATGATAATCACATATTTGGACGCCCGTTGGCAAAATAGACGCTTGACGAGGCATTAATACTGCAATGTTTCATGTTGCATTGCGAAGCTTATATACAGGACGCGTGTGTTTGTGAAGCATGAAAGTCGCTTTCACTGCATTTCAAAGCAGATGAAGTTCCTTTCACTGTTTTCACAAGCAGAGGCGTGGCTGTGAGGAAGAACATGCGCTTAATTGCTATGCAAAGAACCCTGGTTCAATCCCCACTCAGACCCCTAACAGCCTGGTTCGGCCTGCACCCTGCTCCAGGGTTCCTTTATTATGTATTTATTTAATTTGCCTCATTCTGAAATTTTCTCTCACACATAGGATGATGATTTTCTCTCACAAACACCGACACCGGAATTTCGGCGAAACGAGCTCTTCAACGATATTGCTTAAAAAGTGTCACAGAGCATGTCGTCTGGGCGGCTGCCCGCAACTGCGCTTACCGCAGCCACTAGTGCCGTCTGCTCCACGACAGTACCGAAGCGCCCAGCACCTGGCACCAACGCGACGGTAATAAGTGCGATGGCAATCTCGGAGGCAGCATCATGTATTCTCTGTGGCAGGTGTTCGCAATACGCGGCGCTTGTTGCCCTTTCGCGAAGAAAAAAGAGGGAGAAGATGCAGAACCAGGTGAACGGATCACGCGGCAGGCAACTAGTTAAGGAGGCGCTATCATGACAACCCTAAAAAAGAAGTGCAGCACCACCAATACTGCCACCTCAGCCCATTAAAAAACGAAATGACGTTTCCCGAGAAATTTCTGTTCTTCAAGTGAAGACGACACACTTGTCATTGCCTTTGACAAGCCTCACAACAACTTGAAAGGTTTGGACAGTGAGTGGCATAATGTGAGAAATCACCTGCCCTACTGGACGTATTCAAGTGACAAATGTCAATGTTTTTTTTTGTTGGCCTTAGAAAATTTGCTTTTTTTACATGGCTATAGTCAAGAGCAGTAATAACATGTCAGGATCACGGAAAAGTTCTAACCAACAAGGAAAAAATATCGGGACCCTTAAGCTTCTTCTTTAAGAGTTGAACCTGATAGCAATATTCTGTTCCGAGTGGGTACTTCAAACATTTAGTGTATTAAATATTTTTGAGCTTGCTATAAACCCACCACGTGACCGTAAGGTTGTAGCAACGTCTGTGGCTTTTGTAGCGGCTGACTGGATTTAAAGTATGCAGCCATTATGAGAATACCCCGTTTTGACGCCCGATGGCAATGTAAGCTTGTACCACGCATTATTATCGTAATATTCCATGCTGAATTGGGAAGCATGCATACAGGACGCGTGTGTTTGTAAAGCATGAAAGTTGCTTTCACTGTATTTCGAAGAAGATGAAGTTATTATCACTGTTTTCACAATAAGAGGCATGGTTGTGTGGTAGAACACACGCTTGACACGCAAACGGCGCGGTTCAATCCCCACCCAGCCCCCAGAAGCTTTCATTATTTGTCTTATTTGCTTCTTTGTCACATTTTTCGTCAGGCAAAGATGGTGATTTTTCGCTTACAACCAACGACTTCGACGCCGAAATTTCAGCGAAACGAGCTCTTTAGTGCTATTAAATTTAAAAAAAAAAGCTCACAGTTACGCTTTCCTCTTAAGAAAGACATGGAGATTTTACCAATACTGGACAGTCTGATGAAGCTACCAGTGTCAAAACCTGGTGGTGCCGCAAAGTTTAGGCAACCCCATTCACTGTTCGAGGTTTAATGTTCTTTTGATGATCGCTGCACAGCCTCTGTTTGCGAAAAGGGCACGCTTTTCAGACACAACGAAGTAACAACTAAGACCTCGCTTATTCGCGTACATGTGTATCTGTGAGTACATTTCGTGCGTCATTCGTGCGGAAGAAGTGCGAGGCCCGTTTCGATTTGCTTGCCATTCTGCGCGTGACCTTCCAATTTGATGCTATCGCGTTCATTGCTTCGCTTTTGCTGCAAAGCTGAAACTTTTTCATTCGTCCGTCTGCCAACCTAATTAAGAAGCATTGACTAGAAATTCGGCATGTTGCTTTTTTTTCTGTTCCAATAAGTAGCTATCGACCCACTTATGATGGCTGAAAAGATTGTTTGCTCAAGCGCACGACGGCTAATTACCTAGAGACAGTTTACCTAGAGAAGCGCCCAGTCGTGGCTTCGGTTCCAAAGAGGACTGAGTGAGGTGGGACCCAAAGTATTTTTTTAATGTAATCATAGCTGGCTTCGTGAGCGCGCAACACCGCGTGCACATGAGCACCACGTTAACAGTTGCTTTCAACGAAGGGCTCGCAGGTGTTGCTATATTTCTCCTTGAGACGTTATAAATATGCTTGACTACCGAAATTGCGCTGACGAGGTAAGAGCATAAGTTTTTGTACTCTTCTGCCAGTCTGCCGTTTTTTGCCGCCGGCAAGATCAGCTAAGAAAGAGCGCGTGAAAGGATCATGACACCCACAAAATATCGTGACGCAGGTGGTGGTTGGTGTTTACTCATAAACCAAAGGCACGTTTCACGTGTGCTGGTGCAACATGCATTTTAAATTTACCTTGAAATGAGTTCTGAACTATATTATCGGTTTTTATTTCGTAGATGTTTCTTATGTGTTCACAAATATATATCCTTGAAGTCATCTTGACTTCAATATTTTCTGTCTATACTTATTATTTTTTGGCCAACGATGGCCCGTTCTGTTGCACACTGCGTTGCCCTAATCTCTTTTCTACTTTCTGTGTTACCCTCCAAGCTTTCATGCTGATGTTAGCATCGAGAAAATGCAACCATTTCAAACTATTCGCCTAAAATTAAAACACTGTATTGGCGTTCACGATTTCAAAATAGCTACCATACATGCTCCATACATGCTACAGGCTCTTCTCCACTACTCAGTGAATTTTCTTTTCAAGGGTATACTGCGTTCTTAGTAATAACTTAGACATAGATACATTGCACGGAATCATTTTTCGAAACACCTGGTTTTAACTTTTGAAGTTTATTCTCTCCCGCCATGCAATTCACCATCACCTTATTCATCTGTATAATGTCTTTCATCTTGCTTCATCTTTTTCTAGTTGGCGTCTGCAAATATATGTTACAAATGGTCGCTGGTACTTGCCTATGTTTTTTCTTCTTTACCACAATAAAATTTATTTTCTAGTCAGTAAAGCAACAAAAAATAAACAAACAAAAAAGTTCTACATTTATGCTAATAAAAATTATGATGGTTACACTCTTTCCTTTAAAGGCACAGTGTGCGCTTTTTTACATATCTTTTTCATGTTTATATTCAATTCGATATTGTTCACCATATCTTTGTTACCTCACCAAAGTCACTATCAAATAATAAAAATCTACACAGAGAAGCTGCAGGCATGACTCGCTATCAGTCTGTAAGTAAAATGCTCCGTAAAAAAACTTGTGCACTCCTTAGTCGTCAAACATGAATGCAGTAGTTTAAATTTTTTAGCTAGCTTTTCTTCCGTAAGAGGCATCATGGCTCTCAAAACGCAATACTTCGTTTCGCGATAGACTTTTCACTTCTGCATCTAGTAATCCACTCTGGAGCTCTATGCAAAGCACGGTTGGAAAAAAAAATTGCTGTAAGAGAGCCAAATATTTCAACAACAAAGTTCACGTCTCTCGTTTGCATTTCTTGCTTTTCGCCTGAAGTAAGTCACCTTACGGCTTCTTAAGTTCCCAGACAGGATGCAAGTTTTGCTTCACGTAGCTGAGGAACACTATGAACGCGTATTGTGTCAGCAGCTCACAGGCTTAGCTCTCGTAGGTTTAAACGTGCTCTGTTCCACTTTTCATCTGTCTTCTTTACCTTTGCGAATGATTTGCAAGCGCTCAATGTGTGCGCTTCAAATTCCTTACATCGACGTGAATAGCGTGTTCAGCCGGTAGAAGTCATTTACTACCATTTTGGTACAAAACTCTACCGTCATGATTATTGCCTACATGGGGCCTTTCAAATGACGCATCTTGTCTATGGACGCCAACCGATTCATCAAAGGCCGAAACCTTGCGCAGCCCTTCCAAAACCTGAAAGGTGATCTCAGGTCATCGGTTCCGGGAGCGTCATTCCTTTTCTTTGTTATCTGCTGTATAAAAGAAGTGCATCGAGAGCTTGACACTCACTCACTTATTGGACTTTTTTTTTAGCCTTCTTATCGCTCAAATTGGCTTCATATTTCACCCTACCTTTTCTTCGATGCTTTCCTTGCACTCATCGACTAATGAAACTTTTCTCCGTCACGATTGAGGTGCTGCGCGCAATGCCGATCCTATACTAGTAGTAAAGTGAGAAAAAGACTTTAGCTACTCAAGCTTTCAAAGAAATGTAACGCAGCACGGCAGTGAAATCCTGACAACATTTATTTTTTAAAGCACTCTTCAACCATGCATAAATCACATCCATCCTAGTGCCATATATATATATATATATATATATATATATATATATATATATATATATATATATATATATATATATATATATATATATATATATATATATATATATATATTTATATTTATATATATATATATATATATTTATATATATATATTTATATATATATATATCACAGCGGCTGTCCCTCTATCCACTTTTTGGGGTTTATACGTGAATTTAGAAGTAGGAGTGACAGTCAGCGCCATCTCTAGGCCAAACAACGAGTGTGAAAACACTCTTATTTGAATGTTTGGCGTCACGTAGTACGTGAACTTATTATGAGTGGGCAGCTGATTAATTGTCCCTCTTATACGACCTAAACACACCAAGTCTGCCAGTACGAGACCCTCGTTCAATGAAATAAGGGAGAGAAGTGTATACTTAAGGGCTCGTATTTCCGTGTTTTAACACAATATTCATGAGATATAACAGACAGTAATGCCAAGGAATGTACAGGGGAAGTTATTAGAACCAATGGAATGTAAATAAGAAGAAAGAAGAAAGAAAAGTGGATGAAAAAATTACCAGCTGTGAGCAGGAACCCACGACCTTCGAATAACGCGTTCGATGCTCTAACCACTGAGCTATCACAGCGGCCGTCCCTCCATCCACTTTTTAGGGTTTATATATATATATATATATATATATATATATATATATATATATATATATATATATATATATATATATATATATATATATATATATATATATATATATATATATATATATATATATATATATATATATTTAGAGAGAGAGAGATACAGACCACGCACATATGTTTCCATGCTCCAGTGCAGCGCGCAGTCAAACTCTATCGCAAAATATTCACGCGTCGAATTCGGTCCAAGCATCTGCACTCATCAATTTCTAAATATAGCGTCTTTCCTTGGCTTGACATTTCGGTTCAGTTTTCTGCCAATTTTCAGCTTCGACCAGTCTCGAAGGAGAGTTACATTGAAAAAATAAAGAATCCATACATGTAGAAAGAAGGGGTTAAATATTCAAACAAGGAAAAAGACTTTGCATCTAGCAGCCAAAATTCATTTGCTCTGGTTGTACATTTGGTCTGATGATTGAAAAGAGGTACACTTTATTAAAGTACATTATGGTAATCATGACACAAAACCATTGAATGTAAAACAAAGCAAGTTGGCAAGCTAGAACGTAACTTTTCTGAATAAAATTGATCATAAACTGTAACAATGCTGCCGTCAAACTATCTGGAATCTTCTATGGGAGGATGACCAACAGGCTCCGCTAACAACGTTCTTACATACGGCATCTGATATTGTTGATACACTACTTTCGGGACTGTAAACCAAGTAGAATGCAGGTCACGTGTCGCAGACGTAAAGAAGCCACACTATATTTCGTACCAAACGATAAAATTTACTGATGGTGCGGCAAGCTAGTGGCAAAGTCATAACCTGTTCTTTCGGGCATTTACAAGAATATTTACACCCAATAAGAGCGTGGTTTCTGGCACTTTAATCGAGAAAAAAGTGAGAAGAGCGTTCAAGGCCAACACTACAGCCCGTGAGGAATGACTGAGCCTGAAAGAAAAGTTTCTAATCTCCGTTATCCCCACACAGGCCAGTTATGTAATGCAGGTCGATGCTTGACGTGATTCACAAATACAGAACGAAAGAGTTTGATGATTTACGAGTTTTGTACGTAGTCTCTAAGTAGCCTTTAAGCCTTTAGAAAGAAGAGTTTTTCATTGAACTGTGTGAAAAATTCAACGGTGATTACGATCCTTTCTACTTGAAATTCCGAGTGCAGGTTCGTGTTGGGTTAAGGCCAACTGTGTTTGAAGTTTACACTTTCCGCAAGGTATCCACTACACCATAAATCATTATTTCCTTGAAGTAGGACAGTACCAAACATGCCATTACTCGTCTTTATATGGATAGGCGAGGTACCCACTACACATCTGTAAGGCATTATGTGTGCTTTGTTGATGCCGCATGTGACTGATGACGATGAAGAATTGTAGCTCAGTCCCTATCAGTAGAGGGAAAGCATTGAACAAGACACTCGTTGCACAACTGGCATTGCGCGATGACAATGGTTGCCATTTTACTTGTGTGCCACTCTATTTTATGTAGGATCACGCGATTTTTTGCCGGACGTTCCACCTCTATAGGTTTCTTTTTTTTTTTTTTTTGCAAATGAGTTTCAAGCGTTAGCTTAGCCCTGCGGTAGAATTCTCAACTGCCATTCAGAGGACCCAGACTTAAGCCCCATTCGGTGGTAGATTTTTTTTTAATTTATGCTTTATGTCTATCGGTTACGCCCCCGACAATGAGGGCAACTGTGATGTAGGTCAAAGCCGGAATGTGCGCCTTAGACCTGCGGTCTGAATATTATTGAGCTTCAGTAGCACCCCGCTCTTCAACTCTTTGTATGAATAAATTGCCGTATTGACGGAGAGTTCTTAATAATGCCTTCAATTTTTTTCCGGCATTTTAAGACCACCCCTCTGAGAAATCAAAACACGACAGCGTACACAACAAAAAATCCTATGCGATTTGAAGAACTGCCGTTTTTAGCGCCACAGTTGCCCATCACCGCCACCACCGGTGTGTTAAACTGCTATAGCACGAAATAAGAAAGAAAAGAAGCAAAGTACATGAAAAGACAAAAAGGGCCTCGAACTTGGGCCCTCTCTGTGGCACCCCAATCTTCTACAAAAGAGCCATGCCTTTGCAAGAAAGACCCAATCAAAGCGTCATGTCTGAAACGAGAATGTTAACATGTGTATTACAGCGTGACAGAAGAGCAAAATAACAACTGGGCGTCATAGAATAGGAATTATGTAAAGAGGCGTCACATAAAGCGAACTGCGTAACTAGAGGGTCATTGAATTTGTAGAGGCCGCTACTATTGTAGTGGTTTCTGGCACCCCCCCCCCCTAGCTGTGAAGCGTTTGGGCTAAGGAGAATAGAGTTGTTGTTTCAGTTGAGTGTGGACCAGTTGTCTTTCTTCGGGCTCCTCAGACTCTTGGATAGGTTAGTGTCGCCAGTGAACTGTAAAGAACCCTGTGACACTTTTGGGACAGCCTTATTTTGTACCAAAAACGCGTGTAGCGATCATTATTCAGACGAATGCAACAACAATGATTGAAATTTGTGTAGGGAAAGTGAAGTTACGAGTCCTCAAAGTTCAAAACTCGAGCATACGATGACGAGAAATGTTCTCTTTCACATTTCACTCGCCTGCTGACGTCAAAGCCCACTTCCAACTACAGCGCGCGTTTCACAAAGACATTCCGGAATCGTCACCTCATGGTAGCTTTCAAACAATACCTCGCTACCGCTCTGTTTGACGGCGTCGCATACGAACCCCATGCGTCGGATAGCAGACGGTCCCATGGTCACACTATTTAAGACACACACATGCGCTTTGGGTGGGGTCACTTCTCGGCTTGAATGCAAGAAGTTTTCTACAGCAACGCCGGCGCCCGCCACCTGTTGCATTTTTTGCTCGTCGAAAACGCGGCATGCGTTTCCCCTTTTAGTTGCCCGCGTACCATAGCTTCGTTCGCAGCGTAAGTGTTGTGTTCATTGTTCTGTGAAAATACATTATTTCAAAACAAGAATGATTAACTTTCAAAGAAAGTATTAAAAAGGTTCTTTCTGTTTTAGCGTTCACTCGTTTGGCCTAGCTACCACCATATGAATATTGCACGCTGTTTCTCGCGTCAAGCCAATCAAAATCGAGCGGTGTTTGTCATCACGTCACGTGACACGACGTCACTTCCTTTAACAAAATTAGCAAATGTGGGTCGCCGTAATCCGAAATTAGGATAGTTTCTCCCGTGAAATAAAATAAAACAGCGTCGATCTTGGTGTTGCGATGTGCGCAACAATATCGGCGCGTTCCACACTACCAGAAGAGCCGATAAAAAATACGTGCTCAAATAGTGTCGCAGGGCTCCTTTAACACTACATGGTGTAAAAAGTGAGAAGGAGACCCGACGTCGCGCTTAGCCATTGTTCTTGCCATGTCTACCGAGCAGTCCAGCCCGAAATGGGTGGGTGCCAATCATCAGGAACCAGAGCCTATCGACTTCGGCAACGCTGGGACCTGGCTGACGTGGAAAAACCGGTTTGAGAACTACGCAGCCATCTCGAGACTCTGGAATGCACCTCAAAAATCACAGGTGCGCTTGCTCCTATATTGCATGGGCCCCGAAACGCGTCCGCTACTCGATACATTCTGTCTCGATGCTGCATCCCTCACTTCCTACAAGACTTTTGTCGACTGTTTTACCGAGCACTTCGTTAATCATAGTAATGAGCTCTACATGTCATCGCATTTTCACAGACGCGTACAGAAGCTAGGCGAGAGAATCGACGTGTACTATGCTGACGTGTACTATGCTCTCAGACCAGCTATGCTGAAATGCTAAGCTCGCTCTCAAAGAAGATTCGATGCAAGCACGCTGGCGAAAGACACGGAAAAAAAAGCGGCAGTCGCAAGCTGGCAGCGCTTTGCACATGGACGCTACAAAAATGCAGAAGTCTGCTTGCTATCACCGAAACACGAGGCCTTCTTTCGACCGTCACAATGCAGAGACGCCCACCTGCGGATTCTGTGGCCCCGAGTCTCACCCTCGTACGCAATGCCTCGCACGCAGTTGGCTCCGCAACTTTTGTATAAAAAGGGGCACTTCGCGGAAGTTTGTCGCTCGCGAAACTCAACGCAAAAAGTCGGATTCGTTCACCTGAGCACCGTCGGGGTGAGGAAGAAGTCTTTATTAGTCGACGTCACCGTGAATTGCCACACGATTCACTTTAAAGTTGACCCAGGAGCCGAGGTCTCAGCCATACTCGATGACTTCCCTAGCTTCCATTCAAGCTGGACGAGGTTGACACTGTACTCACCAGACCCGGAGGTCTACCGTTGCGGGTGCATTGTTCATATACGGCCCAACTACGATGGCGCGAGAAGACTTCCTCGCAGCGACTCTTTGTTATTGAATCGCCCTTTGTCTCTCTTCTGGGACTGCCGGCTGTACAGGCCCTCGATATCTTGCAATTTACTGGCGGGGTGAAAGCACCTGAAGCTTATTTCACGCTGAACTGTTCCGCGGACTTGGCTCCCTCAAAGACGAATATCAAGTTTGCTTGAAGCCTGATGCCGCACCATTCCCACTCAGCGTTCCTTGTCGCATCCCCATCCCATTACATGAAAGCGTGAGGCGTGAGCCGAACAAGCACGAAAGTGAGGCAGTAATCGACCGTCTAACGCCATGGTGTTCTAGGCTGGTGGGTGTTCATAAAGTGTCGGGAGATTATCGTCTCTGTGTTGACTTAACCCAGCTAAATCAAGTCTTACTTCGAGAATGCCACATCCTCCCTACGGTTGAACAGGTCCTCAAGCTTATTGGAGAGGCAACGGAGTTCTGCAAGCTGGACGCAAACAGCAAGTTTCCATCAAGTAAAACTCGCTGTGGAGTCTCAAGAGCTCATGGGTTTCATAACTCCATTTGGCCTATACTGCATCTGCCGCCTTTCGTTTGGCATTACCTCAGTGCCAGAGTACTTTCAGAAGCATATGGCCAGAGTTCTTGAAGCACAGAAAGGGGTAGTAAATATGCTTGACGATATACTTGCCTTCGGATGCACTCGAGAGGAACATGGTGTCCGACTGAACCAGGTTCTGTCCCATCTTGCCGATGCAGGGGTCGCACTAAATAATAGCAAATGCTAATTAGTTTTGTTAGAAGTAATATTTTTTGGAGTATTCTTGTCCGCACAAAGCATAAGGCCACACCCAGGTGAAGTGGCAGCCATTAAGACCATGGAAGCACCAAAATACGTTGCAAGTGTCAGGTGTTTTCTCGGGATAATAAATCATCTGGCCAGGTGCTTGCCCCATATCTGTGAGATAACTGCTCCGATTCGAGAACTCCTCAACAAGTCTTCAAGCTGGGCTTGGCAGCATGAGCATGAAGCCGCATTTGTCAACGTGAAGGCGACACTGACATACGATAAGTGTAGGGCGTAGTACGATCCGTCCTATGCTACGACTGTCTCAGCTGATGCGAGTTCGTTTGGACTTGGGGCTGTGTTGCTTGAGACGCAGCCAATACGCGAGTGCCATCCTGTCACTTTTGCCTTGAGAGCAATGACGAAGACAAAGCAGATATATAGCCAAACTGAAAAGGAAGCTTTGGCTATAACCTCGGCTCTTTGGAGGTTCGACGAATTTGTACGAGGTATCGCGTTCGATGTTAAGACAGATCACCTACCCCTCACCTCTATTTTCGGTAAGATGCAGCTCTACACCTTACCTCCAAGAATGCAAAGACTGCAGATCATAACAC
Organism: Rhipicephalus microplus; assembly: GCF_043290135.1. Lineage (NCBI taxonomy): Eukaryota > Metazoa > Arthropoda > Arachnida > Ixodida > Ixodidae > Rhipicephalus > Rhipicephalus microplus. The sequence continues at coordinate 350,018,492 of NC_134710.1, read as the reverse complement.
CATCGCCATCGTCGTTGTCATCATCACCAACATCATCATCATCATTATCATCACGATCAGCTTGACTACGTCCACTGCAGGACAAAGGCCTCTCCCATGTTCCACCAGTCAACTCGGTCCTGTGCTTGCTGCTACCAATTTATACCCGCAAACTTCCTAATCTCATCTGCCAACCGAACCTTTTGTCTCCCCCTAGCCCGCTTGCCTATTCTAGACACCAAGTTAGTTACCATTAATAATCAGCGGTTATCCTTTCTACGCACTACATGCCCGGCCCTTGTCCTTTTCCTCTTCTTGGTTTCAAATAATAATACCCTTAGCTGCGGTTTGTTCCCTCATCCACTCTGCTCTCTTCTTAAAATTACACCTACCATTTTCCTTACTACTGTTTGCCGCATCGTCCTCAGTTTAAGCTTAACCCTTTTTGTAAGTTTCTAGGTTTCTGCTCCGTAACTAAGTGCGAAAAGATGCAGCTGTTATACACCTTCCTCTTGAGTGATGGTGGCAATCTATCTGTCATGATTTGAGAGTGCTCGCGAAACGCCAAAATCAAAACAATGCCTTACCGATTCAAGGTACTTCAGGTGCTTGGTAAGCTTTTGGCTACAGCTGATACGCTCTCACGCATCAACAGTCCGGATGAATCTCTCGTGCATGCGGTGCAGCTTATTACTGCAGAAACTGTGGCCGGCACAGTCCTTGGCGTAATGGAGCTCTATGTTGCAGATGCAGTGGCTGTCACATTCGAAGTTTTGCCACCAAAACGTGCTGGAGGGGCGTCGAGCACAAAGTCGAGACGGCGAATGCGCTACGTTAATCTCTTTTTGTCAGCGGGGGTGGCCTCGGAAAAATATGCTGCCGTTGCACATCTCGATATACTCATCGGTGATTTATGAACTTTCTGTTCGCGACGGTGTACTGCTCAAAGGTGTCTGTTTTGTGATTCAATCGTCACTTTGATCTTCAATCTTGGCGCTGCTACACGATCGACATCAAGGCATGAACAGAAGCAAAGCGCTTGCGCGTGATTCAGTACGGTGGCCTGGCATATCTAATACCATTACCTCCGTGGTCGCTAACTGTGAGACATGCGCTGTCACTGGAGTAAACTTCGCTGAGCCACATATACCGACTGCTCTCCTGGAACATCCATGACAACTTCTTGGCATGGACCTATTTCACTTCAATGGACAAACTTTCCTCCTGGTAGTTGAATCAATGTACCCGGAAGTAATAACCATGAAGAGAACAACCGCTCAAGCTGTCGTGGTTGTGATGGTGAGCATATTCGCCCGACATGGGTACCCCAGAAGATCCGGTCTGAGAACGGCCCGCCATTCTCGTCACGAGACTTTGCAGCCTTCGCTTCCTCGTACTGCTTCGTCCATACGACAAGCAGTCACCACAACGCCCAGCCTAACGAAGAAGTGGAGAGAGAGGTCCGGACGATCGAAAACCTCTTCACCAAGGCGAAAGACCCTCACATGGCTCTGTTATGCTACAGGGATACCCCAGGCGTCAACTGTTTTAGCCCAGTTAAGCTGCTGATTGGTCGTCGGCTTAGGACCAAAGTCCCCAGGAAGAGAGAATTGCCACAGTCAAGTGTGCCCTCGAAATACACAATAGTGTTGAAAAACGCATCCTAGCAAATAAAGCACGGGAAGGGCTACAATCAGCACCATCGGGCCAGGCATGCATTGCAACTTCCAGCAGGACAGCAAGTCTGGGTCCGACCAAAGAACGTAAAAGGAAGTGTGTTAAGTCCACCACAAAGACTCAGCAGCTACATGGTAGAAACAGGACAAGGCGTACTTTGCAGCGCAACAGGTGTCACCTTGTCCCCTTCATTCCAGCATCGCCGCCTCCCCTAGTTTCATCAGAAGATACCAAGAAACAGCCACAAGTAGCTCACCCAAATCAAGGTCCTCCAAATGCTATGGCAACAAATGATTCGGTACAGGCGGATGGTTGTGTTGCTGGCGATGGTGGTGATAGTGATGATGGTGGTCATGGTGGTGTTGTGCACACGGGTAGGGGCCGATGAATTGTTCCACTGGACCGCTTGAACTTGTCACTGCTCAATGTACGAAAGTGGGGTGATGTAGAGGTCGCTACTATTTTGGTGGTTTGTGGCGCCCGCTACTGGCGGTGAAGTATATGGGCTAACGAGAATACAGGGAGTTGTTCGTTGAACCACATCCTCTGGGGCTGCCCGGAGGATCCCCCGCCCGCCGACCTCCTTTGCTCACCCCCCACCGAGGGACAATGGGAGGCCCTTCTCTCCAGCAACGACATAGACATCCAGACACGGGTCCTGAAACGAGCGGAAGAAGTCATCGAGAAGCACAGCCTGGCAGCCTTCGTGGCTTAGCCTCCCTTACCCCTCACCCCTTCGACTAATAAAGTTGTTACTCACTCACTCCGGTTTAGTGTGGACCATTTGTTTTTCTTCGGGCTCCTCAGACGCTAGGGCTTTGCCTTGGTTAGCGTCCCCGGTAAACTGTTAACACTACAGAATTCCTAAAACCAATTACAAAAGGTTCAGCTATAATTCTTCATCGTCATCAGCTACCTCTAAAACAAAGGGCACATAATGCCCTACAAGTTTGTCTCGGTACCACACTTCTTCAAAAATGGCGAATAATGGCAAACTGGTTGCTTTCTCGTTTCATAAAGCTTATGAAGACCTATAGTGTAGTGGGTTCCTCACACGAGTACATGTGCTAACTGCCAAGAAGCCCATAAGGCTCCTACGATCTGTTTCCTCAGGAGCTCAAAAAAGTAATTTCTCTCGATCTCGTTAATGCATTCAGTATAGCGTGGTATAAGAGTAGAATAACCACTTTGCGCTGCACAATGCGAAATACGTGACGGTAATTAAGTCTTCCAGCTCACTACGATGGGCTTAACCTATATTCTTCATTAATCTGAGCCACCGCATCAACACAGTGCACATAATGCCTCGCAGAAGCGTAGCAGGCACCTCGCTTCTCGGCAAAGTGAAAACTTTATGACTGAGGGGGCAATTCTCAATCTGGGAAAAATCATGATTTACGGTGTAGTAGGAACCATGCAGGGGTACTTGTAGCAGTAGCGACAAGAAAGCTTATCGCGACTCTACAAATGTTGCTCTTGCAGCTTTAGCTGTTAGTTTGCTGCGCTTTTGTACGCTCGCCTGGCGTTCTGTATTTTTAACCTCGGCCTTATTAAGTGATGCATCCGAAGTTCATTATTACATAAGTGCTGAAACCATTACGTATAAATAATATTAGTGGTAGCTGTTAGAACTGCGAAGTTCCACAAACAGTTCATGAGGAGGCGGCCAAATGTAATCGTCATGTCAGGTATTGCACTCACCACGGTGAAAAGTGAAGTGATGGAGATAACGGTCCGGAAAGCCAGTCGCCAACTCTTGCGGCCGTGCACTTTTATAGCGGCGTTTTGGCCATCTGATTTCTTTTAGTTCTTTTCTTCTTCGCTGGAGATTTTTCTAATACAAATAGGACTTAAGGTAAGTGAGACAGCTGCGTGCGATACTCGTCCAAATGAGGTTTGCTTCGATGTCTGGGATGATCTGTTACCGACAGTGTTACCTCTCTGCATTCGTTTTTTGCATTGAAGCTTCCACGGGATTGTGTACGCTGCTGCTGCGAACACCTTAGACGCGACCTCTTTGGACGCCTCTGCAAAACGCCACAAGTTCAGAGACGAAGCTGTCGCATACACTCTTCCATAAAAAAAATCTTCTTACATATAAAAAAGTTTGTCTTGTCCTCTGTTTCCATTCACAATAAAAGAAGATCTTAACAGTACGCACAATTCAGAAAACAGTGTAACTAAAAGAATTAATCGAACCCTAGTATGAGTCAACATCGCAGAAAAAGAAACACAAAAAATAAAGGCAAAGGAGAACGAGGTTAACAAGTTCATGTAATAAAAATTGCCCAGCGTTGAGGGGATTAATTTAATGTTCCATAGCGGCACCTTTTTGCACTCCTTTTGCAGAAGCCGACACCAGAAATCGATTAGACGAACGTTACGTATATGCAGTCGCATAGAGACACTCTGGTGGACCCGGAAATTAGGTGCCAACATGGGTCATTCCACAAATTAGGAGAATGGTTGCTCAGGAAAAAATCAAGCAAAAAAGACTTCTTGACGCCGTAAATATTCAACTTCGTAATTTTGTGGCTCACATAAAAAGCCATAAGGTCAGCAGTATATTAGAAGTAGAAAAAGAGATGGTTTATTTTGTAAAGTAAGCAGAACAAAAATCGCGAAAATCCTATCAGCTTTTAAACTAAGACCCGCGGACTGTAAATGAATACACTTATCCGACGCAGTAGGGGATCCTGCGGTGTTGCTAGATCGATACAGATAATACGTTGTGCGCTTCATCATTTCTCTTTCACTTCTATGCAGTCTGAGCTCTCTCTTTACCAAGGTCCCTACTCCCAAGGGATGCAGCTTGTACAACGCAGTTGTAAAGTCAGTCTATTATTGATTTTCTTTCGTTTTTAATACAGAACAAATTGTTGATATGAAGCCGCGAAGAGGCTGTGGTTGAAAGTTCTATTTTGTTGCGTTATCGCGTAAGGTTCAAGTGGCTTTGGACTTTTTGCATACGGATGACTTGATCTAGAGGGACTGGTGGCCTGAAAAGGTTGCATTTCCAACTTGCGTGTTTGGGTGGCTTCTTCCAGATTCCAGCAGATAGTGAATGCGTTTCCTTTAACGCGCATATGCAAAACTACCATTCTGTGAGTAAAACTGATATATTCAGTGGAAAACAACTATACAAGGGGGTGAAGAAGACAACAAAGCTGTTGCTGTTTGGCTAAGTAGCTCTGTCTGCATTTATCGTTTATTTTTCTTTATATTACGGCTCAGCACTGCTCAAGACGTCGGACGACTCGAAAAGGTTCCTGCTGTATCGGCGACTGACGGGTGCTGCACAGCCCGCCGCGTCGAAAGGTGCTAGAAGAAACAAAACAAGCATCAGGGAGAGCGCCGCCATGACCTCCTAAGGTGTGACAACTGGTCAGAAGCACCAGCTGGTTTGCGCAAGCAGACCAGACTGCAAGCGACAACACAGCGTTGAATCAGAGGACGAATCAACTGTCGTCGGGGACCACAACGGGGTGAACCTCACAGATCTAGACATGGACGAGGGTGGTTTCCGCCTTGTGCGACATCGCAAAGACAGGGCGGTCGGCATTCTTGTGTTAATTGCTCACCATCCGAAAGAGCTAACTTGAGGCAAGTGAATCCTATTGACCTATACTCGGAAATTGAAACGATTCTCGGTGGAGCCCCAGTTAAGAGCCATTTCACAAAACAAGGAGCCCTGCTCTTGGATATAGAGACAGAACACCAAGCTAATAATCTTCTAGAGACCAACACTATCTGCGGCCTTGCCATATCTGCCCGTGTACCACACAGCTACATGAAAAATACATGCATTGTAAAAGGAGTCCCAAGATGGTACACCGACGAAGAGCTGTTAACCTACCTGAGACCTCAGGGAGTATACCACGCAAGAAGAATCATACGATGGGTCCGACCTCATCCTCCGAGAGGGAATCAAGGTGCACTGACTGTGTAGTTCTCACATTCGCTCCCAACTCGGAACGTCCAGGGAAGATCAACCTTGGCTTCACCAGACACGAGCTGGTAGACTACGTGGAGACGCCGCCACGCTGTTTTAAATGTCAGTGTTTGGGACATGTTGATAAGCACTGTCGTGGGGAACAAAGGTGTACGTGCTGTGGAGGACCTCATGACTTTGAGACGTGTACAAGTAAAGAAAAACTTGTGTGTGCAAACTGTGGCGGCGACCACCCAGCTAGCTACGGCCGATGTCCAGCACGAACAGCTGCGCAGCGAAGAAATAAGACGTTTGTCCTCGGCCCGAAGACTGTGAACGAACCATCGCTCAAAAGAAGACGTCCAGCGCACCACAACATGGCGGTTTGGATAACGAGTACGCAGGAAATTTTCCGCGCCTAAATCCGACAAGAGCTGGTACTGAGTTAACGCAAGTGCTCAACGCTGGTGAGAAATGTATCACGAAAGAGTCCGCCAAGCGCACCTACACTGATGCACTGAGCCCACCTCAAGTACCATCTGGAAGCAAACAGCAAGAAAACCTCGAGCACGTTATTCGCGCTCTGTTCACCGCACCACATTCACACGTCGCTAAGATGCCTGCGAATTCAATGAAGGATATGTTGGAAGCAGTCCTGGCTCTAGAGTCAGTGTTCCTTTGCTTTGCTTCCACAAACACAGTAAAATAATGGCAATGTCTCGCCCACCTGGACTATTTCTTCCTTCAAAAGTGCCCTTAATAATACAATAGAACTGCGCCGGTCTTTGAAAACGTCTGTGCGAACTCAACCTTTTCCTGCGCGCATTCCAACACCGATTCTAGCCTTCTCCGAAGCCGGTCTACCAAATGCAAGGACGCGCCCAGGGTACACCCGACACGGCAACCCGAGCATAACGTCGTTTCCAAATGGAAGCGCAATGATATACATAAGGCGGGAAATACCTCACGTCGCCTTACCAGTGCAAGACCTCTGTTCCAACTCACTGGAAGTCACTGCTGTGCAAGTGTGCCTGGGAAACCGAAAACTGAGTGTGGTATCGGTGTACATAAGCCCACGAAAAAAGGTCTTCATGGAGACTTTCCTAAAGGACCTTTGCACTCGATGTCCTGCTCCTCGAATAATCTGTGGTGATTTTAACGCGCACTATGCACTCTGGGGAGATAAGAGTGTAGATTTTCCAGGCAAGTAACTTCTAGCAGCTGCGGATGCTGCCAACTTATGTGTTTCGAACGATGGCAAACCTACATTTTTCAGGCCACCAGATTCATGGAGTGCAATAGACCTTGTACTTCACTCCATGGACCTTCTGGTATTATCGACTACGGCTCCAGACAGGATGGGCAGCGACCATTTCCCCATCTTCACCGATATCCTGGGATTTTGAACTGCTGGTCGACAATTCTGCAATGTAACACGCTGGGACACCTACAGAGAAGCGTTGGACAAATCTACTGGTGAACTGTTCGCAGATATGTTACAAAGCAACCGAGCAGCAACTTCGTTGCTGAAACTGCCCGACCATTTTCCTGCTCCTGACTTGAAATTGAAAAACCTCAGCGCAGCACGTAGACGGGCGGAGCGGAAAATAGTGAGGACAAAAAGAAATCCGTCTGCGAAAACCGAATATAACAAGATAAACGCTGCGATTCGTCGCCATACAAAAAAATTGAGACGAAATCAATAGGCCGCTTTCTGTGAGAGTTTATCAACGTTTACGCCCTTGACAAAGATATGGGCAGTAATAAATAGTCTTTCTGGGAAGATCCGAACAAACAGGCCATTCGAAGCACTCGCTTTGAAACAAGGGATAAATTTGCAAACCTTTGCAGAAGATTTCGCAGACGTGTACATATCTGGTAGATCAGCAGGAGCGGCGATTCTTCTGTCACCCAAGTTTTTTCACACGATGAAATCGCCATTCACCTTTCGAGAGCTGGATATGGCACTTTGCAAATTAAGAAGACGCTGTGCCGTGGGTCCCGATTTAATTAGCAATCAAATGCTGACAAATCTACCATATGAGTGAAAAAGGGCCCTTTTGGCCATATTTAATCATGTCTGGAGCACGGGAGAGATCCAATTTGTTTGGAAGACAGCATGGGTGGTGCCAGTCCTAAAGTCCGGGAAGCATCCTGCGAGCCTCGCGTCATATCGACCGGTATCTCTTACGTCATGCGTATCTAAGTTGATGGAAAGATTAATATGTACAAGATTAACTTGGTACCTTGAACAAGGAAGACGATGGCCATCGAGTATGACCAGATTTCGCCCACAGCTGAGTGCCCAGGACAGTGTTTCGGACCTATTAAGCCACATCGAGTACCACCACGTCAGCGGACTTTCGACACTCGCCGTCTTCATGGACGTTGCCAAGGCATATGATTGTGTGCTTCAGGCAGGCATCGTGAACGGGCTTCAAGCCATGGGTGTCTCTGGAAATGCTTCCGGTTCGTACATGAATTTCTCAGAGACTGCTGTGTCCGTGTGAAGCTTGGAAATGTAACGAGCGAAGAGAGACGCGTTTCCCTCGGCGTCCCACAAGGAAGTGTTCTATCTCCCTTGCTTTTTAACGCTGCCATGACCAGCCTTCCCGACACTCTGCACTTAGCTCTGAAAGCAGTTAAAATATCCATCTACGCCGATGACATCTGCAATCGGATCTCAGGGTACCAGCACAAACGTTTGGCCCGGATAGCACAGAGCGCTATTTCAATCATTGAGCGTCACTTGCTGACACTCGGCCTATCTTTATCAGTGGAAAAGTCGGCCTTCATGCTCTTCCCGGGAGCGCGACGGAAGTCAACACGTCTGTCGCTCAATATTCGAGGCCACTTAATTCGTTGTGCAACAAGTGCCCATTTTCTGGGCATTACCATCGACAACAAGCTCTTATGGCGACGTGCGGTTGATGGTATAGTCACTGCATCAGTGAAAAAATTCGACGCTCTTCGTCGCATGGCAGGGGTCCGTTGGGGCAACAATCCTATGTCCATGCTTAAATTGAATGATGCGCTTATAGCCTGCCGCATTCTTTATCAGCTGTCCCTGATATCACCATCACCAAGCCAGTTCGAACGCCTAGAGGCAGTGCACAGAAAGGTCTTCGCTTGGCGATGGGAGTCCCTCAGGCGGCTTCAAACACGAAGGCCACCATTGAAGCCGAGTCTCTTCCGCTCCAAGTTTGGCGTCTCAGGCCTTATTGACGTAGCTGTCAAGACTGGGCGAGTCCTTCGCAGGCACGGCGCTTCTCCGGTGGCTAAGAGCAAGAACTGGCTCACATTTCAATGCGGCACTAAACACATTTCGATATTTAGGCTTGAAACTGCCTAAACGGCGCCCTATGGACCCGCCATGGTTTTTTGTGGATGTTGCGTGTAACTTCAGCGTACCCAATCTACCAGCGAAGCGCACCATTTCAGCCGCGGAAGCAAAATTTCTTGCGCTGGACCACTTGAGCACCATGTATCGCAGCCACCTACAAGTGTACACCGACGGATCAGTGTGCACACAAACGGATAGCTGCGCAGCGGCTTTCTGCATACCCTGCCTTGGCGTGTCATGGTCGGGCCGCCTGGATTGCATGGTTTCGTCCACAACGGTAGAAAGCGCTGCAATCACAGCGGCTTTGCGAAAATTGCGATCCTTTTCTGCACAAGATGTTGTAGTGCTGACGGACTCCAAATCGGCGCTACAAAGACTGCATCGTGGCCAACCTCAAGAAAAGTTCACCAGGCAATCTCTGGCACTAATCAAACACCTAAATCGCAAGAGTTTTAATACAAAGTTCCAGTGGATCCCATCCCACGTTGGCATTGAGGGCAATAAAAAGGCTGATGCCCTAGGATGCGAAGCACATACATCGTTTCCAAAAGTAAGAACTCCGAAGACTTACCAGAACAACAAAGATGTGATACGCAATCATTTCATGGCGATTTACAAGTTTCCACACCAAGCATGTGTAATTCATGGACTTTCTAGTGAAGAAGCGACGCTGTTGTACCGCATAACAACCGGCTCCACATACACCCCGGCCTGGTCATTCAAGACTGGGAGACACGCTTCCCCGTTCTGTGCCTTCCGTGGTGACATCGGTGATATTGAACATTTCATTTGGCTTTGCCCACAGTTTGATGTGCAAAGAACAGCGATGATCCGCAGCTTGCGAAAAGGCTGTCATAGGCACCGGACAGTTGATGACGTCATCTTTCCTGAAGGACCCGCGGCAAATAGGAGGAACGTGCAACGAATTTTGTTGGTCTTCCTCCGAGACACTGGGCTGTCTGACACGTGGTGACATTTTCTAAATTCAGGAGATGCTCAGGCAGAACAATTACCGGCCACGCAGGCCAGGATAACCCCGCCTGCTGCACCACCACCACCACCACCAACAACAACCACAACAACTATACAACTAGAAGCGAAAGAACTTGGAACTGAAAAAAAGAAGAGCGTAGCATGAGTAGTTGAACCGCAGTATAAACATCATGATTGCTACAGTGCTCTTAAGAAAGGTGAAAAAGGAAAGAACAGGAGCTATATACATATGGAATGTTATGTTGTGGCTTGTAGCAAACAGTTAAGAGGACTGCCTGAGCATTTAAATATTTGAATAAATAATTGAGGTGAATAATACATCTTTATTATTCCCTTTTGGACAAACTGCGCTTCGAGACATTGCAGGGCGCATTCGCAAAAAAGCAATCCAGTTTGTCGTCGTCGTACATGCGACTTAGTGAATATTTTTTAAGGCTTGTAGAGGACCCCCCCCCCCCCGAAAAAATAGGAAAGGAATCAAAGTTCACAAACAGTTATGAAATGAAAGTACGGCAGAGAATGTACTTTAGCAGCAGGTTACAAAAGACATATTACAATAAACAGATGGATGAAAATTATTCACAGGCCCAGGTATTTCAAGAAGTGTCCAGAAGTTGATATTGATTATTAGTGACAAATTGGTAAAACAAACAAGCTTGACAAAGGAAACAAACAAGCACCGATGGCAACTTAGGGTTTCATTGTAAAACAGAAATACACGCAGAAAAATAACGGAGGTGATAACGGACAGGGGAAAGAACAACATTATTTGAACTCATCACGTTAAACTTATGAAGTGTCAGAAACTGTATCACCCAAGAAACAGGCGAACGTTTTTTTCAAGAAAAAGTGCATGATGCCGCTTGACAGTTATCTGGAACAGCTGGTAATGAAAGCGAGGCATTTCTAAGCGAACAAAAGTAACTTTGAGTGTGTGTATCTATCTATCTATCTATCTATCTATCTATCTATCTATCTATCTATCTATCTATCTATCTATCTATCTATCTATCTATCTATTTATCTATCTATCTATCTATTTAGCAGCCCTCCACTCTTAGCTCTCTTGGCCGTGTGGATGATAATATCGATACCAAAAATCCTGTTGTATAACATGATTGTATGACGAACATAAGTGACTAGTCATAACATAAAAATCATGATATGTATGTTATGAATGTAATGATTTACATTTAACGGTTTCGCTTTTCCAGTGGTGGTATCGTTCACATGTTCCAAAACTGGTCATGACTATCATGTTTATCAGAAGATGATGGTCATGAACTTCGCCGTCCATTCACTTCAAGTAATACCAATTTTGGTATGAATGTAAACATTCGACAGAAGTCTGTCTGGTTGGGTACGCAACTGGGAGATGATTTAGACTCCAACAAAAAATTTTGAAGAAACCCTACGTTGCGAAACTGACTAGGTTCCTTCCCCGGGATGACTGTGGAGACTACGTAGCAGCGGCGTCTTCAAAACACTCGCGGGGCGGATAATGAGCTCCCTCTCTCTCATTTTGCCGTGGAGCGCATTCCATGTGTATACACTGGGGAAAGGATTCCGAGAGAGCGGTTGATGTTATGGGTTGTCTGTGTGTGTGCCACGACACGAGTAATAACCTTCTCCTCCAGTTCGGCTCGCTTTCAAGACAGCCCATAACATCAAACGCTCTTTCAAAACCCTTCCCCCAGTGTATACACATGGACTGTGCTCCACGGCAAAACGAGAGAGAGAGGGGGGGGGGTCATTATCCGCCCCCGAGTGCATTAAAGACGCCGCTGCTACGGAGTCTCCGCAGTCACCCCTGAGGAAGGAACCAAGTCGGTTTCGAAACGTCGGGTTTCTTCAAATCTTTTGGTTAAAATCTAAATAATCACCTAAATTTAGTATATGTGAAACTAGCGAAACGGCCGCGAGCGCATCATAAACGTGGTATGTTGTCATTTTTCTAAGTGACGCCCATATCATGGTTGTCATGTTTGCACCAGTGATATACCTACTTTTTCCACTGAGGTCACGTAATACCAATTTTGGTGTGTGAGAAACTAGCGAAACGGCTGCGAACGCATTATAAGTGTGGCATATAGTCATGTTTTTACATGACACGTATTCATGAATATTATGTTGGCACCAGTCACATACCTTCGTCATCCATTCATGTGACGGAATATCAAGTATGGTATAAGTGAAGTTAGCGAAACGGCCGTGAGTGCGCTCAAAATCGTGCCATGTAACATATTTTACATAATACGCATGTCCTGCTTATCATGTTTCGACGTGTAAATTATCGTCGTCGTTCATTCGCGTCACGTAATGCCAAATTCGATATATGTGAAGCTAGCGTAATTGCCACGAGCGCATCATGAGCGTGGTATGTTGTCAAGTTCTTATATAACACACATGTCAATATTGTCATGTTTGCAGCAGACATAAGCCTTCGACATCTATTGACGTCATGTAACACAAAATATAGTATATGTGAAGCTAGCGAAACGACTGTGAGCGCACTATGAGCGTAGCATGTAGTCTTGTTGTTACGTGACACGCATGTCATGATCATGATATTTGGACCTGTCACCTACCATCGCCTGTTCGCGTCACTTAATACCAAATTCGGTATATGTGAAGATAGCAAAACGGTCGCGAACGCATCACGGGTGTACCATGTAGTCATGGCTTACATGGCATGCATGTCACGATATTCATATTAGGGTCTGTCACTTGTGTTCGCCATGCAGTTATGTCATACCATACCAGTTTTGATGAATGTCATGCGAACAAAACCACCGCAACAACAGCGAAACAATGAAATGTAAACCATGACATTCCCGACATACATATCATGGATTTTCATGTTATGACTAGTTACTTACACTCGTCAAACAGTCATGTTATGCTAAACCAATTTTGGTATTGATGCCAATATTGAAACGGCAAGGAGGGCTAAATGTCGTAAGTGGTTAGTTAGTTAGTTAGTTAGTTAGTTAGTTATATAGATAGATAGATAGATAGATAGATAGATAGATAGATAGATAGATAGATAGATAGATAGATAGATAGATAGATAGATAGATAGATAGATAGATAGATAGATAGATAGATAGATAGATGCGCTCAGTGTCGCCAAAGTTTGCCAAGAAATGCTTCTCGATTATTACGAGTCCGTTATCTGCGGTGTCTTAGGAGTGATGTATGCTGTACTTTCAATGAAAGAGACGGACCACAGTCCGGGTTTTCACCCAGTTCACCAGCGACCACTCGTTGGTTCCATCTGCCCCGTATCGAAGCGCACCTTCACGCTAGACGTTTGTCGTTTGAGAAGCGTTGGCGCATGAAGAAGATAATTCGGACTGCAATTCACTCTGGCAGACCTTGCCTTCTGTGAAACGAAACCTATGTGACGCTTATTTCACCCGCCCGATGACGCACTCACACTGGTCACTAGCCGACATGGTGCAGACAAAATAGCGAAGCATTTAGCTTATTGCTTCACAGTTGTAACAGGACACTCTCCAGGAAACAGCCACGAACGGTGAAACCAGCATAATCTTGTTGCCGCTGGTAGATCTTCACGGTTTGGAACGGAAGCGATGTAGCCGCGACGTACAACTTTGGAGGCTCACGTTCGGAAGCGCAGGGTGACTCGATGATAGAAGAAAAACAGGAGATCCATCAGCTCAACCAGACACTTACAGCGCAAGCTTCTTACGCCACCTGTCTCTAGGGCCACCGGAGAGCAACAGCAGGCGATTTGGAAAAATCTGTAAGACAACTTTTCCGCAAGTTTTCGTTTTTTCTCTAAGAGCAGGCTGTTTTTTCGTTCACAGAATACTCCTCTCACTTGTTATGCTTAAGCTGCTCCCAGTTTTGGGGAATGTGCGTTGACTCGAGGTCAGTCATGAGGCGCGACAATGCCATACGAATCTTCAATGAAATGACAGCATATCCACGGTGTGAATGATGGAGAGTAGGGCGAAGCTGGGTCTGCATCCCGCTGCCGCCCAGCTTCGGCTCCCCACTTTCGTACTGCAGGCTGCTCACGGCGCAGCCATACAGCTTCGTGGTGCGCTTCTGCCTCACGCGCCCGCACGTCGGCGTCCCTTCTTCGAGGGCGAGCCACCACAGCCCCGCGCGCATGCCACTCAGCAGCCTTTTCCATGCTCCATGGCCGAGCTTCTGAATGCGCGCGCGCGCCAAAACGGAGCTTTTATTGTACTATAGAGTGTCGCCTGGCGTACCCCGGGGCGCCCCCTGGCAACGACGAAGAACATGTTATCGTAGTCTCGCGATCGTCTCTCCCTCCTTGCGTACTTGTGACGTCAATACTTCTTTTCTACAAGTAACGTCCTGTAATGTCGAACATTTGCATTTTCAGCGTATAGTACAAGTACCGCCCTCTATGGCCAGTTCAACAATTAACGAGGGGTGACTACCAACGACGGGGACGCATAAGCCACGCCATAAGGAGCTTTGCCCCTAAAAACATATTTACGTCTGTGGTGTTCGCATACCTTCAAGATTCATAAAGAGTGGCACTCAGGGGGAGGGAAGGAGAGGCAAAAGCACCCCAAGCAGCTGCAACCTGTAGTCACGTGGTAATAAACTCTGAAACGCAGGTTAAATTCATGTGATAGAAGCTTTCCACGAAATAAAACTGAATTTTGACATCCTTTTACTGCGTGTCTGAGAGGAGGTGGGAAAACTATGTCATTTAGCACCTTTTGCACCATCTAGGGCTCGTAACATGTTTACGCGAGATAGTTTTCATAGGTCATGAGCCGCAAGAACCCGAAACTAGAATATTTTTTGCTTACAGTGTAGCATTGCGCTGCCACCGCCATCACCTGTATCCATAGCCAAAGGGGCACTAAATAACAAAGAATGCATCGATTAAAACGGAAATCGAACGCGGGTTCTCCGCGTGGCAGCGAATTGCTCTTGAACTCAGCTATGCTGATGCTTGAACCTCCACTGTAAATTCACTCTATGCATGCTTCATATCGGATAAAGATATGCGTTGGACTGTAGGACAAAGTGTTACGAACAGTAAAGTAAAAATCAGGCGTCACACATTTTGAATTGCATAAGGCGTGGCCCACTCAATTACTGAATTCTATTAAAAAAGCATCAGGCATAATTCTACATCGTCGTCAGCCACAGCATCAACAATGTGCGCGTAACACCGGCAAGTGGGCAGCCGGTAACATGCTTTGCCAAAAATGGCAAACAATGGTGTAGTGCTGCTTACCGGCTACACAAAAATTATGGCGATTTACGGCGTCGTAGGTTGCATGCAAGCGATCTTCTAGAAGTTGCGCCAGCAATATTTAAAAGAATCTCTATAAAAGCTACTTTTCAAGCTTTCGCTGTGACCGTGCTGCGCGTTCAACTGAGGCCCGGCAGCTTTGTTTTTTATATTTAAAGAACCCCATGTGGTCCGAATTTCCAGAGTCCTCCACTGCAACGTCTCTCATCATCATAAGTTGGTTTTGAGACAGTAAACCCCACATATCAATCAATTTGTTTTTTATATGGCTCAAGTGACATCAAGTGACTTGGCTCCATCATTGTCAAAGATTGAGAGTGTGCAAACACTGACACAAGAAACAAGTCTGCACACCACACACACCTACTGACAAGTGAACAATGAAGCGCAGAACAGGTTAAAAAGGAAAAAAAAGCACGAAAACCTATCTGCCCATGCGCATGCAGTATGTAAACCTATAATAAAGACACGCGTGGTGGTCAACCAGAAATATAACTGTTAAGACACTGATTTCACCTTCAAGCAAGGTATTGGAAGCCTGCATGACGCATAACCTCTAGCTACCAATGATATTGCACGTGTTTGTAGAATCCTCTGTGGGTACAAAACTTAGTGTTCATCGAATGTTGGCGTGCTTTTATGCTCTCGACAGTGTTAAAAAATTTTGGAAGATGAGCCTTGCGTTCATCATCTCTTATGTTCCAATAATCTTTGCTTTATGCAGCAACGCGTCTGTCCTACATAGAAGAGACCACAGCTGAAAGGGACCTTGTATACTACCCTAGTACACAATCAGTCCGCTTGTTGGTATGTTTCACGAACCGAATATCCTCCCGGTTCGCTTCTTGTTACCTTTTACTCACTCAATCTTTGTCCACATAGAGGCACAAGCTTTCTGTTAACTTAGTGACACCCGTAAAAACAACGTTAACGTCGTATCCGCTTCCTAGTTCGTTTAGCCTGTGAAATAGGTGGTCAATACGGTTAACCTATAAACACCACACGTTCACCCCTATTTTTTTGTCACCATGCTCGGACTTAACATAACGGACTTCTTTAAACGTTCAGCGACAGTGGTCACTGCAAACACAGGACAACCTGCCTTTAAAAGACGCGTATTCTTCCACCTTTGCGTAAAGTCTATCACTATTTTCGGGCTGACACTGCTTCGTGAGAGCACATTTATGGCATGGCATTGCTATAAATTTTTCACACATTTAGAATACGTCCTCGATAAGATTAACGGTGGTTTGAAAAAATCTGACAATACTGCCAGCAAAGATATAGAAATTGTATTTCACAATAATGATGCTATTCTCTAGTAAAGTTCAGCTCTCCTCCATATATTACAGAATTTTTTGTTCACCGAGGCTGCCATAGTTTTTAAGCCTTGAGCACTACAAAAAATCAAGTAGTGTCTGCATACCAAAAAGTCCTAATAGTAAAATTACATCCAATGACTTTTAAAATTTTGTAAATCTTGCTAAAGTATACATTACTAAGAACAGGGAAATCCTTTAAAAGAATACATATCCCTGCTTTCTTCACAACAACGCCTGCCTCCTAACCTAGCAGCGTAGACATTGAGTATAAAAAAAGTATATACAAGAAAGTCTTATCACCATGAAGAAAGCCCTGGTAGAAACGCCACTTTTTACAGTGAAAGCCATCGCCTGCCCTCATTCGTGAATACAGCCATTAACACATTTCAACAAGTCCACATGCGGCCAACAGTATTAAAAATAGGTCATCAATATTCATAGAAAAAGCTTTAGAGCTACCGAAATTCACTTCGAAAAGGAACTGAACTAGCACCTGAGAATTATTCATACGTATGGAAAACTCAAAGGGATTATGCAGGTCCGCAAATAACTAAATAAAACGGCTTTAGAGGTGCCTTTTAAATGCGAAGCATTTTTTTCCTATTGCAGACACTTCAAACGTTTTCATCTATCTATCTATCTATCTATCTATCTATCTATCTATCTATCTATCTATCTATCTATCTATCTATCTATCTATCTATCTATCTATCTATCTATCTATCTATCTATCTTCCTTTCTATCTACGTCTGGGAGCTCTCGTGATCTCCTGGTTAACTTCGGGTGCACCAAAATTAGCATGAATGAGTAAGAGGGTTTGAAAATAATTGACTGTGTGGTGATGACGTGACGACTTGAAGTTAGTGAAAATCCCGTGGTGCAGGTCTTCAAAGTCAGTACCCCAGACATGTGTGGCGCTTGTACGTATACTCGTACACCATGGGCCACGTTAAGCGGATGTACGGGAGAAATGACGAGAACAGAGATTAGTAGGGTGTCTTGAAGGTCCAGGTAATAAATTATACTGAAGAGCGAACAGCGCAAAAACGCCCCGAAGCAAAACACAAGCGCCACACTACACAAGCGGTCCACGACCGCCTTAGAGCATGCTTACCGTTTCTGGACTTCAACAAACATCACCATAGCAGTCCATTGTACATCGTGTGGCTGTGCTTCACTCTTCCACAATTGCCAGGTGCTCCCTCGATATCGTTACAGGATCAAGCTCGAAATTAATGAAGCCCCCTATAGAAAGAAAAAAGGAAACATGCGTGTGACTAAGCCTTCACTCACCTTCCTCGGAAGTGAGATTATGCTTCTCAGTGGCTAACTTGGCGCATTTAGACTTGTGGCACATCCACCTTGCATTTTATTTTTATGCGCACGTGGTGGTTGTAGTCTTGTTTTTTTTTTCAGCTATTCAGCTATATATTATCCGGTGTAATAAACTCACACTCGGTTGCTCGTCAGCGATAGAGGTAGGAGATCGTATTTTCTTCGTTCCGTTCTTGCGCTGTTTTCTCCTCAGACATTGGTAATTTAAATGCGAGATCCTTGAGAAAAACTGATATCGGCAGCGTTGAACAGAGGAAGGCAAATAATAGACGTGACGGTGCCAGCAGCAATCAAACTCAGGTATTCCACGTGGCAATCAAACAGAGCCACGCCAGGTCTCGAAAAACCTTCGGGAAAAGTCTGTATGCCGGTGTAACGTTAGTGAAACGTCAATCAATATTGCTGTACATCCAACCTAACAAAAAGCTACGTCGCAATTACCTTCCCTCCCGATGCTTCGCGTGACATCGATTGCCATGGTACGTAGTATCTGCCAAACTTTTATCTCTGAAACAATCACTGGAAAACGAATTGCGCTCGTTTTCGCTGAAAGAAAAAAAAATGACGTTAGAAGCTATTGTGTCAAAAGTATTTCTTGACAAAACGTCGACAATGCGTTTTACCTACTGATGCTTTAAGGATTAGCGTCATCAACTTCCTTTTTATGCCTGTTATTGCTTTTGTAAGAACATACACTCCGGTGAAATAGTGAAACACCCTTCCTCATCTGAAATTACTGGTTGAGGTTGTTTTCTCTACAATGATGAACGAAAGGCCAATAAGGATCAATGCATTCGAGATGCATATTAGTTCCATTTATAGAAGCAACGCCGTCTGAAATGCAGTGTCAGCCTCCAGGAACTAGTCTAGGGATAGAATGCGACCAACTGAAAACGTGTTCGGCCTAAAACAGTACTTTGGCTCTAACGCTTGCATTTTGCAGTGAATGTTATCTAAGAGGGTGCCTTTGAGGAATATCAGGTAGCGAAGTTCTCCCTCTTACATGAATGAACTTCTTGAAGTTTTACCACCTGTAGGAATTCTGCATGCTGCTTAGCTACCCTCGTTCATTCAGCGTACAGCTGTTTCTGGCGCCATTGCCTAGTGGAGTAAAGTAATAGACCTTGATTGAATTCCTGATAAATTCTGACTTGGCGATAAAATTCCGCGGAAAGTATGGCACAAATCCTCCTGGCATGTCTTGTCGATGCTTTCAGAAAGCCACACCAAAGTTGAATTTCGGATGGGCAAACTATTCCTAGAAAATCACATGAAACTTCTAGAACGGAACTAACAAAGTGTGAATAAAGGATCCAAAGAAGCATGATTGTTCAGATAAGTAATAGAACACGCGAAAAAGGTCAGAGTACTAAAAATAAAACTTAGAACTACAGAGATGAGCAAATTAGTACGTATTCAAGCGTAGAGGGACAGGACGCACAAGCACGGACAGAAGAAGGAAGAAGGAAGCGCTAAATGGCTGAAATTAAATAGGCCTCACAAAACCGTGTGTTGCCAAAATGCGTGATCGCTTTAGCGCACAGGTTACACGTCCATTAGATGTACGTTATCCTGTTGTTGCAGTGGTTTGTTGCAGTGGTAACAGACTTATTTAAACGCTAAACATTTCAACAAGTTCGATATCTTTAGGGAAGATGAATATTAAAAGATGGTTTCAAACTACTACTGCCCATCACTCTTTTATTTTTAAATCCAGCCGTACATAACTTTACAAGCTGCTTGAATGGATATTTTACTAAACGTTTTAAGAATTCGACAAGAAGTTATAAAGCACATTTAAAATGAACATACAATAATTGAATAATATTTGATTGATTGATATGTGGGTTATAACGTCCCAACATCACCATATGATTATGAGAAACGCCGTAGCAGACGGCTGCAAAAATTTCGACTACCTGGGGTTCTTAAACATGCGCCCAAATCTGTGCACACAGGTCTGTACGTTTTTCGGCTCTATCGAAAATGCAGCTGCCGCAGCCGGGATTTGATCACGCGATCTGCAAGTCAGACGTGAAGTACTTTAGCCACTTGACCACCGCGGCGGGGCTTATTTCTTGAAGGAAAATTTGAGAAAAAGCTATTGCATGTAGAAAGCAGAAATCTCTTCTGGTTAATACATTTGCCTCGAATAACGTGATCAAGCAAAATATTAATTCTAGGTTTCACCCATTTTTAGTTTTTAATGTAAATCCTGAATAATCAGAACTTTATGGCTTTCTTCTTAATAGACAACAAATATAATTCTGGTGGAAACACGATTGTTTTGCTTCAGAAAAAAGCACATGGTACTGAAAAAGAAGTCACGAAAGTTTGCATTTGGTAGCCGCAGTGGTTAAACAGAAAATGTCTTTTTTCGATGAAATGTAGTGTTCGAAGAAATGCCAATTAAAGTACGTGTGGCCGCGGTGTAGTCACAGGTTCAGGCGCCTTTGTCGCCATTTTGAAACGCGTGAAAACTTCCCACTTCATGGAAGCACTTCTCAGTAATACTGACTTATTATGTAATGAAAATTGAAAAATTGCATTTCAGTCATCTTTGCACCCCCCCGCTCCCCTCTTAAGTCTGAGCATAGTTGAAGAAGGCGAGAGAATGAAAAATATCGTAGGTATACCGTTGAGTAGGGCAGGGTAAAACGCGGGGAGAAACTCGACATTTTGATCTTGTCGACCTCTATCGCGAATACAAGACCTGCTTTTTTAGTTTTATATTTCAACGATACGTGCCGGGAGTTGTCCACGTTTTCTGGTGTAAAAGTTACTGGTTGCTCACAACGTTCACGCACCAAAAGTTGCGCAACTAAGGTCAGTGTGTTCGTGAGCCATCAAAAAAGCGCAAAATTCTGCTCGACGAACACTGCAGCGTCAGATCGACAGCCTAAGTATTTATTGAGTAACTTTATACTATTACATACATGACAAAAAAGTTTTGTTCGGTTTCTACCATGGTCCAAAGGGGGCTTCAAAAAGCACCTTAATAAGCGAACCATTCACTTAAACTTCTTATATACTATTTTTCAGTGTTTAAGGGCTCGGGCGAACAAGCGAATAATATATAGAGCTTCCTGGGAGGAAAATGACATGCAAAATAACTGATTGCGGTTCAGGACGTAAAAACCTGAATTCTCGCTGAATAGAGGTTTTTGTTGTTCCCTAGGTTACCATGAAGGGGCACATGAAAAAAGAATTAAGGGAATCTTCAAGTCGACTCATTCACAAATAACGTCTCGAGATCGAGTTTTAATGACGATTCCACCCTATATAAAAACAAGCACTAAAAATTCAAACTTCGCACATTTTAAAATTCATTGCCCCAGAAACCCTAGGTGACGAAGTAAATAGCCACGAAATGCCTGAGCAGCTCTGCATCAAAATGGCAAAAAGAGTCAAAGAAGATACGTCATAACCCATCTAGCATTAAATTGTTGAATAGTCCAATAAGGTGCCACCGTTCAATAAAAGACAACATTAGCACAAAAAAGACTGGTGGTGTTTGAACTGCAAGGAGTTTCGGAGATTTCAAGCACCCGGTTCTGTCTAAATTAAATGCGTGGAGTGCAAGGACTGGGCCTTTCCGATGTGCGTAGGGGCCGACGGAGTGAATTTGATGTTTTACACAACGAAACACACGGAATTATTTTTACACTGTCTCGTATTTCCCACGCAGCGTGTCGTTTCGCGACGAAGGTTGGGGCAAAATAATAAAAATAGAGCACTTACTATTTATTTAAAATAAAATCTTTTTATTGGTGGAAACGTGGTACTATTTATGTAGCACATAACATGTACCAAACGGAGAGATTCTGCATTCGTGTTTAGTGGTAAGGTTTGAAATAAAAATTTATATTGACTATTTTCAAATACTCAAGCGCTAGCCTTAAAAAGCTGGTGTCTCAGAAATGCCCGCGTTTAGCAGAAATGCCCTTGATTCATTAATGAGGGTCTCGTAGTGGCAGACTTGGTGCCTTAGGTTGTATACGAGGGACTATTGTCAGCTGCCAGCTCGTGATAGGTTCACGTGCTACGTGATACCAATCAGGCTCATAAAGAGTGTACTATACTCGCCACCATGGCTACTGGAGGCGCTGACTGACACCCTCACGTCTAAATTGACATATATACCCCAATAAGTGGCTGGGGGGATAGCCGCCGTGGTAGCACAAATGTATAGCATCGAGCGCGTTATTCGAAGATGGCAAGTTCGGTTCCTGCGCACAGCAAGTTATCTTTTCACCCACTTTTCTTTCTTCACATTTACATTACGATTTGATCTAATAAGTTTTCATATACTTTTCATAAGTTCAAGTGTTCTGGTAGACAATGCAGTCGAAGAAAAGAACACGACAAACAAAAAACGCTGTTTTACTAACCTTTCGTACGTTTTCCGTCGTCTTTCTCACATTATATATATATATTATGAAGTCTTGGTAGTCTTGGCTGCGACAGCGTTTATTTGAGGAAAGACCTCGCAAAACGAACGGGCAGAGCCAGCACACAGACGATGACGATGAAGATGACCCAGAGTGGCAAAGAGGGCAAAGAGACAAGCGGATGATGGTGATTGTGATTATGCAGGGATGAGGACGATGTAAGTTACAAATGCCCACACTAATTACCCCCCACTTGAAAGCGGACACCCTGGCCGCTTTCAGTCAAAGTGATGGGGAACGTCGCGTGAAAGGTTTCATGCGACAAACGTGGACAATCTCTGTGCTGCGGTAGCGGCGGTCTGTTGGGGCGACGTGTGGTGTCACACGATAATTAACCGGCGAAGTCTTTTCTAAAACAATGTATGGCCCGATGAAGCGTGGTTGGAATTTGTCACAGAGACCAGGAGTGCGAATAGGTGTCAAAAGGAGCACCTCGTCACCAGGTTGGAAAGACACAACGCGGTGGGATTCGTCATAGATGATCTTCCGCTCGTGCTGTCTCGCTTCAGTATTGAGGCGAGCCTGCTGGCGAGACTGGGCCAGGCGGGAAATGTATTCTTCGCTAGAAGACTGACATGAATTCCCTTGGCTGCTAAAGAAGGAGACGTCGAGAAAGGTAGTCGGGGTGCGTCCGTACACGAGGTTAAAACGGTGAGTAGCAAGTTGTGCGCTGAACGGCGGTGTTGTAAGCGAATGTCAGGAATGGTAAAAGAGTGTCCCAGTTTTTGTGGTCGGGTTGGACGTAAACGGCTATCATGTCTGCAAGGGTTCGGTGAAATCTTTCTGTGAGACCATTTGTCTGAGGGTGGTAGCTTGAAGCTGTCTTGTGAGTAGTTCCAGATGCGCGCAGTACTTCATTTACAACTTGTGACAGGAACACTTTGCCGCGGTCACTAAGCAGTACACGAGGAGCCCCATGACGCAGTATTATTGCGTGAAGAATAAAGTCTGCAACTTCCACAGCTGAGCCTGTAATAACAGAGGAAGTCTCAGCGTAGCGTGTCAGGTGGTCCACGGCAGTCACTATCCATCGTTTGCCAGCAGATGTGACGGGGAGAGGCCCATAAAGGTCAACACCTACAACCTCGAACGGCATTGAAGGGCACGGAAGTGGCTGTAGAGGTCCAGCAGGTGCCGACGTGGGGAGTTTACGACGCTGGCATGGGTAGCAGGAACCGACGTACCGAGCTACACTAGAAGAAAGGCCAGGCCAGTAATAACGACATCGAATGCGGTCAAGAGTTTTTTGAAAACCAAGATGACCAGCAGTCAAGTCGTCGTGGAAGGCTTCGAGCACCTGAAGTCGAAGAGAGCGTGGCAGTACAGGAACCCAGCGCTGACCGTTAGGGTGGTAGACGTGGCGGCGGAGAACCCCATTGTCCAGCTTAAAGTGAAGGAGTTGACGACGGAGTCGCGCGTTTGGTGGATGAGAAACTCCCGAAAGGTGGTCCATGATGCGTCTGCAGTATGAATCGGACCGCTGGCGGGAGATAAATGTTGGCTCGTCGTCCGAAAAGGGTTGCGTTATTGATGCGAGCGTATGAACTTTGGTAGATGTGGCGGTTGAGTTCTCACCAACGCTCATATGGGAAGTTGGAAGTGGGCAACGAGATAAAGCATCGGCGTCTTGATGTTTTCTGCCTGACTTGTAGGTTATATCAAAGTCGTACTCCTGCAAGCGTAGTATCCACCGACCCAAGCGACCGGACAAGTTCTTCAGTGTAGAAAGCCAGCATAAGGCATGGTGGTCCGTAACGATTGTGAAGTGACGCCCGTGGAGATAGGGACGGAACTTCTGGACGGACCAAACCACAGCCAAACACTCTTGCTCAGTTATAGTGTAGTTCTTTTCAGCAGCGGTGAGTACGCGACTGGCATATGCAATAACTTTCTCAAGGGAGGACTTGTCGCGTTGTAGAAGAACGGCTCCTATACCAAGGCCGCTAGCGTCGGTATGGAGGATAGTTGGTGCGGCTTCGTCAAAGTGGCAGAGCAGAGGTTCAGACGTGAGTGCCCGCTTCAACAGGTCGAATGCTGTTTGGCATGCTGGAGACCACAGAAAGGGGACGTTGGAAGAAAGTAGTTGGTGTAATGGAGCAGCAATAGAAGCGAAGTTCTGGATAAACCGGCGAAAATAGGAGGCGAGGCCAAGAAAGCTGCGAAGCTCCTTTGGTTTTTCGGGGCGCGGAAAGTGAAGGACTGCAGAAATCTTGTCAGGGTCGGGCCGGATGCCATCTTTGCTAACGACGTGCCCTAAGACCTTGATAGATTTGCTAGCGAAAGAGCATTTCTTCGTGTTTATTTGAAGCCCGGCGCCGGCAAGGCACGTCAAAACTTGATCCAATCGTTCTAGGTGCTCAGGAAACGTTGACGAAAAGATAATAATGTCGTCCAGGTAGCAAAGGCAACTTTTCCATTTCAGGCCGCGCAGCACGGTATCTATCATGCGCTCAAAGGACGCGGGTGCGTTGCAGAGCCCGAAAGGCATCACGTTGAATTCAAATAGCCCGTCGGGGGTTGCGAATGCCGTTTTCTCCTTATCGTCTTCATGCATGGGGATCTGCCAGTACCCAGAACGCAAGTCGATGCTTGAAAAGAATTCCGCGCCTTGTAGGGAATCAAGGGCGTCATCAATGCGTGGCATAGGGTACACGTCCTTGCGTGTAATCTTATTGAGCGCCCGGTAGTCCACGCAAAACCGCACAGAGCCATCCTTTTTATGGACCAAAACAATAGGAGACGACCAAGGGCTAGATGAGGGACGGATGACTTCCCGTTTAAGCATGTCCGCAACGTTTTCTTCTATAATTTTTCTTTCAGTTAGAGACACGCGGTAGGGTCGGCGGTGTACAATAGATGTCCCAACAGTTTGGATTCGATGTGCTGTGGTATTAGTGCGGCCCAGCTTAGACGAGCAAATATCGAAAGAATTTGCATGTTTCTGTAACAATGCGAGCAACTGCTGCCTCTGTGAATATGTCAATTCGCTGCTGATAGTGGTGGTAAAGGCGGAGGAAGAAACATGCTCACCGAGGCAAGGTTCTTTGGATGCGATGGCCTGAAGTGGCGTGACGAGTACAGGCTCGAAGTCAGCAACACGGGCCACAGTAGTGCCCTGTGGCAGTAAGATCTTCTCCGGCGTAGAGTTGACAGCGGTGACAAGTGCCGAGCCATTGCAAAAACGAACGACACCGGACGGAAGAACTATACCTTTGCGAACACAAAGTGGTGACGGTGAGACCAATACATCCCCGTGATAGATGTCGTTGGACGTAATGGTGACAATTTGCTCTTGTAGTGGCGGGAGTTCGATGTCTTTCGCAGCGACCAGACGAAGTGGCTTCTGATTATCGTCGTCAAGCATGTAGTCGGTGTCAGCGAGGTGAACGACGCGTTGTCCACAACAAATCGCCGCGGAAGCAGATGATAGAAAATCCCACCCTAAAATTAGTTGGTGAGAGCAGCGGGACAGGACAGCAAACTGGACATGATGGCGGATGCCGTCGATGAAAACGCGCACAGTACAAAGCGCGGAAGGGCGAATGATGTTCCCCTGGGCAGCAACTAACGTGGGACCATCGTAAGGCGTCATTACTTTCCTTAAATGTTCACACAAATCAGCACGTATCACAGACAATGTCGCACCTGTGTCCACCAAAGCATCGATTCGCACTCCTTCCACTTCCACAGAAACCATGTTACACGGGCCCGATGGAGGAATTTCAGTTCTGATTCCGAATGCAGTTTTTCCTCCACAAACTGCATCACTTAGTTTTCCGAATGAATATCAGAGGCGAATGAGGCGGGCCGAAGTGGAGAAGTGGAACGGCGGAAGGGCGAAGGCGAACGGCGTCTCGTGTTTCGGCTGTTTCTTGGTGCAGTCGATGCAGGAGGAGATGGAGACCGGTGCGGGGGAGGCGAATAACGCCGACCTTGATAAGACGCCCCATTGTACAAATCGCGTTCACGCACATCGTTCCGACGCTCATCTTGCTGGCGCTTCCGGCAGAAACGAGATATGTGGCCGCGATAGCCACAGTAGTAGCATACAGGGCGAGACGAGCGCCACGGTGGGGAATAGAAGGCATTCGGGGCACTTGGAGATAGCGCGGTCAGGTGGGCCGAAGGGTCAGGGGGCACGGAATGGTAGTTCACAGGGGTAGCGGCAGCAACTGACGCGTAGGATGGACGTGGCAATGTCGCGTGGGTGGCGCTGGGAGGCACGGCAGCAACTTGAGGGTACGTGTCTATAGGGTGAGAAGCAGGTGGCGTTACGGGCGCAGAGCCAGTCAGGGATGTAAGTTCCTCCCTGATGATGTCACGTAAGGGCATTCCCGAAGGCTGTGTAGGTCGTGGTGTAGGAGGTGTGAAGCCCATAGACCGCAATTCTTCGCGTACAATGTCCCGAATGAGGTCACGCAGATGGCCATCTGACGTGGAGTGGTGGTCGCCGATGTCTGGTTGAAGGCGGACGGAGTCCAGCGCATCAAGGCGCTGGCATGTCGCCACGACATCAGCGATGGTAGCTGGGTTTTGCACCGCGAGGGCATTAAAGGCAACAGGCCCAATGCCTTTCAATATGTGGCGCACTTTGTCCGATTCCGGCATGGATTTATTGACACGCCGGCAGAGTGCGAGGACATCCTCGATGTATGAAGTATACGATTCACCGGGATGTTGTCGGCGAGTATCGAGTGTCCTCTTCGCGACGGCGGATCGAATGTCTGGTGTCCCAAAGACGTGCCGCAGCTGCTGCTGGAAGGTAGGCCAGTCGGGTAAGTCAACGACATGGTTAAAATACCACGTCTTCGCGACTACGACCAGATAAAAAGGCACGTAACGCAGTTTGGCGGCCTCGTCCCACCTATTAGCGGCACTTACGCGGTCGTAGTCATCAAGCCAGTCTTCTACGTCTTCTCCCCGAAGACCAGCGAAGAGCGGGGGTTCCCGCTGATGTCCGTGTATGTAAGTAGGAGGGGCAGCTTGCGGCGGTGCGTGGTTGATGACATCAGTGCCGGCGGGCTCGGTCTGGGACATGCTGCCTGACTGTGGGCGCAAGCGGCGGCCTGAACGAAGCTCCAGGGGGTATAGCGGGCTGCGGGAGGTCAGAGGACCGAAAATCCACCTCCACCACGTATGAAGTCTTGGTAGTCTTGGCTGCGACAGCGTTTATTTGAGGAAAGACCTCGCAAAACGAACGGGCAGAGCCAGCACACAGACGATGACGATGAAGATGACCCAGAGTGGCAAAGAGGGCAAAGAGACAAGCGGATGATGGTGATTGTGATTATGCAGGGATGAGGACGATGTAAGTTACAAATGCCCACAATATATATATATATGGGAGTAATAATTCAATGGGCCAGTTAGTCTTCGTGAAGGTATGGGATATGGCACAACGGGAGCGTTGTCAACAAGGATAAATATATTTATTTCCCAACAGTTTCGGTAGAGGTTTCCCCTTCATCAGGGGTTGAGTTATCCTTGTTGACAACGCTCCCGTTGTGCCATATCCCATATATATAAATATATATATATATATATATATATATATATATATATATATATATATATATATATATATATATATACATATGTGTGTGTGTGTGTGTGTGTGTGTGTGTGTGTGTGTGTGTGTGTGTGGCGTTTTGATGTGCATGATGCGGCATTATATTTTCCGTTCACTTCTGAACAACATGCGTGCCCCGCCGCTGTGGTCTAGCAGATAAGGTGCTCGGCTGCTAGCCCCCAAGTCGCGGGACTGAATGTCTGTGACGGCGGCTGAATTTCCGATGTAGGTGGAAAGATTGTACACCCGTGTGCTAAGGTTTGCATGCACAGTAAAGAACCTCAGGTAGTCGCAATTTCCGGAGCTTTCCACTAAGGCATTTCTCATAATCATATCATGGTTTCGGGACGCCATTCCCCAAGAATCAATCAAATATTAAACATGCATGATAAACAATCAATACCAATGGCATCCCGGGACTTTCTTGAGCGACAACTAGCAGGGTATCTACTCTCAAATGTGTTGATTCTGCCAGCATAAAGCAATTTGTGCAGATCATTAAGCGTAGCATTTCAGCAAGAAGAATCCTTCAGATTTTCTCACTTTTCAAGAACACTCGAAAATTATGACAGGCTCTTGCGGGTGTTCAGAGATAATGCTACTTTTGTAGAACAAACATCATGGTTGATTCGTAGCCAGAACTACAGAGGAGCCTCTCATTCGAAAGAACGGACTGAATGAAAACAGAAAAGAAAAAATGAAATGTGTAACCAAAGCGGCTGCAGCAACACGGGAGCGATGAGTGCATTCCAATTTAGGACAGTAAGACGCTCTCGTAACGCCACCCACTCAGCACGGAAATAATCTTCGCTGTTTTCAAGGCGTTGGCAGTGACGCACAGGTCTTGGTTCACATGTTATTTTTTTTTCAATCCTCCTTCTCTTAATTTAATTCATTTTTCTCCCAAAAGGGACGTTGTTTTTTTTTTCGGCGCACGTCCCTCATAACCGGCGAACCCGTTTTCTCGTTGTTCTTTGTATGGGATGGCTGTAGCATTGCTGATACTTAGTTACCATGGAGCATACATTTTCGTTTTCCGTTTATCTCTCGAGTTATTACTTTCCGCCACCTTCCTGATTTGATCACTCTGTATTTTGATCCTATTTTTGACGTAGTCAGTCAGAATTCTGTGCTTCTTCGCGATCCGTGAGATTTAGTTTATTGTTGTTATACAAGACAATGTTGACGTGACGATGTCCGTTTTTTGTACCTCGCAGTTAATTTCTGCAGCTAGTGTAAGTGGAGACAAGCAAAAATCACTGTTCCAATGGCAAAGACAATGAAGCGGTTGCACTCCGGCGCGTACGCTTAGGAGAATGGCTCCGGAAAAAACAAATCTAAAACAGCATTTGTCGGGAGCTTGGTACTAAACGAAGACCCTTAGCAAATATTCACCTCTGAAGGCGACTACTTTCTGTACTTCAAGTTAGCTATGGCACGGAAAAAATAGGTCGCTATATACGTTCTTCGTATACTGCTGACATTGCGGCGGTCGTAAAAATGTACAGACGTCTGTAAATAGGAAAACAAACGATGTTACATAAGGGCACCTGGTCAATAGACCTTTTTCAAGCAATCCAACAGTGCACTGCGGGCGCGTGGAACACTATGGAAAAATAGTGTACGTTGAGCGAGTCGGCCGTTAGAGCAAGAAACGAAAAGAACGGGTCAGTATTGCGCTTGGGAATATTTGCACTAAAGATGACCGATCGCACCTGCGCTCATCTTTAAGAACTAGGGAATAACGCAGTCAGTGTAAATATTACCGAGCGGATGAATATCGTATGTAATAGTGCGGCAAGCTAGATTTCGTGGGCCGATACATGTAGCAAAGAAGAACTATTGGAAGCAATGTTAGTTAGAACACCAAAGTAATATTTATTCAACAAATACTTTAAAAGCCGCTAAAGCATTTGTAGCCATAACGACTTAGGATTAGGCTATTAACGCCAATACTTGTGTAGATTGTCATTCGACTTAAGCAGACCAGTCAAGCGCTATACAAATAAGTGAATAGATTCTAAACTCGTTTAAAGAACGGTTGGACTAGAATTCATTTGTGAAGCGCCTTGTTCTGATAGTTTAGAGTTTCATGGTACTTGCTAGGTTTCATGCCGGAGCATGTTTCGTATCAGTTTTGTTCGCGTTCCGGAAAACCGTTGCTTCCTTTTGAATTGGTGCACTCGAATATGGTTGAATGACGAATTTTGATGACCTGCTTGCGCGTTGTGTCGTGAAAAGAGTTCGCGCAAAGAAGCTGAGCAGTAGTTTCCAGCTGCAAATATATCGCTTCAAGGTGCAGGATATCTTGCGTATCATTACATCGGTTTGTAAAAAACTTATTAGAAAGTTAAATACAGACGTTCTTGACACGTGAATAACGAAGTAAACAAAAATAGTGTCATTATTCTCCAATCTAAAAGCAGTAGATTGGATTGACAAGCGTTGCGAAGTGGTATGGGGAGAGTTTTGTGCTTTCTGCACCAAACAAGTGTGGTCGCATTGGTTCTATAGTGCGCAAATGATCGCTGGGCCCCTTTTCTAGCGGAAAAAAACTTAAACTGTGGTCAAAAGCGTGGCAATTGTTTGTCAGTTGTTGGGTAGAAGCTGTTCAAGAAGTTCTTTTTTGATGTGTTATAGCATGCACATCTGCCAGACCGTTGAATGTATTAACAGGTGCCTCAAAGAACATCAAAATTTGTTGAATGAAGACGAATCATCTAACGCCGTATTCTCAGTCATGTTAGTGCCATTCCACCTTGAAAAGCACAGCAGTTTTGTAAAATCACTCTAATCAGGGTCCCCGAGAAATCTTGCGAGGCATATCGTATCATAAGCAACGTTGCACTTTGTGTAGGTTACCTTTCTGTATCTTTACTACAGAAGGAATTCAACTTTGTCGATCGATGTAAACACGCGCATTTGTCATTTAAATGGTGTGCCTCTTCTTGTTTTGCATGGTTACCTCCACTTTCATAAATGAAACCAAGTTTATCCCTTCTTTTTTCGACTCCGTAGGGCGTACTGCCTGAAAAAAAAGAAACAAAGAGAAATGTGACGCTTTTGAACCAGCCACTTCACTGGTCCAACACTTGCCGAGATGCCAGCCGTAAAAAGACTGCCTCAGCTTAACACTAAACGTCGTGATCGACTTACGCAGGTATGCGTTGCACGTTGCACTTAGTCAAATTCTCGTTATCTGAGAGTTACCCTCGCAGCGCAAACGGAGAGCTGCTGTGGTGTGCACTTGTCTTCAACCATCAGCAGTACACCATCATTCTCTTACGTTTTTTGCAATCCACTTA
Source organism: Rhipicephalus microplus (assembly GCF_043290135.1). Taxonomy (NCBI): domain Eukaryota; kingdom Metazoa; phylum Arthropoda; class Arachnida; order Ixodida; family Ixodidae; genus Rhipicephalus; species Rhipicephalus microplus. Next base: position 349,987,314 of record NC_134710.1, on the reverse strand, counting down.
TTAAACAATATTATTTTCCTCAGCCTTAACGCAAAATTTCTCTCTCTCTGTATATATATATATATATATATATATATATATATATATATATATATATATATATATATATATATATATATATATGTATATATATATAGCCTTATCGTTCCCCTGCTAGCATAAATGGTGGTGAGGCTTTACGTCCCTAATGGTCATACAATTATGAAAGACACCGCATTCGCGAATTCGGGTAAATTTCGACCACATAGAGTTTTTAGCGTGCATCACTAAACGCAACGACAGTGGTCTCTAAGCATTTTGCTCCATCGGAATCCGGCAACCGCAGCCGGGATTCGACACTTCAACTTTCAGTTCAGCATTGACCTTGATTAGCCGCCCCAAACTGGTTGAAGGCAAAAGCAAGAAAAGTATTTACAGCAGCAGATCAGTATTATTGTCTAAGAAGAAGCAGTTACGTGGAAAGGAGGCACCATTATGTGCTTTTATATATGTTTCATTCTCGTACATTCCTTTTCGGAGTGTGGATCTTTCGTTCTCGGCTATCAGTTAGCGTGAAAACTTTGGCAACTTGTTATAATCGGTTCAATTGAGGAGTTTCCGGTCAAAATGCAGCATGCGGGCATATTGTCACAAAGTTATTGTCACATGCGTTGATTCCACAACGTGACAATATTATGAGTATGCGCCGTAGACAATTAGTCTGCATATATGTAACAAATCTATCGATCAAGTGGCTTCTGGCTAGTCAACGCAATGCATTGAAAATTGATTTCAAATATTGTCATCACTTCAGCACTTCATCTACATGTGCCAACTTCTCTGAACAAACAGTAGTAAGCACCACAGAAGAATTGCGTTCTTCTAAAGTCGCTGGAGATGTGTATACGTGCATTTACTTTTGTAGTAAGTTCTTTCTATATTCAAGACAGTTCATAATTTATTATTCAGCTTTATTAGAGAACAGGAAGACTTGTCCTATTTTTTGTGTGAGTTTTTTTTCCTACTGAGAGCGGCCAAAGTTTTATGATGGGTGAGTTGTCACTATGCTGTCCATGTTTGCGGACGCCGGACGTAACGAAGTCGTGTAATAAGCAGAGAGAGTGCCGCATCGTAGTGGGAGCCGCTTCAGTGCTGTGCTGCTCTGCACAAAACATTATCTACAATGTAGCTAAATACGCCTTTTGAAGTTATGTGTAGAAACTATTTTCTTTACTCGGTACGTGAATCAAGTAATAAAGACAAATATGCCGTAATTTTTGAGCTAAATAATAAAGCTGCTGTGTTGATTTGAAAAGCATCGATAACTAGCACGTTAAAGCAGGGCCATCAACAAGCAAAGACCTCTTGAACAATGCGACTTCTGAGCCCCACCACTGTGCTTTAGTGATTACAGCGCTCTACTGCTAATCTCAGGGTCGCGGCATCGAATCCGACACCCGATGGAGATGAAAATGTTGGAAGCTAGTCTACTTAGATCGAGGTGCACGATAAAGATTTCTAGGTAGTCGAAATTTCCGGACCCCTTTACTACGGCGTCTCTCATATTCATATTATGTTTTGGGACATTAAACCCCAGTTGTGATTATTTCATATATTATTATTATTATTATTATTATTTTCCCTACTGCTGATAACGAAAGCATTCAGTTTTAATGTAACTATGAACACATTGATAATAAGGGCTTTTAGCTTGTATTACGTATACTTCTTTAGATTACAATTTTACCGGATACAGGAAGGAATTGGTACGTGAACGGATTTTTACGGAACAATAAATGGGTACTGACACGAAAATTTTCCCTTATCGTTTTTTTTTTACGTCGAATGATAAGCCAAGTTCCAGAAAACGTAGTAAACGCACTGGTAAGCGTGAGTGCGCCCTGAAAATTATTTACAGCATTCTTTTAAAAGCTATACTTTCTCTTCCTATTGTACCCTGAATTCACGGATGAATGGATGGATGGATATGGCTGTACCCTCAGATCAGGTGGTGGATAGTGCCACCAAGCCGTTATACTTAATGAACCAACAACTAGATTTATTTCTTTCCTTTAAATAGTGAGGTTGAGGATTCGTACTTTGCAGTGAGGGGTTTAATATTCACTCGTGCCTTGACTTCAGTAACCAATCAGATAACCTCCTTCTAGTTAATTCTACCCGCTTAAGGTCTATTTTGGCCTCCCTGTCTCTAAACCCCAGTGCTTTGAAAAACTCTGCGCCATCATCATGAACTATTGGGTGAAGCTTTTTACAGAACATTATCGAGTGTTCGGCAGTTTCTTCTTCCTCTCCACACGCACTGCATACCGTGTCTACCCCTTCGTATTTGGCCCAATATGTCTTGGTTCGCAATACTCCCGTCCTGGTATGATATGTACCCTGAATTCAGGGTATGTACCTTAAGTTTGTAACCAGGGTACATACCCTAATTCAGGGTATGTACCATAATTCAGGGTATGTACCATAATTCAGGGTATGTCCCATAAATTCAGGGTACACGACATGATATGAGCAGCGCCACCAGGCGGTAGTAAGTGTACGCGCAAGTTTTTGCGACGTAGGCTCTTCAGCACGCCACTTCTTCGAGCGTCTGCTTCATCCGCTGCGCGCTGCGTGTGTAGCAACCGTGCCGGCAGGGAAGCTCAACGTTCGGGTAGTATCACTGGACACATGGTGAGAATTGGGAATGGGGGGTGCCACAGGTGGGCGCCTGTCGCAGGTTTGTTCATCGCCATTCCAATCACCCCGATCACGCTAGTATTTGTGGATATCGCCGTTGAGAATGGCAAGAAAAACATTCGAATAGCTGTTTATGGCGTGTAATGACTCATCTTTGAAAAGAGTGATACTTGAAGTATGCTACTTCTGCAAGGCAGCGTCCGTTTCCGAATTAGCAACGAGGTATCGAGCCGTGATGGAAGGCCATTTTGCAGGTAAACAGTGATACCGACCGTATCGGTAAAGCAGCCCGCTTCGTTCCCTCCACCTTTCCTTATTACATCGCGGCCGTCGAGAAAACCTGTTACACGTGTATAAGCATCATATGTGTATAAGTTTCTATTGAGTACACAAAAAGAAGCGCTCAAAAATGAGCTTACGTTAAATGCGAGTGGTGTTATTGAGAACGTCGGCCTCGCTATATATAGGCTTGCTCGGAGTGGAGATTTGGGCTGTGTGGCGAAGTTTGTTGCTCGCGGAGGCGTAGCTTTATTGGCAATGTTATTGGACAACGAAGCATGGGTGTGTGAGCTTGTTTATTTTGCGCCTAATAGAGAGGATACAATGGCTTCCGAGTGTGCAAGCTGAAGTGCTGAGGCGGAGACCGAGCGCTGATAAATCGCTCTCCCCGTGTGTCGTGAATTGTTGTACGCCGCTTGCGGCGTCGCACGTGGAATCTAATGCTGAATCGCACCATGTGTTCCTGTGCTTTGGAAGGCGCAGGTTTTTTGTCGACAATGCCAAGTCGGTCAGCAACTGCGTGTTGTACGAGTACACATATGTAGTGAACACGGGGAGGTTGGCGTCCAGTCTCCGCCTCAGCCGCAACGAACAAAGTCGACTCACGCTTGCCTCAGCACTGGGTCAGACTGGGCTCTCAGGAACTTCCTCCTATTGTCCTACGATTCGCTTGCGCAAGCCGATTCACAGGGCAAAGTATTGGCGCTATGACGCCCAATTTGAAATCGAATTATTCAGTTGCCCATTGATAAGCGTATATATTGTATTGGTGGGCGCGTAAACTATATTACCGACTCCGCTTGCTCGCTTCACAGAAGCGCTAGATGACACTGGCCTGACGTTACGAGCAGACAATCGAGAGAGCAATGCGCAAGTGAAATTTCTGTGTTTCGGTGCTTGACGTCATCACAACTTGCCAGAAAGCTGCGTGATGTCACCGAGATGTGTACTGTAGCCTGATATATAGTTTGTGTCGATGTCGGTAGGTGCGCCGCCAGAAATTTGACTTCAATATCAAACTAAAATATATTATCAGCTCTTGCTGAGCGGCACACTTGCTCAGAGCCGTTTCTGTATACAAGAGATTTTTATGGCAGAGTAAACTCAGCATATTACACGAATGAGTTACCTTTTTAATATTTTGCCCTCAAAACACTGGATGCAACAAAACATGTTCCAGACTGAGGCTGAACGAATCACCACAAGATGTCGACACTATCATATGTTAACCCGGTATTTTCACACTCTTTGACATACAGTGGGATATCTGAAGCGCTGTAAGCCTCTTTCATGATTTGGCCGCATTGGTGGTTCCACGTTATCTAAATTAACTTTAGAATTAATGAATCTGTCAGCATTTATTGGTCTGTGCACACGTAAAGTTAGACGTCTACGCGCGTACCTAAAGATTTACGTACGTACGTAAACGTTTACGTATGGGAGCTAAGACTCTCCTAAAACATGCGTTCCGGTAACACGGCAAACGGAATCTGATATTCAGGTACCAAGTGAATGTTAAAAAGTATACGTCCAGGCTAAAAGTCCCTAACGATGGTCACCGACGATAAAATTGACGAACGTTTTGAAGCATAGAGCTGTGGGCAAGCAAATAGGCTCTTGAATGGTAATATAGACGGCACTGATGAAAACTTTTAACGAGGATTAATGTGTTGCATATGGTGATTATGAACGATGATCAACATCTTGAATCAGAGATATCAATCAGCAAGCAGCCACGTGAGTATTTATGATGATGATGATGATGATGATAATGAAAAAGATGATGATGATGACGATGATGATGACGATAATGATGACGTTTTTCACGGCGAACACGTTGGGCTGATGATGAAGCCATTGATTATAGTAAAAAAGAACGAGGATAATTATGAATGTGTTCAAGCAAAGCCATCGGTTATCGACGTTCCCATGCGCGATGGAAGAAGGATAATAGACCTCGTGTAACTGAAGTTGCCAGCTGGCATCATCTTGACACTTGCTTTGGTTTAGCGCTAAAGCTAACTTTACCTGGTTTTCGGTTTATTTTCAACTTCATGTGTACTGTCATTTCATATACAAAAAGGTTAGGAGCCACCTAGGCTTCGCCTTTAAGAGCTGAATGCTATAGCGATGTCCTGTCTCTGGTGCGTACTTCAGACACATAGCGCACAAAGTCTTTCCAAACTTGCTATGCACCCACTGCGCGGCCTTAAAAAAATAGGCCAGCACAATAGCCTGTGGGCCTTTTGTAGTAGGGGATCGGCTTTAATTCGTGAAGTTGTAATGATAATCACGTGTTCTGACGCCCGATGATAATGTGCGCTTGTACCACGCATTATCAGTGCAATGTTTTTTGTTGTATTCCGAATCATGTATACAGGGGGCGTGTGTTTGTAAAGCACGAAAGTTATTTTCACCGGATTCGAAGAAGAGAGTGTTACATTGACTGCATTCAGAAGCAGACGCGTCACTTTGTGGTAGTACACCCACTTGGCACGCAGATGGCCCGAGATCGATCCCCACTCGGACCCATAATTTATCATTACCTATTTTATTTGCATAACTCTTCATTTTTTGGTCACGCACAAAGTGACAATTTTTTGCGCACAACCAAGGACGCCGACACTGGCATTTCCGCAAAACGAGCTCTTGAACGCTGTCGCATTATTGTTGGCTTGCGCTACTAGGTTGACCGTGACATAAAGGTTAAAGCCACATGTTTCAGGCATGACAAAAAGAACTTCGTATATAGGGCTATCTGTGGGTGATTCAAACTCCGTCAAAAACTTTCTCGCGTTACTATGGGTAAATTTCAACCCACTCAATATTATGCAGTAATTACTCGCGCAAGCTTTTTCTTGCCCACTGCTTAGCTTGGCTACCATGCTGCGCGTAACTCGGCACCGTAATTTAATGTACTTGTTAACGCTTGCGTCAGCTTTAGGGTGTTTCGGGCCCTCGACGCCGCTACAACTGTGATTACCTTAGAGGCCGTCATTCGAACATTGCTAATTGAATTCCTTTGAGAGTGCGTGCACCATTCACATTCTGCCACTGCTGGACTGCAAGGGGACGCGGCAACACTACTCGTTGAAGAGGTCTCACGGGTCTATTGTCACGTGTACGGCTGTGGTGCCCCCAAAGGGAACAATAGATCTTTATGTCCCTCTGCTTGGCTATCAGTGAAAGCAAACGCTGCACAGCGGCAAGTGCGCGATAAGTCGACTACGAAGAACATTTTCTCGGCGAGTTGACTGCGTATGCTTTGTGGGCAATGTGCGTAGGACATCTAACGGCAGTTTCTCCTGTAGGGAAAGAAGAAATAAAAAGAATGAGTAGACGTCTCGAAGAGTAAGCCAATGTTTTTAGCTTGAATGTCACGCATGCTGTACATCACCGCTGGACACCAAACGAAATTGCCGAAATCGAGTAGAGTTCAGTTCATTTCAAAAAGTTTCAAACGGGGTTTTCCATCAAATTTCAATAGGATTCGCGTGCCTTTATACATGAAGTAATTCGACACTATTTCCAAGTTTCAAAACCTGGGCTACAAACAATTTTTACGAATACTTCACGCCACTGGCAAATAACCTTGACTTCTATGAAACTGATTTTCTGCACACGTGCCTTTTCCTGCTTTTTTCCCTCAGTGAGCTACTTTTACAATGTTGGACTCCAGCGGCTCACATTTCATGTATGTGTCATTCTTGTAAGTGTGTTTTTGCACAGTTTTTGACATATTTTATTTGCCACCCCTGCATTTGCTTTCTGTAGTTGCTTTGCATTCAGCCAGTCCAACATCTATATGCGAATGTTTGGTTTACAATGCGCTGGACGTTTGATGTGTGCACTGTGCGCCTTAAAAGATTGGAAGAAACGTGGTCACTCTGGCAATGACGCCAGTGGGTGGTCGCTGGAATCTATGAGTAAGATTTTTTTTTCTTTCTAGCGTTTTCTTTTTCTCTTTTCTTCTCCATCTCTTTTACGTGTTTGATTTCGCTCAACGCTCGCGTCTGCTGTACTCCTTAGTGGCACTTGCCCAATTCCTCCAGCGCATACTAACCCGAGATTTTCTTTGAAGTTGGAGAGATTGCGGCCATTTTGAACAGCTCCGCTGTTAAAGCAGGGGGTAGCAATTCACAAATTCTTCACACACACTAAGGACCTGCGCAGCGACTTCAACCCATGATCTCAGAGGAACTGTGTCTCCGCCTATGAGAATTGACACGAGGGTGTAGCAAGCAGGTGTGCTCCAGTGGTGCAGTAAGTGGCCGCAAGAAGAGCCACGTTTTAAGTTTCAAACGGCACATGTACCTAGTTCAACGCACCGCGCTGTGATACGATTCGTGACTTACGTTTTTTTTTTTTCGGAGCGAAGCTCCTTAGGCCCGGACTCTGCCGTAGCAGCTGCCGGCGCCGGGTAAGCGCGCCCAGCACGAGTCCGCGCTCCCGGCAGATGACTCGCCCTACGCCGCGCGCACCGCACACTCACTCGCTCAGTTGTTCCCGCCACCGATCGACCATACCGGCTTCATGAAAGGCACCAGCGACATCATGCGCTTAGTCGTTTGCGTCCCACTTCTAAAGATCTTCAGACATCAGCTGTATTCGTTCACGGATGATCTGCTAGTTTTTTTTTTTATCTGAGAAAGTTTCCACGATGTGAAACAATGGCCCAGTGTGCATGTAATATTCAGATGCGCTTGCACTTAGCATGCTTGCCTGAACAGTGTGTGGGTGAACATATATAGAGGGGCCATTTTTTAGGCATTATACGGAGTACTGCATGACACTTGCGACTTCTCTTACACTGTGATAACACTTGCGTCAATTCATCGTCTTTTTTTAAATATTTTTCTGCAGTGTGCCCTCACTTCAGGCTTCTCTTAAACTAGCAGCATTATTAACTTAAAAATAATTGCCGTCGTCCCACTTGAAATTTCAGGCATTAGAAGCTGTCTAGAAGACAAGGAATTGCAATAAATAAATATGCGTGCAATTTCGCTCTCTCCACTGAAGCGCGCAAGCTCGACAAGTGGCTGGCTAGGCCTGCGCGACCACTCACCGAGCCCCAGACATAGGATTTCTTACTGTTTCTGCGTTCACATTGTGCAGAAGACAGATACATTGTACGTGCCCTCGGTAACAAGGAAACCCGGTGCGATTCTGGATGTGTATGCTTAGTTGTTATTGGAATGTTGAGTGGTACACAAACTGCAGCACCATTCTCCAAACATGTTGCACTCACTGTGGGACAATCACCTTTCCATGAATTTATATTAATTAGCATTGTTGTATGATTTAAATTATTCTTTCACTTTCCTCACTTCGTGAAGAGTGCGTCGTGCCTCTTATATAGGGAGCGTGACAAGAATGCTTGCTGCAGTTTGCGTGCGGCAGTTTCCACGCAATAGTAATACACCTGCTCATTCTAGCTTTCCTGTAGTTGAGCGTCGTTTAAGGAGGGGAATATAGAAAGCAATCACCAACAGGAAACGCAAAACGGCAGTGTCAATGGTGGCAACTCGCTGTAAAAAAGGTTTTGGAGTTCTTCTCGCGACAAAAGATGCACAAGACTGCAAGAATACCTGTATTTCAAGCGTTTGTAAAAACGCAATACGTACTGATGTTGCCTGAACGCTTGCCGTTTTCTTCTTAATATCGAATAAATCATGACATGAACGTTCACTATACCGAGTTCTGACCATATGTTCGACGCCCTAGATTAGTTGTTCAAAGCTGGGTGACGTGCTACCGCAATTTGTGGCTTCTTCGGTGATACTATTGATCGCGGTCATTTATGTTTTGTGATGGCCCTACTGCAACACGGAAAAAAAGCGATGATCTGCAGCCTACGAAGATTTCGCTACGCACCAGATATTTGAAAATGCCTTTTAGGGGTGAAGCTCTTATTGTCTAAGGCAGTCCACCCCTCCGACGTAGTCAGCACAGCATACCCAGAGACAGAGACAGACCGATAAACGCTTCGCCCTACTCTTCAATTACTCCGTGGATATGCTGCGATTTTTTAAATTTTTCTAGAAGAAATATCGCAACAAATTTTGACTGCCTTCCTGCAAAACACCGGGGAAGCGCCGAAAAGTAGCGCCCTCCCACTGACCCCTACCGTCATTATTTTTTCGCACGAAACAGCCATACATTCAGTGGCTTATTCGCTGAATTCGCGGAAAAATATTGACTAAATTCGCGTGCTTCGGTAGTAAAGTAAATAATTACAGGTCTCATCAAGGAGTGGGGTTGGCAGGGTTGAACTTCGCCCCTATTCTCCTCATGAAAATTTAGCAATTTTTCATTTGTATGTATGCTTCACCGGAACTACCACATGCACGTACGCTGAAAACTTTTCTGGCTAAGCCACTGACCACCACTACCACAAGAGCAGGTATTATTAACACGTCGAAATAAGTGTTTAGTAAGCCAGATAACTATTTGTAATACTACCCTTTGTGGAAAATAGCTGAGAGCAAAAACGCAGGCATCATGCGTAGAGTGTGCTTGGGGGAAACGTGTTGCTTTTTTCCGAAGCTATACGTCACGACGAAGTATTTTATCGTGTGCATTCGCGACACTGACACACAGCACATTTGTGCGGTAAATATACTCCGTGCAGATACAAAACAGCGCTCTTCACAGATGAAGAAACACTGCCACTGTATTTCAACGCCTCACTTTTTTGTATATTTCGTTGCTCCCGTGCTTAAAATATCGTTAATCGCGCCGTCTCACGTCGAAATCTTTCGCGTATAGGAATGTGGGCAACGTAGGCCCCAGTAAAAATTGTACCGGCATGATATATCTTGGCTCTTCGAGACGACACTATAAAGCTCAGAGCAAATGCTGTCCCGTTGCTTGCCTGGTGTCACCATAGCTGTTGAGTTTGTGCAGGGCCTTTTGCATTCCCCCTCCCCATCTGTCACTGTTATTCCCTCTACTCCAGTCTCCTGAACTTGCACAAGCCGGTCTCTTTTGTTATACCAGGGCGCTGCGCAAGTGGACGTCGTCTGTATATCGTCGACGTAAAGACGCTCGGAGTGGCGTTGGGGAGAAGCGGGCTGCATTTTTTCGTAGTTAGACACATCGTAAGACAAAGCAGACACCGAGAACTGTAGCCTATGTGTGCAGAAATAATGGCAGAGAAAAAGATAAAGATGCATTACTCCATGAAGAGGACAACCATTTATCAACACCGCAGTGCAGTGCGGTGGCTGCCTGATCCCCGACACGGCGCGAACGGGATTGGTGGATGTTCCAGAGAGCGCCTCCTGTGGGGTATTTAAGTTCTTTATCGTGGTTCGGGGTCTCCGCTTTCTATAGTCACTTGAGTGATGAGCTGCCTCACTCCGTCTTCGCGAGAACTTTGCCGACCATGTGAGGAAACAAGCTCTAAGGGAGATAGAGAGAATAAAAAAAAGAGTCATGAAAAAAAGAAGAGGCCTAGAACAAAGCCATAGCGCTCGCCATATGCTTTGCTTCCTCAGCGGAACACAACTCTGCTAAACGGCGTTAATTAGGAGAGCAAAGAGCAACCTGGCTGCGAGCGAACAAAAGAGTTTCTCACGCACGCCGCGTACAATAGGAGTGCTGCCTCCTGGCACAGGCGGTGTTAAAGAAAGTAGTGGTGCATAAAGGAGGCAGAGAGAAGACGGAAGCGAGGTACACTGTACGCGAAGAGGGCCGCACACTTGTAGCGTCGCTAATGAATTAAACCACATGCTACGTTGTTCGTGTACAACGAGACGAGCTTAGGTGCTCGGGCAAATTCGCGAGCATTAACTGACAACGGCTGAATGAACATTAATTACGATTAAGACACTGTGCTTGAGGCGTTCTGAACGAGTCCTCGGGATGCGAAGTGTTATATAACAACCTCTCCGCATTGTCTAGCGCTGCCTTCTCAGGTCCGAAGTTCTTTAAAGATGATAGTCTTTCTTGAGCTACTTCAACGCACAAGTTTTGGTCTGTTTGTCTGTCGGTCTGTTTGTCTGTCTGTCTGCCTGTCTGTCTGTCTCTCGGTCTGTCTGTCTGTTCGTCTGTCTGTATGTTCGTCTGTCTGTCTGTCTGTCTGTCTGTCTGTCTGTTTGTATGTCTGTCTGTCTGTCTGTGCATGCCTGTCTGTCTGTCTGTCTGTCTGTATTATTGTTTGTTTGTCAACAAAAATGATTCGGGTATCATGGCCCATGTTCAACCTCTTCCTCAACGCTCTCTCATCTTATCCGGTGCCTACGTTCGTACTTGTGCGCATTGTTGATCAAAAAGCAAACATTACGCATATATGAACAGACTTATGAGCACGTCAATATTTTATGGCATGCTTTTTATTCTATAAAATGCGTAGATACGCAATTCTAAACACAAGAGTGTTTATCACGCTGTGCTGGTAATGCTACGCTATGCATGGAAAGATGTGTGTTCCCTGCGCTTTGTTAAGACGATACGGTCTTGCCACATACCCGTTACTATGCGTTCTACAGGTGCTTTTATTATCCAACAATACTTCCAGATGGCCCTTAGGTCTCACGTAGCTCCTACAGGATTCTATTCACTGATCTGGTCACGCAGAACACCAAATAAATGTTTTATTATCTCCATCCTGACAGAAAACAATCCTGTTTGACATTTGCGATGAAACACGCAGATACGCAGCCAATATTTTTTTTGCTTGGCTATCAGAAATATTTTTGTAGACAAGTTCAACAACGAAATTCTGTAGCCCTTGTTCTGCATATGACATGCTAAATTATTGTTATGCATGCAACTATTACTTAAACAACCATAGAAAGAAAACTTAATTAGGAGCGTCTCTTATAGTCATTTGGTTTTTGGACGTTGGACTGCAACGATGATTACTTATATTATTTTTCGTTAAATTCTTTTTACATGCGTAAGCTCCCCTGTTAGCAATCTACCCTCTGAATATATGCCCTCTTCTATAGATTATGGGAATCATTGTCCTATGTAGCCTTATGGAAAATACTGTAGGTACCTGCTCCTGATTATTGATATGTCTTCTTCTATATTATTATAAAGGGAAATGGCAGACCATACTTCAGTATGATCAGCCTAATAGATATGCGGAATAAACAGCAAGATTTATTTAAAGCTCGCAGACCCCCTTATGCGCTTAACGAATACGATTCGAAGGCGAAAGTCTTGTTCTTAGTTATATTCACAGCCGATGCATTGAGCCTCTCCCGCCCCCTCTAGAAAGCTTTCCGCACCAAAATTTCTTTAGCAGAGCCTCCGTGAGGAGTCCACCTTTGGACCAAGCAACAATATCATGGAATGACGTCAGCGTGTGACATCACGTTATGGGGCATGAGAGTTACGTCAAGGCGACACCACAGGTCTTCGTAATATGTAGCATCAACAGTGACGTACTCACGTCAAGTTCATTTCTTGCATTGCTGCAGTTAACTCCGACGACGCCAACGCCAAAGTTTTAAGTTTGATATTTTTTTGTTTGATGAGGCATATCTAAGGGTTTCGCTTGAATGAAGCCAATATGTATGTATAGGCCTGTGATTTATAGTTTGTTGTTGGTTCATCTGCTTTGTCATTCCCTCTCCTAAAAAATACAGAGTTGTTTTTTTTTTAACTTTACCTCCGGGTTTAAACATGCATGTAAAGAGCTCCAGAGAATACACTGTTTTTGTGGTCTTCTAAAATCACTCTTCTGCTACCAAATGAAGGTTATGTGAAACAATTTCACCTCATACCAGAACGGTAGCGTCTACACTTTTCGCCGTTATCGTTCTGGTTGCTGTAGAATGCATTGTAGTACGCGGTACGGACTGGGTGTAAAAACTCACAATTATTCGGGCAAAGTTCAGCGCCACAACGGCTGCAATGAAACACTCCCGTAGTTTTTTTTTCTTCTTGTTTCGGTTGGGGGTGTGTAGCATATATATTTGAAGAGTGCTGAAGGCGCCACACTGCTTAATAAGCCTCCTTTAAACTGCTGCGTGGGAATTCTTGAGGGAATCTGAGTTAATTTTATAGAACTATTCTTGTTTTAGCGAGGTTTTGCAAACTTCAGTATCGTATTTAGAAAACGTCTTACTTCAAGCCTCTTCTGAAGACAAAAAAATTATGAACTACCAGGATTTTGAATTTCATTCGGACACTTAGGTTGAGAACGATCGAAGCTTCGGGCAAACAGTAGTTCAGGGTGTATTGCCAGTGACATTAACATGGTGAGTTATAGCTGCTGCAATTGAAGCGGGACTAGCTGCGGAGGGAACTTCTAGTAAGAAAACATCAAGTTTTATTCAAGGATAAAAGAATCGTAATGTTTTACAAATGACATATATTTTCCGAACGATTATTATGCATGTTAAATGTGAAACAAATTGTAAAATGTTTATATGTTAAGAAAAAGACTCTTACTTGGCACCCACTGAGAGGCGCATAACGTTAGGCTATTCAAAGCAGCCACAGCCATGCGATGCATGAAAAACGATCTCGTAAAGTAAGTATAATGCGACATGCCCTCTCGTGTGTTTTGATGTCCGCGCTTGCATGGATTTTCTGAAATATTCTGGTGATAGTTAAATTTTTTTGCTGTAGGCCATGTGGTGAGTGGTGTTTCATTGTTAGTGAACGTTTTCATTGCGGTGTTTTATTGTTAGTGAATGCCTAGTGTCTCAGCACCCGTGCAAACAAGTGATGGGCAATGATGCAGTAGCGACACATGTAGTGCGTCTTCCGACGCATGTCTTCGTAGTACGTCTGGCGACTCATGCCAGGAAGCCGGAACCACGGTTCAGAGTGCTATAGCTGAATTTTCGTGAATCGGTATGCTTCCGGCTCCGTTTCCGTCGCGAATACGCAGTGTCATACTACTACTCCTGTTATCGGTGAGTAAATCATTAAGTTATCTATCGTGCTGCTAATCACATGCCTTGCAGTTAAGTATGCGTAACAGTAATTTATTGAACCATAGGGCAAAACATAGCGCACGCAATGTCCGTGCACTTTTTTTACTACTGGGTGTTGAATGTGCGCAGCTTAATAAAATTGCGTTTTTGCGACCGTGTAATCAAGCGGAAATGTCATAATTTTGGCGTGACTAGGTGTCATTTTTCATTAAAACAGAAGCACACAAGCAAAGTGCATTTCAGGACCTGCGTGTGTGTGAAACAAATAAGCAACGCTGTAATTTTGAATTGTAAGCTGCTGCTTTCCTTTATACCATCTGCGGAAGATGCCATGAGTGCCAACGAAAAGTTGCAAGAATAAGTTTCTAATTAAAACCAGGGCAAATAAAGTGGCAGTACACCTCCATCTGCTCAGAAGTCGATAAGAGTTTAGCTGGTGTTGCTTGAAGCGTATTTTCTAAGGAATCGCCAGATCACCTTACCGCAATGTTGAACCACCGAAACGTATTTTGTTTATAAAATTTTACACTGGTGCCAAGAAAATGGAGTAACTTGTTTGCTGGATATTCAAGCATTTTCACTATTTTTGTCCGCACCACCGGAAGTGTTTCCTCCAACGCAGATGGTGCTAAGCCCCACAAGCAGCTGATGAGCCACCATTTTTTGGACTTGAGGCCTTTTATAGAAGCTTCGCTACCACTTAACTTTGGCTTAGGTAACTTAGCCTAAATGCAACATACCTGATTTGGCGCATTTGAAATTGGTTCGGGAACATTTATGTGTATTAAGCAAATTGATTTCCCGGCTACGGCGACTGCATTTTTGATGAAGGCGAAAATGCTGTAGGCCCGTGTGCTCAGATTTGGGTGCAGGTTAAAGAGCGTCTGGTGGTCAAAATTTCAGGAGCCCTCTACTATGGTGTCTCTTATAATCATTAGGTGGTTTTGGAGCTTTAAACTCAACATATGAATCACTCCAATAGATTTCATGAGAATCAGTCAAAAACTATGACTGCCAATGCCACACTTTTCATCTTTCAGCCAAGCGTTACAAAAGGTTGGCGAGACGTCTTTGTGAAAATGGAGTAGCTGTGCACAGATGCAAGGCTCACCAAGCACGTGTTCTATGTCTCGGTGCCTATAAGCCGCATCAAGCTTCAACGTAAATAAACTGACGTTAAGAGCATAGAAGTCCATCTCATGGTAGCAATGTGCTTGTTGAGAATGCGCTGAGACGGCCAGTGTTCGTTGTCCTTGCGCTGCGTGGACGAGCGACGCTTGAAAATAGCTTGCTCAACCATAGGAGCTGATATGTAATAGTATCACATTGTTACACGAACCAATGATCATCACTGCCACCACATTTATTTAAGATCCGAGCAACCAGGTTGCGGGCACCTTTCTCTAAGTATGCGGTAATATGTTTCCCAGCTATAATGTCATGTCAATCCGATCGAATTTGCATAGTTTAATTTCACTACTCTTTGCTCTCGCCTGTGGCGTTGGACTGCAACGCCACAGGTGAGAGCAAAGAGAACCTGAATACCCAGGACGTTGGCACGCAGGTATGTCCCGCACGTGACTGGTGAAAAAGGGCTTCATGACATATGCGAGAGCAATTTTGTGTTATTCATGTCAAGACATACCTGCGGGCTCGTTTAAAACTAAGATTCATTGCTAACACATCTCCGACTTCCGCTTACAGCGTATTGCGTACGTTAGCTACGCCGCTTTCTCCTCAGCCACCGATTATATCTGCTTGGTAGCACAATCTAAAGCGATAACTTGCGGTTGCACCAGAGTACACGAATGGGTGCTTTCTAAAGCTGTGCGCGACCAGAACCGGTATTCTAGAGACAATAGTAAACTGACCGCATCGTACCATGTGAATTACACACATACGAAAGGCGGCATTTTTTTCCAAGGGCTATTAACAACATTTTCTTTTTGGCGGCCGTTTGGCGGCCGTTTTCCATCACCCTCGAAGGAGCACAACGAGAAATTCTGCACATGATAGTTTCACTTAATGGAGAGACAAGCGTGGTGCTGTCTTTACGCTCGATTTACTCCAAAGAAAACCACGATTACGTTGGATCAGGCAGCTAAAGCAAAAGACAAAATAGCTGTGGTAAGCCTGCTCTAAAGAGTATGTGTTCGGCACTGGCATGTTCCTATTTTTATCACCAGCTTTCTGTGATATAAGAAGAAGGTCAATTGGACTTTCTTTCATTTGTAAGGTTAAAGAATGCCCTTTTGCGAGCGGAGAATGCAAAGAAGTGGACGTTCGTGCATGACATGAGCGCTGAACTATACGGGCGTATCAGCTTGACAAAGCTCTGCATAATTAGCGACGCGCATTTATATATTTTAAAGAGCACAGTAGTGAAACTTGAGGTCGTCGTCACGTGTGGGAGGTGGCGTCATTGGCAGAGCGGCAAGACGCTGTCGAGTCTGCTTTTAGGAGTATAGTGATGCCGCCAAATATAAAAAAAATGGACACCACCCATCGTAGGTTACTGCATGTTTTCCAAGCGCAGACAAATGAAAACTATACTACCTCTCGAGATGGCGACGTCTTAAGGCTTTTAGAATAAACAAATAAGCAATAGTTTCAGGATTCACTGAATCTCGCACTTACTATCAAAGCTCCATCATCTCGTAGCTGGCGCACCTGCAGCCTTAGTGTTTTTGCGACTGAACTAATTTAAAAGCTATACATTAACGCACACACGCGTGCACGCATAAGCACAAGTACACACACACACACACACACATACACACACACACACACACACACACACACACTACATATATCAATATTTATATGTTAGGCTGAAGGCCAAAATTTCTACCCTCCTAAACAGCACTTTCATGAGAACAGCGCTTTGTGGGTACAATTTACAAGCGAATATAATGCACTAGGACACTGTTGCGGTCAATTACAGAGTTTTGTCATTTGCTGGTAATTGGTGAAGGATTCTTCAATACACACTTTCTCAAAAATTACCTAATGAGCGGCATGTATATATTTATCGTGTTTATCCCCATGAATTTGAACAATCACGATGCTGCAGGTACTCTCGCTCAAAGTTCCTTCACCTGAGAAAAGCAGGAAAGATTTTTGTCGATGAGTATTTTCAGAAATTACTGACACTGTACATAAGTCAGCGGCTACACACTGAGCCGGAGTGGATACTTGCTTTGTCTATTTCTTGTGAAAGCCATAGTGGCACAACTTTCTGGTGAAAGGTGCAGACCTCGTGGAGCAAACTATATACGTTCTAAAATGTTTAAAAATAGAGCACTTTTTTAAACGCTGTGAAAACATCCACGAAAAAAAATTGATCTCTAATTGCATAATAAAATCCAGCCCATTATAAGTCAAGAAACGCCGTGAGAGAATTTTCTCAGTTTATTTACTATATTGTATCATTGCCAAAACCATACTGAACTATATATAGTGTCTTTGACATACCAGAAAACACTAATATGTAAGTGTGCCACAATCACTGCCATAGCTACTGACGGCGCTGACTGATACTCCGACGTTTAAAGTCCCATATATACCTAGTAAAGTGGCTGGGAGGGTAGCCGCCGTGGTAGCTCAGTGGTAGAGCATGGAACGCAATATTCGATGGTCGCAGGTTTGGTTCCTTCCAACGGCAAGTTATCTACTCACCCACTTTTCTTTCTTCACATTTACATTACGATTCGATCTAATTATTTTCCCTATACTACGTTGGCGTTATTGTCTGTTATATCTCATTATTATTGTGCCCAAACACGGAGAAACGAGCCCTTAAGTATACACTTCTTCCCTTTATTCATTAACTAGGGTCTCGTACTGGCAGACTTAGTGCCTTAGGTTGTATACGAGAGACTATGGTCAGATGCCAGCTCGTAATAAGTTCACGTGCTACGTGACGCCACACAGGCTCTTAAAAAGTGTGCCATAAACGCAGCCATAACTACTGACGGCGCTGACTGACACTCCCACGTTTAATTTCCCATAAATACCTAATAAAGTGGCTGGAAGGGTAGCCGCCGTGGTAGCTTAGTGGTAGAGCATGGAACGCAATATTCGATGGTCGCAGGTTCGGTTCCTTCCAACTGCAAGTTATCTACTCACCCACTTTTCTTTCTTCACATTTACAATACGATTCGGTTTAATTACTTTCCCTATACTACGTTGGCGTTATTGTCTGTTATATCTCATTATTATTGTGTCCAAACACGGAGAAACGAGCCCTTAGGTATACACTTCTTCCCTTTATTCATTAACTAGGGTCTCGTACTGGCAGACTTGGTGCCTTAGGTTGTATACGAGGGACTATTGGTCAGATGCCAGCTCGTAATAAGTTCACGTGCTACGTGACGCCACACAGGCTCTTAAAAAGTATGCCACAATCGCAGCCATAACTACTGACGGCGCTGACTGACACTCCCACGTTTAATTTCCCATAAATATTGCCGCATTCAACCTGCAGAGGAGAGCTCGCACAGCCAGAGAAGAAGACGAAGCTCTTGCCCGGTCCTCTTTACGAGCGCCTTTCATTTTTAATTAAAGTGAGCTCTTCTATATCGAACTTCTGCTGTGTCTGCGTCGTGACACTGGTGGAGGAGCTGGGTACATGTCCAGGACGCCTTCCAACAGCCCGGGATCTAGTCCACAAAGACTTCCGCTCGTCGAAACACCCGTTCACCGCGCCAGCCGCCGCCTGTTAGGCCTGAGCCCAGAGTTCGGTCCTTGGACGGAAAACATGACTGCCCCGGGAAGCAGTTGCCCCACCATGACGAGCCCAAGCACGACACAGGTGACTGTTTTCACCCCTAAAACTCCTGTGGACTTCCATGGCAACTCATATGAGGACGCAGATGACTGGCTTGAGGAGTTCGAGCGCACAGCCAGCGTTAACGGGTGGAACGCCGCACAGAAGTTGGGGTACGTGTATTTCCCTCTTCAAGACGGGGCTCGCACGTGGTTCACGAATCGCGTGTGGTCAACGTGGGACGAGTTCCGGCGGAAGTTCCTGGACACCTTCGCAAACACCGAAAGGCGGGAGCATGCACAACGACTCCTTGAATCACGGATTCAAAAGCCCAACGAGTCTGTTGCTATGTTTGTTGAGGACATGGCTCGTCTCTTTCATCGAGCCGATCCCGACATGTCCGAGAACAGAAAGATCAGCCACCTCATGCGTGGTGTTAAAGAGCAGCTGTTTGCTGGTCTCGTACGGAACCCACCTTCAAACGTCGACGAATTTTCGAAGGAGGCGACCGCCATAGAACGCGCACTACAGCTACGGTACCGCCAGTACGACCGTCAAAACAACAGCGGACAAATCAGCGCAACCGCCGTGACCACGGTGACTCCTGACGAGCGTTCTTTGCGTGACCTGATACGCGAAATTGTGCAAGAAGAGGTGAAGAAGCTCGCCGCCACACCGAATGACTGCGCGATTGCGTCGGTCACAGAAGTTGTTCGCCAAGAAATAAGGCAAGCGCTTTCACTTCCCGAGCCGAACACTGAAATAGTTAGGCCAACATATGCAGATATTCTCCGTCGACAGCCTAGATCTAACGTGCCGCCACCTCAACAGTACCACCAGCAACAGCCGCCGACAGTGCCTTGGTACTACAGGGAAACGTCGACGCCGATGCGACCCCCACTCCGCAAAACCGACATATGGCGTACCCCTGACTACAGGCCCCTGTGCTTCCATTGTGGGGAAGCAGGCCACATCGTGCGGTATTGTCCTCATCGCGTTGCCGGGTATCAAGGATTTCCGTCCACTACCCCTCGGCGCTATTTCGACGGAAGACGCAACGTTGAAACGAGCGCGACGATCCCGCGAGACGTTTCTCCTGGGTTCCGGTCACGCTCGCCCTCCCCAGGTCATTTTCCCCGATCTAATAGAGGTAGCACCACGGACATGGCGAGAGGAAGGTCTCCCAGTCCACGCCGGGGAAACTAAAATCAGCGACCTTAGGGGGGAAGGTTGCGAATTGCCGAAGATTTGAAAATCCCCCATTGCCGCCACATGAAGTGCCACACATTTCGAATGAACCGACGAAAGACGAGATTGTCACCGCCGACATTACACTTTCAATTGACGGTCACGACGTGACCGCACTGGTCGACACTGGTGCGGACTTTTCAATAATGAGTGCGAATCTGGCCGACCAACTCAAGAAGGTAAAAATGGAATGGACGGGGCCGCAAATTCGAGGAGCCGGAGGCCAGCTGCTGACACCTACCGGAAAGTGCACCGCACGAATCAAGATCGGGGCTTCATCATTCGTGGCAACCTTCATTATTCTTTCTGAGTGTTGTAAACAGGTCATCTTGGGTATGGATTTCCTGCGGGAGTACGGTGCCATTATAAATATACCGGACGGTGTACTGACCTTCTCAGCGGACCATAGCGCAGCGCTGCAGCGCAAGCCCATGCGCGTGATTGACGACGTGACCATGCCACCGTTGTCATGCCGCCTCGTCTCTGTCACGTGTAACACGCAGCATAGTGGAGAAGGTGTCGCGGAACAAATATCGACGCTTTTACTCTCTCGAGGAATCGCTATTGCCAGAAGTCTCGTCAGTGTAGTGTCTGGGCAAGCAGAGGTCCTGTTGACAAACTTCAGCAACGAGCGTCGACACATTGCAGAGGGTACCACAGTTGCATACTTTGAAGAAATTGTAGAATTCCGCGAGTGCTTCGCAGTACAACAGGCAGAGACGCCGGCCGCTTCAACACCACTGCCTGTCGACGTGAGCACAGATTTATCGCCAGCGCCGAGGCAGAGTCTTCTAGATATTCTCGGCCAGTTTGAAGATTGTTTTTCGTCGACCTCGAGAGTAAATCAAACGCCACTGACAAAGCACCGAATTATAACGGAAGAGACGGCAAGACCAATTCGACAAAACCCATACCGCGTGGCACCGAAAGAACGCGAAGCAATCCAAGAACAAGTCCAGAGAATGCTCAATGATGACATCATTCAGCCGTCAAAAAGCCCTTGGGCATCACCGGTAGTGCTAGTTAAGAAGAAAGACGGCAGCTTACGCTTCTGTGTGGACTACCGCAAGCTGAACCGCGTGACCAAGAAAGACGTATACCCACTACCGCGTATTGACGATTCACTTGACAGGCTGAGGCATGCACGCTTCTTCTCGTCGATGGACCTGAAAAGCGGTTATTGGCAAATCGAGGTCGATGAGCGGGACAGAGAAAAGACTGCTTTTGTTACGCCTGACGGGCTTTACGAGTTTAAAGTCTTGCCCTTCGGATTGTGCTCAGCCCCAGCAACATTTCAGAGGCTGATGGATACCGTCCTATCAGGCCTTAAGTGGCAGACGTGTCTGGTATACCTCGACGACGTCATTGTTTTCTCACCAACATTCGAGGAACATCTAAGACGGCTGCTATTAGTATTTCGAGCAATACGGTCCGCTGGCTTATCGCTGAAACCTGAGAAATGTCATTTCGGTTTCAAGGAACTCCGATTCTTAGGACATGTGGTGAGCCATGAAGGTGTTCGTCCGGACCCCGACAAGATCGACGCCGTCCGAAAATTTCCGGTGCCAACAGAAAAGAAGGCCGTAAGACGTTTTCTTGGCCTTTGCGCCTACTACCGCAGATTTATCGCCAATTTCTCGCACATAGCGTCGCCCTTAACACGCATAACGAGAGACGATGTTCCATTTTTATGGGGCGAAGAGGAACAAGCAGCATTTGACGGTCTACGACAGCGCCTGCAGACACCCCCTGTGCTTGCTCACTTTGACGAGGACGCTCCAACCATGATCCACACTGATGCCAGCAACGTAGGTTTAGGCGCTGTACTCGTCCAGTGGCAAGACTCAGCCGAGAGAGTGATTGCATATGCAAGTAGGACGCTTTCCCGTGCCGAGTCCCATTATTCCACAACGGAAAAGGAATGTCTTGCTGTAGTATGGGCAGTTCTGAAGTTTCGCCCATACCTCTACGGCCGTCCCTTCCACGTAGTCAGCGACCACCACTCTCTTTGCTGGCTGACCAACTTGAAGGACCCATCCGGTCGGCTAGCGCGCTGGAGCTTACGCCTACAAGAATTCGATATGACGGTCGTCTATAAGTCGGGACGACAGCACTCGGATGCTGATTGCTTATCTAGGTCGCCTATAAAGCAAGATGATGTCTCAGAAGATGATGACATGGCATTTTTAGGAGAGGTCGACACGGTCACCATTTCGTCTAAGCAGAAAGAAGACAGTGAGTTGCTCCCTCTTATTAATTTTCTTAACGGCCAGTCTACAAGCGTTCCCAAGATATTTGCAAGGAGCCTGTCATCATTCTGCTTGCGCAGTGGTGTCCTATACAAGAAGAACTTTGCCCCCAGCGGAAACGCCCACTTACTTGTCGTCCCGACATCCATTCGCGATGAGATCCTGAGCGCTTGCCACGATGAGCCACCCTCCAGCCACCTCGGATACACGCGCACATTGGCCAGAATCCAACAAAAGTACTACTGGCCGAAGCTTCCAGGCACTGTAAAGCATTACGTCCGCACGTGTCTCGTTTGTCAACGACGAAAATCGCCACCTTTAAAACCAGCCGGATTGTTGCAACCAGTTCAAGTGCCCACCATGCCTTTTGTACAAATCGGAATGGATCTCCTTGGACCATTTCCGACTTCGCATACTGGAAATAAGTGGGTAATTGTCGCTACGGACTATCTTACTCGCTACGCAGAAACAAAGGCTTTATCAAGTGGAACCGCAGTAGAAGCGGCACGATTTTTCATTGAAAATATCGTTCTGAGGCATGGTGCTCCTAGAATTATAATAACAGACAGAGGTACCGCTTTCACGGCCATGCTCCTCAAGTCAGTGCTTGAGTTGAGTGGAACAGCGCATCGAAAAACTACCTCCTACCACCCACAAACCAACGGCTTAACAGAACGCCTCAACAAGACAATTGCTGATATGCTTAGTATGTACATCGACGTGGATCACAAAAATTGGGACGACGTTCTACCATACGTGACGTTTGCTTATAATACGGCGCAGCAGGAAACTACGCGGAGCACGCCATTTAGTCTTCTTTATGGCCGTGAAGTGACGACAATGCTTGATGCCATGCTGCTGCACGACTGCGAGGATACAGACACGGATGTTCAAGCCTTTACCCAACGAGCTGAAGAGGCACGGCAGCTAGCACGCGTGCGAATCGCCCGACAGCAGAGTTATGACGCACAACGTTATAACCTGCGACACCGATACGTCACTTATCAACCAGGCGAGAAAGTGTGGGTCTGGAGCCCTATTCGCCGACGCGGCCTTTGTGAAAAGTTATTGAAGAAGTACTTTGGTCCCTACAATGTTATACGGCGCCTAAGTGACGTGAATTATGAGGTCATCCCTGACAGTTCCTCGCGAGCTCAAAAATCTGAAATCGTACACGTTGTGCGGATGAAGCCATATTTCAGTGAGCCAGTTGCGTAATACGTCAACTACATACACCGCGTATTCTGTAGCCGAGCATCGGGTCGATGCTCTTCCTGGAGGGAGGCAAATGCCGCATTCAACCTGCAGAGGAGAGCTCGCACAGCCAGAGAAGAAGACGAAGCTCTTGCCCGGTTCTCTTTACGAGCGCCTTTCATTTTTAATTAAAGTGAGCTCTTCTATATCGAACTCCTGCTGTGTCTGCGTCGTGACAATATCTTATAAAGTGGCTGGAAGGGTAGCCGCCGTGGTAGCTTAGTGGTATAGCATGGAACGCAATATTCGATGGTCGCAGGTTCGGTTCCTTCCAACTGCAAGTTATCTACTCACCCACTTTTCTTTCTTCACATTTACAATACGATTCGGTCTAATTACTTGCCCTATACTACGTTGGCGTTATTGTCTATTATATCTCAATATTATTGTGTACAAACACGGAGAAACGAGCCCTTATGTATACACTTCTTCCCTTTATTCATTAACTAGGGTCTAGTACTGGCAGACTTAGTGCCTTAGGTTGTATACGAGGGACTATTGGTCAGATGCCAGCTCGTAATAAGTTCACGTGCTACGTGACGCCACACAGGCTCTTAAAAAGTGTGCCACAATCGCAGCCATAACTACTTACGGCGCTGGCTGACAGTTCCACGTTTAAATTCCCATAAATATCTTATAAAGTGGCTGGAAGGGTAGCCGCCGTGGTAGCTTAGTGGTAGAGCATGGAACGCAATATTCGATGGTCGCAGGTTCGGTTCCTTCCAACTGCAAGTTATCTACTCACCCACTTTTCTTTCTTCACATTTACAATACGATTCGGTCTAATTACTTTCCCTATACTACGTTGGAGTTATTGTCTGTTATATCTCAATATTATTGTGTCCAAACACGGAGAAACGAGCCCTAATGTATACACTTCTTCCCTTTATTCATTAACTAGGGTCTACTACTGGCAGACTTAGTGCCTTAGGTTGTATACGAGGGACTATTGGTCAGATGCCAGCTCGTGATAAGTTCACGTGCTACGTGACGCCACACAGGCTCTTAAAAAGTGTGCCACAATCGCAGCCATAACTACTTACGGCGCTGGCTGACAGTCCCACGTTTAAATTCCCATAAATATCTTATAAAGTGGCTGGAAGGGTAGCCGCCGTGGTAGCTTATTGGTAGAGCATGGAACGCAATATTCGATGGTCGCAGGTTCGGTTCCTTCCAACTGCAAGTTATCTACTCACCCACTTTTCTTTCTTCACATTTACAATACGATTCGGTCTAATTACTTTCCCTATACTACGTTGGCGTTATTGTCTGTTATATCTCAATATTATTGTGTCCAAACACGGTGAAACGAGCCCTTATGTATACACTTCTTCCCTTTATTCATTAACTAGGGTCTAGTACTGGCAGACTTAGTGCCTTAGGTTGTATACGAGGGACTATTGGTCAGATGCCAGCTCGTGATAAGTTCACGTGCTACGTGACGCCACACAGGCTCTTAAAAAGTGTGCCACAATCGCAGCCATAACTACTTACGGCGCTGGCTGACAGTCCCACGTTTAAATTCCCATAAATACCTAATAAAGTGGCTGGAAGGGTAGCCGCCGTGGTAGCTCTGTGGAAGAGCATGGAACGCAATATTCGATGGTCGCAGGTTTGGTTCCTTCCAACGGCAAGTTATCTACTCACCCACTTTTCTTTCTTCACATTTGCATTACGATTCTGTCTAATTACTTTCCCTATACTACGTTGGCGTTATTGTCTGTTATATCTTATTATTATTGTGTCCAAACACGGAGAAACGAGCCCTTAGGTATACAGTTATTCCCTTTATTCATTAACTAGGGTCTCGTACTGGCAGACTTGGTGCCTTAGGTTGTATACAAGGGACTATTGGTCAGATGCCAGCTCGTGATAAGTTCACGTGCTACGTGACGCCACACAGGCTCTTAAAAAGTGTGCCACAATCGCAGCCATACCTACTTACGGCGCTGGCTGACAGTCCCACGTTTAAATTCCCAAAAATATCTAATAAAGTGGCTGGAAGGGTAGCCGCCGTGGTAGCTCAGTGGTAGAGCATGGAACGCAATATTCGATGGTCGCAGGTTCGGTTCCTTCCTACAGCAAATTATCTACTCACCCACTTTTCTTTCTTCACATATATATTAGGTTTTGGCCTAATTAGATTCCCTATACTACGTTGGCATTAAGATCTCATTATTAATGTGTCCAAACACGAAAAAACGAGCCCTTAGGTATACACTTCTTCCCTTTATTCAATAACGAGGGTCTCGTACTGGCAGACTTGGTGCCTTAGGTTGTTTACGAGGGACGATTTGTCAGATGCCAGCTCGTAATAAGTTCACGTGCTACGTGACGCCGCACAGGCTCTTAAAAAGTGTGCCACGCTCGCCGCCATGGCTACTGACGGCACTGACTGACACTTCCACGTTTAAATTCGCATATATGCCTAATAAAGTGGCTAAGAGGATAGCCGCCATGGTAGCTCCGTGGTTGAGCATGGAACGCGTTATGGTAAGGTCACAGGTTTGGTTCCTGCCCACGGCAAGTTATCTTTTCACCAACTTTTATTTCTTTACCTTTACATTACGATTCGGTCTCATATCTTCCCCTACACTGCCTTGGCTATATTGTCAGTTAGATCTCATCATTAGTGTGTCCAAACAGGGAAAAACGAGCCCTTAAGTATGCACTTCTTCACCCCATATATATATATATATATATATATATATATATATATATATATATATATATATATATATGTATATATACGTGGTGTGCGTGTACGCTGAATGACGCCGACCACGCCACACCAGCGGCAAAATCCAATTTAAAGTGTCCATATAACAGCTATCGCAATAAAAAAGCTGGTGTATTCCATTTTTTGGTTTTTACAGGCAGGTCATTGCCGTTGCTCACGTTTTGCGCACATTTACAGAATTTTATCATTCGCTAGAAAAGTCCCCAGATCCTACGTACCTGTGAATCGACGTTATGAGAAGCATAAAGACAACAGGTAAGCGTGTTGCAATTTTTTTCATTGAGCGACACGTCATGAAATGACGCTAAATATATGTACAAATGTTGCACGCACAGACAATTGTTGAAGAGTTACACATGTTAATATAACCAGTTGTTTGCACCTGCGCAACGATGCCTGCTGGAACATGCGTATTTACAAAATCAGAAGCTGATTTAAAGCGCTGATGCTCACGAAGATGCTGGCCCTAGACATTGCCCCTTAAATAAACTTCAGCGCATGACAACTAACCACAATTGATGTTAACCCGACGTGACGGCTGTATCAACTAAGTACATATGTAATAGTTATGAAATTGGGTAGGCAGCACTGCAACTACTATTGATGCTTCGTGAACGTTAGGGTCTATTTGAAAAGCAATTCCGAGACCTGGTGCAGCTCTGTGGTACAATGCTTCATTGCCACGCATAATTTTTGAGTTCGATTTCAGCTGGCGCCCTCACACTTATTCTTTGCATTCGTTGACATTTATTCTTTGCATTCGTTGGGTCGGCGCTACCGATGTCGGTATTTCTTAATGATCGCTCGTTAATATTGCCCATGCGTACTCTTACCATTTCTCGGTAGTACTAAGTGTCAATCACCTGTGGCACTTAACCGCATACCAGCGGCACATAACCACCCATGGGCATGTGCCACTGTCTGGCGGGAAGTGTTTGACAATCTATGCAACGGGATTGTCACATTATTCATGTCTTGATCATGATCATGTCTTGGTCAAACCATCTTACCCTCCCATGCTAATTTTGGTTCAAGTTAAGGGCGTGACCACGAGAGCACCCAAACGTACGTAAGCGGCTAGATAGAATGATAGATAAGCTCAATGTCACCGAAGTTCGCTAAGAAATGCCTTGCATACAAAAACCGCTTCAAGGAACTTATGCCGACCCTCTCAAAAAATCACTCAGCAAATGACCTATCTCGAGCAGTGTGGCGTACATCCCACGACACATTGGATGTCCCCTGAACTTTATTTGCTGCTTGGTCTATAGTTTATCCTAGTGAAGTACCTTCATTTTAGGATTGTGCGAATATTCGTGAATTTTAATAATGAATCGAAAAGCTTTTTATTTGATTCAGCATATTCGAAATTTCTACTGTATTTTGAATAGTTTTCGAATAATCACTGATGAAAAATTCTCGAAGGAATAAAGTGTGGCAAGAGTGAGGAGTAACATTTCTCCTTTTTATCACTGAATTAGCCGAAAGCAACCACCACATGTTTTAACAGCCCGAACGACGCCATATTAGTCACATGATCAATCGTCTTGCTCAAAACTCAAGTGTCACCAAGGCAAGTGTCAGCAATTGAATACTTTTATATAAAATTCATAATAATATATACAAGGTTTTGGATCCCAAAGCCAGAATACGATTAGCAGGGACACCGTAGTGGAGGGTTCCAGAAAGTTCGACCATCTGGTGTTCTTTAACGTGCAATTACAAGGCACTGAACACGGGCCCCTACAATTTTGCCTCCCTAAAAATTCGATGCGACCTCAGTGGCCGATATCTAACCTGCAACCTTTCAGTCAGCAGCCGAGTATTCTATAACCACTGATTTATCAAGGTTGACAATGGAATTCATAATATTGTTAACTATTGAAAATCGCCTAATGTGTAAGTATGAGTTTTAATTAAAAGCTGTCGACCAAGTAACTGCTGTATTTAAGCCTGCAGTTAGAAATATATCGAATACTCTAGTTGATGGTCCGTTTAAGTAACTCAGTATGTTTTGTCAGTTGAAAGTAACCATATTGATCCTTTGTTAAAGTTGTTGCAAGTGAAAGATTCCGGCAGTATTGGGCTGCTTTGAATATTGGCCTGCTACCAGTCTAGATCTCCATAGAACACTGTTTCCAGACTATTTGAAAACTATTCAAACAGTTTTCTAATCATATTTGTATTTGATATACTGTCATCACTATTCGATTTGGATTCCATATGGTATGGGAATCTAATTATCACAATCCCACGTAATTAAGGGGCACCACCCCCTTTTCCCGACTCACTTAAGCTAAAGCTTTTCCTTGAAGACTCCAACAAATTTAATTTATGACTAGGTGTACTACCTCGAATGGTGAGGGGTGTATATTGGCCAGACGAAATGATTGTCTCTGGTTTTGTGTAGAAAATGTGAGCATCGCAGTTAATTGCAATCTTCAGATTGCATCATGCATGTCAAAAGAATAATGGAGTTGCGTAATGTATACAATCAGGTATAATGCGTGCAATAATCACCCATTCACAATATTTCAAACTGAGCCCCGTTGAACGTGGCAATATTGCATGAGTGCAAGAGTGGCAGGCCACAGCTTATAGCAACGCAATAACTTTAAAGAGTTCGTTTAGCAGACATTCTTGTGTCGGCGTCGGCGTCGTTGGCTGTGAGCAAAAAATGGTCATCTTACGCCTGACCGAAAAATTGAGAATGATGCAAATAAAATGAACAACTGATAAAACCCTGGAGCAGAGTGGGGACTGGAACAGGGTTGTTTGGGTCGGAGCGGGGATCTAACTCGGGTCTTTGGCGTGGCAAGTGGATGTTCTACCCCAAGGCCATGCATTTTCTGGTTAAAGAAGGGGAAAGAACTTCCTATGCTTGGAAATGCAGTGAAAGTAGCTTTCATGCTTCACAAACACACGTGTCCTGTGTGCATGCTTTCCAGTGCAACATGAAATAATGCTGAAGTAAAGCTTGGTACAAGCATCCATTGCCAACGGGCGTCAAAATATGTGATTATCGTAATGACTCCGTGGTTGAAAGCCGGCTCCCTACTACAAAAAGGCCGGATTGGGGTGCACGTTAAGAAACCCTCGGTGGTGGAAATTTCAGGAGCCCTCTACTACAGCATCTTTCATAATCACATGGTGGTTTTGGAATGTTGAACCTCATATATAAATCAAATCACTACAATAAACACACAAGCTACTGCACCTATTCTATTAAGGCCGCGTACAGCGGTTGCATTTCACTTCACGCCAATTTATCTCGCAGAATTCCTGGCAATGAAATTGGATCTGCAAAAACTAAGTTCTCAGCAATAAAAAG
The DNA here is from genome assembly GCF_043290135.1 of Rhipicephalus microplus. NCBI lineage: Eukaryota > Metazoa > Arthropoda > Arachnida > Ixodida > Ixodidae > Rhipicephalus > Rhipicephalus microplus. The sequence goes on along the minus strand of NC_134710.1, from coordinate 349,957,868 downwards.
CTACTATTATTTCGGGTGCCTTGTCTGTTTGTACGCAATTAACGTTCGAAAAGCAGTCTATTCTTCCCAAAATAATTTGGTCTTTCATACCGCGTAGACCATCAAAAGTTCGGTTTCTTTGGGTCACTGGGCATGCTGGAATTGCACTAAACGAAACTGCTGACTCACTCGTTTCGGCCGATTTAAATTTAACGGTGGTACTGGTAGCTCCACATTTTTCTTTTATTATTGCCGAATGACTCGAAAACCTGTTAGTCTTAAAAAACAACAAAACATCAATCCTACAATCTGATGAATTTCGGCACGTGAAATTCACATGGAACACTGCAAATTGTCTTTCCCGTCAATGTAAGGTGACCCTCACAAGTTTCGTTGTAGAGTTCTAAAATTATCATCTTCACAAATCAGCATTTTAATAACTAATTTATGTGCAGTTTTCCACGAATATCAAATAGATCACTTCTTTCTCACATGCCGCTGTTTCACCTCACTCCGCCAAAGAATTCTTGAGAGACCGATTGGTATGCTGGGATTGGCAGTAATACATCAACCCTTTTATCGTTTGGAGCCAGTCAGTTCGGTGCGGGCCGTAGTGCTATTATGTCAGCACTATAAAAATTCGTTCAGGCGACCGGAAGGATACGCTGCTATTGATACCGCCAAATGAATCCAAATTTTTGTCCCCCTTCTTCTTTCACAAATTTTATACATATTCTGGTTTATCAAACTCTTTGCCCTTTTCACCTTTTTTCTAAAGAAACATTAATAATGTTCTTACCTGACTTCTCTTTTTTAGCAAGCATTGCATAAAAAATTACATTATAAGATAGAGTGTGACCAATCTCTTTTGTTGGTCTTGTACGTGACACGAACAATAAGAAAGACGCACTAAGAACAGGATGTCGCTATTGCGCTCAAGTTCAAAAGGCAAAACTTTAGGGTTACCTAATTTTTAAATGCCGTATTGTGCATTGCTCAGCTATTGAAACAGATAATTGGCCTTAATGGCGAATAGCTAGTTTTTGACTGCATCAGAGAGCGTAGGGAAAACAAAATGTCTGATTATTGTATAAAATTAAATTGAAAGCGTTGGTTGGGCATAATGAAGGCCTCTGGTCTGTATACGTAGTCACACAGCGTTTATGTAAGACGCAAACAGCGCCATGTGCGATGCGTGGCCGAGAACACCATATTTTTATAGTTACTTTTCGGAGCGGCCATCAAGTGACCTTAAGCCAAACACTAGCGCCTTTACCCCAGCTCTCAGCGAGAACATACGCGCACGAAGACAACATGGCATCTGGGCAATCTACCTAAATTTAAAGACACAACCGAGCTTTTTAGCAGTACACCCTTATTACAGGACCTCAATACATACTCCGGCAGTGGTTCATACACTCTGCAAGTTATATATTGCTACAGAAATCTTAGTGTTTGTACACACTTTCACTCAAGCTGTAACTTCTTCTGCACTGAAGTCTCATTACCATTTACTATAGCGAAGTGCCAAAGGCAGGTAGGCTGTCATACACTTGCTCCTTCAAACGCTAGCGAAGAACCAGTGCTCTTTTGAACGCCAACGGGGTCGGAGTGACCCCCATGGTCAGATCATATCGGTCGTGAAACGTGGAACAAAAAAAGGTTGAAAACCTATTGCCACTGACATTGACGCCAGTCGTGCAATTCAAGCGCGACTAGGTTAAAGGGACAAATAAAGAAAACCGGAAAAACTAGAGAATTTTTTTCAAATGCTCTTAGTTTTATATACGAAAAGGAAAAGTAAAAAATTCCGACCACATATTTCCACAGGGCGAACTCGAGTAAATGCGTCCCAGAGTCGGGGGGGTATCGCATGATTGTTGAATAATTTGGCATGATTTTGGAATGCCTAATTGCGATTTCGTCTTTATTATTTTTATTTATTGAATGAAGTAGAAGCATCGCCTTCAACGAGTGGTGGAACGCTCATGTGCTATCTAGTGCCTACATGTAAGGGGAGTTAAGTGAACGAACCATCGTGCTGCTTGAGCAGTCGGTTTTTACTAGCAGACGCAGCCTACGTCGCCTTCACAAGGAGAGAGAGAGGGGGGAACAAACAGTTGGCATGAGACGCAAGCATGCGCACGACACGTGAGGCGCGATCATGCGCAGTCGAAGTGTGAACTACGCCGACGCATGGCGCTTGACATGGTGGTACTGAGAAATGATCCGAATTTAAAAATTGACTGTACGGCTTATCTGGAAGTTCGCTAAACAGTTGAAGGCCTCATTTTTAAGTAGAATTTAATAATTTGTGGGCGTATGCTTTCTGGGCTTCTTCTTAGCTCAGTGAATTCACATTTGCGCGGTGGTTTCATGCATAACTTCTGGAGTTAATTTACTGGCTTATGTGTTGTTTACTGGTGCGACATTTCAGAACTGAACAAGTGCGCAGAATGTGTAGATAGCCGCACTTCTGACTGCTGATTGCTTTCGCTGGCACACGGCCGGCGTGCCCTCGCATTACGGTCACGGCGAATGTGGTGTGCTATATTATCAAGGAAACGCTCTACTCTTAGGTTGCCAAGGAGATTTTTTCAAAGGTGCTGTCTCACTGCACTGGTTTTTCTCGATTGACTAACGTTAGTATTTGAACTTTTGTGCTATTGTACTCGTGAATAGTTGCATCACAAGTTCTACATCTGCAAAGTATCTCGTGTGTATTGAAAGTAGCGTATTTGGCTAATAAACCATCTTGCATGTTTGCCCAATCTTTTTTGTTGGCCTTCCTTCTTTTCTCGTGAATTCAATCATCGATCTGGAAAAGCGCAATGAAATCGGGTAATCGAAAGCATGCGAAAGGTCAGCAATTGAAAAAAAAATCAATTTCGCGCCGTGTAGGTCAAATGCAAGACGTCGCTACTACATCCGGTTGTGAGGTTTTATTTTATTTTTTTTATGTTTTGCTAGCTATCAGTTGTCCCGTCAATGCTTACATACGAAGGCGACAACGTGCTGTCAACTACTTGATACATGGGCTTCCATGGAAGTTACGCTACTAGTTTACGTATACTTTTTATGTACGCTACCAGTTTACATATACCGGCGCGATGCCGGAGGCATCGCTTTTGTAGCGTGGATTGACACGTTCTGTGAGAGATGGCGCCACGCTACGTGAAGCACTGTAGCCTACTGTAGCCTACTGTAGCGTCGCGGACGCATTGGCTGCAGACATCAGCCAAACACCAAGATTTCTCTGCACAGTGACAGCAAACACTGTTGTCCGTATGTACTAGGACCAGGCCTGCTGTCGGAGGGGGGGGGGGGCTAGGGGCTCGTATTTTCTCTCAATATCTCTGGAGGGGTGTGTTTTCTCTAAAATAAATAATGAAAATAGTTTTTTTTTAAAACAGGCATTGTTTTCGGCTCCACCTCTTAAAAAAAGTTCGGCTACAGCCCTGACGAGTGCATAGTGTACTTACGGGGGGGCTGTTAATAGATAGGTGAGCCCTTGGCAACGTGCCCGAAAGTACGGTTCGTATAATTTCCGACGACCCTGCTTTGCCAGTGCACATTTTGTGCTCTCCTTCAGACTTGAAAATGGGACTGCCCACCATAGCTTTCAATTGTGGATTATAGGGACCTGGTTCGCTCTATTATAACATTGCGCTAGTCGATGAGGCGAACAATTGATCGTTCGGAGCGTTGGCAGGAGTGGAATACGCCAATTTTTTTTATTTAGACGATGGTCGCTAAAATTATCTCTCTACACATCACAAGACAACACCCCACATGCTTTGTGGAAGCTAACATGCGATTTGTCACCTGCTGTGTTGTTTTTATCTTGTAGTTACGTGTATCACACTCGTGTCAGTCTCGCATTACATCAAAAGTGCATATCTCTCAAAGTAATCAATGGCTCATTACTAAAAAGAATGCTGTTCACAAGTGCTAAGCGAATTTTTCCTGTGACAAGGTTGGATCCGTCAAAACTAAGAGAAAATTCTCGTCATGTATCCACGTGCTAAGTGTTTTACACAATTTTTTTTTCAGTGCAGCTTGATGCTACACTACTGGTTATGCTTTTTTGGGTTATTTAGTCTTTCTGTGGTCTCATAATTTTTTTACCTGTTCTTACAAGTCTAAATTTAATTGCACGGTTTCAGTGCGTGCTTTCTTTGTCGATATACAGTTGGAGCTTTCGAAATATAAAATTGTAAAGTAGAGTCACCTGAAAGCTACCACAGCATTTTATTTGCCAGAATAACACACGCCTGCACATGGGGGCAGTTTGCGAGGGCACGCCGAGTAAGAGCGTATCCAGGAGGTAGCACACCGGGCACGTGCCCTCCCCCTTCCCGAATCTTTTTGGGATTGGCTTATAGAGCGAAAAATGGCCATTTTAAGGGGGTGCTCTCCCGAAATTCAAATGGTCCCCTCCCCCTGTAAAACACTTCTGGCTACGTGCCTGACGCCGAACAATAATTGATTCCACGTTTAGATGTTACAGGCGGGGTAGGTGGTCACGCCTGCCGATACTCAAGCTGACAGAACTAAAAAAATAGAAAACAAATCCAGTTAATGTGCAAGCAGGCAGAGAGAGAAAGTTCCTAGACGGCAAGCAGTGCCATCCACCGCACAAACAATTAAATAGCGAAAACAATCATGCAGCGTGTCGTGTGGGTGTATTTGCAGGGACAACGAACCACTACCACCAAGCGCCATTTGATAAGTTAAAGCGCTACGACGGCGACGTGCAGCCTCGAACAAAAAAAACAACCCCGTACTCTTGACTAGCGTAGATAGGTGTTCTAGCGAGAGCATTACACGTCCGAAGTAAAGCCGTCTTTGTAAATAATTCAAAAACCAAAGTGCACTGCATTCTTGCTCAATTGTTTTCTGAAAAACTTCAGTAAATCGAGTTTAGTGTCATGAACGCTTTCCTTGTTCCCGTTTATGACAATATAGAACCTTATGGGCAATATATATATTTCTTCGTTAGACGGGGAAACTTGTAAAACCTGATTTTGCTAAAGCAAGTTTCAACTGTAGTTGTATCCTAATTTTCACGATTGCCTGTTGACTGGTGCGTACATTGAGTAATAATAATCTTGTTTCCATGCAGTTATTGGTATTGAATGCTTATTTTTTTTCTCGCTAGGCCAAAGCTTGTCTTTTTTTTTTACTCTATAACCGGCGCGCTGGTCTCCATTGGTCGTTGCGTACAAAGGCAGGCGTTTTTATGGCTGCCTTCGCTTTTCACCCGTATCCGTCAGTTCATATGATACTAAGTGCCTGTCAGGCACCGAGATTCGCCCAGCCGCTTCAAGTTGTTGTCTCAGCATGAGAATCTCGGCGTGCATTCACTGCATTATTAAGCATGTAGCTGCACAAAGGCACAAATTTTCAGTGGGGTTGAAGCTCAGGAAAAAAATTAAAAGAAAACCTCTCCCCCAGCGATAACGCACCTTTTGAGGCGGAGTGACATAGCTATCATGAACTAGGCAGCGCAAGTGTCTCGAATTTTATCGAGGGCGGCTTAGGACGCTGCATAGGCAAGTAAAGACAGGGTTGCGCTAGCACAGCTCGATTGCTTGCACAAGTCACTTATTCCATATAAAGAGCGGCGTAGGGCTGAGGGATGGCATAAATTTGCAACTGATTTGGGAGCCTAAATGTCAATAAGTATATCCAACGCTATTTTAGTTATATAAAAATATGAAAAATAAGAAAGCTAGACATGTTTTTTTTTGTTTGCGTCCCAGGCACAGAACCCAACAATTGAGAAAAATTTTGCATATTTTTTTCTCGAGAAAAATGTCTTAGTCTGTGTTTAGGAGATTTTTTGCGGTTCCAAAACAACATTGCGTCAGAGCAACCACTGAAGAACATAAATCCTATCTGCTCCCTATTGTTACTCGCCTAGTGAAACACACTGTCTATAAACATAGCAAGAATAGTGTCAAAATTTTGCAGAGAGCGTATTTACACCATACAAGGATGAACAAAAGCAAAAGTGCTTTTGTTTTGCTTTTGTGCGCAGATGTACTATCTAAATTTCATAAAAACAAAAATGTCGTTGGGCATAGATTACGGCCTTTCTTGTGAAGACTGTTACCGACTTTCCAACGCCATTCTCATCGTAACAGAGCAAGCAAACTTAAAGTCAGCTTGATGCGAAAAAAAAAAACGAGCGCCGTAAGACATGGACCTAGACAACAAGCACACTAGGCAGTCTATGCCCGCGTTTCATAGCGCTCGTTCGCTTCTGATCAAGTATGAACAAACTTGCCCAAACACACGTCTTGAAGTCAGCCATTGAGGCCCACTTCTTGTAAATTTATGCCACGTGCATAGAAGTTTAGCACTCTTCTTTCTAAGGAGCAACGTGTTGATAATCAAAAAAATAAATAAACAAATAAATAACATAAATAAAGTAAATAACGAAGAAGATGGCAAGTACACAAGCACCAGTACTAGCTTTTTTCGGTATGGCTAAGCGAATGTCCTCGTTTCTGTCTTCACAACAAACTATATTTGGCTGGCGAATATATAGTGCACATTGCGTACGTTCCTTTTCAAGAACCCATACCGTTGTCATCTTTGCTAGTATTTCTCACCGTGTTTGTGCTCGTTAAAAACGCAGGTACTACGCCATCATGTCTCCTTTGAGCTTCCGATGGACTCGCAAGCGTGGTCCCCACATCATCTTGGTCATTTGGCTGGTGGCTGCACTATTGTCTAGCGTCCAGTTTGTTCATGGCCGAGCCACACCTTTTACCTGGGCCGACGGCACCTACTACGACTGTCACGAAAATTGGGACGAGAGGGCGGGAAAGGTGAGAATCCGCTACTTATTTTGTGCTTCAGCTGCGTTGGGGTTCAATACGCCTTCCTTAAGGTCGATATGCTTAGTACTTTGCCTCCTTAGCGTATAAAGGTAGTGAATAATTACCAATTGACCACTGACTACATTCCTAAACGGACGCCTTCGAAATCGACGGCGTCATGGTAAGCTGGTTAGGAAACTTTGAGCTAGCGTTAGCAACTGTTTGTCCATCGGACATTTTTGAGCAAAGCCTGCTCGCCCCAGTGTTGCAGAGTTGTCACTTCAGAATGGGAATGAATCCGGAATTATTCCACATATACTCTACCCCGGAACGGAATATGAATAGAATGGTGACAGAGCTTAGAGAAATGGTAATGGGAATGGAATGAAGTGCGTTTTTCACAGAATGAAAGGGGAATGGAATTACATCCTTTTCTGAATGTAGAGCAGACTTTCGTCGACGTGCTGTTTTCCAGGCTTCAAACATATCAAGTCACACCATAGAATTTAACGTTAAAGAAGGGAATTAAAAAGACTTGGCTGATTGACAGCATTGTACACTTATAAGCAACGCACCTACTATTATCTGTCCTTATAGACTGTGTTGCTGCGAAGTTTATGTCTATCTTTCGCGTAACCACGGCTCTATGCCACGCTATTCATCATCTGGAACTATACAATGGCGGCATACTCCCCTTAAATCTGGTGATTGTTTTTTTCCTCTAGCGTGCGCCTCAGTCGTCTGCTGCCTCCCCATCCTTCACTTAGTTTGGCTTCTGCTTCTGCGCTCGTTGGTGACTTGGACACCTATTCAAAAACGTGCTTTTCTAGGTTGTGATGCGCATTGACGCTTGTGCGATGCTTGTGTTTACTGCAAGCTTTCGTGTACCAGCTTGCGCGCAGTTTCGCCATGTATTACCTCCCCCCCCCCCCTTTTTTATTTAGTATTGTCTGCCTTGTCTACACATATGGGTGCCTTTGCCAGAAAATTCTATCTCAAAGATCTGGGGCCGTATTCACAAATCTTTCTCTTGGCTGCGCATTTTCTTGGCAAAGATTTCTTTTTTATCAAGGGTGTACAATAGCAGTGTAATGAAATTAACCTATTCAACACTTAAGAGAGCGAGGAGGACGCTCGAAAGCTGGCAAAACAACAAGAAAAGAAAAAAAAAGTGTTTGCCGATGATAGCAACGTAGCACGCAAAGCGTCTAGCATCGAGAGTATACGATAATGATTTGTTGCATCTCAGCTTCCAGTTCCGCAAGTGTCTCAACAGTGCTTTCGCGCTGCCGCGTTGTAATAGACGTCAGGGTGTCCTGCGCTAAGCCAAGCGCTTGTCTTTCATCAATACCCGTAACAAAAATATATTTGTTCAGTGGCTTTAAGCAATATTCCGTGTGATTTCTCGTTAAGTACAAGTGAGCAACACTCCAGTTACACCACACGATGAAACTGCGCAAATATTGATGCAATCAATGTTTGGGATGTGCTCCAAATGTCTTCCCCTGTTTACACGGCCAGTTAAGTTATAATAAGCTGCGCTGCTACTCAACTAATTCAGAATAATCGAGCATGGTATAGGGGTAAATAAAAGGGAGTTTTGCAGCTACACGTAAATGTTGCCTTCTTTACAATATGCTTATTACAACACACTGCAGGGGCATTTTTCGTGCCCGTGGACGAATTCTGCGGAAATATAAAACAGCAGAAATCAAATGAAATCATGAGCGCAATTTCGCAGGTTCCATGCACCGCAGCATTTTGATAAAGCCGGAATGCGAGAACATGCATACGCTTACGCTTAGATATATGTGTCTACGTAAAACGAGGGAGACTCCTTGGGAGGTGTATCAGTGCTAATGCTTTTCAGAAAACACGGGGCAGTTATTTCGCCATACGGTGTTTGCATGAGTAAACAAAGCAAGGAACGTTCACGAGTTGTGGACTCAAGATACATTACCACACGCTCTAATAGAATGAAAAAAAATTAGGAGAGAGAGAGAAAGAGACGCCTTTAGCGCGACTCTCATATTGTGTCCGCGAAAGCCTGAAATCTAAGTGATCGTGATAATAAAGACAATTTTCTGGCCCAGCAGACATCATGAAAAGTTTCCCTAAAGCATTGTCGAATGCTTGGAGAGCATAAAAAAGCTAGGTTTGTGTTCAATGAGAACGCCAGCCACAGAGAAAGCAAGATAAAGTGGGACTGTTTTTATGTATGAGAATTAAAGCTAACTATGAGAGTTGTGAGTTGATTAGCGAAAGTTTTCTTAAGTGACGGTAATAGAAACAAACAGAGTATTCTTTTAGTGAAATTAACACTAGAGTGCTTATTTACATAGCTCGGCTCATTCACACCACAGTAATAAGCCATCTTAGGGCACCTAAGCTGGAAAATCGGCACAGCGCAACGAAATTCTAGACAATACATAAATGATGCAATTCTAAGCTGCCTAAGCTCCTTTGTGCAAACAATGTTTCTATTGACACTTGTAGACCAAATTCTATACCCCAAAAACACACCTCAAAAAGCCTTCAAAGTTTGCTGATCAGCACAGTTGCCGTACAGCAGTATTTTAGTCTGCTTGAAAAAAATTTAGTTCACTGCTGGGCAAAGGCTGTACACTAAGTATGTGAAGCTTGCTCCAGTGCTCTGTATGTATATCTTGCTGCTGGCCTCAACCACAATGTTTGTCCGCACATATGTGTTATTTCACAATTTATACTATGCCACTACAAAGTAATTATGTTTATGTGCGTGAAACAAGGACCACAATGAAAGACCATAAGAACATTGACCTTCACACACTTTAAAAATGCTAATAAACATAGTTTTCACCACTTATCTGAGTATAGTACTAGCGGTAATAAGCTCACAGTTCCTTCTATTTTCAAATTAGTTTCAAGTCGCCAGCTTCATTATTAGAGCATACCAGTAGCCCTTGTATAGTAAAACAGTGATAAAACACCTGAAAAAAGATAAGTGAATGCATGCTATAGCTACATATAAACTGATATGAATACTTTCGGTATTTTTATTAGGAAAGCTGCATAGAGGATACGTCATTTGCATTATACACAATTGCATTATGAAGAAACCTACCCGAGCGAACACTACTTTAAAAGTTAAAGTTACACAGTAAAAATAGAGAAGTAGACTGTTGAAGAAGGAACAGACAGTGGGATAACATTACACAAGTACTAAAACCTAGTGGGTGATATTCTAGGAGTAGGGATGATCTTCTTTTACCCAAATGAAAAAAAGTCCCCAGAGAAGCACTTCCCAGAGCTTATACACACACAAAATGATTGGTGCGACACAAATGCCTGTATACTAAATGAATATATCAGCTAAGTACACAGTTACTGCATCAATGGATTTACTTCTTTTACTACAAAGAATGCAAACACAGTTACCATTGTCGACCATGGATGCTGTTTTGGATGGCATTGAAATGCATAGTGACGCAAGCATTTTGATTAACACACATGTTAAAATCTGCAGCTCAAATTGATTGGCCCACTATACTACAACGTGCTTTAAATTAGTGTCATGGTTTGGTATCTTCCTTGCAAAGTTTACTTATAGCAGAATGCTCAAGTGCAAAGGAACTGCTGAATGATGCACTACTAAGAAAGTAAACTGCACCTGCACAGAATGTTACTATACAATTCAAACTGCTCCAGCCATCACAATGTGCTCTTTCTGCTGACGTGCACTTTAAGCAGAAGAACACAGTCACTGGCGGGCCCTTTCTACTTGTTGGTCTTTTGTGCTCTGTTCGTTAACACGGTACATGACCGTCGAGTACCTGACTCCTTGTTACTGCTGGAATCTAGAAAAATACAGATCATCGTTACAACCATGCTACATGCAAAAGTGTACAGTTGATAGGTATGAGCTCATATATACAGCGTTCGTATTTTCAGAAGCCGATGACGAGTATGAAGAAACAATACAAACGACAAGAAGTGTCAACAAATACACAAACAGTGAATACTGAAAATATATTTTATGATACAAGTGCATAACTACGAGGTTAATTTTGAAAGCATGATAATTCTGCCAGGCATAATAAGCAATAAATTATCTTCTACTTCGACCATACCCTAGATGCAAGGAGCCGATCACATATGAATCCACTAGGCCACACAAGTTAAAGTGTGTTACTAGAGAACAGCTAATGTTCACAACTTTAAAGATATCTAACCTAGCCACCTTCCTACAGCGTGCAGAAGCACATGGGCAGTCATGTAGACACAAAGCACTTGCGGATTATGGGAGTGCTTGTTGCTCACGTCTATAGTCCCAGATGAAAAAAAAAACCTTTATAAATGCACTTCAACTTAACTGTGGGAAATATTCCTACGCAACAAACACACTTTCAATCTGCATATTCATTTCAACAGGCTTCTACAGCTACCACCAACACTCACCAATAGTATTGATGCCCGTGTCATGCCAGACGGATATGATGCGTCTTGCCAGGACACCAAAGCAGCGCTCCATGACTTCGCTTGCACGAGTGCTGGCTGCACCGCACTGCTGCTCAAGTGGGCTAGCCATGGACAGGGATATGAGGAGTCATGACTTTGAAGCACAGCGAGATTGACCCTTATAATTTAAAATTATACACTTAGGTTAGGCACAATTTGCAGAAAATATTTATCACTATGCAATGGTTGGGAACATTTTTGGCTGAAATCAACAATCCACAGCACTGAATGAGAAGAGGCTACCTCATGCAAACGGTGCATTTACTGACCCTTTTCCGCCTTAGGGTTGTAGGACAGGTCTTCCTCCATGCAAGTTGTAAACGGCTAGGCAATTTTCACCTACTTACTGATTCATTTCAAAGCAGTTAATCCGCCGAGTAAGTGACAAGCTCGAGAGTTAAATAAGGAATTGAAGTAATTGTGATTGTCCAAAAGCACGCGCCTTTCAGCCTCACATGAATCGACTTTTCATACTAATATGCAGGCTTTACACTTTAAACGTTCTAAATTATCTTGTAGTTTAGTTTTATTGATGTTTGACTTGAATTGTGTGTGAGAATAATGCATGCATCCACTGCTAGCAACCGTGTTTGGATTTTCATTGTGTGGACACCAAGTGGTGGTTACCTAAAGCTATTCGCAAGTTTCCTCGCCCATAGGGGCTCATAGGGTGGTTCATTTTGGCGCCCACAAAGAGTATGGGAGTCGCTGAGCACATGTGTGGCCTGCACTGCAGTGCTTTTTTTTCTTCGGGATGACCCTACCCTTTTAGCAGTCGACTAATATGCGCCACCTCAACGTTTTGCCAACTCGGATACTATGCCTCACTGAAAGCTAAGAGCTCCTGAATGCTAAACACATCACTTGTGGCGTGAAAGCCAGTAACCCATCTGTCGTTTTGCAAGGCACCTGTTGTTGTGCACACGTCTCATGTCCGCCAGAAGCCACACGAAGTGAAATTCGCATATGACTTAGAAGGTTCTGTATAGGAATGTTAGCTTACTTTTCGTCTTCGCTCTAATCGTGCTGGTCTGCAAGACGTGCCTTTCGAGCGCTCACATTCGGGGACACAAGTAATCTGACTGTTCTTTAATGCTCCGTACGTGTGTGCCACGTTAACGTGGTGGTTACGATGTTCTTCTCTCACCCGAGGGTCACGTGTTCGATCCAAGCCGTGGTGGTTGCTTTGCGATGTAGGTGGAATTCTAGAGGCCGGGTACCATGCGATGTCCGTGCACGCTGTCCGTGCAGGTTACTAAAGGCGTGCTTCACGATCATTACGTGGTTTGTCAAGCAAAACCCCAAATAGTGTTACAACATTCTATATTTCCTTTCACGTCCTCTGTTTTGAGCGAATACTTACCGATGTGTGGTTTTACTAAGTTTTCGATGTGCCGATATTTTTGACACCTTAAAAATATATGCCACAATACTATAGCACTTATTTTTATTCGCTAGTGCACCTGCTTGTCGTTGGATAGGGAAAGTACATATATAAATTCAGTGCTACTGCTTTATGGTGTGGCACTTTAGTTTTCAGGGCCATTGTAGCTTAGCAGGCAATTCACGACGCTTAAAGTACATCATAGTGATGTGCATGCAGCGGCTTCTCTTACACAGGCAAGCGCAAAGGCTTTTGCATTAATAAATATAGTATTATTTTTTTATTGCTGCAAGCAGTAAAACTACCTATATGCATGCCCAGGCAAAATCTAAATCAGTTCGCTTAGGCCCATGCCAAAGGTGCTGCGTTTTTTTTTTTCGCATACTAAACATGGAGCTTCCCCTACACCACGCATCATGAATGTATGGTGGTTTCACTAGTGAATCTCATAGCTGTTTTGTAAACTTCATGCAATAATCAAAGCATAGAATTTACAAAAAAAATCACTGCATTTCAAGCTGCTTGAAGATAATTATGGGGCGAAGCTTTCGGAGGTGATTATTGTGAATAAAGTTGAGATAGTACTGAGATTTATTGTGGTTGTGATACTTATATAATTTGTTATTCAAAGAGATAGTGCTGACACCGATTGTGATATAGCGGTGATTCTTCTTTATATCTGATATGAGGTTCCGAGTTCCGGGTTACGTTTTGACTTCATAATCACAGCTTCATTAGCTATCGTCTTTGGTGTAGAATTTTTTGTCGGTATTGCCGCCTTGCATCCGCTTCAAGTTGTCTCAACTGCGTGTCAGCTTGGCATTTTTCCCGCTTAGTCTTTGCTTCCATAGCCCTAGTCTGTGGTGTAGAGCTTTGTTGTCGCCGTCGCCGCTTTGCATCCGCTTTCTTCTCTTTTGTCTCCACGGTAGCTTCCCATCGACGGCGACGCTGATAGTCAGCACGTCGCGCTTTTCTGCGTTCGTCTTCGTTCATATGAGAGAAGAGAATGTGTGGTATGGAACGTGGTTATATATATACATAGCGTTGACAGCAGGGCCATCACCTCTACAATTGACCACAGCGCCCTCTGTTGCTTATAAGTTGAAGGTTACATGCGAAACAGTTACCATCAACGCCCTCTGTTGCTTAAAGTTGAAGGTTACATGATGTTACGGACAGACGGGAGACAGCGGACATCGTGAGGTCTTAAGGAGCTTCGCCCCTAAAAAAATCTTTATTGAGCATGAGCCACCAGATGAACTAAATATTACACAGTAATGCCACTATCATATGCACACGTTTTTCAAGTAATACAAACCTTGAGAATGCCTCACAGATGCAGGAGCACTACGTTCCGCTGCAGTTTGCGTTCGTGACAAGTTCTTGTAGTAAGGCCACTGAGGCAAACATTGAGAAGTATCAGCTGATGATTTCAGTCACTTCCTTGCAGGATTCTTTATCTGCGGGTCTGCATAGAAAGAAAAACGAATTGTAACTTCATTAACGAATATTACTTCCAGGAATACCTTTAATATATAAGTATTTTTTACAACACAACATGCCAAGTGCTTCATTCACAAACTTATGTATTTCTAAAAAATAACCTAAGCAGCTTGTTCCCGCTACGCTGACCACAACTGTGGAGCTTGAGTTCATTCAAGTCATGTTATACGGGTGCAGGGTTTTGACGAACCTCTACCCGATCATAAAGGCGAACATAAACTAGGGCTTGACACAAACAAAACCATAAATGCACAGTAATGTTAGTGCTACTTCAACACGCTGTCGCAAGCTCTACTTCATTTTTTCAATAAATGCCTTCATTGTCCTCATAAAAATAATGAAAGGTTGCACACAAATCAGATATTCTCATTTTATTACCTATTGCTACAGAAGTAGACGGTGTTGACAAAGTGCGCGCTGCACTCTTGCTACAGAAGTAGTTGGTGTTGACAAAGCGCGTGCTGCACACGTGTGCGTCTTGCCGAATCTCAACTTCATAATCCATTATTTTTTTCCTCGCTGCATCTCTTGGCAAGGCGTGGAGGCTGACTCTTGTCGACGCTCTGTTTGTACAATGCGGCATGCAGCAAGTTCGATTGCTTTTGAAGCTTTTAAATTTGGTCATTTCATGCCAACTTCTGGAATTAGGAGAAAGAGAGAGAGAGATAAATAGAGATGAAAGGCAGGGAGGTTAACCAAGCTTGGCTCGGTTGGCTACCCTACACTTGGGGTGGGGGAAAAGGAGAATCATAGAGCGGAAAGAGACAGAAAAGAAGAGGAGTAAGAAAGAGAAGCATAAATAGTCAGCTCGAGACTACACAGCACGGCCTCGCACTGTTCTTTCACAAGCGGTCGTGAAGTTTGGTGGTCCTTAAAAAGAACAAGAGGGCTTTCGTGGCTTTGCGCGTATGGGAAGCCGTCGGCCAAGGTCCCAGGATCTTCTCTTCTGTAAGCGGCCGTGAATCCAGCTGACAGAGCTTGGCTTCCATAATACGTCGTTCGGTCTGGTATGCAGGGCAATGAATTAGGAGGGGGTGAGATAATAAAGACTCGAAGAAGCAAAAAGCAAACGTACCCTTGGAGTGCCGCTGTACCGCCGCTACTCCGATACTCTCTAAAAAATTACGCTGGTGGCCGCGGGGTGGCGTGACAGTCCACGGAACTTGCGAATGCATTACAAAAGTAGTAACTTGCCATTAGGCAGTTTTTTACTCTAGAAGCTCACAGGCAGATCACAGTTCATCTAAATGATGCTGCCATGCATGCTTCCAGGCCACTTGCAGGTCTGCTGGATCATAACAGTCCCACAAGTGATAGAGACTTGCATATTTAGAGAGCAAGAGTCATTCCTATTTCTATAGAGGTGCTCGAAGTGATGAGGAGGCTTGATGTCACAGTGCGTGCCACCAACGTATTTCAGGACCTTACCAAACTCTAATTTCTATGATGAGGCAATGACCAAATATTTGGAAAACATCATTAAAACCACTCAGTTCTAATACTTCTATGAATAAAGCACAGAGCTATCACTTCGTCAAAGTGATAAAATCAAATATATTCACTTTGAAACAAACTGAAGCCCCGTGTAGGCTTTACATACCGCAATATATATGACCTAGTGAAGTATAGTGCTGCCCCAGCGGCAATCCTCTATCAAACATTTTTTTCCGAATAACATGAATTTTTAAAGTGCAACCTTGCTCCTGGAAAATAAATTTACTTTAACATTTTCAATAATCAAACGTAGTAAATGGAGAGGCCCGTAATATTAATTAAACAAGAGCTCGCTTGTATCCCATCAAAAAATTTTGATGTATTTACCCCCTCTCTCTATAATAGATGTGTGTATACAAATGTAGGAGTAAATTTTTTATACTTGAACTTAACATTGGGAAATAGTACATCTGCCGGGCTTAAAAACTTTTACATGTTATAGCACTACGCGATTTGCAACTAATTTAGTTTCGCAAGTTCCATTCACCGGTGGCAGAACATTTATTACCCGTCAGTGTTATCGGGGATCAAGTGTGGTCAGGGTTCAACAGGCAAAGAACGTCTGTAGGCTGGAAGCTGCCAAAGACATAGAAATGAAGTGCAAGCCAGGCGTGCTCGTCTACTGGTAATGTTAAATAACAGGCCATAGGTCGCTGTTGTCAAGGATCTAGTGCCCCACAAAACGACGGGAAGATAGAATCGACAGCCTGTAGTTAGCCGGTACTGGTCTACAACTTCATCCAAAGCAAGGCACCAGTGAAATTTTGCTCTCTCTGAAGGCAGGAGGAAAGCTTAATGTTCACGGGTTGTCGCTGGCAGGTACTGAAGAGTTCCCCGAAGAGCAGTTTAGGCATGCTGCCAAAGCAACATGATCTACATGAAAATGTAGCATCTTGCGATTTCGGCTCGACAGATCACGGTGCTTGGAATATGGTTCTCACAAAAAAACTAAGTGACGAGGTATTATGCAAAAATGCTAAGCTCCACTACCGCAACTTCGCATGGCAAAACAGTCATCAAAGCTGTCTTTAAATTTCCTCTCACACGAGCACAACCTCTTCAGAAGTCTTGTAAACGTCCACACAGCACTACTGTTCACAACGAACATTGTTTCACTCACTAACATTGGACTGCTCACAATAGAAGCGCATGGGCTAACCAGTGGCGAAGCAGAAACCCAACACAGTGCGTGGTTCATACGTTACCGTACAAACTGGGGGTCTCTCATGTAACGTGCCAAAGTGCTGTCAATCAGAAAAGTCACGCAGCAGCCAACTGAGAGAGTACAAAGCGAAGCGAGCGAACAGTTACCAGCGCACACACATTGCAGCCTTTTCGAGTGCTAGATATCATTGATGCATAGGCTCTGATCCCGCTGGATAAACACACCGAGGTACAGGCTTCGCTACGCGTCACCGTACACCAATACACCGCTTAATAGCACCGAAAAAGCAGTGGTAATCATAACACATTCAGACGAACGCTTATAGAACTCAAGCGACAGGCTTTTTTTTTAATAAAGTTCGAACTTACTACTATGCTGTTTACCACGCCATAATGTTTTCGACAACTACGCAGCAAGTAAGAAAGCGCTTAGAAAGTACTTGCGCATTTTTCACGGTGAGACAAAATTTGTTCTTATTTGCTGCGAAGGGGAGGATATGGCGAACACGACAGTGGTTATTGATGAAAGAAGTGTTTTGGCAACGTCATAAGATTACCTGATGTAGAGAGTACTGCTTCACAACAAATCAAAAGCTGCGCTTGTGGGCAAAGCCATCGTCTGCTCGCGTTTGTCGTCTGCTTCGATAAGATCATGTGGTGGGGGTTTCACCTTCGCGACACAACATTCCCATTTAAGGTGGTCGCTTGCTCGCGCAGAATACAAATCAGTGGCTGACTTCACCTTTGAATGATATTCTTCCGCCATTTTAAAGGGCTCGTAATTGTCAAAGGGATGAATTCAGCCAAGATTTGCTCGAGAATTATGAGGGTTTGCACATGTCCGGTGTCATTCGTAATTACTGGAGCCATTGCGTCTTAACCGCTTGCATTATTAACACGTCTCGCATAGATTACCTGGCATTTGTGGGTGGAAAAAGCTTGATTTGTTGGTTCTTTTATGCGTAATCACGCACAACCTTATTACGCTTCGGTTTGCAAAGTGCGTGCCCGTTTCAGATCGTCCCAAAGTGAATCGGCAGCTGTACTTTAGAAATCGTGCCCAATACAGTTGGAACCAATTAAAGTGTACGAAAGTACAACCACAGAACAGTCTTTACGAACGACCAAGTGAAAAGTTCCATTCCTTTTTATTTGCAATAGCGCAGATAATGTACTCCTATTCGCCTTGATAGTTTCCGTCAATGTGACAAGCATCATGAGTTGTATTTTTAATTTGATGATGTGGGTCGCAACACAACGACATGACAAATAAAGGTTGACATTATGTCGTTCCGTGTTCAAATTCACCGACCATTCACATAGAAACTTAATTTTAATTCAACCAGAAGTCTTTGCATGCATAATTTTACACTAATGATACCCTATAGAATTCTTTATTACTTCAACTCCTAGCTTATTAGACGATTGTGGCTGTCAATACTGTTCATTTAATACAATAGAAACAGCATACGAGACTCTAAGCGCACAAATGAATAAAAACGCACCAGAAGTCATCAGGCCGCCCAAAATAGCAGTGTATTAACTCAAAATCAGCCACAGCACTCAGGTATCCCACCACGTATGCAGGTTCTATGTAGCCACAATGTACGTAAAAGTGGCCCGGACCACTCTTAGAATTTTCTTCTAGCCACGCTCTTTTTACGAAAAATTTTGCTTCGTGAATCCACTGAGGAGCACTCTTCGGTTACATAAGGAAATGTAGCAACTACATCATTATCGCTGGCTTGTTGCTGGGCAATAGCAGCGTGCTTTAGTGAAGCAGCCGATGTGACAACGATGGCTTCTTACGACTTTTTTTTTCACATCCTGAATCGACTTAATTGACAAAACTTCTCTTGCGTGAACATTGAATCGTATGTGAGTTTCGTTAATGCGGCCCCTGTATTTCAACGCAGCACACATTGGTACACGATGAACTGTGTGCTGTGCGAACTGCATGTGTGAGGAACTGTTGTACATAATTAACTATAGAGAGGGAGATAGAATAAACATTTGAAAAGATTGGTTTGGGTAGCCAGCCGAAACAGAAAATACTAGGTAACCAAGGTGGCGCCTCCCCGAGTCTGTACGTGACGATTCGCCATGCCATCATTTTAGCAAAAATGCATTTAAGCCTCCACTATATTCAAAGAACATTAGCTTAAGTATGCACTCTTGGGGAGAAGGCCTGCTTTTTCACTGACTAAATACTAACCGTTTACTTGCCACAAAAACACTAACATACATTAAATGAAGATAATAAAATGCTGATTAGTGAAACCCGCTACTTCGCAACGTAGTTCGTGGATAGTGCTGACTGAAATAAATAATAAATTGCTGAATTTTAGTTATTGGGATTTTATATGTGCATGCACATTGCCATATTGAGACGATTCACTTACAGAAATACATGTAGGATATTAAGCTGAGTGAATTGTTCACGTATATTGATGGGAAACTACTAATTACTTAATGTAATCACCATGACAAGTACGCATAGCAGCAACATACATGGAGGCATGAATGAGTCATAGACGAGAACATACACGGAAATGCGTATATAGAATATCAAGACTTCACCAGTATCTTATACTGTAGCAGCCGTTTCAAGGCTATTTATGCCCCTACTTTAGAATAACACACTGTGTACTGCTTAGCAGTCACAAAATTTAGAAAAAGAATGGACGTTCTGTACACATCATCATATTGTATATATGTGCGTCCTCACAGAGCATGAACATTTCATTCCAAACTGATGGACAAATAAGATTGATCTGAATTTTTCCTAATTGTGTCATATTACTGCAAGATATGCGGTGGTGTTTACGAGAGAACCAGCGACGTATGTGGCTTAGTAGTTACATAGCCCCTCAAAGCAGTGCTGCAACACTCACAAGCAATTTCGGCTACTTGCGCGCGCTATACACAGACGTGAATCTAGCTGTACAACTATTTCACGAAGCCTTGATTGATTTAATTAAAGTCACCTACAATTAAAAGAACAACAAGCCTTAGTTACTGCTAAAGTGTAATATTGAATTACTGCACCAAATTTCTAACTAAAGGCTAAAAATTTTATCAAGAAACAAAAACGAAGTATATACTTTGTCGATATTTATATACTAACTCAATGACCATATATGCTTTCTGTAAAATGCAACTAGTATAAAGACACTAAAAAATGATAGATCAGTTTAGCACTGACGTGAATCGGTGTGGCACTGTTTGTAAGAATTGCATACTCTTTCAACACAGCGTGTGTCTGGAGCCTTCAACTTCACCCAAGTTTTCGTTTTATTATGAAATTATGCTCTTGAGACAGTTACAAACATTCTCCTGGCAAGACTTTCGGTATCTCAAAAGATGTCATGGTACAGCAATTTGGTAAACTGTAGACATGTCGTAGCACGGACAGTATACAATATTGGGGAATAATGTTTACTGCTTAATAAAAGATCTGCAAGCTCTGCTTCACTTTTTGAATAACAATTTTGTACATACATTGATGACAAAACAAAGATTTTTTTCCAACAGTCAGTACAGTGAGCTTTTTTTGTGCTACACAGATAATCGAATGATGCATTGTTCGCCTAAAAAACGCTTTCCATTCTATGGAGAACTCTGAGAGCAGCAGCCGTCCAAACTAGTGAAATTATACCGAATTCAGGAAATATTTTACGTTCACCTGCATGCATCCGCCCAGTTCTACAGCTAGTACTTAAGTATATAGCAACGGCCGATTATTTATGTCGGCGTTTCTTCTTATCTTGCTGTTCGTACAATAGGAGGATAATATTTGCGTGTCTCGGAGCATTACCACGAAATATGCCACGTGCTTTGGGCTTTGTGCGCATTCGCATGCCGAATGGTGCGTAATTGGCGGGATGTACGGAACTTGATGTCATTTGGGTAAACCAACATCCACTTTCATAAAGTGCATCACTCATGTTCGGATTTTACATAAATGAAAACACATCTGGTATTAACAAGCATTGTTTATCAATGTTTTATTACAGCTATTACCACCAGCGTTTTTCGTAATATTGTGCACGCACGGTCCAGCCATCTTATACAATGCAAAACGCCGCGATGCTACTTGCCACGTTGTAAACAAAGTCGGAAGAGATTGCCCATCACTGGAAAATGTGTCTGCTGGCCTTTACTTAGACAACATATATTTTTTACAGCGAAAGCTGTTCTGAGATAAGAACTCAAGTCGCGTGCAGTTGTTCGCCACCGCCACCGCCACCGGTGTCCACACCAACATTGCACAAAATTGAAAAAAAAACCTAGCATCAAAGACAGAGTGGGGCTCAAACCCGGGTCGACTAAGTTCCAGCGCAGTATTCTACCAATGAGCTACGCCGGTGCTTGTGAATTGTAGGCAAACTTACCTTAGGCACGCTTGACCTCTGGAAAGCAATCACAAAATTACGACTTAAAAAGCATTTTCAAATTGGCGAAAGAGCAACGAGTCGTCACACAATGCGAATAGCATACCAGGTGGACCGTCCAGTGCTCCAACCTATTACAAAGCGTAATCTTGTTCCCATATTGACTGTGACGCAAACCCACTTCAGCCATAATTTCTCACCGTCGTTAGCCGCTGCTTCAGCAATTGGCACAAAATTCTTTGAAAGGGTTTAGAGGCTACCACGCCTTCAAATGAATGTCAAAAAGTAGTATAGTGAATGCTGGCCTACTACCAAAAAAATTCATGTTAACGCCCTAGTGGGTATCAAGCAAGTGTGCTTGTAGTAGTTACCCAATAAGTGTTTTGAAAAGGCTCTGAAAGGCCGCTGTTCTAGCTTCCGCTGTCACTGTGCTGCGCCTTGCGCGCAGGCCTGGTGTTTTTTTTTTTCAGAAATAAAGTGGTTTTTTGGCGTTGCGTGCAACTCACTGACCAGGGAATCGTAACGCTTGCTTGTCATCCTTGTCATAACGAGCGTGTCAAAACTGTTGTAAACGTGGTACATCTGCTGCTCAACTTGAGCAATAAATTGTACTAATGTTTTGAACTCATAGCTTCAATTGCACCAAAACAGACAACAGACGACACAAGCAAGTGCCTTCTGTTACTCGACAGAACACCAGACACAATGTATCGCAATATATACCTCGATACGTTTCTATCAGAATTTCGTTCGCTCTACATCAAGCGGCACATGTGGCACATGAGACTCCTAAATTGAAACCTCAAAATGGTACACGTGCAAGAACGTGATGAAGTAGAATACAACATAAACTTGGCTCCTTGAGATCACTCTGGACGGGAGCGCTCAGCTAAGGCTGCGGTGAGGACAATATTTTGCCCTGACTCGCCAGCGAAATCCGGAAGGGGAAGGTACTAACAAAAACACACGGCTCAATGCGTCCGCAATAATGTTTAGCTTTCCTTGATTTTAGGGAACTTCAATGTCGTGCTGTTGTAGTATCATTCTGCGCCTCACTAACCGGGCACATTTTTGCGACATTGTATATAACCGGGTTAAAGGACAGTGGTTCGTTTCGACCACAAACTTTGATCCGGAGACATTACAGGCTAGTTTTTGAACAGCCCACACGAGTGTAACAAACGAGCGCTCCGAAAAAGCGCGCGCCGTCGAATTCTGGTGACAGTCACGATACCAAGCATCAGAGAGACACCTCAAGGTCAATGCTGAAAAAGAAAAGAAGCATTCAAAGACTCCCGAGGCGCGCCGTTTCTCCACTTCGGAAGCGCAGTTTCGCCGACCAACCACCTCTCATCGGCCGCTGAGGAAGCCCTTGAAAGATCTGGAAGGAAAGGAGCGTGGTGATGTAGAGGTACATCACCAGTCCTGGACGGTTCTCGAAACGTCTCGCTTTTTCCCCAGCCTTGGCTGTGAATCGCGCCGATAAAACGATTGGAATTTTCTGGAATCCAGCGCGAAAGGCATTTAAGCGAGCAGCGGAGAAGAGAGATCAGGAGATGAAGAGAATTTGCGCCAGTGTGCGTAGATAGGATAAGAAGTAAGTTTACGCGAGTGCGCGTAGGCAGGCGATGAAACTTATGCGCAAGTGTGCGTAGGGTGGTTCCGCCATGTGGGCGAAGGCTTTGGTCGTCAGTCACAAAGAAGGTAATGAAAAGGGTTTCCACCTGAAGGGTGAAGACTTGTGCTACAAGCAGAAGACTGTGTCTACCGCCAGTGAGCGAAGACACGTTGCAGCAGCTGCGCGTGGGAAGTAGACGTGTTTCTGGCGAAGAAGTTTGGCGCTTGGAGTGCGGCCACTTGAAGATGTAGTTTTCCTGCAAGAAAAACTTCAGGGGCAGGAGATCGACAACAGTGCTGGACTTTGAGTGAGTGACTCCTGAAAAAGTGTCACTCAAACATTGTTCTAAAAACTTTGGACTAAGTAAGTTTGTGAACTCTTCAGTCTTC
Organism: Rhipicephalus microplus; assembly: GCF_043290135.1. Classification (NCBI taxonomy): domain Eukaryota; kingdom Metazoa; phylum Arthropoda; class Arachnida; order Ixodida; family Ixodidae; genus Rhipicephalus; species Rhipicephalus microplus. The sequence continues at coordinate 349,934,616 of NC_134710.1, read as the reverse complement.
AAGGGTCTTGGTTGTTTGATGCATGTGTTTTGCATTGTAGCATGTATTGTTGTTAGTTTACGCTGTTTCGGGAGTAGCTGATCGTATTGTGTAGTAAATTGTTCGATTAGTGGAATATTGCATGGAGCGATTGCTGAGTGTGCGTATTTGTGCATGATTTGATCATCCATACTGAGAATACAATTTGTTTTGTTTATACTCTCGGCTCTGAATCGTTCAGTGGACCACAGCCGGCGTCCGCTGGTGCGCCAAATAGGACTTCTAAATTGTCCGCGCTTTCTCGATGGCGTTCAAGGGGTCGATATTCTGGCCCTTGAAATTAGCCTGGCGATCCCCTTCCTAAATAACGAGACGTGTGACAATTATTCTGGCGTCCGCGACAGGACCTTTTTGGTGCACAGTGGGTCTAAAGTAGTGGGAAAAAGCCTCGAGTCATTAGTAGTGCTATCGGCACGGTTTTTTGTGTGTTGTTCAGCGTTATCGGTAACGAGTGGGCAGAGAGTGTTTCGATAGACTGCTTTAGTCAGATATTTTGCACACGCGGCAATATTTTATTTGCGAGAAACCATAGATCTCGAGAAGTTAGTAGCTCTTGGGGAGAAGATTTGTCTTTCTGGCGCCGAACTATGGAAGTGGGTGAGCCAGAAGGAAAAAAAAGAGAGGGCTACTAAGAAAAAGAAGCTGAGTTGGAGAGAGAGAGGATGACAGCCGAGCGGTTGAAAGAAGAAAGAGGGCAGCAATTGAAGTTGGAGCTGTAGCGAAAAAGGCTGGTAGCTGAGAGGTCAAAAGATGAAATAGAGGCATAGGAGCGACACCTAATAGAAGAGAGCAGCAATTGAAGTTTCAGCTGGAAAGAAAAAGGCTGACAGCTGAGAGGGCGAAAGATGAAAGAGAGGCAAAGGAGCGACAGCTGCAAGAAGAAAGAGAGGTGGAGATGGCTGAAAGGGAATGGCAGCGGCAGCACGAGATGGAACTCGAGCGGCTCCGTTTGCAACAGCGAAGTGAAACTCCCGTTCAAGCTAGCGTCGAAAGCAGCGAATGGAAAAATGATGGCTTTATTTGAGCCCAAGCAAGCTGCTTGTAGCGTTTGATAAAAGGAAGGACGACCTTGACGCGTGCCTTCACAGAGTTTCGACGATTGCGAGGAGCCAGAATTGGCTGGAACATCAATGGGCAACTGCTTTGAGTACTTGTTTGAGTGGCGAAGCGCTCAGCGTATATGAGACGCTATAGCCGGCCGATGCAGCCCACTATACAAAGGTGAAAGCTGTTTACTGAAGCGATTTAGATTTACTGTCGAAGGTTTCCGAGACAAATTTCGGACAGAAAAACCAGCTGAGGATGAGACGGCTACGCAGTACGCCACCCGACTTAATCATTATTTTGACAGATGGATCGAACTTTCAGAGACAGCACATGAGTACGATGAGCTTAGAGAGCTTCTTATTAGAGAGCAATTTCTTACCAGTTGCCACCCAAGCCTGTCGCTTTACTTGAAAGATAGATCTAAGTCACTAGAAGACATGCTTGAATTCGCTGACCAATTCATGGAAGCGCAAGGTGGCACAAATTTAGCCAAGGTGAAGAAGGAGTGTCCCGAAGATTTGAAGAAATTGGCGCCCGAAGAAAAGAATGGTGCACCGGAGAGTATTCCGCGAAGATTTTGTGTAACCGAGTTCGGCGCAGTATCTCGCCTCGGAGACGATCCTTTCCGCAGGTCTCATGGAGCTGGTACTCCAGGCAAAAAGGAGCGCTTGCTCGCGGTGGGTGAAAGACCACAGGCAGGCATGGGGAGAAGGCCGTCGGTGACTCGCGCATCAGGATCGTAACACACTGAATTCCGGGAATGGTTGCTGCATGGCATTGCGGGAAACACACAACAGACGATACAGAGACGACGATGAGCGCTGCACTTTCAAAAGTTTTGTTGCTTCAGTGCAGAAGAATAATGTACTAACAAGCCAAAATCAATCACCTCGTTAATCATGGTTTGTGTTTGGCTAGTCGAACAAGACTCGGTAGTCCGTCAGCGTCATCCTGGCGGAGTTTGCACGTTCGGCGAGCTCTTCTGTAGCCTCTTTTCTCGCGATGCCGATGTGTGAAGGGAGCCACAGAAGTTCTAGATCACAGCTAGGCCCCTGAAGAGCAAGAAAGCTGAGTGCGGTGCTCTGAGAATGAAGCGTATCGCGTTCTTCTAACGAAATCTGGCACAGGGTACGTTTAAAGTCGCAGAAAATTGCAGATTTTCGTGACGGCTGGTGACTCGCGCGAAAATTCGGCAGCCAGCTAAAGCCCACCTAGCTAAGCTGTTGGCGATACTCTGTACCACAAGCGGCACTGTCGCTGCATGCTGAGCGGAAAAGCTATGTAGGTAGCTACAGCTGACTGACCTCGCAGGAAGGACACACCGATGAACACATCCGTCCTCCTAGCCAGATCCTCGTATATCCGCGCCCCAGCTTTCTGCACCATAATATTAGGAGGGGTGTGAAAATTAAATCGTACTCTAGGCACGTGTAGGCTAACTTGAAGGGGAACTCAATGGTGAGGGTGTGGCCAGCGTGAAGAGTACGCTGGATACAAAACACCAATACATACATCCAAGAGCTGGCAGACTTGTGAAATCAGCGCAGTACGTCACAGCGTGAGGAGGGTGCAGACAACGGATGCCCGTGGACATACTTCAAATGGCACAGTTAGTACAGGTCTACCGTGAGCGGCGCAAGCCCCACGTTACCTTCCACGAGAATTTCAGCCACACTAGAGGTCCCAGACATTCCCTGACACATACGGATCACGCAGCAGTTGTGATAGTTGATGAGTCACGATTGCCGCGCTTGGAACATGCATAAAGGCAGTGCGTTGTGAATGGTACTCAAAGTCATCACGTCGTAAATAGTGCTGGCAAAGACAGCAGGACAGCCGTTGCTTGGGAAGTTGACCAGCCCATGGCTGACCCTATGCTACGTGTTGTCTGGCGTACGCAACGCAGCATCGGAAACCATCGGCGGTAATTGTCTACCATTTGGTAGACGTATCACACGTAGTTGCGCTGGACTATCGGCCACCATCCATCTAAAGGTATGAGAGAAGTGGCCGGGCCTACCCAAAGTATGGACGAGAAGGGCCTCGGTTTTTGGCACCGATAACGTGACACCACTGTATCTCACAAAGGCGGCCTCACAGTGTGGGCCCTTCTGGATACAAGCGCACATACGTGAACACTGTCGAATTGGACCAAGCACATTAAGCGCAACGTCCTCAGCGTACACAACTGCGCTCATGGAGAACAAAGCCGTTTCTGAAAGGCACTTCTCAAATGCCACGAGAACAAGTTTAAGGAAATAACTAGCAGTGGTTCCGTGTTGGAATACAATCAATGAGCGAAGCTCTTTAGAAGTTGGACGCAAATGACTTTGCACCTGATCTCGCTGCTGGCCTTTATGAAGGTCGCAGAGTGAGCAGTTGGTAGGGGGAGTGTTTGCTGCACTCGGAGGCGAGAAAGACGAAGCGAGTGAGTGTGCAGCGTGCGTAGTGCAGCACGTGCCATATGCCGCCATGATGGCGCTCTCGCTGCGCCGGGAGCGTGCAGCTGTTGTTCTGTTCAGCACGTTTACCTACTGGAAGGAATTCAATGGTGACTGTGGAGTGCGAGACTTGGACGCTTCACTCCTAAATTAGTGGCAGTGGCTTAGCTTGGATATAAACGCCAGAACATGCGTACCGTCAGCTATGGAGGGACAGAAAAACGAACTGCGGATAAATGAACGGACGAACTAACCACTGACGGATACACGGACTTATGAACAAAAGATGAACGGGCTGGACAACCTGCCCAGAGACCAGGTGAGTCGGTTATCCGAGGCATAGTGAGACGAAGTGACAGGCGTTCTCCTGCTCGAGCTAACTGGCGAACGAGTCCTGTGAGCCTGCTCGGCAACCAGCTGAGGGACCAGACCAGGTACCTGTTATCCTGACTACCATCTAAAGTAGCTGCCTATGTTTCAGTGTGCTTCTGGGCACTGTTACGAGTGGCACGCCGGGTATCGGATACCCGTTCAATGAGCTGCCAGCCTAACACACAATTGTAGGAACCCAACAATACATTGTGCTGTGGTAACACGCCATCCGACGTCTTATCTGAGCCGTACAAGGTATCGACGTGTAGGCCAGTGTCGGCAGTCCAAGGTCTCTCCAGCATGACTAAAGATATTTTTAGATGCGCAGCAGCTCTTTGAGTAGCCTGTGTAATGCTGTCCCCCCTCACTGGGGTGGTGCCAAGTAAGCCACGCCTTTACTCGCAGTACATGCGCGTAGCGTCACTTTCTCCCTCACCTGTCGCCGCTCAGCGCGTGTCATCTCACTCGCTTCACCCTCTCTACAGCTCTCAATGCGTCGGAATAATCTGCTACCCCGCGCCACCTCTCTCCATCTGTTGGCGAAAAACAGCCGCGGATAGGCACGCTGCGCGCGTTCGCGCGGTCATCTAGCCCAGTAGTGGTCCTACGGCACCGGCAATGTGCACAGGGTGCCGCTGCTTGCCGCGTGATCACGCCGACGGGTGGGACCCCGTCGGGGCATGCTTCCCGCTAGTGTGTGCTTACCTTTCCCGGCTGTCACCGCCCTTGCGAGTTAGCGAATGGCGACATCACGCCTGAAACACTTACGAGGCGTGAGCCAGGGACGCCGGACGCAAGCGTCGGCAGTGGCTGACCAATTACCCAAACAAGGTGTGAGTCAAAAACGCCAATCACGTTCGAGAATAGAGATGCGCGTTTGTAACAAGAACGAGACGCGAGTCAAGAAAGCGAAGCGCAAGCGTCTTCTACGCGTCCTTCTTCTGTGTCTGTGCATTTCAAACAAACGTTTACTGCAGTAAAGGCTACATCGAGTTTCGCTTTGAACCGTTCTTATATGCAGCACCCGCGTCGACGCCCGTTTGTACAGGATCAACACCGTGCGCACCACTGGTGCTTCATATCCCATCAGGGTTTCCTTCAGGAAGATGATCCATATTTTTTAAAGATTCTTTATACTGTAGCGTTTAGGACTACACAGAGTCCATTCCACTAGCGGTTAATGTATATAGCTGAAGGGCTAAGCTGTAATTATATTTTGTGTTGGCGCACTCGAGTCGATTGAATTTCTTGGTGAGCGGTCCTGAGCCCACGCCTCAGCGTGCCATAACTCCTCACGCCCGTTCTACCACACACATGAACGCCTTACTATACTCTAAAGAAGCGAAGTAATAATAATAAAAGTGAAAAATAGCATTGTTTCTGTTCTATTGGTATATAATTTCCGACACTTGTTGCTACACACATCTTTTAATTAACTTTTCAACCGAAACCTCTGATTAACCTAAAGTTTTAATTTATCTTAACCCGAGGGCTCACTTTACATCATAAGTGTTATTGATAGCTCTATGCATGGAGACTACGCCGCATTGGTCCTATTTACACGGTAATGGATCTTGAAAACCCTATTTGGCTTCGTGTTGAAAGCTGCTGTTGTCAGGGTGCGTGCGCTTTCAATATTTCTGTCTTGCAAGGCGAGAACGTATATTCGTCGGCAGGTGCTTACTCTCTATCAATGCGTGGCGTACCTATTGCTTGCCACGGGTCAACCGCACGCATAGCAGTTGGATCTTCATGTTCGGCGAGCATGTAGACATATGCACAATGACTTTTCAACGGAGTCAAAGACGTAATGCTAGCAGACAAAGACCATTATCGTTACAAATATATTGAAAGATTGTTATGCCGTACTACACTCACCCACTATACAAACTCATTGGTTATAAAGGTCCCTGAAAATAAACTTTCGCGTTGATCGCTTTAGCTCTAAAGGTCTTCTCCCATTATGTAAAAGACTGCTGTTTCATCTTTCCAGCACCAGAACCCGCCACGCCCAAACAGTGTCGACAACTCAGTAGAATCAGCCATTCAATTTACTATACAAATGTGAATGCGAAAAATACATCTATTTACGTCATAGGATTCTGAAATGAAACAACATCACTGTTCACTGCGCACAAAACGACGACTCATGTGGCACGTTATTTAAAATTTATTTTGTGGAACCCACTGTGCCATAGGCAGCTTTAATGAACTTCATTTTCCACGCCACTTAAGGGACTTCAAACTTTAAACGAGCTTCAAAGATAGAACGACATTGAGATGGTTAGTATCGGACTGCGAATAATCGGCTGACCAATGAAATTCAAGAGAACATTAGAAAGTAAAGGAGTTTTGCACCTCAAGCTGTTGCAGGGTACGCAACTCCGAAGACTTCATGGGTTCCATGTCTTGCTATAGCGTTACCGATGCCCTATGTCGTCTATAGGATACCATTGGCTGACTGCAGCTTCAGTGACACCGGCTATGCCGGTAATCTCACGATAGAAGAAATGGAAAAACAAAAGAAAGTCTCAAACGAAGAAGAAATCTTCAAACGCCATTTGTAAAGACGGTGACGTTCTCAGAGAAGAGATTTATTGAGAAAACAGTGCCATAATTGCTATGAAAAAACTCGTGACACTCGAATTTCTATGCATAATTCAGTTTATCAGAATAGCAATTGTACTATAAACGGGACATACAGAACACTGCCTGCGTTGTACATCAGTTCATCACATCACATTAAACAAAGCTAGACTAAGGAACCCACACAGACCGCGAACCGCCTCTGCTTGCTTTTTATTTGAAAGTATTTCTTGGCGGAGCAGACACATTTAGAATCTATCTATCTATCTATCTATCTATCTATCTATCTATCTATCTATCTATCTATCTATCTATCTATCTATCTATCTATCTATCTATCTATCTATCTATCTATCTATCTATCTATCTATCTATCTATCTATCTATGTATCTATCTATCTATCTATCTATCTATCGATCTATCTATCTATCTATCTATCTTTTTATCTATCTATCTATCTATCTATCTATCTATCCGTCTGGCCGGCTGGCTGGCTGGCAGGCTGGCTAGCTGTCAAATGAGATACAAAGAAGAAAAGCAGGCACGTAGCCGGGAGAACATCTGTTTTGCTACCCTGCACAAGGAATAACGATAAAAAAGATGGAAAGAAAAGAGGAAAAAAGAAACAATGTGAACACACATACACTCGGGCACATAAACGCACAGTCGCGCACGTGTGCGCAAAAAAGGGGGGTCGTGAGGTACAAGATGACTATACTATCAATTGAAAGCCTCTACACTGCAGAGAATTCATCAAAGATTTGATATATTTCCGTTAAGAGGACATTGGTATTACGAATATCGCGACATATGAGAGAATATTTCACGGGGATAACACTGTGGTTGTGTAATGACGTTCATGTACACTAGACTGTGTATCGCGTGATGGCATGTATGTCAAACATGCATCAGCCGCCGGAAAATTATTAGAATGACAAGCATGCCCTTCACATTGTGGCCCGAATTTCACAAATGACACGATGCACACGTCGTGAAGATCACACTAATTTCATTTCTAACATAGAACATGCTAGAATGGCCACGTATGCATGGCAAAGGCATGGCAAAGGCATGGCAATGCATGACGTGGCTTGAGTATAATGGCATGACATCGCACGAATGGCAATACATGTTAGGTATGGTATTACAGATATGGCATGAATGGTAGTGGGAAGGCTGAATTCTCGCTATAGTGTTATCTAGTGCATGCTTATTTTGGCTTGTAGAAGTTAACGCTCAGACGCACTTTGTAATTTTGTCTAGTTATGTCTTGTCCATCACTACCACTAGAGTGTGTTGGCTAGCGTTTTTTATCAAAAGGAGACTTCTCTATATATTGATCTTGTGGAACATACTTTTCGCAGCTTTCTCTTGTCTCCCGCATTGCTGATCTGATGAAGTCGCTGATCAGGGCCATACCTGAAGCTGCTTGGTCTTTTGATGACTTCTCAGCAAAGTTTTTTGACGCTCTAACTCGAGGCCCACCATCGTATTGTCAGCAGCGCTTAACAAAATTGTTACAATATTTAGCCTTATAACTGTTCATTATGATTTTCTGCATCAAAAAGAACATCGGCTAATTAGAGATTCCCGCCAGGTAAAGCCCTGTAGTGCAGTGTTCATTCTTCAAACAGCAGTACTTTTACTCTAGCTGGTAGGAGTTTGTCGGCAGATGGCAGGAGATGGCCACGTGATCAAGTTCGCTTGGAGGCAGACTGCTCATTAATCACGCTTTCTCAATGCAGTTTCCATCAGTCACTTGGCTAAAACCGCGAATGTGAAACCCTGTCAGTTTGTTTCTATTTTAGCTACTTAATTTTGACAAAACATAAAAAGAGCCTAACCATTTATATGTTCGTTTTTCACTATCTGGCGTTGAAAATTCTTGCATGTTAAAAATGAATGTTTGGCACTCACAAGTGTCGTTTGCGAAGTTCCTTAGGTTTAGCTATTTTAACCGGCACTGTGTTTCATAATCTCTTGAAAACAAGGTCCACCACTCTAAATCCATGCAATGGACAGTAGAAAACTGATGCTTTTATATATAATGAATGTTGGCTCACAAATTCACAAAAATTGTTTTGGCATAAAAGGTGATCACAATCTACGAAACATCACTTTACGTGGCATAAGTTACGCATCAGATAACCTCGGCATACGCCTACCAATGAAATGCCAACAAGATGCAAAGAAGGCTATTTGCAGTGAACACAGACGCAACCGCACACAAACGCGTCAACCTGCGGCGCTTCACGTGCAGATTAGAGGACAAAAGCCCAGCTCGCCCAAACGTGCGTGTATCCTTATCACGCGGGAGTACTTAGTGTGTGCTGCAATAATGACCACTTTTTGAGCAGTGCAAGTATTTGGAAGTGTCAATTTTAATATAATATGGTTATGCTAGCGCAAAATGTACAACATGCGGGACCTTTGACTACGTTGTTGAAGGGAGCCACCGTTTACGCACGTGCTGCGACGTAAATTTTGGTGGGCGATTGCTAGCTCTCTAGTGAGGAAATTCGTAAACTACTGAAACAGATGTATTCTCTTAAACACTGACATGAGCAGACCACAGTTAATAAACGGAAACTGAAGCACGTGCTCTTCTGTAAGCATCTTTGATCATCCACCTGTTTGTGCGGGTCAGGCCGTGAAGGGCGAAATAGTGAACGTCATTTTGTTTTTAGGGGTGAACCTTCTTAGACCATGGGTGTGTCGTATGTATGTATGTATGTATGTATGTATGTATGTATGTATGTATGTATGTATGTATGTATGTATGTATGTATGTATGTATGTATGTATGTATGTATGTATGTATGTATGTATGTATGTATGTATGTATGTATGTATGTATGTATGTATGTATGTATGTATGTATGTATTGTGAGCATTATTTATGCGTCCAATCTTTTCATCTGTGCATACTCATCATCACCAGTCAAGTTTAGGTTGTGGGGCTCATACTCGGGTCACTAAAGGAGAGTATTGAGTGTACTCGACGCCATCTTACAAGTGGTGGAGAGTGCTGCCCGGTTCCTGCGTCCTCTCGCGTTCTCGGACACCCCAGCGTCTTCTAGATTACATCCCTGGAGCTCCGTTCAGGCCGCCGCTTAAACGACCTGAGTCCGGTAATGTCGCAAGCCGCCCAGTCCAGCGTGCCAGCTTCGCCACCGCTCCCACCGCCAAGAAACCCTTCTCACCTGGTCACCAGCCCTCAAAAGGATCCTCCGCTGTTCGCAGGACTTCCGGGTGAAGACGTTGAAGACTGGCTCGAGTAGTATGACCGCGTGAGTGTTATCAACAACTGGGATGAGCCTGCAAAACTCACTCACGTGGCATTCTACTTGAGCGGCGTCGCAAAAACGTGGTTTTTCAACCACGCCACAGATTTTCCGACATGGCCCGCCTTTACACGTCAGCTCCGCCAAATTTTTGCCAATCCGTCAGTGCGCTCGGATATCGCCAAAAAGAGGCTTGGTGCATGTGTTCAACGCCCTGGCGAGTCTTACACTTCTTACATCGAAGATGTTCTCGCCCTTTGCCGCCGCATTGACAACGATATGGCGGAAAACGACCGTGTGCGCCACCTGCTAAAAGGAATTGCGACTGTCGCTTTTAACGCGCTTGTGGTGCAAAATCCCCAAACCGTAGCCGATGTTGTCGCTACCTGTCAGCGCCTTGAGGAGCTTCAGACCACTCGGGTACAACCTGATATGTCTGATCTGAGCTCAAGTCATGATACAACAGAGCTGCGTGCACTGATCCGCTGTATCATCCGCGAGGAACTTTATGCACAGGCTTCACCTCGCCACCTTGACATTCGAACGACGCCACCTGCTACTAGTTTACGGGACGTCGCGAGGGAGGAACTGGCCTTGATGACTAGTACACCAGCTCCGAGTTCACATCCCATGCCCAGTTATGCTCACGTTGCTGCAACGACGCCTGCGCCCCACCAGAGCCTGGCCTCGATTACTGTCACACCTGTCCCGAGCTCATATCCTGTGGCCATGCCAACGTATGCTCAGGTTGCCACTAGGACACCTGCACCCCAGCAAAGCCCAATGCAGCTACCAGTGCCCGAAGTGCATGGTTCACTCAACTCACTCGCACCGCGACCATCTTCCCAGCCTTACAACGCCTGGCGCAGTTCGCTACCAACTTGCTTCTATTGCGGCATCCGTGGTCATATTTCAAGGTTTTGCCGACGCCGTCAGCAAGACGAACGACGAAGCTACGATAACCTTGAACGGGACGACTTCTACGCGACTGGCCCACCCTATCGTCGGCTGTATCCGAACAGCACACGTCGGTCGCCGTCTCCGCAGAACTTTGACCCAGTTGGTAGTTCCCGGTTCTCACGTCGTCGCTCACATTCACCGATGCGGCGTTCCTCTTCTCCTCTCCGACCTTCTACTTCAATTCCCGACCGCCAACTGGAAAACTGAACAGTGTAGCTTCGGGAGGGAAAGCTGCATCTTTCGAACTCCGTCAAACTCCTCCGAACCGCCCATCGAATGTTTTATTGGTGTATGTTGAAGGTATACAGACAGAGGCATTGGTGGACACAGGCGCATCACTTTCAGTAATTCGTGCAGACTTTTGTACCCGCTTGAAGAAGGTTAGGAGGCCCTACGATGGTCCTCCCCTTCGTTGCGCAGATGGAGTCCCTATTCAGCCTTCAAGTGTTTGCACAGTTCGCGTTTTCATAGATGGCATCCTTCACCACATTCAGTTTCTTGTACTTCCTTTGTGCACTCACACAGTAATTTTAGGATGGGACTTCCTTTCTTCGGCATCAGCTTTCATATCGTGTCGTCAGCGAGTCATTCAAATGTCAGCTACTGAGAGTTCATCGGATGTCGATCCATACAGCTTCCGTTTCGTTGTTGCCACTGATTGTTTCATTTTGCCAGGAGATGAACAACTTCTAACGATCGCTTTGGATACTATAGTTAATGGTGACGTGTTCATAGCTCCATCAGTTCGCTCCAAACCTGCAGGGCTTACCATAGCACCCGGCCTTGTGCGGTTTAACGATGGTAAAGCATTGGTCACCACCTTGAATCCAACTTCTTCGCCAGTGATGCTGCCCCAGGGCACTGCTGTGAGCTGCTTCGCTGACAGTGAACCCTTTTTGCTGGTTCCCCTTCACGCAGAATCACCGCCTTTGTCTGCTACTACTGATATCAAGGCTACCACTGTTACCTTAAATGACACCATAAGTCCCCACCTCACTGCCGAGCAAAATAGAGACCTCTTAGACCGTCTCCAAAAGCACAGCCTTTCGTTTGATGAACATTGCAAAGTTCTGGGCCGCACCTCCGTTGCAGAGCGCCGCATCGAAACCGAAGGCAGCTCCATTGTACGCCACCGCCCATACCGTCTCTCTTCGGCAGAACGGCAAATCATTGAGGAGAACGTCGCCGACATGCTCAAACGGGATATTATTCGACCTTCATCCAGCTCCTGGTCGTCTCCTGTGGTGTTGGTCCGGAAAAGGGATGGCTCTGTCCGCTTTTGTGTTGATTACAGAGCGCTCAATAAGATCACGAAAAAAGACGTATATTCGTTGCCACGCATAGATGATGCCCTAAACTCCCTACAAGGCGCAGAATATTTCTCCAGCCTCGACCTCCGATGCGGGTATTGGCAAATACCTATGCGCGAAGCAGACAAGGAGAAAACAGCGTTTGCGATGCCTGACGGGCTTTACGAATTTAACGTCATGCCCTTTGGCTTATGCAACGCTCCAGCGACATTCGAGCGCATGATAGATACCGTCTTACGTGGTCTCAAATGGAAAACCTGTTTATGTTATTTAGACGACATCGTCATTTATTCATCTACTTTTTCTCAGCACCTTAAGCGATTGGACGAAGTTCTAACGTGCATTTCGAACGCTGGCCTACAGCTCAATACAAAAAAAGTGCCACTTCGCCAGCACAAGCATCAAAGTATTGGGTCACCTTGTGAGCAAAGACGGCGTTCGACCCGACCCCGACAAAGTTGCTGCGGTAATTAGTTTTCCATGTTGGTGCAATCAAAAACAATTGCGAAGTTTCATGGGCCTGGCGTCTTACTTCCGCCGCTTCATCCGTCACTTCTGCCATTGCGGGGCCGTTACACAAGCTTCTGACATCAGGGACGGATTTCACGTGGACTGACGAGTGCGAGTGTGCTTTCCAAGCCCTTAAGCGTGCTTCGACATCAGACCCCGTCCTCCGTCACTTCGATGAGAGTGCACCCACTTTCCTGCACACAGATGCCAGCGGCCACGGAATCGGTGCTGTCCTCCTCCAGCGCGACGACACTTCACGTGAGAGAGTAGTTGCGTATGCCAGCCGCGCACTAACACCTGCAGAGCAGAACTACTCGATAACAGAGCAGGAATGTCTCGCTGTCGTTTGGGCCATCCAAAAATTTTGACCTTATCTGTATGGACGCCACTTCACTGTGGTTACCGACCACCACGCCCTACGCTGGTTGTCCTCGCTGAAGAATTTGTCTGGGCGCCTCGGTCGCTGGATACTGCGTTTGCAAGAGTACACTTTTGACGTTGTGTACAGATCCGACAAATAGCATCACGATGCTGACGCTCTCTCTCGCTGCCCTCTGCCACTTTCACCTCCAACCACGCATCCTGAATGCCCCTCGGGTGATCAAGCGGCTTCCTCTTCACTCACGTTATCACCCCTGGCAGTTGCTGGGTCGCGACCTTTAAGCAACAGCGCCCTGTTTGCCTCGTACCAACGTGACGACCCCTACTGTAACCGCATCATCGGATACTTGAATGGCTCGCCTTCTCCACCTAATGCCAGACTACATCGTCAGCTATGGCTGTTCAAGCTAGAGAACAATGTCCTGCAACACTATACTTACAATGCGGAAGGGCATCGGTGGGTGCCAGTACTTCCCCGTTCGCTGCGAAAACAAGTTCTCGAAGCATTGCACGACGAACCATCAGCTGGACACTTGGGATTTCAAAAGACCTACAACCGCGTTAGGAGCCATTTCTTCTGGCCTGGTCTTTCTACCTTTGTGGCTAATTATATCGCTTCTTGCGCACTTTGTCAACGCCGGAAACGACCAACTTCAGCTCCTGCTGGCTTATTACAACCCATTCCATGTCCCGACACACCTTTTGCCGTTGTCGGAATAGACCTCGTCGGGCCTCTTCCCGTAACGCCAGCGGGCCACCGCTGGATTGTCACAGCCGTCGACCACCTCACACGATACGCGGAGACCGTTCCTCTACGCACTAGCTCCGCCTCAGACGTTGCCGCCTTCTTTTTAGAAGCCATTGTGTTGCGTCATGTTGCACCTCGCACGTTGTTGAGTGACCGAGGAAAGGCCTTCATGTCGACAATTCTGGACGAAATTCTAAAAACTTGTGGCACAGTTCATAAGACCACATCCGCTTATCACCCGCAGACAAATGGGCTGACAGAGCGATTCCACCGGACTCTAATCGACATGATATCCATGTACATCGGACCGAACCACGATAATTGGGAAAATATCTTGCCGTTCGTAACATTTGCACACAACACCGCTGTTCAAGGAACCTCCGGGTATTCACCTTTCTTCCTCGTCTATGGTCGTGCGCCGACATTCACCATTGACGCCTCTTTCTTCAATGCAATGACAAAAACGTCGACGACTACGCCAGAACATTTCGTTTCCAGGCTTGCTGAGGCCCGGCAACGTGCTCAACTCAACATGGAGGCCAGTCAACAAGACCGGAAGCAACGCTATGACAGATTTCGTCGAGACGTCACCTTCCGTCCTGGAGATGAAGTACTACTTTGGACGCCTGTTCGCACACCCGGATTGTGTGAAAAGTTTCAGTCTCGCTTTCTAGGACCTTACGTTGTTTGTGAACGAACATCTCCTGTCAATTACCTTGTCACTCCCGTCGAGGGTTCCTCGGACCGTCGTTACCGTGCCTCTGAGATAGTGCACGTTTCACGTCTTAAACCCTTTGAGCGCCGTACCTTTCCCGCCTAAGTCTCGGCCGGGCCGGCCGCTCAAGTGCGCGGGGAAAATAAGTGTGAGCATTATTTATGCGTCCCATCTTTTCATCTGTACATACTCATCATCACCAGTCAAGTTTAGCTTGTGGGGCTCATACTCGGGTCAATAAAGGAGAGTCTTGAGTGTACTCGACGCCATCTTACAGTATGTATGTATGTATGTATGTATGTATGTATGTATGTATGTATGTATGTATGTATGTATGTATGTATGTATGTATGTATGTATGTATGTATGTATGTATGTATGTAGCCACTGGTGGTACATACCCGCTCTAGAGTGGGTATGTGCCACAGGAGATACGAGATGAGAGATGGCCGTACTAGGAGTGTTCACTAGATGGGCGCATGTACGGACGAAGAGACAGACTAGCAGACGGGCGGATGAATGGAAGAACGTGTGGACGTACCGACGGATGGACGCACGGATGGTCGCGCGGACGGACGCAAGCACGAGTGCGCTGATGGATGCTTCGCCCCACTTATCATCATTCACTCCATCAATAGGCTGTGACTTTTTATTAAATTTGTCTTAATTCATTGTTCTGGTAACTTATCTTACTTCAACCAAGCACCTGGAATTATTATTCAATTATTCAATTAGTTATTTTTGTTCAGAGCATTGCTAATAAACGTCTGTTCCTGTACTGAGTGGCGTCGTCATTGGTTGCGTAGCCGATAGACGTGAAGCAATAAAATGAGAAAAAAGATGTGAAGGTTAAATAGCATTCAAATCAGAGCTCATGCGTGGCAGTCAAGTATTCTTCTACAAAACGACGCTGGTACTTAAAACTCATAATTAGAAAGGCACCATACAGGCGTCCTGTATAGGAAGCAATTTTTTATAGCGTGACAAATCAGTAAAATAACAATCAGTCATCACACAATACTCGCTGCACACGAATGAGTGGTTGAATGCTTGCCACCCACTGGAAATGATAAGCCATGGCAGTTATTCATCATCAGCCAAATTAAGCGTCAAGGAAGTGCACAAAATAGCTCGCAGATGTGTTCAGCTAATACCTCACTTCTCCGCAGAAAGAAAATTAAGAGAGTACAACGCGCTGTCCTACTTGACAAGCCTTATGATTTACGGCGTAATTGGTGCCTTGCGGAAATCAAAACTACAAACACAGCTGACCTCGCTCGAACACGAAGCGGGGCTTGTAATTTGTGTGAAGCATTGTTGCATTCGTAAGGAATTTCTTTATATCCTTTATTGACATAAATGAAAAAAAAACAGTTTCCAATGTCGACCGCTTCATGTATGGCTCTGTCTGCTATTCATAATAGGTTCAAATATTTTCTGTGTCGTTTTTTACCATGCCTGTGATATTTGAAATCACCAACCGATTTAGACCTAAGGGTCCGAATGTAATTAACTAATAAAATAACGTAGTATATTCATCAGCCCTAATGAAGAGGTTGGTACCTATATTACTCTTTGCAACGTCTCACGAAACTGTGAAATACATCCAGCAATGCGAAAAAAATAAGTATCCTCGTTTCTTTAATGATGTTAACAACAGCTCAATTTCATGTGCGCGTTTTTTCTTAGCTAGCTAAAAATGCTAAAACTGGAGGAGTTGCGAACGCGTGTCAATCAGAACTTCAGAAGTATATAGAGGGACTATTAAGGCGCTCGTTCATTCGAATTCTTAAGTTATATATCCAGGCAAATTGAAGGGAGACGAAGTTATCAGGCAGTTTCACAGTTACTTAATGAGCTTCGTTTACAATGGAATAGTTGCGTCGAACATACAACTTCGAGTAAAAGTAAAGAAAAAATCACCTGGCCTGTTTGGAGCTTGCAGCACAGCCACAGCATAAGCTGATTGGTCTGCCTTTCTACAGCCTTTTTTACACATTTTCAGAGCAACTACAACAAGCACGCTTTCATGGTACGCACTACTTCATAAATTACATAAAGAAGCCTTTATTCTTCATTTTTCGGAAACGCGTGGCACACGCTGCACACTTGTAGGGCATTACGTGCACTTTGTTGATGCAGTGGCTGAAGACGATGCAGAAATATGTCTTAGGATTTTGTAATGGATTGGAGCAAGCAAGGGCCCTCTCGTTACAAAATTCGCAATTTGTCACGCCTGGTTTTTGCTTTTCTCTTCTGAAACGCCCTATTACATATGTTACCGCAAGTTCTCACTTGACATGAAGCCTGCATCAATTGTGGCGGAGTTTCAAGTATTTAGTTTAGAGTATTTATATAGTGTTCGCAAAACATAGTTTACTGCTGCATTTGTAGATAACATTGTCCCTGAACCCGTTCATTGACTGCCACATTCACTTCTTTGATGCAATAGTTCACGATGTAATATTTCGTGTGCGTAAATTATTGATATCTTCTTCAGCGAAACTATTTTTCTTTAAACTGCACATTTTTACTTGGTTGAATGAAAAACTTGGTTTAATGAAAAATTATATATGTGCCCGGAACAGTAAATTGTAAAATCTGCAAGCAACCTTAGATGTAGAGCATTGTTTTATTAATTGTCATGACGCATTTTCTTGGGATATTCTAAAAAACAATTAGAAAAAAACTACTAATCACCTTTCATGCTATCAGGTTCCTCTGTTTCAAAAAGAGCCTGACCGATAATACTCCATATGACCTGTTTATGTTGTTGCAACTTTATTCACTATAGAAAAGTTGCAAAATAATAGACATGCCGAGCCACCACGGTCTACGAGATCCGTCTTCCGAAAAGCACCTGTGCCAGGGCACAAAGTTGTTGGGACTTTTGACTTCATTGCGAAGTGTTTCTTTGCCTGACAGCTGATGAATAATGTTGGGCGTAGTTCAAAATTACGGGAGATGATTTCATGCAAAATAAAAAAAGTATACTGGTGTCTGTCAGTGGTATACAGGGCTTCCACGGAGAAGACCGAAGTTCGAACCCCGTTCGATCCTGATTATATTTTCTCACTTTTTTTTATTTCACATAATAGTTGATACGGACACTGGTTGCGCCGGCAGCGGCTGACAACTACGGCACTTTTGCTGCGATCTCATACCAGGTTTCGCTGCAATATTTTGTGGCTGCCTATAGGTAGTTTTACATTGCTCAATGCATTTATTTGCTGGAACCTACTTGTGATAATGACCAAGTAAATGCCTTTGTTAACGCGATATTGAAAGCATTGAGATCTGTATTTCACTGTGGTGGGTCATTCATTATAGGGTTCTACTGCTGAAGGCAACTTAGCGTGTTTTTTATGGACGTGGTAGCCAAATTTATTTGAATGAAATTCAGAAATATTTATGTATATAGACCGTTTAGGTGCATGCTAACTAACTGCGGAATAACAATGTTCTTTCTAAGCTTACCCTGCTGGCGTTCCTCATATTGCACTATCAACCAAGAAAAAATTTTTAAAAATAATATTGTTTGCGCATTCCACGCCCGTTGCCAGTAATGAATAAAACACAGTACAACTAGAAAGTAGCAGCGTTGGCGAATATTTTTTTTCTAATTTATTTTGCCTTTTTATTGAATACTACATCGGCTAGTTAAGAAAAAGAGGAAAATGTTCACAGCTTACCCCGTGACGCTATGGCGGTGGTGGTGACATTGGCATTATAGTTATCTATCATTATTATCACCTCCGAATTGTTTGAATAATCATATACACATTTCAATACGAAGCATTTCTTAGCGGAATGCAGGCACTTTAAGAGTTTCCATCTACAATTCGACAGTTTTAGGAAATGGATACGCTACTATTGAGGTATCTATCTACAAACCTAGCCGTTTACGTCTGAGTGCTCTGTTGATTGCCTGCTTCACGTGGGGTAGTCCAAAATCAGTATAGGAAGTTAAACTGATTTGACAAATATACAAGTCTCGTTATGACATGAATTAAGGGTTAATCACGTAGCATACGTTGAAAGAACCATTCTTCCAAACACTTGTGGCAAATACCAGTATACCACTGGCCGTGGTAAGCGGGTATGTGCCACAGGTAATTGACAGTTTATTTCTACCTCAGGAACAACTTGAATCGACATTGGTAACTCATTTATGAGGCCTTCGAGAAAACTCAACACCGGAGGCGTAGGCCAGAGGAGAGCAAAAATAAATATCGCGGTACCAGAAGCAACTGAACCCAAGCATTCTGCGTGGCAATCAAATGTTCCGCCACGCCATATCTCCTAACTGCTTCTAAAAAAGTGTGCCCAGGCATAATGTTGTGGTTTTAGTGCTGGATATCTAATTTATAAGCATTACGTATGTATTCCGGTGATTGAGGCGTGACAACAGGTTAACATCGATTGTTTACTTGAGCGTCATTCACTTAAGTTGGCCTGCGTGAAACTAGTCAGAGCTACCAACCTCGCAATTACAAGCTCTACATATTAGCTTACCAGTTCTGGCTTTGGCAATACTCAAGGTGCTGTCGGTATCGTTACAAAGCTGTAAACAACTGGTTATATAAAACAACTGTGACTATTGAACGTATGTCTGTGCGTACAATATAAGTATGCATCTTGCGTGCTTTCGCAAAGTTTTGTTCAGAAAATGAGAAAAAAAACACCACTGTCACATTCTCTCTGCATGATTCACATGACATTGTGTCGCATGGTGCGGGGAATCTCCCAATTTTATTGCGATAGCAATTATAGGGAGACTTTCAGCTGGATTTTGCCTCCGGCGTCAGTGTCGATGTCGACATTGCCATCACTCATCGTATATATGATAACGTATTAATATATACAAAAACGAAAGAAATAAAAATAATTGAAAAAAATTACGGTATATTCACGGGTGAATGATGATGAATGGGCGAAGCTCCGGAGGGATTCATCGGTAAACTGTGAATCTTCCGTGTAATTCGCCCAGTCGATCATCATGTAAAGACGTGAGAAACGCTGTGTGTGTATATACACAAATCAACTTTTATTTGTTCTTAGACGATAGATGGCTTGCGATGTCCCTTGCCTCGCGCGCTCGCACATCGGGATTCTGTCTGCGAGCGCGCGCTGCTGCCGCCTTGCGCTCTCTCCGCTGTGCAGCCTTATCCATCCGGCGACTCCTAGCGCGCGCCAACAGCGAACGGATTTTATTACAACGCTCCCCCTAGCGTACGTCGCCGCACTAAATCGAACGATTGCCTTCAACCAATGACACGCGCCATATGTGACATCATTCCTATTTTATAAGATCTCGTGTCTTTCATCAACTACAAGTACCGCTTTCTACTTTATAACATCTTGCATCTTTTCATCATCAGCTACAAGTACCACCATCTAGTAAACACTACAAGAACTAAACTAGAGGTGGCTACATACAGGGGACGGTACCACCATCTAGTGAACACTGCAAGAATTAAACTAGAGGTGGCTACATACAGGCTACAGGGGACGCACAGCCCACGCCCTAAGGAGCTTCGCCCCTAAAAGACTACGGCACGTGAAATAGAGCATGGAACCTCTGAAACGTGAGTGCGAGGCGTTAAGCACAGAGCCACCGCGAGGCACGTGCTTTAACGTTCGAACAGAAAGCTGTTTATATCTGCTACATCTGTAAGATAACTGTCGTGCTTTCAGCATTACCAGCCAGATGGCGCAATGAGCGCACGTCAATCACCACATCATCCCGACGTGGCGGCACACGCTCTCATCTCCCACGCGTACTTTGCCCGTGGAGTGGAGGGGGTGTACGCTCGCTCAGCCCTTATTTTGCGGTGGGGTGGATCACACGTTCTAGCTGGCCTTGAGAATTCACCGGAACAGTTCTGTTGTAGTTACCAAGCACACAAATGTCACTGCAATTGTTGCACAGTCTCCGTTTGTGAAAAGGCCGAGGTTTTCAGACACAGTGAAGTAACAACTAAGACGATTATTTGCGTTCATTTATGCCTGTGAGTACGTTTCGAGAGTCATTTTTGCGTGAGCAGCGAGGGGCACGTTTCGATCTGCTTGCCATTCTTAGCGTGACTATCCAATTTTTTGCTTTTCATTTTTTTAAACAGTAGCAACAAGCTGCGTATTATTATGCCATAGTGCCTCCAATTTATGTCTATTGTGCAATATGTGTTTGTCTCGTGATGTACTGATGAAGTTACTTAGCTGTAATTTAATGTTGAAATTGAGAATCACGCTGGAGTCGACTTCTTCAAATGAATTTCTCTCGGCTGCAAGGGCCATCTTTAGTAGCGTTTTTCTCATTCACACTAAGTGCTCGGCCCCACCCCTTCTATGCTTGTTAATCCCCTGGATGGTAGAGAAGACGACGGTAGCTTGTGTACAAGAAAGAAATTAAGAAAGAAAGGGTCTAAACAAGAGAGTGCCAGAGTCTGAATCAGCGTAGTGAAAAAAAGACGCCAAAAGTCGTACAAAAGTAACGGTATTATTTTTAGTTGCAATTGTTGCAGTAGATATTCAGCTTCTGATAGAAGGATCACCAAGTGCTGCTGCAAAAATTATTGGAATAATTCATAGTCTCTGCTATTGCCCTTAATTATAATGTCAGTTTGCCAGCGCATTTGTACAACCGTAAGCTTGTGAGATTTTTCATGGAAACAGAAATTGAGGAAAAATGTGTTTACGACTATCACTTTTAAGCACAACCATCCTCGGGCAAGAGAAGTTTGTCTGAGAAAAGTTTCCAACTTAAGAGAAAAAAATTGGGTGACCCTTAAGCTTCGCCTTTAGGAGTTCAACGCGATTGCGAAATCCAGCCCACTATGCACCCTTCAACCGCTAAATGAATACTTCCACATACTCCCTAATCGTCGAGAATTAGTTGACACAGATGCTACATGAAGTGCCGCAGGTAAGGCAGTGCTCACAGTTCCTCGTGTTTGAACGTTAGCATCATTGTGGCTCGTTAGTTGTGGGACACTACTTCACATAAATATGCGCTTTGCTGTAGACGAGACACGTTTTTCATAATGTCTCACTGATAACACACACACACACACACACACGCACACACACACACAGCGCGCGAATTGTACATACAGGTTTTGATCTAAAGCAAGAGTCACATAGCCTGCAAGATGCACGCCGCGGGCTTGCGATCTCAGATGCCATAAAGAATATCACAATTCCTCACAGATGGCAGCACATTATCTCGCGTTTGCTGTTTGCTGGATTAACACCTCCGAAAAGGCATGATACGTTTTCTACTAGATGTACATACTTGTCCATTTTTAGAGCTATTTGAATGTTGATTTGTGTTTTTGGCGGTGATGGCCGCACTATCCCGGCCTTTTACGACATAGTTATTGTCCTCCCAAATGCACCTACAAATCGCCGAATGGGCTCGTTTTTGTCTTGACAACTGTCGAACGAAATGTGTTAAGAAGACTGCCCACTGCATGGCGTTTATGTAGTGTTTGTTCTCGAAGGAGCATTATGTAACATCGTGGCTTTGAGGTGAAACTCCAGCTGGCCACTTGAACGGCCCGAGTTCGCTTCCCAATGAATTCAAACGTTCTATTCTTTATTTTATTTGTTTCTTTCAGAATGTTTCGCTCACGAACAATTTTTCGCTAGAAACCAACGGTGCTGACGCTGGCAGAGGAATTTCTGCAACACGAGCTCTGTAACGCTATCACGTTATTAATGTAGCCTGTGGAGTACTGCTGTGCAATGGATTAATGATATGCTGTATTCTCCGGCTTCCTTGCAGCATACGATACCTTGTGACAAACTAATAGTTTACTCACAGAGAATAATCCACATGTCACGCAGGCAAAACTGCACGAGAGTCTCTCAGTGATGTCGTTGTCCTCTTTCACACTGTTCACAAAAGGGTAATCCACATGTCACGCAGGCAAAACTGCACGAGAGTCTCTCAGTGATGTCGTTGTCCTCTTTCACACTGTTCACAAAAGGGCTCGTGCATTTCCGAAATCCGGCCATCCTTAGGTCCTCGTTAATGCCTTGTTGCAAAGTTACCTAATTGTTTTTTGTGCAATCGCTCGGACATTTTTTTATTTTAAATACTTAATGGCACACGAAATATACAAGATGGAGAAAAAATAACAGAAAAAAACTCAAGAGTACAGCCATATCCATACCCTGGCACGTTAACTTTTTCATAGAAGGCAGAAGATGGCCTGTTCGTAGTGTGAAGCTTGTACGGAAGTGTAATTTTCGGCCATCTTGGTTGTCTTGACTTTGAGGAAAGCCACAACGCGCATGATGTCCAAAGAGAATTAAAAAAATTGTTTTCGTGGAAGCACCTGCAATGCCTTGCCAGCAAAAGTGAAACCAGCTGTTGCCACTACCGTGATGGTGGAAACGTGCTCTTTTCTTGTTGAGCGCACTCAAAGAACAAGTGGCATTCATATGTTAATGTAAATGCTGCGTTAGTTCTACAATTAACAATAGTTGTTCCCAACAAAATAACACACATAAACAAGTTTGAGTGGCTGAATATTCAAAGAACTTTGCCTGCAATTAGAGGCTTACAAAGAAAAATTAGTAACACTAAGGCGCACTTGCAGCACTATTTGACACGAAAAAGTTTCCACAATAAACTCATTGAGCATGGGAGGGTAACGCTTCGTTCTTAATAGCTCATGGAGATACTTTATCACGCCCCTAGTAAGATGGCCGCCAACGCCACCATTTTTTCATTGGCATCACTTCACTCCTTGGTGATTATTTCCACTCCTGATTTTTTTAATCCTCTTTGATGATGCCAGTGTCATCATGACTAAACTGTGACTTCGATGCTTGGTTACGCTCGGGATTTTGCTTTTGTTGGCCCGTCTACGGCGAATCTTACTGCGTATTTGCTCCGGCATTTCCCATTTTCTCGGTGTCATTCAATTCTCTTGACTTCGGCTTGTTATACTTCTTCAGCCTAATCCAGGGCTCTTCGTTCGCCTTTTTTGTCTGTTCTCGGGCACATTTTACTGATCCTTCCAGTAGCTTGGTTTAGGCTTTGTCACCTTGGCTTGGTTGGCTGTTTGGGGTTTTGTCTTGTGCAACCTCGCTGTCCTCCTGTTTATCCTTATCTGTCGTTTTCAATCAGTTGGCTGTGGCTTCATCTTCTTCCTTGTTCTTTCTTTCTTTGCCACCCTTTTCCTGTCATTACCTTCAGCATTCCGAGATTTTCCTTCATTATCTGCACCTCGCTGTTTTTTCTCACAGAATAGAGTTGGGAGTTCATGTGCTTGTCTTCAGATTCGGCTGTGCACTTGTCTTACAGGCTTCCGGTTTCTCCGGCAGGCATCTTCGGCTTCGGTTGTTCACTTACCTTCGTTTTCGGTGCTTCGCTGTCTCTGGATATCTCGACATGTGGCGGGGCTTGTTTGAAAAGTGGGTTCACATGTCCTTTGGGGGTCGCAGCAGGCGTGACTTGTGGTTCCAGTAGACGCTGAGCATCATGTATTTTCGCCGTGGTGCTTCGGGTCGAGTGTGAACGATGACCTGTCGCGTAATCTCTGGAGGTGAGGTTGACAAAGCTATGACGGAAACGTACTCCAAAATACTTGCACAATGTGATTTGAGAGCTCTTTGAATAGCACCAGTCCTTGGGCAGCTCCAACTAGTCGTGCCTTGGCATTTTCTTGCGTGTGCGCAGCTGGAAACCATGGTGATTCGACGTTTTTTGTATATTCTCAATCCACTAGTGCGCTGAAAGAGCGTCTTCGGCGCCATCGAAGGGACGGTATGCGGCTTAAGTCAGTGATCAACTAGAACATCGGCGCTGTTTGCGGCTGTGCTGCGCTGGCCAAGATCAGTCGTTATAGCAGGGTCGATATTAGTCTGTCTTTTTCTTGAATGGCATGTAGCAGTTCACAAATCGTGATGATGTCTCCGTGGTTGGAGTCCACATCTCTAGCGCCAGTCATTTTGACTCTATCGTCAGAGCGTTCCATCTCAGGGTTAGGGTTACCAGTGCCATGCACCGATAAACTCACTTTACTATTCCTTTGGCAAGTAGATGACCATCCCACTTCTGAAATGTCCTCACTGGCGTCCTTGCAGCACATGAGGCCTTGTCTCAAAATAACTATTTACTCACACAGAATAATCCACATGCCGCACATGTTACAAACGCCAAGCAGGCGAAACTGATAATGCTGATGCTGATGACCTCTAATGGATGGCGCTTTCCCACAAAGGGGGATAGGCCAAGAACCAGGCGGCAGGATACCTAAATGAAACTAAATTGAAAATGAAGCCAATCTGAAAAATTAGCTTAAAATAATACTGGTCAAACCATCTTTTGTTTTTGAAAGACATAACTACGAATTATAAACTAAAGATCTGAAAAGGTAGGGGTTCACTAGCATGGTAATCTTTCAGTTGCGTTGATGTAATCAAACACAGCGGAGCATACATCCCTGTGGCAGTAACCAAATGAAGTTCCGCCAAGTGATAAAATTACTGGTAGATTTACTTGTATTCCTAGCTTTTGTAATGGAGCTACTTAAAATCTTTTTTTCTGATAAGAATAACGATGACAGAATAAAAAGAAATGTTCAATTGTTTCAATTTCGTTGCACCAAATGCATAGCGGTGACGCCTTGAGCCGAGCTTTATTAAGGTAATAATTTAGTTGTGGAACTGCACAGCGCAATCTGGTATAAGTGACCTCTAACTGGCGAAATACACGCCACTGTTCATTCCAGCAATGGCTCAAATGCTCGAAATCTTTGAATTTATCCAAATTACTTTTTCCCCATTGCAGGCAAGCATTTTGGAACCTTAGCGCGGTTACAAAAGCCGTATCTAGCAAAACTGGGATGGTGGGCCCACCCAGGGATACTGCTGCTAAAGAGTCCGCCATTTCGTTCAAATATGATCCGCGGTGGCCTGGTGCCCATAGCAAGTGCAGTTTATTACGTTTTTCGGTACTAAATGCCGAAACATATTCATCAGCTCTGAATTTACTGCCGCAGAAAGTGTATTACACACTGATAACGAATCTGTATTGATAACTGCTAATGATTCGCTTGAGGGTAATTTGCGTAGGGCAAGAACAATGGCCAATAATTCTGCAATGAATACCGGGGTATAATCTGGGAGTCGAATCGAAAAGGACCAGTTCAAAGAAGGAGAGAAGATGCCAACCCCAGTCTTTTCTTTTGACACAGATGCATCAGTCGCTGTGATATTGCTTATGTCTAGGTGAGCTAGATAATCTGCTAACTGGTCATTTAAATACCTATATGCCAATTGTTTCGCGTTATGAGGAAATATATCATCAAATTGTATGCTAAGCATTGACTTTAGGTTGTGTATTGGACCAATATGTCTAATTTTTACATTCAGTTGCTTTAGTAGCGCTTGTGCAAATACTATTTGCGGGGTGTGTAGTCGCGACCGATGGGTTTCGAAAAATAAAGTCGGTTCTTGAATAAAAGCGTAAAATGAGAGTCTTTGGTGTGAACTGTATATCTTTAAGAATGCTTGCACAGTGAGAATTTTAAACCTATTTAGCAGAGAAGGTAGGCGAGCTTCCATATACAACACGTTATTTGCAACAAACTTTGGTAGACCCAGACACAAACGCAACGCTGCTCTTTCCAGCAGTATTAGGTGTCTCATTTTATAAGCTGCGCTGCCAGAAAATAATACACATCCGAATTCCATGATAGGCCGCACATAAAGTTGATATATCATTATTAGCACACCTCTTCTTAAACCCGCTTTACGGTTTGCAAGCTTCCGTAGCCACTCCATGGCCCGTGTTGCCTTGGAGTACACATCATCAATGTGACTTCTCCAATTTAATGTGTCATTATATATGATGCCCAATGATTTAAGAGAATTCGCCTGCGGAATGAGCTTATTACTGTACATTAACGAGATGTTGATAGGCCGCAGAAAAGAGAATGCAAGAAGCACACTTTTCTTTACGTTCAGGGTCATATGAATACTTTTAAGCCATCTTTCTATCATGTTGAGATAATTTTGTAGAGTCTGGAATAATGATTGAAGGTCGGTATTACTTGCAAAGAAAGCAATATCGTCCGCGCACACATATAACTGAATATCCTTAGTTGATGTAATGGAGCTGAAGAATATGTTAAATAAAACTGGCGACAGGACAGCCCCCTGTGGTACGCCACGTGTCTGCTTATATCTATTCGATGAGTACCCATCTTTAAAGCAGTAATATTCTCTCCCTCTTAAAAACTCCGACACCCACGCAGTGATGTAGTTGGGAAAGGGGTGATATTCCATCTGTTTCAATAAAATTGAATGCTGAACCTTATCGTACGCTTTAGCCAAATCTAGAGTAACTAAAGCACAGTATTGGCGCCGACGCCGAGCCAGTTGTATTCGGCTCTCCAAATAAACATGCGCACACCATATTGAGCAACCGGATCTAAAACCAATTTGGCTGGGGTTTAATATTGCGTTATTGATAATATATTTTATTACCCGGGCATTCAAAACTCTTTCAATTAGCTTAACCAGATTTGACGTGAGTGATATCGGCCTTACATTGTCCAAGGCGAATCCTTTTTCCTGCTTTTTAAGAAGTGGAATCACTTTAGACAGCTTCCATTCAGCAGGTATCCAAGCTTTCGTCAAAGAAAAATTCACCAGAATAAGCACTTCAGTTGGACAAATCTCGAATATTACTTTTATCATTGCATTTGTTACCCCGTCTGGTCCAGGTGCCGAAGGAGATAAGTGCCTTATTATCACTTCCAGCTCATCTAAAGTAACCTCCTCGAAATCCTCGCCTGCCATTGGGTTCATAATGTGCAGTGGTATGGTTGAGATAAATCTATATTGAAGCCCTTTCGCAATATTTTCTACTAAATCAGAGAGCTCACGGGGGGAAAGAACAGAAGAGTGAATATTTTCAGTGGGTGGTAACATCTTTTGAGATCTTAAAAATCTGAAGAGCGCTTTTTTGTTTTTAGCCCTAGAAAGATACTCATGTCGTTTCATATTATAACCATCGTTTGCTGTACTTACTGTGCGTTTGAAGTCCGCTGCTGTGAATTTATAATCACACCAATTTTTTTGACATTGGTTGACCAGCAGTTGTTTCCATGCAGCTTCCCGGTTTCTATAGCTCCTCATGCACTCTTCAGTCCACCATGGACTAAAAGAACCTCTTGTGGCCGAGTCTAATTTAAACGTTGCGTCTTTTACTGATCTTTTTAACACTGCACACAGACTCATAGCCCTAATGTCACCCTGTATGTCCTTGCGGCGATCAAAAGTAGCCCTCAAGTCTTTTTCTAATTTTCTATAGTTGAGGAATGAGCGGGCCTTTTCGGCGACATGTATTCTTGGAAAGTTCAGTACAAAACTAGTAGGCAAGTGGTCACTGTTAGTAGCACAGTCTAAAGTTTGCCACGAACATATATTTAGAGATGATCTTGAAAATGTCAAGTCAATTACAGATTTGGAGAGACCTCGGACAAAAGT
This sequence comes from Rhipicephalus microplus, assembly GCF_043290135.1. Lineage (NCBI taxonomy): Eukaryota > Metazoa > Arthropoda > Arachnida > Ixodida > Ixodidae > Rhipicephalus > Rhipicephalus microplus. The sequence goes on along the minus strand of NC_134710.1, from coordinate 349,906,713 downwards.
AGCGGATTGCGAATTTAAACAAGATAAATTCTTGTCAATAGCCCATTCCTACAAGCGTTTTCCGCTTAAATCTGTTTTAAAACCCCAGGCCACAAGATGTGAATTGAAGTCTCCAGTGATTAATATATCCTTTCTGCAGACAGAGAACATATCGTCTAGACTTCGTGTGTCTTGCACCCCGGCTGGCAAATACGCATTTACAAACGACAAGGAAGAAGCGTCTGGTAATATTATGTCTACTATCAAAACTTCACAATCTGGAGACACACAACGATGAGAGATCGTAGCTTTGTGACTAAACTTAGTTTATATCAAGAGAGCAAGCCCACCACCTCTGCTAGGTCGGTCCAATCGAAATAGCCGACAATTTTTTAGGTAAAACTTCAGGCTGGTTGAAAGCCAGGTTTCTTGCAGTGATATAATATCCGGAGAAAGTTGTGAAGAAAGGTATGATAGGTCTGTGGCTGCGGAAAATATAGATCTGCAATTCCACTGTAATATGGTTAGTGAACCTATTTTGACGACAGAACCGTCGCAGAAACTGCTTTGTCCAAAATGCCCTTTCGCAAAAAGTCTTTCTTAGACATGTTCTCAAATAATTCTTTTTTGGAAAGATACTTTTTAGATTTCGAATTATGCGAAGAGTTTTTTGATTGGGGAGACCGGGTTCGCTTCAGAGCCTTATGATAGTCCATATCCATGTCTGCACATGCTTCCAAGTCATCCGTAAGATCACCGTCCTCCGTTGTTTTGGAAGTCCCTGCCTCCGGAGGAACCGCTCGCTGACGTTTTGTCGCACTTTCTATTTCCGTACGCTGCGATACCAATGATGTGTGAAGAGCCCAATCGTTCGTAGATGCTACACCTAGAATTTGAGATAGTTGATTGGAAACCGATTGTGCCAAGCTTTCAAAAAGGTTGTTTGCGAGGCATTCCATTGCTTTTTCCATAGCCTTCTCTACGGCCTCTGCGATAGATGTCGCGAGAGATGCATCCATGGCAGTGGTATTGTGTGCTGCAACACCTGCATATCCTTTGCATATCTCCTGCATTTCTGCAACGGCCTCTCTCCGAGAGCACCTCTTGCGTTCTACAATATCGAATATGGCAAGCTCCTTTTCTTTTGCGGCACAGTCTGCGGAGTCTGCAGGGTGCGCCTCATTACATAAGCAGCACCTCTCTTTTTCAGAGCTGCACTTGCGGCTGTCATGATTTTCACCACACTGACGGCATCTAAGAACTGATCGGCACCCTCTGACGCTATGTCCATATTGCCAACATTTCAAACACTGCAGGGGTTCGGGAGAAAGTGGCTATACCTTATAGATCAGTGGCCATGCCTTAATTTGGAAAGGTCGGACTGTTCCTAAAAAGGTCACTATCACCGATTCCGTTGGGGATTTTATTTTGTCAATTGTACGGGTGCACCTGTACACTGAAATTACACCCGCCACCGAAAACAAATCGAGCACTTCTGCAGGTGTCAGACTCGTGTCTACACCACGGACTACTCCTTTTGAGCATGCGAGGTGTGCCAGAATAAATGGGCTTACCGGATGCGCTGTGAATTCGGAACATTGCAGGAGCTCATGAATGCATTCCTGATCCGCGGAAAAGCACAGGATGCCTCCGCAACCAATTTGGCGGACCTCAGTGATCTACTGAAGATGCGAAGTGGCTTTTCGAAGCTCCACTTGAATCGCCTTTGGGTTCTTCATCGGAATACTGCCCCATCTGCAAGTACCAGCGCCACAGGGACACTTCTCGCTCCACTGCGTAACAAATAGTCCATCGGCCAATCCTTGGCGGGAGTGGAAGCTAACCAAGGGGAGTGCCCTTGGCCGGGGGAAGAAAATGACATCAAGATTGAATGACTCGCTTCAGCGGAGAAAGACCAGTACAGTTACCGGAAAATAACGAACTCTCAAAGAACAATAAGGAAACTGCCGCCCGATCCTGAGCCCGGGCAGCTTCTTCACAGTCGAGCTTCTTCACAGGCGCAACCAAGAACGCGTCCGGCCAGTCGAGCGAAACTGAACGAGAGTATCAGTCACATCGTCGTCGTCTTTCACATTGTCCACAAAAGTGTATGTGCATTTCCGACATTGATAACACCTTAAGTGTGTGTGTGAGAGAGAAAAGACATTTATTTGGTCTTTAAGGAACGATATGAGCTGTTTATAGATCTGACTCCTGCCTAGAAAAATGTCAGGACGGGAAGACCCAGCCTCTCTGCCCTTACTCGAGCCTTCCACACAGCCAGGAACTTCAAGTGTAGGCCGTTTGACGAGGAGCAAAGAGATGAATTATGAACGCTGTGAATTGCGCAAAAATGTAGAATGAAGGTCGTGAGACACTTCATATTGAAGGGCGAAAATAGTTCGCAAAACTTTATTACTACTATACTATAACTGTCCACTTTAGAATTGTCACTTCATAACTCATAGGGTTTACACAATCTAATGCATTATATAGTTATGTCCGCCATGGTACAGCAGTTGATATAGCGCTCAGATGCTAATTTGAATGTCGTGGATTTGATCGTGGCGCTAGTATTTAGACGGATGCGAAATGGCACAGAACTGTGTAGTGTGAGGTGTCAGACTGTCTTGAATCTCACCAGATGTAAACGAATTCCGAAGTTCTGCACTGCGGCATCTCTCATAATCAGATTATGGTTTTCTAATATAAAGCCCCAGATGGTAATAATGTAATGTAAACATGCGGTTTTCACTGCCAGACCTATGATATCAATGTGAGCCACAGCTTAGTGGAGAATAAGGGATTAGTTGTGACCCCCTAGGTTTTGTCACCGAGCACCTGATTCTAAGCACTAGGGCGTTCTTGCAATTTTTGCCCACTGAGATTTCGTGAAGTTGTCTGTAACAATGAAGGGAGCTACTTTGTTGTGTGAGGTTCTTCTGATAAGATGGAAATAAGGTTATTAAGGTTACCAATTGTAGTCACTGTATCATTTTTTTTACTTCTCAGCCGCATATCCAACTTGTGCTTGCTATTTTTGGCAACAATTTATTCTTTTCAACAAAATTGGTTAAAGCGAAGTGATTCTCTTCTCGGGCTGAGCAGTTCCATTTTTACGAATTGTTCAAACTCGTGACTGAAATTAGGAAAGAGCCAATATCAGTTACTAAGTCTACGTTTAGCAAGAACAATCGATCGATCTATATGTGGTATTTACCGTTCGAAAACCACCATACGATTATAGTAGATGCTGTATATGAGTAATCTGAAAATTTTCACCACCTGGTGTTCCTTAACGTGCACCCGAATCTAATCACACGGCCCTACAGCACTTTCGCCTCTAACGGAACTGCAGCCACCGCCACTGGAATGCGATCCCGCGACCTACGGGCCAGCAGCCGAGTATTTGAGCCACCAATTTTCACCCGTACAGCAATACGAGTGAAATAGTGGTTTTATATACTTGAAACGCTTCACGCCTTACAGATTTGGTTTGCTAATGTACGCGTACGCGAAGCATTGCCATCCATGTTTTGCCTGTGTGCTTTGAACAGAAATGCGCCCGTAAAATGCTTCATGCACTCTGACTATTAGATTTGTACATTGCTATGATTACTTTTATTGTTATCGAGGCAGTGTCAAAGATTAAAGCCAGCTTTTTACTACACTGTCGCAGGTGTACACGGCTGTGATCTTCACTGTGACCTTTCTGACTCCCATGCTGGTGTTGACATTCACCTACTCGTCCATCGGGTGGAAGATGTGGCGCCACACATCGCCTGGCAACGCCGACATCCAGCGCGACCAGCAGCAACTGACGGCTAAGATGAAGGCGAGTAAATAGGGCCAATTTCAATCTAAGAAGGCTGCGGCAGCATTCGTGCCATTTGTACAATAACGCCTAATGCCCATCAAAAAGAGAGCTAAACATTTAACCTATAGGCAGCCTGTGAATCCAATTTCAGTCTGGAAGCATACTTTATGACCAAATGGAGATTCGGATAATCAAGAGCAGGATACCGATACGACCATGTCTTCGTGAAGAGAGTTGCAATTGAATTTCTGACTCTGCTGCTGGCGGAAGCATCTTCAAAGGGAGCCTATGCTAATTACTCTAGGTTTCATCACCGGATAGAGGAGACCACCAAGAAGATGGTTGTCGCGCTGACAGAGAGCATGAAAAAGAAATTTGTATCTTTATTACTTGGCAAAAGTCAGTGAGAGTCACTCAAGTCATTAATTCTTCAGCACCTAACGTGTATCTCGGTACACCTTGGTCAGGCGCTCTCATCAGGGCTGTTTCATTTTTACTGTTTCATACTTGTTCTCTTGCTTTCTTGGTGGTGCTTAAGTCTTGTCACCAAATGTACATAATGCCGTAAATTCCTATGATTTCGATGCACATTCCACTGAAGTAAACTTGAGAAGATTAAGCAGCAGCCATTTGTTGTCTTCAGAAATGACAGCAAGAAAGGTGCAGACCGAGAAAAAAGAAAGAGAAATGATGGAGAAAGACAGTGATGTTAACCATGTGAGGCTATGTTGGCTAGCCTAAACATGAAGTTGGAGACATGGGGAGCTGTGCAAAAACATGCGATGGCTACACTGCCCAAAAATGTTGTTGTTAGCGAAACACTTTTGGCAACTTTTACTCAGACGCCACGGCACCATTTTCTTCCAAGTTTCTCCCTAGTTTGGCGTCAATTCAGATTGACGTGGCGAAGCGAAACATACAGCTCTGTCAGAAATTGAAGGTACGTGAACAAAGATCCAAATTACATCAGTGTTTTACTACTTGACTTTCGAAATATTCGATGGAGGCTCATTGTGAGTACATCGCTTTCGTACAGACCGCAAACACAAGCAGAAGGAAAGAGACCTAGTACCCTGTAGGGGAAAGGAAGAAAATGAGAGAAAAAAAAGAGATGATGAAGACAGAGTTAATGCAATAAAATGGTGCTTTTAACAATTTAAAGTTAAAATTGCTTGTTATGTACTCAAAGAATAATGTATGCTGCAGGTTTGAAATAGTAACTGACAAATATCTTCAATGTGAAAAGTTTCGGAATACAATGGTGAACAACGCTGCCTGCAGTCACTGTAGTCTGAATAAAATAGTGATATATGTTGTTTAGAACTGTTACTTATTGTCCTGAAAGAAATAGCGTACTCAACTTACGTAAATGAATGCAGCTTTTTTAAAAAGTACTAATAGCACATATTTTCGGTTGAGTGTGTCGTTTTTTGTGTGGCCACGGGGCGCAGTGAAGTCTCGGGCACGTTGGGAATCTATGCTTTGCTGCACATTCTGAGAAAATGTTGCTATTGCCTATTGTTTGACTTCGAGAGAGATGCTATGAGGCATAGCAACGTTTTCTGTAAGTCTTGTTCCATTGCTCGTAAAAAGAGCGTTAGAGACACTCGTATTTTGCTGTGACACATAATGGTAGTTTAGAGTGCATCGGCACTTGCGTTAGTGCACAGACGTTAGTTACATTTGGCGGAAATGAAAGTTTCGGTGCACTGATACTCTTTTATTGGCCACATTTGTTGACATATTACTGCGGTGTGGAGCAAGGTAAGTTATAGTAAAAAACACAACACTATGCAATTTCGAAGTGTAAATACTCGCCATATGTGGGTTTCCGGGACCTTTTCCGGACGATGCAAGCGCAAAGCTCTGCTTCACTCGCAGTTTGGCATAAATTATTGCATTCATGTTTAGCCTAAATTGTACTTCTGTGGGATTCAAAATATTGACACATTGCCTTTTTAGCAAGCCCAAAATACCAAATAAAAGTTGAGACTTCGCCAGTGAGCATGAACCATTAACTTTCCTCCATTTTGCACTGTCATTTTTTCCCGCTTTGCTAGTTCACTGCATACTATACAGCCCACAAGCTTCAAAGTATAGTATGTTTCCAGCACATGCGGATCTTTTGCAGGCGCCGGACAATAATAGGTGCTCTAACATTGGTGGTGCAAATATACAATGAAAAAACTAGTTTGAGAGTGTAATCGCCACAGCACTGACTTTGCTTCTCTAACACCTTGACGTGACATTTAATATTGATTACTAGGTTATACATAAGCACAAAAACATATTTTTCTCGCTACATGCAAACTACGGCCACAGCGCGTAGCTTTTTTAATCTTCTGCGGGAGCGGCGAAATGCGGAGAAAAGAGTCGGCCACGCACACCTTTGGAAACGTGCTCTCTACGAATGATTGGGACGGCCAGAAAGAAAACCCCACGTTCCCGCCTTGTAGTAGGTCATGTTCACACATTCGACTCACAGATTATATGCACCCTTAAGGGATATTCGGCCTTAAACCAGGCACAAGCCCCCGCGGAGATTGTTGCAGGACTTCATGTGGACTCTAAATATATGGTTCTCGCCGCGCGCATGCCGGGAGCATCCGCAGCTGCAATTACCACTTTCAACGGAGAGCGCATTCCTTCTTACAGGGCGTAGCTGAGTGGGGACTACGTATGCAAGGCATACTACAGGTCCGTCCAATATTGCACAACCTATAGAGCGAATCGCCATGGAGAACGTGTCTGCTCTCAATTGAGAGTCACATTTCTCTGCCGATACGGCCGCTACAAGTACACAAAAGCACACGACTCTCCAGAGACCACTAGTCTGTTGGAAATGAATGTAAGAAGAAACAGCTACCCCCGCCAGGAGCAGCGTGATAATGCTCGCATATGAGAGCACCCAATGACTTGCCGGGGTCGCTTAGCACATCGAAAACCTCACGGGACACTTCGCTTCCCCGACAACCTGACCGAAGCAGCTCTCACACTAACCAAAAGACAGCCCTGGATCCACCGCCTGACCATTGTAATGCTGCGTTAAGCGAATCATTAACACGCCACCACGGTGATGGGTAACAACAGGCTTAGTTCTCTACTCACCACGAGTGCCTCGGTCATCTTCCCTGCTGAGACAGCCATAGCATTTACCATCCAGGCTCTAGACGCCCCGCCGCGGTGGTCTAGTGGCTAAGGTACTCGGCTGCTGACCCGCAGGTCGCGGGTTCGAATACCGGCTGCGGCGGCTGCATTTCCGATGGAGGCGAAAATGTTGTAGGCCCGTGTACTCAGATTTGGGTGCACGTTAAAGAACCCCAGGTGGTCGAAATTTCCGGAGCCCTCCACTACGGCGTCTCTCATAATCATATGGTGGTTTTGGGACGTTAAACCCCACATATTAACAATAAAGTTCTACATCTACAGATGACGTGACAACAATGACTATCAGTCGAGTGCAGCACGCCAAAACTTGAGTATACTGAAGTAGGCAGAAGCCAGAATGATGCAGCAATTGAAAAAATGGCGGCAAGCACAAGAAGCTGAGATGCTCGCCCTCGTCTAATGACGCATGAGAGCTTTTGTGGAAGCCCTCACTGCAAAACTTCTCACACGAGTAGATAGAGCTATAAATGTAGTGGTTACCAACATCATAAAAAAATGTCAGAGTTTCACCGCAAGGGCGAAGCAGTGAATGCGTGAGCAACAAATTGAAACGTTACGCCGAAAATGGGAAGCAGATCTACACGTGCAGTGCGCAGTTTACGCGCAAATGACGCACAAAAACAACACATACGGGATGAAATTGAATTAACAACGTTCACAGCTAGACACTTACCGCACTGCTCAAACGAAAACGACGCACGAAATATACTCACAGGTACACAAAAGCGTAAATTAGCAAGTGTCACAGTTATTACTTCACTGTGTCTGAAAAGCGCGCTTTTCGCAAACGGGAAGTGTGCAGCGAGCGATGTGACCTTTGTGCGCTCGGTAACTACCACACAATCGCTCTGGAGAAACCGCAAATCGTAAGATTCTCCCCCACCGCGAGATAAGCACCTGCACGAGTGCCTGCTTCCCCACCGCCCGCCGGTCGGGCAAAGAACGCATGGGAGATGAGCGGCTTATTGGGAACAGGTGCGTCGCAATGAGGAGGGCGCCGAGTTAAAGTTCCTTAACAGAAAAAGTAGTAACACTCTCCTCCATATCCTCTCCTAAGTGTCCAACCTTCCTCTCCAAAGTGTCCAACCACCCTCTCCGAAGTATGCAAACCTTATCTATATCCTGAGTTCTACAGCTTATCATGTCCAAGATGGGCGCGCACGCCACGCGCTCTGTTTTTCAGGATAACTGCCAGATAGCGCTCACGTCTCACGTGTGACGTGACTTGATGCACTCATTCACCTCCGCCGCACGTTCGAGGCACTCTAACGCAGCGCCTTTAGAATACCATTCACCAATTTTCTTGCGGAGAACATCAAATGAACGTTTTGTTTACTCTCTCCAGACGCAACACTATCGCCTTTCGATGATATTTGCAGTGTAACATGCAGATACAAGCCCAATTTTTTATTAGACTGTATGCGTTGGAAGGCGGCCGCGAGAGCGCCTGCTAAAATGGTGTTGCTTTAGCGCAGCTCAGTTTAAGCGTGAAGATCTTCTTTTTAACGAGACAGCTTTAAGACCTTGTTTCGCCTCTTGGGCAAACGAACTAAGCAGAACGAATTGTATACAATGCTGAATTTCGTCAGTGTACACACTAACAGTGCACTGCGTGGAATGTCTCATGGTGTCGCCTTGAGCAGCGAGCTACATAAATTCATCGTATGGCGTAGAGAGTAGAGAAGTAACCTTGCGGAGATGCACGCACAAATAACAGTGAATAACTGATGAACTAGCACCAGCCTCTATTATTGCCTCCACTGATATGCTGTCTACTAAAGCAGATGTCATGTTATGCAGATGTCATGAAAGAACTTTTCTAACGTCGCTAATTGCAGCTTTTGTTTTAAAAGCCGCATAACTTAGTTTTCCATGCGGCGGTCAGTGAACTGAGAGGCTGGTCGAAGTGGCGACGTAGAGCGACGAAGACGAGACGGTGAGTGATGCCGAGAACCACGGAAGCAGGAAGCCATTCCTGATGTTCCTGGTGGAGGGGAAAGCGACCGTGAACATTAGCGTACATGGGATTAAGTACAGGTGATGCATGATTATGTAGAGGTGATGAAGCATGATGTAAATGCCCAAATGTGATATTGAGGCACGCGTTAGTGTGACGACTTCACCAATTCTTATCCAGCGGGGGTTTATTAGCGTGCATCAGTCTACGTAAAAGTACACGGTAATTATAGAATTACCCTAGTCTAAAAACAATCACCACACTGAAAATAAAACCAATGCTTTCATGCTTATAGTGCCACAGGGCTAGGGTCTTTAGGGTGCCACGGTGGTAACAAAAAAATTGCCCGCAGCTTCCCTCGGGGGAACACTGAGGAGGATGAGGAGCATATAATTGGTTAACGGGGGTGTTAAAGTGCGACTTACTTGGGTCGATGGCTAAACTGGTTAACGTGGTTGTGAAATGGGGTGTTAAATTGCGACTTACTTGGGTCGATGGCTAAATTGGTTAACGTGGTTGTAGGAGGGGGTGTTAAATGAGTGAACACGTACACACGTATGCGAAAGGGCGGCGCTGGTCGAAGGGACGTCGATCATTGTGTTTGTGGATTCGTTGGAATTCATTTCACCGCGACCTTGGACGTCGACGCGCCGTACAAACCAACCAACGAGCAGCAACTGAGCGAGCGAGCGCCGACCTTGAGTATATATACAGCGCGACGGCGCATGCACTGTCAGCTGTCGAATGTTCGAGAAGGGGTGAAGCGCAACGGCACATGCGCGCGCGTCAGCTGCCGATGTTCTCGAAGCGCGACGGCGCATGCGCGCGCGTCAGCTGCCGATGTTCTCGAAGCGTGACGGCGCATGCGCGCTACATTATACAGCTAGCGAATGTTCGTGAAGAGGAGAAGCGCACGCGGTGTGTAGAGGAGGAAGGGTGCACAGATGGTGGAGGAGAGAAGCGCGCGCGGTGTGTAGAGGAGGAAGGGATGCACAGATGGTGGAAGAAGGAGGAGGAAGCTTGCGGACGGCGCCGCACTACAAGCCTCGAGTATTAGATGCTCCGCATCTAAAAAGAGGAGGGGGGAGTTCATACTAGTCGTGTAATGCTCAAGAAGCATTGAACCTGCTGGGCTTAGGACCTTAACGTGGCTTGTTTGGCTTATATTAGGTCTTTCCTTAGCGTAGACACAGTAAAGTCGAACCACAGCCCATCACAGATAATGCAAGATTCCAACAACCCAAGCACCAGAACAAACGGCCTAGCTGGCTGCGTCGGCCAGGGCGTTTCTTCACTCGTGTTCGGCTCGCGTGGCACGGCTCTTCAGCAATGGCATGGGAGTTTTGCGGACACTCGTTGTGTTACGTCGAGTTTCAAAAGTGTCGATCTTGGGAAAAACAGTAATGATAAATAAAGACAAGCTAATAAGTTGCTTTCTAGTCAATATATTGTAATAGACTGGCAGTGTCTAAAATATCTGCAGTTTTATCAGCCAAAACCAAGATATGAGTTCGAGGCACAGAGATGTGCAGGGCTCCCGAAATCTGGTGTTTCTTAATGTTCACTCGCATCGCACAGTACGCGGAGTTCTAAAGTTTTGACTCCATAGAGAGGCAGCCACACTGTCCTTGATCGAACACGCGACCTTATAAACAGTAACCGATCACCGTACACTATACACCCCTGCGACGGGCTACTGGCTGACAGAAAAAAAAGTGACTGCATTTTCCTTGGCTGCCTGCAAACGTTACAGAGGGTGCTTGTTTAAGCAATACAGACTTTTATTTAAAGAACTGTAACAGTTAGGCAGTTGTAGTTTTCTCAGCCAATTTTAGGCTGAGGCGGAAGATCTTGCTGCTTAACTGAGGACTCAAAAATGATGAATAACAAACAAAATTTAATCAACATCCGTATTGTCAAGTTTACGGCAATCGTTTTCGGAGCAAAGTTGTTCCATGTCAAATTATATGGTGAGCGTAGTCTTTAAAATATAAAATATCACGCGAGCTTCAGAGAACCATCGTAGAATTTACAGATTGTGGTGCCGGAGATACCGAAGCTGGATGCACCGGGTGCGCCGAATGGGTGTTTCAGGTTCTGCGTGACGCCGAATCTTACCTTTACGCGAAATTGCAGGAAAACGCGAAACTAACATGCCTCCGTTTCACGTGCGTTTGTATCCTCGCGCTTTGGTCAACATGCTGCCGCCATCCGCATTCCAGCGCTCATAGAGCTGGATTCGCACGAGCTGATGACGGAGAAATTTTCGCAGTGGACGGCACATCACATGATACACAAGTTATGAAAACACTCCATCCTCGCCCAATCTGGCGTCGTCTGCTCGCGCCTCGCGCGCTAATGTCATTTCAAACAGCATTCATTCGAATGCGCTCTTGTACCCAGCTCTCTAGCAGGAGAAGCGTTGCGTTTCGGGACGTTAAACTTCATATATCATTCAATCAGGAGAAGCGTAGCGTAAGCGTGCGAGTCGGGAGTATGCACGCATATTCCGTTAGCCATGCTCCGACTGTGTGCATGCGACGCCTCCGCGGTTTCGTTGAATAGAACTGGTCACGTGACTTAGTCAATGAGTGAGTGAGTCAGTGAGGGAAGAAAACTTTTTTTGGCCCAGAAAAACGCGGTAAAATGCGCACCTGGTTAATTCTACGAGGCTGGCAGGTCTTGCACACCAACACGATCAAGGGCACGCTGCAGGGCGAGAATTCGGTCTTCATGGGTGGAACCTAGGAGTGTGTCCCACTCTTCTTTGGTGAACCTAGGGCCCAATGACCCGCACTTCCTGAGCCTAGGACGCAAACTACCAGCCTCGCCACAGGCTCCACAAAAGCTATTTGAGTAAATGTCCGGATATATGCTTCTGAGCGTCACCGGATTTGGGTATGGGTTAGTTTCGAGGAGTCAGAGCTTGACCACTTGCGGCCTGCTTAGCTTCCAATGAGGTGGTGGGGAGACTCTTCTCTCGAAGTAAAATGGCATAGTTTTTTCAATTGATTACTAAGTGCACCCCTGTGCCCAGGGGGAGAGTCATCTGATCCGACAGTAGCGTGGCCAGTAAAGCAAGGCGCCGCCTCGTGAACCCAGTCATTGAGGTTAAGAGGAACCTCCTCTTTCACTGCGACGTGAGCAGGGAACCAAAACATTTGTGTGTGTGGAGCTGCCGCTGTTTTTGGTGCCTTCAAAAATTTTAACGACCTGCCGGGCAGCACGGCCAAGGTCTGGAATGCCCTAAACCAACTTTGTGTCGCTTACACCCTGTATCTCCGGCCATGTTTTATGACGAGTCCAATGGCAACTTGTTCGCCCCCCCGGGATCTGTTATACGAATGGGGGCATAGTTGATGACTTGGCCCAGTGAATTCACAATGAACCCCGGAATAGCCTTGCCGTTGCGGTACGCAGCGGCGTCCACGAAGATGCTTTCTTCTATCTTATACTAAGATGTGCCCTTTAGCATCTTCGAAGCTCTTGTGTTCTGACGACCTGCGTTGCGTGCAGGATGCATGCCGCAGAGCAGCGCAGCAATGAAAAGCTTCTTTCTCACTTTCCTGGGAAATTGGGCGTTCGTAACCAAGCCCTTATTTGGGACGAGTTTAATTTGCTCTAGAATCTGCCTACCAGATGATGTGGTTGAGAACTGCTTTATCTCGACCAGTTACTGGGCCCCGGCAATCTTTGCCGTGGTTTTGTGCATTCCGAGCCGGAGGAAGTCCTCGGTGTCTGTTTTACTGGAAGCCTGAGACCTCGCACGAGGATTTTTCGAAAGACGGCGTTGATTTTGTCCCTCTTTGGTTTGAGGCAGTTCTTCCTGACTCCGTGTAAGTCAAGTGACATATCACAAAGGCGTTGTTCAGTCGAAGCAGGCTGTCTTCCTTGAGGCCTCTGCGTCGATTCATGACTGTTCGCACGAGACAAAGAGCATTCTCTGTTTTTCAATAATTTTGCACAATGCAGTATTGTTGCCGCCACGAAATTTTATAAACATACTCAGGACTTGGATGGTGTCATCCCTGTGAGTCGGGTCACCACTTCTAGTGAACAAGTGAATGTCGTTCTCAGAGACCAGCTGGCCGTCCTTAGGTGTGCCCCCTCTTTCTTTTCGATAAAGCGATTGTTCAAATTCGGTCGAGGAACGTCTGAGTCTGGTGGGTAGCAGGCACTGTTCTGTGATGTCTACGCTCAGCTGAAGATGGCAACAGAAGCTTTTTTTGTTGTCGCCGTCGTTTGTGTCGTTTGTTGTCGCCGTCGCCGGCTTTGCGTTTGCTTACTTCTCTTTTGTCTCCGCGGTAGCTTCCCCTCAACGGCGACGCTGATACTGAGCACGTCGCGCTTTCTTGCGTTCGTTTTCGTCCATATGAGAAAAGAGAATGTGTGGTATTGAACGTGGTTATATATATGTAACTTAAGAAGGTAGCGATGATTAGGAGTTGGAAGAAGTAGATGAGAAAGAAGTGAGAATAGAATAAACATGGCGTATGAGCCAGGCCACGTCTCCCGCATCTAGCGTCACACGAGTCGACAGGATTAGGACCTGGCAGCCACTTCATCAGCCGGGCATCATCATCGAACACCTCAGCAAGACGCAGTGACCGAACGTGGACCACACAAGTGCATCCCAAGTCTACATCATTGCCATCATCATGACAACACCTTCTGCTGACCTTGACATCCCCAATTATCGGATCAGTGGACGATGGACCCGTACAGGACGGGTTCAACCTATTCGAGCTCTACGACGCCGCTGCATCATGGTCGGAACGGGAGATGGTTACAAACTTCAGCTATTACGTGACTGGTGAGGCATTCAAATTTTACCCTACCCACATCTTCGACAACGATGAATCGTGGCAGAAGATCAAAGAAGAGATGACTGTCTGATTTAAAGAATACAATGACGACTACGACGAAGACTCGCGTATAACCTCTCATCTGCAGGTAATCGCAATCTATCGTCAATTTCTTAAGCAGTCTTCAAGCATTCGAAAGCCCAGCTTGAATCGACAACTGCCACAAGATCAAGTGGCACATGAGTTCACTGACAGACGACCATGCTTATTTAATGAGCCACTCAACCATCAAGCGCGCCTCCCTTCTGCACGAAAGTAGGTGTTTCCGAAGTCGTCGTACCAATATACGACACGAGACGTCGCTCACCCTACTGATGCCCTTCACTCTTCGTATCGCATACGTGGTCCACCACCTTGGTTTTCATCACTAGGTTCTTCAAACGCTCCTATCGCTCACCACTTGCCTTATAAGGACGCCGTATTCACGGTAGATGACCTGGTGCATCGGGAAAATACCTTGCCAAGCCCCTGCTATTCTGAAAAAGGTTGTATTTCAGGAATGCGTAGCTTGATTCTCCCGCAAAAAAACAAACCTACGTAATCAGAACCACGTCCAGCCTTGTGTGTGGTAATGTCATCCTCGGGAACTGGACCAACCAAAAGTCGAAACAATATGGAGTCACCATCGAATGCAGTCTTGTTGATAAAAACGAAAATGTATCTATTGCTTTCCTTGACACAAATGATGCTTGCAAGGCCCTTCTAAATAACGATTGGACTACCGACAGCGTCTCCTCATTCAACGACGATGACCATCCGCTATTTTCTCAGTGCCATCACCACACCAAGAAAAGACGACGACGAACGAAAACTTCAAACCATCCACAGACAACCACATTCGGTCGTCACAGTCAAAAGCAGCCTTCACGCATTGACCGACCTCCTGCTTTTATATCACGAGGATCTTCGGTCGCTCACAATGGCCACCTCGCGTCTCGCACGTTCACTATGGTGGGAATAGAGCAGAGGACCTCGCAGCGTACTCAGTTAAGCCCGGGACCTACCGTTCAGTTTCATGCGCCAGAAGAGCTTCAATCATTCGTTGCACAGAAAGGCAGCCATTCCCAACTGGAATTTGACCAAACCACGCCTGTTGCGGCGTCGCCATTGCGAGCTCAGCCATCTGAAAGCCCAAACACAAAAGGCTCGGAAGCGTCTCTAACAGGTTGTCAGGTGCCAGAAGCCTACAAAATTAATGCTGTTGAAGGTGCCTCTGATGTTCCTCTAGTCAAATCTGTCCTATCAACTTCGCTGCCTGAAAAGCGTTGCAACAGCTGCCAAATGGACACTACATCAATTTGTAAAGAAAACCGGCCTGATGTTCAAGAAGCGCTCCCACCTCAGCACGTTCCGATGCAACCACAGCAACATCAGCAACGCCAGCAAAAGCAAGTCCGTGAATCGCAGGCACTCCAACGGACACACCTACAAGGACGACGACGCAAAGCAAGCCTCTTAAAATAAATTCAAGAAGCGAGGCATCTTCGCTTAAGGGATCGGTGCCAAAAACGAATTTGGCACAAAAGATCAAGACTTCGCCTAATATTACAGCTCCGAAACCTCAGGAAACACCGAACAAGACAAAAAGTCACCAGTTCTACCACGCAATGATTCAGACACCATCCCATTAGTTTATCACAACGAGCACGCACGCAGAAAGGACAGCGACGCCGAAGACCGATCTTAGGCAAGGCTTTAAAACAGCGTCCACTCCTCGCAATAATGGTAGCTATTTCATCAGTTTCTACGCTCAAGGTGTACTTGTGTTTTCCAGAACGCAACAGTCAGCCTCGCCCACCAGAGCTGTACTGACCCCGGGTTGCTGCCCTCTACTGTGAAATCTTTGTGCGACTTTACGGAACTTCAATCTGATGTGGAACTACAGCCCCTTCGGACATTTTTCTGTGTGTTGTAGACTGCTGGTTTATCATGCATTGTAATATGCAACGTGCGCATTCTTTCGGGGGGAGGGGAATCCTGTAACGTAAGAAGGTAGCGATGGTTAGGAGTTAGAAGAAGTAGATGAGGAAGAAGTGAGAATGGAATAAACATGGCGTATGAGCCAGGCCACGTGTCCCGCATCTAGCGTCACATATATATAGCGTTGACAGCAGCGCCATCACAACTACAATTAACCACAGCGCCCTCTGTTGCTCATAATTTGAAGGTTACATGCAAAACGGTTACCGCCAACGCCCTCTGTTGCTTATAAGTTGAAGGTTACATGGAAAATGGTTCAGAAATGTCAAACAGATGAAGACGTGTTACGTACAGACGGGAGACGGCGGACATCGTGAGGTCTTAAGAAGGTTCACCCCAAAAAATTCTGCGTGTCAGCAGCCGAGTGCCTTAACCACTAAAACACCATTGTGGGTTAACATCAATACACAATCCCACCACACAATTCACGATGAAAAAACAAGGCTATCTGTATAATTGACGGTCACAAATTTCTTTCCACAAACACGCATCACTTATGCGACTTCGCAGAAGTGGACTCTTCGTTTCATACTCATGGAAACTTACGCGCTTCACAAACACATACATGCCACTCTTCTGCATCTTCGGGCTACACTGTACGAACACGACAGCATATGCACGCATCACATTAGTGGCTTCGCAGATGTTGCGCTTTTTGTTTGACGCCGATTGGAAATTACCCGCTTCATTCACACGTGCACGCACGCACACACACACGCTCCTCATCAAGAACTTTGGGTTAAGCTGCTGAAAACCGGCAACACAAACACGTATCACATTTGCTGCCTCGCGAACATTAGAGACGGGTTTGATTGCTGCTGCGTGTGGTTTAGAAATGCAGGTGGTAGCTGTTGGTTTGGGGATTTACGCACGACCTATTTACGTGCAACATACCCAGTCACCAGACTTTGCAGCTTCGCGCTAAGCAGGACCAATTATTGACACTGCCGAAACAATGAGAATCAAATGGGCACCGCGAACAACATTCGCATTTCTTCTGCTACAGCGCACATTCTGCTACTTTGCGTGAACAGCTCTTGCCCCGTCAACAAAGTGCTGACGTTAAAGTGGCGGGCCGCCAAGTGTACATTTTCTTTGTAGTGAATGCACCAATATTACAAACTACTCGAGCTGTTTGGTGCAGTTGAGAAAATTTCAACACATATAACAACTGAAAAAGTACTAAAAATAAAAATTTGGCAAGTTTAGGAATGTTGCAGTAGGTAATGCTGCGCTTCTTCCTAGGTGGTACGAGCTGCCGCCCGGTCTGAAGTCTACAGCCAGCCTTATACATCGAGCTATTTATACATTTTTTTCTCACTTCACAATTTTGTTTGAGTAATCAGTATAATTTCGACGCTCAGCTGGATTAATTCTACAGTGTTAACCACAAAAACATTTTTCTCATCACCTACAGTAGGGAATTTTCTTGCCCACTACGTTGTTTCCGTCGAGTAGATATCGACGAAGAACTCTACGAAGCCTTCTCCGCTGGCGAGGATGACACCCGCAGCTACCACTAACTGCACTTCATCCGTGAGTATTGCAGCCTTATTTGAATTGTGTACAAATGCCCTGTTAAGACATTGTCTGCCGATTTCAGAAGCTGGGAAAGGAATCGACGAGAAGCGCGAGTCGAACAACCGATGCTCCGCGTACACTCGGCGAAGCTGAACTGGCACCGGGACCACAAAAAAAGTGAGTTACGCCTTATACTTCCTTCTATGCTGTAACCTAAAGCTTCAAATGATTTGCTAAAGAATTCGTGGGCATAATTTGGCGGCCTTGCAAGATGATATTCCAAGCAACCCCGCATTTTTAAAGTCTTGTAATGCTCGTCCGTTGCATGTGTTCATGTTTGGTTTTCAGGAAGTATTGCCTTTTGTACCACAGCCATCGCAACAGCTGTCAGTCACGCCATCGTTGCTGGGCCTTTTTGCGGTCATGATAATTTTTAGCATTGATGTCTTGAATACATTGCTGCGACATTGCACCCCTTTCAGAGCTTTTACATTAACTCGAGGAGAGGGGTACTTCCTTAATAAGCGTTCCTGTTTCTTTGGCGGTTACACCTGCCACTTAAAGGAATATGTTTAGAAAACCTGAAGTTTGTAGAACTTACTCGTTTAGTAGCTGTTTGAAGTAATTGGTTTACAAGAGTTTTATTGACAGTTAGTTTCAAAGAAAACCAGTAGTGCAGCACTACAGGTGAAAGCAGAGAAATACATTAAGACGCAAAAGCAATCAGTGATGTGAATGAGATACCTGTCTTGCCACTAATTGCTTGTAAATCAAAACTCACTCAAATGAGTGCTTAATCCTTTTATGAAGCACCGACTTTCCAGTCTTCTCAATTTTAATACTGCTACAGTTTTTCAAAAGTGGCTCAATTAAGCCAGTAATAACTGCCTGCAAAGAGTGGTTCTAGATATTCAATCTTCCGCAATCCCTCATGCAGCTGCTACTCTTATCATTTGTAGCTCTGCCATATAATGTCGAATCCATACTAATTGTTCTATGCAGCTGATTGCCATAAAAATTTTAACTGCACAGGAAAAAAAATTGTATGAAGAGGGAGCTGACACAGACAATGCTTGTCCATGCCAGCTCCATGTTTGCCGAGTTTTCCCATGCTTTAAAAAATTTTTTGACGATGATCTACCAGCTCGCCCGAACAGTCATGTTAGTCGCTTTGTAGCTGTGATTGACGAAGGTCCTGAAGTAGCACCTGGAAGGCAACTGCAGTTCGATATTTGAAACAGATGCATAGAGTGACAAAATACTTTTGTTTATGCACATACTATATATTGTGGCGGCGTAACGATCACTTGTTCTAACTCTTTGAATAAAATGTTGTTGTAGGACAGCAAAAAAATGATAGCTCACTCAATTTACTTCAGACAATATATATTTCTATGAGGACTCAATTGGGCTCTGACTCACCAAAAATTTTTCCAACCATTCTCACTAGGAGTCAAACTCATCAACGTATTACTCAGCCGAACTCACTGAGGTTCATAATTTCACCTGAGGCTGAAAGAGTAAACTCGTGGGTTCATTACTGTAGAATTGGCGCTTTTCGAATTCGGTGTCAATGCACTTTTGTGCCAATACCTCATGTAATCGATGCTGTATATTATACCTTCAGCTCTCATACTTTGAAGTACGAATCAGTGCACCTTTCAATAGGGTAATGGCACCTTTTCTTATTATGCACTCACGCGAAATGTTTTTGTCAAGATCTGCCCCTGAAAGAGTTTTCTGGGAAAGGGCATGACGCCAACCCGCTCTCAAGCTTGAAACTTGGATTAAAAGGAAGTACAAGATAGCACACTCTTCAGATATCTGTGAAAAGACTTCAGTGCAAACTAAGCTGATCTAATGCTGATAGTAAAGCCGTAGATGAGTATGCAAGAACATGCGTCAGATATGAAAGGCTGAGGTGACTGAGACCTGCTCACAAAATATATTTCGCGCTTCGGGTTGACTCTAAATCTGACTGCCCAATATTTTTTACCTCAGCTGGACTCACTTGGACTCCTACTCAGGAAATTTTTCTCGACCGGACTCGGGCTAACTCTGACCAAAATAGCACCGAGTATTTCATGGCTCCATCTGGGTCTCAGAAACACCTTCTGGAAAAAAATACTATGCCTGGGCTATGGCTATGGCTAACTTTAGAGGCGGAAATGCCGTAGGCCCGTGGGCTCACAATTGGGCGCACGTTAAAGAACCTCAGGTGGTCAAAATTTCCGGAACCCTCCACTATGGCGTCTCTCATAATCATATGGTGGTTTTGCGACGTTAAGCCCCACATACAATCATCAACGTTATGAGTGCATAACTTGCTCTTAGCCGATATGAGAGTTGAGGAACCAATCCCTCTTTTTTGTCAGTGTATTTTCAGAGGAGTCTAAGGGTAAAATATTTTTTTTTGATTGTGGCTGATATTCCGAAAAAATGTTGTAATAAACGAAGATATATCTAAGAACTGAATAATGCCGTTGTCAAGTAATCGATGGCATCTGCAAAACTTCCTTTTCAGGGCTTCTCCTCACAGAATTCAGCAGTGAAGGAAAGGCATTTCTTGCAGCGCGTTCTCCTTTTTTCGATATAGTAATGTACACTCTCCTAAGAATGTTTTACTGATAGAAGGCCCGAGTTAAAGGAAGCGCTGCTGCGCATATCAAGGAGTAGCCGCGAGAGGCTTTAGCAACTGTACTGGGTGTAAAGGAGGATAACGGAGACGGTTGGGTAGTGGTTTTATGGCTTGCGTCTCAGCCATAGTGTTTTCTACTTGTGAGTGAGTTAACTCATACAGTGTTTGCAGACCTATGGCTGCACATATAGTAGCAATTTGTTCTGCACAGCTCAGATAAAAAAAGTAAAATGGGCATGCTACTAAGGAAGCTGTTGAAGCCTCCATAGAAGAAAGAACGCAATGAGCCCTTTACTTGCTTGTCATGAAGGTGAAAGCACTCTGCAGCAAGGCACGGTCAAGGGCCTTGAGGAAATAAAGAACTCATACTTATGAACATTAGGTCTCATGAAGCTGTCACAAGAGTTTTGACACCGGTGTATACAATGAACTGCCATGCAACAAGTTCATTCTTGATTTGATTGATTAATATGTGGAGTTCAACGTTCTAAAACCACCATTTGATTATAAGAGACGCAATATAGTCCAGCCTTGAAACATTGTCCACTGTCGAGGGTCTGTTTTTTAAGAACACAAGCGACACGTGACTTTGACAAAATCGTCTTATATCTCTGAGTTTACTCATAAGTGTTTATTGTGCTGTTCCCGAAGAAATCCTAAAAAATATTAAAATTTGTGTGATTCGACAAGCGATTGAAATGCCTTTAAAGTCAATATTTCTATCTAGATTTTCATGTTATGTGGGCCAATTCGAAGTGCACAGAACTGAAAGTTTCGTTCGCAGAAGACGCTTCCAGCACACGAAAAAATATTGCTCACCACAATATTTTTGTAATTCATCGCCAATTTTCCCAGAAACGTAAAACTTGTGATGAACTTTTTTGTGTGATGGTTTTATTAGGCTGTACTGTGAACTATATCCACACCTTCTTGTTGTCCCAAAAGGAGAAAATATGTTTGAAATTGGCAAACACTACCCAAATCAGAAACGTTTGCCTAATTTCTTGCATGTTGGTGCGTTAGCTATTCGACACAGATACTTCAAAACTGTGTTGCTGCTAGAAAAGAGCCTTTGCAATATTTCTCTAGAAGCCTTATCCTACGAGCGCAAAAAAAGAAATAAATAGTTAAATTAACAAGCTTTTTAAGGAAAGCCCTTTTTAAAAAAAGAAAAAAAATCTCCAGTCTCAGTGTCGATGAAATATTTTTATCAAAATGCAGTTAGGTCAGTGAAAACACAGTTCCATTATAGTATCTGCTCATTTGCTTTGTTAAAATATATAGTGGGCCAAAATGACTCTTGCTGTGTGCACGTTCTCATTTCAGTGTCGGTGGTTTTTATTAGTTTACGCTGTGTGTAATTCTAAAGTACCCATCGTATGGCTGCAGCGAAACTTCACACACGGTAACTGGTCGTTTTCCAAGAAAAGTGTATACGTAAATTTTATTTGTGTACAACGTGTGTGGGTGAGAGCGGCTTCAGCTATTTCAAGGGCCAACGCATGACATTTTACAAAAGAGTTCTGCGGAGTATCCCAAGGTGGTAGAAAGGTCAAGAAAGAGAAAGAAGAGTACCACCCGTTATTGGCACGAAGCCACAAGGAACTCGGTACGGATTTCTATTTTCCCTTTCTTAACCGTGCCACCACCTGGCGACTTTCCGCAGAGCTTATTTTCACAACTTGTGTTCATATGCTTCGAGTTGTCCATGAATTCACCCTCGTGCCTGGTTAGCTTAATTGGTAGAGCGACCACCCCTGAAAGGCGTTTGTTTCGGGTTCGATCGGCGTACCAGGATGACTTTTTCGGTGACTAAGAAATTTTTTCTGAGAAATTCATACAAAATTTCTTCTGGCTTCGTGTTATAAAGGGATGGCTGTCTGATTTCCTTTTCTTGCGTAGGCAGATTGCAACCTAGAATTTTTCCTACACGCACCAGAAAAAAGGTGGATGCACGTGTTCAAGATATCAATCACTTCTTCCTAAATAAATGCCTTGTTTACTTCATCGCATTTCTTGGGTGTAGGCAGGTTTTCCTTGAGGTGCGTATAGCAATGCCAGCAGAATTTTTTTGTGAATGTTTTTACACCATGGCAGAGACCTCTGCAGGTAGCCAACAAAAATGGGAACAATAACATTTACTCAATAAAAACGAATTTTCTCTGCCAACTACTTCTAGCAAACGTGTAACTAATTGGCACAGAATACTAAGACCTGCAAACGGGCCGCACGTATCGCGTGCAGTGAACAGCTAAATAAAGTCGAAATGTTTATGCTAAACAGCGCCACACTCATTATCGCACTTCTGTGCTGCTGTCGTGAATGTATGTCTGAAGTTGCTCAAATTTCACGTTTTATTACCATGATTTTTTCTGTCTAGATGATTCGTACTGTGATAAATAGTGTGTAGGCCACGCTCTCATTCTATGGTAAGGAACATGTATGTAAGGCTCCACAAGCAATCTCCACTGTTCTAGACGTTTGAAAGCACTTAAGAAAGTGTCGGTGTTGAGAAAAGTTCTATGATATGGTCAGCTTCATGACTTGCAGCTTAATCATGTCACACCACAAATATTCTGGCTGGTGAAATGCTGAGCTAAAGGTTGAGATGATATGGGAAGATGGTATTTGCGACGCAGAAATCATGTGATTGCGGGAAGTGGGTTTGGAAATGGCTAGATGACTTATCAAAAGTTTACTAAGGCAGAGTGTGGCGAACGAGGAAGAAGGTTAGAGTGTCTGAAGTATGTAATTAAAGAAAATCAGGCAGCGAGATAGCACCTACATTACCATACATATGACTGTGGCATTTGCCCTCACATTAGGCTAGTCTATCAGTGCATACAAATGCATTGTTTTGGGTGGAAACTGAGTTTTGACCTAGTCTTCTAAACCATGTGCTTGCAGTGTCTTGCCTGCTTCTGATTAGCAAATAGCTGGAGAAAATTCTGGCAACATAAAGTGCAATTTTTTTCAATTAAAAAAATGTTTTAGCTTCCTCAAAACGGCCTCTGCCTCGAAAAATGTTCTTTGATATATATACATACTACAATAGGAATTTACACAGAAACATACGCAGTGTGACTGAACTGCCCTTTCTGTTCTGAAACAATTTTGGCTATGTTTCTGGTCTGCTTGCATTGCTTGATGTCTCAGAGAAATCCTGTCTACATGCGAGAACTATGATCAGCAAGACCAGGCATTTCTTCAGAAAGGATCGAATAATATTTTTGGGAACCGGAGACACCTATCGAAAAAACGTCCACCATAGGAATGGCGGATTTCACCAACCACCATTTTGGTGGATTATGGTGGTGGAAATGTTGGCAGCACATGATGTATGGTGGCGTATAGTGGAGCGGATGGTGGAAGGCGCGCTCCAGCCGGCAACCTTGGAGCGCGCAGCAGCGTCAGAACCACCGTGACGAGCTGCCACTACAAAAATAATAAAAATAATTTTATAAAAAAGATTTTAGCAAGCACCCGTAAAAAAAAAAGCTGCGTCAGTGTGGAATTGAACCTGCCACATTTGGATTTCTAAGTGAGTACACTAACTACTGCGCCACACCGCAAGATGGCAGATGTGGAGTCAAAGAAGTAGTCAACCCCCAAACTCACTCTTGCACTTCAGTTTTGTTTGTCGCTTAATCGAGGTAGGCAAGATCAGCACCTGCTACTAACATTTGCACATTTGATAAACACGAAGAAATGCTGCCTGTAATGATTGCAACTGCGATAATGGCAACAGCGCTATGTTTTTGTTACAATTTAACCCACAAGAAAATAAACAACTCAGTGGACTGAAGGCAGGTAGAGTTTAGCGGCGGTTACTGCCATGTTTATATTCGTTTCTGGCTCCTTCCCAGGGGCGATATCAGTTCAGGCTTTATGACGCTTTCATTTTCATTCGATAGATACGCCCACACAATTGATTTTGATGTTTTTCGCACAATGCAAAGTGCAGTCGTGCAAGCGCACCACTGTTGCGCTGTCGTTTGGAACAACAACATAACGGCTTGGCCAAAACGAATGAAGTGCGCCGGAAACATTATGCTATCATATTGGTTCACTAAGCATGCAAATTGACGTGTCTACGTTCTCGCATAAGAGCCAGAGAAGTGCCGGTGAGTGCGACATGTGGCTGTCGGTGAGGGGAGGCACACCTTTGGTGGAAGTGCTGCAAGCGCGTCGCATCGATGTTTGTCGCTTCTTGCGCGGACACCGTCCACGATAAAAAAGGCTTCATTTATGTTAAATAATGCCGCAGCTGTGCTGTATTGTCATTTTTACTCGTCAAAATCGTGTACTCTGAAAACCCAGGAACGCCGATAACACTTGTACGGGCTCGCTCGGTATGACTAACCTTTGGTGAAAACCATGGTGGTAGAACAGAGGGGTAAATATCAAATTCGCTGGGGCTCATCTTGACGCATGTCGAAAGTGAAAGTATGCATATTCGCACGCACTTTGTTAACTTAAAGGTATGGCTCAAACAATAGAGTGTGCAAGAATTACCAGAGTTGCATTTCTAGCGTGGCGACATCGAGTGACCGATGTGTTCTGCTCTAACATTGAAAGGGGCGATTGCGAACTGGAGCCCATTTATTGGTCGACAACCACGTGCCGATGTAAAACATTTATTGTCAAGTTCCCAGTCACAATGCTAGTCTTATAAACAATACAATAAGAAACAGAGTGCGGATGTCGAACTGATGTAAGTACGTGTGCGAAATGTAAACATATTTCCGGCCGCATGTTCTATGCTCCACCAAAATTGAAGCGTTGTTGACACCACAGGAATAAAAAAAACAAATGTACTAGAAAGCGTAGTGAGCAGAGTTGGTTTATTTTGACCGTAAATATATATCTCTGCACAGTCAAGATTTAAACACTACAAATAAGTGATTTCACATACGGTCATGTGCTTTTCATCATGCCACCATCATCCGCCTTCCTCACCAATCTTCCACCAAACACGTTTTGCCTCGCCACAATCAGCCTGCACTTTCCACCGTCACCACCATTGGCTCGCCACCACCACCACCATCAGCCATCAGTTTTTCCACTCTCGCCGTCATCAGTCATTATGCTCACTACAGTTGCCACCATATCCACTATTATTTCCACCATATCCACTAATATTTTCACCATATCGACTATTCTTTCCACCATATCCACCAACGATTCCAGCTTTCACCAAGCCAGGATTTTCAATAGGGCATCCACCTTTCGATGCTTGTTGGCGAAATAGTAGCCTATAACTGTGTACACATTACCCCTTCAAAGAGCGGCAGCAACCCACTCCGCCACGTGCTCTACGCAAATGAATTTTAAAAATACATTTTTCCTGGAAACGGGCCTGTAAGGTGAAGCTTCACTGCAGAAAAATAATTAGTACTGTAGACTACCCGCAATGCATGCTGAAAACAACCATCAAGGGCACTGAAGTGAAAACACAGCAAGAGTCATTTTGGCCTGTTACATCTCATTAACTAAGCGAATGATGACATGTGATATGTTGAAACCAAGCATTCAATGATATAAATGTTCTTGGACAAAATACTTGCATCCAGATTGAGTCAGTAGGTTTTTTTTTCAATTAGATTTTTTGAAATGCGACTTCCTTGAAAAAAACTTGCCTTCTGAAGAATTTTCTTCAGACTGCTTGTAGGGATAGAATCGTTTGCATAAATATTGCAAAGGCTGCTTTTCTGAATGCAATACATCTTTGAAGTATCTGTGCAAAACAGCAAATGGGCGCATGCGCATCAAGTTTTGCAAGCATTGTTGATTTGGGTCATGTTTGCAATATATATTCATTTCATCGACATAAAAAAGCATGGACATTGTTCACAGCGTTGTCCATCAAAACTAATTGAAATTGTTATAACATTTATAGTTC
Source organism: Rhipicephalus microplus (assembly GCF_043290135.1). Taxonomy (NCBI): domain Eukaryota; kingdom Metazoa; phylum Arthropoda; class Arachnida; order Ixodida; family Ixodidae; genus Rhipicephalus; species Rhipicephalus microplus. The sequence goes on along the minus strand of NC_134710.1, from coordinate 349,880,886 downwards.
GCGTTAAATAGGCTATGAGATTGAAATATTGCAATGAGCAAAGACAGCAAAGGACAGCAGCCAACTTCAAATACAACCTTTCCCATAGTCTAAAAAAAGTTGGTGCCCAGAACGGCGCACTGGTCGTTTTCAGGGCGTCTAAAACGTTGGAACGGTTTGTGCTGACATTCACAATAAACGTAAAAACAGTCCTACCTCACGGAAAGTGGAGTGTAGCACTAAAGACCATAATCAGTTTTCGCCATACGGTTCTAATATTTACAAAATCTCTGTGGGCTTGTATACTTTTGGCAGACGACCTCTTGCCTAAAAACACTTGGAGACAGCATAACAATATTTTGAATGCCAATTTTATAATTTTCATTTAGCTGCCCGCTGCAAAGACAAATGCACCCCTTTTTTTCATAAGATGGAAGTTATGTATAGGCACAACGATTGATGCACGAAATTGTGGAAGACGTCTTCATCAAGATGGTTGCTGAGAGCTGTAAAATAAAATTAACAGCGCAAACACTGAACGCACCCACAGACAAAAAAGAAACGGCACACGCTATTATGTCATGAAAACAGTTATAAGTTGATCTAGTAACAGATAAGATATTTAAAAATCATTAAACTTGTATATGCATACGTTTACAGCGATTTCCCTAACCATTCCTTGCGTTAAGTCTACTCATTTTATCCGAAATCGAATGCGAATTCGTTCCGGAAACTCGTTGGACAGAAAATGTTTTGATGAAATGGCATTAGTTTCCCCGTGCGATAAAAATGACATTGGATTTGCCGTCTGACAAGGGTATTAGTCAGTTCTCATTCACTTCGAGATGTAAATGGAAAGAGCAGGCCTGAGGCCAGAAGAGGGCAGGGAGCTTCCCCCAGAACTTTTGATGGAAGGGAATATTTTGCCAGAGACAACAAAACTGGGTGTTTTCCTGAAACCGTCAAGCTTTCAGCAAGTGCCCCTCTCTTCTTGGAAAAAATTTCTTGTCTATCGGCCTGCGGAAGAGCTGGTTTTCAGTGCATGAGTTTTGTTCCAGTATGTACAGGAAAAATTTTGATGTACTTCTTTAAACGGCGAGTGAACAACACTGAGGTCTAAAAATATTAACGAACAGAGATATGCACAATTTTGTTAGTCGAACATGATGCTGCAAGAATTTTGTGAAAATGTACGACAATGACAAAGTTACAGGGATTAAAACATCTACTTCAGCCGGTTTTGAATTTTCGCGCTGCCACTGGCCACCCTTTTCCAGGGAAGTAGTGGCTGGTAATGAGAAATATCGGCATTTATGCTACGTGAAGATGCTGGCACAAGGATTTCTCGAATATTAGCTGTGCTATGTCAACGTGCTTCCACAAGAGTTTAGCGAATACATGCTTCAATAAGGAAGTTGCAGGGTTTAAAACATCCGTCTCAGCCGGTTTCAAGTTTTCGCTTGGTCGCTACCCACTGGAGAAGGAGTAGCCGTCATTACTCGGCCCACATTGGCAACGTGACGCGGCGATACCGTTTCTCCCAGATTTTGTGGCTCTACAAAATGGCAGAATGCAGCAGAGAGAAATGAAAATTGGGACTGCACAGCTGAAACTGCATCACTGCCGCAGGGCGAGGACGCCCTTTCGTGTGCCAAACAACCAATCGACAAGCTCATTGGTTCAGAACATTGCCCATGGTCCATCATTTCTCACTGCGTGCGTGTGAGGAGGATCAATCAGGCGAGAAAAGCGGCATAGAATTCTTTTTCGAAATGGAGGGTCTGCTTGGCACGCAGCACTGTAATATTTGGCAAATGTGATCACCGCAGACTTCTGTACAAATTGGCGAGGTTGTTTTTGGGTTGTACAAAAAAGTTGGAATCTGTTCACTCCCCCTTAACCCTATCAGATTATATTCTAGGTTAGGTTTGCAATAAAAAGCTTTTTTAATCTCTGGCATTGATATAAATGTCGCTGAGGTGGACGAAACGTGTTTCTGAGAAATTCTTTAACAATACTGCACAGATCGCCTTAAATCTCTTCTTGATTTTTACAAAAAATGGTATTTTTTATTCGTTCCCAGTAGTGTGCGCTGCTTTTTCTCATTATGTGTTTTGCGGGGAAGCAGTATGAGAGTGGAGTGCTCATTTGTGACAAGTGAACTCATGCAAAACAAGCCGTCACTCTCATACTTCTGATGTCTCCTTGGGTTGGCTTTGTAATACAATTTTCCTATCACGTGTCTTTTTTATTTCCTCTAATATGCTTTGCTTTAAAAGTGCCTGAAATGCATGGCATTTCACACAATCTCTTAGCGCAGCATTCACTCATGCTATTTTTTCTGTGCATAAGATTTTGTAGTTTGGTTAAACGTGAGTCTGTTCGGACATATGAATGCAACCTTGCTGCTATAAGAATGATATGTCAGTTGCACACATTCTATGTGGGTTTGAGCTTTCGCCGTTTACATTAGCACAGAGTTCTAGAAAGAATCTCATCCACTTATCACCATTTATTTCTTTTGTACAGAAGTGTTTTCTGTTGAGTTAATACAGGTGGTACCACCGAAATTTTCATATAAGAAGCAACTTACTGTAGGAAATATCTCCGGAATTCGTGTCATTCTAAAACATTTTCCAAAGTGCTGAACAGTCTAAAAGCGCCTAATTGCAACTCTAGGAAACCAACAACAATAATTTTCTGTCATCTAGTGCTTGCTAGCTTGCAATTATATTTCACAAAACATAGTACTAGATTGCACGGCTGTGAATTCAGTTATACTATACTTTCCTGCTTTATCGTGATTCTTGTAATGCCACCTCAGTTCTCACAAACTAATGCTAATGCATTAAATAGTTGGTCTGCAGAGTTGCTCAGTTCAGAAGAAGTATTGCTAGACTGCTGCTTTAGGCAGCTGCTGCAGTTTTTTGGTGATGTTTAGCTTCATTTTACATTCGTTTGTAGTTATTGCACATAACAATCCTGGTTAGGCGTGCCATAATGCACAGCTCAATTTGGTGCAGGCCTATTATGTCTGATTCCATGTTTATGGTGTGTTTTGGTTATTGACGGAATAAAATACCTGTTTCTTAACTTTGTGCACCACATTAAAGCTTTTCAGTGAGTAAACCAAGCAATGCTGTCAACTTCTACATTCCAGCTGGCAGCACTCAAATGTAATAGCATGCACACCCTTCGTGTCAAAACATCATGAAGGAGACATAATGCCACTTGAGTGACCTATGTAATTTCCTGATTTACAATGATATTTATTGGAAATGCCACTGTGTAAAGACAGAGTGGAGTGATGGAAATTGAGAAATGTTGCTTGTTATGTAATATATTTTGAGATTATTTGCCTTGTGTCACCTGTTCCCACCAACTCAATTGGTATTCTTTACCTTATATACGTATTTTTGCTCCTTGAAAAATGCAATAATGCTTGCTTCTTTTATTTGCAGGCTTCTTTATGCACCACTTAGAGGCGGAAAAGTGTGCCCTGAAGGACCTCCAGGAGAGACACAAGTCCCTGCAAAATTTCCTTGCACAGAATTGTGCCAGCCAGCACTGTTAATCCAGCTAGGGTTTCACGTATATTTTGAATGATGTTATTTTTCTTAAAGTTATTGAAACACAAGTTTTTTATAAAAATTGAGTTTGTTGCGTCAACTTCACTTGTAAAGTTTTATGCAAACGCTGATGACTGCGCTTTAAATATCATCTCACTGAAATCAAACTGCATAGACCTTTGTACTAGTGTAGCCGCCATATTTTCTTTTCATTTGTTTTTGCTGCTATGTGCAAATACAGTGCAAGTTCCATACGGGCGACAATAGAACATACTGCAGACAATAGACTATATTGTCGAAAATAGAACATATTGCAGGCAATAGACTATACAATACATATTAGTGTATATTACAGACAATACTATACAATACACAATAGACTATACGAACGGCAACAGACAAGACAGACACTAGACAACAGTGGACAAACAACAGTGCAACGGACAACAGTGCCCCAAAATACGAGATATAATAGAATTTCTGTTGTAGTATCCTGTTGTCGTTTTCGACTGGGTGGCCTCATGCAGAGCTCTTTCCACTTTCGTTTCACTACCACTGGTGCACCAGATCATGATGTCATAGGCGTAGGTGGTGTGGTTGATACGCTCAATTCGGGCCAACTTCTTTGAGAGTCCAATCATGCATATGTTGAGGTGAATGGGTGATATGACAGAGCCTTGCGGCATACCCCGTGGCCCCGCGAGTACTTCGCCACACACAAAGTCGCCAAACCGCAGCTTCGCCTTCCTACCAGTAGGAGCAAACGAACATAATTACACAGCCTGGGGCCCAGCTCGAGGTAGGTGACACAAACTAAGATGTATTGATGAAGAGCATTGTCAAACGCCATCTCGATGTCTAGTCCGAGCAACGGCATGGTGTCCTTGCTATTGGTGTGGAAGATCTGATGTTTGATAATCGTCATGGCCTCCTGCATCGACAGACCGGCTTAGAAGTTTTTTATCTTGTGGGCATAAACGTTGTTCTCTTTGAGATATATGTTTACTCTGCTTACGCTGACACGCTCTGCCACTTTTTCGATGCAGGACGTGAGAAATATGGGTCTGAAGTAATCAACATTTGGAGCCGTGCCTGGTTTGGGTACTAGAATGGTGTTAGCGGTCTTTCATTGTTCTGAGACGCTCCCGTTTTTCTACATCTCGTAGATTGTCTCGGTAAGGTATTCGATTTACGTTCGTCGAGATTCTGCCGCATTTTACTTGTGATGCTATCAGGGCCTGGCGCCGACATGCCGTTGAGCGTGAAAATGGCTAGCCTTACCTTTGGCATGCGAAGCGTTTGTCTAACTCTGGACGGGTTGTACCATGGTAGTCGGAAAACTGGACGTCCTCGTCTTCCATTTTCAAAGGCAGGTGCTTCTGCATAAGCTTGACAATGAACTGGTTCCCGGTGCAGCATCTTGTAGGATCGCGAAGGGCCCTGGTGAGCATGTGTCCCTGATTGGGTCTTGTGCCGCCCTCGTCGAGCAAATGTTTCAGCAATCCCTATGATGTACCGTTGCGTATATGCCTCTCGATTGAGTCGCCAACTTAGTTCCATTGCTGTTTGCAGAGCAAACACAGTGATCTAAGGTCTTAATGAGCTCTCAGATATTTTTCCTCAATCTTTGATTGAACCTCTGTCCCTTCCATTGAAAGAACAACGCCTGCTTCACCTCAATTAGGTGGGCTAACCTGCTGTCCACTGTGTCTACTTGTAGGCCTGTGACGATATTCTTGGTGGACGGCATCACGTGTCTCTTGATTGCTTCGCACCAGTTATCCAAACCACTGGGAGTGGGTGCAAACTCGCTGTTGCGGAGATTGCAAAAGGGCTTCGAATCTGTGACAGTGATGTCTCCGGTTTCGCTCCAGGTGATATCAAAGCGACTCTCGAGCACCTAATCATCTCTACCAAAATCTATTGCTAAATGGTTCCTATTCACTCTCTCAACATTATTCACAAACGCTATACTGGGGGTGGTATTCCGGATCACCTAGTTGCTGATTCGGGTCGGGAACACCAGGTTCATGATGAGAACAAGGTTAATATTTTTGCGGTCGTGCCAGAGACCCCGGTCCTTGCTTGTTTTAGAGACACAGTCTATTACAAGCTGCCACTCTAGCGTCACCAGCACGAAGTTGGCGACGGGAATGACAGCAGGTTGGTTCGTTCCGTACGCAAGCAGAGACAGTGAAGAGATCAGAGACGTGAGAAAACAAAACAAACCTTACTCTAGTGATATTGCAGCACACGGGATTTAGTACAACACTTCAATTTAACTAACAAAATACATCAACACTTGATATAACTAAAAAACATAAAAACAATGAATCAGCTTACGCGAGAGGACTATTACAAACTACACAAACTAACAACAATAGAACTACGGAGGAGAAAGTTCGAAGATGTAAACAGGTGAAGGCATACGTGTGATGAGCAGCAGCGTTGCGTCCCCGACGATCGGATGCGAGAAGTCGAAGAGAGTTCTGGCACGACTACGATGTCAGCGGTGTTGCAACGCTGGTGGCTCCGGGAGGCTAGTGCTTGCAGGTGACTTCGAGCAGGTTGAGCTAACTCGAGGCGAAGTCCTGATGTTTACGTTGCAGACGTTAATATCGCGTCACAACCAGACGAACGGCTAAGTTTAGGTGGCCAGCCGATACAGAGCCACACTAAAAACTACCAGAAGAGATACTTGTTGATCTGTTTCTACACCATGTTGGTCAGCGACTAGTCTGCCTAGTAGGGCAAAATCCTGCACTTAAATCCCCCTCGTGTCTCCTCGCTCTCTTCCTTGGAGACAAGAGACCTCTACATGAGTCAAATCATGCGCGTTTAATTGAAGGAAACTCCGCCCCAAAAATAAATTGACCCCACCCATTTTTAATTAGGTGAGGGCCCTCAACGAGCGAGAGTGACAACCTGTTGGGGTGTTGTCATACGACTTGGCTACCAGAAGTTTTCTCATGGTTTCCCCTGTGAGAATTGGTCAGACTGTTTGGCTCTCAGCCGGTGCGTCCCGTAGTATAATCCTTGTTCGGGGTACATCGCGGCCTTCCAGGACCTTGCAGACGCCGCCGCAGTTACAAAAGGATGAAACGTTGGCGGTGGCGTTCCGAGAAGAGCACTCCATTCTGCACTTCTCGGCTCACTTTTATGCGCCCGCCGTTCCCACGGTCAGTGGGGAAGTACGGCGCCCGTTAATTGCCGTGACGCGGGGCGCCAAAAATGGCCGTCCGTGACTTAGCCCCATAGTCAATACGGAGCATGGAAGTCCCCCACAAAAAGAAAGGAATGGGTGCCGGTTAGGATGATGAAATTTCTGAGTATCGTCTTGAATTGTCACCCGGAGTCCCGGGGATTTCTGCAGATGTTTAATATAGACACATTCTTTCGCCACTGGTTGCTTATTCACGTGTTCAGCACGACCCTAACCATGGCATATTCTACTTTTGAACTCTTCATGTTCAGATCTTGAGACAAGTGCGTGTGCTTTTTGTTAGCTACCGTGCATACACTTCAACCGCTGGGTTCCCCAGAAACGGCCTGATAGCCGGAAAGGAATGCGGTGAAAACTAGTTTGCAGTAATGCTATTACCCGTGGTTTGTGATGCAATAGAGCCTTCTTGCTGGAGTACCACCTGCAGTTCCAATGCTAAATTGTGGACCTTTCTGTGGAACTATCCATGAATAGCCAAATTTTCTGTCTGCTATGTGTAAGCGAAGCCGCACGTAAAACGTGCCCGCCAGCCTGAGTCACCAATGAGCTTGCAGTCCTCACTCGATTACCCGACGCGTTCTGAACAACTACCTGCATTGGAGTAGCAAACGTATTACTAGGAAGTAGCAGACGCTGTATAGCATTCATTCGATCGGCCAGCGCACATAGGCCTCTCTTCGCGTCACCTAGGGAAACTTGCACCGGTGCCAAACTTTGCTGTAACTGCTTCAGAATTTTAGTGAGCGTGGCCAACATAACCTTCATCTCATTACTTAGGGCACCTGATTCTTACTTATAGAAAAGTGCGGTGTGCTTTGGGGCCGTGGCTGATTTGCTAACCGGAATCGGTAATTCTTTAGGGGGGAAGGGAGTGGTGACGCTGTATATGAAGCCCTATGACTGATTACCTCATTCCTAATCTCTGTCATTTGGCTAGCCATTTTTATCAATATTTAAATTCTGCGTTTTTATCATGAAGGCACCGTAGTTCGGCTTTCCTAGCTTGCTCTCGGAGCAGCGGGCCGCGTGGGCCCCGAGTGGGCCCGGTTTCACTGCAGTCAGAAAACTTGCCGGCCCAGGTAATTATTTCCTTCCTGTTCCTGGCTGGCCGTAACTAAAAGCAGACCCAGTGCAGGAAGCAGAACAGCTCCTGGAATGACTTCAAGAATAGCTACTCAATTCATATCTGCTTATAGACTTGGATCTCCATGTGGGCCTGGAGCGCCTTCCGGAAGAACCAGAGGTAACTCACAAAGAGGGGCTCCTAGACTTGAGCATCCGCAGGGTATAGAGTCAGCAGCTTGGCCCAGGAAGTAGCGGTCATCCTCGGCGAAGGCAGGAGATTTGCTTCAATTTTCATGGGATAGCTCTGCGTGCCTACGTCTCACGAGGTACAGCATCTGTTATCTCTCCTTGCACTCCTTGGCACCGACAAGGTGCCAGCCACAACACAGCTTGGACTTGGGGTCACTTGTGGCTCTTATCTGGATTGGCGACATCACATTCCCTGCATAAGATGTCGTCTTGACTGGAGCGCACGCCTGCTTGATTCACAAGATCGTCACAGGCGTAGCACACCTCTACTTCATTTCGATACAAGGACACCAGACGAGCGTACCGCTGTTAGAGACGTAGTTTGGCACCTTGTAGGCGTCGAACACCTCAATCACGGTTCTCGTGTTCTTCAGTTCTTTGGCTCTCAGTGCCAGCGGGTTCTTACTGTCTAGCGATTGAGATCTGCTGGGCCCTCACTTGGTGCAGTGCCACTGATGACATCTTTGCATGTAGAATGGGGAGCCACGTCGTACGAGTAGACTTTGCCCGGCAGACCATGAACAACAACGCATTATACTTTAGCATAGCAAATCGTGTTCCCCCTGCAGGGGGTACTCAGAACCATGATGTTTTGTTGAAAATTCTTCCACATTGTGTGTGAGTCTCGCAACACCGATTCGACGCCAGCCGCTTTCCATATGGCCTCAGCCACAACGATGGAGCCTACCTTGCTGATGTTAACACCTCCTCTCAGCTTGGTAATGATCTCCGCTTTGTTTTTTGCAGTGTAGACAGCCTTTTGCTACGAATAATATGGGTTTTAGCTCTCCCGCGGTCTCGACGACCCCAGGCAGCCACATTGTCATCCGGGTGAGCGCCGGTAGAGACACCTCCAACCAGCTTGAGAGACACCGATTTGTATCGGGAGCGCCTGCCAGCAACTGTTTGCCATCCAGATTTTTTGGCGAACTCTCCAGGAGTCAGAACCTCCTCGTCCACTTCCATCCCTGCATATTCTCAATGTCAGCACAAGCAAGAAAAGAAGCGGACGCCGAGAAGAAGCACCGCGCCGCAAGAGCTCGAACGGAGTCAGCGTTTGCTTGGCAGTGGTGGGTGCCGCACAAAAAAAGTGCGATAATATCGCAAAACTCCACCAGCCTTACAACACTGTGTATAGGCGTGGTTGAAACAACTTTATCAATTTCTTGGGGCTGAACTAGACGCAATTTAACGACCGAAATAATTTACGCAAGCGGGAGCCGTTCTTGACACTTACGCAATCATGCGACGCTCCTCCCACGTGACTGCTCGGTCAGCGGAGAAGAGGGAATTTTTCTTCGCGTTTAAATGAACCTCTTTACATTCATCTCTTTATATGCACTAATGGCTCTTTATATTATTCCTGCCGCGTGGCACCGTTGGCGCGTGGCACCGTTGGCACAGTTGGCACCTTGCCCGAGAACCGACACCATGCAGTCATCGTTCCATGCGCAACCTGCACAGCGCAACCCACCTGCCGGCACATCTGGAACACCGAAGTGGGGGGGGGGGGGCAAATGAGCCAATCAGCGACGCTCTATCACTCTTTCACCCTTCACTTGGGTGCGCCAGGGGTCCCGGCATGTGCGTTGTGGCTGTGCGGGTAGTGCGTGAAAAAGTCACAAAGACTTCCGCCTTAATATTCGACTCTTGCACTTTGCAGAAGAAGTTGAAATTACAATGAATCACACAAACACCGGACATCGCACGCGATCAAAGAACCATCAGACAGCCTGCTTTACTAGGAAGACACATCGTTTCTCATGGCACACGGCGGTGATCTAGTGGCTAAGCTACTCGGCTACTAACACGCAGGTCGTGAGATAGAAAGCTGGCTGCGGCGGCTGCATTTTCGATGGAGGCGAAAGCAACGTAGGCCCATGTGCCCAGATTCGGGTGCTTGTCAAAATCCCCAGGTGGTCAAATTTACTGGAGCCCTGCACTACAGCATCTCTCATAATCGTATGGTGGTTTTGGGACGTTAAACCTTATATATCAATCATTCGTATTTCACGCGGCGTTTCATCATTCGAATTACGTAAAAAGGACGTCAAAGGTGACGCCGCACATGCACCACCCTTTTGCCGTACATGATGTGTTCAGTGTCGAATCCTCCGGCATTGTGGTCTGAAAGTTTGGTGATGGTTTTCTGGAACTACATGTGATATTTTCGCGATCTAAAAACTAGGCTCGCTATGAATTGTGCTGTACAACAACCTCGCCTTATAAACAACCACCCTAAACTAGATGGTAAAGAGCTACTTTTTGTTGATAAATATTACACAGTGATCAAATTACTCACTTTGTAATTGCACTTAAATATCATTGCCCCTTGGCCGAGAACGATTAGTGGTTAACCATGGTTGTTTTTAGTTTTTGAAGTAAAATATGTGTTGCTTAAAAGAAAGCACCCTATATAATTATACATATAACTATAAATATTTGAATATATATATATATATATATATATATTATTGAACCTTATGTCTAGGCAGATGGCACTTTACGCCCTTGTACCACATCATCGTACAAATTGTTGTATATCTTTTACGCAGGTTGTAAAGATGCTGGCGACAGTGGTGCTGATGTTCGCTGTGTGCTGGTTGCCGATTCATCTGATGAACCTGATATTGTACTTCGACCGCGCCGCCATGCAGCCGGACACGGCCGAGCAGGAGTACCTATACATCGCGGCTTTCTTCTCCTGCCACTGGTTCTCAATGGCCAACAGCTTCGTCAATCCCATCATCTACTGCTTCATGAGCGACAACTTCAGGGTTGGTGTTTGTTGATGTTTAGTAAAGCACCACCATAACCAGGTCTCCCAACAAAAGACGAAAGAGCGCGCTATAATCTCTATATTTTTCGGAAAGTCAGTCTCGCAATGCTGAAATGAGAGAGCAGTATGTCGTCGTTATACGAGATGAAAATATATGTGGAAGCCGCCAAGCTTTAAAATCATAGTCATACACAAAACACTGACAAAAACAGTTAAACCTTACTGGGTCTCCTATGCACTCACCTCAGGCAACTCGTAGAAAAAAAAAACTTTTTTCCTTGAAGTTAATACATGAAACCACCCTCTTTCGAAAGCTTCCCGCACTTTACATGTTTTTTTGCAATACCTCCAAGACAGTGTGCAATGCAAGCTTTCTGCACTTCGAATTACTGCATATGCCTCCTATAGCAAGACAGCTGTGAACATGTATGTCATTATTTTGAACGGCTGTGGAGTAAAGCCACTCGTTGCGCACGCAGTAGAGAAATACTACGCGATATTCCGGCACAGCCGACATGCCTCAGGCTTATTCGCTGGTGCAGAGTGAAATTGCCCTTTCACAATGAAGCCGTATGTTGCTATAGGTCCTAGATCATCGCATCTGCCGACAAAATAGCGCGTATAACAACAATAGAAGGGTGTTTTGGAGTTCTCGGGGGAAGTACGCGCAAAATAAAGTGATTCAACTGAATCAAGCGAGAGCTTGAGGGGATCAAAGGCTTTTTAGGTAGACTAAAGGTTACGTAAATAATTCAAAGTGAATAAATGTTTCAATTGTTAAACTGGTTCAGATGTACTCTAAGTAAACTGATGGTGTTGTGCACTTAAGGAACTATATCACCCCGGTACGGTGGTCTAATGGCTAAGGTACTCGGCTGCTGACCCGGAGGTCGCGGGATCGAATCCCGGCTGTGGCGACTGCATTTCCATTGTAGGCGGAAATGTAGGCCTGTGTACTCAGATTTGGGCGCATGTGAAAGAACCCTAGGTGGTCGAAATTCCCGTAGCCCTCAACTACGGGGTCTCTCCTAATCATATAGTGGTTTTGGGACGTTCAACCCCACACATCAATCAGAGAACTGTATTTGGCAAGGCTCGTAGGAAAAGTGCGTGTGTCATGTACCGTGTTCAAAGAATAATACAGCGGAAGCCGATCCCACCAGCACTAAGTTCTCAAAATCCCGCTTCCTACCTTGAAAAGAAAAATGATGCGATTATCTTTCCGCATTCTCACAGCCTTTTTTAGCCTGGCCGAAAGGCGCAAACAATTTGTCCTCAAGGGCACTAGAAAGAAACTTCACGCACCTAAGGTCCACAATAACGTGGGTTAATTTTGGGCGTCTAAGCCAACTAGCCGGAGATAGTCGCCAGAAGATCTCTGCCCGTACGGTGACACAGGTGAGCACTTACAAAGAGCTGTCACTAAATATCAATCACAGCCGCTTCACTGTTCGAAAAAGCAATGACAATGCAACACACTGAAACAAGTCGCCGTGGGTGCCGCACCGTCACCTACGTAACGTTGGCTTTGCCGCGATAAACCGGAACGTTTGATGTCATTTTTCCCCACTTGACGGCACTCGCCGAAAAGCAGCGCGAACGGCACCAGGAAAAGATAGGCGCATCTTTGCTATTCAGGAATCCTATGTGCACGTTACTTGGTATTTGCACTGCCTCCATGATTAGCTCGCATTGACAAGGAAGTGGTGTCGTGTGGTGAAGCCATCATGCGACGTAATGGCATGGTACGTCTAAACTTCAGGAACGCGTCATAAATTTTGGTGATCTATATTGTCATAATGACGTCATACTGTGACGTCATTGCGAGATTTTTTTAGCATCGCTCATGTAGACGATCAGAGTCAACTTTCACTTTTCATGAGGTATCTGGGGCTATCTTCTTGGTGTAGCCTTAATTCTGCCCAAACATAGACGTTATTTAGGTCCTCCAATGCTCAGGTAATACTCCGAAGACAATGGTCACCGGCAAACTAGCGTTAAAACCGGCTTGAAAGCCTTGATCGATTGATTGATATGTTGAGTTTAACGTCCTAAACCCACCATATCATTATGAGAGACGCTGTAGTGGAGGTCTCCGGAATTTTCGAACACCTGGACTTCTTTAAGGTGCACCCAAAGCTGAACACATGGGACTACAACATTACCGCCTTCATCGGAAATGCAGCCGCCGCAGCCGCAATTTGATCCCGCGACCTGCAGGTCAGCAGCCGAGTACCTTAGCCACTAGACCACCGTGGCGGGGTGGCTTGAAGGCCTCGAGATTGATTAGCGTGCCTTTGTTCACTGTGACGAAAATCTTTTAGAGCGCGCAGAAATACGTTTGTTATAAAATGTACCAAGCATACTTAACCAGAAATTGTTCAGGTTGCGAGAAAACTTTCTTTTACTCTGTGTAGGATAGGCTGATGTAGGTCTTGAAAATTTAGTGCTAAATTTATAAAACTTCTAGCTAACGAAAAATACACCTCAGTGCATTCTACGATACGCAGCTCGGTGCGTATATTATTTTTACTTTGTGAATAGTCATATTTATGTTCAGAATGTTGTGCGATAATTTTGTAAAACCAGTATCCTAATTTAAACATGCATACGGCGTTCAGAAACAACTGAGATGTCGCCAAAGACATGGTTGTTTTGAAATTCCTATCTGTTAGTACATCACACAAAAATACTATGAACTGCCACTCAATAGCCACATGATAATATTACAGTGTTTTCGAATACATTAACAAGCAATATTAACAAAATAGTTGTACATTTTGAAGTGGCATATCGACAACAAATGTCTCCATTATCAATTTCGATCCAGCCAGCTGAATTAGTTTGTCAATTTTTTCTGAGCTGCGTAGTACCGAACTCCCTAGTTAAATTTTCTTATATTTATGGACACCCTAGAAATATCATCTAAAAGATCAGAGGCCGAATTCACAAAGCTTTCTCGTGGCTGCGCACTCTCTTAGCCAGGAATTCTCTTATCTACAGCCCTATTGAAAAAACGTCTACCATAGGAACATTGGATTCCACCATCCATCATTTTGGTGGATTATGGCGGTGGAAATGTTGGTGGCTATGGTGGAGCGGATGGTGCATTGCGCGCTCCAGCTGGCAATGTTGGAGCGCGAAGCAGCATCAGAACCACCATGACAAGCTGCCACTAAAAGTATAATATATATATATGTAATATATATATATATATATATATATAAATATATATATATATATATATATATATATAAATATATATATATATATATATATATATATATATATATATATATATATATATATATATATATATATATATATATATATATATATATATATATATATATATATATATATATATATATAACAATGTAGAAAGCACCCGCTTCGGGAATCGGGAAGTCACTGTTTAACTTCAGTTCTGTTTGCTGTTTACTCGGGAGGGACGGGATATGCATCTGCTAAAATATACACCTTTGATAAACACAAAAAACCGCTGCCCGTAACGATTCCCACTACGATAATGGCAACAGTGCTATGTTTTTGTCACAATATACAACCGCAAGGAAAAAAAAACAACTGAGTGGACTAAGGAGCAGGTAGAGTTTATCGGCAGTTACTGCCAAGTTTGTTATCCATTTCTCGCTCCTTTCAAAGAGCGATATTAGTTCAGGCTTCATGACGCTTCCATTCTCATTCGATAGGTACGCCCACACAATTGATTTTGATGTTTTTCGCGCAACGCAAAGTGCAGTCGTGCAAGCGCACCGCTGTTGCGCTGCCGTTTGGAACAACAACATAACGGCTTGGCCAAAACGAATGAAGCGCGCTAGAAACATTATGCTATCATATTGGTTCAGTAAGCATACAAGTTGACGCGTCTATGTCCTCGCACAAAAGCCAGAGAAGTGCCGGCGAGTCCGACCAGTGGCTGTCAGTGAGGGGAGGCGCACCTTTGGTGGAAGTGCTGCAAGCGCGTCGCATCGATGTTTGTCGCTTCTTGCGCGGACACCGTCCATGATAAAAAAGGCTTCATTTAGGTTAAGTGATGCCGCAGCTGTGCTTTATTTTCATTTTTACTCGTCAAAATCGAGTACTCTGAAAACAAGGAGCGCCGATAACACTTGTACGGGCTCGGTCGGTATGACTAACCGTTGGTGAAAAGCATGGTGGTAGAACAGAGGGGTAAATATCAAATTCGCTGGGGCTCATCTCGACGCATGTAGAAAGTGAAAGTATGCATGTTCGCACGCACTTTGTTAACTTAAAGGTACGGCTCAAACAATAGAGTGTGCAAGAATTACCAGAGTTGCATTTCTAGCGTGGCGACATTGAGTGACCACTGTGTTCTGCTCTAACATTGAAAGGGGAGATTGCGAACTGGAGCCCATTTATTGGTCGACAACCACGCGCCGATGTAAAACATTTATTGTCAAGTTCACATTGACAATGCTAGTTTTCTGAACATCACAGCAAAGAAACACATCGCGGTTGTCGAACTGATGTAAGTACGTGCGCGAAATGTAAACATATTCCCGGCCACATGTTCTATGCTCCACAAAAATTGAAGTGTTGTTGACGCCACAGGATTAAAAAAGAAATGTACCATAAAGCGTAGTGAGTAGAGTGGGTTTATTTTGACCGTAAACATATATCTCTGCACATTCAAAATTAAAACACTACAAATAAGTGATTTCACATACGGTGAAGTGCTTTTTATTATGCCATCATCATCCACCAAGCTTCCATCATGCCACCGTCATTCATCTTGCTCGCAAAGCCTTCCACCAAACACGTTTAGCCTCGCCACCATGAGTCGGCATTTTCCACCATCACCACCATTGGCTCGCCACCACCACCACCATCTGTCATCATTTTTTCCACTTTCGCCGTCATCAGCCAGTATGCCCACTACAGTTTCCATCATATCCACTAATATTTCCACCATATCCACTACTCTTTCAACCATATCCACCAACGATTCCAGCACCCACCAACCCACGATCTTCATGAGGGAATAGATAGGAGAATTCAATAGGGTACAATAGCAATTGCGCGAATTTAACTTACTCGGCAGTTTTGGAGGCCACCAGAAAACAATAAAGCCGATGAAACGACAAGATAAGAGAGACGTGTGTGCCGATGATAGCAACGTAGCACGTGAAGAGTCTAGTGTTAAGGGTATTCGGTAATAACCAATGGTTTAAAACTGCATTTCCGCTTCTGGTTCCGTGAGCGTCTGCTACAGAGCTTACGTGCTGCCGCGTTGTAACAGGCGTCCGGGTCTCTTGTACTAAGGCAAACGCTCACGTTACTGCAATTTTATAGCTAGAAAATGTAATTGCTCATTCACTTTAAACTATAGTCCATGCGCTGTAGTGCAAGCAAACAGCACTTTAGCGCCACCACATCTATGAAACCGCGCGAAAATCAGTGCATGGAATGTTTGACGATGCCCTCCAAATGTCTTCCTCCGTTCGTCACGACCATTTACTTGACAGTTTAATCAATCTGTGCTGCTACTCAACTAATAAGGCATAATTTAGCACTGTTTCGTGGTTGCCGTAAGTGTTTTTTGTAAGTAGAAGTGAAAGGCTGCCTCTCTTACAAAATAGTTAGACAAGACACAGGAGCGGCTTTTGTACATACGAAGAAGCTCTCCAGAGCTGTAGAGCATCAGTAATAGAAAGGTATTGTGAGGGCCTTGTCGCAAGTTCAATGCATCGCTGCGATTCGATAGGGCCGGAACACGAGAACAGGCATACGCTTAGATAGGTAACCGCGTAAAGCCCGGAAAGTGGTCGGGAGGTGTTTCAGGGTTGATACTTCTTGGGAAACAAGATTCAGTTACTTCACCCTGCGGTATGTTCATGAGAAAAGAAAAAAAAACGATGTTTACGTTTCCCGGATCAATTGACATGACCACACGCGCGATACAAAAGGGAAAAAGGAGACAGACAGCGTTAGCACGACACTCATTTCATCTTGGCGAAAGCCTAAAATCGAAGTTATGGAGGAGATGAGAAAGACGATACTCTGGCGAAGAAGACGTGTTAGAAAGCTTCCGCAGCGCTACGTTGGATTCTTAGAGAGCATAAAAAATTGGAGTTCACATTCTATGGGTGCGACACCCACACAGAAAGCGAGACATAGTGTGACTGTTCTTGAATATGAGAATTGAAGCAAATAAAACTGTTGTGAGTTGATTAGCGATAGTTTTCTTAAACAACGATAATCAATATAAGCAGTGCTGATTCAGTGAAAGTGACACTAGCGACAGTGAGTTCAGGATAGTTGATTAGTGACGTCACACACCAATATAAAGTACAGGGTAATACTGCCACACTTGGTGACTTCTATTTTCCAGTCAACTAAGGCGAATGCGTTAAGGTATTCATTTTTGTTTTGAATTTTTGAACAAGTTTCACTAGACGTTTTGAAGGTAGCATCTATCCAGATAATGACGACATGATAACATTGGGTCTAATATGAGGGAAAAATTGTGAGGTGTAAGTCGAGAGATAAAAAACTAAGTAGGTCAGGTAAAAAACCTAAGTCAGGTGAAATGTGCATTTACCGGCTTAAGGCTTGATATAGTTCTTTCTCTCTGCAAATTTTGAACAGCTAAACTATTTTCACCCACTTGCTATTTCTTTCCAGGTCTTTTCATTCACTGTAAGTCACAAGCTCTGGAACTCAATAAGGAAGTCAAGTATTTGTGCTATTTCGAAAGCACGAGTTTTTCAGCTATACATGTACGGAGGTAAATTTATAAGCGGCAGACTTGACTCGTTCAACATTCTCAATAGTCTTGTAGTTTACTTCCTTATAGTGGTACAATTAGAATCTAGGTGTGAGAATATTACAAGCATCCACCTTTACTAACCATGTTTAGGTTCATATTGGCTGTACGTTAACCAGCCTTTACCTAATCATCTGTATTGAAAAAAAAATAAAAACTAACCGAGCAACCAGAGATAAGGCAGTTTTCTGCAATGGAAGCCCCCAAGCAGATCACAGTCCACCTAAATGTGGCTGCAATTCCTGTTTTCAGGCCCATTTGATGTCCGCTGGTCAATGACAGTCCCACCATTGAAAGCGACTTGCACAGTTGGGAAGCACGTGTCCTTCTTATTTTTCCAGGTGCCCCAAGTCCCGAGGAGGCTTTATTCGCCACTGCGCGCAATTCATGCACCCACTGCTTTAACAAAGTCAGCGCTCTGTGAACAGGCCAAAAATAATAAAAATAAAAAAGGCCAATAAAAGCACTCACTTTAACACTTGTTTGGGTGAAACACAAAGCTATCAATTCGTCAAAGTGATCAAACCTCCTACATTCACTTTATAACAAACTCAAAGCCCCATGTAGAGGTCGGTGAATTCAGTTGTGAGTCGACTCCCCCATACTCACTGACAATCAGATTAAGCCATGGGTCTGAGTGAGGTCGGCTGAGTAAGATTTTGGCAAATCTGAGTCCGAATGAGTATGGTTAACCCTTTAACTGGCAAGATAAGAAAAACCTTGGAAACACATTTTTGTTGACTTATTTTTTTTAGAACCACCACAGAACCACCAAACCAAGTTTCATGATGTTCCGTAAAGAACTGAAAAAGTGAATAGAAGTCAACAATTTTGTTGATCTGCCAGTTAATGGTAAACCGGCGGGGTTCAAAAAAGATCAGAGCATATCTTCAGAGTGAATGATGATGAGTGGGGCGAAGCGTCCGTTCGTGCTTGCACCTGTCCGTGCTTCCGTCTGTCCGTGCTTCCGTCGGTCCATGCGTCTGTCTGTCCATGCGTCCGTGCTTCCGTGATTCCGTCTATCCATGCTTCCGTTCGTCCGCCTCTCAGTGCGTCCTTGCTTCTGTTCTTCAATTATTCCATTCGTCCAATCGTTCTAGCTTCCGTCCGTCCGGCCGTCTCTCCGTTGGTGCTTCCGTTCATCAGCTCGTTCTTGCTTCCATTCGTCCATTCGTCTGTGTGTCTGGGTGTCTGTCTGTTTGTCTGTCTGTCTACGTCCCTCTGTCTGCCCATGTGGCTGTCTGTCTGTCTGTCTGTCTGTCCCTCCGTCTGTTTGTCCGTCACTCACTCTAGCACATTGTACCTACCCCACTTTCCATAGAAGATGTATTTATCCTGTATTTATCCATTCTTCTAAAGAATAAGATCAGTGAGTTCTACGAAAATACACTCGCTTCGTTCCACTTTGAAACATACCATATTCCTCGCACAAAGGTTTCATGGGGAAATCTACTTGGTATTCGCAGCTCCGACTGCACACGCAATAGCTTGTCTGGTTTTATTTTTGATGAAAATGTTACAGCGTCTAACAATTACAACCCTAAAAGCGAGCGACCCTAAGCGTGCAGAAGCCATGCTATTCTACAACGCGCGTGGTGTTCCGCAACCTTTGCCTGCCAGGTCAACATTATTGTGGACAGTGGTAACAGGCTGCTTCCTCGGCGTCTTAACTAAACAACGCCACTACATTCATACCACAGGTTCCTCATACCTCCTTCTACGTATTTGAAAAATCTCGGTTTGCTTACCTTGTTGGAGTTTTTGGAACGTAAGGCAGAAATCCGTCGTCGGCGGAGAACGTCAGCGAACCGCATGTGCGACATTCTTGTCAAGAAAGCATCAACTGGCACTTTCTGTTCTTATTTACAAACTAGAATGAAGAGCACAAGTCGTTTCCGCTAAATTTAGCAAAACAAGCTCACAAAAGCCTTCATTTTGAACAAGAGTGGTTTTTTCTTGGGACTACAGTATTGTTGATCTGCGTGTTAGAGGTTAAAGAAAACGTTTGTTAGCCTGCGATAGTGGAACCCACAAAACCTTTAGTTATTCTGAGTCCCATTGGGTCCAACGCGCATTATGTATTTCTTGAGTGAGTTTGAACGAGTACCACTTTTTTTCCAACCTATCGCCACATGTAAGCTTTACGTATATGTCTTGGAAATATATAGTGCTAAGATAGGGGTAATTCCCAATAGTTGAACAATCTTTCAAAAGAAAATATGGCTCCTGAGTAATAAATTCACATCAAACATAATCCAACTTTTAAGAGTGGTAAATCGACAAGTTCTCTATAATTATCAGATAAAAGAGCGCTTATATGAAATCATAAAATCTGCTGACACTTGCCCGCCACTCTACCTATATTATATGTGTATATCGCAGTAGTATTGAAGTTTTCATGCTTGAATTTAACAAGGGCAACATCGCATCTGCTTGACTGAAAAAAACTTATAGATGTTATAGTGCTACGCGAATAGCGACAAAATTAGTTCCGCGAGTTCAACTCACTGATGGCGAAAAATTCAATGTCATCAAGATTTACGTGGGCTCTGTGACCCAGTGGCAAAAGATTTCTGTAGACTGAAAGCCTCCGATGACGTAGAAATGAAAGGCCGGCAAGGCGTACACGTCCACCGATAAAATGTAAGACCTGGTAAAGAGCCATTGTACTCAAGGCTGTAGTGCCGTGAGAAACGATGGGCAGACGGATTCGAAAGCCTGTAGTTAGCAGTTTCTGGTATACAACTTCGTCCGAGGCAAGACACCAATGAAAAGTTTAGTTTACTCTTTCCAGAGGGAATCTTGGCGTTCACGGGCTCTCCCTGTCAGGTAGAACTCTGAAGTTTTATTTGAAGAACAGTTTAGGCGTGTGGCCGAAGCAACTTCTTCTACTGTAAAATGTATCATCTCGCGGCTTCGGTTCGACACATCATAGTGCTCAGTCTGATTCTCACCAAAAGGCGGAGTGACAAGTTAATAAACAAAAACACCAATCCGCACCATCGCAACTGCGCAGGGCATACAATCATCAACTCTTTAAATTTTCTGGCACACGAGCACCGCCTCTTGACATGTCTTGTAAATGTCAACACAGAACCACAACAAACATCGTTTCACTCCCAAACATTGCACTGCTCACCATAAAGTTGAAGCGCACGGGCTAACCTGTGGCGAAGCAAGAACCTAATACTGAGCGCAGTTCATGCCTTATCGTAGGCCATCGTGGTCACTCAAATAACGTGCCAAAACACTGTCAATCAAAAATGCCGGACAACACACAACTGAAAGACTGAAAAGTGAAGCGAAAGAACTGTTACCGGCAAACAAACACAGAGCAAAAGCTTCTCAAGTGCTAGTGGCCGGTAATACACAGGCTCCTATTTTCACTTCATAAACTACCGAGGCACAGGCGTCGCTACACTTCACCATACAATGATACACTGCCGCTGGTTTTCACACCGAGAAGCGTTTGCTAAATCAGCGCTGACAGGTACGCTGTTTACGACACTATGCTGTTCCCGCCTTACCCGCTGCAGTGGTCTAGTGGCTAGTGGCTGCTAACCCGCAGGTCGCGTGATCGAATCCCAGCTGGGACGGCTGCATTTCCGATAGAGGCGGAAATGCTGTAGGCCCATGTGCTCAAATTGGGGCACACGTTAAAGAACCCCAGGTGGTCAAAATTTCCGGAGCAATTCATTACGGCGTCTCTTATATTCATTTGGTGTATTTCGGACGTTCAACCCCACATATCGATCATTCCTTCCGCTCACTTCGTAGCAGAATAAAATAGGTCTTAAAAAGTTCTCGCGCGTTTAACACGGCAAGACAAAAATTTCTCTTATGTACGATGGCGAAGATATGATGAACACGACCGCGGAGCCTGATAAAAGTGTGTTTTTCAACGTCCTCAGATGACCTCATGTAGAGAGTACTGGTTTCCAATCAATCACAAGGTGCGCCTGTCCAAGCCATTGTCTGCTCTCGTTTGTCATCTGCTCATGTGGGAACATGAAGCGGGTGGGCGGGAGGTGGTCGACCTTCGCAACGCAATTATTTCCAGGTCAAGCGGTTGCTGTCTCACACAAAATACCTATCAGTTGTTGATACCACCTTTCAATGTTATTCTCACGCCTAGTTAAACGGCTGTGAGTTGTCGAAAGATCGAACTAAGTCACATTTTGTTAATACTAAATAATCGTGAGTGTTCGCGCATTCTAGATTCCATTTAAGGTTACTGCAGCCTTTTTCACTAACCTTGCCATATTAAAGCGTCGTCTTTCGGTTTCTGAGTAGTGAGGGCAGAAAATCTCGATTTATTCGTAGTGCCGTACGTTATCACACCCATCCCTAATTCACTTCGATTAGCAATGTGGGCGCCCGTCCCAGATTGTCCTAAATACATTCACAGCTGTATTTTTGAAATAGTGCTCATTGAACAGTTCGAGCCAATGGAAGTATGCGAGAATGCAAGCACGGGACAGGGTTTATGAAAGGCCAATTGAAAACTTCCGCTCACTTTTGTTTTCAAAAGCGTCCAGGTTATGGACTCCTCTTGGCCTCTATGGGGATAATAGACACCAATGTGGCAAACATTGCAAGTTTCATTTTTCGTTGGAACAGGTGGGAAACAGCATAACAACATAAAAAAGATTGACCCTATATGACGTGGCACATTAGATTACTATGACCACAAGCCTTTTTGTACATCCGTTCACGCTATTCACACCCAATAGGATTGTTCAACTATTGTCCATGTGCTCAGATTTGGGTGCACGTTAAAGAACCCAGGTGGTCGAAATTTCCGGAACCCTCCACTACGGCATCTCTCATAATCATATGGTGGTTTTGAGACGTTACCCAACATATCAATCAATTATTCTGCAACTACAAGCTTATTGGATGACTACGGTCGTCGATACTGTTTCTTGCGTTCAAGTAAAACAACACACGAAACTTAAAGCGCTGAAATATTTTAAAACGTACTAGAAATCATCAGCAGCCTTACATTGCCGTGAAGTTGTCCAATATCAGCCACGGCACTCAGATATCCTGCCACGGGTGCATGTTTTAAGCAGCCATGTAGTTTGTAAGAATGGTCCGGACAACTTTCGAAATACTATCGTAACCACGCTCTTTTTGCGCAAATTTGTGCTTTCAAAATCCACTGACGAGCCTCTTTTGGCGATGAGCAAAGGCAGCAATTGCATCAGAATCCGTGCCATCCTCCCGGGCAGTCACAGCAAGCTGTATTGCAGCGGTCAGTGTGATGACGATGACGTCTTACAATGTTTTTTTTTTGTTTATGAATCGACTCTCACAACAAACTTTTTCTGGTGCGGCAGTTCAGTCATGAGTGAGTTTTGAATATGGCCCCACATTTTACCGAATAAAAATTTTGTGTGCCAAAGTATAAAATAAAAAACTTGGTGCATCGAATCACATCAGTATTGGCGAATCTATTACTGAGTACAGACGTTTTTTTCTTTCCGAAATAATTTAGTTACCGAGCTGAAACTTTCTTCGAAGTCTTCCCATGTAAATATAGCTTAAGGATGAAAATCATGTCAAAACAGTTTACAACCTGTATGTCAAATGACTATTTGCTTTATTTCGCAGCAATCATGCTAAAGGAACAAAGAATGGGCCCTATGTTCGCGCAGTATCTGGAAATATGCAGCACCATACATAACGTCAGGCTTGTGTTCGAAGAAGTTATATCGAGAAAAAAAATTCGTGCATGTATTGTGAGATTCTTCGGAAGCTCAACTACTGATAGCTGCTTACGAAATCAACAGGTCTTCCCGCTCACTTCATTCCAAGTGGCAGCCTGAATTATCCGCGCGCCATTAAAGTAATCTGAGCACCAAGCTATTTAATCCACATGCCAAACATTCATTCAAAGTGCCAACATATTTATTCTAAGCGCCAACTCGATTGAATAATTCTCACAGGTCCCGTTAATTAGGTAGGCAATCACCGGGCTAATTCTAAGGGCTGAAGTAGCAGCCCCCGAACTGCACCAGGAAAGAACGGACAATTTTGACGTGGTCCTATTTGGCGCACAAGCATACGCCGGCTGTGGTCCAAAGAACGAGTCAGAGCAAAGAGTTGATAGACAAAACAAAATTATATTTTCAAATATGGCAGATCAAACGATACACAAATATGCTCACTCGGCAATAGTTCTGTACAATATTTCACCAATCTTACAGCTAAACTTGAGGCCACGAGTTAATCATCATGGTCAGCTTGTGCATTCTAGTGCACTGCTCGGCCGCTGCACCTCGTCCTTCCTGTCATCGCCCGCTAGCACCCGAGCATGTGCGGCTGGTTAACTAACTATTAGGGGCGAAGGTCCTAAGCCGTGGGTCTTTTGTTCTTAGCTCGTGGTACGTCACCATTTAGTTCACTGACACACTCAGCAAGTGCGGACGGACGGATGGACAGACAGACAGACAGAAAGAAAGAAAGAGAGAAAGAAGAAAAGAAAGACAAAACTCATAGTTTAGCAATAAAATACTCTAAAGCATCGCTACACTCATCATCATTGATTCCGTGGATATGCTGTGATTTTTTTGGCTTGACGAGATATTTGACTAGTTGAGCCAGGACATGCTATGACGAACTTATTTACACCATTCCATGACAAAGCTGAGGTGATTAGCACCACATCCTAAGAAAACCATGTTAATGAAGCCATGTAAAGCTGCAATTGAGCTTAAAATTCAAGTTGATGAGCTAACTCACCAATGCTAATAACGAAACGTCGACCATGAGAATGCTAAGTAAAACCATGTTAGATAGTCATAACTAATATTATCACAATTGCTATTCTTTTAACAAGGGTTAGATTAATGAGCTCTATACTGATCTTGGCCTTGCTAATTGTGCCCGAGATAATTGTCCTTTAATTGAAGCCTCAGAAATGAAGATAAGACGGCTCAGTGTAATTGTAGTTAAGCATCAGCCAATTAGTAAAATAAAGTTAAGACATAGCTGATGCGGTCTTCACATTGAAGCCGATCACAAACATGAGTACACCAGTTTAAAAAGCTGCAAGAAGGTAGGTTCCAGCCTGGCACAAGTAGTGTCAGCACACGGAATTATTTTATCTGAAAAAAAAAGCTGCCGCGTAGCGTTCACCGCGTCAAACGCCTGACAGTCACACGGGTACTATCACAGCCACGAGTTTAACTCGGGCCTTCTAAGAATCAATGAGTTCGTATCCGATTTCATGCTTCAATCAGTTTAATTGACAAATGCCCGCAGCGAAGATCGCATACGCCCACCATGTTCATTCTTGCCGAGGAGCAGTACTCAAGTCGAGGGGCACAAATAACCTATCCACTTTATCGCGCAGACTGCACACACACGCACTCAGAATCTGTAAAAGTGATATCACCACACGGCTACGATGTCTCGCGTTCAATTTAATCATGCTTACGACGTAGCCAATCACAATCACGTTGCCACTGTGAGGCGAGTGTCCCTGGTCAAAACCTACTCTTATATTTGTCTGCAATAGTTGATAGAAGTGATACGAGCAGCGCGAGAGTGTTCATGTGCACCCTTGGTGCCTTCGAGAGTTGAAATTTCCTTGCTGTCAGAGGAACGAAAAAACCTGTCCGACGGAGGACATTTGCCCACGAACACGCCTGTGGGAGGCGCGTGTTGAGTTGGAAAAAGGGCTGCGCGACAATTGTGCTGACGTCACTGTACTGTTAAAATGTTGATTGAGTGGCGGCGCTCACGTGTTCGCGCACGGTGTTTCTTTGGTAACCACTCAAAATGTCCCAAATGCGTTTCCAACGCTACGCGCGTTCCGGTAGCAATTTTTATCAATGCTGCTATCACGCGCACCGCTGTCTTCATGTCATGGCCACCGCAGAGCAAGCTCGGAGCAAACTTGTCTGCCCGAGAATCTTGGGCCATCCTGCGTCCAACTCCGGGTCGTATTGCGTGGCAGATCCTGAGATTTTGAGAATTCCCCGTTAATGTCATTTACAAGTATGGAATAAAACACCTAGACGCCGACTGCCTGTCTCGTGGTTCCGTCTAACTACCGTCGTAGGATGACCCGGATAATGACTGCTTCTAGAGAACTATAAGTTCTCCGAGCGACAACGATCTGACCCGCAACTTTTGAAATACTTCGAGGGTAACAGCGTCACTGTTTCGAATGTAATTAAGGGAGGACTGGCATCGCTCTCCCTGCGAGATAGAGTTCACCTATAGAGGTTCTCGCCCCTTTGAGCCAAAGACCTTCTTGTGGTTCTCTCAGCAGCGTCACTAAGCATCTTGGTCCTACACGACGATCCGACGGCTGGACATCTTAGTGTTTCCTGTACGCTCGCAACAATACAAGAAAAGTACTACTAACCACGACTTGCCGCCGACGTCACTCGTTACGTCTGGAGCTTCCGAGACTTTCAAAAACGGAAGACTCCGCCAACTATCCCAGCTGGGCTTCTACAGCCTATGAAGCCACCTCGCCGACCATTTCATCAAATCGGCATGGACCTACTGTGGTCATTTCCAACCTTGAGTTCCGGACACAATTGAGTCATGATCACCAATGACTGCCTCACTCTCTATGCCGAAACAAGAGTCCTGCCCAAAGGCAGTGCCTCCAAGGTAGCTGCATTCTTTTTCGAAAACATCTTCATGCGTCAAGGTGCCCCGAATGTTCTCATCACCGACAATGGTACGGTATCGACTGTCTAACTAAGGAGATCATGGCATAAAGCCTGCCAAGCCATAACCGGACGACAACACACCATCCACCGACCAATGGCCACAACAAATGGCCATTCAAGTTAGTGTACTGAACGAACCCCTCAACGACATTCTATGCCATGCTTTCAAACAACGCTTACGAAGAAAACCTCGATGTCACCATCTGTCTTCAGCGCACTGAACAATTTTGTCAACTCGCCCACTTGCTCATCAGGAGTCAGCAGACGACCCACAGTCACCATTAGAGTCTTCGGCGAAGCATCTCAGAATGCAAACCTGGCGACCGCGTCTGAGATGGATGCCAATACGCTGACGTAGACTGCGTGAAAAACAGTGACAATTTTGCTAAACGGGTGAAGTAATTAATGCAATCACAACACATTTGAATTTGCTACGAATAAAGGCTAGCATCCAATCTCACGTCAATTTACTATACGCTGGTGTGAAAGTGCGTTTTTTATGAAGCAACCCGACACTCACATGACTCAGACGAAGACTCAAGGGAGACGCAGACTATGGGCCAACGAGTCACCCGCCGATGAAGGCTCCAGACAAAATGGTCACAATATGTTGACGACAGCGACCACGCCTGAAGATACAGCATGTTGTTGTAGTGTTACATAATGACATACCGAAAACACCAGCAAACCACATTGGCATTCCTGTTTTCGGCGTGTCGTTGGGAGATCTGCAGTTGATCGAACATTTGCCAATGTCTCTGCTTCAAAGGACCAAGAAGGTGGAAATCTTGGGAGAGATAACAATGCCCCTTCCGAGGCTTTCACGGCGCTTCAATATGCATCTTGCGCACTCCACGGAAGTCTTTTCTTCTCTTCCCTTTTGTGCATCCCCACCCTTGTCCCTCGACGCCGTAGATTATGGCAGGGGTTGCGCCGCGAAGCCGTAGCGGGACAATGGCAGAGCAGGGAGCATGGCTGAAAAAGAGGTGAAGGTGTGGAAGTTTAGTTGGCGGGGCTACGTGTACTACCAGAGTGAGTACCTAATTTTCCAATGAAAGGCTGCGAGCCCGACAAGGCACGAACGCAGTCCTCCAAAGACTATCAGCGTCGTTGTACCATTGTGTTGTAGTAGTGTAAGTATGACTACGACAAAACAAAAGACACTCCGAAAGACAGTCAGCAGACCAAAATACATGTCGTGTCACTCTAGTGTAAACGTGCCCTAAAAGAACATGGCTGCTCCAAGTAAACTTTTGGCACCGTTTTTTAGTGTTGAGAGCACAGCCCAAAAAATTTACCGCCTGCTGTGGGGACACAAGGCATGTGCTGATTGTTACCGCGATAGCGCGGTAACCATAAGCGCCCCTCCCCTTCTTGCTCGCTAACGAGATGAGCTCGTCCGCAGAAAACCCCGGCCGATAAAGTGATGTATGATGAAGTAGAAGGCGAGTGAGCTGGACGAGATCCTGCAAAGTTTCGGCAATCAACTGGTGGGTGCCTTGCAGTTCACCCTTTTCCAGCCGCTCTGGTCGTACCACCCAACAAAGCTGCTGAGCTTTGTTGGGTGGTTTTTTCAAGTCATAGGTTAATTTAATAGGTGTTATTTCAGTGCGATATTTATTACTATTGTTTAAGTGATTGCAACCGTCCCGAAGACTAAGTCGTCTCCAGGCCAAGGGCACAGCCTTTGGTCAGCCTCTTTGCCTAATGATGAACTGCCGTTAGAATTCTTTTTTGGCACTGGTATTAACAGCATCTCTATTGTGCTGGTGCCTCCTTCGAGTGGGGGTTTATCAGGCTCAACAAACGTAAAGCTGTCCAGGCGGAGCTCCAGGCCATGACATCGCCATTCCAATTGATAAGTGATGTTCGACAGTATGGACGAGGTTGCGTGGTATGTAGATCGTGAGATCCCTCATGTTTCGCGGACCTTGTAAATTGCAAGACATCTGCGTCGGTTCCGATGAGTGCGGTTCCGATGAATGTATAAAGGAAATCGCTCGAGGAGTTGACTCTCGATTGTCATCAACCGAGACATAGGAGAAGCTGTCGGCAGCTGGCGTCATAGCCAGATACTGCTGCAACCGCATAGCAAATAGTGAAACGTTCCCAAAACATCGATTATTGCCACTTTTGCTGGCACTTATTGCCCATCTGAATTGTAAATATGGCCACTCATCTTTCCAGTAGAACGCCTGGGTTCTCGTGCTCTTCAGAGCCGTAACTGCTGGCGTTCAGCGACAGCGTAGCAGGTTGCTTATCAAGTTCGCCCTGCCGTGCCTGTGGCGATGGCCATCCTTCTAATGAATGCACTGCTGAGATATAAAAGTGCTGTATATGTGAAGGAGACCATACGGCTGATTACTTGAATTATTAGGCAAGGTCAAAAGAAACTCAGCTGCTAGAAATATTTGATTGGCGAAAGTGTTCACGACGAGAAGCTGTTGCTGTAGCCAAATATTAGACCTTCAGATAATATGATGTTACTGCGAGGAAAGGCTCAATAAATGAAGCCATACTTTTGCAACTTGTTTAGTCAGCAGTTGAAAAAGCAATGCCGAAAGCGATGGATCAGATAATAGCTACTGTAACTGAGTAAGTCTCGCAAGTGTTGTGCTCTCAAGTGACCTAGCAACTTTCAAAAACTGCCGCACCAATTATCAAACGCACATCTCGCAAAACAACACCAGCAGCCACAGAGATGTTCCATTCAGCGCCGCAGCAGGAACATCAGGCAGATCCAACGCCTACTGTATCAATACCTTCCAGCTCGATTCAAGTGGAATTTCCGGATGAGATGAAAATTAGCCAAGATAGCAGGCGTCAAAAGTAAACTGGGTCCCCAGTAAAATCTCCGTGCACCTGTTGTAAAACCAAAAACGGGTAAGTCTGGTTACACTCGAATTAATAACAAAAGTGTTTCGGAAACGCTTATTGACGAAGTAATTCGCGCATCACCAAAAATACTTTAAAATTTCGGCAGTGAAATAGTCATTCTTTGTTTTCTGCTCCAACAGATTTATTTGGCTAAGTCAATCCTTTATTCCTGATATAAAATCATTGCAAGAAACCTGGCTTACGCCCAATGAATATTATCATTTTACAAGTTTTACAATAATTTGGTTAGATTTCCCTTCACTAGGGAAGGGGGGTGTTATGATAATAATATCGAACACATTTTGCCTAATAGTGAGTCTAGCTACTTAGTTCATGACTTTGGAATGCGAATTTCTGGCAATAGACCTCAGCATGCGAGTAGGCCACCCGTTTCCTATTAAAAATGCTTATTCACTCTCGGGTGTACACAATACAGAATAGTTCGACTACGTCCAAACTAGCTGCAAAAATGAGATCATTCTTACCGGTGACATCAACTTCCATAACGTGTCATAGGGCTTTCAATTCACTGTTTTCGTACTCTTTTTTGGGACTGGATTACGCATAAGAATTTTACCTGGTTAATATGAAGCAGCCTACGTTTGTTTGTGTTCGACCACAATCAGTGTCGAATCCAGCGTTTCGTAGCGCAAGTGTTCCAAAGAAGTCCTGGAGAGCAGCTGATTTTGCTTCAAGCAGTGATCACCTTCCTATACACTTTGAAATATGTTGCCCGATAAGATCATTTGAAAAAAGTGTAAACATTGGTTATATATCAGAAGTATAAATACTCTTTGTGCTCTAACATGAAAGTAGCATCAGGTGATAAAAATGAATACCTTGGTATGGATGTTCGTTCTGTTTTAGAATTATCAAAAACACTTCGGATTTTGTTATTACGTCCGCGTCAAGCAAGAGTACTCCACCAAGCCGAAGGTGGAATATCGAGTGTATGGAGCACTACAGAAGGAGTAAAGCTGCATGGAAAAGTCATGTACGAAATCAGAGTCCACCAAACTGGAAGGATTCCTGATTCGTTGCGGCGACATTTAAATGTACAGTATGACGCGCGAAAGAGGAATATGACAAAGATCACTTCGAATATCTACATAAATAAAAAATTCAAGCATTACTAGATTTCCTACGTTGTGCACTGAAACTTTCATTGCCAGGAATTGTAGACAGAGTAGTTTACACCTCAAAAGAAAACAAAAATTATTAATAAAAAATCAATTAGCTCAAAGGTTAAAAATTAGATTCACACCGCGTCTTCCAACATGTCTTTATACAACAGCGATATTTCAGTAAACAGCAGTACCAATTTTCAAATCACTGAGGCTATGTTAAAGTTGCCAAACTCAACACTAGAGCCTAGTGAAATTACAAACGCAATGGTAAAAACAATATATCAGGAATTCCTCAACAATCTGTTTAGCCTAATAAACTACTCCCTTAGGAAGGCAATTATAGCTGATGAGTTGAGAAATTCTAAAATCATAAGGCTGCTTAGAAATCAGGGGGCTGGATATAATATTGACAATATAAGACCAAAGCATTATCTTCAAATGTAGTTTAACTTACTGAAAAGGTCCTTCAAGGTTGTATAATAACATTTGTTAATGAACAACAGCTGTTGAACCCGAGTCAAATTGGCTTAACATCTGGACATTCAATATAGAATGTGCACGTAGACGTGAAACGTCGGGTTCACATTGCCGGCATAGAAAAAGAGTACGCTGCTTTAGTTACCATAGACATCTGTTAAGCATTCGATAGAGTAGAACATTCTGTCCTAATTAGTCGTTTACGGTGTCAAGGATTCCCTTCTTATATTGTAGCGTGGATTACAGAAATCTTAAAAGGGAGTTTTCTTGTGTTAAATATGGCTTTTCTTTCTGCAAGCACAAGCAGACGTGAGGCGTGCCTCATGGATTAGTACTTTAATCAGCATTATTTAACACTTTGATGTGTACCAATCCTATTTAATCAGGGGTGCAAACATTTCTTCATGCGCACGACATTGCTTTTTTTGCTATGGCTGCTGACATACATCACCTTTAGAATACCTTACAGTCTTACTTGGGTGAACTCGAGAGTTGGCTAGATGGTCTACAGTCAAGTCTTAACAAAAAGTGTGCCATTGTTTTCCCTGTTAAAGAGAAATTTAGGATAACCCTAACTTATAAGCTCCAGGATATCCGCAAGTGGATTCATTAAAATAACTCGAAGTTATGTATACCAGACATGTAAACTGGCACACTCATTTTGAATATATCGCAACGAAAAGAGCCTGATAAATGGGTGAATTGTGCCGATTGAGCAGCCGTAGATAGGGTATGAGAAGAAAAGCACTCTTGGTGGTTTACCAAATGTACGTACGACCGGTGATAAAATTCAGATGTGTAACTTTTTTCCGAACCACCAGCATACAAGCTTCGGCCACTAGTCCTATTAGAGCGAGAGGCTTTATGGATGTGCTTAGGCCTTTCAAAATATGTGGCTAATGCTGTAGTATACTTTGAAGCAAGAACACTGCATCTGTTTTGCCAATCAAACCTTCTTAACGGTGCAGACTTTCTTACGCTTGTACGAATCATTGTCTGATCTACTCAAATAATTTTAATCTCTAATCCAGATTTATTTTCCTCCAAGCACGGGCCTGGATTCCACAAACCACAAATCATATTTGTACAAACATTACCTTACTTCCTATATGTACAAATTCGTGATGTACGTCGTTTGACGATGCAACCTAAATTCGTAGAAATTGTCTATCAGAATATTTTTCTGAGCCATGTAAAATTATTACCGCATGGAGTTTTAAGTGAACTGTTACAAGGACATCCAAATAATTTGTGAATAATGGTAGCTATGCTATGGATGCATCGCAAGCTGAGGAGAAACCTGGTATAGAAATATTCTGCCCTTAACCTGAGTGGTATTTTTTAAGAGTGCCTGATTTTATAGCAGTTTTTATAGCTGAAATGTTGGCCAAACTATTAGCTCTCCAAAAGTTAACCAGTTTAATTCGAGTAGTATCAATTACTAGCGACCCATTTTTTGTGTGTTCTTCTCTCTCCCCCACTGGCGAAACGCCTCTACTGAAGCATTTCAAAATACTAGTACCCGCGCACCTTCCATGTCTCGACCTAATTTGGGTACCAGGACACAAGGGTTTCTTTTTAAACACTAGTGCAAAGGCGTTGCTTTTGGAGTCAATCATTCGGGTTTTCCCACTGACAGTGGTAATTACAATTGCCGAAATCCGCACGCTAACAATAAAAATGCTTATCAGACCCTGTCTCGACAGCTTCTCTAGAACATAAGCACCGCTTATTTTTCTGGATTGGTGACTTATCGTGGTCGAGATTCATGGAAGTGGCTATAACCAAACTTCGCTGCACTGTTACCTTCCTCAACTTTTACCTAGATTCCAGCTTCTGTAAGGAGGAGGAAAAAATTTGACATTACTTTCTTTCTTGTCGCCGGTGCACGTCATTGAGGAGAAGGTTCATAGAACCGCCTCTTCAAAATATGGGTCTCGAAAAGTCTGAATCTTTTCTTTCTTTTTATGTGTTTACGTTCTGAGCTACAATAACACAGATGTTTACTACGCCATAAAGGAGTTTATCTGTCAATCTATAAGAATATGGAGCTATATACTTTATCCTTTTGAACAATTTAATACTATAATTCCATAATTAAGTTTGTTGTATTAACTAGTTTTAGCTTATACGAGAAATATTGCAACGAAACACTGAAAAAAGAAAAAAAAATCACCTAATACTCGGTCGATCCTCTGCATTGGGTATGAGCCATGGAAGAGGAGAAGAAGAAAGGCGATTTTCGCTCCACAGATCAGCGGCCCAATTCTACCGCACAGCCCATCACCCGATGATGTGACTGCTGCTCGATTCAGCAGCCGTACGCTTAGGAAATCTTTAGAGGTGCACAACTGACAAACTCTTCCGAATACCACCATTTAATATACACCTGGCGAAGAGACTTTCGCTGAACTCGTGAACAAGAAGTGTATATCACAAGGCTTGTTGCTGTGTACCAAATATATATTTCTACATTCACAGGTTTGCTCAGGCACCCTCGCCATTGTGCGCATTCTGTGGTGAACTTAAAACAATAGATCATTTCTTTTTGACCTGCAGGCAGTTTAACACAATACGAAAACCCTTTGAGAAATATATTTACGTGGTATTGGTATCAATTTATCTGTGCCTGTCATTTATTCTTTTGAAGCCTCCGTTTCTTGGTGCTCTAATGCGACAGTATTCACGGCTGCCCGGGGCTATAATAATGAAACTAAAAAGTTGTATGATTAATCGGTATTATTGTCCTAACGTGTCTACAAGAATATATACCTATACAAATCAGAGTATTGCTGTACTTTAAGAATAAATTTGATTGTTTATTTAAACATTTATATGCATTAGATCAAGCTCCACATGTTTATAGGTCATTGGTAATCTTTCAATTATATCTGCATTATCCTGAATCTGCACAATATATTTTTTTTCAAAACCACTTATTTCTTCGGCAATTCTCCCCCCTCACCAATGATTTTTCACCCCCCCCCCAACTCCTCCCCCCACCAATGAGCCACGTACAATAGACGACCAAGAACAAAGTCAAGAAAGAGGAGGCTAGAGGATCCTTCCCCATATGCATATACATACATACATATATACGTGAATGATGACCACAGAGGCGGTGACACAAAAAACCAGCCGAGACTGTCCATATAAAGGCTATCGCAATAAATCTTCCGCGACGGTACTACGGACCGTACGCTGTAGTCCGACATCTCGGCGGGCTCGAATACGAGGTTGTTACCGATGGCAACACAAACTCTCAACGGCAGTGGTTGTGACTTGAATGCAGCGATATCGCGCGCCTCAAGCTTTCTCATGTACGTTAATGAACCGAAAGACTTCGTTTTTGTTGTTGATATTGTACCTGCTGTATTGTAATTTCTTGCTCGCACCCTGTTGCATTATTATTGTACTTTTATCGTCAGCTAATGCATCGGGACGACGCCTTTTTTCTGATGGGATGAATTCCGCACTTCCTACTAAAGTTTTGTTATTGCGCCATTACACATGTAACTGCTGCATTTCGCATCCATGCTGATTAACTCAAGAACCATCGAGATAATCGTAAAAACATGTGATGTGATACGCTCAACACGGGAACAATACAGATTCGTTTGGAACTTGCGTGACCGCTAACAAAAGCACTGGAATATTTGACGGCACATATATAAATGCTGACACACGTGATCGCTTGTCAGTTAAACGCCTCCTCTAGTTTATAAAAGAAATCCAGCTGGTCACTACACTCTCTCTTAGCCTTATTTGCTTATTGTCCTCTCTCCCATCAGATAGCCTTCGCGTGTATTTTGCAGTCTTGGGGAAGAGAGACTCCATCATGCAGTGCCTCAACACGGAAATCACATGAAGAAGTTCTTTGTTCAGATGTGTACAGATCCATGGGGTGGTGCATTTCATTCCCCGTGTTTACAACATTGGCGGTAAAACTGGCTCTGTGAAAGATACAGTGTTTTGAGATACCGTGTCGCCGTACGTGGCACCATGCGGGCTCCCAGTAGGGAAGCGTCACTGCAACGCTTCTGCATGTGCTGTTCTGTGACGTGCTGCTCTTCGAGCCACAAAAAGCAGTACGAGCGAACAAATTTGAAAGACGTATGATATTGGAGTAGGCAACACGGCAATCGCAACTACCGAGGAAGCACTCGGAAGCCCATGAAACGCAAGCAGCGCTACCCATCATATAACGTCGCATCACGACCACTTTCTGAACTAAAGTGGACCCAAGGCTCCCGCGGTGAAGCGCACGTTTGCACTGGCATTGAAAGAAATAATGCAGGAAGTAGTCACTTGATTAACGACCGATGCTCAGTTCGCCGCTTTCAGTGCGAGTGTGTAACGCGGTGATCTGTCATTTCGTTGATGGGCCACAAGTTCGGCTGCATAAACAGTTGAGTGTTCTACCGACAGCCTGCTCCTTTTGCAACATCCCGACCCCGTAATATTGTATAAGAACCGAAACACATCGGCTAAATCAAAACAGTAGCTTTACTCAGCTTGCGCACTGTTATGCTTTGTTGAACCCAAATATGAGACAAAGCAAAAATGCTGCATCGTGAATTAGATGGTTTTATTGAAACCAATAAAAAAACAAAAAAATTCTTTTTCGCATGCTGAGTTGCTGCAGTGAGTGCAACAGTGTCAAGAAGCGGCGATGAGGGACGTAGAAAAATTAAAACAAAAAAGAGCCAAAATACTTCCCGTTCTTCTTTACATACCCGAAGTGACTTCCATAAAGGAGCACTGAAATCAGGTACGAAAATCAAAATGTGCCCTTCATTCGATTGCTCAGTGTACGTAGGTCCTCTTGGCCAAATTTTAAAGGTATCCGTCGAGTGGAACTCAGTTTATTTTGACTGTAAACAGCGTACTGCAAGAGCAAGATGAAAAAATTCAGGGACTCTTAAGCATAACCTTTAAGTGTTGAATGCAATAGTGAAATCCGGTCCTAGTACACACTTCAACCACCATGTGCATGCTTATTCATACGTTTTGTTACATACACATGTACACACAAAAACACGCACACAGTAGATTGATCCAGTGCGCACTATTATCGCTGATTGAGCTCGTTTTCGTCTGACACCAGTCGAACAAAATGCTTTAAAGGGGACCTGAAACACTTTTTCAAGTAACCATAGAACAAACTCACTAGAAGAGCTTATTGCCTGACGAGTTCGACGCCGAGAAATTTTGAAGAATCCGCCCAGTGCAAGTGGAGTTTCAAGGTTTGTCGCATGCTGCAGTGGCATTGTCTCTTCTCTCGTATTGACGAAACGCTGGAAGCTAAGCAGGGCAAAGAGGGGTGGCAGGGCCTCGTAACCTGGAGCACTTTTTTTCTTTGAATGCGTGGCTATTTCTGTGTGATTGCGCGCGCATGCATGGACAAGTAGCGGCCTGCCGCGGCTATTTCGGCCACTTGATTTTTTGGTCACAGACGCACCGACAATTTTTCCCTCACAACCAACGGGGCCGACGTCGGTCGCGGGTTTTCTGCGACAGGAGCTCTTTAACGCTATCGCGTTAAAATTAAGGGCTCCTGCGACATCGCCACTAATGCTACGTGTTCGGTGATATACATTTTACACATACTATCTTGAGCGACGATGCGCTAGTAGCGACGACGTCTTCAATACCACTGTTCTTATCGTGGCACTGACTGATGCCGAAGCCTTGAAACGCACTCACTCGTCATGTCTAATCTTTGTCGCACTGCTTTGATTGGTTTCGTGAAAATGATAAGATGCAAAGCACTCACGATAACTCGGCGAAAAAAAAGAGCATGATTAATCGTGTGCTCATCAAGTAGCATGTGGGGAACCGTTCTGAGCTGCAGTCATCTGGTTCGAAGCTCGGAAAAAACGCAATCAGTAAACCCTGCCTTACATGTATGTTGAACACCAACACGACCAGAAGCTATTGAAGTGAAGAACCTTAGACACAGTTATTTTCGCTAAAAAGTAACGCGCAGCTATCGTTTTAAAGAAGTATAAGTTCATCCGAACACTTCTTTGCGTCCACGTAATACCTGGTTACTGCCTCTGCAACCGTAATAGACCGGCTGAGTGGGGCCATCTGGTGGCGTAAAGAAGAACTTAGAAGTAGGGAACCTATACCAATATTCTATACTCCTTATCGTATACCTGAATGCTGTGCACGCCAAACCACCAATATAATCAATTGAGACATATGAACGAGCATGACTGATGTTGCAAATAAAGGAGAAAGAGGGTGGTGGGCACGAGCACGAACCGCAGGCGCTAGCTTGCTCAGTCGTTCCTTTGACCTTCGACGTAGCCAGACAATCGGGTCAGAGTCTCCTTTCTTCATTTCTGAAACTTCGTTCTGGTGCCTAAACCCACCCGGTCGTGTCGCCCTCGACTTTCTACAGTGAATCAAATCGAGTACAGCGCGGCTTCTACTGAAGAGCCATCACTAAGGCATTATCGACTTTTGACATCTTTTTGGCCAACTCGATGACCACGGCTCACAGGCTCCAGGAGGTCATGGACATCAGTGTGGCGAAGCACACTCACCTCTTCACCGGCGACAAGGAGATTCAAGCTGCACTACATGGTGAAGACCTGGAGGCAGACTTGACTATCGCCAACAAATACGAATATCGGGTCATCTGCGGTAAAGCAAGGGGTCGCTGTGCAACAACGCCGCGGCCGGGAACCCCACCCGGATCCGTCGCCGTCACAACCACTGCACGCAGTGACCCTTTCGTATGTATGTTGCAGCCGGCCGTGACCTTGCCTTCGCCCTTCCAACTCCAACGACACTTTCTCACATCGCACTGCCCGAGCTGCACATTCCTACTTTCTCCACGGCGCGACTGGCAAAGATTTCGGGACCAGTTTCAAGCAAGCATCCGCAACAAGAATTGGATCCCGAAACTCGATAAGTTCCAATACTTCTTAGCATGCCTGGCTGAGGCAGCGAAGTCGGGCATTCGAGGTATTCGCCTGACCCAAAAATGGCTAACAAAGTGACCACGAAATATTGTAGACATTATAGCGAGCATGAACGACCTCCTCCGCAACACAAGCCACCGCCTCCCCAAGCTTCATCGTCATTGGCAAGCACTCCATCGTTTCCGTGTGACACCTGCCCCATTCACTCGTTCGCACCTTGTTTGCAAATGTCCACCTGAACTTCTGCCGCTGTGCATTCGAACATTGCCGTGAGTTTGGTGGCCGCGGTAATCTGTTGCAAGTGAAGGAGAAAGAAGGGTGGCGGACACGAGCACGAGCCGCAGGCGCTGTCTCTCTCAGTTGTTCTTTTGACCTTCAACGTAGCCAGACGATTGGATCAGGGTCTCCTTTCTTCGTATCTCAAAAGCGAAGCATGCATCCTCGGGCACCTCCTCATTGCTGCTTAGAACTGCTTGGAAAGGATTCAATTTTGGAATAACTTGTTTTTAAAGGGTCAATGGAAGCAAAAAAGTCACAATTTCGCCAAAAGGGCGAAACATTAGGCACATTAGTGCTATGATTGATCTCGCTGGCTTGGCTCCACTTGGATGCGTAACACATTGCGGCTGAGCCTATTCTAATTTCTTCCGGGTCAGCACTCGCAGAGATGCTCCAAAAGAGGCGACAACAAGAAAGTCCCTGTTCCAATTATCTAAGGCCGTCGGCGCTCCTCGCACAACCCTTTGGCCATCCCTTACCGACTGAAGGACTAGGAAGAGCTGTTGGCCATTGAGGCGGCTTGCTTTCTGCACCAAGGTGCCCCGAAAATTGAGCCAAGCGTCTGAAATTCATATTCTAGTGAATTTTCGCAAAGTCTCTGCGGTGCATTTATGCCGCCGTTTCCATAAACCGTGGTCTGCCCGGCACCACACGCTCATCTCAGCAACAAACTACAGTTGATTTGCACGTAGGACTGAACGTCTTTGCGCCGTGCTGTGAAGTGAACGTTGTGCAGTGTTTTCTCCCTCCCTCTCAATGAGACACACTAGGCTTTACTCTTCCCTCTTTTTTGGTTGGGAAGGAGGTGGCATTTCACCTTCCTTTTTAAGAGGTGGGGGTGGTGGTGAAGATGGCAATTTCATTGGACTGTTCTGGCCTTCATTGGTTTTCCTGCAGAGATCCATGGGAAGGCCAGGGCGTCAAACGCGAGCGTCGAAATGCTCCCCAGACAAGCTCCCAGAAGCTTCCATCAAGCTTCCACCAAGAGCTGTCATGAAGTTACCCATATCATGTAACACGCTACCTGTAAATAATGTAAGCGAAAGTTACTGGTAACAGCCACGGCCTCCTCTCGTTGACATATGCCCGAGATGCTGGCTGGATCCGGTCTTCTGGGCATACCCCGACTACATCAACTGGTTGTAGCGGTTGGATTCCGTCAAGCCTCCGGTTATATCAATAACAACATATTCGAGTGTTTTACGAAGCAAAGTTAGCGTTTTAGGAGGAATGTTATTGTAGTAAAGGTGCGCTTGATAACTAACAACGTTTTATGCAGCGCAGCCACAGTAGATGACCACACAAGGCTCGTGCGTAGTGACGGCGTTAATATACGAGGTGAGGCTGGCAGCCAACTAATTTAGATACGATCTCCCGTACTATACAAAGCTCTTGTGTAAGAGAGCACGACCACTCCAGGTAGACTTTTGGCATGATTTTTGTGTTCAGAGCACATCCTATAGAAGATCCCGCCTGCTGTGGGGGCACAAGGCGTGCGCTGATCATTGGCGCGATAGTGCGGAAACCATAAGCCACCTACTTGTTTGCTGGCTAGACAAGCGCGTGCGCAGACGAGCCCAGCGGGAAAGGTGACGTTTGCTCTTCAGACAGAGTAGGCTATAGGGAATCCTTCCCCATATATATATATATATATATATATATATATATATATATATATATATATATATATATATATATATATATATATATATATATATATATATTGTGAATCACGGTGGCGGCAATTGTGATGGCAAAGACCACCCGGGATTGTTCATACTTTTGCTATCGCATTAAAATGATTAGCGACGTCGGAAATCGCGGTGAACCAATGCTCCAAACTCGTATGCAACACCAGGTGACACTTTGTGAGGTGACGACGGCAACTCAGGGGACGAGGCATGATTGAATGTGGTTCGCCTAGCAGACAAATTGTTTGGGAAGCAGCTGATCCCGACATCACTCTTTTCTGTTGAGAAATCGGAAGCAGTGGTGCAATTTGGAGGTGACCGCGAGGTAGCGCCACTGGTAGAGCTCACAGTTCTTAAAAATGGCAGGGTTACCAGCTGCTTTAAATTGTACTAGATAAGAGAGATATATATCATTATAACAGATAGTTATTCGTCCCTCAGTTGCGCTGTGGGTCACGAATGACCCCTAGCGGGTGTATAGCTACTCGTTGACAAACAAAAAATCTTGACATCAAGAAATTCGATGTTTGTGCTCCTTTTGGATGGCATTTCTACTACACATACCATATCCCAAATGTCACTTTATGCGTATTTTGAATCGGTGAAACAATTACATACCAGCAGTGGCAGCCCAGTTGTGCTTCTCAGCTAGGTGTTTGGTTTCGATGCGCTCTGTTGCGGCGGCATTAGCATGAAGATACACCGTAGAAACGTCGGCGCATCTGAAGTTATAAGCAGGTTGATCAATCAGGTAAACAAAATGAATCCGACTCAGCATTTGCGAAATATTAGTTAACAAGGTTTTTCCGCGTAGAAGCTCGATGTG
Organism: Rhipicephalus microplus; assembly: GCF_043290135.1. Classification (NCBI taxonomy): domain Eukaryota; kingdom Metazoa; phylum Arthropoda; class Arachnida; order Ixodida; family Ixodidae; genus Rhipicephalus; species Rhipicephalus microplus. The sequence continues at coordinate 349,840,306 of NC_134710.1, read as the reverse complement.
TAATTTGTGTGTTTAAGTGAGAAGTGTAACCGCCTTGCGTTCGTAAAATTTCATAACGCCAACTATGCGTCAACTCGATATATTTCTCGTGCCAATACGCAAACTCAGATATATACCCCGGTGGGAAGCTTTCGGTGCTAGAGAAGGGTTTGTGAAAAACAATCTGCAGCCTGAATGTTTTCTTTTGCCCACTCATCAAGACATAATGAAAAGCATAAATAAAATATAACTACAAAAGCATAATAATAGAAGTTGATATATTTGTTTTAATAGCGCACCTCTTGCACGCCTTCCTTAAGGACGCGTTGCCTTTTTTCAGTTGCATCGTCCAAACTTATACATATATGCAAACAGAAAACACCACTTATTAAAAAGACCTCTCGACTACCAATTCCTACGAGCACTTCAAAACAACTCGAGATGCCGTGTAACACACAGCTACAACTCGTGTCGTTCTATTTTGTTTTTACAATACATCTCGCTGAGCTGTCAGCCTTGCAGGACATGGCTTCGTGCAACGCTGTGGCCGAAAACGAGCACAAAAAATAGATGCAACCTTTATACTGATTCGGGATTTGCAGGCCGGGTTTTCGCATAACATTGGTTGGTTGGTTGGACCCAATAGGAGTGGTTCAACCCACCACGGGGATCGGCCACGAATTGCGTGGCTGTGGAATTTCGCAAAAAAAAACAGGAGAGGGATGCCTAAATAATTTTTAAAAGAATGAAAAGCTTAGTTTTGCTAACAGCCTATTATGAATTAAAAAAAACAAGTAATACTGAAATATTAGAGTTGAAATGAAAACGCAAAAAGAATATTTAAACTAGACTAATGAAAAAGTAAGTAATGAGTATGTGCTTGTGAGATTTACATGATAGCCAGTTTGATTCTTTTGTATAGTTCAATATCGCTCCTTACATGCCCCTGTTGCAATGACCTAGTGCCGAATTTCCTAGGAAGAGTACTACAGTTTCAGACAGCTCAAGCCCGTGTTTTTGAAAAACTGGTGTTAGAAATTATTGCCTTTGATTTCGATACCTGCGGTATTCTGTGATAAAGTGCTCTATAGTTTCTGTTTGTGTACTATAGTGACAATGTGGGAAAAAAACGTAACGAGGTCTGCATAAAAAATGGTAAAGGTGCAATCTTGTATGCACATTTATTGAATCTCACTTCGAATGGTCTTGTTGCACACCATGAGCAGTACCACTGAAATGGAATGTCCTGTATATCTGCACCGTTTAGACCAGAAAAGTTTGTGTGTTCCTGCCGTAAACATAAATTTCTAAATCGCGCATTTTTATGTAGAAGCAGTGTCTTAGAATGTTCAGGACGAGGCCCTGAATTGATTCTGTTGCCAGTGTGTCCGCCGCTTCATCCAGTATTAGTCCAGTGCGACCTGTAAACGAAACCAATCTGACAACATGAACGTGATTAGGTGTGTACGTAATAAACTCTAACAAACAAGGCAATGTCTATTGTGCTTTCAGAGTAGTGCAAATGGACAAAAACTGGGCAATATAACAACCGAATCTATAAATGGTGGGAGCTTGCGTAGGGCCAGAACAACTGCCAATACTTCTGCCTGCAATATTGCTATAAAATCGGACAGTCGCAGTGATTAAGACTAGTCTAATGCTGTTGAGTAGATGCCAACTCCTGCTTTCTCGGCATTATTAGAAGCATTTGTGGCTTTAACTGAACTTATCTGTAGGCTATTGAAATGGTCTTCGAGCAGAGCTAGATGACAAGTGTCTGCCAATACTGCACGTCATTCTTCCCTTCGGTCTCCTCCATTTGTGTAGTTGTTGCTACTCATTCACTATATATGGAACCTTACGCTTTCGAGAGTGGCGCCCCCTGTAATGTGCCACGATCTTGCAGTTTGCTTTCGAGCCCGTGAGAGGAGAAAGCGGCGCGAAAAAAAGAATGCTGTACTTTTCCGGAGGTATGGGGGCATTAGAGCTGACGTCTCATAGAACCGAGAGGGGTAATTGGCTCACGCTATGATGCAATGTTTACTTCTCGACAAACGTAGGAATGGTCCTACCAGCTCGATTATTACTTGTTTAAATTGTGAGCTAGGTGGTACCACTGGCTTTAGGCCACCGGCTGCGGCGGGGGTAGCTTGCTTGTGACTTTGGCACTGAACGCATCTGGCTACGTCTGCATACATTGTCTTGCGCATTTGTGGCCAGTAAAATCTTTCTTTGGAACGATGAAGTGTCCGCGTGGATCCTAGGTGACTGAAGTCGGATCATTGTGTACGATGCGCAATACAGAAGAGCGAAGGACTTCTGGCACTACGAGAAGAAACTGTGCACCTGTGGCGGAGAAATTCTTCTTGTATAGCAACCCATCTCGAAGAAAAAGATCACACCCTATCGCAAACACCAGTGGCACTGGCCCAGCGCCATACCTCATTACTGGATCAGTGTGTCGCTGACACTGGGAGAGTGCGACGCTGCACGAGGCACGCTGCTGCTGTACACTTGGACACCTATTATCGGCCAAAATCGAGCTTTTACATTGTTTACAATAATTTTGGTGATGTGCACATCATAGTTTAGGCTGAAACACGCGCGCAGGCAAAAAAGAAAAAAAAAGAAAAAATTTATTGAGTTGGAGTCAAACCCTATAGCCCTATACATCACACATCGTGAGCCTGACACGCTACCCACTACACCCCACCCGAGAGAATAGCATGAGTGTATTTTTCTACATCTTAGCAATAATTCAAATATGGAATATTTAGAGTTTGTTGCTTACATACGGAGCGTTTCTTCTGTTCTTGCTCGCAGCAAACAAACAGATAATTGTTAGCCTATTTTTAGCGGGTTGCCTTGGATCCCATCCACCTGGCCTGTTTTACCGCAAAGCTTCTTAGTGTAGCTGCGGATGTGGTACGGCAATCGTAGTAACTCGCTATGCGGTTAGCCATACATGTAGAAAATAGAGGTTATTAGAACTGCTCACTGAACAATGTAGGTGTCGTCCCTCGATAGTTTGGAAGTATTCTCTGCTCTCCTCGCTTACGTCCCGCGTACGACAGCCGCTGCAGTTCACTCAGCCGAAACGACCATTAGGCTTCGGGTCGTACTTTTTTGCCACGGTTGATTGAAAGGTCGTATTTAATCAGTTAAAAAAGTCTCATAATCGTTACACTGTAGTTTATATCATATCTGGCCCATGATTCATATTTTCAACATCAAATACACGAATCAGAAGCTAAAAACACCGAGATCGGGCATTTCAGCGGATGATTGCTGCCGGAGACGTGCGGCTTTCTACGGTGCGAGCTGCAACGGCTCACTGATAGAGTAGGTTGGTCTTGATTATCAGACTGATACTACTGTCATACTGTGTTGCGAATAATCAGTTCTATCGATGCCATTTATTAAATACATTGAGTGAACCTAATCAAATGTCAGGAAAGCGCACCCACGCCAGGTAGGGAGCATCTATGGGTGTATAGGTGGGCTGGAGACTTTATTCCCAAAATTCTCGCAAGCCTCTCCCTCCCTCCCCCAAGAGCAAGCGTAGTTAAAACACGACTCATGAGTTTTGTGCCTCCCAGTCCCACCCCCCCCCCCCCCTTGCAGGAACACACTTGTGGATGGTCTCGCCAGCAAAATCCTGGTGGCGCCCCTGACCCTGGTTTACTTGCTCGACAGAATAATGCTTTGGAGTACTCGCATTCATTGCCTAACTAAAACTGAAGCTATATATGTGTAGCACATAGATGAGAATACTGTCACATACGGTAAATTTTGCGCTCGACATCTCGTGATTTCATACGAAGTCTTACAGAAAGTGCGCCGATCGCGCCTTGTTTCTTCTAACGTGCCGCTACCGCTAACGTGCGGAAGAGACTGTACAGCGTAACCAGTGCCTCCCAGCGTTCTTTAAGACACTGGGCGATGTTGTACAGTATGGCCCAGTGCATTTCAACACATTGGGCGACACTGGCCACGCTGTACAATGTGTCCTAGTGTCTCGCAGCACGCTGTACTACACCAGGACTCACTCTACAGCATTTCGAATGACACCCAGCGAGCTGAAACGCACTGGGAGACACTGGAAACGCTGTTTTTTTGTTCAATCGGGTAGGGTGAGAGAATACCCACTTTGTAAATAGGAAGTTATACATCTTAGAAATAACATGAAAAAAATACGATAGCAGCTAATATGAGTGTTCAGCAGTAAGGTTTCGTCAAATGATGATGACGATATTTGATTACGTCACGTGACGTAATCAAATATTACGTCACGTGACGTAAACGAATATTTGATTACGTCAAGTGACGTGTTCTTCACATTTACCATCTCATTTTGCAGTTTGCTAAGTTCCCAAAAGTTCGTCGACGAAAAAATTACTACCGACTTTCACGCAGGGGTATAACGAATCCCAAAGACAATAATAAATTTTGAAGGCAATTCTGTCGCAATTGGCATTGAAAGTAGTTCATGTAGTTGTGGACGACGCCAGGACCGAAAGAATAAGATATACCCCTACAAATGCGCTCTCAAATGCGCTCTCTACAAAAGCATTCTCATTATGACACCCACTGTGCAGCAGTTAGGAATGTATAGGTCCTGCGCAATGCAATAAGACACGTTATTTTAGGGCGACAGTAAGACCATGCTTATAAGAATTGATATTACGGGTTTGAAATTGTACACTATAAAAATGATTGGGTGTGTTGCTGCATATGCTGTAGTGTCCACTACAAAACTTTATTGCCAGCTGATATTGAGCGTACACAACTATATCATCCAGTTTTTGTTTAATCCCCAAGGAAAAGCAGAGTCACTTACTTGAATGCTAAATCCGGCCACTTGTGTGGCGTCAACAGAAACGAAATCAAATCATAAAGCATGAATTGGAGGTAGACGAAAATCTTTCCTTTTCATTGATACAGTAATGTCAGTAACATAGGCAGCTGATCTATATACGGTATCAAGACTTAAGTAGCATGCACTGAAGACACCGGTAGTAAGATATATGAAGCTGCAATTGAAAACACTTCAAAATGAACATACAAAATTTAGCAAGAAGGGCTTAATTTGGGTGAAGTGATTACCTATGATTGCATTTTATTAACAGTGCAACAACGACAGTAAGATACAAAAGGGATAGGAAAGAGATACCGTTGACACGTGGAAAGATAGAGATAGGATAAACCGGGCAATGGTTCAATGACCGAGCAAGACTGCAGGCTTACAATGTTAAGAATGCCTATGGTAACCACATGGCTGCACACTGCAAGAATTGTAGGTTCAGTTCTCTGTTTCATAAAATATGGTTTTTGAAGAAAGCAAGAACTATAAATGAATGAGAGACTATAGAAGCATTTTTTGTTATGATAGCCATAGATCAATTCATAGGCACACCATAACGTCTCTTTTCCTAGGGAGAGTAATATTTTTAGAGTTAAGACCATTTTTATTGTCACACATGTGTCGTTCCGCATAAGCAGAGTTTTTGCACTCTGTAAAAGATCGGTCATAGCACCTTCAATTAATACAGTTCACAGTCAGCACTCTTTCCTGTTCATTTCGCCTCTTCCTGCACTTGTCGCACATTTACTGCAATACAACCAATTGGAAATTCACAGTGTTTTGTGGGGATAATTCATATTGCTTGGTTTGTATGATGTACAGAGTTTTTCTTTGAACAAGAAGTGAAGCAACGAAGCGTCATTACCTCTTCTGGGATTACAAACACAAGGTTCAGTGTCGGTAGCAATGCAGCTCATTGCCTGCCATATTCCACTTTATTTTAAATTTACGCTGACCTGTAGATGTGTCGCATTGTGAAAATATATCGCGCATAAGCACGTGCTGATATAGTTCGAAGTCATGCACATAACGTGGGGAAAACCTTTAAAATTTGATTTTAATCTCTGAGGTTTAGCACACTAAATGGTGTTCTTTAAACTTAGTGATTACCCATGGCGTATTGATGGAAGTCATTCAGCTCATTAGGTCAGTTCTTATTACTTACAAGAAGCAAGTGAAACCTAAGCGCGTATTTCACGCACAATTAGGAATTTAGTTTACCAGAAAGTGCAAGAAAGAAGCAACCCCAAGAAAAATTTTAGTTAACTTTTTTGAAGCAAGCGGTAATGTACTTGATGAAGTGACCATATGATAAGTCCGATAAGCTGCTCAGAAATCTCAATCTCTTTCATCTCTATCTCCGCCTCGTGTCGAAAGCGCGTAAGTTGCTTAATAACGTGTGCGCACCTCTGTTAAATTGAGAGCTAATTGCAGTTCGCGTCTTCCATTCTTGTCTCTGTGCAGGCGGACGTGATGCAGTTGATATTGAAGCGTAGTTTAACTGGTATCGACTGGGCGCGCACCACAAAGCGCTGGTCGCAACAGCCACAGCAGCAACAGGAAAATCAACATAAGGAACTCCACGTCACTTGCAGCTTGAAGGGCGCGCTTCCTGGGGTTGCAACCTCAAGGCGATGAGTGCGATTATTGAGGTTAGTGGCTTCCTAGGAGCCTTTATTGTAGTTATGTAGTATGAGGCTGATTGCTTCATTCTAAATTGTTTACTTAGTATTAAATAACTGCTCGCGCATTGTATGCTGAAAGTGCAGAAATATCTAGATAGCACAACAAGTGGACTTGAATCAATATTTGACACTAACCAAGCTAAAACTTCATGCCACACTTCGTGCTAATTAAAAGACAAAAAGAGGGCCCCTTTTCGCGGAGATAGTAGTGGCTGTTCGCCTTCTTCTCTTATATCACATCAAAATGTTTGAATAAATTGTTAAGAATCACACCAGTACAAAACAATGAAAGCGAAGAAGATATGCGGGAACGTAAGGATTCCAAGCAGTGGCGAGTGCTGTGCAAATAAGCAGAAAAATTAAAAGCAGATAGTGAGCAAGGTCAACACGATGTACGAGAACTGTGAGTGGTGGTGAAAGAGATGGCTTTTTCTTGGCAACATTGCAAAATGAACCACACAAGACAATTTTTCAAAAAGCTTTTCTCCAACAAAGATATCAACAACCACCTTTACAGCATATAGCGAGCGTTCTTGCTGTCGCATAAACTGGGCACTTGATATCCACCGAGCACATGCTTTACGTATGATGTTTATTTCAGCTCTGGCGTGTATATTCACTGTATTGGAATCATAATTCAAATTAAAACACTGTATGTACCTGCACTTTTTGCCTGGGTACGGCCCGGGCTCGCACAATTGCCCTCTGGAGCCCAGCTCGCTGACCCAAAGCGAGACATGGGCCAGGTCTGTAACAGAGTAAAATTGCCCTCTCATCTGCAAATAGAATCGTCAAGAACGGCGAATGCAGTTCTTGACCACAGAGTACACGGCGTAATAATTTTATTGGCGTAAATTATTGACAAGACGAGGATTTGTACCGTCACCATTTATTTACACATTCATCAGCCAGCAAACGGTAGAATGTGAGGAGCACGCTTCAATCCACTGATATACAGGTACGAGTGAGCGGACAGTAGAGTGGGGCGAAGGAAGGAGAGACAGCGAACTGTGAGAAAAGGAGCAGCGAATCACTGCACCTATTGTCTTCTATACTGCCTCGACAGACGCGGGAGCTTAGCCAAGCTCCCGTGATTAGAGTGCCCCCTCATGCCAGAGCGAAGTCCTTCTTTCCATTCACTCTCCGCTACTCCACCTGCACGACGTGCTCCATATGCTAGGGGCGAGGATGAAAACGCGCGCCCGTAGCTGTTATTATTGGAGAAGGAGTGAGAGCAGAGAGATCACACCCGCTGGCTCGCGGATATGCCTGGCACACCACGCTAAGCATGTCCCGAAAGAAATGCATTCGCATTTTAAAAAATGCACCTACCCGGCCCGGTCCGACCAAAGATTAGGCCTGACATAGGCCCAAGCCAATATTCTCGGATTTGCCCGAGCACAGAATCAACGATAGCGTGTTTATAGTGGCAAATATTTAAGTTTGGTCACTCATGCTTCGGAAACAATATACTTTACCTTCCGATGATTTCTCGCAAAAAGGGGCTCATGTTGCAAATATCTCAGTGGACACACTGAATGCGATTGAATGGTGGCTTGGCAGCGGTACGCCATGGCTCTTTTTCATGTAAATATTGTGGGGATGCAATCAAGGCTTCAACGGACAACCGTCTGATCAAAAATAATCACTAAGTAAAAAGACAAGGACACATTACACACGAAACGAACACCTTGGTGTTGGAGAATCGAGAATGGGAGATTTTTAACAAATGTCACGTTCTGGGTGCTGAAACATTGACCACAGCGTTCCTAAATTGCGTTTCGCTAGCAAGGAAAGTGATTTCCAACATGAAAATTATTTGAATACCAAATGCAATGAAAACAGTGTACACAAGGAGCAGAACGCTCTCTTCCATTTGTTTGCTTTGTAGTCCATTAAAATTTAAAGATTGCTCTGTTTCGGCACCTAACAAGATCTCACAGCTTTCCCCTCGTGCCAAAAAGGTGGGTTGCCACAAAAAGGATGTTTAAAAAAGCATGCCTCACAGTGGGTTAGAGCTGTGTCAGAAATTCGAGGTCTCTGAAGCGCTACCTCCTCTAAGCGCTTACCCGCTTAGAGGAAGTAGCACTTCGGAGACTTCGAGTGGCGGTTGCTCTTACGCTGGCAGTTACCGTCCACTGGCCGCAACAATACCGCCCAGCGTATGGAACCACCTGCCCCTTTTGTTCCACTCCCATAACGGCCGCGGACTTGACGCACTTGCTCTGGTCGTGCCCGGGCCTAGAGAAAGCGCAATTTCGCCATCTTCAAACAAAGGGTCACCGTCCCGGTCACCCTCCGGACTTACAAGAGTGGATAAGAGGACCGTTCCATCCATCTCTGTTAAACTTTAAGCATGCGTGCAACTTGTTTATCTATGTGTGATGAACCTGCATTTATCTATGCTTGTTATGCCAAAGCACAATCTTTTGTATAAGAAAAGTTGCCTTCATTATCCCTTCCCATTCAAGCACTTGATAAATCATTGGTGTTTTTGATATTGAAAAACTTCAAACGATGTCAAATATTTCCAAAGAGTAGTGCACAAGATACCACTGTCATGTGAAAAGTTCTGCACTACGTTTCCACTGTCTTGCAGAAAAAGTCCGCTGCTCTAATAACAGGTAAATTAGGCATGCGAGAAATACAAACAAAAATTGTGGAACTCTTAAGCTTTGCCTTTAAGAGTTGAACGCAACAGCGAAATCCGGCCCCTAGTGCACCCTTTAACCGCTAAGTGCATACATGTATATATACATGTATATACATGTTATATGTACTGTTACGTACACACGCACGCACACAAACAGGCGCACAAGATTGGAACAGCGCGCGCTATTTTCACTGAATGGGTTCATTTTCGTCATGACACCTGTTGAACCAAATGCGTTAAAGGGGCCCTGAAACACTTTTTTAAGTAACCTTGAAATGAAATCACTAGATGTGCTTAGTGCCTCACGAACTCAACGCCGTAAAAATTTTAGGAATCCAGCCAGTATGAGTGGAGTTACAAAGGTTTGTCACATGCTGCAATTGCATTATGTCTATTGATTGATATTTCGGCTATATCCCAAAACCACCATATGATTATGAAAGACGTCGTAGTGGAGGGCGCCGGAAATTTGGACGACCTGGGGGCCTTTGAATTATCTCTTGTCTTGTCCCGACGAAAGCGCTGAAAGCTACGCAGGAAGGAGTGGCAGAGCAAAGAAACTACCGCGCCTCGTGACCTTGAGCCCTTTTTTTTTCTTTGAATGCGCGGCTTTGGCAGTGTGATTGCGCGCTTACGCATGGACAAGTAGCGGCCTCCCGCGGCTATGTCGGTAACTTGATTTTTCGGTCACAGACGCGCAGACTATTTTTCGCACCCAACCAGTGGGGCCGACGCCGGCGGCGGGTTTTCTGCGACACGAGCTCTTCAACGCTATCGCGTTAAATCAGATGGTGCTCTTCTTTCATATCTCTGCAGAAACTGCACGTGTGAGCCGATACTTCTTTATTTCTATATTCTAGGTAGAAACTGAAGATCATAAGCTGTTGGAGGCACAGCATTCAAGGAAAAAAAAGGAAGCAATTGTGGTAGTAATACGACAATACGCTTGTACGAAAAGAATTTGAGTTTTCAATATCGCACGTCCGTAGCCTGTTAAAAGATGTCGCCGCAATATGTGCTCACTGCGTGTGTGCACATTGGGGCCTATAATTCATTCCTACTTTAGAAATGGTGGGTATCAACCTGGCTTTTGGTTCTAAAGTGCACGAACAAACGTGGCCGCGGGACAATGGCAACCTGGCAATTGAGTTTGGGCACGGTCAGTAAAAGTCATGTTCCTAACGCTGCCTATGTTTGTTTTCTGAAGCTTCAGCCCACCTTTGCCCTGAGCCTACAATTAGCGCCTGTAACGTGGGGCTGGCTGGTTTCTTGTCGTTTTCTTGTCGTAGGCATGGCGTTTTTCTTTGCGAGTCTTATTTATTTTTCCTTAGTGGTTGTGGTGGATTTCATGGCCTTGTTTGCTGCCTCGTCTTGTGTGATTACGTTTCTTTACCATGGACACCTTTTCGACTCCCTAGCAGCTTCGAGGACTGACGTGGACGTGCCTGGAGTCAAGGATGAGGCTGGCACGCATAACGCTGCAGAAACCGGTGGTCAGCAGCAACCGTCACATGGCGAGACTGCTTCGTCATCGCACAATACACCCATAGTTCTTCTCTGTCCCCAGACCGTCGCGATTTGGCTCGTGGACTCAATTATTCGGGCCTTTGTGGACTCACTCTGCCTCGTCCTCCGGCACCACCCCGTCTTTCCGTTCTCCCACGTCCCGCGACTTTCTGACATCATTGGGGGCTGCTGCACCTTCGTTGGCGGATGATGCGTCATCACCACGTGGCTTGTTATTGCGAGGCGCCAACCGGCTGGAAAGAGCTCACAACGTCCTCCGAGGCCTGCGTGGGTACCAGGATGCTGGTAAAAGTAGCGATGTACTGATACGAGACATATACGCCCCAAATTTTGTCGGGCGTCATCGCCCCTAAGTAATTAAGGCCGCGGAGTTATTGAAACAGCCGGTGCAGCCAAAACTGGTCGCAAGTTCTGAAGCAGGATATGTCTAGGCAGGCCCAGTATAGTTACAAGAGCTGCTTGTATACCCGGTATTGTGTTCGAAGGGAACGAAGTTGGGAACCGGTTGGAACCGCTAGACGGAGTTCGAGGGGCCAATTTCGCAGCAGCGTCCTCATCGTTGTGCACGAGGCACAGGGCCCGGGGGTGGGGATGTTCCCATCGGTAGCCATTTATAGGGATTTATAGGCTGCGGCTAGCCCGAGAATCCCTCATAGAAGAGGCAGATACGAACAGAAACCACGCTTACTAGTCGGAACCCGGGCCGCAACTAGCTGCTGCCAGCGGCGTCCGCGTCCCCAAGCACACCCGCGATCGTCATTCTCCTCTCTCTGTAATCGACAGGCTCGCGGCCACCGCTCCCACAGTGCTTCCTCCCCTTCGTAAACAGTGGAGAGAAAATTCCGCTGAGATGGAGCGGCTATCTCTGGCCACGATGGACCGCATGTGCGTACCGGCATGTAGTGCGCAAGACCACATGCCGGCGCGGTCACTGCGCGCAGAGAGGCCAACTACGCCACCACCGTAAGACGAAGGCACACTAGACTGGCTTGGGTTGACAACCATGGGGGTCTGCGCGAGCATGACAGAATGCCAATGATCCTGGTCTAGCACTGGTCCCGGCGAGCCCTATCGAAAAAAAACAGCATTTTCTGTGTCTGCCAGTGCGTTTCAGGGCGCTGGGTGGCACTGGAAACGCTGTACAGTGTTTCCCAGTTTACTACAGCGCTCTGGGAGGCACTACGACACACTGTACAGCGTGGCTAGTGTCGCCCACTGCGCTGACACCCACTGGCCGCAATGTACAGCGTAACCTAGAGTCTTAAATCACGTTGGGAGGCATGGTCACGTTGTATAGTCTCTACAGCACACTGACAACATTAGCGCCACTTTGGAAGAAACTAGGCTCGATTGGCGCACTTTCTGTAAGATTGTGATAATGAATCGCGGGATGTCGAGCATATTATTCAGCGAATATGAAGGTATTCTCATATATGTGCTACTCATGTATAGCTTTGGGTTTAGTTAGTCAATGGATGTATGTACGAGTACGCTAAGGCAATCATATGTTGAGTGCTCTGGTCAGGGGCACTGCCAGGATATTGCTGTGTGAGGGGGGGGGGGCATTAACGACAATTGTATTCCTGCAGGGAGGCAGGGAGGCACACAACTTATGCGTCGTGTTTTAACTATGTTAGCTCATAAAGAGGGGCGGAGAGAAAATGAGGAGGCATGTGAAAATTTTGGAGAAAAAGGCTCCAATCCACGCATAAATGCCCCCTGTGGCGCGGGTGCGCTTTCCTTGTAGTTTGATCAAGTTGTGTCAATGTATTTTATAACCGGCATCGATAGAACTGAGAATTCGCAACACAAAATGACAGTACTATCAGTGTGATAATCAAGACCAACCTACTCTATAAGTGAGTCGTTCCGACTTGTACAGCAGAAAGCCGCACATCCACGGTAGCAGTTATCCGCTGCAATGCCCAATATAGGTGTTTTTATCTTCCGATTTGTGTAGAGAAGGTGAAAATATGACCACTCGTGGGTAAGTTACGATCGAAACTTCATAATAACGGGTAATACAATTTTTCTAACTGAATATCTACGATCTTCATAGACACTGTGGTTCCGAAGTATGGCCCTAAGCATAATAGTTATTTCGCCTAGAGTGAACTGCTGCAGCGGTCGTACGCGGAATGTAAACAAGGGGGACAGAAAATACTTCTAAACTATCGAAGAACTAAATATAGTGTTCAGGGAGCAGTTCAGATGAACGCTGTTTTTTAAATAGGTATGACTTACCCCATAGCGAGTCACTACGATCGCTGTAACACATCTGCAGCTACGTAACCAAGCTTTACGGCAAAACGTTCCCGCTAGATGTGATCCAAGGCAATCCGCAAAAAATAAGCTAACAATCACCTGTTAGTTGGAATGAAAACGAAGAGATGAATTACTGCGTATGTAAGCTGAAATCAAAATATTAGATACCTGAATTACTTCTAAGATGAAAAAAAAATACTCCCATTCCCGTATTTTAGGTGTGGTGTATTGGGCAGCATGTCAAGCTGAGGATGTTAGATGTGTTGGGGATGTGGGATAAATTGTGGCTTACTTACTTTTTGTCAATTTTCTTACTTTTTCGCTACGCGCATATTTCAGCCTTACTTACCCTATTGCAAAAAAAACAGCGTCCCCAGCGTGATTACAGTACGTTTGTTGGCACTGGTGCACGCTGGAGACAAAGGTAAATGCTTTTATTCACTGGCACTTCGCTGGGCGCACTTGGAAAAAGCTGTGTGGAACTAGTAGGGGTGCTGGCTTAATCGCTTTGATGCTGGTGCACACTGCGAGGCGCTGGACGCACTGGTGAATACTACATGGAGCATGCACTGTTTCTACCAGCGCAGCATGCACAATATTGTAGCGTGTGCCATGGTTTGTTTTGGTGTTGTTGAATATAAAATGCTTCGCTCGATGGCACGGATAGATGCTATCCTACCAGATACCGAGCTTACGTAACTTTTGCGGCGCACGTACGTATCGCAGCAATTATAATGCACTATTTTCGCATATGACCCCGTGTATACAGGCCATATTCGCATCAGTTGTGTATTGCTGTAACAATCCCAAGTTGCAGTGCTTGTAAGCCTGCAGCTGCAAACCACTCCTAACAGAAACAGAAAACTGTTTTTGCCGCCAAGTGGCGAAGCTAAATGAGCTCTCTCGATAACTTCGCAAGGTTTCCCAGTGGAGGCGAGAAAAATGCTGTCGTTCTATTCTGCCACACCTTATAAATTATTGTCTGGCCATGATTATTCTTCTACTTACAGTTTCGAAGCTCAAATGCAGAATCTTTAACCATCCCAACTCACCGCGTCGAGAGCGGTCTTACCCAGTGCCCGACCCTGCGAGCATTATGCCTGTCGTGCTGGCCGCGTTGGTGTATTTGTTACCGGCGCTTCTTGCTTCGTATACACAAACTTTTAAAGTGTGTGAATAACTGTAAAGTAAAGTTAAGACATCCATGAATCTAAATTCACTATTTTGCCTTGTGTAAATGTTCGCCCAAGGAGCGCTGAAGATCGATGCGTCGCGCTTTCAGCTACGCAGGCTGTCACCGATAGCTGCCGGCCGCACTTAGCGGGTACTTCTCTCACTAATATGTAAGGACACGCAATTTCCAGTTGGTAATTTTGTACGCCTTCGTGAACAGATTCCCTGACATACGTTTTCAGCGGATTGCATTAGTATTTCTTTGGGTATTTTTTTATTGTTGGTATTGATATAACTGCATAGATCTGTACACCGGCACGCCCACTGTATACTGCAAGCGGAGGCCCGAAAAACGGCTGTCGCTCGATATCGCCACTCCGTAAATGCATTTCTGGCAATGATTGACCGTTTACTTAGCTCAGGTGCAGTTGAGGTAACAGTTAGAAATATTGCAAAGCCTAAATGCAGAAACTTCAAGCATCGCAACTCAGCTGTTTCCTGAGTGGCCTTACCCAGGGCCCCGTCCCAGTGAGGCATATATCGTGCCGGCCGCGTAGGTGTACATGCTGCCGGTGCCTTTTACTCTAAGTAGGCACAATAAAAAGTGTAAGAATGACTGTTTAGCCATCGCTGAGCCAAAATCAACTTTTTTTCTACGTGTGTGGTGTCCACACAAGCAGCGGCGATGATCGATGTGCCGTGCTTTCAGCAACGCCGGCTGTCACCGAAAGCTTTCTTCTGAGCACAGGATTCAGTACTTCTCTGACTCGTATGTAAGAGCAAGCAATTTTTAGTTGGTAACTTGGTACGCCTTAGTTAACTAACACACTGGCATTCATTTTCAGGGGATTGCATTGGTAATTTCTTCGGTGGTTTTTTAGTTGAAGGTATCGATATAACTGCAAATATGTAATGTGGCCCGCCGAATGTGTTCTGCTACGTTGTCACTTGCGCGAAAGAAAATACTCAATATTCACTCGTGTGCGCGGATATCTACCGAAAGACATTTTAAATTGTCTGTACATGTTGACCAGTAGCAAGTGTGTGAGCCAACTGTCAAAGGAAATAACTATCGGCAGTAACAGCCGACGATCTGTGGCTGCTCCTCTAGTCAATTTGATATTTTTCAGAGTTAAGACGTAGATGCTTCAAAAAACTTTGTGCTCTTGCTAATGTACACACTTCATTCGGTGCCCGGAAGCCGTTCTTCACTGTCGAATCAAGACGCAATTGTTATTGGTAAAGGAATATCACGGCAATCTTGACTGTGCGACTTGTAAACATGAAGTTGAATGGCACGTTTTTCGGATAGATAGTCATTTTACATCCCAGCACGTACGTTCTCGCGTGGAGTAGTGGGTTGTGTACTCAGTTCGTTAACAGAAGGTGGCGAGCTCAAATCCCGCAAAGAAGTTCATTAGGTTTTTTATTTTTTATGTGAATGCGGGCTATTTTGCTTATATATTTATTTATTTATGGTGAATGAACACCTTCGTTTTTTTCCTGTGAAGCCATTTTGCACAGAGTTCTGGGACGCTGCCAATCCAGCGTCCCAGTACCTCGCTTGGAGGCGCTGGTATTAGCGCCACACTGGGCCCATAATCAGGCATGGCCCTGGACGCTGGTGCCCATGGCGCTGGTTTTTGCAATAGGGTACGTTGTGTGCATGACCAAAATTTAAAAAAAAACAATCTAAAAGACAGCTTTCGGCTGATAATAAGTGTCCCATTGTGCAGCGCCAGAGTGTCTCGTGCAGCGGGCTAGTGTCACAGTGTCAGCACCACACTGGTCCATTCTTCAGGTATGGTGCTGGGCCAGTGCCACTGGTTTTCGCGATAGGGAGCCGTAAGCCATAGTCATTGCCGTATGTCGAGGTAGTTGTCATTGTAGCAGTCCGCACCGTTCACGTAATGGTGGCAGCCACTCCTCCACATGGTTGCCTTCGAACGCTGGTTACCCCGACAGCCAGGAAGGCGTGGCGTTCCCGTAGTTCTGACTGCATACGTCTCTGGTACTGAATCACCTTTCATACTCTGTCTTCATGTACCTTTGGTCGTCGAGGTTGCCATATTGCACACCAGGTCAGGCATGCTGGCATAGTTGCTTAATTAGGCTACAGCTTCGTTTAACTGCTCCACCTTTTCTATCGCTCTCTTCCTGGGCTCCTGCTGCTGCGCCACTACTTCCAGTCGGGATTGATATTTTTACGCCGGCTGCTGCCTTGCCTCAAGCTCCTGTATCAGTCACTTGTTCTCATTCTCGGCAGAGACAAGCAACTTTTTCAACTCTGCAAGCCCTTCCTTCATAATATTTAGTTAATAGTCCTTGTTCTCATGGCTATGCGATAGAACACTGAGCTCCTTGTCTAGTTAGGAAGTGCAGCGGCCCCGAACGAGCTCAGAAAGTCATAGAACATGGGAGAACAGGGCAATGGGGTAGCTTCGGAGACGATGCAGAGTGCATCGTCAAAGGCCCCGAGAACGTGCACGCCACGCAGTTCATAGTAGTGCTAGACGATATCTCTCGAACGACCTTGATGACCTCCGATGTAGCGAGGAGCACACCGGTGAGTGTTGCACGAGATCGGCATGAAGGTACTCGTCGTGCCCACCGACGATGCAATATGGCACTGCGCCCCGCAAAAGAAAACAAAAAAGGAAGAAAAGAAAGCGGAAAGGACACCATGACCTTCGGCGCATTGCTGTAGAAGCGGAAGACCAGGAGCTGAAGGGAGGCAACGATTGCTCACAGAAAGACTGCGCTACAGGCTGGGAGGAAGCAGGCTGCGATGTGGATGGCGTAAACGCGTAAGCAAAGGCAGTCGAGTATTACAAGCAGGGCGGGCAACAAGCTCACGGTATCGACCTTAGGGAGGACGAGGCTACCCTTGAAGCTGTATTTAATTGATTCAAGCGGGATACATTACAGCAGGCTACCCGCATCAGTAAGCCGGAGCCATAATCTCGACTGATGAACGCGATTGTCTAAAGCATGCGCACAGAGTCTACATCTGCAAGGCAATATTCATGATTAAAAAGAAGGTCCACAACAATTCTAAACTGGAGGACAGAATCCGTACTCTAGCAAAAAAATCGCTGAAGACTCGCAGGAGCGCAGTCGCATGAAGGGGCTGTTTGCAGTCGCTCAGCATTACCTCAAATATCACCAGCAGCAGTGGGCCAGGTTTGAGGGGTAGCTTCTGCACAGAGACTTTGAACTGTCAAACCTGCGCTGCGTCAACAAAAAAGAGCTCCAACAGCAACGTGTACTGCAAGACTCACAGCTAGATGAGCTACAAATACAGGCATCTGACCTCTATGCGCAGCTTGACTAAGCCCATCAGGAGCACGACCGAGAGACCAGTCAAGTGCAGGCTGTAACTTCCGAACTTAGCAAGAAGAAAACAGGGTGCAAGGAGAAGCATAAGCGAAGCCAAGGGCTCGAGGGCGTCCAGAAGGCTTTGCCAGCTACTCTCACCGAGCCAGAGAAGTAGCTCAGTCTGGCGTCATGCTCTGAGGCTATCCTCGAGCACATTTTGCAGAAGAGGGATATTTAGAGAGAAAAATTCCAGGCCAAACTTGCATAGCTGATAACGATGCTGGCCCCGGTGGAGAGAGCGAACAGGTGGTTGATGCAGAAGCTAAAGCCAAGACACCAGTAAGCGATTAAGTATTCCACGGTAGAAGAGATGACCCAGATGCAGGATCCCCTGGAGAAGACAGCTGAACAGACGGCCCCATTGGAGGTGGAACCTGCCGCTAACGTGAGCAGTTGCACCAACGTGTCTGAGTCACAGCGCTATATCGGAGGGGGTGAAGTCAGCGCCGACGGAATATGCAGTCGGAGTTTTGTTGGGGATGTCTCATTTCCATTGCTACCAATCCACCGGCGTTGAACGCCACTAGCTCGAGAAAAGTCCGGACAGCTACAACGACCACAGCACACCCCGACAACGGCTTACGACTCGCCGGGATCGATGGTGCGCCAGGAGCAATGGCATTCTGTCATGCGCTCGTCGATGACTGTGGTCGTCAACCTGAGTGATTACGATCCACCTCCGTTTTCGAGAAGCGGTGGACTTGCCTTCGCTGCACGACTGAACAGTTACCGCGTCCGGCGGCCCACTACGTCCGACGAAGAACTGCACATTGACTGTCCCGACACGTGGCAGCGTACGCCACGTGCGCTCCGCTGAGGCCTAGGCTAGCCAGGGCGTTTGCGTGGCCTATTTGTGATATGTCTCCCGCGTCCTTCTTCACTACTTTTTCTGAGGAGGATGGGACAGAATGGGAGTGGTGGCCGCTAGCCCGCGCGTAGAAAGCAGAGGAGAATGACGATCGTAGGTGCGCTCGTGGCACGCGGCAGCCGCTGCCAGAGGGCAGTTGCGACCGAGGCTAAGAGAAATAAACAAGCTTCCTGGTCTGGCTTCGTGGCTTCCGTACAGGGTTATGCACCCAGCAACCTAAAAACACATAAAATAAATCAGTTCTCAGTAGCACCTCTTTGTCCTTTCTTTCTCACTTTTGGACGTCTATTGTAGCGTTTGAATCCCCATGTTTTTCAACGAGAAAGCATATTGTACACCCTACAAGCTACGTAGCACCTGTCTTCAGCGTAGTAGTACTTTGCCATAGTAACAGGAATAGACATAGAAAGCCCAATTCCATCCTATGTAACTAAACTAGCTTTGACAGGAAATATATTGTATTTCGCTCACCAAGTTTACTTTTAAAAATACATATGAGAAGCTAAAAGAAAAAAAAACCACGGTTGATCCTTTCGTTATAGGAATGGTTATCACTTAAGGAGCTGCCATGACAGATGCAAATAATATTTACAGTAGATTGATATAGAGAAATTTGAAGAATTTTAATGTTTTTTGGTAGCGACAGCACCGTTTAACGTGTATGCCCTGACGTTTAAGCTTGCTGGTACATCTCCATCCCCACAGCCCTTATGAGTGATTAGCAAGCTATTGTGTTCGACGTAGGTGTTGATGGCGCGAGCATAACTAGAGAAAGACTTCTTTTAGCCCGAAGAAGGTCGCATATTGGACGCAGAACGTGGGCTACGATCGCCATCTTAGGACGTTTTGAATGGGGATTGAACATTATGATTGGACTAACACGAAACGCTAAGCACCTTGTGTAATCTCTGTAGCACGGCTGTGATGTTTTCAGGGCAAGCGTAAATATGAGCGTGGTATTACAGGGAGTGAAACCTGCGTGCATCACAGGGCTATTTGTCGTTTGGATAGACGCTATGAGCAACATCGTTGCTTCGGCTAAGGTCGTCATCTTGCGCTGTGTTAAGAAGGTGAAAAAATTGCACTTTTATTAAAAATGCACTGAAAGGGACAGACGCTTAGCAATACGCGATACATCTGGTAATCGCGCAGGCCGCAGTAATGATAATTTACTTTACTTTACCCTTCCGAGAGGGCGACACATTGCCCGCTTCACAAGAGCTGAGCACACGTGTGATATAAAAAAAGGTGCGGTGGCACGGGCGTCAGCGTCTTTGGCATTGCCACAGTGAATAGCGTGCCCGGCGTTTATTGCTGCTGACCGAAAATTTGGTGGTTCGATGTCCACATAGGAAACACTTCTCTTCGGTATCAGGTCGTGTACATTTTTTCGACGTCATTTCCGTGACAGAAATACGCCACTGAAGCTTTGGTGGACCCCTGCGTGAAATACTTTCGTGTTAAAAAAATTTGGTTGTAGAATTCTCTTCATTCATGACACCACTGCGAGTATTTAAATTCTACACTGCTCCTGTCTGGCACATTTTACAGCTGGTTTCTTCACGTGTCATTGTGCGAAAAAAAGCAAACAAAATATTCGGGCTTATAGCACGGCACGTGCTTTTGCATCAGACCTCATGCCATGCTAAAGTATTTCGCACTGCTTGTTCTAGCCGAGGGATGTAGGCTACAGTTGCTTTACGAATTTTAATTACGTCGTCCGTCATCGTTTTACAGCGAGAGCTGTTATGAGACCACAACCCTGGTCTCGCGCAGCGCCATAGTTGTCTGCCGCCGCCGCCAGTGCCGGTGTCCGTAACCACATCATGCTAAATAAGAAGAAAAAACCAGTACCAATGACACAGTGGGGCTTAAACCCGGGTCCGCTAGGGGCCAGGTCAGTGTTCTACTATTGAGCTACACTGGTGCTGGTGACTTCTTGCCAAACTTGCCTTAGGCAGGCGTGATTTCAGGAAAGTATTCGTGGTAATACGACTTATAAAGTGTTTTCAAACAGCAAAACAACAAGCAATTGTCGCAAATGCGAATAGCGTAACGAGTGGGTCGTGTAACGCTCGAACCCAATAAAAGTCTTGTTTTTGTTAAACTATTACCTGCAGCGCCTAACCATTCATTCCTCATCGTCGTCAGCCACTGCTCGAACAATGGGAACAAAATTCCTTGAAAGTGTTCAGCGGATGCCACGCTTTTCACAAGAATGTGGAAAAATAGCATAGCGAGTGGTGGCCTACTACCCTAATTTTAATACTATTACTATCGTAGCGGACATCAAGCAAGTGTGTTTGCAGTAGTTACGTAATGATTGTTGAGAAAAGGCTCTGAAAAACTGCTCTTTTAGCTTTCGTTGTGACTATGATGCGCCTTCCACGCAGCCCTGGCATTTTTTGAGGTTCTGCTACTGGACCCAATTTAGCACGTTTTTGTAGAGTTTTGCCCATTGAACTTACCTATCCAGCTCATCCATTCATTTTTCTCATTTCCGAACGTCGTGACGCTTTTCAATGTCCTCTATCAAACTCTCTTTTGAAAACTTATCCTCGATGTTTTCAGCAGTGATAATACACCTGTTTCACTCCACACTCTCCGCTTTTTTATATTATAATGAATCACACCTTCTTAACGATGTTGTACTTGTAGACGGTAGTCATTGAACTGCGCGCACATATGACTGACAGGGGGTGGACGAAGAGATGTCGATTTTTTTAGGCTTGTTCCGGTTTCGGTAAAAAAAGACGTGAAGAAGACATTCGACACTTACTCATTGGATGCATATGCTTCGAGGTAAAGCCACAGCCGCTCAAATTTTAGCTGTTGTGGGCGAGTGGCTGTCCGCCTTTTTAGAAGAGTGGCTATAGGGTACCCGGCTGCTGACCCCAAAAACGCGGGTTTGATCTTGGCCGTGGTGGTCGCATTTCGACAGAGCCAAAATGGTAGAGGCCCGTGTAGTGTGTGAAGTTATTGCACATTAAAGAGCAACAGAAAATCAGAATTTCCAGAGCCCTCCACAATAGCATCAATCATAATCATATCTAAGTTTCGGGATGTAAATAAAACCAAATATATTATTAATAATATAATAATAATAATATTATTGTTGTTGTTTTTGTTGTACGCAAACGACGGCGACATTTAAGAGCGTCAGCACCACACCACAATGCCGAGTAACAAACAGTAGGAGGGTAAGAGCATGCCGGGAAAATTGCGATCAGCTGTGCTCATTGTCTGCTTGGCTGTTCCTCCTTGAGAACGTATTACCATACGTGAGCATTTCAGAGGCACTAAGTTCTTCCGGACATTGCATGAGAAGGACCACGCCGTGTTTCTTGAATTATTATTTTCTTATTTCTGCCGCAACGTTCATCGTCGGAACGTCAAATACCAGCAAAATATTTGCCATCTCTCGCTGTCTATTAGTCTGAAGTGTGATAATAGGAGCTGCCATCCTCAAGAATAAAGAACCTAGCAGATGACTGGCCCAGCGGAGCGCACTTTCTGGGCATGCGTTTACCCTCAGTCTCTTATAAACTGGTCTTCGTCGTATATGGAGCTGACGCATAGAAAAGTTGCCACTCGCATACGACAGTTAAAGATTTGGCAGCTGTACATTACATTGCACTTAGCTTATTACTGTTTTTTTAAACAAGGCATTTAGTGAGCGAATATATTTTGCCTATACATAGCCTTCATAGAATACGAAATAGCGTTTGATTCAGTAGAAATATCAGCCGTCATGCAGACACTGCGGAATCAGGGCGTCGATGAAGTATATATGAACATACTGGATGAAAGCAGCGCTTCGAGATAGATAATAGTGCACTTCAAGTTGTAAAATACTATTTCTTCTTAGGGCAGGTAATAACCGCGGAGCCGAACCACAAGATTGCAGTAACTAGAAGAATAAGAATGGGGTTGAGCTCATTTGGCAAGCACTCTCAAATTATGACAGGTGGATTGCCACTACCCCTCAAGAGGAAGGTATATAATAGCTGCATCTTGCCGGTACATGCTACGGAGCAGAAACCTGTAGACTTACAAAGAGGGTTCAGCTTAAATTCAGGACGACGCAGCGAGCAATGAAAAGAAAAATGGTAGGTGTAACCTCAAGAGACAAGAAGAGAGCAGAGTGAATTGGGGAACAAACGGAGGTTAGTGATATCATAGTTGAAATCAAGAAGAGGAAATCGACATGGGCCAGGCATGTAGTGCGTAGACAGGACAGCCACTGGTCATTAAGGGTAACTAACTGAATTATCAGAGAAGGCAAGCGGGTTACGGGGAGACAGAAGGTTAGGCGGGCAGATGATATTAATAAGTTTGCGGGTATAAATTGGCAGCAGCAAGCACAGGACCGGGTTAACTGGCGGAACATGGGAGAGGCCTTTGTACTTCAGTGGACGTAGTCAGGCTGATGCTGATGATGATGATGACGAAATTATGCCCGACGCCTTATTTATGGACCTATGCTATTCCTGCACATTCCTACACTGATGTGGCAGCATAACGTATATCTCTCACCCTTATCGCGCAGGGGTCTATACATAGCGCACGACCCGCCACCCATATATGGCAGCCTTCGTCCTATTTTTGTATTTTATTTATAAGTACGTCCTTGAAATGACAGGTTTAAAGCATTTTCTGGTGATGCACCTAATGCATCCAAAATGCGCTGATACATAATCCAGAATGAAAGTCTATATTTCATTGAAGGGAGTTATAGGTATGCTGTGGCAATGTCTCCACCAATCGCCCTTCACATATGGCCGATATACGAGATATTGTAAAGGTCTTGCAAAAGACAAAATTAAGTCACATTAGTACTACCCATTCACTACCCCTATCCCTCCTACCGATTGTCCGGGCCCTTGCGGAAGTAAACGTAACCAAGAATACACACCGTTTGCTTATGCGATTTCGAAACGTGGACTATATTGTAATAGAGCAACGCTGACACACTCACAGTATGAGGGCAAAAAGCATGCTTTGCATGCCGATGTCGTGTGACATGAGCTCTGGGAGCCATGAAAAGCAACGCAAAACAAATTGTTTTATAGGTATTCTGTATATCAAGACTTCTTGCAGTATTTTAGCTTTAGAGGAGAGTGGGAATATCCGAGAAGGTTTTCCAACTTCGGCGCTCTTGCGAAGACCACTCATTTAATGTATTACTTTAGCGTGATCACATGATACTACTTGGAATACAAAATAATGAAGACAACTAAATAAAGCCATGAAGAGGGAGATGTGAACTATGTAACCATATTTTCTGCTTACTTTTAGCTAGGCGGTTTCCAATCGATCAAGTAGCCCCTTATGCAAGACGTTCAGTACTCTTCCATCAAAGAACTTCCTATAGATTGCTGCACAATAAGAATATATGTATGTGCAACATCTATAGAACGAACCTGAAGAGACACTAAAGAGAAGAATATATTTTATATTATTATTGAAATAATATCAGTCATACAATAACTCATCAGAAGTCATCACGTAAGAGACTTGGATGGAATGTACAGGGGCCTACGTAGATCTTAGTTGCTAAGAATTAGCAAAAGTGACCTCGGAGTAGAACATAGACTTGACATACCAAGTTTCAGGGTACTTTAAAGAGCTAGTGCCCGCAAAATATGATGAATAAAGTTCGAAATCTGTGACGGTGCACGCACGGAGATTATTGTGTGAAAGCCTTGAATAGAGCTTTGACCTTGACTTTAATAAACATCAATAAACCTAGGGTGGTGAAATGAGTGCCATTCGAGTTTTTAAAATTTTTCCCATAAAACCAAGTCTATATTGCACTTCAGTGTCCCTTTACTAACTGAACAAAGTGCAAGCCCAGCCAGACGCGAGCCTGCTACCTCAGAACCGGGCCCGGCCCTAAGCCAAAAGCTTCAGGGCTGAATCTGGCCTGAGCCGTCTATGAAACCTATTTTACCCAACCTGCTCAGGTTTTTGGGGTAGGCACAAGAACCTGCCGGGCTCTAATTTCAATACAGCAAATACCCATTACTCTATGAAATTCCAAACAAATATTAGAACATATTCACAGTACGCAGCTATGTTATCCAAATCGTGTTCCTGCATAGTCAAGGGTAGTTGCTAGCTTTTGCGGAATGTTGCCTGTGAGGGACCACTGCATGTGGACTCGCCACTACAATATTCACTCTAACCAAAAAATATATTTGACTCTACTCTAAGACTTTTGATTTGCAACACAGATAAAACTTTTTAAAGAAACATGGCAACTCTCTTTGTAGATTATTATACTCTCTTTGGTGAGTTATGGGCCCCGAAGACAGTTAATGCGTCTCTTTGAACAAAGTCATATATGGGGCAAGAAAGGACTCACCCAAAGAAAGGACAATACTTTTTTCTTATATCGGTGTCACACGGACACTTTTAATCCCAATCAACTTTATGACCGCTGCTAGAGGGACCAAGCTAAACCGCTTCGAGCTTGGGTCAGATGAAATCCAGCAGCTGGCGCTTGCTCGCCCTGAAAAATGTCATTGACAAAACTCAGGGTAAAATATTTTTATAGAGTCCTTTATCAGCAATGTTATTCGAGCAAGAACCGTTCGAATGGGAAAAACTTTGCGTGCCACTACGAAAGTTATTGCATAAGTCCATAATTCGATAGAGTTATCTTGCCCTTACCTGTATTGTTGTGTAAGACCCTTAACCTTCACTTTTATTTCTGATGACTCCCGCTCGTAGCCGTCAAGTCGCAGCGAAGCGTCAATCTCGTTCTACGCACCTGAGTTTCACTTCTGGCACTTCAAGTCTTCCAGTCACTCCTAGTGCTGAAATACTGTTAAGGTTTCTTCATTCTACCACGAAGTGCGCGTACGTCGAGACGTAGTCGAAGGGCTTGCGACACTTCTCATCAGTTTGCTTTGAAGTGCTCAAACAGCTCCGATGGAGCGAGAGTTGAACTAAACGTAGGAGGCACCGGTTGTCGTCTGCTTCTGCCGTAAATACATGTGGTTGATACGAATAATACAATTTGCAATTATTTAGATATTGTTCCAGTTTAAACAGTTTAGAATTTGCTTCCTTATAAGCTTCGAGCTGTATTAGAGTGTTTTATTGAAATCTGCTCAATTTTCATTTTATTCTACTTTCAACGAGCTCAATCAGGAGGCGCACATGACAGCAAAATCGCGATCTCTCAGACAGATTGCGATGCACGGATCGTGGTTTATCCGGATCAACGCTCATCATGAATAGAAGTGGCCATGTGACACCGGTATTAGAGTGTGCGCTGCCAATAATAGTGCCACCATCGCTATCACCACACAATGTGTCCTCTATTACATGTGCCTCGTGGCCTTCGATGGGTGTCACCTTACATTTTTAGGAAGCGTTTGTGCGCTGACTAACGATCAACTGCGCAACTGATTTATGGTTCGCATCCGCGTAATGAATCAACCGAACGTAAAAACTAAAAAAAATTGTTGCTTCTTTATAGAGTCGGCCCAGCCTCCGCTACTTGAGAAAGAGTGGTCATTGTTTCTGGCAGTGTCATCCATCATCTTGAAAATTTGCACGTGTCTTACAAGGAGCACGCAATCTATCGCGTCGTAACGCTTTGAGTCTTTTAAGACACACTTGACCGGGACAGCAGCCAGTCCACAATGTAGTTCAGTGCACTGTGTATATGTCACTTGTATGCGAATTTTCGGGACCTACTAATGTACATACCTTTGATACCTTTTTTAGACAGGAATGCAAATGCACTGCAGACGTCGAATGAAATGGTCACATCTAGCAATTCATGCCTAAAGTGGTGGGGATGGTGATGTCACTTAAGGTTATATTATATTGGGAGACCCTTTCGCTGCTGGTTCCACAGGGCAAGATTTCTGTGCGTGTTTATGTTACCACGAACCAAGTATTGCTGCTTCTCACAGCAAACTCACAAATATGAGAAACACATAGTAAGCACTACCCGCAGCCCCTTTGAGAAAACTGTATGCGATCCCCGCATTCGGGTGCATTCCTTTTTTTCATGCGGTCCAGTAGCCTTTCTTTTGGATGCGCAAGCCAAGATAGTGCATTTGCAGCCATTCATGTGTTTTTATGCTGGCATTTTGTGTCAGGCTTACCGTCAATGTTACGTATCTATTCTTCTGAGAGAAAATTATTGGAAGCGCTATGACTACGAGGTTTGGTCCTGACATGTACGATAACTGAAGAGCCATTAATAATAATGTGCCATCGAGTTGCAGTGAAGTTAGCTTCAGCAGTAATTATCCAGAACTAGACACGAAGCTGATGAGGGAAATACTGCTTTCTGTTCGTTTGGTTCGGAGTGATCTGCTCTCCAAGATTTTCCTGGTTTCAAGAACACCTTAATAGCCGAGACACTAAATCTATGTCACAATGAAGGGAAGGACAAGTGAGCTTAGAAGCAAATTACATTTTTTTGCCAGAGTTGAAAGCTGATTTCCGACGCTCCTGTGCAAAGCATGAGGAATCCAACAAGCTCAAATTGGGCCTTGAGGTTGTCTGGCTATTTTGTCCTCGCTCAGGGACAACGTTCCTCGAAGGGCAGCATCCACTTGCAAGCAAAGTAACTAAAGTAAAATGAATTATTACGTTTGAATTTGCCTCAGTGAAGTCTAAGCTGATTTGTAGATAACAATTAAACATTAAATGGTATAACTACGCATGCGCAGCGGGGCACGCTTTTTGATGGCTGTGAACAGCTCGGCGAGGTGGCTTAGCTGGCAGAGATGCGGCGTTGCTGAGCTCTTAGATGCGGATTTCTAACCCGGCCAATGCACCCCGTAATTACTTCGAATCAGAATGGAACAATGCCCTTGTAGTGCCTACATTAAGGTGTACGTCAACAAAAATCACGTTGCTTGAAGTTATAAGGAGTCCCATGGTACATTCCTCATACACTAATGTTGGTTTTGGCACGTGATACCTCAGTATTGGTAGCAAAGTTCGCAATGTTGCCTGAGACAGGCTTGATGTCGGGGAAGGAATTGAGTTATTATGAGTAATAAAGCGTTTAAAAACAGGAAAGGCACAACACACATTGCGAAGAGCGTAACGAGTTGGTAGTCCAATACTCGAACCCATTCCAAAAGCTTGTTATTGATCACCTAATAACTGTGGCGCATACCCACTTCAGACATAACTCCTCATCGTTGTCAGCCACTGCATGAACAATTGGCCCAAAATTCCTCGGAAGTGTTATGCGATTACCTTGCTTCTCAGAAAAATGACAAAGAGTAGTATAGCGAATGCTGGCCTACTACCAATAAAATGTGATTATTAATGCCGTAGTGGGTGCCCAGCAAGTGTGCTTGCTGCAGTTACCCAATGAGTGTTTAGAAAAGGTTATGAAAGCCTGCTCTTCTAGCTTTCGCTGTGACTGTGCTGGGCCTTTGGGCAGGTCTTGCATTTTTTTTTCATTTGTTGCTGTTGTTCTTGGGTTTTCGTACATCGGAATGTTTTCACAAGTTAGCGCTACCTTGTTTGTGTAAAACAAAATCTTTCACGAAACGCAGGGTTACTGATAGTGTAAACATTGGAACAAAAGCTGTTAGCGTACTTTGCGAGAAGTGTTTTCTTTCTTTTGCAACAGCAAGCTAGAGATGCCTCGTGTGACGCAGATTTCATCGTCTAAGGAAACGTTTAACAGTCTTTATAATTGCAACTAAGAGGCTTTCGTCCTCTTATGCTGATAACTATAGCTGAATATTTAGATGGTGTCAAAATGCACAGTAAGCTTTCTGGACGAATGTACTACACAACATAGAATCTAAAATCTCCCTACTCGCGCATCAATCTCTGGTATTTTGGTAATAAAAATGGTCATACTTTCGAGCAACATCTAGAGCCTTGATGTACAAATAATTACGTTCAGCAGTGCTGCGGTAGCCACAAAAATAACTAACTGACAGACCATTCCACTGCTTTCTTCATGTGGGTGCAGGTTGACCTTCGACAACTGATGATGACCTGCTGTTCCCCTTTGGCAGAGCACGCCAACCGCACGTTGACCAAGCGGAGCTGTTCGTTTGGCGGGTCCCTGCGTAGCAGCACGGTAGTGATGTCTGCCGCTGCTGCAGGCACCAACCACTTGGGTGCGTCCAGCGTACGCCGGCAGCAGCGCAGCAACGGTTTTCATGCCTCATCCACTGTCACGGTTCCCCTGCGCACCCTTGCTCACCCTGGCCATAATGCGAACTCGGGCGCTGGCGCAAGCGGTGCACCAATTCGTGTTCCTATTTACGCGTGAGCTGAAAGTGAGATGGCCATGCTTGGTATCGGGGAAGCCGTACGGTTGTAACTTCAAAACCACGCTGTTCCGATGACTCTACTTAAGTGAATGGTTTGATAGTTGCAGTAATCTATTATTAATAGGGTGCACACACTAATTTTTCGCGGGAACGAGTTCCACCTAGTAAGGCGTTTTGCAATTGCAAAAGCCAACCCAGCAAATGCTATCTCGTCTGCAGAAACATATGAGAAGGTTATATCTGTTGTGCATACAAAACCAATCGTGACTTCGCTGTCCAGTGACTTTACATAAGAGCCACAGCTTCATGGTCCACATTGATGGCGCAAGGACAGGGGCACTGAGAGAGATACTTGTCACTTGTCAAGTGCAGAAAAATCTCGCAGTAGGTATCAAACTGGACTCATGCCATTCCGCATAATATGCGAGTGTCTAAAAAAGTCACTGTAGGTGAAAAGCTGCGGAACTCAGATGGTGAAAAATAAACGAAAAAAAAGAAAGAAAATGGAGATTGTAAGGACTTTCAGTCTCTTCCTCTAAAACATCATCTGTACTTTTATCTTTATGATTCGATAAACGTGCCCTCATGTTCAACTATACATATCTTTCTGCCTTTCCCTAAGTAAACATAATCGCACTGCTCTCCTCATCTCTATCTCCTCACTGCTCCTACAGGTCAGGCTATGTTTGCCAATGAGTATATGTGTACATCTTGCAAGCTAATATAGGTGAACATACTCCAAGCTCATGAAGCAACAATGATGTGTGAGGTGTTAAAAATCTCAAGTACAGCGTGGGAATTGTATACACAAATTTCAGAATAGGATTTTTATTTTTATTCCTTTTGAGACTTTGTAGGCGCAATGGGCTGGCGTACCTCCGCATGCCCTGTAAATACCAAAACGAAGAGTTTGCTTGGTGGAATGGTAATTGATCATATATGAAATATTGGTTGTTCACAAATATATTTGTTACAGACCATTTTCAGTCGAAATTTTTTGCTTGCAAAATCCTCTTGGAATCCCCAAAACCTCACCCCATATTTTTTTAAACATTTCAAGTAAACATGCGCCTCATGTTCCGAATGCCGTCACGATCAAGAATGCCAAAAAAATGGAGACGCTACATGCCATTGCCATACTACAAATTAAAAATAGCAGTTATTCGGTGTATGAATAAAAGCGATGAGCGAAGCGCTTTAGTATTGGGATGCAAACTACTACGCACCTCTTCTCACGAGTGACTTCCATGAAAGTGGTAGGGTGGGCAACGGGTTCGGAGAGCGTCAACTGCGCTAGGTGGCGGAAACCAGAGAGCGAGTAAGTGTGTGGCGTGCACAGTGCAGCGCGAGCCAACCCAGGCGACGGAGGAGCCACTGGGAGGAGTGTAACCCCGAAAATTTCACGAGATTGAAGACGACAAGGCGAAGCGATCGTTACGCATATTCGGTGGTTTGAAGGTAGAGAGCAGAGACGAATTTAAAAAAAAGAGAGAAGGGTTATGTGGGAGAGTCTAGTGGTGTTTCGGCAGGAAGCTTCTATGGCACTGACAGGGACGGAGAGCAGCAGGCCTAAAAAGCTGCACTCCTAAAAAAGTCACAGCTTTGCCGCAAAGGTGAAGCAATGAACGCGATAGCAACAATTTGAAAGGTCACGCGCAGAATGGAAAGAAGATCGAAACGTGCCCCACGTTTCTCGCACACAAATAGACCTTTATTGAATTACGTCACAGCGTGAGGTCACCACTGCACGCGCAAGGCAGTGTTTGGCAAAACACTCCCCCCGGTAGTTGAGTGAGGTGCAGTCGCTTGGTGCTTGAGGCAAGTTTTTGTTTCTTTTTGAAAGCCTAATGTTTATCTTACACTAGAAACATTAGCTGTGGTATGTGTCAGAGAACAGCTAGGTGTGTGGTAACGTGCCTGATGAAACATTTGCCACCTTGAGTGGCTGTTTATCTCAGAGAAGTGAACACACGTGGCGGCCTGTGCGAAGAACAGCGGCATCGTCTTCGAAAATCTGCAGTGTTGACTGTGGCGTGTAGTGTGCATTGAAAGGCATCGACAATATTGGTTCACCTTTAAGGATGGTGAAACTGTGAATAGTGTGCGTGGTATGTGCAGTGTCAATAACGCGATGCCTCCTGCTTGCGAAAACACGAGTATTCGTTGTGGGCCGGTTGCAGTAACCGGTTGTCAATTGATCTTCATAATCTGACATTTTGGTCAAAGTAAAAGTACATTTGACGCGATCATCTGCAAGTGCGTACATCTCAGCGTATTCGCGGTGTGCAGAAAAATAAAAGTACATGATCTCCTGTTGATATGTACGACTACGCATGAGCTATAGGCATGTTGTAGCGTTGCTGAATCTGCATGTACACTTCACCGCAGCTATAAAACGTATTATCGGATACCTCATACGTGGTAATCGAAACACTGGGGATTTTAGTTTCTTATTCACTTTGTAGTTTGAAGGCTCGAACCTTATGAAGTGACAATGCTCATTAGCAGTTTGTGTATCAAGCCGAAAGGAGTAATTCAGGTACGCAAACACGTTAAAAGCTTCCAATGCAGCAAGGTAACTGTGCCAGATATTATTATATATTATTAGGTTTCGGGTTTTACGTCACTATAACTTTCACTGGATTGTTGAGAAACACGGTGGTAGATTTTTCACTCTAATTTTCACGAGCATATGTTAACACCAGCCTACTAATATTATTATATTATCCTCAGACTTTTGCTCAACGAGTGAGAAACTTATCCGTGATGTCACGCTCAGCATCTCTAAAGCACGCTACCACCAATGCTGTACCGCGTTTGAAACTGCATTGCACATGCCATGATTAAAATTGAATAAGTTTTAATCTATGCCACGCAAATATTTCTCAAGATTTTCTTATGGCTGCCATGTGCGTGGGTGAAGCCCACTGCGTGCTAGTTACGTCTGTCCGTACTCTAAATTAAGTTTCTCTATCCATCCCTCTATGACGAGCAAATCTCCACACTATGAGAAGTGACTCTTCCGCGACCCCCTTCTTTCAAAATCTGTGACTTTAGTGCATAACAATGTAGAAATTTCTGTCGAAGGAATGCAGACACGCAGCTAAAAAACACGGAGAGGTCTCTAACGCACGAAACTTACTCACAACTACAGATGCACGCGAATAAGCGTCTCATTTGTTACTTCACTGAGGCTGAAAAGCGCACCCTTTTCGCGAATGAACACTGCAATGAGTGCAGTGACCTTTGTGCGCCCGATAACTACCGCAGAATCGTTACACGTAAAGCCCGAGGCCAGCCAAGGCGTACGATCCTCCCCTCCTCGCCACCTAGAGATAAGGGCGCACGAGGGAGCGTCACACCCCTTTTCAAAGGTGGGCAAAATACATATAGGGGTTTAAGCGGGCGCCGATGTGCGTTCTGGCAGCGTGCGCTTATTGCGCCATCTTTCTGGTACTGCCGAAAACACAGCAGCGGTAAGTGGTAGATAAAAATAGCTTGTCGCTTGAACAGTGAAGAACATTCTTCAAGGTAACTCCGTGGTTAACGCCTCGCTTTCACGACGCAAAGGTCCCACGGTCGATTCCGCGTGCCCGAGTGCTTTTTATTTCAGCATTTTTTTTTCTCTTGCGTTTTCATATACATAGTTACGTATACATAGACGGTGCATGACATTGACGCGGAAACCATATCCGGCGGCAAAATCCAGCCGAGAGTGTCCATATAATTGCTATCGCAATAAATCCTCGTGCTCCTCTCCAGACCTCCCTGATATCGCCAGCTCTCCGTGATGTCTTCGGCATAGGCGTGCGCAGGGATCTCGTTCGGAGGGTGGGGGGGTGAAGATTTGTCGCAGCACTTCCCCCCCCCCTGTCTTTATTACATCAATGTATGCAGCAGATTTCGCGACACTCCTTCTTAGGTGACTATGAGTGAGCCATGCCCCTACCTAGTCAGTGTAAGGAGCAGGTATTGCGTTCCCTCTTACAAGGCTAGGGTGGTTGGCGGCCTCCTCTGCGCCTTTGGTGCACACGCTAATAGTCCTCAGTATAATATGATGATAGTGACTTCCCAAGAACTAGTTCGCACGCTATCAAAAACATGTGCTTTTTGCTCTTGTTCTTCGCACTGCGAGGAGGAGCGCTCGAAGAGAAGAAAAGCCAGCGTGGTGAAGAAAAGAACAAACAAACGATGGCCGCATGTCAATCGCCAAACGCGTCACTACGCCATCACGGTATCGTTTCGCGGAACGCCCGGCTGCGAGTTCGTTGCATACTCGTGCACAACTAGAACACCAGAGCTAAATTTTGAGATTGAGGTGGGTTAGGGGCCCTTTCAGTGGAAGGAAAATTTTTTTACAGAAAAAAATATTTGGCTATTGAGTGTTCTCGTTGGTTTAGACAAGTTCTGCTTACTGGGTAAGTTGGTGCATGTTAAAATAGCATTGACTTAGCGCACCTTAGTATGAGCGTGAAGAGAAGATGCTATAGGGTTGTCTTATTTACATGTCATACTGTCGTCTGCTTTTTTTTTCCTTTTTTGACCGTATAGCAAATTTTCTTCACACTCAAATTGAGAAGTGCTAAATCAGTACAATTTTATCTGGTTTGTTTGTTCAGACCGCTCTTCCACTATCGCATTACATGCTGTGCCCCTCCCATATGGCCATTGCGTGTGCACATAGTTATTTGTATATAAAAGACGGCGTGGCCATTTTATGTGACTTCTCAACATGTTTCGAACACATTGCTTATCGCTGTCGCTGCTAAGACGATTGAAATGTCTGCTAACAACATTGAAATGGGCAAGAAAACTTCATACATCACAGAATGCCACAGAATCCGCATGGGCTGTGAAGCATAGTGTTTTACTACAGCGGCTACTCAATGTTTGTGGCTTACCGATTGCGTTCGCAGCTCAGTTGGCGCCATTTTTTGCGTGTTCCCATGTTTATGTGTTAAATATCATTAAACAGTGGTGCTGAGAGAATATAAAGACATGAACACTGTATCACGCACTCATTGTGTACTCACGTGTATCTGTCACTTGTATGGTATGTCTGTGTTAACATCAGTCGTACAGAAAGCTTTGATGGTAGGCGTACGTATCACGTGCTCCATTTTCTTGTCTATGGCAGCTAAAACAAAAGATGCTAATTCCACCATTTTCTTTTGTATCAATCATGTACGTTCACTTCATAAAATGTCATCACTTGTGACCATGCCTGCGCTGACGAGCTGTGAGGGCTCGCGTCGTACCGTGCTGCCGTGACCAAGCATGTGCCCGTTTGTGTTCCACAATGCGGGCAGAAGCTCAAAATAAAAATGCTCAGGTCATCATGTGGTAGGACTAATATGACGTATGGACAAACATCATCGTTTCCTACCTGGTAGTATTATTAAAACCTGCCAAAGCGAGCTATGTCTAACCTTCGGGTAGAGACATTTGTTTAGCCTTGCTGCGGTCATACTTCATCTCTCATTACGGCTGCGTGAAAGACAACGTAGTACTCTGTATATATAACCTGCTATTGTATATATATATATATATATTTATATATATATATATATATATATATATATATATATATATATATATATATATATATATATATAGTCAAATATGGTTCAAAGAGGATGGATCATTCAGGTTGGATTTCTCGAATCTAACACTATAAAAATTTTAGCTTAGTTATAAGACTGCCATGCACAGGCAATGTTCAGAAATACAATCCAAAGTGACCAGTTCTGTTTGTTTTTTTTTAAATTATTCCGAGAACAGCTCCTTTGTTAAGACTGTCAGGTGCTAAACCAAACATCGGTCGGTGAACCGGCTTAGTGACCAGCTTGGGCCCAACTTGTTTCCAATTTACAATGATCTGTTGTTGTCTTATAATAAAGACAACGACGGGAAAAATAATAAAGGTATTTATTAGCTTGGCAGTAAATATCTCAAACGGTTATTCATAAAGTTTAGGACAGGGCGCAAGTGCTTGCTAACTGCCTGAGTAACCAGTAGTATTTACACAACAGCGCCAAATTGCAGTTCATGCCAACGCTCTCCATCAAAAGGGCCTGTCCTTTCATTATGTCTCACTCCTAATTGATATGCACTACACTTTGTTTCATTCCACATGTCAAAATGCACTTCACGTGCCAGCAACGACAGGTTATTCACTGTAAATTCTAGTTATGCTCAGCTGATGTGCGAATGTAGGGCCGAATCTACAGCGCTTCTCATGTGTTAGCGTTCTTTGCTATTGGCCAGCATGTTTCACTAATTAAATGGCTGGTATTGTCTTTGGTGTAAAATCTCTATTGCGATCACTTTTATGGTAAGGCAGGTTTGGAGATACGTGCCCACATTTTCGGTGCAAACACTACAGTCAAATAAGTGATCGGAGACAAAACGTTAGCTGTTGCCTCGAATTTTCATTGATATTGTGACTGGGCGAGATCTGACTATATAATATAACCTCCACAGAGAATCGGCAGCCGAAAAACAAAGGTAGCCGAGTCGCCTCTCGTGCTCCCACAAGCATCTAATGTACAGGCACCTCCGTCCTCTTCGCAAAGTGCTAAGCTTTCTCCTGTTGATGGTGCCCCGTAACATCACTCCTGCGCGGCGGAAGCGCCGTCACGGCGCTTGGTAGGGTGGCGACGAACTAGCAGGGTGATACGGTTTGAGTCTGGAAACGTGGATAACGTCCGCCTGGAGTGAGGTGGTCGAAGAGGCATTATTTAGGGGTATGATCTTGTAGTTCACGTCACATAGTTGTCGTAACACTTTGTATTGGCCATAGTAGTGTAGTAGTAGCTTCTCTAATAAGCCGACTGGGTGGTTTGGTGTCCAGAAAAGTACCGGAGACCCTGGTGGGAAGTGCACGCTTTGTTGGCGACTGTCATAATTGTCTTCTTGGTGCTCTTAGGACAAGCGCACCTGATCATGGGCAAGCGGACGGGCTGCATGGGCTCGAGAAACGACATCGCGGGCGTACTCAGTACATAAGGAGCCAGCCGAAGGAAGGAGCGTGTCAAATGGTAACGCTGAATGTCGGCCAAATAGCAAATAAAACGGTGAATAACTAGCTGTGTCGTGTCGTGAAGAGTTGTACGCAAAGTTGACAAAGGGAAGTGCTTTGGCCAAGTCATGGTGATCTGGTGAAACGTACATTGACAGTATCTGCGTCAGTCTTCGATTCAGACGCTCGGTCAATCCGTGTCTGTGGATGATAAGCAGTGGTAAGCTTGTGGTCAGTGGAGCAGGCGCGGAGAATATCATCCACAACACGTGAAAGGAAGTACCTTCTTCGATCAGTAATCAGCTGCCGCAGAGCGCCGTGATGAAGAATGACTTCATACAAGAGAAAGTGAGCGACGTCAGTTGAACAGATTGTTAGCAGTACTTGAGTGATGGCAATGCGTGTGGCGTAATCTATGGCGACTGCCACCCGTTTGTTCCCGGAGGTGGACGTAGTAAATGGGCACAACTGGTCAATGCCAACACGGAAGAATGTCGATGGGCTGTAGGGGGCCAGACGGTAGCACAGAGGGGCGCTTGCGACGTTGGCAGCGGTCGCAAGCAGTGACGTAGCGAAGAACAGAACGATACATTGATTGATTTGGTGGGTTTAACGTCCCAAAACCACCATTTGATTATGAGAAACGCCGTAGTGGAGGGCTCCGGAAATTTTGACCACCTGGGGTTCTTTAACGTGTACCCAAATCTGAGTACACGGGCCTACAACATTTCCGCCTGACAGAACGATACACTCCGGGCCAGATAAAGCGACGTCGCACACGATCGTAGGTACCAGAGACGCCTAGGTGACCGGCTGTAGGTACGTCGTGGAGTTGTTCAAGGACGTTGGGACGCAGGTGATGGGGAAGCACGAGTAGTAATTCTAGGTGACCGGCTGTAGGTACGTCGTGGAGTTGTTCAAGGACGTTGGAACGCAGGTGATGGAGAAGCACGAGTAGTAATTCCGGGCCATCGGCGTTGAAGCTGTGACGGTACACATTGTTATCGTGCAGTTCGAACAGCCGAACGGGAGGATCTGTTGGAGCAGAGGTTAGACACACGATGGAGAGTAACGATGGGTCATGTCATTGTTTGTTGGAGATATCACCGAAAGCATGAATGAAGAGCACGCAGAGGTCTGATTCAAGGTCTGTCAAGTGGGGCGTGTCAACCGGATGACGTGACAAACAGTCTGCGTCTGTGTGCAGACGTCTCGACTTGTAGTGGACCACGAACGCGTATTCTTGCAGACGCAGCGCCCAGAAACAGCGACCGAGACGTTCAGATGGGTCCTTTAGCGATGAGAGCCAACAGAGAGCGTGATGGTCAGTAACAACGGAAAAAGCTCGGTTATACAGGTAAGGCCTGAATTTTGTCACGGCCCACACTAAAGCTAAGCATTCGCGCTCAGTGAGAGAGAAGTTCCGTTCGGCAGGGGAATGAAGACGACTGGCATAAGCAATCACGCGGTCCTTCCCGTGCAGTCGTTGGCCGAGGACCGCTCCAATTCCATGGCCACTAGCATCGGCTCGAAGCTCTGTAGGTGATGCAGGGTCGAAATGGGCCAGTATTGGTGGCGTAGTCAGCAGATGGATAATAGCCGAAAAAGCATTCGTTTGCTCTTCGCCCCGTGTGAAGGCAACGTTCTTCTTTAAGAAATCAGTAAGCGGTCGAGCGATGTCGGCGAAGTTGCAGAAACTTCGACGAAAATAGGAACATAGCCCTACAACACTTCGGACGTCCTTGGTTGAACGTAGTTTTGGAAATTCTTGTACTGCTCGCACCTTGTTGGGATCCGATTGAAAACCAGCGGCACTGAGAAGGTGGCCGAGTAGGGTGATTTGGGGACGTGCGAAATGACATTTGCAGAATTGAGCTTGAGAGCGGCTCTTTGAAAAACATCCAGAACGGCCGACAGACGTGTGATGTGGCTGTCAAAGGTAGGGGAAAAGACGATGACATCGTCTAAGTAACACAAGCAGATGGACCACTTATATCTTTGGAGAAAGGAGTCCATCATGCGCTCGAAAGTTGCCGGCGCATTACGTAGACCGAACGGCATGACATTGAACTGGTAGAGGCCGTCGGGAGTAACGAAAGCAGTTTTTTCGCGATCCATGGGATCGCCGGTAATTCGCCAATAGCCCGACCGAACGTCGATAGACGAAAAGTATTGGGCACCATGGAGGCACTCGAGGGCGTCATCAATCCGAGGCAGAGGGTAGACATCTTTATTAGTGACTTTGTTCATATGGTGATAGTCCACGCAAAATTGCCAGCTGCCATCCTTATTTTAAACGAGCACGACTGGAAGGCCCAGGGTATGGATGATGGTTCTATGACGGTATGACACCGTAACGATATAATGTGAGGAGATGCATCCAGAAAAATAACACGTCAGCTATTTTTTAGCTATTGAAGAGACTCTGCCTACAGCACCCAAGTCACCAGTTGCTCAATAACCAACAAAACAAGGCGATTAAATACTGGAAAAAAAGATTTCTTATCAGAGATCTGTGAGCCGTCGATGCAAACATAAAGGACCAAAAGTTACCGTTACTATGAACTATAAAGGAAGCTATGAAAGTATAATAACGACTGCTTGTTATTTTGTTGTTTTAAAATGCTCCATAAGTCGTAATAACGCGATTGCTTTCCCGATACCGAGCCTACTTAGGGCACGTTTGCCAACAAGTAACAAGCTCTGGCGTAGCTCAGTGGTAGAAAACTGGGCTGGCACCCAGCAGACCCGGGTTCGAGCCATAGTGTGTCAATGGTGCTAGGTTTTCTTTAATTTCGCGCGATGTGGTTACACACACCCACGTCGGGAGCGGTGGTGGACAACAGCACGTGATCCCCCGAGTTGTGATCTCATAATAGCTTTCGCTGTAAAAGTGAGCTTTAGGGTCTATATTAGAATGTTCTGAATTTCGAAGGCTTCCCAATATTTACGCCAGCTAGCCTGTGCGACAAAGTGCAGCCAAGTGCTCAGACAAGTGTTTGCCTTCTTTACTGCATTATTGGTGCCATTAACAAATTATCTGTAAGTGTTATTTACCTAAACACTTATTAATTACTATTTTGTTTTGCGGGAATAGTGCCGGTGTTACACGGTGCACGATTAGCCGCTTCTACACCGACAACCACTCGGGATTATCAACTTTACTGCTTGTGCAATTTCAACACAAGTAGTGCATTATACTGCGAAGACGTTCGTTCACAACTGTGATCTTAAAAATTCAGGTGCCAGCTTGGTCGATATAGGGGCTCTCCAAGAAGCATGGTGCTCTTATATTTTTCAAAACGTTCATAGGTCGTCTAGAAATCATGCCGTGACGTATAGCGGGTCTTCTATATTCCGCTAACGCTGGTAAACATTTGGGCGCTTTGCCCAAGTATACTTCGCCACTAGATTTATTAGCGTGCCGCCTTACGCGAATGCTTGTTGACAATCGCTGTAAAACGTTTTCTGAGGTCAATGCATGAGCCAAGCTTCGCTGCATATAAGTTTACAAGCTCCATAGCAGTGGCTCCACAATAAATTACTACTGAAAGCAGACTTGCTGGTAACTTTGAATCATCGTTTTTTCATTATGAATATTGTTATACATTGAAGATAAATTAAAAAAATAAGGGTAAGCTATTTTGCTATTCTTTTTCTTCAGCGATTCCCGGGTCCCACCAGTTTCAGAATCACGTCAGAGTAAACGCCACGCGATGGCCATGTTCCCGACTTGGCACGTCAAATTTGTTAGGAAGCGTTGGTAACTATAACATTATATTACTAAAGAAATATTGCTTTAAGCTACAAATATATGGTTCTATACTCACTTGCTCGTCGTCATTCACGCCTTCTCAAGCTACATTTTCATATCTCGTGTGGCAGCCCACCCACAAAGTTATACATTTTACGCTTAAGGACACGCGCTCAAAGTGCCATTAGGTTGCCCATGTTACAACGGTATTGGGAAATATTTAAAGCTGGGGACGGTGTTTTCGTAAACGATGTTATCTTTAGTATGTACAGTTTGTAACGACAGAGTTACCACTATTCTATCTTTTGAGACATAATCATGAATATTATTGAAAGGACCAACTCATATTTGCATCGATAACACAAAAACTGTGTGCGACTTAGTGGCAAACTATGTTCTTTTCGTCAGAATACTTATGATCAGCAGTGAAACGCTTAGGTCGAGTGTGAACAACGGGTATCTAAGAAGTACGTGAATAATATTGAGAAGTTTCTATAGACCAGTCATGTTCGGAGTAATGTACTTTTTGAATATCGGCAGAATCATCTCAATAAGGTACTCGCATCTCATGACTAAGTCTGATTTGTGGGGTTTAACGTCCCAAAACCACCATTTTGATTATGAGAGACGCCGTGTTGGAGGGCTCCGGAAATTTTGACCACCTGGGGTTCTTTAACGTGCACCCAAATCTGAGTACACGGGCCTACAACATTTCCGCCTCCATCGAAAATGCAGCCGCCGCAGCCGGGAATCGAACCCGCGACCTGCGGGTCAGCAGCCGAGTACCTTAGCCACTAGACCACCTCGGCGGGGCTCATGATTAAGTCTAGCTGCGCATACGCTTGCTGCACGAACAGCACGAAGAAACAACTGAGCCGGAAATTATGCAGACTCTATTCATGTTAGCCCTCTTAAACACTTGTCAGACGCGGTAGCAAGCTAAGTGCACGGTGTGCTAATTTTCAATTTTTGTTGACAACAAGAGTAAAAGAGAATTATTCGCAGGGGGTGAATATTAATTATAAGACTTTTTGATTGGGTTGAATAAATATGTACAGGCTTGCTATTTGGTGTACAATAAAATAAGAATACACTTGTGCACACACTGTTCGTAGAATGAAATAAATTATTTTGCTAGAAAATCCGCGGAACCTACCCACAATTCTTGTTTTTTTAATGCAGGTGTGAACATAGTGTCGTTTCATTCGTAGTCCACACGAAAACATGGTGCCAAAAAAAAAGAAAAGGTGCATTTGGATAATTTGCGATTAGCAACATCAAGTCATTATAAAGACAGAGACATTCCGCACAAAACGCGTCTTTCGTATTGCATTGCTGAAAAACAAGACAGATTATTTTTAAAGTATTTTTTTCGGGCACTATCACGTCATGCTCGACCAAATCTCGCTTGGCTGGTCGGCTTAACCACGTAGTTCCCTCTTCAAAATTGTCATGATCTTTAAAATGCGCCACATCATACATAATGGTCAGTTCTTTGGAATTACCTTAAAATTGTTGCATTGATTATTGGGGGATACATCAGACAGCAATCCGTGCCTTAAGTAAATATATCCAAGTACTTTCACCATTTCGTCACTTCACGATTGTGCTTATACCCGCTAAGTATTTGGTGAATTCTGTTCTGTGTTCCACCTTTTAAGATATTACTATATACCGTGTCTGATCAGCACCAATGTACAAAGAGTATCAGCTGCATGTCGATAGATTCAGCATGCCCTACGGGTGCGCTGCATTGGTCAAGGCATTTACCACGAATAGGATTAGAAATATTGAGTGCACTGCTCTGACACACACTGAAAAAAAATGTATTTTGTAATGATACAGTGTTCTTGTTGTTCCGAGTTGTCTTGATGTCTGTGAAGAAAAAAAAGTCGTCGTCCAACCACCATTGCTTTACAAGAACAGAATGAGTCATTTTTTTATCCCTATAACCAAATGACTTGAATAGGACTGAAAATATAAGGAGTTATAGATCTTATTTCCTGTTATTTTCGCCCTCGATACTAACGGTTGATGTAGGATAACTCGTCAAATATATTTCTTTCCTTCATATTATTTTTTTAAACTTTACACGAACAAAGCAGGCAGTGTGCTCAATCTGGTCTTGGTATGATAGGTAGTAGCACAAACAGATGCAGCGCCCAGTTCTGCTTATCATGATGTGTCCTGTTCTGGTGAGTTCTGAGCCAGTCTGTTCACTGTGTGTTTGAAAGTAACCAAGTAGGTATTGTTCCCTCTGCATAGGGTCAAAAGAAAATGACTGAATCCCACTGTATTACTATATTACCAGGTGAATTGAAATAAAGCATACTCTTTCGTGCGTATCAGTGACATTTATTGCACACAATGCTGCATTATATTCACTCACAATATATATATAAATATATATATATATATATATATATGTAAATATATATATATATATATATATATATATATATATATATATATATATATATATATATATATATATATATATATATATATGAGATCTAACACACTAAAAAATGCCAAGGAAAGTATAGGAGAAGTTACTAGATCGAATTGTAACTGTGAAGAAAGAAAAGATGTTGGAATGATCATTTGCCATGACAAGTTATCTTTTCACTCACTTTTATTTCTTCAGTCACATTACATTTTGGTCTAATAACTACTTTTATATTTTCCTTGGCATTATTGTCTGTGATATTTTATTAGCATTGTGTCAAGCTAAGCGAAACGAGCCGTTAATTTTAGACCTCTTTCCTTAATATATATATATATATATATATATATATATATATATATATATATATATATATATATATATATATATATATATATATATATATTAGTATGAAATCTAACCAACAATAACGCCAAGGAAAGTATAGGGGAGGTGATTAGACCAAATTGTAAAGTAAATGCGAAAAAAAAGTTGGTGAAAAGGTAATTTGCTGTGGGCAGGAACCAAACCTGCGACCTTCGAATAACGCGTTTGATGCTCTACAACTGAGCTACCACGGCGGGTATCCTCCAAGCCACTTTATTGAGTATATATGTGAATTTAAACGAGGGATATTCAGTCAGCCCCATCTGTATGGCGGTGAGTGTGGCACACTCTTTCATGATCCTGTGTGATGTCACGTAGCACGTGAACCTATTACGAGGTGGTAGCTGACCAATAGTCCTTCGTATACAACCTAAGGCACCAAGTCTGTACGAGACCCTCGCTAATGAATGAGGGTAAAAAGTGTATACTTAAGGGATCATTTTTCCTCATTTTGAGAGAATAATAATGAAATTTAACAGACAATAAACCCAAGGAAAATATAGGGGAGGTGATTAAACTGAATTTTGAACTAAATGCGAAGGAAAAAAGTGGGTGAAAAGATAAATTGCCGCGAGCATGAACCGAACCTGCGATCTTTGAATAACGCGTTATTGATTGCAAGAGTGTGTGCAAACAATTCACTCACTCGTCCATGTGTGCATTTTGTCGTTGTTTTTATATTTTTTACACAATGCACGTGCTAAGCGTATGTGGAAGTACGCACATGCACACGTAGTCCTTTGAGCACTTATTAGTAGGAACCAAGTATCGGTGTATCATGAGTGGTTTGGCCACTTGTTTATATTTGCACTTTTTCTCTCTCTCTCCCTTCCTCTCTCTCGGCTTGATGATGACATAAAAGCACATCGGAGGCTAGTAAATTTTGTTTTAGGAAGATTGGACTCGGATCAAAACTTCATCAATAAATATTTTTAGAAACGTGTAGTCATTGTTCTGTCTCTTTCTTTCTCTCTCATATATATATATATATATATATATATATATATATATATATATATATATATATATATATATACATAAAATGTCCAAGATAACTTGAGCCTTTGCAAGACTTTGAAACTGCGAATTGAGGCAAATTGAACCAAACGCATAATATTCGCACAAGCCTGTAGGTACTCCGGCTATTTTTTATTTTTACACATACTAATAAATATAATTTCTTATAACCCATTTTTTTAATTATGGGCTGGAAACCACACATATGAACCCTAAGATGTAGAGAACTTTCAGAAATCACCGACTAAGTTGTTTTTTGTGCGATACGTCTCGCGCTGTTATTGTTTCCACGTTGTGAAGAAAGCCCGCAAAACGTAAAATGAAGCCGTGTGACGGACCGCGAGCGCACTGCTATAGTGCTGCTATAGTGCTGCTATAGGCGTTATTTAGAACACGAAAAAAAAAAAACAGCGCTAGACGTATTGTACTGGAAACAATTTTGTTGGTGGTTTCTGACAGTGTTCTATATCTCAGTGTTAATATTTTGGGTTTCCAGCCCAAAATTAAAAAAAATAAGTCATTAAAATTAATAACTATTTATTAAAGGGAGAAAGAAAATATAGCCTCAGTACCTACAGGCTAGTGCAAGTATAAAGTCGCCGCTGAAGTGTCTTTCATTTTCAATATCTTGGCTCAAGTTAATTGGGTTACCCTGCATATATGTATATATAAATATAAATAGAAATACATACACACACACAGATATATATATATATATATATATATTTATATATATATATTTATATATATGATTCAAAGAAGAAATTCTGTGCGTCCGGTGCAAATATAATTAAGAAATGAAGGAGCACACTTACGAAAATTTGATATTTGTTTACTCTACGTTTCGCCCGTGGCACGGCTTTCGTCAGAATCCTGTTGAAGGCCGCGCCACGGCCGAAACGTAGAGTAAACAAATATCAAACTTTCCTAAGTGTGCTCCTTGATTTCCTTATTATATATATATATATATATATATATATATATATATATATATATATATATATATATATATATATATATATATATATATATATATATA
The DNA here is from genome assembly GCF_043290135.1 of Rhipicephalus microplus. Lineage (NCBI taxonomy): Eukaryota > Metazoa > Arthropoda > Arachnida > Ixodida > Ixodidae > Rhipicephalus > Rhipicephalus microplus. The sequence goes on along the minus strand of NC_134710.1, from coordinate 349,795,973 downwards.
TATATATATATATATATATATATATATGTGGGATATGGCACAACGAGAGCGTTGTGCCATATAACTCATCCCCTGATGAAGGGAGGACCCCTCCCGAAACTGTCAGGAAATAAATATATTTATCCTTGTTGACAACGCTCCCGTTGTGCCATATCTCATACCTTCACAAAGACTAACTGGCCCATTGAATTATTACTCCCACTATATATATACATGTATATGTATATAAATATATATACATATATATATATATATATATATATATATATATATATATATATATATATATATATATATTCTTGTTGTTTTGTGTTATCTCGAATATTAGAAAGAAAAACGCCTTGAAAAACGCACGTAGCGTCACTTCTGGTGCTGTGAGAATGCAACAGAGAGAGTTTTAGCAGACGATATTGTTTTACTGCTTTGACAGCTATGGCAGCTCAAGCCCCGTGGCTGGCGCGTTTGTGCTTTGAGCTGGATTCAAAGATATTGTAGTGGGATAATACTTCTGTGATGCCAGGAACGCCGCTTGCTAGACGCGAGCCGGACGCGCTCGCATCGGCTCCTGTTTTTTAAATGTTTTTGACCGCAAACTTGCCGATCGACCTCGGTTTTTCGACTCATCTGATCCAGTTTCTTTCAAAGATCGAGTGGATACCCGACTTTTGCGGGTAGGTCAAGCTTTCGAACTTTTATTTGGGTGTTTCACCCGGTGCCACGCTGGCGCTCAGCTCGGCCTGCCGAGCGAGACGCTTCGAGGATGCCGCTCGAGGAGATGGTCTTCGGCGAAGAAATCTCCAGACAGGAGGATGAAGCCTCCGGATGGATTGTTGCCCACTCTCGGAAGAAGCAGCGTCAGGATTTTACGCCCGGCGACAGCCCTGGCACCAGTGCCGGTCATCGTGCCGCCCGTCCAGCGCACCCGAAGGGGCCGATAAATAAGCTCATCGCCGCGTCGCGCCTGCCGCGATTGCCTAAAGATCACTATCGGGTTGTCGTACGTCCCAAGGGAGGCATGGATGTGCGCAAGGTCAGTGGAATCAAGGTTACCCAAGCTTTGGTGATGGCTGCTTGTCTCGGCCCGCCGCAGGCTAAGGAAGATATTGTTTGTGCCAAAGAAATGCAGAAGATTTTTGTGATCAGCACGCCACACGCTAGGAACGCAGAAGCCTACGCTAAAGTGAAGCAAATTCGAGTGGGAGAAACGCTCCATGAAGTCTCTACTTACGTGACGCCACCCGGGGATACGTGCAGAGGAGTTGTTCGCGGTATCGACCCTGAGCTCTCTGCTGACCGGCTTGGTGAGCTCTTCGTGCACGCAAGAAATCCGAAGGTTCTTGGAGTACGGCGCATCAAGAAAACGCCCACGGTGATCGTCCTGTTTGACGGTATGAAAGTTCCAAACTACGTCATGTGTGGGACGAACCTGATCCGATGCACGCTCTACCGACGACAAAGCGACGCCTGTCGAACCTGCGGAAAGCTGGGACATCGCTCGGACGTTTGTCCCACTACTACAGTCATCACCTGCCCGGACTGTGGGGTCTCATCGCCCCCTGAGAATCATACGTGCCAGCCGAAGTGCTCCATATGTGGAGGAGCGCATCCGACGGCGGATCAGGCCTGCCAAAGCAGGTACCAGGTTCCCTACATTGTTCGGCGTAGAAGGCGACGACGGAGAAAAGCAAACAAGCAGCGCGCGGAGTTCGTGCCACAGCAAGCTCCCGGGCTTGGGTTCAACCAGGGGGGTGGCCTTGATAACCCTGGGCGGGGTGCGAGTCACCGCTCTCGCTCGAGGGATAGGTCTGCCTCCTGTGCCCGGATTCAGCAGGAACCTACCTGGGCTGAACGAGTGGGCCCAAAACGTGAGTCTCGCACTATCGTGCAGCGCCAGTTGCCAGAGCAAGCTACGGCTAGAATACAGCAGCTAGAGCGTGAGAATGCAACTCTGAGGAGTGAGCTTCAGGAGATTAAAGGATTTGTTGAGGAGCTTAGGCAGCGCGAACGCACGCCGGAAGGGGCGGTGAAAGTGCAGCAGGCCGAGGCACAACCTAGAGGCGGTAAGCGAAAAGCCGCTGACCCTCCGGTAGATATCGAAAAGGAGTTCAGTGACTTTAAACAGGAAATTATGGGGGTGGTCCATGAAATTAAGGAGGCCATCGCTGGTGTCAGCTCTGTCATCCAGTCCCTTTCTGCAAGGGTGGTGGTGGTGGAGCAAAACCTAAGTAGCAATCATGGCGAAGCTAAATGAAACATTTGTCATTTTGCAATGGAATTGCGCGAGCTTCCACAGGAAGAAGGCAGTCTTGCAGCAGTTCGTCAGCTCACAGGAGAATAAGCCAGCCGTAATACTCCTCCAGGAGACCCTTAAAGGAGAGGTGGCCCTCCGGGGTTATCGCTCCGTGGCCTGCTAAGGGGAAGGAAAACGCGGGGTCGCCACCTTCATATCCAAAGAGTTCTCCTTTGAGGTTCGTGATGTACGTCCAGACCTAAAGGTGGAACACATACTTATTGAGTTAATCCCAAACTCTCGGCTTAAGGAGCACCTATTCATTCTCAACGTTTATAGCTCACCATCTGATACTCGGGAGACTTTTAATGCGCTTCTCTGCAAAGCCTCCAAAATCGCGGGCTCGGCTCCGTTGACAGTTGCTGGCGACTTCAATGCGCAACATCAGACATGGGGCTATATCAATAATACGGCTAAGGGGCGGGCGCTTCTGCAGCATACTACCAATCTTAATATGTTACTAGTTACTGATCACAACTTTCCCACACGTCTCGGCAATTCTGTAGCAAGGGACACCACGCCGGACCTGGCTTTTGTCAGGAACGTCGAATGCCCTTTCTGGCAGAACTTGCATGAGAACTTGGGGAGCGACCATTTCATCGCGTCTATCTCCCTCGATGTTAAAGCACCGCCGCCGCGGGTTTTCAAAATTGTTGATTGGGATGCCTTTCGGGAACTCAGACAAAGCGATGAAAAAGAGTACGACGACCTTGGCCAGCTACTTGAGTGTCTTAAGGCAGATGTTAAAGCTGCCACTAAGGTGGTGGAGACGGATCTTAAAACGGAACGCATGGACAGCCGCCTAGTGAGGCTCCTTGAAGCCAAAAACTCCTTACTTAACAGATGGCGTACGCAGCGACTCAACAGGTGGCTCAGAAAGAAAATTGCTCTGCTCAAACAGGAGATTGAATCGTACAGCCAAACCCTGGCCAGACAACAATGGGATGAGGTCTGTAACTCTGTCGATGGGCAGATGCGGTCAGGGGCGAAATGGAACATTCTTAAGCACCTCCTGGGAGATAAGCAAACTAAAGCTAATCAGAAACACACTGTTGATCGGCTCATTCACAAGGAGAGGTCTGCTGGGCTCTCCAATGATCAAATCTTACAACAGCTGGCGGATAGGTACCTCCCCCTGGGGGCTACCACGGATGCAGACTACCCGGATTTCTCTGGTCTGGAGGATGCGGAGCTGGACTCCCCCTTCAACACGGCAGAGATCAGGGCGGTCATTTTTGATCTCAATGGAAAATCGGCTCCCGGGCCGGATGGTATCACTAACAGGCTACTTAAAAATCTGGACGATAGATCCATTGAGCTACTAACTGACGAGGTCAACCGGGTTTGGGAGTCGGGGCAGGTGCCGAAGGAGTGGCGAACGGCCTCTGTCGTCCTCATTCCCAAGCCTGGTAAACCTCTCGGGCTCGGCACGCTCCGACCGATCTCGCTCACGTCTTGCGTGGGTAAGGTCGCGGAACATGCAATCCTTAACCGAATCTCCCATCATATTGAACAAAACGAGCTCTTCCCTTTCAATCTCATTGGCTTTTGTCCCGCGCTCTCTACGCGTGACGTTATGAAAATGATTAAACGTCAAATTCTCGACATAGACACCAGAGATGTCCGAGGGATTCTTGCACTCGATCTGGAGAAAGCTTTCGATAATATCTCACATCCTCACATACTGGATTCGATCTCTGAGTTGGGATTGGGGGCCCGCTTTTACGGGTTCGTCCGCTCTTTTCTCAGGGATCGCGTTGCCACCATTCGGCTCGGGGACCTCTGTTCCAAGGAATTTCACCTTGTACCTAGGGGAGCCCCTCAAGGATCGGTCATTTCGCCGCTAATTTTTAATATCGCGATAAGGAAACTCTCGCTCGAACTCTCTCGTATCGACCGCATCAGACATGCGCTGTATGCGGACGATATTACTATATGGTGCACTGGGGGTAGGGACGGAGACGTTGAGGAGTCCCTCCAGCAGGCCCTCAGGTGCACGGAGGAGTTTTTGGATAGCACGGGGCTGCACTTGTCGACCGCCAAGTCGGAGCTCCTCCTGTACACACAGCCGGAGAAACGCAAGTTCACCACTATTCCATTTCCGCCGGAAGAGATCAGGATCGAAATTCACACACGGTCAGGGCAGGCCATCCCCCGTGTCGATAAAATTCGGATATTAAGCATGTTCCTGGAGGAGCACGGAAGTAACTCTCATACTCTGACTCGTATTGCGGCAAAGGCGGAGAGCATGGTCAAGCCTATACTTCGGGTGTCTAACAGGCGTGGAGGGCTTTGTGAGGCCAACCTCATGAGGCTCTTCCATGCCTTTCTTATGAGTCACATTAATTACATTGCCGCAGCGCATAGGTGGGAAAGGAAAGAACAAGGGAAACTGGATGCGATTATTCGAAAGTGCATTAAGAGGGTCTTGGGCCTTCCAAACAACACAAATGAGGAAAAGCTCAAGTATTGAAGTAAGAAGGCATAATTTTTTTTCTAAAAGAAGTCATGCTAAAATTTTAGAGTTCTTTGCACTACTTACCTGCTGCGCTGAGGAAGAAAGCTTTGTGTGAATAACGTTTTTTTTGCGTTTTCTATGTGCAATAACGCAAACTATTTTGGTTGCTGTATGCTCCAAGTATGGGAACCAGGTGCCGCGGTCTTAGCCAGGCAGAGGACATCTTCCTTTTATTGCATGAAATAAAGAGCTGAAGCAAAAGCTACTGACTTCTGCTACTTTATCAAAACAATTTGTTCGGCCTGATACACCGTTTCATGTTCTGCCTCGACTACTTTGATTCTTGCACAACATTCGCAAAAGTGCACTGGGAGGAGGAAGGACTATTGAAAGTACAGGTCTTCTTGTTCACTTCAATGCAAATGCCAAAATAAAATATTTATATTGTCACAGAAGTGATTAGAGTGTCAAACTATTTACTGTATGTAGAGAAACTTTATATTTAGTGTCAACTTAATCCAAGCACCAGCACAAGTAGGCTGTGTGCCAGTGAATTCAATCAAAGTTCCACCATGCTTATGCCAACTGCCAACAGCTTCAATAAACACAAATTTCTTCTTTATTACAAGTTCCAGTCACCTCAATTCATACACAAGATGGCAAGATCGGGCATGAAAAGAGGGCTGCTAATAAAATGTTGTATAAGTATCGTATATTGTATAAACATTGTAAAAAACAACGTGATAGTCCAAAAGTAGACAACAGCAAAAATATCTGCAAGCTTTTCCATTGCTCATCAATTAAATCATGGCCACAATTTGATTACTCTCTTCTTCGAGTGTTCATATTCTGCTAAACACAAGTGTGCAGATCACACAAGTACTAACACAGTCTCGATCACAGAACCTTGTAAGTTAGTCAACACACTGCACAGATGTACACAATTGTCGACAGGGCCGTGCCCAGGAATTTTTTTCGGGGGAAGGGGGGGTTGCGTGTAGAAGGGCTGCCATTTTTGTAAGATTTATACTCGCTTATTTTCGTGAATAAAACAAGTACATTGCTTACTTGTAATATTTTGATGATACTTTTCAATTATTTGTACCCAAATAAAGAAATTGGTATGTCAACCTTAAATTCTGGTTAAAGCAAGAAATAAGTTTTGACAATAGCACCACGAAAGCCGGGGACACCGCGACCAACGGCTCCTGATGAAGTAACACAATGTAACCGCGGTACGAAAACGGTATGTATGTGTTACATGCTGCCACTCTAGCGTCGCCAGCGCGAAGTCGGCGACGGGAATGGCAGAAGGTTAGGCCGTTCCGTACGTAAGCAGAGACAGTGAAGAGATTAGAGACGTATGTGGGGAAAAACAAAACTCTAGTGATATTGCAGCACTGCAGAGGAATCTAGGAATATTGCAGAGTAATCTAGTACAACACTTAATACCAACTAACAGAATACATATAAAATCAATAAATCAGCTTACAAGAGAGAAGTATTACAAACTACACAAAACTAACCAACAATAAAACTACAGATGAGAAAGTCCGAAGGTATAAACAGGTGAAAGGATACCTGTGATGACCGGCAGCGTTGAGTCCACGACGATCGGATGCGAGAAGTCAGAGAGGGTTCTGGCAGAACTGCGATGTCAGCTGTGTTGCAGCGATGGTGTTTCCGGGAGGCTAGTGCTTGAAGCCGATCTCGTGCAGGTTGAGCTTACTCGAGATTCAAGTACCGATGCCTACGTTACAGACGTTAATTTCGCGTTACAACTAGACAAATGGCTAAGTTTAGGTGGCCAGCCGACACGGAGCCACAACCACTTAAGGGATACTTCTTGATCTCCTTCTACACCATGTTGGTCAGCAACTAGACTGCTTAGCAAGGCGAAATCCTGCTTTTAAATCGTCCTCCGTGTCCCCTGATTCTCGTCATGGGAGAAAAGAGACCTCTACATGGATCCAATCATGCACATTTCATTGTTAGAAACTCCACCCTAAAATATATTGACCACGTCCCTTTTCAATTAGGAGAGGGTCCTCAACTGCGCGAGAGTGACCACCTGTCGGGGTTCTCTCATACGGCATGTCCATAAGCAGTTTTGCCCGTGGGAATGGTCAGTTTCCTTGGTTTCAGCCGGTGTGTCTTGCAGTCTACAGCTAGTTCGGGGTGCATCGCGGCCTTTGACGATCCTGCCGACGCTGCTGTAGGTACAAAAGATCAAACATCGGCGACTAACGTTTGAAGAACACCCCATTCAGTACTTCCCTGAACTAAAGGCCAGTCTTTTCATGAGCGAATGGTTCCACTGGTGAGCGGGGGAGTGTGGCGCCCGTTAATTTGCCGTTACGCCGGGTCACAAAAATGGCAGTCTGTGACAGCATGTATGCAAGCAAACAAACAAGTCACCCGACATTCCGATCTTCTTGTTACCGTTCGCACATCCTGCTTGCTGGATAGTTCCTTTGTAATTGCGAAAGGATAGAAGGGTTGAAGCTTGGGCTAGCTGGGTTTAGCTTCTAATCAACTCTTGAAACATAGAGGGAAGTTTAAACGAGGAAGTTTTTCCTGCTGGGAAACTTGCTAAATTCTGTGAGGACTTGTTCTGGGGTCACTTGAAGTTCTCGATGGATGCTGAGTGGTGCTAGTCCGGTCAATCTGTCGTTGTTCATTAGATTTCGAAGGTAGCTCTTCAGCCTTTTCAGTGTGGAAAAAGTCCGTTCCGGGGTCGACGTCGACACGGGTAAAGTCGCCAGGATAGAAAGTAGGCTGTGGATGTTCGGAAAAAAGTCGCGGTTGCACATCTCTAAGGCCTGTAAAGCACAAGCTGGGCAATTCTTTTCTTTGATCTGTCAGTATTTGTTCACCCACAGTGTGAACTCTGCGTCGATGACATTAGCCGAAGGAATGTCGACAGGGTAAAACTGCACTGCATCATTAATATCAGAAAGGCTAGCCGATGCACAGAAATTCGGCAGCAGCATGTTAAAGCCAACCACGACCTTCTTATGGGCATCGAACCGGTCTCTTAATCGATTTTCGAAGTCAGCAAGCAAAGGCAAATACACATTTTTGCGGTAGTACTCTTCAGGAGTAGCAGAAGGTACGCTCCTTCTTTGCATCTGCCTTCCAGTGATGCGTGGTAGGGCCATCTCAACATTTGTGATCTTCAGCAAAGAGAGCGACTTCAGAAAAATGGTATTAAATTCTGTTTCCGCACTAGCCCTTTTTGTGGAAAGAACGTCGATAACATTCTTTACGTGATCGCACGCTTGAGCCAAGACACAGTCAATTTTTTGAAGGAACTTGCAAAGTGGCAGTGTCAAAGAGAAGAGGTCGCTACAGATCTGAAGCGAAGCGACAAACTCGGGCTTCGTAATGGCATTGAGCAGTTGAGGAGCTTTTGATGAAGTATCAGATGACGCAGGCTGTTCTTCCAAATATTCGAGGAATTGTACAATAGGCGCGCGCAGTTCAAGGAAACGCTGAAGTGCATCGTGACTCTCTACCCACATTGTTTGGTAAAAGGAGAGAACTGATTTTCTTTCTCCTTGTGTTAAATCTTCTACTTTGTCTCGCAGTTTGTTCGTCCTCTGTGGCGAAGCTCTCACAAACGTACAGGTTGAGGATACAGTTCCCAAACAGTTGCGGATACTGGGGAGTTTGCATGCGTGAAGCAGAGCAAGGTTCAACGAGTGGACGCTACAATGCACGTACAATGCTTTGGGCGCTGTTTGACGAATGAAGGCTTGAACACCGTTAAGGTGGCCGCTCATTGATGCCGCGCCGTCGTATCCTTGCCCGCAAAGTAGGTTCAGGTCAAAGCCATGACCTCCAATTGGAGGTCTGTTCAGGATTGTGCTCGCCAGTGCCTTGCTATTGAGATCGTACACGGGAACGAAATCTACAAAATCTTCTTCAAGAATGGGCACTCCCGACGTGTCGTGTCCAACGTACCTTACACATAGGGAAATGTGGGCGGTGCGAGACTTATCAGTGGCCTCGTCAGCTAGAACTGAAAAACACGAACCTGAGTGGACGTTTTCCACTATATTTCTTTGTATGATTTTACCACAGAGGGTGATCAACTCATTTTAAATTTTTGGGCTCGTGTACAGCGCATTCGCCTGAGATGTTTCTATGTGAGCTCTCAAGGCGGCATCTCAACATTTTGCTCTCATCCTAAGCAGTGCGCGGAAATTTCCATCATTTTTGAATGGCAGCACTTCAGACATATTTATCGGACCAGAGTCGTCTGTGCCGCGAAGCGGTACTTCTTGACTGCCAAAGAAAAGGATTGTTTTCATTATTGGGAGCAAGTTCTTGCGGTTTTCTTCCGCCTGCTTTTTAAGGCCATGGTCAAGTTGTGTTAAGATGTCATGCTGTGAGTGGGACCGGACTGCTAAAAAGCTATCCGATAGCGTTGTTGACATGGCGTGATAACTGCTGGATGCGTGGCTCTTAAAGGCGTCCATGGCTTCTTTGTAATTTGTTAACTCCTTAGTTACAAAACAGCCCAAGCGCTGGTGCTCCCCTTTTCCTGCACACTCGCTTGCGAAGACTACGCAATATTTGCATAATGCTCCTTGAAGCTTCTCTGAATAAACAAGCCATGAGTAACGATCTACCCAGTGATGTTGGAACTTCAGATTCCTTTTCCCTGCGGCTGGATAATCATAGTTAGCCGGAGGCGCCCACGGATTGAGCAGCAGCTTCTCCATCGTGTCTGGATTATTTACATTATTGCTTTTTGAGACAAACAGTCCCAAGTCGAAAATATTCGCACTCGTCGCACAGAGGGGAGGTGAACCAGAATGGGTAGCTGCCATGCCACTCACCTTCTTTGGGCATTTCCCAGTGGTAAAGGTGTCACTTTGCCCCGCGTTGACTGTAGAACAAAGATCACTTGGAGTTGCACTGCGGCCACCATCATTTCCCGGTGGCGCATGGGTGTCCTGCTTGTGTTCGTTCTCAGGCGATTCATATAAACCGGTGCATTCTCCTGAGTCGCTACAGAAGTTCGGACGCGCTTGGCTTTCCACCAGTGCTGAGGAGGGCGAAGTGTATCCTTCGAAGGAGGCGGTTCTTCTCCGTCCGCTTCATCGGTTCGAACTTTCTCTAAATAAGACGCAAGACTCCTTTGCTTCGTTGTTGCAGAGTGTCTTTTCGTTTTGCTGCCGCAATCCTGTGCGCGCACACAGAAGTGGCCAGTGGCTCCAAAAAGACGTTTGCGACTGATTCGACTGCCTGGCGTGAACGGCGGGCGATGTTTTCTTCCTCTCTTATCCACTTTACAGAGGCTAGAATGTAGAAGTGTGATGAACGCGCCGGCTCCCGCGTGGTGCATGTGTTTTCTGAACGCCGCTACAGCTGGTGTGCATGCAGGCCCATTATTGTACCCCAGCTGCAGCAAACTGGATTAACGCTACTTTAAGATCTTTTCACAGATTCCATGGGCACTGCATACTTCCCTTAATATACGTGAGCCCCCAAGAATGCACTGCTGAGACATTTGCACTCCCGTGGTACAGACCAGGAAGGAGGTGTTGCTCCGTTCCTGTGAAAAAGTCACCTTTTCACAGACGGCTCCCTGGGCGCCTGCATAATTCTCTCTGGGCTGCGCTAGTTTAATAGCCGTGACCCCCCAAATATGCACTTTGTAGGCTGTGACGTCAGCCTCTGTACTCCCGCGCACAGCCCTGCTTGGCGGCGTTTTTTTCTCCTGTGGAAGTTGACCACTGGTGCCGGATTGTGTGCCAGCTGTATCCTTGCTTTGTGCGCTTTGTAGGGAGGCGCATATACCTAATGTGTACAGAAGAGGTAGATTTCCTTGCGTGTGGTTAAGGTTGTTCGAAGTTGCTCGAATATGCCAGTCTTTCAGTAGATGTCATCTTCGATGATTCGTTTCGGTGGCGAGGACTACAGTTTGAGAAAAGTTTGTCCTGCAACCTGCGTCCTTGGAATGCGCCGCTGAGTTTTTCCGCTTAGGGGTTTTGTTCCCTGGCGAAATTGCACACGTCGTATTGGTGTTGCCGTTGCTGTCGAACTGTTTACCTTCACAAAAGTAAACGCGCTTTTCGTAGGAACCCAAAGCCGACACGTGCGGTCCGCACAGACGGATAACTTCTCCAATGGAAGTGCACAAGAAAAGCATCTGGAATCAATAAAGGAGCTGCTACGGTGTGAAAGACGAAAAAAAAAGACTCGAAAGAACGGGAGGGCGAAGTGCAAAGCTGTACAAATAGGGCAGGTGCGCGTGCGGGGGAGGGAGCGCTGAGGTGTTCTGGTAAAAGGGTAGGTTTGAAGAAAGGAAGAAGAGGGAAGCAACGCCAGGAAAGTTGCAGTGTAACTTTGGCAGCTGGTGGTCGCTGTGAAAGCGTGTAAATATTTTAGTATCACCCGAAAAGTTAAAGCATCAAAAAAACTTCGGGGAAGGTCGAAACCCCCTCAACCCCCCCCCTAGTTACGGGCCTGATTGTCGATGTGACACTCAGCTTCTGGAGTTGGCCTTTATTTCAATATTGCAAAACTATTTATACACTGATTGCATCTCTCTACATGAATCCGATGAGATGCAACCTTAAAGGTTTCTTGCATCTCCACCTTCGTTAAGTGGTGTTGGTCTTTGCAAATGGTGGCATGACAAGTGTAATGTCTTTACTTTCCAAGTCGCATTTGACATGCGGAAAGCCTTTGTCCACCATCACCATATTCCCGGGCTCTAAAAAGTTGATCAAACCAGAGTTCACATGGATGTATGTGTCTCTCGATCTGCCCCCGAACATCGGATATCTATTCTATATAACTGGATGAAGTGATCCCAACTAGGAATTTCAAAGTAAAGTAGTTACTCCGGCAGTTAACCCTGTCAGCGACTTTACCTAGTTTCTCTATTCTCACTTCTGAACTCTAAGCTTGGGAAAGTTCAGCCAAAAGAGGCAGGCATTGTTGCTTGGGCAACATCCCTTGAAAACCACTTGGCCCAATTTTGAGTATTGACATAGAGGACATCCAAAATAGCATAAAAATCGGCGACGCACTAGTGCGATGGATGCCAAAGACAACTCCTAACGCAGAGAACGCGAGGCCGTGATTCATTGTCGTGAGACACAACAGATTTTGTTGACTGATATGTGGGAATCGACGTCGCAAAACCACCATATAATTATGAGATGCCAGAGAGGAAGGCTCCGGAAATTTTGACCACATGGTGTTCTTTAACGTGACCCAAATCTGAGCACACAGGCCTACAGCATTTCCGCCTCCATCGACAATGCAGCCACCGAAGCCGGGACTTGATCCCGCCACCTGCGGATCAGCAGCCGACTACCTAAGCCACTAGACCACCGTGGCAGGGCATAAGACACAACAGGAGCTTGCTCCCACTGCCAGGTCCAAGTATCGCTCGCCGCGCACCTGTAAATAAAAGCTATTTTGAGGGAACGACATTTGTAGTAGAGATGACACAAAAATAATTGATCTCACAAATCTAGAATCTTTCACTGTCTTGCAATAAATTTCGAGTTGATTTGCTGTCATAAGGGTACAAGTGCAGTGTTGTGTCTCACACGAACGCTTGTAGGTCATTCAACGCCAAATGTCCCAGCCGTTTCGGCAACGTTCTCAAGTGTGGTTTTTTGAAAAATGTTTACTGCTACAAAAGAGTTGTTCGGAAGAGTATTTTGGAGCAAAAAATATGTAACATAGAAAGCTTTCAGTATTTATGAGATATCGTTTTGGCGTTGCATGTCAGAAAATCTATTCTCAGATTATTGCTTCTTGTGAGAATACCAAAATTTGTTTACACATTAGGCGAAGCGTTTTGTGCAAGATGTTTGAAGCTCAAGAGTATTACATCAATTTTTTTCGCTGTATGCTATACAGGTCCAGTAATTTCGCCAATATGAATGTATGTTTTTCCAATATGTTTGCTTTATATGTAGACCAAACATGGTATCAAATTAAGAAATGCTTCTTTTAGAATAAATTATCTTACAAACAACACCCAGTTGACAAGTTGGAAAATTCTGAGTTTTCCCACTTTACCAAAACGATTTTTCTCACAAAAATATTCTGAACATTCACTGTTTTTATTCAGTAAATAGGCGCTTAAGAAATGGGTGCTTAAGTACCAATACGCCAAAGAATTATCCGCATCACTAACCTTCGTAAAAATCATTGTTTGAGTGGTAGTTAATGTATCACTTGGCTTCAAACGTACGATTCAAACGTACCTATTGCGTGTGAAAACGAGGAGAATCACCACCATGCTTCATTACCGTAGGCCTAGCACAATGAATTGGAAACAAATTCCTATTATAATCAGCGACCTGTGTAAATCTGTGCAGTTACTTAGTTCACAACCAAAAAAGAAAGAACTATGATGAGGCTGCGATAATTCCCAAGGGATATAAAAATACATAGAAAAGTCTGCACTAGTACATAAAAAGCCAATCTGTAATACTGTTCAATCTAAATTATAATAAATAAAACAAATAAGTTTTGCATTGTGAATAGCCCCAGTGCCATTAAAAGGATGATCTAGCATTTCCCTGTAGCATTTGGTGCATTAGGAACAGGAACACAGGGATGGTGACCCTAGTGAGGCCTCTGAGGGCATCATCATTTTTCTTGTCTACCAAAGGCTCGTAGCCATAGAAAACATTTGGTTGGTGGCCTTCAAAGCGCAACGCCGCCACACTTGCGTCAGCCTTTGCTGGTTGCTCGAATGGAAGGAATGAAACCTGGACGGACACCTCGCATGCATCGGCAAACAGGGTGCAGGCAATCAGAAGGACACCTTTATTGTCGGCCTGTGGTATCTCACCCACCTGCGTTGAGACCTGCATAAAAGTGATGTGTTACAATTTTCAGATAACAGAACCAGGTGTTTTCAAGCTTATCTTTGCACTACAACACCAAATCTATGCCACATCAAACATCTCTAAGCAGGCAAACAAAACAAAAAGCCCTCCTATGGCTCTCATTCAGCGACAGTGCACTTGAAAGACATGGTGGTGGTATAGAATGGTTATTGCGACAAACAAAAACAACCAACGTATACTTTTTAGCAGGGGGATAATTGACAGCCAGAATTACCTTATACAATGCTTTTCACTGCTCGGGGAATAAAGCAGCGCCTGACAAAAGAATGCTCTTCAAACCGCAAATTGCTACGCCTGAGCTGTTTCACGTCGTTCATCTGCAGCCGTTTTACATTCAATACAACTATACTTGCTTCTGTGTTCCAGACTACACTTCAGTGCGCCATTTTTTTTTAGCTTCAGGGGATTCACTTTTTAAGGGAGGCAGTAAAGCCTCCTTCACACATTAGTGTATCGCTAATCGACTTGTACTAGGGAAATAGCCATGTAATAAAGCGCCATCACCCACACTCAATAAAAATCGTGCAATAGTCAATGGTAAGCAACATTGTGACGAACAAGCTCTATGCCTTCTGTCACTGTTTTCTCCAGCCAATCTTGAAAAACGGTCACAGTTGAGCATGGGTCACAGTCATAATTGACCACGTGTGACGTACCTCATATGCTGCTAGGACTATTTCACTATATTTGGGGCTATATTGCTAATTAAGTTAATAAGAAACTGAGACCTTAAAGCAGTTGGGACCACTGTGATGTACTTGTGAGTTCTCAATAAAAGAAAATCTCCAGCAAAAGGCTCTGCTATTTGCTGTCCATTGGCTCTACGCAAGGAGTCGCATGCTCACATAGACGCACTTGCGCTCAGTTGCCTGATGCACCGTTACTGTGGCAAGTTGATGTCACACATTGAAGTAAAATGCACACATGCGAATCAGTAGTGCGCAGCTAACAAAGTATGTGATCCTGCGTTTACATTGTTGCTAATGCCTGTGACATCACAGCTTTTTGTTTCTTTTTGACGTCTTCCCCAATAAATGTTGTTTCAGTTGTTTATTGCTGCATTGTTAGTCATTCGCGACAATATGTTTGTTATGCTCTTTGACCATTCAAACATAAGCCGCCACTCTGCATTTTCTCGTAATCTCTGCATTTTAATGGGCACTAGCTCTGTGCCTCGCAGTATTACAACAGCACCAACCTCAACGCCATGCAGCTTTTCGGATTTGTTATTACCATCAGTGTCTTCAGGTTCCTTCCTCAGTGATGCAGAAGATGCTGGTGAATCCTTGGTGTCTGTAGTTGGTGGTGCTTGCAACACATTCGGCGAAGATTTGGCGAGATTGGCAACAGCTATAGTGGCTGTCCTCTTCTTAATTCTGAAGCAAAAAATATACGCTGTACCTTATCTGATTCATCAATTCAATGAAAAATAGAAATGAATGAAAAAGTACCATAACAAGGGGAAAGGAAAAGCAATTACTGCAATTTTTTAACAGTTTACGTACGGTTTGGTTTGAGCTGATTTAACACGAACAGACTGAGGTGCATAAATAGAACTGCTTTAAATTAGAGCAACCTTGTCATATTGTTTACAGTCAATAGGTGTAGCAGATCTGCTTTTCCTTGTCTCTCTCCCTGTCAGGCTTCAGTGTAACAACAAAACAAAAAAAACCTGCAACGACGGCCAGGTTTAAGATGAAAATAAACTGCCTCAATTTTAGTTTTGTGTACACAATTGTCTACATGCTGCACGCTTTGCCCATTTTATCAACGTTGAATGATTACAGGATCAGCTGTTTACTACAAGTATCAACCATTAACAGTACTTGGCATTCATGTCTTGATCCCAATATGCTTTTATGATTTGCACAAACTCTGGTGTTTTACGCTCTAGCGCAGAGGTGTGCAAATGTTTTTGGAACCAAGGCGTTGGAGTGGGCTAGTTGCTACAGGGTCAAATTCGATTGAAAAAAACCAGCGGTAAACAAAGACACAGTGATTGTCCCGTCGTTTCCTCTCACTGTGTCCCGTGTTTACCAGTGTTTTGTTTGTTTTTAACCTTTTTTTCTAGTTTTTGGGACCATTTCTTCTCAAACCTTCTGAGTGCCGTAGGGGTAGCCCAGCCGCAGCCTTTCTTCTTTAATCCTATGATGTTTCCTAAGAGCTGCGACCACCTGACATTTTTATCGCTTAGCATCTCGGGGGAAGGCGAATGACTCCTAGATAGCGCCTCTCCACTTGATCAGCTGCGCTTCCACCGCCACTTAAATCATGACTGCAAGAACAGCACGACCACAAAACATGGAACGTAGAACAAACGTATATGACGGCACGAGCGCCGACTACGGATTGTTTATTTCCTGTGATTCCGACATAGCAGGAAATAGACAGTTTATAGTCAGCGCTTGTGTCGTTGTATGCGTGTTTTCTTCTCTATGTGCTTACTGATCGTGTTGTGCCTGCAGTCTTTATTCCCCAACTTGCCCAGCAAGCTTCACTACTAAAGCCAAATCGGTCACACGAGCCATCGAGCACACCAACGCGATGAAATAGAGGCTGAAGAGTCGTCCAAAAACTAATAGCACATCATATAGTGACTACCTGACAGTCACCTAAAAATATAGAGAAAGTTTATTTTACGGAGTTCTCACCTTTCATAGCGTCGAAACTTATCTTCAAGCACGGACTGCTTAACTGCTTACGATACTCGTCAGGAAATATCGCTGGCACGTATGGCGGGGACGACACATCATTGGACAGCGCACTCCAAACGAAATGGGCACTGCATATCTTCGAGTGCTGAGAGGGATCTCAGTTTGTTCCTTAAGCGCTGAAATGTATACAAATGCTAGCATCGCCAGAAAAACATAACCGGAGAACGCGAGATGGTGGTGGAGTGGGAACCAACCTTACTTTTTTCGTCGCACAGCCGTGATCCACTTCTTCCGCTGCCCGAAAAAAAGCACGGGCAACTAAAGAAACGGTGAAACGTCGTTCCCGCAAGGCACGACGTGTACCAGTTCATACACCCGACAACGCAGCAGTTCACGACTGCGTCACGGAACACCTACAACAGCATGCATGCCATTGAGAAAGTGATGCTAGCAGGTGCAGAAAAGCGTTCACTTTTGCTCGGGCTCTCACCGACTGCCTGCTCTGACGGCCGGGCGCCAGTCGCAGCGAACGGAGTGTATAGTCAGATGACTCCATTAGGACTGAAAATACAAGAAGTTATGTATCTTATTTTTTGTTATTTAGGGCCTTGAGACCAACGGCTGATGGTATATATATATATATATATATATATATATATATATATAAAGAGAGAGAGAGAGGCAGGCATGGTGGTTGAGTGGCCGTAGCGTTGTATATAGATCCTGATAAAGGCCAGACTCTAGGCCGAAACGTCGAAATAAACCACGTTATGACCGCTAACGGAGGATCTACTATATATATATATATATATATATATATATATATATATATATATATATATATATATATATATATATATATATATATATATATATATATAGATAGATGAAATAGATGATCAGAGTTTCTTCCGGCTACCGTAAAAAAAGGTATAAACTTCGAGAATAGTGCATTATAGGAAACAAAACAATAAAATATTTATTTAATCCTGTTTCGGCTGGTGGACCAGCCTTCTTCCGAGGATGTAAGTGAAATGATACAAGTTCCCGTAGCAGAGGGTCACCCTCACAGTTTAAAGACCCTCCAAAAAAAAAGACACAAACGGGCGAACGAGGTAGCAACAGACAACAAGAAGCAGAAGAAGGAGAGGAACTAGAAAGGAGTGACGGAAAGCCGCCGGAAACGAGCGGGTAATTCTGGCATTATTACTGGGTATAGGTAAGACGCGCCGCCAGCGGAGGCGACCAAGAAAAACGGAAAAATGTGGAACATGTTGCCGCTTACTCGCATCCCACACATGGATCGAGTTTAAGTTCACGTGGTTCGGCGGCTGGCCCGTGGCATCGGGCCACACACACACACACACACACACACACACACACACACACACACACACACACACACACACACACACACACACACACACACACACACACACACACACACACACACACACACACACACACACACACACACACACACACACACACACACACACACACACACACACACACACACACACACACACACACACACACACACACACACACACACACACACACACACACACACACACACACACACACACACACACACACACACACACACACACACACACACACACACACACACACACACACACACACACACACACACACACACACACACACACACACACACACACACACACACACACACACACACACACACACACACACACACACACACACACACACACACACACACACACACACACACACACACACACACACACACACACACACACACACACACACACACACACACACACACACACACACACACACACACACACACACACACACACACACACACACACACACACACACACACACACACACACACACACACACACACACACACACACACAAGAAGCATACGACCCGCTCCAGCTTTCGGAATATAATGGCCACGTTGGAAAGCTAATGTGCCCTCTCCCCCTCCCTCCACCTGCCCTCTCTTGCAGAAAAATGTACAACCATTCATACTGAAAATAAATGAATGGGTATTCTTGTAAAGGATGAACAAAGAAAAACGTAAACAAAAAATATATAAAAATAAATAATACTAAAAAAGTACTCAAAAATGAAAATAAAGTCTAATAATACTAACACACGCCGTTTGGTTCACGTAGCATCGAATTCGTTTAGTTTCACGCGCTATATTGACCAACTTGCGTGTGCGACTTCCCGTATGTGTAAATAAATTAATTGAGTAATTCAATTTCTGTGTTTCACGAAACGTCGCGGAGGCACGTCAGTCGCCCAGGGCTCTCGTTGATTCCGTGGGTAAGTGATCTGAATTTCTTTATAAAGTATGACTTCCGCTGTTCGCGCTCCCGTGTGTTCTGGAAGCCGGATTGTAGGAGTATGAAACTTACGCATTCGAAAGAGTGACCAGGAAGATTGGTATGTTTGGAGAACGGCAAATTGGGGAGGCCCTTTACGTGTGCGCCCTGATGGTGGTCGGATTTTTGTGTTTTCGCCCTGACCAGTAAGTCTCTCAGGTTTTTATTTCTTCGGTAAACCACCTTGGGCGGAGTCGGAAAAATGGCAGAGAGGCGACTACTCTGTTTAAGTGTGTTGAAGTGGCGGTTTAGTATAGAATTCACCCGAGGGGCGGCGGCGCAGTATGTGAGGATTAAATTTGCCCCTGAAGTTATATCATCTTTATTCCCACCTTTTTCTCCCTTTGTTGATTCTCGGTCCAAAGAGCGAGCGCGCTCAATTGCATTGTCAATTATTTTTTCGGGGTACTTTTGACGCAAGAAGGCTGTTCTCAATTCCTGTGCGTGGGTGTCAAATTGCGTGATTTCAGAGCAAATTCTTCTGTATCTGTGGGCTTGAGAGTAAGGAACACCTGTTTTGCAGTGATGGGGGTGACTGCTATGGAAATGCAGATACTGTTGGCGGTCTGTTGGTTTTTTATACAGGGAAGTAGATATGGTGGTGCCACTGAGTGATACAGTGACATCCAGAAAGTGAACACTCTTCTGCGAATACGTGTGCGTGAATGTTATCGAAGGATGCACGGAGTTGAAACCGGAAATGAATTTGGAAAGATTATGTTCACTATCGGCCCACACGAAGAATATATCATCGAGGAAGCGTCGATAAAATAAAGGTTTGAATGGAGAATTTTCGAGGAAAGGAATCTCCAAAGAGGCCATGAAAATATTTGCGTAATTTGGGGCCATTTTAGTTCCCATGGCAGTTCCGTTTACTTGCAGATAATGTTTTTGGTCGAATTCAAAGTTATTAGGTTTAAGTACCAGATTTAGGAGCACCTCTAAAGCGCTTTCGTCGAATTCACTTGTCGATTTACTTTTTCCATAGGCGGCGACTGTGGCGGCGATTCCTTCGAAGTGGGGAATGTTTGTGTACAGTGATGAGACATCCATGGTGACCAAATAGCAATCTAGAGGTACCACAAGTTTTGAGACTTCTCGAAGGAAGTGGCTTGTATCTTTGATGTATGATGGGAATGATTGTGGGATGTGCCTAATCAGAGAGTCAATGAAACTAGAAATTTTTTCAGTAGCAGTACCGTTGCTGGAAACTATGGATCGGCCGGGATTGTTAATCTTGTGAATTTTGGGTAGTAAATAGAAACGCCCGGGAGACGATTTGCCAGAGGACATCATTTTAAGCATAGGGTAGGTTATCTTCCCACTTTTACGTAATGATATTAGTGAGGCCTTAATAGTACTTTCATACTCCTCTGTCGGATCACAAGGGAGTTGTTTATAGAAATTTTCATCTGCCAGTTGGCGAAGCCCTTCTTTGATGTAGTCAGTCCTGTCGAGTACAACCACAGCACCACCCTTATCAGCTGGTTTGATAACGATGCTCTGGCTGTCACTTAAACTGCGCAAAGCCTCCCGCTCCTCTTTGGACAGATTGTTGCGAATGGGTCGGTGCTTTTCATATTCCCTGATTATATCACCCTGGATAGCTGAAATGTACATGTCTAGATATTTGTCTCGTTGTTCCCCTGGAGTTCAAGCTTTATCTGAAAATTGATTTTGTTGCGTGCTGCTTCGATCATGAAAATATTCTTTTAGACGCATGGTTCTGGCAAAGTTGTCCAAATCTTGGTAAAGTTTAAACTCATCAAGTTTGCCAGAGGCGGGGCAGAAGGTTAGACCTTTTGATATATATATATATATATATATATATATATATATATATATATATATATATATATTGTGTGTGTGTGTATAGATAACAGTTGTAAAATCACAGCATATACACGGAGTGCATGGTGATGAGTCTGGCGAAGCATCCGTCCGTTCAATCGTCTGTGTGCCCGTTCCTCCATGCATATGTTCATGCGTCCGATCGCGTTCGAGAATGCA
The DNA here is from genome assembly GCF_043290135.1 of Rhipicephalus microplus. Classification (NCBI taxonomy): domain Eukaryota; kingdom Metazoa; phylum Arthropoda; class Arachnida; order Ixodida; family Ixodidae; genus Rhipicephalus; species Rhipicephalus microplus. The sequence continues at coordinate 349,775,280 of NC_134710.1, read as the reverse complement.
GACGGCACATGGGTAACACCGAAATGTGAGCCAAAGAAGCCGAGCGCAAGCGTCTTCCGCGCGCCCGCTGGTTTGCTTCGTCCATTCCCCACCGACGATCCGCCACGTATGGCAACCATCGATGAAACAGAGATGCACTCATTCGCGCACTATGCAGAGGGCGCGTGGGTAACACCAACGAGACGCTAGCTAAGGAAACCGAGCGCAAGTGTGTTCAACGCGCCCGCCGCGCGGCTTTATCCATGTCACACCAACGATTCACCACGTACGGTGAATATCTAGGAGACTGGGCGAGGCACTCGTTCGCGCACTCAGGCAAAGCCTGCACAGCAATTATTCGGAGAGTAACGGTGCTTCAGAGAGTTGCGACAGATAAACGCCATCTAGGAAATTAGACGAGAAATGGTCATCCATTTCTTTTTCTAGTCTCTTCTTCTCTCGGTGACGCGTGACTATTTACAAGGTCAGACTATAAAAAGCTTTGCCTCTAAAAAAGCCGGCCCAGTGATTGGATGCTGTGCCTAAATCTCCTTCTTTACAATGGCGCGGTCGCACGATGTGCTTTTACGTCCTGGTTTTCACATTCATAGCACCAGCCAACGTGCAGTTGCGGTAAGCGCATCTTGAGGACGACGACTAGGCCTCCCCGGCACCTGCTCACTGGCCACCACTGCCTACACTGTTTGTGAACGGCGTCGAGGCCTTCCCGGTGGCTCCACACCATTTCACCAGCACCTATTCACGACAACGGACCCCGCCAACGCGTCCTCGGCCATGCATGCCATCACCGTGAGCACCAGTACCGCCACGTACTCTGCGAATTACGCCCTCGGCTTACCAGATGCCTCATATGACGATGCCAAGGAATTTTTACGTGGCTTCACGACATTATCTTGACATCTCAACCACCTGTCATGCTGGAACTCTGGGCTCTTACCTTCAGCTTTATGATACTCAACTATTTGGGCAGTGCCGGTGTTGCGCGGCTTTCAGGACAACGTCTTTGAGTGGATTTTGATCGTAAACTCACTTGGCACTTTTAGTGCTTGGCTAAAAATTCACAAATGGCTGGTGGCCATCAACAGCCTCCGAGTTGCAAACCGCCAAAGCGTGAAATGCCTGCGAGGGTGCCACGCAACCACCTTGACAGAGAGTTTTGCAAGATGTACAAGTATTTTTCGACCACTTTTCGATGCTTGCGACCACTTGTCTCGTGACCAAGACTCTAACACTCACGTCATCTTCCAGAAACATGCCGTCGATGGTGCAGCTCCGCCGGTGTCCAGGAACTGTCACTGTGAGCTCTTACTGTGAATACCCTGGATAGCCCGTTGGTTTTCTTGAGCCCCACAACAGAGAACTTATTCATCTGCTCTACAGAAGACTTCGAAAGCACAGGCTGCACTCCGCTGCTCGTCTTCGTCTTTGCACCTCTATACAACGCTACATTATGGCTAGTGGAGAACAACACCGCTCCTATGGCAGCGCAGTTGGGGGAGCCGGTTCCCGATTCACCCTCGCTAGAGCACACACAGACACCAGGTAATTTCGTAATCGACATCCCAACAGTGAAGGCACCAGGAGAGCCCAATACCTCTGTTGTTGAGCTAGATGATGAATTTGATTAGAAAGGCAACCTCGGCGCTCAAAAAAGCCTAGCAGCACCCTCAACAACACCAACGCAGAAGGCCGTGAGGCTGATGACGACCCGGCTGCTAGCGGGTATCTCTGCCAAAGATACTGCCTTCGATGATGTCTCCAGAGAACCTGAACTTTTTTGTTCAGGCGTCAGCACCCCTCATGCCCAGCTTGCCCTTAACGAAGGTACTGGAAAAGGATTTTTGAAATGAATTTGCTTTTGTAGTGTGCAGGGAACGACTCAGAAAGAAGACAGAAAGGACAAAGTGCACATTAACAACAATTTCATTGAACGGACGAGGGAATATAAATAAAAATCCAGAGGGCGACAAGATTACACAAAGAAAAAAGAAAAAAAAGGTAGTACATGTACCAGAAAACCTTATTCAAAAAATGTACTCACAAGTGAACTGAAAAGATACAAGTATTCAGTTTCTAACAGATTACCAGACGGGGCACTTACACATTCAGTTCCAGCTTTGCGAATCAAAAACACTTCGTGTAGTTCATGCGCCCTTTTTGTCCCTGTACCTTGCTATTGCTTACATTCATCAACCTTCAGGGTGCACTCATAAATTGCACAGTGACTCGCCAGTTGTCTGCCCACTGGTGCAGGCATGAGATTTTCGTGCTCCCTAAGGTGATTGTTACGACAGCGCCCATCTGACTGATGTAGTATCGACCACATGTGATGGAAATGAGATACACAACGGCTATTATATATTTTACGAACACTTTTGCGTGCTTGGTAATGTACAAAACACTTGAAGATCCATCGCAAGTAGCTCTTTTAAATATAGATACTAGCTTGTTTTCTTGCCGTGAAAAGAACCTTCAACACAGGTATTTCAACTATTCTTTTTAAGCAGTGCAAAATTTTGTGCACATAAGAAACGACAGACACTTTCGGTATTGGCTCGTTTTGAGATGCGTACTGTGCATGCTTTCTCTGCTTCAATTCTTTCAAAATTGAATGATTTATATGCGGAGTTCAGCGTGCCTAAACCACAATATGATTACAAGAGCCGCTGTAATATAGAGTTCGGGAATTTCGGCCACTTGAGGTTCTTTAACGTGCGCCCGACACTGAGCCCTCGTAAATTCATTCAATAGTGACTCTGCTATGAGTAAAAGCACTTGATCAGAAAAAGCTTTTCAGGGAATATTCCCGATCACAGCAACGTAGCCAGTGTAGCCCCCAGAATTTTCGGCAGCTCGGTGACAGAAGTCGCGGTTTACAGAAGACTGACAACCGCGGCACAGTGAATGCTGTGCGCCAAAGAAAGTTCCGCTATTCATGGCGCTTCAGTGGGCAGTGATTGTGGGCCTGCGATTACCAACGATAAATAGTCAGTTTCGTCCACCTGAGAACATTTCGGCAGCTACCCTTGCAATATCGCAGCGTGTAAGGACGAACAGTGAAACCGGCACGCAGGAACACAATCGCGCTGCATTGGAAAATAAAAGGAGAAGGAAAACAGCCGGCCATGCGATTGCGTGCTGTGCCCGAGTCTCGTTTTTTGCAATATGTATATATATTTATATATATATATAAATATATATATATATATTCATATATATATATATATATATATACGTATACATATATATATATATATATGTATATATATATATATATATATATATATATATATATATATATATATATATATATATATATATATATATACATATATATATATATATATAGCATCGAATGCGCTACGTGAGGGTAGCAGATTCGGCTCCTGTCCATGGCAAGTTATCTTTTCACCCACTTTTCTTTCTTCACATTTACACTACAACTTGGTCTTATAAATTCATGTATACTCTCGTTTGCATAATTGTCTGCTAGGTCTCATTAATAATGTGTTAGGCATAGAAAAACAAGCCTTTGAGTACACACTTTTTTTTCTTATTCATTAACCTGGGACTCGTACTGGCAGGCTTGGTGCCTTTACGTTGTATGCGAGGGACTCTGTGAGCTTATTGGTCGGCATGAACTTATTACAAACTGCCAGGTCGTAATAAGTTCACGGGCTACCTGACGCCAAACAGGCTCCTATAGTGTGTGCCACACTCGGCGCCATGGCTATTGGTGGCGCGTATTGACACTCCCCCGTTTATATCACCTATATACCCAATAAAGTTGCTGGAGTGGGGCAGCCGTCATGGTAGCTCAGTTGGTAGAGCATCAAACACGTTATTTGAAGGGTGCAGGTTTGGTTCCTGCCCACGGCAAGTTATCTCCTCAGCCGCTTTTCGTTCTTCACCTTTGCATTACAATTAGGTCTTTCAACTTCCTCTGTACTTTCCTTGAGATTATTGACTTTTAGATGTCATTACCTTACACTTGTTTTCTTATATATATATATATATATATATATATATATATATATATATATATATATATATATATATATATATATATATATATATATGTATATATATATATATATATATATATAAATCATGAGCACGAAATATAGAAATTTTTGCTGGATGAATGCTGAAGTGCTGAATTCTCACAAACCTGCTTCGCGCATACTGTGATGCTACATACTACTATTGTACAACGAGATCTGTGAAAAAGTTTCACAAGTTTCACCCCACAATGTAAAGAAACATACCTGCTTACGCTTTGTACAAATGTAATGTCAGACACATACCACAGCATACTCTGCAATAAATACGTGCGAGACTCAAGGTAAACGCAATATGGGGGCTTACGTAATGGGAAAACATTGAGCAGGGGATGCCGCTGGAATCAACGTTGTGACAAGTCCTCTCGTAAAAACATCCACGGCGTTGACGTATCTGATCAAGCAATTTTTTTATGTATTTATCGCCTCACAGAAATACTTTCGCATGGAGCAAGTCAGAAACTATTCTTTAAATGAGAGCTATTTTTTGTGTTCTCACACATGTATGATTGTCTTTCAAGTATATCCGAAAGTATTCATAAAGTAATCATATTTCGCTCCACCCACCGAAGAACAAATAATAACCTTGTTCGTGCGTGATTGAGTTCATTGAATAAGTATATATTTTTGAAATTGTTTGTTTGGCATTTCTGACTTGCTGGGATAGTCATCTAAATACTCGTGTACGCAGTGGCGATGGCAGTGGCACGCAAACGTTTAAAGTGTTGTAAACATACTCCTGTAAGGTTGTGGGAAAAGTGTACGGATTTTCAAGCTTGTGAGTTGCGCAGCTAAGGAGCGAAACAAGGGTCTTGCTTCTGTGAACAACGTCAAAGATGTAGGCATTGCAGACTGCACATACCTGTACGCTATGCGTCTCCACTTTGATATTTGTGTTGTGATATTATTAAATATTCAGTACATACAAAAAAAGGAAAAAGAAATGAAAGTTTTTTGTTCCATGAAACTTCCCGCTTTTTTAAAGTATCACATGCTTTATTTCACTATCTCTTGTGCACGTGGAATCAGACAGACTTCTTTTATTCTCTTGGAACATACTTGTGGGGACATAGTTCTAATAAAGCGGAGATAGCGGTGCGCGTTATAGAGCCTTTTTTACAATACCAAGGTAACATTTCTAATAGTCAATTCAATTATTAACTGAATGAATATGAACACTTCTTGTTTTTAGGTGGCTCCTCAATAGGATACATGTTGGCAACAAGAATGTAGCACAACTTTAAAACGCATATTTACCACGACAATATATGCGCGCTTCCGCTTGTGGCACGCCAAAATAGGTTTAATTTGAAAGAAAACAGTTCAGCGCCTTCAAACCCTACATATTTGGTCATTTAGACAAGTGTTACTTTATTCAAAAAGAAGTCACAGTTTTTCGCAAAAAGGAAGCAATGATCGTGCTAGCAACAAATTTGAATATAGCACGAACAATCAAAAACATATCAAAATGTGCCCCACGTTGCTCATGCACAAATGACGCACAAAAATACTCAAAGGTACAGATGACCGCAACTAAGTGTCCTAGTTGTTACATCGCGGAGTCTTAAAAGCGAACACTTTTCGGAAAGGGAGACTGTGCAGCGAGTGCAGTCACTTTGTGCGCCCGGTAAACACAACAAAATTGTTTCAGTGCAAGCACAACGCTTTCCCTTTTCTCCACAGCGATATAAGAGCGCACACGCGTGAGCGTTTATCTTGCGACCAATTTACACAAGGCAAAGCACGCGTGGGAGATGACAGCATGCGCCACAGCGTCGTGACAATCCGGCGAGGCGTGCTCATTGTGTCTTTTTTCTGGTAATGCTGAAATCAGGATGGTTCCTCTGAGATTGTCATCGCCACCATTAAGTGGTAGATGCAAATAGCTTTCCGTTTGAAAGTCGAAGAAGGGGCTTCGCTGTGGCGCAATGGCTAGTGCCTCGCACTCACAAGCAAGAGGACGGAGATTCGATTCCGCGCGCCGAGATTTTATTCTGGCTTATTTTGTTTTCTTTCTTGCGTTTTCATATATATATATATATATATATATATATATATATATATATATATATATATATATATATATATATATATGTATATATATATATATATATATTTATATATATATATATATATATATATATATATATATATATATATATAAATATATATATATATATATACGTACACAAATACGGTGAACGACGCCGACATTGACGCCGACGCCCGCGGCAATTTCTAGCAGTGGGTGGTCCATGTAACTGTTATTGAATTGAAAACAAAGTGGTGCACTTGCTATCTCGGCGACATTGTGTGGCTACTCAATTTAAAATCTGCAACGCATGTATGAAAATATACTGATCATGTGTTCATTATTAAAAAAAGCTTTGTATACTCATAAACATATCTAATTCCGTAAGAGTCAATATAATTTATCACCTGTGTTCCCATAAAGGCAGGCGATCTATGAGAGAACAACGAGAATATCGCAGCAAGGAAAAAGAAACGTAACTTGACAAAACATTTGTAGATCCAAACTTTGGTTTCAGTTTGCTAAATACAATGTAGGACAAGAACATTTTCCCTGGCTTCATTCGGTCGTTGGCATTGATCTCGAAATATGGTGATGAACATGGTACTTATGTCTGAAACAAGACTTATGGGCCATATTTAGTTTCTACAGTCAGCCTTCTTGCGGTTCCTGTCAAACGTATGCATTTTGAAATCGTTTTTTTTTTCTTTTCTGTGAAAACGCCAGTAATCTCTGTCTAGGTTTAACTAGATTGCTTTTTTCAGTTTTCATTTTGCCAGGTTTATTCACTTTTTTTCAAAATTATGATACTTCAAGAATTTCAACATATACAATTACTCGTTAGAAGCTTCTTGAAAAGCTCCCAATATTGGGGGATCAATGACGCACAATGAAAGACAAGCAAGTGGATGAAGACGCTGAAACTGTAGGGCCGGGTGCCCGTCAAAGAAGAAGAACCATCCAAAATACTATAATAAAGTTTCATCGCTGCTCGCCCTGCCAAATTTTGTAGTTATTCGTCTCGTGAAATCCTCGCACACAACACACAAAAAAAGAAGTTTCTAACTTTCCTTTCACCGACATAAGTTTTGTCTGGTTAACTCATCATAGCGTGAAACCGAAAAATATTTTACTTCACTACATTGTGGGCTCCAAAAACACAGATCTGAACATGGCACTCCAGAGTCGGCGAGATTGCTACTGAAATGGCAAACAAAACACCATTCTGGCGTCGGCTATCTTCACACTGCAGCCGGCTTCTGACGCCATGAGAATGAACCTTCACTTCCTCCCCTACTGCGGAAAACTCTTATCGCTACTACAAAGAGGGTGTTCGAGGCAGCATTTCGAAGAACACAAATGTCAGGTGAGGCACCTCGTGTTGATTCAATCTTCACTGAAATATAGCCACAGGCATGCGTTTACTATGGTTTAAATCTGGGAAAGCGTGAAGCGCTTGACGACGTATTGCCTGAGAGGATGGCTGTCTTATGCAATGAAAAGTGCAGAGTGTCTTACTTTAAAGTTGCAACATCCAGGCATGCATGCATTTTGTCGCATGACCGGCCTCGTTGTGCCCAAGAATGTCCAAACTCACAAAAAAAGCAGCTGCTTGATTATAGATGTCATCAATCAAAGTCATAAAAGGAAGAACTGCCGCAAAAAGCCCTAACTTTCCGCCAGTCATCAATTATTGTCAGTGCGAAAATAAAACAGCATCACTTTTAACACAAAGAAGCTTGGAAAATAATGCAGTGACTTCGTTTTCAGTCAACCCCATCTCGGGAAATGCACCACACTAAATATGCATTGCCCCATTGAGGAAACTGTTAACCACAAGGTGTGCCTACTGCAACCCTCTATGAAATAAAAAGACGGTTCGCGTTTTTATTAAATCAAAGCAAGCACCGTGTGACACCTTTTTTCACAAAAAAAGAACAGTTGTAAGGTAATATCCTCTGAGTGGAGAGGTTGGCACGTTTAGCTGGTACCACTTAATCCTTTCCTATTAGTAAACAGACAAAAAAAGCTTCACGCATAACATGCAGTGCAGTATAGACGTGTACATCCACGCAATCACTCAATATAATCAACAAATATGAAAAATTACACTGATGCACATATTTTCAATGCCCTGATCTACATTCAAGAATATCAATTTGCTTGTAAATGTAGAGCAATCAAGTACGCAGAGAGGAGGACTGGGTCATGCGTGCAGCTCATGACCAATGGGGGGGGGGGGGGGGGGGAGTCAAAGTCTTCCTGAAAATTTTCAGTTTTGCTTGCATATATACACGCACGCATAGAATGGACGCATGAAGTATGGCTCAAATCACCCCCCCCCCCCCCCCCCAATCCTGCCGAACAAAAATTTCTGGCTATGTCCCTGGCTTATAATAAGAGTAGGAGAAGCACTGATAGAGGCACTGGCGAAGAAGAAAACACACACCACTTGGTGTGTTTTTGACTAAGGCTTGTTTTTCACGATTTTGTCCCAATTTTAAATATTCCATCAGATATAGCCTCTATGAAAGGTACTAAACATCAATGATGTACTTTTCCGTTTTTCGGCAACAATAGTAGTTGTTCTTGAAATACCCCACCAAGAATAATTGTTGCTGAGGTGCTTTACTGCTCTCAACAAAGTGGTCAAAACTAAGCTAGGTCATGGCGGACACATTTATGAGGATGGTTTTGTATTTATATTTAGGGACACCAGATTGTCGAATTTTGAGAAGGTCACCACTATGTGTCCCTCATAATCATAACGTTGTTTCGGGACAGAACGCCTCAACAATTATTATATATTATTGTTCAGGAACGACATTTTAGGCTTCTAAAAAGGATTAATAAGTGACTCACACTGTTTACTGAAGGCCCACGCTTCACCGCGGCATCGAGAAAGATTTTTTTCCCTCCAGTACAGATGTATGTCTACCTCAAAGCAATAAACTTAGACTTAAACTCCGACCAATTTAGACCCGCCGTGGTGGTCTAGTGGCTGAGGTACTCGGCTGCTGACCCGACGGTCGCGGGATCGAATCTCGGCTGCGGCGGCTGCATTTCCGATGAAGGCGGAAGTGTTGTAGACCCGTGTGTACAGATTTGGGTGCACTTTAAAGAACCCCAGGTGGTCGAAATTTCCGGAGCCCTCCACTACGGCGTCTCTCATAATCATATAGCTGTTTTGGGACGTTAAACCCCACATATCCAACGCCGACCAATATCCTCTCGTATAAGGAGAATGCCGGATTTGAATGCAGAAGGAGGTGTTGGCACATAGTAAAAATAATTAAAATGAAATTTATGAGAAGCACTTGTATAATTAGAATAAAGTTAAATACAAAGAATTGCATTTGAGCAAACATCTTCCGGAGCGTTACGCTACGACACCCCTCTTAACATGGAGAGGATGTTGAGTTGTTCTGGTAGAGTATGTCCTCACCTACAGCATCCTTTTTTGAAGTTTACTGACAGACCTTGTAAGCTCCTTTATGGCTGCTTCACGGGAAAACCTTCGCAAGAACGTTGGGATAGATTCACCTTTCATGGAAGTATGTTGCGTGGAACTAACGATGAAAAAGAAGGGTAATTTAACTTTAAAAGTTTTAAAACCTTTGCTTAAAACGAATTGTGACATGTCCAATTCCAAAAGTAATCACACCATACGCTCATATAAGAACCTTTCATACTATAATTCCCAGATCATAACGTCCACACCTACCCATACACCCTCCCACCCATCCACACACACACACACACACGAACCCGCAATGAAAGTTTGATTATTCCTACAACTTTTGCTTCTTACTTAAAGAAAACATAGATGAGATACTATGATTGAACTTATTTACAGGCCACAGGGGTGTTCATTGGATTGTAGGTGGCTCCTATCCTCAGTAGCATTTCGCTGAGAAGTGTCGACAGAAAGCTGTTAACTGCTTTGAGAAGGCGTAACATGGAAGATATATCAGGTATATTGGCGACTAGTTGATATTGGGCAGACAAAAATACATAGAAAGGTTGAATGTAAGGGTGGTTAAGGCCTTCGATTCTCGTGGACAAGGCTTTACATTGAAGGCCCCGCCTCCGCTCAAAGGAGTGTGTGAGCCAAAAATCGCAGAACATGAGCCAGAAACGCTACAGCAAGAACCGTCTTTATTTCAGGTCAAAAAATAATAACAACCCGCCTACCAGACAGGCACAACACAACACTAGCGCTCACAGGAGGACCGAAAAACCGGAAGAAACGAACCCCGCAGACTGGCCAATGGAACATATGGCGAAGAAGATAGCGGCAGGAAAGCCAGTGCAAAACATAGCATCAGAAAGCAAACTCACACGTAACATGCCGTAGAACACGAGCCATCGACTCAACTTAGCGGATGCCCTAAACTGGTGTGGCATCTGCTCTTTAGCATGCACGAAGAAAAATCCCATCACGCTTAGTGCGACTGGCATCGCATCCCATCGCTCGCCTGTCACCGAAAAGTCCCCGGGCTTGTGTCACCTCCCTTCTTATCGGCCGGCCCCTTTTCCGCCTCCTGTGCCTTTTTTGAATGCTCACGCTTGTCTCGCGCATTTGCAGTGCGCATGTGCTCCCACCGTGCGTGCTGCAGAAAAGGGCCCATCGGCCCGGCAACCTTTAGTTTGAAGTACCTATAGTTAGTAAATTGCAGTTTCTTGACTGACATGAGAATTTGAAACGGGGTATGTGTGCTGTCATTAGCCGCTTTTGAATTTCACACGTAATCTCTGCAAAGTTGCGAATGATGGTATTTTTATCTCTTGTTTCATGTTTGCGATGAAAAAGTGATGTTCGCATGCAGTGAACACTTTGTTTCTGCAGAAAGTTGATATTTTGAGAGAAGCCGGGTATGAACCTCAATGGGCTGCAGGCTTCATGAACTTGGCTAATGGAGTGAATAAAGCAGCAAGCAGACTTATATAGTGCTAATGCCACAAAAAATTAACCAAGTTCTAAGGTTTATGTAATTTCGTATGTGCACGGCGTTTCTCACAGGCCTAAAAAGATAGCTGAAAACTACGACGTCAAAGTTTTCTTTTCAGCCCATTACAAAAGTAGAAAGGTGTGTTACAAGGTGAAAAAGATGTTTGAAAACAAGTAGAGAACAATAAAAGAGCGCCGTATCAAACATACGAGCTAGAACTAGTTTGTGGATTGCCCGACTAATGCAGTGTATAACATTTGTATCACGTGTGGCCATGTGTACGTGGGGAAGACTGGACATTGCTGCAACACTAGACTTAGGGAACACTTGCCTAGCCTAAAAGGATGCATTTGAACATGCATTGTGAAGATTGTTACTGCATACCTCCGCCTGGAGAAACTGGTAATATGTTCAAACTTCAGAAGAAAACCGCAAGCACAATAGTTAAAGCAGCCCCGCCGTGGTGGTCTAGTGGCTAAGGTACTCGGCTGCGGACTCGCAGGGCGCGGGTTCGAATCCCGGCTGCGGCGGCTGCATCTCCGATGAAGGCGGAAATGTCGTAGGCCCGTGTACTCAGATTTGAGTGCACGTTAAAGAACTCCAGGTGGTCGAATTTCCGGAGCCCTCTACTACGGTGTCTCTCATAATCATATGGTGGTTTTGGGACGTTAAACCCCACAGATCGATCGAATAGTTGAAGCTCTTTCGGCTGAGATATAAGTGCATTCGTCATCTTTCTGTTGCTTTGATAGATAAAGAGATATTGTTGCTCTCCACGTATTTTTATTGACAATTTCTTTTCATTCGTTTAGTGTACATGCATTTTAGATATATAAGTGTGTTTAAGATAGTGCGGATGCGATAATCTGGGACATTGTAATGTAGAAAGATTGTTATATGCGCGGATGGTGTGCTTTCTGGTTGAATAACGTAGATCACGTAGGGTTTTAAGCCAAGCTTTTTCTTTCAAAAATAAATTAATTGTTTAATTGTGGTTCATCGTGTGTCTCATTTCTTCGTCCCTGTTTATTGCGCGCAAAGTACTCCATGAATTCAATCAAATTAGGTTGATTTGCCATTTTGCTTCAGTTTGTTATACTAACCAGCATTATCTTCTAAATAAAGGGGAGCTCCTAGATCCATACAAAATGTAGGATGAGTTTCTACGACCGCAAGAATACCATACGGCACGCCGGTGTGTGTCTATAATGGGGTGCAAGTAGCAGTCTATACTTCAAGGGAAAGTCATTTGACTCTTTTATGTGCTTATGTGCAAACTTCCTAGGTACATGACGTTTTTAAAAAAGGCACGTGAATCTTCTTAGGGGACCACCACTTTCGTATCAGCGAGTCGTATCATCCAAAAGATAGTTAATTCACCTCTTTAAAGAGAGTTGTATGCGTCGAAAGTGAGAGCTCATCCAAAAGAACAGAACATATATTTTTCCTCTCAAACTCAAACTCGGCATTGCAGCAGATAATTTACACTAGGCACCTTGTTTTTTGACTTCTTTGCTGGCAAGAAAACAAATGTTTTTTCCCACTTCGTTAAATAATTTAAAGGGTTGTCTAACAAGCTCTATCAAGTTCGTCATTCATGTGCAAGCTTTTTAAACCATTCTATTACAAAAGCCTAGTGTACAATGCATTTCTTCACAAACGTTTCGTGGAAGGTCGAACAAATTCGCTGGTAAGTTGGCAAGAGTAAGTCATTTTGCGCGGCACTGCGCACTAACAGAAGATAACTTCAAGATTCGTTTTTGACCAGAGCTAATAGAAGTATCTAAGTCAACTGGACGTGTAATGCAACTAGTCTTTATTTGCTTCCGCAAGTGTAATCGAGCAGATTCCTGAAGCTAGGCTGCTCCAGTGAAGATAAGTACAGCAGATAACGAAAATGCGCACACGATGCGTGTTCGATTACATCACCATTTTGAACTGAACTTGGTGAATGAGCGTGTGAAGGAATAAAAAAAGACATAACGCTCGGAGAACCCTTTACTCAACCGAATAAGTAGAAATTGCGCTAAACAGACCATGAAATAAAGTGATACACAACTGTACAGTAAAATGTTGCCAGGCCTCAATTTCCAAAATTATTTGGTTGACTGCGTGAACTTTTCAAAAAGAAATAAAAGAAATAGAGGATCTAGAACGGTGACGAAAGACGTACAAAACACATCAGCGCAGACTAACAACTGTTTATTACGTAAGCACACAGGATTTATATAGAGAGACCAAACGCATGGGCAGAGCTTACCAGAATATGTATGTCCCGGTCCTCGTTTATCAGCTCAACTTTTATTTAGATCAGCGTTACCGAAGGCGCGCTTACACAAGCGCTCTCTCCTGTCGTTTTTATAGCGAAGGTTTCGTCGACCTCTCTTTTGGTCTGCTTGCTCGACCTGTGCACAATTTCAGTTTTTTTTTTCAAACACATGACTACACAGGCACCTGCGGCAGTGCGTCACCATATGCCTTGCAGCTTGCAGAAGACCACATTGTACCGGGACTCCTGCAGCCTCTCGTTAACGCATATTTCCGTCTGGCCAACGTGCTGAGCTCCGCGGGCAAGTGGGATCATCTGCATGATGCTCTCCATTTCTTCAACAAACCTTCTTGCATGCTTGGTCAAGCACACAACTTGATTTCGTGCACTGAACGATTGTGAAAAGATAGCCACAGGGCGCCTTCTGTAGAAAGTAAAAACGTTACGTGATCTCTCTAGCAAATAAGCAGTGAGCATGCAAGTGAAGCACAATGAAATGGGCAGGTACTCGCCTCACTTGTTGCTATCAATCATGTAGCCACTTGTACCAGGGCAAACAAGAGCAAAATCTGCAAACAGATAAAAGGTCCTCGTTCAATACAATACCCTGCGTGCATATGATGGAACACCAAATGAAGAAGAATGCTGCATGGAAAACTACGGTGTTAGGATTGTATTCACAGCGCCGAAAAATTGATAGGATTGTGCACGAAAGTCAACAGTGACTACAACAGAAACAAATAAAAGGTGTGTTTGACCACGCATTCAGAAAGGTTCGTTGAATGACGAAGAATGTCATGTACACGATTTCACTGTCTTGCTGAACTCGTTACGTTGCACAGACGGTAAGGTGCGTTACCGAGAGGGTGTGGAAGCACAACTGCAGCCTCCTGAAAGCTGCTGGGCCTCTTACGCCACAACACAGCAGATGCCCACGTTGTGCTGTGTTTAAGAAAGTCCCAGCTCTGCCGCAAAGGTGAAGCAATGAACACGATAGCAACATAATGGAAGCGCAGGTACAGAATGGCAAGCAGATCGGAACGCTGCCCGCGTTTCTCGTGCATAAATGCACTCTAAGCCGCAAAGAAGCGAAAAGGGAGCTAAATGGGAGTAAGTGCTGCATTTCGCCTCTGAAACAAACCATTAGTCCGTGGAGGGATTACCTGCAGAACGAGAGTGCCACGCACAAACAGAAAGAGGAACGGTTAGACGACGCGGAGCAACGCTTTCTCCCGTGGAAATCGCCGGCGCAGAAACGACCTCAAAGGAATGGTCAGCATGCGCGTAGGCAAATAGTTCCCTAAAGAAATGAGCTGTTAAACGTTTTAGTTTGTGTAAATGGTCTTGAGAACTACGGAAACTACGTCACGAGCAAAGTATATTGTTTATATAGCATAACTACAAGCAAATATGTGAGCTCCTGTCCTAAAAAAAAACGAGTGCTTGCTCTCAAGCTGTATCAATGTGTGGCATGGTGTTCTCGTCAAGGTGACCCTCGTTGGTGTAGCGGTGTGTTGTGGATGTGTTATCGTCACGTCCTTGTGAGTGCAGTCTCTTGTGGTGCACTGAATAATCTCTGCGCTGTAGGAAACGTGATCCGATACTGGAATGAAGTGCTACGTTATCGAAATGCTACGTGCCAACTGGAATATAGCCTGAAAGTTTAGGGTAAACATGACTGCCATCACTACGCAAGACTTATCTCTGTGCTGTTATAAGTAACGAACACCGTTTGTTTAACAACCACGTTCTTCGCGGAGAAAACCTGCATGTTTATTGAGCTTGCGGTACACAGCGTTTGCCCCGTCTGCTATAGAAATACAAATGTGCATGAGCCATCGAAACGTCGTCATTAGCTGCACAAAGTACACCTGTTCATAAATTGTTTTGCTTTGAGTGCAGCACAGATAAGCATTGTTCCTCAGAGATTTCCGCACTTAAAAATGTACTGAAACTCTGCATAATGTCATCTTTTACAAGGTTAACAATAATTTAAGAAAGTCAGCTCAGCTGTTGACATTGCATGTCCAGCTTGGCTTGACACCGCTAACACAGGCAGTCGGTGACAACGTCGGCAATTTTGCTCGTTTTTTGTGATGCGAAGCATGTTTCAGTTCTATATATCTAAAGTAAAGTGCAAGCTTAATTGATAAATAAGTGGGCGCACACTCGTATCACAGTGAAAGCTTGAAGCGTTAAACTAGAGAACAGGCTTCTTGGGCTTCATAAGACGTTTTGAACTGTTCCGTAGCATTATGACCGGTTCTGAGAAAAAGCAGTTTTCATCTGATTTTTACGCGATTGGGCGTAATTATACACGTGTACGAACGCTTCTGCATAAAATAATACATGCTTCTGCAATTTTTTTCAGGACATTGATAAATGAAAGCGTTGCGCTTTCTGAGACAATTGAATATCTTGCAGCTACGAACACGCTCTCAGCAGCTGTCGATGTGGTGGCTGACCTTCGTGAAGCCCTGCCGCGGTGGTCTAGTGGCTAAGGTACTCGGCTGCTGACCCGCAGGGCGCGGGTTCGAATCCCGGCTGCGGCGGCTGCATTTCCGATGGAGGCGGAAATGTTGTAGGCCCGTGTGCTCAGATTTGGGTGCACGTTAAAGAACCCCAGGTGGTCTAAATTTCCGGAGCCCTCCACTACGGCGTCTCTCATAATCATATAGTGGTTTTGGGACGTTAAACCTCACATATCAATCAATCATGACCTTCGTGAAGTCGGTTGGACAACATCTATTCCAATGAATTTTGTTTCTTTTATTCTCTCTCCTAGAGTGTATATTTTTTACTATTAAAAGGTGCTGAGTTGATGTCTACGCATGCCGGTGCATAATTGACACGTGTCGCTGAACAAACTTGGCTGGTTTTTAAAGGCATTACCAACCTCGCTATGTACTCTATGAAGCGAGCAAGCTTGGCTTGCTCACTTCATAGAGTACATAGCGAGGTTGGTAACATATACGAGAACATTTATATATAAGTATACGCTCATCAAGCACAGAAATGCGCCCAAACCCCGTAAGCAAAAATACCTCTTCAACGCATTTCATATTTTCCGAAACTTGTTTACCGAATAGTTTCTTGCCAAACACTGAAGGTTTAAGACTAATAAGGAATATTTTACAGCTTGAGCGACATGGTCGAACGCGCAGCGTCCAAATGGTGCCTACATATGCCCGGGTAATTTTAACACTTATTAACTGGAGTGTGGTATAGTGGTTAGCATGCGCGACTGCTGATTCAATGGTCACGAGTTCGTATCTTGCGTATTTGTTGTGAATTTTCTGCAGTTATTTTTCTGCGTGTACTGCTTGTGTATTGATTGTTTATGTCGTAAAATGCAATTATCAACCTCCAAGTTCTCAGGTTTTCAGCCAAAAATTGTAGTAAATTCTTTTCTTTTTCAAGAAGCACAACCTGATGGGACTAATAATTCATCCCTACGCAGTCAGTCCCTCCCACACAGGGGTACTATTTACTCCATGACATTTCGTCTCTCAAACTTACTGAGGACAGAACAGTTCGTCCCCTGACAATTACTGCCGAAAGTACGAAGTGTTCACCTTTTGGGGCGTAATGGTTGTGGCAGTGCAGTTACCCCCCAAATAATGAACCACAGACCTCTTTTCATCCTTTGCGGCTTCGAGTGTGACGCACGAAACGAACTCACAGGTGCAGATCAGCGCGAATAAGCGTCTCAGTTCTTACTTCGCAGTGACTGAAAAGCGCACCCTTTTCGGAAACATAGACTTGAAAAAGATTGAAGTTAGCTCTGTGCACCGGGTAATTACAAAAAAAAAATGTTCCGGTGAAATCCCAAGGCCCACGATTATCCCCACCGTGAGATAAGCAAGCGCACGCTTGAGGGTCCACACACTAAGCCAAAATGGAGAAACTTGGGTGTAGGGGTCGCTTTTTTATGGAGAAATTGCATTGCAACTCCCATTACTTCACTAAAAGAAGTAACTGCAGTGGAACGAACCGTTGCTCGCCTTTTAGTTCCTCAAGTTCCTCATTAGGGTGCTCACCAGTTAGTCCCTCCAGTTCCTCCCGGAGAACCAACCATTATTCTCACCCACTGCTCCTCGAAGACCAACGGTTATTCTTGACTGTTACTCTCACGTTTTCGTAATTACTTTTTGAGGAGCAACTGCTCATCCTTCCAGTTACTCCTGATGGGAAGGGATATTTATTTTTGTCAGACGCTAAGCACACGGCCCGAGCTCTTCGAAGAGCACTGCTTGTGTGCTTGTAACAAATAAGTGGTGAAATATTTAAGAAAAATAATTGCTTTTTTACTTTTTTCTTTGAGGTGACGTGTGAGCACACATAAGAGATTCCACCTGCCAACACTAACTGAGCAGCAGAAAACATCAAAGGGTTTGTGCGTCTTCCGCAGAAAAACCAGGTTGCTTTTCCAGCACAGGGCAGTCTGTGACATCATGACAAAAACAAGGTCAACTTCTCCACTTGAGAACGACTGGAGTTGCGCAGAACTATTGTTTCCACTAAGCTAGCGCAGTGGAATGCCACCGCAAGCATATGTGAAGCATCAAATTGCTGCAACAAGAAATAAAACTGTGAGGTTGTATATGCCAGAATGAATACATAATGAATGTGTAACAATTGATGGTACGTGGTCTCCAGCAGAGACAGTTATATCCGGTATACCTCAAGGTTCGGTGCTTGGGCCACTTTTCTTTCTTGTGTTCATTAATGACATAGTACAGGATATACCAGTAAAAATTAGACTATTCGCAGATGACTGCATCCTCTATCATGAAATTCAAAGCCGCTGCGACCAAGTTCTTTTGAATTCTTCTTTAGCGAAAATACAAACTTGGTGTTCAACGTGGCAAATGAGTGTTAACAAGGCTAAAACGGTAGCCATGTCAATAACGCGTAAACAGCATCCCCTAAGCTTTCCATATTCCATAGATAATCACACTCTTTTCGTTGTAGAAAGGTACAAATATTTAGGCGTAATTATTACCTCGGACCTTAGATGGAATGAACATATTTCGTATATTACAAATAAAGCCATGCGTAAACTTGGATACCTTCGAAGGCCATTGCGAAAATCAACCAAGGAAATAAAGTTACTGGCTTACAAAACTTTCATTAGGCCCTCCCTCGAATATGCATCAGTTATATGGGATCCGTACACAAAAAACAACATTGATAAACTAGAACTCGTTCAAAGGAAGGGCATCAGGTTTGTTCATAATTGCTATCGCTGGCAAGTATATGTAACTTCAATCTTGGCAGAATCAGAGCTGGATACATTGCAAAAGAGACGTCAGCTTGAACGGCTCAAGTTTTTGTACTCCCTTTATCATGATAAGCTGGCAATAGACAAGAGTAATTTTATCGACCTGGTTGGTAAGCGCTCGACGCGATCACACCACACGAAAAAGATAAAGGATTTTAGCTGTAAAACAGACACATTCAAAAACTCCTTTTTTCCGGGAACAACGCGTGAATGGAATCGACTTCCGTCCAATGTAATTGATTGTACTACACTAAATTCTTTTGCTAAAGCATTGTCAGATTATCTGTAATTTTTTCGGTATCTTGGTCGTCACTCCGCTTTCCTAGTATCGCGACTTCTGCAAGCTGATATGTGATTGCGAAACAATAATGTTGTTCTGATGTTTTTTTTTTGTTGATGTTGAGTGTGTCACATTGTAGCTCTGTTTTGTTTAGCGGTGCACCTCGGTCCAGATTTCTCCTGCTCTTTCCAGTCATGTCTTGTATATTATAATTAGTTTTTATCAGTGTAGGTCTGGCTTGGTACCAAACAAGTTGTTAAAAGTACCTGCTGTCACTTTGTTGATTGCGTAATTGTATATTTTTTGTTTTTATTTTGTTCCCGCTCATTGTTGCGGTTGTTTTGTGGACGTATTTGCGTATGTTCTCGCATTCTTTTATTTGTTCTGCCCGCTCCTGCCAAAGGCCTTTTTCAAAGGCTGGCAGTAAATCTGAAAAAAAAAATCAGACACACACACACACACACACACACACACACACACACACACACACACACACACACACACACACACACACACACACACACACACACACACACACACACACACACACACACACACACACACTGAAGCAGCGTTTACATTTTACGAAGTCTACTGTAAAATGCAATGCGAAAATAAATGGTAGGTTTTGTGAAACGTTGCTTGGCAAGCCATATGAATGTTGATCGAATGGACACTCTTCACGTGATGTCTTCACTCCCAGCCATTATTGTTACATAAAGCCGATGAGGGACAAGTACCAGTATCAACGCAGGAACAAACCCACGCAATGCTATTTTTACGAAATAGTTATTATCGCGGAAATGATTGTTTAACAGCAAAAATGCACTGGCACTGCGGTGCAGAAAAAAGCAGCAAGAGGTAATGCGGGCGGTAACAATCGCAAAACTTTAGTACTTTACAGTGTCAAAGCATACGGTGAAAAACAAGAACAGGTCATTTTTCATAGCGCAAAGGCAGTCAACATTGTCTTTGGAGAAAAAAAAACAATCAGGCGACTCAAGACGTTGCACATGCCGTGAACAAGCAAAAACTTAGGAGTTGAAAACACCACCAGCAATGTTAGACTGCAATTTTCTACACACTGTAAGATTATTAAAAGTAGTTGGAAATGCGACGCAGTTCCTCACCGCTCACCTGCAAGCTCATGCATGTGTAGTCTTTTGTGCGACGAACCAACTGGCTTGCAGACAGCTGAAAACGAGTTTACGTCGTGTTTCTTCCATCCAGAAGCAGAATCCACGACAACAATTTGCTCTCGCAAGCTCTGTATACACTAAACTCAATGAAAAACAAGTAGAATTACAAAACTGGGAAACACATCCACGAGCAAGACACGGCACACCACCTTCCCCGTCCATGTGCTCGCCAACCAGAAACCATGCATATGAAATAAGTGGTGCGTGCGCGAACCTAGTTCCGCTGAAAAAACGTTGGGGGTGGCAGCACGGTCGCCAGCGCAATGATTTTAGTGTGTTCTCTTACTACACTCATGAAAACAATTATATTACAAGTAATATTTATTCAAGATGAAATTGTAGTTAAAATTTTTCTATAGTACTGGTATGCAGACAATAATAAATATAGATCACTTTGTAAGAACTACATCGCCTGCTATGCTAGCGCCACACTTTTTGTGCGCATGCAGCTTTGTCAATTTACACTCACACTGCATGTTGATGTGTACTACTAAGTTGTGTGGCTGACCTAAGGTGCATCTGGGCTTGCTTATTTTTTCTGCGTTTTTTTTCAAGCCTTTTGGACGTGTTTCGAAAAGTGGGGAGGTAGCAGGGGCAGGGAAGTTTGATCGGCTTTGATGGAGACGAACAGCACTTGTCGGCTCTTTTTTTTTTTTGACATCATCGTTTTTCAAGCCTTTCGGCATTTCAGCAGCTTTTACATTCCTTTAGCGACTTTATGCGGCTAGTGCGCGTGCTACGCGCGTTGCGGCAGCTGCT
The DNA here is from genome assembly GCF_043290135.1 of Rhipicephalus microplus. Lineage (NCBI taxonomy): Eukaryota > Metazoa > Arthropoda > Arachnida > Ixodida > Ixodidae > Rhipicephalus > Rhipicephalus microplus. Next base: position 349,754,444 of record NC_134710.1, on the reverse strand, counting down.
TTCGCAAAACTTTTGTCGTCAGCCAGCGCTCCTTTTAATATCAGTGGATGCTAAATTGAATATGTGGATTATTTGATGCAGTTCTCCACACAATAAAAAAATCTGACCCCTGACTATCAGTGTGGGCGCATATCTATTTGTCTCCCGTGTCCTTCAGGGTAGTAACAGTTGCAGGATTAGACCATTACTTGCGTTTCTTCTTTCATTGCTCCCTTTCAAACTTGAAACTAATACTATTGCTCCTACACTATTGGAAATGTCAGCCATCTTGTTCAACTTACTGTTTTTGGCAAGTACCAGTTGGTCTCAAGGACTAACAGCACCTGTTGCTTTCATTTGAGCCATTTTTGGCTTAGAATGCACCCTACTCTCTGTTCGCGGGGAAACTACGCGTGGGAGATCAGAGTGCCCGCCACTGCGTCGTGACAAAGTGGCGACGCACGCAGAATGCGCATTCTCACTGGTAATGCTGAAAACAAGATAGTTCCTCCTAAGACGACCATCACCAGCGGTATGTCGTAGATATATATAGCTTGCCGTTTGAACGTGGAACAAGGTGCTCCTTCGTTGCTTAGTAACTCGCACTCACAATTCGAAGGTCCAACATTCGATTCAGCGCGCCATAGTCTATTTCTGAATTACTTTCCTTTCTTGCGTATTAACACACACACACACACACACACACACACGCTTAAAATATATATATATCAATATAAATATATATATATATATATATATATATTTGTTGTGATTGACAACAGTGACCCCGGCGGCAAAATTTAGTCGAGAATGTCCATTTATTTTTTATCGCAATGAAAATAAAATTGTTCGCAGATTGAGCAAGTCGACGAAAAAGGTGTTAGTTAAAATGTTCGCTTCAAAGACGGCAACATAAGGCACGTGCGTACACGTGCCGTCTATAGCGCTCAACCTAAACGGAAACGGTGTTGATAAACGAAGACAGGGGGCGCCGGTATCTTGTGCAGCTTAGAGCACGCATGTGGCCTCTCTTTTACACATCATGTTCATCTAGGTATTAAACCGTGTTTAGCTTGTGCTCGTGTGTTTGTAAGTGGCTTGCCACTGTTCTCAGTTCTGTTTTACAATGAAGGATGTTATGAGATCACAACATAAGTCCCTTGCGGCGCCGTAGTTGTCGGCCTCGCCGATGTCCGTAACCACTATCGCGCGAAATAAAGAAAAAGTACAGTAAATAAAAAACATCAAAGACACACTGGGGCTTGAACCTTGGTCCACTGCATACCAGCCCAGTATTTCGCCACTGAGCCACGCTAGTGCTTTGGACTTATTCGCAAGCTTGCTTTAGGCAGGCTTCATGCCGTCAAAGTAATCGCGTTCATGTGAGTTAGAAAACAATTGAAAACAGGCGTCACACAATGCGAATAGTGTAACGAGTGGGCGGTCCAATGCACTAATCCATTACAAAAACTTCTTCTTTATTACCTGTTAACTGCGGAGCATACCCAATTCAAGAATAATTCTTCATCGTCATCAGCCATTGCATGAACACTTGGCGCAACTTTCCTTGCAAGTGTTTAGCGCACACCACGCTTCTAAAACGAATATCGAAGATTAGCATAGTGAGTGCAAGCCTACTGGCCAGAAATTATGATTTTTAGAGATTCATTACCCAGCAAGTTCGCTCGTAGCAGTTACCCAAAGTGTGTTTAGAAAAGGCTCTAAAAGGCCGCTCTTCCAGCATTCACTGCGACTGTGCTGTGCCTTCCGGGCAGCCCTGTCGTTTTTTTTCTAAATATTGCGCACAAAACGTTGATCCTGCATAACTAACTTATTGTCGTTTTTTGAAGTATTTTCTGGTATACTTGGAGTAAAAATATGCTTTATAAATATTTTATCATCTAATTGATCACAAATGATGTTTAATAATGTCAATATACTATTGATATATATATATTGACAATAATATAACAGATTTCGCACATAGTTCTGTGATATTCGAAAGGAGTAATAAATTTTTTTTCTAAAGAGTAAGGGAATATCTGCATAATTATCGCAGAGCCTAACATATCCTTTTAGCAAGAGTGTTATAGATGAAGTGCCAGAGAGGTAAATTGGAAGAACGTCGTCATCAGCAAAAGCGTTATTTGCCAATACAACGTTGCTATATTAGGAGTGCACGGTAGTTTTAGGCGGCTAGAATGCCGCCTAAATGCCGTTTTAAACTTTGACGAACGAGCTTTTGTGATTTTACTTCGTGTCCAGAGTTGGCCAAACGTTCGGTTACTCGCTGTGCTTGCCGTCCATATTTGACAGGTACTAGTAGCTTCTGCAACGGTAGGGGCGCACATTTTGCAAGAGGCTTGTTGCACACCAAGACAACCACAGCAGGAAAGGTAACTATGCTAATCAACATTAACAAATTCTGTGCACTTTTAGTCAGCATGTTTTGGGTGGCAATATGCGTCTGAAATGCAAGGCACAGTTATAATTGCTAAATGGCTCTTCAATGAAGTCGACATTTATGATCATACTACCTTTATAAAACACAACATCATTAGTTTTGACACTATCAGGATGGCAGCAGTACAAAGCGGACTGATTGCATTTTGGCAGTGATCAGTAACGTACTTATTATTAGTAACGTACTCCGTGTATATGTCCTTTAGCTTCTTCAGTGGTAAATGTTGGGAAGAGAAATAAATAAACAGGAAGGAAACTGAATGACATAGGGAATCTAAGCTGAAGTATGGAGAGTGGCACTCGCATGGTCGAATTATGCGTTACTGCAGATAGACGCTGCAGGTGAAGGAAGTTTGTAGACAGGTTTGGTAGCGGCGGAGGCAAAGGCACTTGCACGCATGCGCTCCTTATTCGAAACGGAGCACTGATAGTCAGTAGTTCTATTGTGACGCACTACCGACACAATTTCAGCGTTCAGTAGGTGTGAAGAAGCAAGGGCGGCCGTGTTGTAAACAAGGGATACGCGTCGTAGATGTTCTGTTACGATAAGAACAGTGGCGCCACTCGACGTTCTTTTCAGAGCCTATAAGATGAGGTTCACTTAAAGAAAAAGAAAAGCGTAAAGATAACGAATTTCGCATGCATATTCAAGAACATTTATACGAGAAAAGGGAGCAAACGTTCGCATATACCTGTGCTTTAAAAGGATATACATAAGAATGAACAAATCATATTGCATGCTAGAGGAAATCGCGGGGTAATTGGAAGCGGAAGTAGGCCACCACGTGTCTTGAAAATAAAATTAGGAGAACCTGAGGCACACAATTTAGGTTGGCAGACAAAAGCAACTCAGGAATATATGAAAAACAAAATATTAAGTGTAACCTCGATAGAAGATACATATTATAAATTACAGTGCTTTGTAATTTGATTCTACAGGCTATAGTGAACGAGAGAAAGTGAGAAATATAAACGTTTATTAAACAAAAAGGTGTCCTGAAGAATGCCCCATATCATCCTGGGTTAGGAAGACTTCATAGTTTCGTAATCATCTGTTCTCCACTGTCCTCTTTGCACTGGTGACAAGTTTTCTCTGGTCTTCCAGGTCCTCGAGGGCAAGCTTCACTTGCAACGTTTGGTTAGATGGTAGTCGTTTTCATCCTGCTTTATTCGCAAACGTATCCGGTGGCATCTTCTGGCTTTCATGTCACCGGCAGTAAAAGATCAAGAGTGCCAGGGTGACCGCTATGCTGCCGAATGGGCACATGTAGCTATCGGTTGACGGGTACAGGCGGTGTATCAGTGATCCGTGCGTATATGAACTGCTTTGCAGGCAATTGAATACCGCGTCCTGCTATGTTATCAATTATGGGTGTGGTGGAAGGTACTCTGGTCGCTACAGTCTGTAGTATACTGCAGTAGCGACAAAAATGCGTTCTGTACAGCTTTTGTTTCTTCAGCCAAGGATCGCATATTCTATGGGTTCATGACAGCCCGGCTGACGTGCTCGCTGGCGGTGTCACAGTCCACTTCATTTCCATGTGAACCTTCGTGTCCTGGCACCCATAATATGGAAGCGTAGGAAAGCGGAGCGGGATATTAGAACGTTCTTTGCTTTCTGTGCTCCTGCAAATTAGGTTTTTCCAGCCGTAAAAAGCTATTTACAGTGTTGAGGACAACATCAGCTGTCACCCCTGACAGCAGGAAGTGGTTTGACGGTGCTGAACGCCGACTTTTCACTGTCACCGTGGCGGACGGAACCAGCCAGGATGTACAAGCTTTGGCAAGGGCCACCTTTACCACAGCGTGGCTTCGAAACCGATGGGCATGTGAGTCAACCTGGTTCTACCATGGTTTCTTACATCAGGGCACCAACACTCGTTTCGGAGGCGATTAGGAAAGCTGAGGGCATGTGGAACGAAGTAAGCTCTGCGAAAAAGGTGAGAGTGGAAGAGCATATGGACATGAAGGAGGGGACATCGACCTACTTCTTCATTGATGAAGATATTGAATCTGATTAGGAAGCAGATTCTTTCACTCAAGTGACTTATAAAAAGAGTAGATTTGAGGGAATTCTTGTGGTATTCCGACCAAAAGAAGAAACTAGAACCTTCTGGAATGTAAACCAAAACGTTGGGCCTCGAAAATTTTTGCACTTGCTAAAGGGAAAGTGTGTTCTTTCCGAGTGAACAAAGATGGAAGTTTCTCAGTCTCCGTGAGCTCTCTTGCTTCAGCCAAAAGCTCGTTTTCTTGTACGCAGGTGGCTGGCTTGCTGGTGAAACCATTCATTCCGGAGTCTTACATGCGTTGTAGGCAAAATCAGACATGTGCCTCTAGAGTACACAAAAGAACAACTTACAGAATATTTAGGAGAGGCAGGTGTGATATCAGCTAGACACCAGACTCATTACATATGACAAAATGATGGCACTGTAGCATCGCACCCTTTGAGAAGGGTGATTTTACAATTCAGATATGACAGACCTCTTCCAGAGAAAGTATTCCTTGGATTTACAAGCCATCCAGTTTAGGAATATCTGGGTTCAGCATGATGCTGCTATAATTGTCAGAGGTTCGGAAATTTGGCGAAAAATTGCCGAGGAACAAGGCACTGCAAAATATGTGCCGAACACCATCACAAGGACTGCAAATCGATAACATAACCTAAGTGTGCCAATTGCAAGGGGCCGCACGCTGCATTGTTCTCTGGATGCCCGCAGAACAAGGCGGCTTCACTACAATATCAACATGACATCATCTACGGTCGCACGCAACAGCATGACGCGCCTGAGCCCAACATGAACACCATGAACCCTGCACGGCCTCCTCGACCGCGGGCACCTAAACGCCAGCTGTAATGACGTACGCTCAAGCTGCAAGAGCACAACGAAAGCAAGAGAAAAGTGCGGGGACATCAACAGTCCAGCAGCAAGCTCGAAAAGGGTCTTAGGAGAGACCTGAAGAGAAAAGTAACCACGTGGCTAACATCCGAGAAAGCACGAGCACATCATGTCCAGTAAGTGTAACGCAACCAGAAAATTCCTCTGTGTCGATAGCTCATATTGTCATACCAATGTTATTCTCGGTTTTAAAAGCCACACTAGCCGCGACCCCACGGGCTAACAACCTTCCTGAGGTCAAAGCGATCTTGTCGATGGAACAGGTAGTTTGTTTGTTTGTTTGTTTGTTTATTAATACTGTCAACCCCAGCTGGGGTTTTTACAAGAGTGGAAAACAAATGAAAGAAATGGTCATGAAATACGTTACAAAATAGAGACATACAGCGAACACAGGTATTTACACTAAAAGACAAAGTTAAACACAGGCATGTGCACTTGCATTCTGCGCATAGAAAACAACAATTAACAAAGCGAGAGGCAATATACATTGACATCGTGAATTATGACGCATCTATTTCGGAGAAAATAAGCGATTCTAAAGCTGCAGAAAACGCCGTGATAGAGGAAGACATCGCGACTTTGTTTGGTAGTTCATTCCATTCTTTAATTGCCCTCGGAAAGAAGCTGTATTTAAATGCGTCGTTTCGGGTGGCTGGTGGCTGTATATATAAAGTGTGTTTGTGTCTAGAGCGCGGATCTGGAGAAATTTCAAAGAAATCTAATGAGTTGATTTTAACCTGACTACGAATAATGAGGAATAGGAATTTCAAACGGTCATACTTAGTTCTAAGTTCTAAGGCTTGTAGGTTTGCACGGTTGCAAAGATCGGAAGCAGAGTGCATGCGTTGATATTTATTGAATATAAACCTGGCAGCCATTCTTTGAACTTTCTCCAGTTTATGTAGGTTAGTGGTGGTATGAGGGTCCCATACTATTTTACAATATTCAATTATTGGGCGTACTAGCATTTTGTACGCAAGACTTTTTACTTCGGGTGTTGCGTCATGTAACCTTCGCCTCAGACCCCATAGAGTTTTGTTTGCCTTTCTACAGGTGACGTCTACGTGAGTATTCCACCTCAAATCTGGAGTGAATATTAGCCCTAAATATTTATATTCTGTTACCCTTTTTAGATCGTGGGAACCAATATTGTAATTATATTTGAGAGGTACCTTTTTTCTTGTTATGCTCATGCAAACTGATTTTACGGGGTTTAGAACCATCTGCCATTCATTACACCATAGTAAAATTTTGTTTAAGTTGTTGTTCAGGTCTACCTGGTCTCTCAGGGATGTGATCTTGTTATATATAACGCAGTCATCTGCAAATAATCTCACGGGAACAGACAAATCTGAGGGCAGGTCATTTATAAAAATAAGAAATAAAAGAGGCCCCAGAACACTGCCTTGAGGCACACCGGATATAACGGGTCTGGACTTCGATTTAATTTTATTTATTTCTACGTACTGTGTACGAGAATGGAGGTAAGAAATGAACCACTGAGTAATATTTGAGTTTCTGAATATTTCATTTACTTTTAGTAGTGTTACCATTAGCAACAGTAGTCACTGCGCACGCAAGACATGAATAATTGTTATCAAAATGTCGCGATCTTCCAATGAAACGCGAATAGTATTCGCCCTAAGTGTGCCGACTTCTGACAATTTGTGGCTCAGAGCTCCTTTCCAGTGTTATGTATTACAGAGGCTGGTGTAGGCACTATTTTTTGGTTATCGAACTACGTTGGGTATATGTTCTCTAGATCTACAGGACCGAGCAGAGCGATGATATGTGTGAGAAAATATCTGCCATCAGTACAGTTTCATGCTACATCATCGGATTATCCAGAATATGTAGCATGTGAGCTTAGATTTGGTCGAGTAAATATAACAGTAGTGAGCATTTATCTCCAACCTTCCACAAATATCTCACTTTCTGCATTGACAGCACTTTACCAGACGTACACGAAATCTGTGAAATATTTTGAAAATTTCAATGCTCACAATGTCATGTGGGGAAGTGCGTACTGCGATCGTCGCGGAAAGGACCTACAAAAAGCAATTCAGGATAGTTCATTATGCTTGGTAAATAACGGTTCAGTGACGTTCCTATGGGGTTTCATTTACTCGAGTTGCCTAGACCTCACGCTCTGCTCACATGATATTGCATCTGGGACTTCATGGCGAACAGACATTGAAACAAGGGGTAGTGATCACTTAGCTATCTTTATACAGCATTCAACACTACGCTTTTCTAAATATAGGCCCTCAACAAAGATAACTAACTGGCAAGCATTTTGTTATCATATATCACATCAAGCAGATACTGTTACTGACACTGAAAGCTTAGTATCACTCATAGAAAATAAATTGAATCAGTGTTCCAAGTTCGTTGAAATTCCTGAAGGTTACGCTGGAGCAGACGCTGATTACGAAAGACTTAGGGCCATTTGCCACAGAGCTGAAAGAAAATACAGACGCACGGGTCTACTTGAAGAATACCGCGACTGTCAAGAAACGTATGAACGCATGAGACAACAACTGGATAGACTAGGCACAAAGCGCTGGCGGGAATCCTGCACTTCGCTAACGCCAATTACACCCGAGTAAAAACTATGGAATGTTCAACGCTCTTTAAGTGGGACAGTAACACATCAACAACCATTTAGAGCCTTAGCTTTAGTGAAAAATGTACCGGAAATGACCGTTGCGAACGAAATTTGTCATCATATTACACGACCAAGTGCCGCCGGGCACACGCCTGAATACATTAAGTCTGTTGGAGATATTGAAGCATTGATTACTATTTATCTCAATAGATATCATGATGACCTAGATCATTCGTTTTTACTGCAAGAAATAAATAATCCTTTTGCAGTGTACCGACAGAGCACAGCAGCTGGTCCTGATGGGATAACATATGCAGCATTAAAAACCCTGGGCCCTGCGGCCACGTATACTTTGTTGAAGATATTTAATGATGCATGGACAACAGAGTGCCTTCCACCCTCCTGTAAAGTTGCAAGAGTGGTCCCAATTCTCAAACCCGGAAAAACACCTTTATCCATACATTCTTTCCGTCCTGTCAGCCTGACTAGCTCTCTTTGTAAACATATGAAAAAGATTATAGACGCTAGACTTCAGTGGTGGGTGGAATGTACGAACATGCTTGCAGAAAATATGGCAGGCTTTCGTAATTGCCGCTGCACCATGGATGCCATTCTAGACATTGTAACTTATGTAGGTCATGAGAAGAGCTGTGGAAGAATCGTCGTTTTAGTATTTCTAGATATAAAGCGAGCCTTTGACACAACCAGCCAAGCTCATGTACTACACAGTTTAATTCATTTGGGAATAGTAGGCAGAACACTAAGATTGATTGCAGAATTTTTAAGACAGGAAAATCTTCATTGACACGGCTGACGGTAAAAGTAAAGATCATGAAGTTAGTCAAGGAGTCCCACAAGGTAGCGCACTAAGCCCATTTTGATTTATTGCGTTATGACTGAAATATCCCATATCTTACCTATAGTTAAAACTATTTCATATATGCAGACGATCTGTGCATTTGGGCATCAGACATGAGCATTCAGGCAGTTCTGCACAAACTTCAAGATGGGCTGAGAATAATGACTTTTTTAGGAGTAGAGGCATGAGTGTTTCTCGTGAGAAAACATGTGTACTTCCATTCACAAGAAAATGCCTTAAGAAATTCAAACTTCAGATAGACTCTCAGCGCTTACCACTTGTGCGACAGCACAGAGTTTTAGAGGTTATTTTAGACAGACTTCTGTCTTGGGCACCACAAATGAAATCATTAGATGACAAAGTCAACTCTCTAATCAATATATTACGTCGACTGACTAGAGTGAGATGGGGTAGTTCATGTTCTTCTTTATTGCGTGTACATTCAGCAATAATTAGACAAGGAATAGCTTACTCTGCCCGAGCTTTATATTGGATATCACGTAACTTAGAGGACAGGATTCAAAGATTGTTGGCCAGAAGCCTTCGTATATGTCTTGGTGTACCGCGAGCGTCTGCCAGTGCTTTCGTAATTGCGAAGTCTCGTCAACCGACTTTCCATGCTATGAGATTTACGGAAACTTGCCGGCATTATTTTCGGTTGGCAACTCAACACACTAATCATCCCCTATACTGAGCTAATCAGGAGAGATCTGCTGAAGAATACATAAAACTATAGTAGAATTCAGGAGTTTACTGCCTACGCATGAATATTGGCCTCCATGTGCATCCCACCCACCATGGCGACTCTCTATCCCAGATATTACAACTTTGATTCCGGGAATAAATTGTAAGAATGATATGCCCATAATTGTAATAAAGCAATCAACTTTAACGCACCTTTATATCAATTATGAAGACTATATTCACGTGTACACTGACGGATCACGTTTGAATCAAAGCTCTACGTCGGCATTTTTTGTACCTGCATAACAAGCGAGAAAAGCTTTTAAACTCAGCCATTTCACAACATCCACAACAGCAGAGCTCTATGCAATGCTCTGTGCTTTACGCTTCATATGTTTACAGTCAGGTCTACTTCGATGGGTAGTTATCTGTGACTCACAGTCTTCATTAGTTTCTTTAAAAGGAATCTGCATGGGCAAGAAAGCTAGTGAGCTCGCATAAGAAATACAGAGGACGTACGCTATAGCAAAAGATTTAAACCACACCATAATGTTCCAGTGGGTGCCAAGCCAATGTGGAATCACAGAAAACGACATAGCTGATCACATTGCACATGAGGCACATCAAGAAAATAATATATGGCTGTTACCTCTATCGATGAGCGATGCACGGTGTCTAATAAATAAGCTGAGCTGTCAACTGTCTAATTAAACCTGGTTCGAAAATAGTACACAAAACTCTTTGTTGTATAACATTGATCCCAGTATAGAATTTTTTATTCCGTTAAAGGTTAGCCGATCGGTAGAAACAGTCATCCATAGGCTTCGACTTGGTACAGCCTACACGAAGGCTTTCTTGTTTAGAATAAGGAAAGCTGGCAGTCCGACCTGCTCACGTGGAGAAGCTCAAAAAGACGTGGAGCACATTCTTCTGCATTGTAAAAATCATGACGTACCTCGAGAGAACCTTTTTCAAAAACTGAATTCTTTGGATAAGCGACCTCCATCAATTGCAATAATCTTGGGTCCATGGCCAAAAGAAAAGCTAAAAGCCACTGCAGCGCGTGCAGTCGTTCACTTTCTGGAAGAATCAGGAATAGCTCAAAAGTACTGAAAAAAAGACAAATGCACTTCACTGTTAACCGCGGTATGTTTCAAAACAGTATTTTCGTGTTTCACTACGTTATTTTTGAGAAAACATTTCTGAAAGCAGTTCTGTATTTAAGCGACAAAATCACCTTAGACATTTCATTGAACTTTCACGTTTTTGCGTGAACACTTAAATTGACGTGATTACTTGTGTTTTTTTACAAACTCAGTGTGCTGTGAACACACTTTTATGCAGTGTGGACCTGTTTCTGACACTCAGTGTTGAAAAACGAGAACTCATTGTGTAAGTGTTGTGCTATGTACATATGTATAGCCTTGTGTTTGCTACAAAATGTTCGATGTTGACTTTTGTGCAAGATAAGAGGAGTAGCCGGCACCACACATTGGCATCAACCTCTCCTTACATATATTTATTTTAAAAAAAGTGGAACACTTCGCCGTTCCAAGATTCCATCGCTATTGTGATAGTAGTAGACATTTTTCGTGATTAGGAGATGAATTGAATGGGCCACAGTCACAGTGAAAAGCTACTGTAGTGTTTCATTGCAGCCGTCATAGAACATGTTATCTCTACCTAATTTAACATAATGTCAAATAAACAGCGAATATACCATGCATAAATAGTTTAAAAGGACTTGAGAAATGGGGGCGGCGAAAAATATATTTTTTCGTGGAAGGGGTTGATGCTTCATACCATAATTTTTACGCATGAATGCCTGAGTTGGTGCGTGATCGCGTATTAATACAAGAGCAAAGTTGAAAAAAATTGGGGAGCTCAAGTTCTTTCACCCTCCTTCGCCGTACTGGGTATGCCAGCGTTGCAAGGTATGCAAATACTAAGAAGCACTTGCAAAAACACAAAAAGGTTAGAGGCTGATGAAGTGAGCAGGCGAAGGGGCATCGGCTTTGAAGTGTCGATGGTTTTCACAGGGTGGAGTTGAGCTATTAACTATGTCGCATACCCACTATGGGAGAATGACCAACAATTGAGTAGTTCGCTGAATATTATTCTACAACTTTAAAACAGCCGTGACCACATGTGTAATTGAAGGCGCTTTCATTCGACTGTTTAGAGCGGTTCTTTATTATTTAGGCCTATTCACTTGCCTTTCACACTAAAACGGTAAATCACAGTCTCAACGATGTATTGCTCTGATGCAGCTACTTGAGAAGGAAGCTCAATAAAAATTTCACGGACGATTACGACATTGTCGAAGGCGTATTCTCAGTGCCACTTCATGTAGGTGCAAGGAAAGCTGTGTTGGAAGTCTTGGCTTTCTGCATGGTATTTATTGCGCAAGAACTTGTTCAATAGTACTTCTACATTAGCCCAGCCCAACACGCAATATTCACCTTTTTGTGCATTGTATCTGTCGACGTGTTCGACGCCTTTTATACGCCTTCAAGCTTGCCCATGCTGCCTGCTGGAGTGTTCTTGGCTGACAATTGAGATGTTTTAGCTTTGAAGTTTTGGTCCTCGAGTCCCTAGCTTATTTGTTTTTGAATATACCATATCTCTGGTGCTCATGTCGACTACGTCTCCTGGCCAGGCGCAATCCGCCTGGTCAGCGGCCCTGCCGTCTAATGAATCGCCGCTAGACTCCTTTTTCTCCAGTGGTATCTTCAGCATTTCCGTGGCACAGGTACTTACAAATCGAGGCTTCATCAGACTTATGAACCCTCAGGTGGTCCAAAAATGCTTAAGCCACATCAAACTCTGTTTCCAAATCATCACTGATGTGCGCTCATTTGGGCGAGAAGGTATCGTGTGTAGGTCACCGGATCAGACCTGCATGCCGGATCTTCTCAAATGCACTTCGTTTGCCGCTATCCCAGTGCGTGCTTTCATTCCGCCTCACCTTGCATGTACCAAAGGCCTTGTATGGGGAGTCCACTCCAAGTTCATTCCAGCTGAGACCCTAGACAGCTTCTCTGGAGCATGCGTATTTTCAATTTACCGATGCAATCACCTAGTCAACCACGCCAGAGTACCAACCGTAACTGTCATCACGACATTTATGAGCACAACATGCCCGCCAGCATTAAGTTAAGGCCATTAATTTTTCGCGTAAAACTTCTCGCTTCTCGTCCAATTGAGTGCAAAAACTTCTGGAGATTCGGTCACTGTACAGAAGATGTAAACCAAACATTCATTGTCACGCCTGCGTAGAGAGCCATTTTTCAAGCAAGTGTACTGCAACAACAGGAAAGTGTTGTCTCTGTCGGGGGAGTCACTGCGTCGTCAACACTGACTGTTCTGCTCGTCCTTGGAGGTTCAAATCCTAAAAGTTATTGGTCACTGCCGCTGTTTTTGAAAGGAAGCCATCGACATATTTAAAGACAGGGCTTTTGGATACTCCGGCATTACAGCGCGCTACACTTCTAGTATAGACTGAAATCTAACGCAAGCTATTGAAACTGCTGTGAAAAAGGCAGTGAGTAAGGGTATAGATAAACTCATATTTAACCTTTCCGACTGTTCGGTGCAAATTCTTTTCAATCAGATTGTGGAAGAAGTACATACTAGTACAAAACCTGCAGTATTCGACATTACCAGCTATGTCAATCAACTACGCAATGCAGTGTTGGACGAATTTTCTGCATCTGCAGACAAGGCTAAGCAGTCAAAATCACAGGTGCACTTGGTGCATACGCCTCAGCCGAGCACAAGTGCTACAACAGATATCAAACTCGATATCCGAACTCATAAACGTACCAGATCCTCTATCGCCACCGATCTCAAGTCCAAAATAAAAGTAATTTATCAGATATTTCGCATAATGAGTCTAAAAAGGGCGCGGCATGCTCCTTGGCGTTGCGCTCAACACCATACGTCACTTTAGGCTACTACAGTGGAACTTCCGTTCTATATTCTCAGCCTCAACCGATTTGCATTACTTTTGCAATCAATTTATTCTTGATTTTATTATTCTACGAAAAACTTGTCTGACACAAGAAAAAAATTTCCATCTTGCAGGTTTTAGTTCTTTCCGAATTGATAGCGAAACAAGTGGTGGTGGTTTAATGATTCATCTCTCAGGTTAAGTATTCTATAGGGCCGAAATTTCTTTCAGAATGTTAGACTCAAATTGTGAAACTGTAGCATTAAATGTGTCTCTCCCCAGATACCACCGTTATTCAATTACAAATTTTTACTTCCCCTCCGTTGTGCAAAGTACGCGTTATCTTGACAGTGCTCTGGTAGCATGTAAAAAGGGAGTTGTACTCACAGAAAACTTTAATTCAAATCATTTGTCTTGGGTCCTAAGGACAGAATCTTGTGGTAGGCGACTGTGGGACTGTACTATTGGCGACAACCTTTCGTGTCTGAATAAAGGTCATGTAACATTCGCCCGAGGTCAGACTTGCTCAGTATTAAATTTAGCGTTTTGCTTCGATGCAATCAAGGTTCCGTCATTGGTGGTTCTGGATTTGGCAACTAACAGTGACCATCTTCCTTTTTGAGGTTACGTGTCCAACATTAACATTAGATCAGCCAAAACGCACATGTATCAACCTTAGCGAATTTCAAGCCTGTCTACGTTCTGCCAATTAAAAACTTGAAACTTCAAGTGATAAAAAATTGCATCTAAGGTTGGGTATACTGGTGAGATCTAGGAAAAATTTCGAATTCACTATTTCATCAATAAAACAATCCTCCTGTCGTTGGTGGAGCGATGAGTGTACGCACGATTACAGAGGATGAAAAACCGCTTGGAGAAAACATCTTCGTAATCAATGCCCAAGAAACTGGATAGATAATAATTCCTTGCCGACATATTGAGCGTGCAGTCAACCACGCGAAAAAAGAATACGACATAACACGTTACGATTATCTTTCGATATTGAAAAAGTAAGCGTGTTTTGTTCGCTTATATTCCGACAAGAAAAGTGTACAGCCACCGCCGTTAAAGCTACAATGATGTGTCCTGACATCGCAAGAAATGAACACCTCTCCAGAAGACATCGCTCAATGTTTAGAACTCCGCTTAACTGCTTACCTCTCGGCTATTAGCCCCAAGCTGTTAAACGTGCGTGAATTTCCAGAAGTTTCCTTAGCTGAATTAGTCAGGCAGTACTATGCTTGCCGAGGACCGCTGTTTCACCAGATGGAATTACCAACTCTATGTTAAATGTTTTACTCCATGAATCACCGAATCTTCTGCTATAACCTGTCTCTGCAGGAGCGTCTGCGCAAGCAGGTGTTTGGTGTGTGGCAACAGCACAAACCCGAGCCAACGGGATGGTTTCAATCTGTTCCCACGCTTTCCCGTGCGTGGCTTAGCCATGTCCGGAGAAAACGGGATCCTAGGCGTCGAGTCCCAGTTGATTGGACCTTCAAGGCCCTCCGGCAGAGGCAACACATTCCTTTGTCCCCGATTTCACGTAGATCGCACCCCTGGGCTTACCAACCCAGGGAAATTCGGCAGTTGCCTTTTCCTACCTCTCTCCCCTACAACTTCGTCTATATCTCTCACTGTTTCATCTTTTCTGTCTACTTCTTCCTTTTGTTTACTTCCGCTTTTTCCTGGCGGCAAGGATTTACCTTGTGTATGTGCTCTGTGTTGGGCACAATATATTTGGTTATAGCGGCTCTGTACAGCTGACGTTCACATGCTTCATATTACTTTAGGAGCTGTCACGTCCCCGTGTTGAGCTCCATGGTGGGCGACTGGCATGACAGCCGAATATACACCTATTTTATGACTTTACTTGTCTCACTTCACTGCGCGATCATTCTTTCTCGAAAATAGGGTGCACCGAAAACCTCTCCAAGTGGTTTCAAAACCCGCAGAAACAATCCCCCGCGATCATGTAATTCATTGTGAAACTGCTAAAAAGAACGCCTGAACAATCTCGCCTTTTGTTGTTTCCAAATGACTCACCACTGCACTTGGCCCAGACTACCAGGCTAAAAGATTGGCCACTGGGAATCTCCTTCTGGAGGTAAAAAAGTCAGGCCCAGTATGAAAACATCTCAAAACTAGAATCATTTGGTAACATTCCTATCTCAATTACACCACACCGTTTCCTCAACCTTTCCTGAGGTGTTGTTTCAAATTAAGAATTGCTTGGCTTGACTGAAGGTGAGCTCCTCGAGGGTTGTAGGACCAGCAGGTGACACAAGTACAAACAATCGAAATCAGGCGTGATAAGACGGAAGCCCCCAAAAAAAACATATTTTTGTGACATTTTGCACCAGTACCCTTTCTGTATATCTCGAAACAGCATACAAGTTGAATGTGTGACCCTACATCCCCAACCCACGACGTTGCTTTAAATGCAAGCGTTTTGTTCACGGCTCCCAGAATTGCCATCAGCCAACTCACCTGTGCAAAGTGCGCCAATACAGGACACGCCACAGATGATTGTAAAGTGGATGATGGGGTCAATTGCGCAAACAGTGATCGTGCCCACCCCGCATACTCTCGAACGTGTTCAAAATGGAAAAAGGAAGAGAAAATAATCACAATCAAAGTCACACAAAACAAAAATTTTTAGAGCCCGACAACAGGTATCTGGATTTTTCACAAATAAACCTTTGTTCGCTGATGTAGTGCAACAGGGGGAAGCTCTACAACAGCCTGTGGCAGATGCCCACGCCAGGCACAGTGTGGCCAGGTGGTTGGCAATGCCCCCTCCCCCCCGATGAGAACTTCCAAAGCTGCCCTGCCGCCGACACCAGTGGCTACTGCAAGCTCTTGCAGCAGCCAGGGTAACCCAGCAGCTAAGGAGGTCCCCTGAACCTCCGTCCCGATAAGACCAAAGATTTCGGCTCCCGAGGTGAAGAGACCCCAGGGTCGGCAGATATAAATGCCTTGGCGCACCAGGCGAGGCCCGAAGCTCGAAACACCAGCTCGCAAATGGGGGCACGCAGTGCCCCTGAGGAGGCAATGGACACTACGGTACCCCTAGTACCGAAAGATTGGCGTAGCTCCCTGGAGCAGAACAACAGAAATAAAAAGCCAATAAGGGGTCCGATGCTGGCCCTGTTACCTGAGTTCTAATGAAAAGCTTAAAGTGCAGACACACCCATTATGCCCACACAGCACTACATTACCCCTACTATGGCAACAAAAATAATGCTCTGGAACGGCAGAGAACTGCTTAGAAATCTAGACGATGTCCAAAGACTTTTATGCAAACATTTGCCAAAACTGCTGTGTGTACAGGAAACATAAATAAAATCCAAAAACATATTTTTTTTGCGCCAGTAGGTTCTATTCCGAAAGGACAAAGATGATGCTGTGGCGTCATCTTGCGGTGTAGCCATTAATGTTAATCAAAGAGTAGCATGCACACATTTACCTCTAAGAACAACCCTAGAGACAGTGGCTGTTCGAGCAGTTCTTTTCAATAAACTCGTCACCATCTGCTCTGTGTATATACCTCCACACCATCGTTTTGAAATACGAGAATTCCTGTCCTGAATACATAAGCTACCTGAACCCTATTGGGTCTTTGGGGACCTGAAGGCTCATAGTGGTCTGTGGGGTGATTCGTGCTGCGACGCATGACGTCGTCTTATTGAACAATTCTTTTTCTCTCCTGGTGTCTGTCTGTTGAATAGAAAGAGGCAACATATTATAACCTTGCCAACAAAACTTACTCCTCCATAGACCTCAATGTTGCCTCTACTTCACTTGTACTTTACTCAAGTGGTAAATTTTAAATATTTCCTACTGAAGTTATATTTTCTGGTTGTTTTGAGTACACCAATATTATACAAATGTCCTTCACGTTTTCCCATATGGCTGTCATACAAAGCCGACTGGGTCTAGCGGCTATGGTACTCTGCTGCTGACCCGCAGGTTGCGGGATCAAACCCCGGCTGTGGCGGCTGCATTTCCGATGGAGGCGGAAATGCTGTAGGCCCGTGTACTTGAATTTGGGTGCACGTTAAATAAACTTAGGTGGACGAATTTTTCGGAGCCCTCCAGAACAGCATCTCTCATAATTATACAGTGGTTTCGGGTCGTTAAACCCCACATATCAATAAAATCAGTCAAATCCATCTGACACCAGTTTCTTGACATTACTAAATGAAATTAGACTGACATATGAGGGTTAAGCATAGATGAAGCTGTACAGTACTTTACAGCTTTCCTTAGTGATGCAGCAGCCAAGTGCATCCCCCAAACATTAGGACTGCCCGGCAAGCGACACGTCCCATAATGGAACACTGAGTGTCGTAATACGCGAAAAGAGGAGAACAAGGCATGGAGGTTGCTTCGTAACTCACCGACAGCCGAAAATCTTGACACCTTTCGGAAAATAAAGTCTCGAGGCAGGAGAACGCGTTACGAGGCCAGAAGCGAAAGCTGTCACAAGTTTTTATCAGAAATCAATTCATGTACGCAAGAAAGTAAAACCTGAAACATGGTTGAAAGGGCATCAGGAAGGCAAGTACACTCACTCCCACTTGTAAACATACAAGGTGACAGCCTGGGAGATCAGGCGAACTTCCTCGGTGCAAACTTCGAGCAGGTGTCTAGCTTGTTACAGTATACTGAAGCTTTTCTAAGATATAAAGCAAGAATAGAAAAGCAAAAACTAAAACACAATTGTACTTAATCAAGTCTACAGTCAACCTTTCAACTTAGGTGCGCTGCCAACATTACTAAACTCCTGCAGTAATTCTGCCCCAGGCTACGACCGTCTCAAGCATGCAATCTTGAAAAACCTGCTACTCAAAACGCGAGAACCTTTACTTTTTCTATACAATGCTATCAGGCTTTCTGGCATTATCGTTACATCCTGGAAAGAGGCTATTGTTATCCATATTTTGAAGCAGGGCAAAGACCCTTTCTCAGTTTAGAGTTACAGGCCCTTCGCACTTACAAGCTGCGCTTGTAAACGTTTTGAAGAGATAATAATCTGATGACTTTTACATTTCTTAAAGCACACAATCTGCTCGACCGATTCCAGTGTGAGTTCCGAGAGGGTAGATTCCGCACCGACCATCTGGTGCGTATCGAGGCAGAGGTTCGAGAAGCTTTGTTCCACAAATAATACATCCTCTCTGTGCTCCTTGATATCGAGAAGGCCTGCGACACAACACGTAGTTTTGGAATATTAAGAGACTTATCTCACCTGGGTGTGCATTGTAGAATGCTTTCCATAACCGAGAGTTACTTGTCCATGCGGACATTACATGACCGTGTGGGCAGTGTTCTTTCCCATACATTTGTCCAAGAAACAGGAGCACCACAAGGCGGTGAACTTAGTTGTACACTTTTTATTATCAAAATGAACTCCTTGCACGTGTTGATCCCCCGCAGTATGTTCTATTGTATATATGTCGATGACGTCCAGCTTGGCTTTAAGTCATGCAACCTAGCAATGTGTGAGCAGCTGATTCAGCTATTTTTAAAGAAGATCTTCAAATGAGCAGAGGAAAATGGATTCCGACTGAACCCACGAAAATGCACGTGTGTCTTGTTCTCCCAAAAGAGAGGCAAGAACTAAGATCCTGACATTCAACTGAATGGTCAACGTCTCTCTGTTAATGCCGAGCATAAATTTTTAGGCCTAATCTTGGACAAAAAGCTAATCTTCATATCACACATCAAATATTTAAAAACAAAATGTGTAAAAGCCATGAATGTTCTAAAAGTGTTGTCACATACTATGTGGTGTAGTGAAAGGCAACATCTCATGAATTTGTATGGAAGCCTCATTCGAACCCCCTTAGACTATGGGGCCGTTCTTTTTCAGTCGGCGACTCAAAGTGCTTTGAAGATACTGGACCCCGTGCAGCATTTGGGCATCCGCCTTTCTACAGGAGCTTTTCACACCAGTCCCGTAGAAAGCCTCCACGTTGAGTAAAATGAGTGGTCGCTTCATCTGCAGAGAACTTACATGTCCTTTGTAAATTTTCTTAAAGTGAAAGCAAAGAAGAAGCACCCCTAATACCCCACTAGTTCTTATTTGTCGATCCCAGTTCTGTTTCCAAACAGGCCTTCGATGAGGCACTCATACTCAGTTCGTCTGAAGTGTCTAGCGGGGGAAACTGGTATGTCTTTTGAACACAGTTTAATGGCTCCGGCAGTATACCCACCATCATTACAGTGGCAGACTACAAACTGCAACCTGTCTTTCCTAGAAGGTACAAAACACAAGCCCATATCGCATATTCGAACATACTTCCTGGAACTTTAACACAAATACAAATGGACTAAGTTTTCTACAGATGCCTTTAACTCCTCTGTGTCCTACGCTGCTGTCGGCCCGTCCTTTTTCTGATGCAGGCCCTCTACATTCAAACGCAAGTATCTTCACATCGGAAGCTTACGCGATACTTGTGGCCACTAAACACGTCAAACAATTACAACTACAAACAGCAGTATTTATGCGGGCTCCTTCATTGTGGTAACAGCTCTGCAAATTCCTAAAATCAAAAACCCTGTCCTCGTCTCTTTTTACTCTATTTTATGCACACTCTACACACTGAAAGAACATGTTTCAGTGTGCTGGGTGCTAGGGCACCGTGAGATCCAAGGCAACTTGATGGCGCATTAGC
The DNA here is from genome assembly GCF_043290135.1 of Rhipicephalus microplus. Taxonomy (NCBI): domain Eukaryota; kingdom Metazoa; phylum Arthropoda; class Arachnida; order Ixodida; family Ixodidae; genus Rhipicephalus; species Rhipicephalus microplus. The sequence goes on along the minus strand of NC_134710.1, from coordinate 349,734,319 downwards.
TTGCTGCATCTGTCCACGAAACTACTGCCATTACACCCATATCAATCCCAGCCTTTGACCTTAAACCGTCTCTCAAACGAAAGCTCAGGGACTACTGCCAGAGCAAGTGGGACAGACAGACACAAAACAAACTGCACGCTGTTAAGCCACACCTTGGTCATTGGCCGCCAGTATTGAAATCACGTCGTACAGAGGTAACAGAAACAAGGCTCAGGATAGGATACGCATATACGACACACTGATATCTTTTGCCGGGTGGCGATCTACGATTGTGTGACAGGTGTGGTTAAGCACTAACAGTTCCGATTTTTATCCAGTGTGAGCATTTAGACACTCTAATAAGACAACACTTTTCATTAGGCTACCGACGCCATATACCATAGCACCTGCAATGTTCAACGGTAGGTAACCACTTTTTACTCATAAATCTGTGCTAGCGTTTTTATGAGATGTCCGCTTCCACCATGAAACATGCCTAGGCATTGCATAGTGCGACTTCTCAAGAGAGGTTGCTGCTGCGGTGGCTACATTAAAAGGCACTTGCCTCATGTTCCTTAGACGCAAGAGCGTTGATAAGGCACTTGTGCTAGTGCGAATGATCTTCACACATGCTTTTATTATTAAAACATTTTACCACAAATTTTTACTATACATTTCACGTCACTGTCATCATTTTAATAACTCTATGTTTGTCCCACTTGAGCATGAAGAATATTAAGGCCCTTCATTGTTCACATCTCGTCTTATAACCTGGCGCTCTTTTGCCATCGAATGGTCCTTGCACCAACCTGTGAAATATTTATAAAGGAACGCATGGATACCTTTAAAATGTAAACTTGCGAAAATTATAATATTGCTCAAAATGAAATTGTAGCATGCATGTTGAATAACATAAGGCCAATCGCGCTGATTTAGTGATATTGATTAAGAGAATAATCAATATACGAATAATGAAATTATTACCGAAGGTTGATTCCAAGTCCTTGTCAATTTATGTTCTGTGCTCGTTGTTCAATTTGAAATGCCCACGTAGATTTAGAAGGTCGGCATCAATTAGCTCGGCTACATAAAAAATATGCCACCTTAGTCGCCTTAGACATCACTGAAACCTATGATACCGTGGAGACACTGTATTTTGATGAATCGAATAAAATTCCTTGATTTTCCGTCTAACTAAGTTGCGTGGGTTCACAATTTTTTTGCAGAAAGGAAATGTTTAATATTTCAAAGATGGATTGTCATTATCTAATAACACACAAATCAGGGGAGTACCGCAAGACTTAGTGCTTTCCCTGGTGCTAATTCATTTACAAATGAGCACCATTCTATGTAAACCAGACATAACAAAAATATGTTTATGCAGATGGTATTGCATTTTTTTAAATGGCAGATAACATTCAGACCTTATATAAACGGCTACAGACTTGTCTTAATATATCAGAGGGCTGGCTCGAAGGCGATTGCTTTCTACTTAATCCGAATGAATGTGCCCTCTTTGTTTTCTCGCTGCAATACACTGTGCACATCTCTCTCCTGTCGTCATGAGGATATACCACAGGTGAAATCTCCTAAATACCTTGGAGTAATTTATAATACATCGCTTAGCTGGTAACCTCACATCAAAAAAATCACCGGAAAAAGTGCAGAGGCTATTGGCATAATACGTGGGCTAAGCAACTACTGCATAGGGGTGAGAACAGACACACTGGTAATGATATATTGCATGTATGGTTCCTCTATTTTGGAATTTGGTTGTGTACTTTTCTCTGGAGTTCCAGCTTACAAGTTACGGCCTCTAGTTCTTCTGGAAAGAGAAGCTTTGCGCTCATGCCTTGTCTTGACTAAAGCAGTTGCTAACAATGTGTTGTATCTCTAATCGAGGGTCCCTCCACTTTCCTGCCAAAATTCGACTTCTGACTGTTTAGAAATTCTTACTAATTCACGAAGAAGCACTACGACACTCAAAAACAGCCTTCATTTCCACCCCGGAATCATTTTTCGGTGCAAGTTGGCCGCAGTTTTACAACCCACAAATTATATTTGTACAATATTTTCTAGAGCCTCTCAATGTACGTATTTGCGATATGCTGCCAAGTCGAGATAATTTAAATCCTGTCGAAATTCATTTTGACGAGATTTTTCCTAATAACACCAAATTACTTCGTCCTGTATTTTGGATGATTTACTACAAGATGACAAGCACAGTAATACAACAAACGTTGTTGTTGCTACAGACGACTCGCAATGTGATGAAAAGTCAGGGGTTGGTATTTTTAGGTCGATTTCAGATTGGTCTTATTCCCTTCGACTGCCCAGTTTGATACCCGTTCTTGAGGCTGAATTTTCAGCCCTAGTGCTTGCTTTACGCAAGTTAAATACGGCAATGACATCAGCTGTTTTAATAATAGAATCTCTGTTTCTCTGTACTGCACTTTCTGTTGGTGCTGATAACCAAGTAACAAATGTGTTCTGCGCACTAGTACCAGCGCATTTGAGATAAGTTCAATTAGTTCGGGTGCCTGGACACAAGGGGTTCTTTCTAAATGAAACAAGCAATTCTTTAGGCACGTCGTGAATAAACAGACCAATTCTACTGCACTTTCATCATCAGCATGTATGGCTTCTACTCGATTCCACAGACATAAGCTTATGGAAGTCTTTAGAGCTACAGAACTGACAAACTCTACCAAATATCGCCAATTATATTCCTGACGAAGAGCCTTTTGCCGCACTTGTAAACAAGAAGTAGCTGTCACAAGGCTGCGTTGCCGTATACTACATCTAAATTTCTACTAACCCACGTCTCCTGAGGCACATTCACCATTGTGCGCGTTGTATGGTGAACTTGAAATAGTAAATCATTTTTTTTGACCTGCAGGCAGTTTAACAAAATGCGAAAATCTTTTTAAAAATATCTTTACGTGGTATTGGTGTGTATTTATCTGTGCCTGCCATTTTGTCTTTCGGAGCTTCCATTTCTGGATGCTCTAATGCGAAAGTATGCGAGACCGTCTGGGACTTTATTGAAAAAACGAATAAGGTGACTAATTTATCTGTATTATTATCTTAACATGTATACAAGATTACATTCGTATGAATGCTAGAGTATGGCTCTGTTTTAGCAATAAATTCTTTTTTTATTTAAATATATATATGCTTTAGATCAAGCACCAAAATTTACTAGGTCATCGGTAATCTTTCTATAATATAGTCTGCATTATTCAAAAACTACACAATACTTTATAAAACCAATCAATTCTTGGTCAATCCCCCACAGTGGGTACGTGCCTTGGACAATAGGTGATCAAGAACAAGAACAACACTTGCAGGATCTGTGAAGCTTTGAACAATACAGTCGGTGTGCAGTTAGTATTGTCCAATGAGTAGTTGTAATTGTACTCTTCTGGAACGCTATATTACATTAGTTAACGCATTTCCTTGGCGGGCATGACGCCTGTAGACAATCCTTTTGCAACTGAGCTTCAAACATCAGCATGCCTCGGTGGTAGATTATTTGACTGTCACGCAGAGGGGCCGCTGCCAATTGCCTCTGGTTCTATTTCTTTTTCATTTTACTTTTTTTCAGATCTATAGCTTACATTTTTAGGGGTATTCGATACTCAACCTATGGCGACACCGCTCAACGCAGGAATAGGCAACTGAAAGCTGCGCCAAAAACCACAAAAAGCTTTATTTATGTGCATAACCAATGGGACAATGGGAAGTTTTATCCAGAGTACCTATAACGAATGTATACAGCATTGTCGTCCCTAAAACCAAGAGTTCTTACCACTCTTGATTCTAATGTCGAAGTACTAACCCCTTAACTTATTAGTACAGAAACTTTTAAAAAATGCGTAATTACACTCAGCGAGCGTGATCTTCCTCTATAGGAAGAAACTTATGAGCACTCCAGGTGACTGAAAGTTCTTTGCTTACATGACATTCATGCTTCAATGTCAAGCTACAATATGCATATACTGTCTGCGGCTCTCACTCGTATGAAGTTTAAAAGCTTAAAGAAACTACAATTTCTGCCATTAGCTTTATTGAATTTTATGCTCCGCGTTCGTTGCCTCGCAACCTCATCAAATATTGCTTATTCTCGAAACACGCAGAAACGGCACGGTACTGAGACTTCTATCTGCAACCAAATAAATACCGCCATGACCTTACTTTTGCCAACATTTTTGTCCCGTACAGATAGGAGGTGTCATTGAATTGCCCGTTCAAGAGGTTTCCTCCTCCTCATCATCAGCTTCTCCCGCCTATTTTGTACTGATTTCAGGGGGAACGCGTACGCCAATGACCTCAAATTCTCATAATTTCTAAATTCCTCCGCCAGCTGATTCCATATCTTGGTTACAAATTTAGCAGTTTCAACACTGCCATTGACTTTCTCTAAACTCAGCAGCGCATCCGGTCATCGTAACCATTGTTTATCAATAAATGGTCTCTGTCCACAAAATGATATCTGATGGTCCTCGGCTAATAAACAATTTAGCGCGAAGGGCAAAGTTGTGCCATTCGGCATTCATTTTTTCTTTATTTATGTGTGCTTTTCTTACTTTGTTTGGGCTTTAAACTACAATGTGCTAGGAATAGTATAAAAGCTTATTAAATGTTCACTATTATGTGTTGGTCTCTTATTATTTCCATTCAAGCATTAGAATTAACTGTGCTAAGTTAATAGGCGAAAATTTAGTCTGAGCCGGGTGGTTTTACCTAATATGAAATTCCTAAGTTCTCACCTAGTAGTCAATAAAATGTATTTCCTTCAAGGTTCGAAACATTGTTGATGTTTCAAGGTCGTTAAGTTGGATATTTATTTTGACAGCTATAACGAACACTAAATAAAAAAACACACCTGTCTTCGGTGATTCCTCCAGCTCAGAACTAATTACTATGTTAGCGGCATTTTAATTGGCAAGAACTGCGTAATTGCTTGTTTTGGTATCCCCTGGAAACTTATACACAGCGTTGCCATGTGATGCTGCCACAGTTTTAACAAATGTTATCTCTTTCGATCTGCATGGCAAGTAGACTGTGTAATCCAACCGCGGAGAATCGGGCTGCAATCGTGCATTTGTATTGCTCCTCTGACCAAAATATTAGATGTGGAGCATTGCATGGCCATCACGACCCAGGCAGTAGACGCGTTAGCTTCTCTTGAGTAGTGGCATGTGGGAGAATAAAGTCCGAGGTTAGGATTGCAGAAGTTTTTGTCGGAAACGAAAGGATAGATTCTAATAACAAAAAAACAGTATAATGCACTGCCGAAACAAAGTCAAATATGACATTGTGAAGAGAAAACTCAATTTCAGCTCTTGAAACGGCTATCACGTGGACACTAATAACAAGTGGAATGCACGGCAGTCAAGACGTGGTTTCCAACCTCTACTCTGATAAATTGTAGTATTGGATATACATACGCCTGAACAGTTATAAATAAACGCGTCGAGATTTAGAAGTCCTCTAGAGATGCCAACATAATGGTCTACATAAACAAGGTGGTGCAGCAGTCTGTCGACTCCAGTGTCAATCGTAACTCTTAAAAACGGTGAACTGGATAATGCCGTGAGCTTTCACAAAAGTACCCCATAGCGGTATTTTGTGTCGAGGGGTGAAGATAGCTGCTTGTTTTACCGGGAGCAGTAGCGTATCTAGGCCGTACCACACCAGACCCACCCCCCCTCCCATCGCCTTTCCTCCTTCGCAGTTTTTTTATTCATACCATACAGGGTACAAGTGCATATAGGGAATACTTATCATATAGGGCACACTCGATCACATCTGCCTACCCGGCTGTGACTTCAGATCAAAGTGGCCCCCCCCCCCCAAAAAAAAATATTTTACCTACACTGTTTCCTGGAAGCCTCTCTGCCTTTATGTGCAGTTTTTTTAAGACAACTAGTGATGAATTGAATCATTTTGATTCCATAACATTCTTGTACTGTCACCATTTCAATGTCGACGCCAATGTGCACGGAAGAAGTGGGCCCGGGAGCGCTTATTGTTCCCACAGTTCTCGCCAGCGCACTAACCTGGCTGTCACTTTCACTGTTTAATAGGGAATTAGCACCCAAAAGACTGTAAAAATTACAAATAGGATCTCAGAAAATAGGGCAGGTTCCAACAGCTTCTAGGCACCTCCTCTGAAGCACAGTAGTTTGATTGTATACAAAAAGTGGTGTACACGCGTAAAGTCACTGCTCAGATATGCAGCCAGTTTGCCAAGTGCTCTCCATACAAACACCACACCCATTGGTACTGTGTAGGCTTGCCCCTCACATTTTAGGCAAGGCATGTTGTACATACGTGCGTACGGTTATCACCTTGAAATGATTAAGAACACACATTTGCATTGAACGCTTCAGCATATCTCGTAACTTTTTAAAAAGTTTCAGACCTTTTTTCCACCAACTGTGCCACTTGTAGAACATCTTCAAACATGGGACCTCACCAACTCTACTTTCAACTATCATCATTTGCATGAATGGACACAATATTTGTGCGAGCCATGTTTGTAGCTTCGTGCTTTTTATAATTATTACAACGAGCACTACATTTGAACAGCCGACGACGTTTTCGTGGCCCTCACATAAACACAAACACGCCCCCCAGTAAACATAACAATCTACATGGAGCTTGAAAAACGTAATTGTTATCCAGTATTGTCCTGCTCCAATCTGACACAATAACGATGCACACACTTTCATCTCAGCGAGTGCACGTCCGCAATAGCCGATAATGTAGAAAATACCAAACGTGTTGCTGAGTGATTACCCAGTGGTTAGGGAGAGCATGCTCGGTCTCACAGGTATAATAGCGAACATGCATGAATGCATGCTCCAGCGCAGCTATACAGAAAATTTATTTTTCTTAACACTATGAGAAGGGCGAGGCCGCTTTTGCGCAACCCTGATGAAAAAAATCGTCATTGCGTGCCATTGAACACGGCAGCATTGGTCTTCAAACTAATAGAATAGCCCATATTGACGAAAAGCGAAGTCAGTTTAGAAGTGTGATCTGCTCTCGCAGCAGAATTCATTTGATTGATATTTCATTTGAATAAAAAGTATGTAGCACAGCCATATAAATGAAATCAAAAGTAAATAAAAATTATGGGTGCATTTTTTGAAGACAATGGTGGAGGTGAGACATGTTGTGGAAATTCTGCGAAAGCATAATGCCTTTTTTAGTTTGTGACAAACGTCAGACAATATCAAAATTGTTAGGCTCAGTGGAAGGCGGCCATGACACGGCATGTTTTCACAATATTCTGTCAAAGAAAGTGTGCTCTACCAATTTTCATAAAAAAGTTTGCAGCGCTAACACATACTTTGCAGATGAAGGCCCGTGTAAAAAGTAATTTAAAGAATTAAAACGCTGCTAAGAAGACAGAGACTACGAAATAATCAATATTGTCAGCAAGGAATGTCACTGTATTCACCGGTTTCACTGGGGCATTACCGACACGTAAGATCCGGCCAACAGAAGACACGTCATTCAGGGTGAAACAGTTGGCTAACGCACCTGCACGTCTTTTATCCTTCACAGAATGTGCAATAATTCTGACACAAGCATATTTTGTACTTAATTTTCGTGTAAAAGGGGGTAAGGAGCAAAATAGGTGAAGAAACAGTCCGCATCACTCAGTCACCCGTTTGTCAGTCCTTCGCATAAAACTACACTGAACCACTGCCGTGTCCAGCCGGCATGAATAATGCAGCGTTGACGCAAGTCGTTCCCGAAATGAAACAAGAAACGCGATGCCTTGGGGAGAAAACACAATCAAACACAGCGTAACAGACGAGTTTGACGTTAAACGAGGACATGACAGCAGAAAGAATGAAGCAAACGAGAAAGAATGGTGCGCCAGCGAAGCACTCGTGACAAAGGAAAAGCCGATGCGGAATGTTCAGCTATGGGCGTGCCGGGATAGAACGAAATGCATTGTCAGGGAAACAGCCACACGAAACGAAACCAGAAATAATCGCAAGCGCCAACAAGCGCTGACAGGTCCTCCATTCTTGCGTGCATTTTTCGGTAGCGTGCCATTCCTTCTCGCTGGATGTTTGCGCTGGACGGTGATCAGACTTTTTGTTTCTTCCGGGCAGCAGCATTCATCAATAGAGAAACTTTTCCATTTCCTATCGCCTTAATCTGGCCCATATCGCCAGACTTTTGCCGTGGTCCTCCTCTTAGCAAGAAATGCGGACCGAGGACAGTCCTTACGAACATCCGCCACGCGTTTTCATTTTTTTCTCATAAGCTCTACCAGGGCAATACAGTTCTATTTGAATACAGTTCTCCTAAATTATAGGGCGCAATTGACACCAAACTCTGAGTTAGTATGCATGCAACCAAGCCGTGTCATACGCAGCCTATCTTTTTATATACCATTACAAGATAATGTGATTGATTACCTCATGGCGTGAGTCAAACATGGCGGCGTTTGTCCTTTTCAACACAATGACGGTAAAAAATTCATTTCGCATAAATTCCGGAGCCAGCTTTGGTCTGAGTGTAAGTGTCGGTGTCGGCGCCAGTGCTGGTCGTTGTAAGCAAAATATCATCATCCTATGCGTGACCAGAAAATGAAGAACATTGCAAATACAAGAAATTATAGAAAGTCGTAGGTGGGAATTGAACCACAGCCGTTGGGGTCCGAGTGCGGAACGTATCCGAGTCGTTCGCGTAGCAAGCAGATGTTCTACCACATGGCTACGCTTGTGCTTGAAAATACAGGGAAAAGAACTTCCTCTGTATGCGAATGAAATGAAAATAGCTTTCATGCATTCCAAACACACGCACCCTGAATACATGCTTCACAATGCAACACGACATATTGCAATAATAATGCGTGGTGCCAATGCCCGTTGCCACCGGGCGTCAAAACATGTGATTATCATCATGGCTTCATTGTTTAAAGCCAGTCACCCACTACAAATGACACTCACGCTACTGGGCTTATTTTCTTAAAGCAACGTAGTGGGTGCATTCACTTTTCAAAAACGGAGTGCCGTTCTCTCCATTTAGGAAGAAATGGCGATGTCCCCAATGTTACTCTTTAAATGGGGAAACGTTGCTTCTTTTGCAATGGAGAAACATGTTTGTCCTCATAAGAATCAAGATGGCAGACCTTGGGTAAGCGAAGCGAGTAGAGGTAGCGAATGCATCGATTCTCGACTGATAAGGAGTACATGGCACTGACAGTTACAAACAATGGTCCCGCTGAGCTTGATATCGAACGTAGTGATTATAAAAACAAGCAGACGAACCTCCGGAGAGGAAAACATAGCGGAACAAAATGATGGAGCTAGTAGGTTTCGTTCGGCCTGTGAAACGCTATCCCTTTGAAAGACACGGATACTATGGAGGTCTCACCCGGTGAATGTCTGCTAGGCTTGCTGTATTTATTTCTCACAGATTCTCATTGCATACTGACGTTATTCGCGCGTTTATGGGGCCGCAGGTCACGAGATGTGCCTCTGAACAGTAAACTCGATCGCAGCGAAATCATTCCGGCTCAGCCGTGCAGTTTCGATAGATAGATGTTCAATGTTATCTAGGTAGCTGGAGGTGTGAGAGCGTCACAGCCGAACAGTAGGTGGTAGCTGGCGCCACCGAGAGGGACTGATTGATACTGAGAAAAACGTTGCCTGTGGCGACGGATGTTGACACACCCGCAGGCTCCCTAGCGGATAGTTGGCGAGTCAGTCCATTCTAATATTACTCACACCGTACGCCTACTATAGGCTGATGCATTGCATATAGGTACACATACACCTAAGGACCCATACATATGTATAGAGTAAACTCAATGAACAGGAGTATAATCAACAATTTGCCACAGCGGCACACACTTATTGTGCTTACTCCCACCCATGTATGGAAACGCACAATCTTATACAGCAAAGAATTTGGACTCATCATATTGGCACAAGTCACAAGTAAGCTTTTGTCTACTTTTTTACGTTTCGTGGCGCTTTACTACATGGGCACGCATAAAAATATTTTACCTGATTTTCAGACAATCTGAAGTTTATCAACGGTTGCACGATGATGAATGGAAGAATTACTAGAGCTTATGAGGTTTCCGCGAAAACAATGACCCCAAGCCATGCATATAATGCCAAAGGCATTCCGAAGGCTGTGCCATCTCTTGACCACTGCCACAGGTAATTTTTTTTTCTATTGAAGCCTCCGATAAGGTAAACGCTGGCCGCGCGCTTGCCAATTCAGAGGTCACGTCTATTTTGTTCTTTCACTTGTCACTCGGAGAGGGCGCAGCATTCAGGCCAGACTCAGTCACCTTCGTCGCGTCGACTTCGTTTAGTTGTTTCATGTTAACGTTTGCTTATATTCTATTTACGAGCTTACCACAAGTGCGACCATTAGCCACGGATACAGTACACCGCTAGCCCTTAAATGACGATGTGTTTGATATGGTAACGACGGTCTCAATGGTGTATACGTACGTTACAATGCGGGTCTTGCGAGAAAAATAATGTCCGCGCACCCGAAAATGTTCTTTCGTGAGCGATGGCAGTGGCTGTGTGCGTCGCGGCAGCTCGAATACTTCAGAGCAGGAACTAGCACTACAGTGTCCGAATTTACGATAACAATATAGCATACTGTGGTCGCATACTTCTTTGCTACAAATACGACTCGCGATTCACCTCGCACGTCAACTGGTTTGCGGTCATTGTGCCACAATTGTGTTGTTAGCGCTGTGGTGGTTACTGTTACTCTGGATTTGGAATAATTTTTTTCTCAAAAGTGAGTGAGAGTGTTAGTACTCACCTGCTGTGCATAGCTGTTACTACAAGTCAATTTTGTTTTAGGCTTCGCACGACAAACGAGAATAGTGTAGACGAGAGAGGCATACTGCGCGCGTGCATTATGCCGTCCTCACTTTCAGTGCTGGCATGGGCTATTCAAAACACACGTGATTGAGAATTTGGTTTAACTGACAGAAGCAATTAGTTTACTTTTCAGAAAAGTGTAGTTATGCTGATGCTTAAAACGTTTTTGATGATTGTAGCCCAGTCTGGCAAACAAACGCTTGGTGAAACTTTGCAGCCAGTTCCCAATTGTGCTTATCCTGCCGTGGTAGAATAGCCTCATTGGGTGTCGTGTGACTATGCTTCATAGTGCAGGATCGACTCCCAGCCACAATGACCGTATTTGGATGGGGGCAAAACACAATATAAGCATCAGTGTGCTTATGTTTGGATTCACAGTAAAGAACTTCAGTGTGTCGAAATTTATCTCCAGACCCCCATTATGGCGTGCCTGATAATAATATGGTGGTAGCGGCACGCTTAACCTAAGCAATTGCATAAGACTGTGCTTTCACGCATGGACTATGCAGTGGTATCATGTTTCCTGGAATGTTGAAAAATTACCTGTGATGCTTTTTATGCGCCTCGGTAAATTTATGAGTGCTATTGGTGCCACGCTAAACAAAAAACGCGCATGCTTACCAAGTATATCCACACTGAAAATTTTTATTATTTATGTACACTCTGAGGTAATCGATAAAGCAAGACTGTTTAGGGAAGCAGAGCTTCTTGTATTCGTGAGAAATTGTTGGTATGAAACTATAGGAGACACACACAGAAGTGTGGGGAGCATCGTGCGAGTGCATGGCGATAAAAAAGGCCTTTATTTGACACCAATAAATTGAAAATATAAACGTCACTCCTGCATTTCTTGCATCAATTGTAGGTAAAAGAAATCTCACGTGACTGGCCTTCGCTGGCTAGGCTCGACGTGCGCATGCGCGCGTACAATACCCCCCCCCCCCCTCCCTCGTATTTGAGAAGAAACTGGGACCCTGAAGGAGAAACGTTGCTCCTTTGGAAATTGCCGCGAGAGGGCACGATGGGTAAGGTGCCCGAAAGGGAGAAAGTCGCAACGCCAAAAAAGAAACAGAGCCAGTTTCTTCATTTTCGTTGCCCCCATTTTTTAGAGTGGGCGTGGGCTCGGCAGCAGCACGACGGGCAAGATGCTCAACAATCCATTTCTTTGTACGCTGCAGGTTCTTGCTTCACTTTTTGTGTCGCAATCTTCGGAGCATGGCTGTGCTTTGGATCCTTTACCGCTTCCTTAGTCCAGCGTTGTCGACTGCAGAGCATCAACGGAGGCTTATCAAGTGGCCTGCGACCGGTGTGAAGCGGAGGAATTCATCATGCCGGTTGCGGTATCTTCTGCGCCGGCGCCTGCCTCAGGAACGGACTACCACGTGGTCCTACCAGCCCGTATAAATTGCCTCACGTCAGCCATCCCCTCCAGTGGGCTCGGCAGCAGCACGACGGGCAAGATGCTCAACAATCCATTTCTTTGTACGCTGCAGGTTAGTCCCTATTCTTATGGCAAATGTTATCGTAGCGATGACCGTTTTTTTGTTTCTGCTGCCGTGCCCACTGTGTGTTCTCAATTTACATTTCGATGTGTGCACTTTTGCTAAGAACTTGTTCATTTGCGGAGACGTTGAATCAAACCCTGGCCCCGGCGAGAAGGAAATGTTGGCTAAACTTGTTTCTGGTCAAACTGCTATGACAGCATCTATCAATGGAATTCTGAGTAAGCAAACGAAACTTGAGGCAGATATCACGTCAGTTACAGAGCGTTTAAATGGCCTTGAAGTTCAGCTGTCTGCAATAAGTGCTTTGAAAACAGAAATGTGTGCACTAAAGGATACTGTAGTGAGACTAGAAAAAAACGTGTCGTATCTTTTGGGAAAGGTTGACGATTTAGAAAATAGGAGTAGAAAAAATAACTTGATTCTGTACGGTATCGATGAAGACCCGTCTGAAACACCCGAAGAACTTGTCGAGAAGATAAAAACGAATGTTTTCGAAGAGAAGCTTAAAATCTCGGTGAGCAGTATCGAAACGTGCCACAGACTTGGCAAAAAGAATGAGAAAGCTCGCCCGATTATAATTAAGCTCCTAGATTATCGTGACAAGGTGGAGATTTTGAATTCGTGTCCAAAACTAAAAGGAACCCCGTTTTCGGTCTTGGAAGATTTTTCTAAGAGAGTGCGGGAAATTCGGAAAAAGCTCTGGCAGAGTTCTGCAGCAGAAAGAGAAGCTGGTAGTAAGGTCAAAATGATTTTTGATAAGCTAAGCATTGACAAGAAAATATACAGATGGGACGAAAAAAAAGGCAAGCGTTACAAGGTTTCCAGAAATTCCAAATGACTTCATAACAAAACGAAATCGCCTTTCATTATCTTAAACGTAAATTGCCGCAGCATTGTCAACAAATCAGTCCAGCTTGAGGGTCTCATACTGTCGCACGATGCCGATGTAGCCGTACTTACTGAAACGTGGTTAAGCAGTGAAATTTTTGATAGCGAATTTGTCCCAAAAGGCTATAACGTGTTCCGCAAGGACCGCGACCGAAGAGGAGGAGGAGTTGCGATACTTTTCAAGAACTCATTACATCCGCAACAATTGCCTGATATATTAGAATTTGAGGGCATATTTTGCAAAGTCTATATAGGCAAAGTTCGTTATGTTATAGGTGCGGTTTATCGTCCCCCGAACTCTTCTGATAGTGTTCTGGATAAGCTTAGAACCTACTTGCGGCAAAATATAAAGCCACATGACAAACTCATCTTGTCAGGAGATTTTAACTTGCGTAATATTGGCTGAGAAAATTTTTCTTCTCATTCTACTAGCAATGCTAATCACGAAATGCTAGATATTGTTTTTTCGTTCGATTTACTGCAGGTTGTTAAAGAATACACTAAAGAACTAAATGGTTCAAAATCTTTCTTGGACTTATTCTTTTTGAGTGGCTCAATCCAAAACACGGCAATATGTGAAGTTATCAGTGGTATTTCGGATCACAGGGCAGTTTTGCTAACTTTTTTAGATATGTGTGTTGATCGCTGCTGTACAAAAACTTCCTTTCCGAATTTTTCCCGAGCTGACGATGAATCTATTCTGGATATCCTTGATTTTCATTACGATGATTTTAAACACTCGGGTAGCAGTGTGAATGATCTGTGGCTTACTTTTAAAGATATTGTATTTGAATGCGTGGAGCGTTTCATACCGCAAATCGTTAAAAAAACTGAATGTCGGAACCCCTGGATTACAAGAGAAACGCTACATTTACAGCGAAAACTTAAACGAATAAACAGCAAAAGAGCGAACTCTCATGATAAAGCTGTTTATACACCACTGATAGCTAACCTGTCGGGCGAACTAAAACTGAAAATTGCGCGCGACAAGGAAAGATACCACGAAACATCGCTTCCAACTTTTAGCAAAACATCACCCGAGAAATTTCGGAGGCTGATCACGCCAACATCTCGCTCGATTGACTCATTCACGATAAGCGGCCAAAGAACTTGCAATGAAGAAATAGTTTGTTCCGCCTTCAACAACAACTTCAAGTCTGTTTTTACTTGTGATAACGGCATCCTTCCTGATTTTTCAATATCGCTCCCACCTATTCCAGACTTAGTCATTTCCGAGAATGGCATTTTAAACTTACTGCTGAATCTGGATGTTAAAAAATCAACCGGGCCAGATAGCATTCCAAATGCCCTCTTGAAGCGCTACGCAGAATGGTGTTCTCGCTATTTGTTTATTTTGTATACCCAATCGTTGAATGAGGGCCAACTGCCAGATGACTGGAAGATCGCCAAAAGTAAGCCTTTACACAAAGCGGGAGACAAGCCATCTATTCCAAATTACCGACCGATTTCCCTTATATCAACATCATGTAAAATTCTAGAACACATTATTCATAAACATATAATTACCTTCCTTAATTCTCATAAAGTATTAACAAATGTTCAACATGGGTTCAGGCGGGGCTTTTCAACGAATACTCAATTAGTGGAAATTACGCATGACTTTGCTCAAGCAATTAACGAAGGGAAGCAGACGGATGCCATATTTATGGATTTTCAAAAAGCCTTCGATAAAGTTTCACATGCTAAATTACTTCACAAATTAACTTGTATTCTACAAAACAAAAAGATCCTTGACTGGATAACAGCATATCAAACAAACAGGCGTCAATTTGTTACGGTAAAAAATACATCTTCTAAACACGCTCCTGTAAACTCAGGCGTTCCTCAAGGATCCGTTCTTGGGCTTCTTTTTTTTTCTGTTATATATAAATGATATCGTCACTGACCTTTCTATTCACATTAGGTTGTACGCCGACGACTGTGTCTTATATAAAAAGATCACCTCAGTTGACGATCAAATTAAACTGAATCGGAACTTTCTAAAAGTAATTTCGTGGTGTGACAAATGGCAGATGCCCGTTAATTTCGCTAAAACAGTTTTTATGAGAATTACCCATTAAAAAGTTCCTCTTTTGTTCCAGTACTCCACCAACAATACAATTCTGTCAGAAGTAACTCAATACAAGTACCTTGGTCTCTGGATTACAAAAAATCTATCCTGGTCAAAGCACATAGAGACTTTTAATACGGCATGAAGAAAGCGCTGAGGCTATTTCAGTTTCCAAGCACACATGTTCTCTTGCCTGAGTAAACATGTCGAAGCATAACATGTAAACTACAGCACTTTCTAACTTGAACGACCTCTAACTAATACTAATATGCGCCTATAAAAATTTAAAAAAAATATTGCTCTCAGATTCCATATATTGATTTGTGAAAAGGCCGTACTATTTTTATTTAGAACCGCCTCAGTTATTCAGTCGAGTGTGCTTGGTTTTAGCAGTTTTAGTGCAACTTGAGTAACTGCGCAGCAGTGATCCAATTATTTACAAGCCAACTTCTGTGTACAACAATCTTTATTTACTTCTATTTATACGTAAGTGCCCAGAAAATTTTGTGCTCGAATAATTAGCATTCCTGACTTTACAAAACAGGCCTTTAAATCTTTCATAAAGCTCTCTGCTGCTTTGCATTTTAAGCTTCCTCTCTCACTAGTGTGGAGTTGAGGGAATCTATGTGTATGGTGCTTTTGCAAATACTCATATATAACAGCTCACTGGCTGTGCCCAGCTTTGCGTGACTTAGTGCCAATTTTTCCCATTTTTTTATTTTACAAAGACACTCTGCGTGAATACGCTATGCTAATGAACTTCAAAGTATAAGCAATATACGTATAACAACGGTGGCAGCCTCACCGGTTTCTGATATACGTATTAGTGGAAGAAAGTTTGAGAGTTCAACAATTAGTGCAACCTGAACGACTTTCCTACTACGACTTCAAACACGTCATAAAGCACGTGGACTGCCTCATAAAAAAGTCTTGCAGCTCTCTTTACCTGTAAAGTCCAAACAAATGTGCTAGTTTAGGGCAAGGCGTTTTGAAAGAAAATACATGGCAGCTTTATTTTTAAGAACTTTCTCAGAAACAATCATACGACCCCGTAAAATGGTAAGAAAAGAATGAGATGGACATATGCCCATTTTTACATCCCAATGGTACGACACATGCTCAAGCATGCAAGTTTTCTTTTTCGTTTGGTGCAGAAAACTGATAGGGGCTTCAAAACTAAGTTCTTGTTCGAGAAACAGTTGACTGTCTACATAATTAAGACATGCAAAGATTATCAGTTGAGAAAAGAAGATGAAATGTCATACCTCCTTAGAGGGAAAAACACTGTGTTATTTCTATACTTATATTAGCCACATTTGAATTGTGTTACGGCTATTTCTTACAAAACTACGGCTCGGAAGTAAGAAGACTAGGATAGCGGTCTGATATAATTGCCTTTTTTAACCTCAATACCAATATTATCCGAGGTTCTACTTACCAAAACCACGATATAACATGAGGCACGCTGTAATGAAGGGCTCCGAAATTTTCGGTCATTCAGTGTCCTTGAACGTGCGCTGACATTGTAGGGTGCACGGGTCTAGCATTTCGCTTCCATCGAAATGCCGCAGTAGCGTCCGGAATTGAACCCGCGACCTTTCAGTGAGCCGTCAACCACCGTGACCGCTACACCGCCATGATGGACTGGTCTAGTAGACTTGAGTGCATTTATTGCTTATCTTGCCAAATGCATACACCACACAGTGAAATTTTTTCGACCTAAAACTATAGTGTATATAGTATGTATATTGTGCCTGTGATTAGTGAAAGTACAGTGTACATAGTATGTACATAATGCCTCTGATTATATTTCTCTTTTCTTATTGTTATTTTTTCTTGTTTTTGTGTTTATCTTTTGCATTACTCTCATGATGTTGGAATAGCCGGCTCTAACGTAGCCTGCATTCGAATTTTTTGCCAAATATAAAAAAATAAAGCTGATTTAGTGTGAAAGTAAGTTCTTGGCAACCGGATTCACTTTAACAGCTCTGTAATGTGCAATTCAACGCGTGATTTGATACTACTCTTTTCAGCAATTTTGGGTGAGGAGTAACGGAGTCTCTCTATCGGGTGCGCCATTGCTATGTGCTATACGTAATTTAACAACCGGGAATGACAGAGATAATTTAAAATAGTATTCTGGAATAGTATCTCTGAATGCAGATATTGAAATACACGAGCTTCAAGTCTAAAACACAGATATTGAGATGCACTTTATTTCGAAGTAAAGAAGTATTTGAAAGATACATGTCCACAAGCACCTGCTCAACAAATTATCCGCTCTTGGTATCCCCCCAAACCTTAAAAAATTGCTCGAGTATTTTTCATCAGGACTCGTTCAGTTTACCGTTGCTAACTATTTCCAAACATCCCACACCAACGTCACTTCCGGTGTTCCCCAGGGCGCCGGCTTGTCACCACTTTTATTTCTTATATACGTGAATGACCCTCCTAGTAATATTAAATCACAGATTCGCCTATTCGCAGACGACTGCGTTCCCCTTCACTCTCTTGATGGCGCAATCCCCCTAAAATACCACCTTGACACTATTACTTCATGGTGCGAAAATGGCATATGTCCCTAAACCTCACTAAACGCAAGGTCATGTCGTTCACACGTAAACACAACACGTCACATTAGGCCTACTGCATTAATTCGGTTCCCATTTATCACACGCGCACTTACAAGTGTCTAGGAGATCATCTGACATCAACACTATCATGAGTGAAACATATTGAAACTATTTGTTCTCAAGCTTCCCGCACACTAGGCTACTTACGACTTAACTTGACATCTGCATCTCCTGACATAAAGAAACTCGCATGTCTGACGTACGTGTGACCGAAACTTGAGTATGCGTCATCCATCTGGCATCCTTCACAAGGTTATCTCACCGATGATTGAAAGCCGTTCAAAATCGAGCAGCTCGTTTCATTACATCACAATATTCAAGGCATATCAGTGTAACTGCACTAAAACAAACGTTGTCACTAGCATCGCTCGCTTCATGTCGCATAACCTCTCGTATCTGCCTCCTTAGCACAATCTTTTACTTTTGCAGGTTGGGACATCCTCTCCTAAAACGCCTATTAAGAACGTGATCTAGCCTGTCTCACACGCACCCCCTGATGACCATACAATGCAAGACGACGGCGATGAGCAGCTCCCTTTTCCCCCATGCCGTAACACTCTGGAATGCGCTGCCAGATAATATTGTTTCTTGCCGGGACCGCTCAACATTTCGCGAAAAACTAGCTCCTTTCCAAAATCCAGATGCGATGTCCTAACAGCACATTAACTCTTGCGTTTATAGTTGTTTTAGTGTACTCTCAGAATTTATTTACCGCCTATCATATTTCTTTATGTTTTGTTATGCGTGTTATTTCCGCTTGTTTTCTCTATTTGCTTATTCATTGTGATCAGTGTGCACCCTCATATTGTTCCATTGCTTTGAAACTTACAACCTGAATGTACGACCCCCCCCCCCTTATATATTGCCTTCGGGCCTTTAAGGTTGAATAAAATGAAATAAATGAAATAGAATGAAATATACGTATAATGTATTTCAAAGTGAAGTAACAAGATTGCAGATACCAGAATACTTTTTCTATTTCAGGGATGCAGATGCTCCGCGAATGCATCTGTGCAAATTCAGCTACAATATGCCTCGGATAAACGGTGCCATTAATTCATTACCACAATTTATGAAGACACCAGCGCAATACTATGAACAATGTGGCAGCACATAGAATCTTATAAATCGAGATTGATGTATATAGGGCTCAACTGACTAACGACGCAAGTGGCTGAAGAGAAAGCATGCAGCCCCACCGCGGTGGTCTAGTGGATAAGATACTCGGCTGCTGACCTGCAGGTAGCGGGATCGAATCTCGGCTGTTGTGGCTGCATTATCGATTGAGGCAAAATGCTGTAGAGCCGTGTGCCGAGATTTGGGCGCACATTCAAGAACCCCATCTCATGAAAACTTCCGGAGCCGTCCACTACGGCGTCTCTCATAATCATATGGCAGTTTTAGGTCAAAAAGCCCCATATAGAAAAAGCGTGCAATTGTTTTACACAAAAAGTCTGCTTTGATCAGAAGGTTCTCCCTTTACCTGCATTTATCCAACAACAGTTTCTTGAATACGCAGTCTCCTATACACTGTCAGTTCAATTTCTAGGCAAGACTCCCAAGCTCGACAAGTGGCTGGTCCTCGATAAAAATTAGGGCCGCTGTAACAGCCTTGAAAGATAGCGAGATTGTCGGAGAGGCAGATAATAACGTGTTTGTGGTTTTGCCGTGTGGGGATTCGTTGGTGTTTTTACCACATGGGTAGTTCTGCGCGTGTGTTGCCGACTTGTAAGGCGTTTTTTCTTGGCTTAGCACGAAAAAAGCCTTTGTTTCCCCAATGCGAAGACGTCAGATCATTTCCGACAAATCGTAACGAGATCCTCATGTCCTGCACATATACAAATAGTTTTTTTAGTAGTATCCTGACGCTGAAATACAAAAACTCAAAAGTCTCTCTGAGATACTGTAGCGATACACTTGTCACGATACTATTCAGCCCTGCTCCACCAGGACTGCATCGGTGCACTCCCCATATAATTGCCTATTGGCGCTTTACGAAAATATAAAGGCGGAATTCATTTACGCATGTCTGTAAATAATTTTCAAAAGCGAAGATTTTGTAGTAGAATATTTATCTTGCATAAAAAGTGCATAATTATTCACTGGTGCTACCTGTTTAGAGATTATGTACAGTGGGCGTACATAGCACGTGGTCGCCACAAGGCGTTATCCGCAAAGAACAATTTTGATTTGAAGGAAGGCAATCCTTTAAGGCGAATTGTGCGACATGCACAACTTCCTTTGGTCCGTATGTATAATTACTTAGAGCATAGGGAAATCAGGCCTCCATTAGACAATAACGCAGCCACCGCATATGTTAGAATGTTGAAATGCATACACAAGTAACCGTTACGACATGAACGTTATCTAAACCCCTCTCAAATTATTTCTCATGAACGCTAAAGGACGTGGCACGTATGGCGACTTCAGAGCGTTGTCAGCCAGATTATGTTTACTTCTGCAAGCTGTCAAACATTTTATTATCATTATAACTGAACGTTGAAATATACGTTGATTTACTACAACCAACTTTTTCATCCTTGTTTTTTTCCAGCTGGTAAACACATTGATTGTGGCTCGGAGAATGATGAGCTCATACCGTGCCAGATTTTTAACATAATATATACTGCTCACTTTTTGCTCTCGTCAACTTTCCAAACCTTCTAACATCAAAATATGCGTGCCACAGTGTATAACACAGAATATTTCGTGGCCGCTATTAGTAAAAGCAGTCTACAAGACAAAACAGTGGCGTATCGTGCAATGCAAAGGCAAACAAATATCACATAACAACGTTGGGTGGATTAGTTCTCCGCTAAGCGTCAGTACACAAGGACACGCATGAGCTAGGATTCGCAGTGAAAAACAGACAAATTTAGCATAAAATAGCTACAAAGTGAGTTAGTAACAAGGTGAAGACACTACAATGTGAAAGTTTTGTGTTGAACATTTTGGCAAGTACTGAGGCTATTCCGGTGGCCAAATCACGTCTAAACGCTAGCAGCGCATCTGTCTGACAAGACATACGTCTTCGTATAAATAAATTAATAATGGAATCGGCGAACTTCAATTAGGTAGTGAATCAACCTAATTTTCGGGTTCATAGGGAAGTGAACAACAGATGGGTCATCTTGTGGGACCAACGCGTTATTAGCCAGTCAGCACATACGGGTGAGCATATGTCAGTGAGCGCTTTCTGCTACTTATTAAACGACATAGCTTCAAGCCGAAGTAAAAAAATCCTAGCAGAAGTGCTAGCTGCCCGCGTGTGTGGCAGCCATTGGCAGTTCGCCACTTTAACGTTTGAAAATCTTAGCTTTACGCAGCTTTTTGCCCAGAGGACACCTGTATAAAGGTGACACCAGGCTCCGTTTCTGACGTTCAGCGCTGCGGCACCGAGCACTGGCCTACCATAACAAACACGCATTCACAAACAGAGAAAGCATATTGAGATGCTTTGAAATGCTGAAAAGTGCATAACCGACACAAGGAATCCTATCTATTTATTCCGAATTACAGTGCTGGTGGCATTCAAAAATATTCTGTGCGGCGTGCGTTGGTGCTTCCGAAGCAGACTACGCACCACTTATCCCACCTAGCGCATGTCAATGGTGGCGCCGGCTCTTCCAGTGGGTGGGCATCGCACTTGAACACCAATTACATACACTCCTTCACCATAATTTCTTTCAGGAGTGAAGCTTCCAAGGGCGTATAGCCTTCCCGGAATCCGCCTTTGTCAGGCTACACAAAACCGAAACTGAACATTGTCACAACAAGAAACAAAAGAAATTTTTGTGTCTTTCTATCAAGCATACGACAACAAAATACATGACCAACTGCGCCATCCGTCCTTCCATCCGTTCTTCTATCAGTCAATCAAATCATCCGCGCGGGCATCCGTTTCTATGTTCGTCAGTGCGTGCATCCCTCTGCTACTTCGTCCATTTGTACGTCCTTTGTACTCGTCGAGAACTTCAACGTAGACGTTGAACTCTAAGACCTAGCTTCGCCCACTTCATTCACTTTACGGAGACGTGTGGACTTTTTACATTGAAAGCTAGCATGAAATCACAGCTTGGGTCCCGCACAGCTGTCCGCCACCGCCGCCGCCAGTGTCCGTAACTACATCACGCAAAATCAGAAAAAACAATCTAGCAGAGTGGGGAATGAAGCCGGACGCGCTGGGTGCCAGCCCAGTATTCTACTATTGAGATACACTTGTTTTTTTGCTTTATTTTTTGTTCATAGGCACGTACATCAAACCACAAGCACAACAAAATAGAGCAGTAACAGTCTGATACAAACTAAAATTCCCTAAGTGCGGCCAAGGGCTCTACTCCTGAGTTTTCTGCAGTTCAACAAACTTGGCCATACATTGACGGAAATACAATCGTGCACGCCATGCATCCTGATCGCAATAAAAAACCTCCATACACGCCCGCCATATAAAGTGAAGGCCACATAGCATAAATCAGTCAAAAGACGTTCCCTCTTCGTTCACTATTGGCAGAAATCTTATACCATATGAATTTAAAAGCAATTCCTTCTTTGGCGTCCTTAGAAGTACATCGCCAAAATATACTCCCTCCCAACTATGTAAGACAGCATTCCATAGAGTTTCCGGTTTTTCACAGATAATGAATGATGGAGAGTGGGGCGAAGCATCCATCCGTCCATTTGTTCTTGCTTCCGTCCGTCCATGTGTCCGTCTGTGTGACCGTGCGTGCGTTGATCCGCCCATCCGTGCGTGCGTCTGTTCGTGCGTACGCACGTACATCCATGTGTTCGTCTCTGCGTTCGTCCGTGCATAGGCCCCTGCGTCCGGCCATGCGTCTATCCGTCCGTACAGCCATCCATGCGTCCGTCCATGCATCTGTCTGTGTGTCCCTTCGTCCATCTAGTCAACACTGGAAGTACCACCATCTCGGATGTTTTCATCATATAATCCGCATATAGAAGCACCACCATCCAGCGGACATTCTAAGGACTAAACGAGAGGTGGTACAAGCACACATTCTTATGGCTTGCGCTTCTTGTCTACTTCCCACCTTTAACCACCTCGAGTTCATGGTATATACTACTTCACTTTATTCATGGCACTGCGGCCCAATGCTCGCTAAATCTTTCTAAAACCAAGGAGGTTATGCCCAGCGAGTACAACCTAGCAACCCTTTCTTGTCAGATAGTGATCAATATACATGCCTATGGCTGCTAATCGGGAATGAGAGACAGGAGAATTGGGCGTTTAGTCAACGCGCAGGCTGCGAATTTTTTATTGTTCAACAACACACAGGAGAAATCTCCCACCGGCACCACCTTGCAGGTCAAAGCGTAAGACTGGTTACGCACTACGACTACGACGAGGGACAAACGGGTGCCGCTTGAAGGAGCTTCGCCCCTAAAACTACGGTCTGCTTCAAATGTCCTGACAGATAATGTACCTGTGTGAATCACTGGAGGTCAAGGGCAAGATGTGCTTAATCGAATGAAGAGAATGCAAGTGGCTCCTTCCGCACTGAGCCCCACCTGTGCTTAAGGATTGTTGGCAAATTTGCCTTAGGCAGGCTTGATGTCAGTAAAGCAATCACTTAATGCAACTTCTAAAGCGTTTAAAAACAGCGAACGACAAACCAGTCATCGCACAATGCGAATAGCATAACGAGTGGGTCGTCAAATGCTCCAGCCCATTACAAAAGCTTGTTTCTGTTCCCCTAATAACTTTAGGGCGTATCCACTTCAGCCATTATTCCTCATCGTCGTCAGTTACTGCATGAACGATTCGCACACGATTCCTTACAACTGTTCAGCGGCCCCGCCGTGGTGGCCTAGTGGCTAAGGTACTGGGTAAGGTACTCGCATTCGATTCCGCACGTCGCAGGATCAAATCCTGGCTGCGGCGGCTGCATTTTCGACGGAGGCAGAAATGTTGTAGGCCCGTGTGCTCAGATTTGGGCGCACGTTAAAGAACCCCAGGTGGTCTAAATTTCCGGAGCCCTCCAATAAGGCGTCTTTCATAATCATATGGTGGTTTTGGGACGTTAAACCCCACAAAACAATCATATCAATCAACTGTTTAGCGGATACTAGGCTTCTCAGAAGAATGACGAAAAATAGCATAGCGAATGCCAGCCTACTACCCCAAAAATGTTATTAATTTTGCCCTTTGGAGCATCAAGCAAGTCTGCTTGCTTGATGCCCACAAGGGCAAAAGCTTTCGTTGAGACTGTGCTGCGCCTGCCGTGCAGGCCTGGCGTTTTTTTCTTGTATCAATCTGTCCACTTTTTTCTGTATATGGCGGCACCAGTATTTCGATTATAAAGCGCTGTTTTATTTCATCAATCATGTTGAAAAGAGAGATTGAACATGTG
Source organism: Rhipicephalus microplus (assembly GCF_043290135.1). Taxonomy (NCBI): domain Eukaryota; kingdom Metazoa; phylum Arthropoda; class Arachnida; order Ixodida; family Ixodidae; genus Rhipicephalus; species Rhipicephalus microplus. The sequence continues at coordinate 349,709,983 of NC_134710.1, read as the reverse complement.
GTCACCACATTACAATAATATCAAAGGTGGCCATACTCTCAAAGAAACAACACACATGGCAAAGCATTAAGAGGTGTGGCCATCTAGCATCATCAAATACAACTTTGTCGAGCATATATCCTCCGAGAAAGCGCACCGGCGGGTTTCTCTGCGACCACCCCAGTGGCATGGAGGGAATGAAATTTCAGAGGTAAGTATGGCTCGCCTTGTGGCGCCCACATTTTATAAGCAAAAAGGCTGCCGCCATATAGAAAGAAATATACTATATAAAGAGAGGCCAATCGGCCCTTTTCGCAGCCCAGCGAGAAAGAATCTGACCAACCACTAGAATGCGCTCTCATGCTCGCTTCTACTCCTTTGTCAAAATTTGTTTTAGCCACCCCAGAAAGACAGGAAACCCAAGTTTGATGCAAAATTTTCGCGGAGAAACGTTTTTGATATGTTCGATTTTCGATATCCGTTTCACATCGTGCCTCGTTGAGGACGTTTAACTATTTATCACAAGAATGAGAAGAGTCTGACTAGAAAGTGTTCTATTTCTGTATTTTATTTGTACAAAGGGTGAGCATTCATGTGGTGTACATGTATTGTGTTGCACTTGTATGATGTGTTGTACATGTATGATGTGGTGTACATGTATTCCCTCAGTGGAAGCGTGAGTATGTAGCCTATTGGTGAAAACACTCGCTTTCGGAACATGGGGGTACGGGTTCAATTCACAGTGCCGGAAAAACTTTTGTTATTTTATTTGCGCTGAAGAAATTATCTGGTCTGACCAGCCACTCGTGGCACTGAAATCAGTGCACTATCTCCGCCAGAGGGCCTGCTCTTTACGTAAGTATGTTTATCTATGTTGCCCCTCTGTAGCCGCGCCTTTCAAGAGGCGAGAAAAAATGGCTTCATGCTTTCAATGCCATAGCAAATATATGGACACCCTCGGATGAATTTCGTCACCAGCGTCGGCGTCATGCACCGTATATGTATACGTATGTATATATATATAAAAACGCTAGAAAGAAACAAATAAAAAAGGCTGGCGCGCGGAATTGGACGTAGGAACTCCGCCTCCATTTCCGCCTCTATTTCCAACAAAGGCGGAATTGTTGTTGGCCCGTGTACTCAGATTTGGGTGTACGTTAAAGAACCCGAGGTGGTCAAAGTTTCCATAGCCCTCCACTACGGCGTCTCTCATAATCATATGGTGGTTTTGGGACGTTAAACTCCACTAATCATCATTTGTTAGGGTTTAAATTTATTTGCCACTGAAGACGCCATTGATGAATGCGTTCATTATTAGCGTGTGGTTCAATCATATTATGTTGTTCTTGAATTATTCGGTACGTAGTCAAATCGTCAGCAAGTAGGTGAAATAGGGCTTATGGCTAATTTAATATCAATAAAAATAATAAATAGCCAAGACTCCCACACAGATCCCCATGAAACGCCCAATGAGACATCAATATAATTCGACTTAATGCCTTTCACAACAACACATTGTTGGTGTTGTAACAAGTATTTTGTATCCCCTTAACTATTCCTGCGTTCATGTTTAGTTCTCGTCATTCGTGCTATATTACATATAATATATAAAGTACATTTCGTATAAAGTACAATTCGTACTTCATTTCGCACCGCAGAAACAAGAGACAGGGAGGAGAGTAGAGGTGGTCGCCAAACGTCTAGGCCACCTTGGCCTAAAGTGAGCGTTGCTGTTTTTTTTCATGGTCACCCATTTGAATTGTAAATTTTATGGGGCTTGGCAGATAGAACGGGCAATGCAAAAACGGACAGAGAACGAACTAGCATATTTAGACGATCATCGAACAAACGAATGTGCACGCTGGTATCCTGCCTGCTTTGCTTTCTGCCGCGCGGTCGATGCTGCCACCGGAATCGCAGATTCAATGTATTTGTAACGCATACAGTAACTCTACAGAATTCCTAATCGGCATGCCCTCTCACAGCAGCCGGGAGCACGAGGTGTATTATATTTTTTAGGGGTGAAGCTTCTTACGGCGTGCCTTGTGCGTCGCTGTGATGCGTAACCTGTGGCTTATACCCACATACCAGTGGCACATACCCGCCCTGGGGCACATATTCGCATGCCCACACGTTACGAAATGCGTTTCATGGCGTCGTTATCATGCTCTCGGTGTCAAGATTGTGCTGACAGCAGAAATGTGATAAATACTCTTGTTTAGTTCTTGGATTGTCCCCTTGATGGCGTTACATGTATATGATGAATATATGACAAAAGTCACAGCATATTCATGGAGTGAATGTTGATGAGTGGGGTGAAGCGTCCATGACTCCATCCATGCGTCCGTCCAACTGTACGTGTGCCCGTTCATGCGTCCGTTCATCCTTGCGTCCATTCGTCAGTCTATCCGTAAGTGCGCCCATTCGTGCGTCCGTTCGTGCGTCCGCTTATGCGTCCGTCTGTGCGTGCGTCCGCTCGTCCATCCGTCTATGTGTCTGTCTGTCTTTTCGCTTGTTTGTCTGTCCATCTGTGCATTCGTCCGTCCATCTAGTGAACACTTCAAGTACTAGCTGCCACATCACTTCGTTTATGAGCGAAGCTTTTATGGCGTTACTTGTGCGTCTCTGTAGTGCATAACCTGTGGCATATAGCCGCCCTAGGGCACATATCCGGATGTCCGCATTTTACGAATAACATAGCACGGTGTCCTTATCACGCTCTCAACAACGCACTAAGAGCCGAAATGTGGTACATACTCTCGTTTAGTCCTTGGACTGTCCGCTTTATGGTGGTATTGCATATAATGATATGATATGATATGTGGGGTTTAACGTTCCAAAACCACTTGTATATAATGAATATATGATAAAAAGAAGCGAGGTGGCGGTACTTGACGTCTTCACTAGATGAACGAATGGACGCCCGGACGAACAGACGGACAATCATACGGACTGAGAGACAGACAAACAGGCAATGGACGGACGAATAGACGGACTGATGCACGCAAAGGAATACAGACGGATTGATGGATCCTTCACCCTACTCATCATCATTCATTCCGTAGATATGCTGTTCTTTATTTTGCTGGAGACCACAGCTATTGGGAGGCCGGAAATCAAGCCACCAACCCGCAATCTCAGAGGCCATCAGGAGAGTTTTTGTTAGTTCTACGAGGTACAATTTTTTAGCTGATGGAGAGTTGCCAATTTTTGCGCAAAATTTTGTGACATCTCTATTCGTAAACGGCAGAGAAAGAGTTAAGTATGGCTGTGTTTTTCATTTCACCCCCGTGCGGTGGTCTTGTGTCTAAGGTACTGGGCTGCTGACCCGCAGGTCGCGAGATCGTACCCCGGCTGCAGCGGCTGCATTTTCAATGGAATTGAAAATGTAGAAACCTGTGTGCTCAGGTTTGGGTGCATGTTGAAGAAACCCAGATGGTCATAATTTCCGGAGCCCTCCACTACAGCATCTCTCATAATAATATGGTGCTTTTGGGACGTTAAACTCCACACATCAATCAATCATGTCAGTGTTTTGGAGGAACTTCAGCACGAACAATAATTAAAAAAAGAAGAATTTCAACCTTCTCTTTTTCGCTGCAAGCAATGAAACAGCCCAACTGGTAGCCTGTTCTTCGTCAGGCTACAGTATGTTTATGTTCTGCAACTCGTTAAGACATGCTGTATTACTGCTTCTTCTTAAACGCTAATTCTTATCCTTTGAGGTGGTAGTATATTGATACGTGTATGGAACTGTCGACCCGACGCAGCTGAACTGGCACCCATATGAAGAATACGACAACGTGGTTTTTGTGGGTTGGACTCTCGAGCTTCTCCGCTTGGTCTGCATGACTGTGCGCTCTCTAAGCCGTTAGCAAGACCAGCTCTCGGTGAATAAACCTTCCCCGTAACATCTTTTGGTGGAAGGTGCGGGGTCTTCACACAACCCAGCTCTGAAACTCCGCAGTGGACGCCAGCTTTGTCCAGCCGCAATGCCTGAAACCGGCACTCAGGCCTCGCCATCCGCGCCGGCTCCATCACCTGTGATTCCCCCCCCCCCATCTTCTCAACTCTGGCACGTTTTCTGGGACGGACAGCACGGACGTCGAAGAATGGCTCGCATTATTCGAGCGCGTCAGCAAGCACTACAGGTGGGATGAAGCGCTTATGCTGGCAAATATTCTATTCTACCTATGGGGTACGGCACGCGCCTGGTATGAGACGCATGAAAAAGAACTAATCAACTGAGACACACGCAAGCAAAAGCTTCGTGATTTGTTCGGTCGGTCAGTTGCTCGTCAGATGGCAGCCAGGCAGGAACTCGCGTTGCGTGTTCAATCATCGACGGAGTCGTACGTCACGTACATTCAAGACGTACTGGCACTGTGTCGGAAGACTCACAAAAACATGTCCGAGGCGGACAAGATCAGCAACGTGTTGAAAGGCATTGCTGATGATGCTTTCAACATACTAATGTGCAAGAACTGCACCACTGTCAACTCCATCATATCTGAATGCCGACGATTTGAACAAGCTAAAAGCAGGCGAATAACCCACCACATCACGAGACTACCAAACACTGCTGCGACTTCATCTTGCGAGGATTCTTCAGCACCACGTTCACATGCGCCTCCTGCCAATATCGCAAGGATTGTTCGCCAGGAGATGGAAGCCATGGCTCCCGCTCTCTATCAGCTCCCTGCGCAAGACAATTGGGCAACAGTCTGGCTTATTCAAGCCGTCGTACGTCAGGAGTTTGCTAACCTGGGCGTCCAGGTTCTCCAGCCCACCAGACTTATGCCGCAGCCCATGAGCACTCCCGTCCACAACGCTGACCACCTCTCTGCTCCACTTATCGCTGCGGCAGCTGCGACTCCTCGGTTTCCACCATGCTACCGAAATCCATCTGAATGGCGCACGCACGATGATCGACCCATCTGCTTTTTTTCTCTCGAGCTGGGCACATCTCCCGCCACTGCCGCAATAGGTGGTATTTTCGGCCAAGCTTTCCTAATGTCGACCACCGTCAGGACCGTGGACACTATTCGCAACCCGGTTTTCCGGATAACCATATTCAGGACCCTTCAGCTCGCCGTTCATCTCCACGCTCCGAACCATCCTACGCTGACGTCGTCGCCCAAAGAAACTGGTCTAGCCGCTCACCTTCACCTCAGGGTCGGCCATCACGCTCCCCTCAACGCCGCCGCTCTCCGTCACTGGCTTATTCTGGCCATTCCACGGGAAACTGATGAGTGCAGCTCCTGGAGGTGGCGCTGCGTTGACGACTTGGAACGAAAACCCTCAACCTGCTACAAATTCTAGACGCAATTTACTTCAGTTGTTCGTTGATGGCCACGCCGTTACTGCTCTAATGGACACTGGTGCCCAAGTATCTGTTATGAGTTCTACACTTCGATCTCGCCTGGAAAAGGTTCTCACACCGGCTATGTTCTCCACTGTTCGAGTTGCCAACGGAAGTCGAACATCGGTGCTTGGTATGTGCACTGCCCGCTTACTGTTGCTGGCCACCACACTTCCGTTCTCTTCGCAGTCCTCGATGCTTGCCCACACGACGTCATCCTTCGAATTGACTTCTTAACCGCCCACTCCGCCCTCATCGATTGTTCTACCGGTATCTTACGGCTCGAATTGCCTTTGTGCACCAATTTCACTCCTCCAAGTCGCACTCGGCTACGATCCGTGGAGTCTCTACGGCTACCACCCCAGGCAGCTATGCACATTCCTCTGTCGCCCTTCCCGTCCGTTCCTGATGGAGACTATCTGGTGGCTCCCCTCATTGATTTGACCCTTACGCACCACTTCGCACTACCACATACTGTAGTGGTTGTTGCTAACAGCACGGGCCTACTTCCAGTTCTGAACTTCTCTACGTCGACCCAAGTTCTTCCCCAAGGCATCACTTTAGCCGATCTTTCCACCCTAGATGAATGTTCGATTTGTTCTTTTACCCCTGACACTAAGACCATGGCGAAACCTGTCATCACGTCGCAATATAAGGCGTTCCTCGACAAAATGATATCCAGCGACCTCTTACCTTCCCAAGTTGCAGCGCTCCGGAGTGTTCTATTTTCTTACCTGGATATCTTTGACGTCGACGACCGTCCCCTGGGCCGCACAAGTGCCGTAACCCACCGCATCGACACCGGTGATGCCAGTCCACGCCACAAACGCCCTTATCACGTGTCACATGCTGAGCGCCAAGTTATACAGACGGAGGTTGAGAAAATGCTGAGTAAAGACGTCATTGAGCCCAGGCCCAATTTCGTAAAATTAACAAGCGGGTGACAGGATCGGTTGAACGTTATGACCCGTTAACGGTGTCGAAAAGGACAACGATGGCTGAGACGCCGCCTCAGATACCTTCGTTGGAAAGGGCTCATCGGAACAGAAACAAGAACAATAAGAAGAGATTGAGAGAGCACCGCTAGAAAGGGTGCAAGCGCAGCTCGAATTACACGGGATAGGTGTTGAGGTCGAATCGAAATGTGTTTGACAGTGCTGAGTGCAATATGTTAAGTTAATGTGGTTGTTGTCCTGTGTCACAACAGTATGTCAAGTGAATCAAATATTTTGTTACGGTGATGTGATGTATAATATGGTACAATTGTTGTAAAGACAGACCTTTGTAAATTTGTATTGCTTGAAGTATGTGATGGAGTATTGTATTCATGTACCTGTGGCTTTATTCTATGTGTTGTGAGATTGAAGTGCAATGTACAGTTGTATTGAGTGATCTATTGTGAGTGTGACGTGGCATGAGCGACGGACTAGGTTACACTGTTCGCGCTCGTTTTTGTAGTTTTGAATATTACGAGACAATATTCTTAAAGTGGAGGGCAGTGTCACAAAACGAGCGCTCAAAAAGGGCGCGCCGCCAAATTCTCGCGACGAAGCGCCGGAGTGACGCCGCGAGGTCAACAATAAAAAAAGAAAACGAACATCCAAAGACTCCCCGGGCGCGCCTCTCTCTCCCTCTCGGAAGCGTAGGTTCGCCGACGAACCTCCTCACATCACGGCCGAGCAAGCCCTGGAAATTTCTCAATGGAAAAGGGTGTGGTGATGCCGGGTTGCGTCATCCGTCGCGGACGGCTGTCTAACCGTCTCGCGCTTTCTCCTATTCTTCGCTGCGCAACGCGCCCACGAAATGATAAGAATTTTCTGGAATCTCGCGCGGAACCGAGCAGCAGAGATGGGAGATCAGGAGAAGAAGGAAGTTAGCGCCAGTGTGCGTAAGGTTATTCCACCGCGTCGGTCGGTGAAGGTTTTGCCCTTACTGACATAGCAGGAGAAGAAGAAAGTATGCGCCAGAGTGCGTAGGGAGTTCCGCCTTGTGGGCGAAGCCTTTTGTCTTCCGTGACAAAGGAGGGGAAGAAGAGGATTTCCACCTGAGGGGTGAAGACTCGAGCTACAAGCAAGAGTGTGTGTCTACTGCTATCGAGCGACGACGCGTGGCAAAAGGGGCGTGTGTGAAGCCGACGCGTTCCGGCGAAGAAGTTTGGAGCCTGGAGAGCGGCCAATTGAAGACGCGAGGTTTCCTGGAAGAGAAACTTCGGGGGCAGCGGAACGACAACAACGCGGGACTTTGAGTGAGTGATTCTCGGAAGAGTATCATTCAGACTTTTGTTCCAAGAACTTTGGACTGAATAGGTTTTTTATCTCTTTAGTCTTTAAGTGTCTTGGTTGTTCGATGCATGCGACTGCATTGTGGTGCGTATTGTTGCCTGTGTCCGTTGTTTCGAGTGTGGCTGATTGCACTGTGTAGTACATAGTTTGATTGGTGACATAATGTATTCAACTATTGTCGAGTGTGCATACTTGTGTATCGTTTTGATCTGCCATAATTGAGAATATAATTTTGTTTTGTTTATCAACTCTCGGCTCTGACTTGTTCTTTGGGCCACAGCCGGCGTCCGCTGGTGCACCAAATAGGACCACTTCTAAATTGTCCACGCTTTCCTAGTGCGATTCGGGGGGCTGATATATCGGCCCTTCGATATAGCCCGGCGATCGCCTGCCTAATTAAAGGGACCTGAGACAACCATCATGCGCTTTGCTGGCTGTCGACGCTTGAATACCCTACAAGAAGACTCGGCCGATGGGCACTTCGATTACAGGAGTACATGTTCTCGATTGTTTACAAATCTGTAAAGCTGCACAGCGACGCTGACTGCTTATATCCGCACCCCGTTGATCCACCTAGCTCCACTGATTTGGAATTGGATGCCTGCGTTTTAGCCATCACTGACTTTCTGAACGTGGCCGACGAACAGCGCCGAGATCCATCGCTGCTCACCATCATTGACCACCTTCAATCGCGTTATGCTGACCCTTCTCTTAGCAGATACCTAATTCAAGACAACGTTTTGTACCGCCGCAACTTACACCCCGATGGCGCGGAACTTTTACTCGTCATACCGCATCACCTGGGAAAGGATGTTCTGCGACAATTTCACGACGCTCCAACTTCTGGACATCTAGGAGTCTCCAGAACTTACGACCGCATTCGGCGACGAGTATTCTGGAAGGGCCTCTACCACTCTGTTCGCCGTTACGTCGCCTCATGTGACCTCTGCCAGCGCCGAAAGAAGCCTACGACTCCCCCTGCCGGTCTGCGTCAACCTATTGAAGTTCCAGCCGAGCCAGTTTATCGAGTGGGGTTGAACTTGCTAGGTCCCTTTCTTACTTCTACAACCGGAAATAAATAGATTGCAGTGGCCACAGACTATGCCACTCAGTATGCAATCACTCGAGCGCTGCCAACCAGCTGCGCAACCGACGTTGCCGACTTCCTGCTGTACGACATTATTCTGTAGCATGGCGCTCCGTCTCACCTGCTCTCAGACCGTGGTCGCTACTTTCTATCTCGTGTGGTTGATGATCTACTCCGATCTTGTGCTACCCGTCGCAACTTCACCATATCTTACCCCCCTCAGGCTAACGGCCTTACGGAGCGCCTAAACCGCACATTGGCAGGCATGCTTGCAATGTACGTATCTACCGACCACACTGATTGGGACATAGCTCTTCTGTTTGTAACCTTCGCCTATAACTCTTCGCGTCATGAAACAGCGGGCTACTCCCCTATTTATCTACTCTTCGGACGTCATCTCTTACTGCCCTTCGACACACTGCTTTCATCAGCGCACCCCCTCCACTTCGTACGCTCAGGATGCGATCGCTCGGGCCCTCACGGCACGCGCAGTAGCGCGCGCTCGGTTATCGTCGTCGCAGACAGCACAGAAGTCCCTTTATGACCGTCGACATAGAGATGCCGTTTTTTTCTGCGGGATCTCTTGTTCTCCTGTGGCTCCCATCTCGACGTGTTGGCCTCTGCGAGAAACTACTATCGCGATACGCTGGGCCCTACTGAGTCATTCGTCAGGTCACACCTGTGACCTACGAGATTGCCGCTACCACAAACTCATCAGCTGCTGCACCCAGAACGGAAGTAGTCCACGTTTCTCGTCTCAAGCCCTACAACGCCGACTCGCTCATTTAACAGGCACCGAGACGGTGCCTTACGGGCCGGGTTGATGATACGTGTATGGAACTGTCGCCCTGACACAGCTGAATCGGCACCCAAATGACGAAGACGACAACGTGGTTGTTGAGGGTTGGACTCTCGAGCTTCTCCCCTAGGCCTGCATGACTGTGCGCTCTCTAAGCCGTTAGCGAGACCAGCTCTCGGTGAATAAATCTTCCCCGTAACAATATTTTCATTGCATCATGACCATACCACGCTTCTATATAGGTCATCAGGCTTACAAGGCTCTTGATTAACATGCACGTCATTGGCAGCATCATCATGATTGTTCCTGAGAAGGCAATTTACAGTTGTTTGAACATCAGTTGCCAAACGTATTACCTCTGCTCTGTTCTCACGCTGGCCATTGCCATGCGTTAGCCAGTTTCTCATCAGTTCTCTCAAACCTTTATGCCTGGCGGCTTCTCCGCCAGAAGAACAAGGAAGCTTGGCCCGTCTGAATGCGCAAATGTCATAGGAACGAGACGAGGCGACTGCGTTCTAAGAGAAGATGATGGTGATTATTCCACAGCCATGACCTGTACCAACTCTGGGAGATCGGCCAAGCATTGATGACTTATTTCAGCGAGGTTTTTTAATTCAATATCGAAACCAACCACCGGAGAAAAAAAGAAAAAAGGAACCCTAGGCAGGATGAAACGAGTGCAATAGTTGTTTGTCTCTCGTTCAGATCAGACAATCATTCAATACCTTGAATAGGAATCAGCATGGTTAAACAAAGCTCCTGTGTATGTTGGAATTTTCGGCAGGAATAATAATCACGCAATTAAAAGCCTAATCTTTTACTTTTATTAAGGTACTTGCAGACTGCATAGAAAACGTTCTCGTGGCTGAAGTCCAGATGGGAAGCACCAAAGGAAAGTATATTTTCTATAATGAAGTTCAGCCCCTGGCTAGCGAATGGGAGGACTAAGGGTATTTTCCTGAGCAATTTGTAGCGGCGACTTGATCAAAATTGTGCTCTCTTGTTTCTGATTCTGAACAAAAGTTGCATAGCGGTGATATCGCCAGACTAGCCCTATGTGAATTGAAATTTAGCGGGGGGACACGACCTTAACATCTGGTTATTATGGTTTCCAACTGTCTTGTAGGACACAAATGAATTTTCTACGGAAATCTTAAGTGAATAAATTCTGGTGTTGACATTATTGCTTCCATAACGTTTGCACGAAGCACAAGTTTTCTGTATATTGTCGCAGTTATACTGGCCACTTCGTGAAAAACTGATAGTACTGGCCCTTCCAGTACTGCTCGAGCTAGAGAATGGGCGATTTCATTTACTTCCAAGCCGCAATGACCAGGTACCCATACTAATTTCAGTAGCTGCAGCTGAGGAGGGACTATCACAAGGAGCGTCTTTAAGGCCATCAATTTTGTTGACGACATAAGCGACGTACATACTGACAGGGAAACCCTGATTGTGATCGCGTTATCGGCATTCAAAGGTAGCTTTCGCTGCGCTATAACTATTGTCAACAGTTCAGATTCAAAAACTAGGGTGAAATCCGGTAATCCTAATGAAAAAGACCAGTCAAGCGAATGGGAGTATATACCTACCCCTGTCTTTTCATCTATTACTGAAGCATCTGTGGCTGTAATATTATTCGTTTCTGCGTGTGCAAGATAATCCTTCAGTCGTCTATTTAGGAACTTCGAGGAATGTAATTTAGGCTTAGAGGAAAAAATCTCATTGAATTCTATCTGAAGAATTCGGTTTGTAACCTGTGCCGCCATCACATCTCGAATTTTTACATTTATCATATCTAGTTGTTTCTGGACAAAAGCAATCTGATGTGCTCGAAACTCTGGCCAATGAAAAGAAAAAAGGTGTCTGAGTCATTTATAAAAGCATATTCATATCGTCTTGGCCCATAGCTATATAATTTTTAAAACGTCTGAACCGTTAGGATACGAAAACGACAAGGCAATGTAGGTAATCGTGCTTCCTGATACAAAAGATTGTTTGTTAAAAACCTAGGAAGTCCTAGACACAATCTCGAGGCTTCTCGTTCAAGCATAACCACCCTATTGCAAAAACCAGCGTCACTGAGTACCAGCGTCCAGCGGCATGCCTGACTAGGGGCCCAGTATGGCGCTGGTACTGGGACGCTGGAGTGGCAGCATCCCAGTATTCTGCGCAAATGGCTTCCCAGGGGTAATGAGTGAAATACCGTGAATTCGCAATGAAAATTAAAAAATAACAAATTATAAAAAAATAAAACATTGCGTGACGGGATTTGAACTCGCTACCTCCTGATTTCTAACTGAGTACGCTACCCTCTACGCCACGCCAGAACGTATTTTTCGTGTTGTAAAACGACTATTTATCGGAAGAACGCGCCGTTCAACTTCATGTTTACAAGTCGCACAGTCAAGATTCACACCATATTCCCTTCCAAACAACAATTGCGTCTTGATTCAACAGTGACGACCGGCTTCCGGGCACCAGATGACGTGCAGATATTAGTAAGAGCGCAAAGTTTTTTTTTAGCATCTACATCTTAACTCTGAAAAATCTCAAACTTACTGGAGGAGCATCCACTGATTCTCAGCTCTTGTTAGGTCGCGGGTTTGAATCCCGGCTGCGGCGGCTGTATTTCCGATGGAGGCGGAAATGTTGTAGGCCCGTGTGCTCAGATTTGGGTGCACGTTAAAGAATCCCAGGTGGTCTAAATTTCTGGAGCCCTCCACTACGGCGTCTCTCATAATCATATGGTGGTTTTGGGACGTTAAACCCCACACATCAATCAATCAGCTCTTGTTGCCAATAGTCTTTTTTTCCTTTGATAGTGGTTTCTAGCTCTTGCTACTGGTCAACAAGTGCAGATGATTTACATGTCTTGTTTGGTAGATATTCACGCAGACGAGTGAATATTGAGTATTTTTCTTTCCCTCAAGCGACGATGTAGCAGTACACATCTGGCGTGCCTGATTACATATTTGCAATTAGATCGATACCTGCAACTAAAAAACCGCTGAAGAAATGACTAATACAATCCGTTGAAAAAGTATGCCAGTATGTTATTTCACTAACGCGTACCAAATTACCAACTCAGAATTGCGTGTTGTTACATACGAGTCAGAGAAGTACCGGCTCCTGCGCTCACAAGGAAGCTTTCGGTGACAGCCTGCGTTGTTTAAAGCACGACACATCGATCGTTGCCGCTCTTTCTGCGGGCACCGCACACGCGGATAAATGGTTGATTTAGGCTCAGGGGTGTCTAAACAGTACTTTACAGTCATTATTACACTTTATAATTGTGCCTACCTATTGTAAAGAGAGCCGGCAGCAGGTACACCGACGGGGGTGGCACAATAGGTCTCGCGAGGACGGGGCACTGGGTAAGGCTGCTTTCGAGGCAGCTGAGTTGCGAGGCTTGAAGTTTCTGCATTTGAGCTTCGCAATACTTCTAACTGTTACCTACTCTGTACCTGAAGTAAGTGGAAGGTCAATCAATGCCAGATATGTATTTACGAAGTGGTGATGGTGAGCGAGAGCCATTTTTCTGGCCTCTGCTGGCAGTAGACAGCGGGCGGGCGAGTGTATAAGCAGTTATATCAATATGGACAATTAAAAAAAAACACCTATAGAAATACCAATGCAATCCACTGAAAACGTATGGCAGGGAGTCAGTTCACGAAGGCGTACTAAATTACCAACCGAAAAGTGCGTGTTGTTACATATCAGTCGGAGAAGTACCGGCTAAGTGCGGCCGGCAGCTTTCGGTGACAGCCTGCGTAGCTGAAAGCGCGACGCATCGATCGTCAGCGCTCCTTGTGCGAATATCGACACAAGGCAAAATAGCTTATTTGGGTTAATGGATGTCTAAACTATACTTTACAGTTATTTGAACACTTTAAAGTTGTATGTACACTAAGCAAGAAGGGCCGGTAACATATATACCAACGCGTCTGGCATGACAGGTTAAAGCTCGCTGGGCCGGGCACTGGGTAAGAACGCTTACGTGTGCTCGGTATCTGTTTAAAAAATTACGTATGCTCGGTATCTGTTAGGCTATCATCTCTCCCTGCCGTCGAATTAAGCGTTTGATATTCAACGACACTGAAACCAACCACGGCACACGCTACAATAACATGCACGCTGCATCTGCGCTGGTAGAAACAGTGCGTGCTCCAGTATACACCAGCGCTTGCCAGTGAAAATTACAGCGCTTCCAGCGCTTCGCAGTGCACACCTGCATCACAGCGGTTGAGCCAGCACCTCTACCAGTGCGACACAGCTTTTTCCCAGTGCGCCCAGCGAAGGGCCAATGATTACAAGCGTGTAACAGTGTCTCCAGCGTGTGCCATAGCGAAAAAAACGTTATGGCATCACGCTGTTTTTGCAATAGGGCAGAAGCTTTATTTTGTAAGCAGGCCGACCTGAGAACAATACGCACCCGAATTCTAGCATTGGTCGCATATAAATTTTATATATCATCATCATTGTGCTTCTGCGGAGACCATATCAACGGCTGATCATTCTACGAAGAATTCCTCAGGCGCGTTGTAATTTAGATGCCATGCTTTCTATGTAGGGAGTCCAGTTTAGGTTGGCATTATAAATTACTCCCAAATGTTTAAGAGATTCCACCCTCGGAATGGGCTATTGTTTATAACATATCGAAATTGATATAGAATCTGATAACGGGAATATCAATAATGCAGTTTTATTTACGTTTAAGTTCATACAGACTGCATCTAGCCATCTCACGAGCATATTCACATATCTGTGTAGATTTTGATACAAAGAATATATGGCACTATGTGCTGTGCAAAATGCAATATCATCAGCATATACAAAAACCTTCACGTCCTGGCAATACGCGATAGTGCTCATTAAGATGTAAATAGAACTGGTGATAATACAGCGCCATGGGAGACACCATGAGTTTGTTTGCACTTTGACGATGCACCCATCCTTAAAACAACAGAACTCTCTTCCTCTCAAAAATTTTCTCACCCACGCCATTATATATTTTGGGAGATTGTGGCTCTTTATTATGTCTAATAATACCGAATGTTCTACATTATCATATGCCTTCGCAATATCCAATGTCACTAGTGCCGCATGTAGTCTTCTTTTCAAGCAAGCTTAATGCGGCTTTCTAAATCTGCGGGTGCACACCAAATTGAAAAATGTGTTTTGAAGTCAATTCGATTTGGGTTTGATATAGAATTTTTCTCCATCCATATTATTATTCTTTTATGCAGCACTCTTTCAATGAGCTTCACCATATTGGATGAAAGAGGAATGGGTCGAATATTTTCTCGTCATCGAGAAAACATTCGACCTATTCGTTTAGTTTGTACCTTCTCCACCTTTCGATTTCTCGCTGGCGATTCGGGGCAAAAATTTTGACCTCATCACGACCTTTGCTGAGTGCTCCCGTGCAGAGTGATCTCAACGAGCCAACTTTATGTTGTATTCTAATTCGTTACGTTGTTGTACGTGTAAAAAAGTTGAGCTCTCATTTTAGGAGTCTTGTGTCCCATATGTGCCTCTTGATGTAGAGGGAACGAAATTCCGATAGACGCGTAGCTAGGTATATGTTGTAATATACTTTGTCTGGTGTTCTGTCGATTGACCGACGGCGCTTGCTTGTGTCGTGTGTTGTCTGTTGTAGAACCGTTCTTGGCAAGTTGCAGAACCATCGACAAGTGCTGAAACCAGGGATCGTCAGAAGAGACGAGCGAAGCTGGTCGAAGGGTTGTGGCGACAAGCCAGTGGATCTGGGATTCGTACTCAAGAATGGGATGTGTTCCCGGAACAGAGTCTGGATCTGCAGTCCCCCCATGGCCCTGGAGGCGAACCTTGAGGGACCTGGCGAACGAGCGCGCCTGACATCCGAGCCCCGTGGAAGCAGCTCGTCTTTCCGGCGCATTGCCTGGCGGCGGGGGTGCTGTCATGCCTGGGAGTCCGCAGCGAATGTCCATGCCTCAGAAAAAGGAAATCTGTGTCAAGGCCAGCCCGCGAGCCCGCCTGACAGGAACAACTCAACGGCGTCCACACGTGGCGGCACCTTTCTGGCGTGCACGTGCAGTGAGTCACCTCAGCCCGCGAGCCCGTCGAGTAAACAACCGGCGTCTTCCTGTCTGGCGGGTCTGACGCAATGCCTGGCAACGTCACTCGTCCTTGGGTGCAGCCACCTGCAGCGCAGCCTCTCCAGATTCGATGAGAAAGAATGACGCGGCCCAGCGGCGACCCCATTGGAGGAGTCCGACCTCATGACCAGCGGCGCTTCTGGTTGGACATTTGGGTTGGACCCGGTGCATATAAAAGAAGCCCTGCGGCGCGTCGCGAGCAGCAGATTTGTTGGAGAGCAGATATGCGTGTCGCAGTTGATTAGCGATATGTGTGTCGCAGTTGAGCTATGTGTTAGTAGTCCTGTGTGAGAGCAGATATGTGTGTCGCAGTTGAGCTATGTGTTAGCAGTCCTATGTGAAAGCTGATATGTGTGTCAGAGTTCAGCTATGTGTTAGCAGTCCTGTGTGAGAGCAGTCCTATGTGAAAGCTGACATGTGTGTCAGAGTTCAGCTATGTGTTAGCAGTCCTGTGTGAGAGCAGATATGTGTGTCGCAGTTGAGCTATGTGTTAGCAGGCCGGTTGGAGAGCCGACATGTGTGTCAGAGAAGAAAGCTATGTAATAGAAAGTTGAGCTATGAGTTAGCAGACCCCCTTTGACAGGAGACCCATTTTAGAGCAGACCTATGTGTTAGAGAGGAGAGCTCGGCTCTTCGATTCTCTGTCGGCCCCAGTGCCGAATTTGTAACGCCTCTGTATATATGCTGTACATAAACCTTGTTTAACTCACCGTTGGCTCGTCCGCTCGTCTATCAGCTCTGCGCAGAAGCAGTCGCGAGCTAAAAAACCTGCGCTACCAAACGGCTGGTGACATTTCCGGCGGAGTTCGAAGCAGTGGCGCCTTCGGGACCGTGTTGGCGTCGCCGTCTTTCGAAACAGTGGTTGCAGCGGTGAGATTCGTAGCGCCCTTCGTAACGTCGTCGGAGCTGCACGTCGCAGTAGGTCACATGGTGATAATTTGAATAATATTTTCATCATATCAGCTGTGATTTCATCCGGACCAGGAGCTGACGAGGGCAAATCTTGTATCACTTGCGCTAACCCTTCCTTTGTAACTTCAGTAACTTCAATTGTTAACGCTAGTTTTTGAAATCGTAAGGCTTAGTTGATGTAAATGTACACTCAAGGTCTTTAGCCATGATTTCTAATGCTTTATTTGTTCCTTCCGAGGACATAATCTCAAATCCTTTATTATCTCGAGATGGCAACAATTCACGTGATCTCATGAACCTGAACAGCGTCTTTTTGTTACAAGGTTTTAAAAGGTGATCATGTTTTCTATCATATTGTTCCTTAGCTAAAGGGACTGTGCGATTAAAACTTGCAGCGTGATACTTGTGATCATACCAGTTTTGAAGACAATGGTTATACATAAGCTTTTCCTAGCTACCATTCTTCGTCGGAAATCCCGGGCACAATCCGAGTGCCACCACGGAATATGGGTTGTGCTCTTTGTGGATTACACCAACGCATTCTGCCTTTTTATATGTTCTTTTGATCAGTGCACTTAGTCTCATGGCTTTCGTATCTACTTGCTCTTCAGAACGAGTTGTCAAAGCAGATTCTAAGTCTTTCCTAAATTTGGTGTAATTAATAAATACTCGAGTCTGAGAGCCTGACATTAAAACTTGGCAAGCGATCTCGAACAATATAAGCAAATGATCGATGTTAGTTGCACATTCACACGTACTCCACGACAAACTAGTGAGTGACGAACTCAAAAAACCTAAATATAAGGCTGAACGAGACCTATCACTAAAGTAAGTGGGTGTTCTTATATTCAGGCAACACAAGTTGTTATCCGCTGTCCACTCCCACAATATCATATCGCATCGATCAGTTCGGAAACCCCTGCACGTAGGTTGAGAATTGATTGATTGATTTGTGGGGTTTAACGTCCCAAAACCACGATATGATTATGAGAGACGCCGTATTGGAGGGCTCCGGAAATTTTGACCACCTGGGGTTCTTTAACATGCACCCAAATCTGAGCACACGGGCCTACAACATTTCCGCCTCCATCGGAAATGCAGCCGCCGCAGCCGGGATTCGAACCCGCGCCCTGCGGGTAAGCAGCCGAGTACCTTAGCCACTAGACCACCGCGGAGGGCAGGTTGAGAATTGAAATCGCTGATTAGAATTTTATTTTGATAACGGAGAGTCACTGCAGCGTCTAAACGTCGAATATCTAATACACCTTTAGGAAAGTATGCATTTACCACCAAAAAAGGCTTGCAGCCTGGAAAGGTTATTTCTAAGGCTAGAAATTCAATGTGGCACGTTTTCAGTTGATCGCATGTACGCTTGTATCACGCTCTAGTACTGGGTTATTATATGTTGTATTGTGAAGCCTGGACACATAACGCGTGTGTTTGTAAAGCTCTAAATGTATTTATACTGTATTTCTTAGGTATTTTCACAGTATTTTCAAGCAGAAGCATGGCTATAGTGTAGAACACCTGCTTGACACACGAATGGCCTTCATTTGACCAGAATATCTGCAGTATTTTTTTGCATGTTTGTTGATTTATCGGTTCTGGACATAATTATGACTTTTCGCTCCCAACCAACAATGATGACACCAAAACTTCCACGAAACGAGCTCTTCGACACCTTCGACTAATATACAATATTAGTCATTCAAATGCAAAATACAAAAGTTAGCCTTGTATTTTGCATTTTCTAGCATTGTTCCTATTTATATAATTGTGCATATATAGGATACAACATACGGCTAAATATTTAAAAATATTGGTTAAAAGCTACAAATTTTCTTGATATGAAACTATAACTATTTTCTTTCTTGGATTTACCGTCTCAAAACTAAGACCTAATCATGAAATACATTGTTGTTTAAGGCTCAGGAAAATTTGACTACCTGGTGCTCTTCGACGTGCACCTAAAATAAAGGTTCATGGGTCAGAAGTATTTTCGCTTCCATTAGAAAAACGGCCGCCAAAGCCGCGATTCGATTCCACGACATTCGTGTCAGTGGACAAGCAGGGTAACCATAACACTACCATGACGGGTATTGTTACTAGAGATGTGGGGAGGCAATCCAACCGTTTGATGTGCGTGTTATGTATGACTGTCAGAGCGATTCAGTTTTATATGACAAAAAGCCAACCTTATCAGCATAAGCCAGACTAATTGAGACAAAATGAGGAGGAAATATTATCAAGTTACGTAAGTAGTAATGATGGTAACCTAAATAAAAAATGGTTTAGTGGAGCATTGTACAGCCTGAACCAAGCGCAGGTAATTCGAGTTCATAAGTGAATACTAAAACACCGCTGAACGTGACCTCCTATCGATGAGTTGACGAAGAACATTCTATCTTGAGCGACCACCAAAACAATGCAGTGAGTCGTTACTGTAAACAGCTAGTTCTTAGTAGTATTGAACCAAGCTAAATACTTTACCGTTGCAGTGTCATTTTGAAAAGCAGAGCCTAAAATGAGGAAAAAACAGAGCAATAGATGCCGACGCAGATCCTGAGCTTGTGGCTCACATCGACCGTGGGAGATGGGGCAAGAGGTGGGTAGCTTAAAAAATGAATACATATATTTAAATACTTGCGATAAGAATAATAACAGAAAAGTTGACTTCTTGTAAACTATTTCTGACACAAAATTTTAATAATTATTCAAAACTTTTTTCAGTAGTCTGCAATGTTTAACTGAGAACCTTTTGGAATTTAGGTTATTGGGTAAAACTCTTCGACTGTACAATAAGATCTTGCGCGGCCTCGCGCACTTTCCCGATGCGGTTCCGTAGGGCATGTGTACCTAGGGATAGTAGATTTCAAGTTGTCAAAGCTAATCCAAGGATTCGTAATGTAATTTCTAGTGATATCTTTCCTATGATGTAGACTTCCTACAAGACATAAAAACTGTTCCACAATTTTCTTTTCTCCGCAAATAGAACAGAGCGGGGAGGAAGTCAAGCCTGCTCTAAACAAATAAAAAATTGCTGGAAGAGTACGACAGAATACACAAGTGATTGAAACCTCCGGGTAACGATTATGACACGAGAAAGTTTTCCAGGTTGCCATTCGATTGTTGAAGTCCGGGAAAAATTTTTTAAAGATGGTGTAGAGAATCCTCGCATTATCATTTGCCTCCTAAATGTAGACGCTACTATAAAAGTTTTTGTAGATGCAATATTGATAGCTGGACAGCCTAACGCCGCTTTCGTTTGTGCATCAGCTGTTTCATCAATTATGCCTCTATGCCCCGGCACTCCTACTAATTGCACCTGAAATAAGGGATTCGGTGTTAAAATCTGGAATTCACTGAATCCTTTCGAATCACCGGAAACCTTGAGCGCACTGTAGACTGAGAGGGAGTTTATTATTATTGTGGTGTGAGTTATTGGTGTTCGCACTTTTAGAAGGGCAAGTACTACAGCTAAAAATTCTGCAATAAAGATAGGTGCAAAATATATAATTCGAAAAAAAAAACAAGTCTATAACAGGGCAAAATACACCGATTCCACTGTTTTCTGATAGTGGAAGATTCCGTCGCAATGATAATCTGTGCTCGCATTCCTAGCAGGTAGTCTTGCAAAGTAGCTCTTAACATAATACTCGGTAAGTGTCTAGAACAATTAGAGAAAATTTCATCAAAGTACAATTGAAGAGAACTTGTCGAGATACAAATCGGTAAAACTTCCCTAATTTGCGCGCAGAGTACGTCGAGAAGAGACTGTACAGTTTAACTTCAGGTGGGGGAAATCTAGACCAATGACAATAAAAAAATAAACCAGGATGCGCAATGAAAACTGTATGTTTACGCCTTAAAGGAGATTACAAAGCCCTTAAGTACGTTTACACAGAGAATATTCTGAATCTGCTGAGCAGTGAGGGAACTCTAGCTTCTGTATATAAAATGTTATTCACTAGAAATTAAGGTTGCCTTAAGCACATGTGCAGTGCCTGCTTTTAAAAATGAACGAGAGGAGGCTGCTCATAAGCAGGTGCCCCAGAGGATAAGACACGTCCAAATGCTAGCACCAGCATCACCTACATGGGGTATATGGATAATAACCTGGCTCTGCACATTCCTGATCTCCTGTTGCTTATTCTTCGTATAAGCCGACTGCCCGAACACCCTTTGCCGCAGTATATTAGATGTGGTTTCGCCATACTAGAGAGCTGCCCTATATCACTCTTAGCCATTTATTGGTTTGAACTTGTGGAACGATTTCGGTTTTGTATGAGAGAGATATTTGTGCTGTGTCTTTTATAGAAAATACTAATATTTCACGCTTGTTAACCTTTATAGAAAGATGAATAACGTTGAGCCAGTGCTCTATTTCTGATAAGTAAATTTGGAGATTCTGATAGAGAGCATGAATGTCAAGAGCTCACAAAAAAAACTTGATATCATCACCATAGACATACGTCTGAACATTCTCAAAACTTGAGATTTAGCTTATTAAAATATTGATAAGTACTGGAGACAGGGCAGCGCTCTGGAGAACTCCGTTTTTCTGTTTATAAGTACATGACAAAACAACACCTTGCGAACAGTAAAACTTTTTAATTTCCCGAAAATTTCTCATTGCACGCTTCTCAATAATCCAGCAAATTGATTTCTCGCAGACGGCTGAATAGTACATTATGTTCGGCACTATCATGCGCTTTTGTGATGTCCAGGGTAACTAGAGCGGCGTATGTCTCTTGACGTCGCGCCAGATGTATGCTACTCTCTAGGTCAATGTGTGCTTGCCATATGAAACATCTCTGCCTGAGTCCAATCCTACATAGGTAAGGAGTCTTTTCTCTGTCCACAAATTTTATTATGCGAACGTTCATTACTATTTTTAATATTTTGACAAAGTAGGACGTAAGTTCAATCAGCCTGATATTGTCTAAAACAAAATCTTCTCCTGGTTTTTTACAACACGTACGATTTTCGCGATTTTCCATTCAGATGGAATCTAGGATTCTCTTATCGAATAATATATAAAATTAAGTACATCTTCCCGTCACTTATTGAATGGAATCTTCCACATTGATGAACATCACGCGGGCCTGTTGCTACCATTGTAAGTTTTCTCATAGCCTGTGACACTTCCTCATCGATATTCCAGAAAAAATATCACTTCATCGTGAAATCACTAGAGCGGGATAAACATTAGCCGAAAATCGCTTTTGCAAATTTTGAGCTACACTTCGAAATGGTTGCTGCAATTTCTGAGGTAATAAAACTATTTATTTAAGATTTACTGCCAGAGGAATTACTTTCTTATGTGTCAGAAACTCAAACAGAGCTCTTTTGTTATTTGATTTCATAAGAAATTCAGAATGCTTTTCATCACACTCTACCTTTGCTTTAGCCACCATACGTTTTTATGAACCTGCATTGAATTTATATTTTGACCACTTTTTAGGACACTGATTGTGTAATAGCTTCTTCCAGGCAGCTTTCCTATGCCTGAAATTTTGAGGACAGTTATCATTCCACCATCGTGACACAGGTTTTTTTTGTTAAACTGAGTAAACCTCAAACTCTGCTTTGCTACGCGGCTCCTGTATAACTGAAGAAGTGCTCAATGGTTTTTGCTTTACCGTCGCTTCCGAGAGAGAATCCATGAAGCCTCGCAAGATCCTTTTAAAATACTGTAATTTATGCACGTGAGTCTTGTGGAAGGAACAGATATTGGTGGGCATACAATGTCAAATATCACTGGAATGTGACCACTATCAGCCGCAGTGCGAACAGTGGACCAAGATGAGGTGCGAAGGCCTGATCCGGAAAATGTCAAATCTAAGCATGAGGATGGCATCCCTCTGATAAAATTGGAAGTACTTGAGTTAAGGCTACTGAGACTATCATCTTGAAACCAGTCTCATAAGCGAGTACCACACGAGTCTGCCCCTAAACCCCAATTTATGTGATGGGAGTTGAAGTCTGCCGCCAATAGGACATTCTTACCGTTAAAAAATGAAACTATCAAACAGTCTGTGTCATGAATTCCAGACGAATAATATATATTTGCTATGTGAAATGTTTTGCATGAAGGAATACTTAGAGAACTTAACATGTGTCTTAGGTGCCAGAAGCTTGAGTGTTGTTTTTGCATTGATGTAAAATTTGGTAGAGACTAAAGTACTCCCCCTCTTGACAATTGACATAAACAAAATGATGGATATTTTTCAAGCGAAAGTACTGATCTGTAGCTAACCAAGTTTCTTATAACAATACTATATCAGGATTTCTTCCAACAATGAGACAAGATAAATCTGTGGAAGCTGTAAAAAAGAACCATTCTACTGTTACACTTTTAGCGACTCATTGGTGGGATACACCAATAGTCGAATCAACCTTTTCTGGCATGGTGGCCTTTAAACCTTGCTAGGTGGAGCCTTTTTTGCTTTTGTCTGCGACGACATGGAAGGAGGGTTTAAGGGAAATCGGCTACGTTTCAGGGCACGCGAATCTAAGTCAATATCAGTGTTGACACTCAGATCTGTAGCAGGGAGGTGACCTTCCCTCGCTGTAGGCTAATTAAACCCCCGAGGGTCTTATGGGGGCGACCTATTATCTCTCGTGCTGCATCCTGCCTCCTGCTGAGGTGTCGGTGTAGAAATTTTTTGAGGAGGAGCTGGTGAGTTGTTCATCAGCTGAGCTAACTGAGCGCTCATTATCTGATGCAGGCGTTCGGAGAGGCTGGTAAATAGCCTGTTGATTGCTTTTGATACTCCCTTTTCTACTGAAGTCTCAAATGTTTCAGCAAAGCTAGCATTTACCATTGAAATTTGTTGAACGTAAACCCCGGCATGCACTGATTGGAGCCAGCTCCCGCGACTCTTGCGCCATTTCGAGCACCTCCACAACATTCAGGCAAAGCCGCTCCCTCACACCAGCAGCGCGATGTCGCAGCGCCCAGCGACGCCACTCCCACTCCAGGAGACGCTCCCCATCTCACCAGGCTGAGCTGACATGGGCAGATTGAGTCCAAGGGAAGCAGCAACCGCAATGGAGTGCGCCCCTATTCAAACAGGTAACGCGGGCCTTATTGCCAGACCAAGAAAGCGAGATGAGCACAACGCTTCGAGAAGAACTAGTAGGCCTTCGTGCAACAGTGCAACAGCTGACCACGTAACTAAATGAAGCGAGACAACAAAGTCAAACTGTAACAGCCTCTACAGCTCCCCCCTCACCCTCTGTAGATGTTAGCAAACCTAAACGCAGAGCCCCACTACTCTGGGAAACGGACATTGGTGAAAGTGACTGAACAAAACACTCTCTAAACGAAATCTTAGTATCACGTGAGAAAACCACAGTAATATTGACACCCTGTCACGCCGTGTAGAAACACTAGACCAAAAACCCACCATAAAAGCTAGAACCAAAATCATACAAGTACTTTTTATTGATCCAACGGCACAGCTGCCTGGGCCAACAATACCAATGTAATCATGATGGCTTCTACAACCCAAAACACGTTAAAAATTTGGCAGTGGAATTGCGCTAGCTTTGTGAACTGCAAAATTCCACTGCTGCAGTACATCAAAGCGCAACCTAAAAAACCCCACGTGATATCACTACAGTAGACCCTTTGTGAGACGCTCACACTATCGGGTTACCACCCCATCTTACAACGAGGAGAGACCAAGAGAGGTATAGGCACACTCATCAATAAACAATTCGCTCATATCGCACATGAAGTGTTACCCACCCGCAGCCGCCTAGAGGCGATACTCATTGAACTTGTACCAACCGGTTTTCTAAAACAAAGCGTTTTTATCACTAAAATTTACAGCTCCCCTTCAGACTACCGAAAGTCTTTCCATTCACTCTTAGCTAAAGCCAGAACACTGACACAAAACTCTGTGGTTGGTATAGCAGGTGACTTCAATGTCCCACACCTGTCATGGGGTTACCTTAATGAAACAGCAAAAGGCTATAACCTCACGGAAGTAATAAATCACGTGGCCCCCACAGTCATATCAGATCACCGATTCTCTACGAGATTTGGCATATCAGTACAACGCGACACTACGCTGGACTTGGTATTTACTCGTAACATCACAGGCCACACCAGGACCAATACGCAAAAAAACCTGAGCAGCGATCACTTCGTCATACGTACCAAACTACCCAACGCATCATCCCGACCAGGTACATTTACACTAACTGACTTCGATGCTTTCTGCACCCTCCGCTAAAACAGCAGAAAGGACAACAGCACATTCACTGGACTACTCGCCTCAATTCAGAAAGACAGCCAAAACAGCGCAAACCATACAAACAGAACTGGAGGTCCTGATAATTGACCCACATCTCGCACATTCGCTCTAGGCAAGAGCGTCAATACTCGCATGCTTGAAAACACAAGGACTAAACAGACGTTCATTAAAACGCATATCAGCCCTGCACCAAGACATTGCAAAATATTGCACGGACCTCACACGACTCCATTGGCATGAACTCTGCTCGGCTGTCGATAGCCGCATGAGAACTGGGGGTAAATGAAACCTCCTAAAATTCATGCTCGACGACCGCCAAACAAAAGACAATAAGAGCCATGCCATAGAGCGTCTCCTGCAGTCGCACAAAAAGACGGGAGGAACGTAAGCATCCTTCCTTGAAGAAATTGGCAAATGACACCTCGTCCTGAAGCTGCACGACACACCGATAACCCACAAATAGAATGCGAAACAATACTCGAACTTGACAATCCCTTCACGGAGTCTGAAGTTCGGGAAGCATTGCGCAACCTGAACAGTCGATCGGCCCCCGGTCCTGACAAGGTAACCAATCGCTTCTTGCGGAATTTAGACGACAAAGCTATCACACTACTCACAAAAGACAATAACCACATGTAAAAAAACTGGCCAGGTACCTAAACAATGACGTACGGCCATAGTAATCCTTCTCTCAAAGTTAGGTAAACCACTAAACTTCGGCAATCTACGCCCTATCTCCCTATCCTCATGTATAGGAACAGAACGTGATACAATCACCATAGACACACATCTGAACATTTTCATTACATGGGATTGAGCTTAATAAAATATTGAGAAGTCCTGGAGACAGAGCAGCGCTCTGGGGAACTCCTTTTTTCTGTTTATAAGTACTTGACGAAACACCATCTTGCGAATAGTAAAACTTCTTATTTCCAGAAAATTCCGTAATGCACGCTTCTCAATAATCCAGAAAATTGATTTCTCTCAGACGGCTGACTAGTACACTATCTTTGGTACTATCATGCTCTTTTGTGATGTCCAGGGTAACTAGAGCTTCGTATGTCCCTTGACGTCATGCCAGATGATGCTTCTCTCCACGTGAATTAGTGCTTGCCATATGAAACATCTCTGCCTGAATCCATTCCGACCTTGGTGAGGAGTCTTTTCTCTGTCCACAAATTTTATTATGCGAACGTGCGCTACTATTTTTATTATTTTCACAAAATAGGATGTTTGTTAAATCAGCCTGATATAGTCTAAATCTTAATTTGTTTCCTGCTTTTTCAGAACACGTACGATTTTCGCGATTTTACATTCAGATGGAATCTAAGCCTCTCTTATCGAATAATTTATCATATTAAGTACATCCTCCGATGACTCATTGAATATAATCTTCAATGTTGCTGAAGAGACATCACCCTGGCCTAGTGCTACCGTTGGAAGGTTCCTCATAACTTCTGACACTTCCTCCATCGATATTCAGGGAAACTCTCACTTCAACGTGAGATTACTGAAGCGGGATAAACATAGGTCGAAAATGGCTTTTGCAAATTTTGAGCGACACTTTCAAATGAATGCTCCACTTCCTGAGGTGATAAAACTAGATTGTGAATTTACTGCCTAAGGAATTACTTTCTTGTGTGTCAGAAATTCAAAGAGAGCTCTTTTGTTATTTGATTTCAAAAGAAATGCAAATTGCTTCTCATCACACTGTACCTTTGCTTTATCCATCATACTTATAGGAAAAGCAGCTCAGCATGCCATCCTAAATTGTGTATCGCGATACACAGAGGATCACGAACTCTTTCAATTGAACATGGTTGGGTTCCGTCCACACTTATCTACACAAGACGTCATGCTACTACTAAAAACAGATCTTCGACTCAAAAACGAGACTTGTCCGTGGAATCCTTGCCGTAGACACCAGTGAAGCATGCGACAGCGTCTACCACTGCTTTGTACTGAAACCCATTGCCAGCCTCGGTCTCGGTAAAATATTCTAGGTATACATTCCTTTTTTCCTACAAGACTGGAAGGCCAAGATTCGAATTTCGTAACTTACATCCGACACCTATACATTAGGCTCCAACGCGACACCACAAGGGCCAGTCATTTCTTCACTTTTTTAACGTAGTAATAAAGGGACTATCTGAGAAACTCCGCGACATCCCAAGTATAAACCATGAAGCCTCAGTTTTGAAGCTCTCGAGCCTGCATACGCAGATGACATCACCATCTGGTGCCCAGGAGGTTCCTTCGCGAAGTTAGAGCAGGCCCTTCAAACCACTCCCAATACCACAGAAGCCTAGCTCAAAAACACTGCACTGCGACTGTCACCCACAAAATCAGAGTTGCTATTAAACCAGCCATCTTGCCCAGATATTCGTAATTTACCGCCCTTATAAGAACTACCCATAGCCCTACACGCCAAAGACGGGCAACGAATACCGCGCGTGGACTCCATACGCATTCTCGGCCTCCTAATTGAGGTGACTGGCTGCCATGCACGAAGAATAACACACATGACCGCAAAAACGAAAACATGCTCCGACTGATTCAGCGAGTCTCGGGTCGCAGACGAGGCCATGGAGAGGCCAGCCATCTGCAAATATACAACGCATTCTTGATGAGCCACATCAATTACGTCACCTCTGTCCACAACTGGACGAAGATAGAAACGGTAAAACTAAACATGCTCATGCGCAAAAGCATTAAACAGGTCCTTGTTTTACCTGAAAACGCGAGTACTTCCCGTCCGACCAACTAGGCAAGCACAAAAACATTGATGAAGTGATCGAGGCCCAGACCACGGCCTAAGTTATTCGCCTCTGCTCCTCCAAGGCCGGCTGAAAACTTCCAAGCGAGGCTGGCATGTCTCCACATCCCTAACTTGAACGCGCAGTAACCCTCCCCAGAGCTATCCGCGCTAAATACATGGTAAACGCATTTCCGCGAAATGTTCCCTCCCAACACAACATAGGCAGATGCCTGGCCCACGCTCGCGCAATCCTCAACCATACCGCTGTGAATCGCAACTCTACCGTCTTCGTCGATGCGGCGCGGTACAATAACTGCTCCACATTCGCACTGGCGGTAGTATATGGCAACGGAGCATAACGCTCAGCCGCCTCAATTAGGCTAGCAACGAGCGCAATAGCCGAACACATTGCTATAGCTTTAGCGATGATTGACCCCTCACATACTCATATCTTGACAGACTCTCGCACCGCAATTCGGGCTTACGAAACCGGCCACATCGCTCGAGAAGCAGCCCATATGCTACAAACACGCAAATGCACGGGCTTGAACTAACGCTCTTGGTTTCCTGGCAACATGGGCAAAGAGGTCGACCCACAGCAATCCAACCTCAACGAAATGGCTCAAGATCGAGAACGAGAACTGACCCACCACGACGATCAATCAGCTACGGATGAGTTGGGCCAATACGTACAGTTTAATGATCCTTTAGTCACCTTTCATAAAATGACCTCCTACAACCAAAGTCATAGAAGCCAATGCGCTTTACTCAAGCAAAGCTCGAACGCGTGCGAGAGGTAGTTTTTCACATGCAACAAACGAGTTGTACTCATTACGGGGCCGACTCAGCCGTTACAACTCAGACATAAATTGGCAATGCCCAGACTGCTCAAACGTGTACTGTTCACTCGAACACATGCTCTGACAATGTACCGCGTTACCCCTAAAACCTCTCACCACTGAGTCAAACTGGGGGAAAGCACTCAGGAGCCCCAGTATCAAAAACAAACCAAATGCAGTGCAGAGGGCTCAAAAACTGGTGGAACGCCACCACGTTCCCACCCGGACTCGGGCGTCGCCTACATTAGCGGCTGCTAGAATGTCCCTCGAGAACTCTCTGGCGGATTAAACTCCTCAGGACCATTTATTAAAGTTCTTGACTGACTGACATACTCATATTGTAAACATACCCGTGAGCGGGTATGTGCCACAGGTGATTGAAGGTTTGTATGTACACAGCAATGGCGAGTGGAGATATGGGTATTTTAGCACCTGAGCGTTAAGAAAAAGCTGATATTGGCAGCGTTGACCCGACAATCGCAAAAATAAATATGAAGATCCCAGCAGAATGACAACTCTAAAATTTTACGTGGAACTGAAATGTTGTCACACTGAGCCACGCCAGGTCTCGGAACTACTTCTCAAGCAAACCATATTGTTTTTGAAAATTCAATTGTGGTTGCAACAGGCCCCGGAAACTCAACACCTAATTCGATTTCATTGATTCATAAGTGGGATTTAACGTCCCAAAACTAATATATGATTATGAGAGACGCCATAGTGGAGGGCTTCGCAAATTTATACCACCGGGGGTCTTTATTTTAATAATGATGTTACTCTTTCAGTCAGTATAATTTCTATCTTAGCAGTTCACGATTTCACCACGGAGGGCAGCGTTGCGCCCTCAAAGCTTCTTACGAGATAGCCTCTTCCATGCCGCACGTGAGCTCCGCTGATTAGGTATGT
Source organism: Rhipicephalus microplus (assembly GCF_043290135.1). Classification (NCBI taxonomy): domain Eukaryota; kingdom Metazoa; phylum Arthropoda; class Arachnida; order Ixodida; family Ixodidae; genus Rhipicephalus; species Rhipicephalus microplus. The sequence goes on along the minus strand of NC_134710.1, from coordinate 349,680,652 downwards.
TTGTTTTTGAAATAACCAATTCAGTTTTTCCGACAGGGAGCTGATATTGCTTAGAACTAAAAAAAGGTGCTCTTTGTTTGATCCGCATGCAGCATATTGCTTTCGAAGCTTCGTAGAAGTGGAATATTTTATTTATATGCCATGTTGCACATGTGCAACAGTGGGCAGTTGTGTCCCACTGAACGACAATTGCATATGCGCAACATGACTCCATCCTTCTGATTAGCAGTGTTTTGGGGTCTTTTTGTTGTGCTAAAGACAACCTGTGCGGTTTTCGAGTGCATTAAAATTGTTTCTAATTTATTTTATTGCAATATGCAGGCTGGTATGTCGTCATCTTTGTTCTATGGATTGCCAAGGACACAACAAAAGCGTTTTCTTGGAAATGACAATTTGCTTCGCCGCATTGACTGCAACCAGAGTGACATATCTTATGACAGCAGTGATGATGAAGTGGAAGTGGGAACTGTTGATAGAAACTCTGATGAAGAAAGTAGTTCGACAGAGTCCAAGGATGAGGTCACCGCACCCACAACAGGCTTGAAAGCGACATACACAAAGAAGCGCTATACGTGGAAGATCATTTCAGCAGCCATTTCAGGCACCAATCAGCACCTATCAAGCACCTATCATTTCAGCAGCCAGTAAGGTGCTTCAAAAATGACTTGCCTTTGCCTCCCTCTAAGCCTTACGCGGCAAAGCAGCTGTTTGACTTGTTTGTGTCAAGAACGATGCTTTTACGCTCAGTTGAAGAAATGAACAAGTACTACGTGCAGAAAAATGGAACGCCTTTAGCCATGACTATTAAAGAAAGAACTTCTGTGCTTGGAATGTTTTCGGTATGGGCCTCATGGATATGCACAATGTACGTGTATACTGGAAACAGGGAAGCAGGTATGAGCTTGTAGCACAAGTTATGTCGCGGAACCGATTCGAGAAGATAACAAGTCACTTGCACTTCGTCGACATTGATGCTACAACCGAAAAAATAATGGTAGACAATTGCTGGAATGTGCGCCCTAGGCTATCAGAAGTGCGCGAAAACATGTTGCAAATTCCACGGAAAACAAAAAACTTGTATTGATAACATTCCGATTCCTTTCCGTGGAAGGTCCCCAATACAGCAGTACCTGCCAAGCAAGCCCAAATGCAAGTGGGGTCTCAAGCTTTGGGCCCGGGCAGGAGAATCGGGGCTCTGCTATGAGTCGGACGTGTACCCAGCCTCTAGCAAGGGTTTCTACGGAGATCAAGGTGTGTATGAGCTTGGTCTTGGGGCGGGGGTTGTTATCCAGCTCTGTTCAAGCCTTCTTGACCGTTGAAACAACCTCATAATTGGTGATAACTTTTTTCAAGTCCTCATTGATGATATGTGGGTTTTAACGTCACAAAACCATCATATGAGTATGAGAGACGCCGTAGTGGAGGGCTCCAGAAATTTCGACCACCTGGGGTTCTTTAACATGCACCTAAATTTGAGCACACGGGCCTACAACATTTCCGCCTTCATCGGAAATGCAGCCACCGCAGCTGGGATTCGATCCCGCGACCTGTGGGTCAGCAGCCGAGAACCTTAGCCACTAGACCACTGCGGTGGGGTTTTCAAGTCCTCATCTGGTGAGCGAGTTATTATCTAGGAAAATCTCATACATTGGCACTGTTGTAGAGAACAGATTGCAATCATACAAACTGATGAACGAGAAAGAAATAAAAAAGAAAGGTCGTGGCTCAATGGACTTCTATGTTGCGTCGTGTAGTCAGAGCAAAATGGTTGCCGTGAAGTGGTTCGACCACAGGCGAGTGACACTCAGCTCCGATTGTGTGGGTGTTGACCCCATAACAACTGGGAAAGGATGGGACAAGAAGCAAAAGACACACATTCCACTTGAGTGTCCTGCTATTGTGTTAATGTACAATATGTCAATGGGCGGTGTGACCTGCTAGACAAGATGTGCTACAGTTATCGCTTTCTAATGCGGGCAAAGCGATGGTACTTGTACATATCTGGCACGCCGTCAAAATGGCCGCAGTGAATGCATGATTTCTGCATAAACGCCATGCACACCAGCAAGTCAATCGTACAGTGCCTCTGCGTAGATTTTTGTCGGAGCTTGCGACCGCATAGGTTCTTTACAGAAAGCATGCCGTCTAATGAAAATCTCCTAGACGTCAAGAACGTCCTCACTGCAGTACCACGAGACACCGGAAAGAAAGGAACACAGCATTGGCCACTTTTGAACGAGCGCAGAACCAGATGCAAGGCATGCAAAGGGGGCTAAACCTTTGTTTCTTGCTCAAAGTGCCAGGTGTATCTGTGCCTCAACAAAAACCGCAATTGCTTTACCCACTTTCACCAGGCTTAGAACACCTTGGACAATCCAGTTCGAATTATTGTTTCGTTCCTGCAGTCCGAAAAAGAAAGAATGTAAGCTCAGCTAACGTTGGCCTCTCCGCATATCTTCCTTTGCATTACTGCCCAGTGTTGCATATGTGGAACAAGCTGTAATTTCATATAAAAACGGTTCGTGACTATTCTTGCGCTCAATGTTTCTTTAGTTTAGTTTCAAATGCAAGTCTACAACTTGTCTTCCTGTTTTCTTTTTGTTTTCTGGGACTGGAAATTGCTGGGTTATTTTGTAAATTCTGAATCGGGCGATGCGCGGGAAGGGATGGACCTGAAATTGTAGCGCTTGCATCCGCTTCTCCTCACTACTCACGCAGCAATTTTCCAAGCGAGATGGCGCTCAGTTTTTCTATTCGGTGGGTGTATTACCTACGGAAAAGATTAAGACAGGAGGTTATGGCAGGAGAGAACGGAAGCCACAATGAGCTCTGTGGAGCATGTGGACCATGCCATTAGACGAAGATGCGTTGTTGCGACCGGTGTTTGCGGGCACCACAGACTCGGGATGAAGAAGTCGAGGCAGGAAGAGGTTGAACTTACAGAGAGGGTTCATTTACATTATTTACACGGCAAGAGACCTCTGACCCAAAGTTCAACATTGAAATGCTCAACATTGAAAAGCTCTCCATTGAACAAGCACATTGTACAAGCTCAAAGCAGCCCGAGAGGGCTGTTGTTAGACAGTATCATTTCCCCAGATCCTTAGATTGGGGAATGGGTCTGTACTGCACAGTCCAATAAAAGGTCCCACAGTACACACGGGGGTCAATATGCCGGCACCGCCCTCAACATACGCACATACACAAACCTAACACGTGTATGGACGCGGCTATGCTGCCTGCTTCGGCGAATCTTGTTTCCATCGAGCGGGATGAAACGAGTCTGTCATCTCACCACTCGGCCTGACTACCGTTGCTTTGTCCAACGGTGGTCGCTGTCTCTAGGCGCCCCCAGGGCAAATGCCTGGACATCTGGTGCTGATTTCAGCGTCGTCCGCCCATCAGTCAGTGATGCAGAGTGTGGTGGTCCGACGTCCAACTTTGGCGGAAACTCGGCATTGTGGCTTTTCGTGGGGCGCGAAGACGCCACGTGTCGATATTCTGCACTTACCCTTAAGGACAGGAGTGCTCCGTCAATTAAGTAGAACCACGCACCACCCAGAACACGGAAACAGCAGGGCATCTTTGGGCTGATCCTTATTCTCACAAAATGAGGCAGCAGCCTTTTTTTTTCGTTCTGGCGGCCGTGACAAAAGGGTGGTTCGCCATACGTAACAGCGTCAATAGGCGAACACATATTTGTCGCAGCTTTGCGGAGTGTTAACTCGAGGATTTCGTATTCAACAAAAATTTTCCGGTTTCCTTGTGGCAACGGGTGAGCAAAAATATTTGGACCAATCGATTGAACAGGTGTTAATTTTACAGAAGAACTTGAATAAAGCGTGTTCTCTGCAAGCCTGACTGAATTCACAGGAGTGCAGTGTTGACTATTCATTTTCCAAACATTAGATATGTACAGTCGCATGCGATGCGAAAGTTATCGCACGTGTGGCGATCAGCCTAAAGTTCCAAAGCCTTGCGGCTCGTTTAGAAACATTGAATATCAAGATATTGCCTTCTTCTCTTCCACATTAGCTGTTACATGCTACAACAACTACCCCAAAGAGTACTCTACACCCTTTGTCTCACTCTTTAGTCGCCCAATCGTCGAGAAAAGTTCATTATTCGTGCGCTATTATCTTCACAGTTGATGAGCGAATAGCTCCGAAAGATGTGTTGCAGCTTGTGCAATGCATTGCTTTGTTCAAACAGCTTCCTGAATCAGTAGTGACTTGCAGCTTCAGTACTAGCAAAATAGAGTGAGTGAAGCCTGCGGGATACCTCCCTCTTCTCGAAAGGGTATGTTGAGATGTGGCGCTGTTGTAGCTTAGAGAAACATACTTACACTAAGAGCGGACACTACCGTAGAGCCAGCCCTGCAGCCCAGCAACTGCACTGCTTTCAGCGCCACGAGTGGCTGGTCAGACCCGATAATGTCTTCAGCGCAAATACACCAAGGAAATGTTGTTTTGCTATGCTGGCGTTTGAACCGGCACCTTCTTGGTGCGAAAGCGAATTTCTTTGCCACTAGGGTACACACCCATGCTTCCATAAAAGAAATACATGTACCCCACATCTAAACCACAAGAATGCGCACCATTTGTGCAAAACTAATGCAGAAAAAAAGCACTTCCTAGTCAGACTTCACTGATTTTGTGATAAAACATTAAACGTCTTTGGCGGGACATATTGTAGGGCAGGCATGAAAAATTTAACGAATCCATAAAATTTATTTCATGCAAAAGTTTGAGGCCGAACTTTGTTTTTTTTGTCCTCCTGTGATAGCTATTAGATGTCTTAAAAAGTGTAAATGCGAGTATGTAAACACCATTTAATGGTTGGTCAGACTCTTACTTGTTGGGCCGCGAAAAGGCTTGAGCGGCAAATCTTTATGGAGTAAATTTCTGTATGTTTGTAGTTCTTGGTAGACGCTTGCGTAACAATTTTTATATCACACTCGACTCTACTCCCTTGATATGATGCCAGTTATAGTACGACGCCATCAGCAGGAGTTGATTGATGTATCACTGTCCAGAGCTACAATCCTCACATACGCAGCGCTTCTTATTACCTGACCCCTTTGAGTCTTGTTAATATATATGTTGCTGTTGACATCGTAACGCATTTGTAAACAGCTGGTGATATAAAACATGTATGCTTCTGTTAACCGTGCGTCTGTGGGTGTATTTGTACATATCTTTTGCATCACTTTGTATTCTTTCTTAATAAAAACATTACAACACAGTGACCTTGCTTTAACATTCTTCGCATAACACCGATTCCTAAAATATGTGTGATCAGCCAATTTTTTTTTCTTATTTGCGATCGTCGGGTCAATGCTGCCGACGTCAGTTTTTCTCAACACTCTCTGATTTAAATTAGCAGTGTATGTTTAGCCATTCCTGCGCAGATATAAACTGACAATCACCTATGGCGCATACCTGCATATAGCGACTTGGTTTATACGCGTAAATACTCCACGTGTGTACAGGAAAGGGTCTAACGACGTGTGACCTTATCTTCTCGTTATTTATTTCATGACCGGAATTCTGTTGGAATCCTGCATTTCCAGCATGTAGTTCTCGTTTACTAGCAACTCTTTCAAGCAGACCAGGAGAACCGTCGAAGGAGTGGCAATATCGACCACGGTGGCAGCGATTGTGATGTAGAACATCGAAAAGCACACGCTTTCCGTGTTTGACCTCAAATCCAAGATGTTTGTGCGCTCTGTGAACGATTTTTAATGTGTGGTGAAGTCTGGGGAGGTCGAAAACTTGCTCGTATGCCTGAACTCTGTTGAGCCAAATATTCAGTTCACAATGGAAGGTGAGAACCATCCAGCTTTCCCTCCCCGTTCTAGTTTCACTAGTTAGAAGGTAAGAACAGAACATGTCGTTTTCGGTCTTCAGGAAAGCTACCCAGTCAGGACGCTACCTTAACTTTAGCTTGAACCACCCCACATGCCCCAAGCTTTATCTGGTGCGAAGCCTTTCTGGGAGGGCCGAAACGATTTCCTCGTCACTACGGTGGTGGAAGCAGGCAAGGGTGCAATCATCAGCGACCTTGGCACCTACGGCTGCACAAAACACTTTTCTCGTAGAGCCCTCCGCAAGAGTAGAAACGCGGCGCTTGCGTCACCGCAACGACAATGCGTGTCGATCCCAAATGTTGCCGCCGCCAGCGAAACAATAGCCCTTATCCTCAAAGAGACAGGGTACAACGTCGCACGAAACTCATCCACCACTATCAGCAGGAATACTGTTGAAACAAAGAACTTCCATAAAAGAATGAGACAGCACAAGGACGGCCTCGGAGAGCAGTTCCAGAACACTGTGAGCAGTTTTACCACCACGTCCACCCTCACGACGCATCGATACTGCAAAAAGAAAAGAAACACCCGTCGACGACTCCTCCTCGAATCCTGGCAAATTCAGCAGACGGCGGGGAAAATCAACCGCTCCACGGGGACATTGCCCTCCCTATACTGCTAGGGTTTCCGACGGGTTGCTGGGAACCTCTCATGCGAAACGAGCAAGCGTACATGAGCGCCGCGCATCTCTGGCTTTCTCACCCATGAGAAAGAGGCTGGTCTGATTTCGAGACGTCGGCTTCCTGACTTCAGTTTTTGGTTGGAGTTTTCTAATTGCCTCACTCCTATTCCTACCAGGCAGACTTTCCTGAAATGTTCAACTTAGATCATTATGTATATTTAACGTATGACAGTATAAAGCTCACCTCGTCCTATCGTGCACGGTAATGTTGTGGTCTTCGGAATTCATTTGGAATAAGTTGGGCGTCATTGTCTGTTACCCAACGTAAACGTAACAAACGTTTCTGCTTTGATTACGATCACTTTTCGAACTGCCTCTCGAGATGGAACATTTTTTTTCAAGCGGTGCACTTCGTGGCACTGAAGTGCAGTGTGACTCCGATGTTGATGGTGGTGATTTGTGGCTTTGCCCTTTGTAAAGGGTGAACACATATGTTGTGTTCAAGCCTTTGCATATAAAAAAAGAAATAACAAAAAAGAACGAAAGCAAAAACTATAGTTCACTTTTGGTACCACTTCCACCACTGTTAGAGCTTTGTCTTTGTAGTGGTAGCTGCTTTTGCATTCCTGTTCGTCTGGGACAGTGCTTGAGGTAGTGTATTTGCCTCTGGTGGGCAGGGCGGGAGTTTTTGACATTGTAGCACCAAGTGCTCTACTGTCTCCTGTTCCACTCTGCACGCTCTGCTTAGAGTCGAGTGGATGTTTGGGTCGAACTGGCTGCGGCATGTGGTCATGCGAAGCGCTCCCGCACGTGCTTCGAACAGTATCCCACTTTTACCTCTGTTGTCATACACAAATATCTGGGCAATGTCCTCTTTGCGCATACGACAAAGTTGAAGCGTGCTCTTTTGCTGCATCGACATTTCCCGTTGCACGTTCTCCACTTCTCGCGTTCATTTGCGGACTGCCGCGGACAACTTGTGCTCCGTGTTCTCAAATGTTGAAAGGTCTAACATGTCGTACTTGCGTCGAAGAGAGTAGACTCTGTTCGACCACTGTGTTCACTGTGTTCTGAGTCCAACGAAGTGCAGGTAGTGCTGTTCAGAGTGACAGTACCACCAAGCGTTGCTTTGGGAGCGATTGCACAACTCGCAACAATCAAGGAGAAGTAGCCAATTAGTTCGCAAAAAAAGAGGATTGCGCAACTCGTGACTTGACAGAAAACGTTGAAGTAGGAGCGTCAATTCTTAGAATCGACAAAAATTCGACATTGCGGAGTGCCATAACCTATAAAATGGGCCACCCCACGCAAAAATTTCAATAAGGCCTTCACTGATTTTATGTGCGAAGACAGATCATATCGGCTATCAAACACTGATTGATCTGACAAACGTCTGTCGTCAAGGCGAGCTAATGGAGCAACTAACTGCCGTATTTGCACGCAGTAATGAGGGCAGTACACAGAACATGCTCTATCGTGTCATCACTTCTACAATGATCGCAAGCAGCACTGTCTTCCATGCCCACTCAGAAGGCGAAAACTCTGGTGAAAGCGACACGAAGCCACAGTCATCAAAGCACCGTTGTCTCAGATTGAGAGAGTCCGGACTAAAGTCGAAGTCGACGAGACGTGTCGTGCCTACACTGTAAAGAAGTTTTAACCTTATAGAGTGTTTTTGGATTGTGTTAAAGCGTGAATTCAAAAGATAATAGGTGATACGCCCTTTGAAATGAGATTTTCACTAACACCCTTGTCGGCGATGTTTTCGAGGGGCCTCTGAGGAGTTTTGTTTTTCTGGTTTAGACACGAACGTGCTAAGGAAATACGTATGACAAGATGGCGGCGTCTATTGAAGCGAATGCCGTCCACTTTGAATCTTTCTAGCAGTCAGTCAGCTTTGATCAACTCCATCATTGAGAAATATTGCTCGTATTTGATTCAGAATTGAGTGATGAAGGTTTGATAACTGTGTGTCACCGACAGAATAGCTCCGTTTTAGCAATACACGGTCGATTAGTGTTGGCAGTAGGCTTAACAAGGTTGTCTACGAAGTAAATGGGGTCAAAAGAAGAAATTGAGGAGGTAACATTGGTGTTTTTATTTAACTGGATTTGGGGGCTTGAATGAAGCACAGCAGAAGTTTTTCTGACTTTTTCAAGAGCCTTAAAACGCCATTTTATACACGGCCGAAGAAAAAGTATTTCAGGCACAAAATTAGAGTTTCGGAGATATTTATTGCTATAATTAATTGAAGTAACATATTAGAAAACGTACATCCACGCATTCACACACATAAATGACATTTGCATACAAGTTCGCACGACACAGAAATCGAACTCACGACCACACGTGCTTAAAGCAAACACAATAAACATAACACCACAGCGCCACCACCAGCTTGCCTGGTTTATCACGGGGTTTATATGTACAAAGTGGCTACTAACACGTCGGCGAAACTTAAAACTTTCGTTCTCGCAGCCAATGTTGCTCATAATTCAGCGTTCGTACTTGTGCGATTGTCAAGTAAAAAACAATTATTGTGCATATCTGTGTTACCATAACAGCACGTATGTACTCTGTATGTGCGTCTTTTACTAGAAAAGGCATAGATAATTATTTCTAAAGACTGTAGCGTTTATAACGTTGCGCTGACTATGTAACGCTTGCAAGAAAAGGCGAGTGTTTCCATCGCTTTGGTAAGACGGAACGGTGGTGGAAGCTACCCGTCTCCTTGCGTTCTACACCTTATTACCTCTGAAACGGGCGTGCACGCCCGTCTCAGAGCCATGCGCTTTGTTTTCCAAGAAACCTGCCAGATAGCGCTCATGTCTTACGTGTGACGTGACTTGATACGCTCGTTCGCCTCCGCTGCACGCTCGAGGCACTCTAATGCAGCGCCTTCAGAATACCATTCACTGATTTCTTGCTCAGGACACCAAATAAATATTTTGTTCACTCTCTCCGCCCGCAATATTATCGTATTTAGACGACATTTGCAGACTAACATGCAGATGCGGGGCCAATTTTTGGTATGTGCATGTATGTACAAACAAAACTAAAAAAATTGAAAGGAGTTCAAACACCCTCTCCTGCACCTACGTGAATGCAGGCTAGTGAAGAATACATCACAGCAGCGCATCATCTACGACGCCTCAAAGCGGCAAATCTACGTGTGCGTACATTACATCATTACTGACACAGTTTCCTAGCAGTCGAAGTTGCCGTAGGCCGTTCATTTTTCCCATCAAAGTTATTGTGTGATCTTTGTACTACGATCGCATAAGCATGCAATAGCCTTTCTTGATACTTTCGCTGTGCATAGAAAAGGTGAAAGCGAAGTGAGCCTGTTTGCCGAGGCAGCCGGTATCGCAGTGAACCTATGAAATGCCCTCACTTCACATTCCTTATTGTAGCGAATTGTCTGTAACTAGGCTCTACTTTGCAAAAACGCTACTTTTATAGCTGCAGGTAAGATTTTTCAGGTGGGAATACAGGAAAATAAAATAATAATCTAACTTCTGCCAGAGTAATCGGATATGTTGACACTGTCATGACCCCATATCCAATCACACAATGGAGAAGCGTGGATTGTATCTTTATAAAAAGTGATTATTGTTTACGGAGCGCAATTGGGCTGTAATACTGAGGACAACAACAGTGTCAGTTCTAGATGTGTCCTATGTTACAATTAGGGCTCCGTGGCTTCGAATAAAACAAGAAAAAGTACGTTACTATCGCATGTAAAATATTTTCCCATACTGTTTCATCCATGACCTCCCATTTTAACGCGACAGCGTCAAAGAGCTCGTTTCGACTAAATACCGGCGTTGGTCTCAGTTTCGGCATTGCTGGTTGTGAGCGAAAAATCATCACCCTATGTGGCACTGAAAAATTCATAACGACGCAAATAAAATAGTCTGGGCTACAGGGGGATCGAGCATGCATCGTGTAGGTCCCAGTGGGGATCGAACCCAGCGTCTTTGAATGACAAGCCTATGTTCTACCACACGGCCAACCATCGCCTTAGGGATACACTGAGAATAAGTATACCACTGCTTGGAAATCCCGTGAAAGTAACATGCTTTATAAACGCACACAAGTTTTTTATACATGCTTCACGATGCAACATGAAATATTGCAGTAATAATGCGTGGTACAAGCGCGCCTGGCTTGGATCACATGGATAACAAGTGATTATCTTAAAGAATTTGGGCTTTAAAGCCAGTAACTCACTACAAAATGGGCCCATGCTACTGCGTCTGTTTCCTGAAGGCGATGGAAAGGGTGCATAGTTGGTTGGAAAAAGTTTCACGCTATCAGTGCTTGATGTGCGCACTAGGAGCAGCAAATCTTTATCGCCTAGAGCTTCGAAAAGCGAAGTTTTAGGTTCCCAAAATTTGTTAACAATCATTATCATTTCGTTTCAATTTTATCAAATGAGCATAATCTAAGCGGTCATTGACACGTCAGCCACAAGGGCATCGGCAGATTTTTTAGGGGGCGGGGCACATTGACATGGGACTTTTTCATCGAGTATGTCATAGGGAAAAAACGTTGGGGAAAAAGAGAGGGCATAAGAAGGGGGCACGGTCCTGGTGCGGTGCTACAACATGGCTACGCCATCAGTAAACCCGTTTGACTAATAAAAATTTCACCTTAGTTTCGCTGTGATTCTACGAAAATTGGCTGATGGATCTCTCGGACTTTTTCGAATCAAGTGTCCGGCGGCATGCATGATGTCAAGTACTGAACGAATATATCAGAAGCACAACAAAAACGATGGGAAGGAAAAGATGAAAGCTTGCGATGCACAATCCGTGAACAAGGGCTGTGTCAAGATTTGTGTTCCTCAAGGCTAGTACAGAACTGATTGTTTTAGTGCTAGCGTGTCTACGCTTCGTACCCTCTCCTGAATACAAAAATATTCATATAAAAATAATGCGAAATACATTGCCTTGACATAACCTATATGAAAAAACTGCCCTATTTTCATCACCATCAACGAGTCACCGAAAATGTGTGGATGACAGGCAGTGACAGTTTTTGCAACGATATGTGACATGGAGCTTCCTAGACGAAGGACTACAATAATATACTAACAAGTGGTTCAACAAAACAGCAAATATCACTTGGCCTGTTAATACACCCCCTTGTTTAGAGACCGGGAATCACCACTCAAAAAGACTGTGCTACCATAAGTGACAACCACCTCGTAAATTATCCTTGCATTGATTGCAAGTAATCACTTGCATGCATTACTACAACCTTCAAGATATTTATACGGTCAAACATGGATGTTCAGTATTCAAACACTTCAACGTAATTATACATCCAGCTTTCAGAGACATTGGTTTTTCATTGCCTGTCTTTCACCACGTGCCAGGTGTACTCAATTTTTGAATCTTGCGCGTAGTGAAAAGTTGCGTTGCGGAAAGAAAAACAAGAAAAATGTTCAAGACTTGGCTTGGTCTGTCCACTTTCGTCGTCAATGGACAGAGATAAGACTGGCGATTCATAACGTCAAAAAAGCTCGTTGTTTCCCTATTCTATAGCAACAAACAGTTCGACACCTCACAAAAAAATCGGGCCGGACCGCCCCGAACAATTTAAAAAGGAAGCCAAACGTATTCATTTTTTTTTCCTGCTTGTGATTGCCGGTCGTTGGTCCAGCTCGCAACATAGAGAAGAACTTATGATTACGTTGGCGCAGCGACGGCGTCAGGCTAATTTGAGAACAGTTGTGCCTATATAAAGCAATGCAACCACAGGAAAGCTTTATAAGGCCCTGTTGTTGCAAAACCTGATTACGTACGCATAATACGCTAATGAAAGTACACTGAAATAAACCGCAAATAAGCTAAGCAGAGATTTTTGTATATCAATAGTCATGCTGAGCAATAAGGTAAAATGTGTTGAGCGTAGTCTAACACGAATTAAGACTGAGTCTAACTAGCGCTAACTTGGTTGGTTAGCTATATTATAAGACTTATATTATTATAGGATGCAACTTAATCGAGACCAATTCTATATGAAAATGAGACTAATAGCTTATTTACAAGATGAGGTACTTGGTGCTGCAATTCCGAAGCGATTCGCAATAGAACACAATCGATACCTAGCTAATCCTCGTGAATCGCAATCTGATCGCGCGAACATTTTGTTTATAACCATGTGAGTGAATGTGTGCCTAGTCAAGCCTGGACAAGCCAGTCCTGACAAGCTTTGCTCTGCCCCAGCCTTTCACAACTCCGTGAAAGCTGAGCAAATTTTGTACCATCTTGAAAGGCTCTGCCGATGGCAGATCTTGAAGGGGCTGGCATAGAGTTAATGACTGAACAGTTCAGTGGTAGCATTTTAGCAATTTCGAGATCTAGGTTACCTTTAATTTGAAGCGTAGGCTAACTTGCCGTCCCCATGATTTTCGAGATTTTTTTCTACTACTTGGCCTTCTCTGGCTGAAGAGAAAGCGGGTATACTTCTTATGATACTTGTTGGTTCGGCGTTCAAAAAAGCTATATTAATGTCAGAGATGCTGTAGTGGAGGGCCTGATACATCGATGTTGCGGGGTTAACGTGCTTCTAACTCTGAGCACACGGGATTGTAGCAGAATTCGTCAGTCGAAATGAGGCCGCCGCGTCTGCGAATCAGTTCCGTGAACAAACATCGTGTTACCTAACATATGGCTCAATGTAGAAAGTACGGCTGCGGCGGTAGCATTTTCGATTAGGACGAAAGTGCTTGAGACCCATATGCTTAGATTTAGGCGCACGTTAAATAGCCTTGGGTGATCTAAAGAATCAAAGCACTTCACTATGGTGTCTCTCATAATCATACGGTTGCTTTGGGACGTTGAAGTTTTATAATAATAATAATAATAATAATAATAATAATAATAATAATAATAATAATAATAATAATAATAATAATATTAATATAATAACATCAATATTATTATTATTATTATTATTATTATTATTATTATTATTATTATTATTATTATTATTATTATTATTATTATTATTATTATTATAAATATTAATATTATCATTATGCTCCCCCTTATTTCCTATGCCGTCGAGAATATCTAGTAAAATGCAGTCTTTCACCAGACCACCACACCATAGCATCATGAAAGAAATGGTTTCAACAAATGTTTAATCGAAGATTATGTGATTTGCTGCAATTTACGTCACTTCAATCACTAAGGCTTGGACCGTGTCAGTTTATTCGTGACGTATACACCCAAAGCACCGCTATGCAGACCAGAACTAGACCCTACCCTGTCTTCTACATAGAAGAACTCGAGGCCTCCTGTACGTAACACGTAATACCTCCTTTCCACGCTTATGTGAATGAGTCGACGGCGATTTCCGCAGCTGCTACGCGTTAAAGAAGTTCACCAGAGAGCCCGATCTCACGCCACGTCTGCTTGCAAATTCAAACACCCCATCTATATGTTTCGAAGCTTTTTAGCGTTGTATGACATTCACTGAATTTTCATACGTTTTCATGTTTTAGTTTGTGAACTGTTTTTTTTCGTCATTCACATGCCAAAAATTGCTTTGGGCTACGGACTTGTCAAGCCGCCTTTGTGCCGTTTTTTTTTCGTTGTGCTGCATCTCTAGATTTTACCTGGTGGAAATAAAATTTGACTTGACTTCAGTTGAGTTTTATCGCTCCTTGATCTAGCTCCCGTCGTCCAGCCACTTGAGCTTTCCTTTAATGTATTATGAACAATGTCGAGGTATAAGATTGCGCACATAGAACTGCTACACTCTTACTAATACTGTAACGTGGTGTTCTGTCCGCAATTCACCAGGATGGCACGATTTCGGAAGAGAAGTAAATAGGGAGTTTTATTACAGTCGCCCGCTATTTTGGTCACTAAATGGGAACCAACTTGATGTTATCGTAGGACGTATGCGCAGGGCCGAGCAGCGCTACTCAAAGCTTTGTGCACGTTATTCTAAAACTACCTCATGTATTGGCCAAAAATACCACTGCTTTTCGAAGAAGATAACATTGCTCATGTATAAAAAAACAAAAAAAAAAAAACAAAATAAAACGTTGACTTGGCAACACAAGCTTTGTGCTGTTTCTGCCATTTGTCGTCAGACTGTAATAATATAGTGCGTATTTAAAACGCTAAACTTTACTATATAGCTTCCTTGATGATTTCCTTTTATTCAAGATATATTGCCTTTTTGGTGCCGCAGTTAACTGAAATAGAACCATATTTCCTCTTCTGTTGTTAAAATATTGATTTCTGTAATAAAAAAAATAAAAAAAAACATCTGATGATTACTTGCTCCACTTCCACAAGAAAAAGCGGCGCACGAGCAATGTTTCTGGGTGCACTGCGTTAGCCAAAGAACAATAAATGAAATATTCTGCATAAAAAAACTATTAAGGACATAGACTAAAATGAATGTAGATAGGATAGAGCGTCACCTTGCAACTGGTTTTATTTGAAAGAAAGATATTTGTTATATGCACGCAAATGCGTGTTCAGTTACAGTTGCGCAGGGCACGACGCACTAGTGAGAATCATTGCTGTAGATTTACGGGCCAAAACTATGACATGTCAACAGAAACTGGCGCTGCAGCAAAGATTCTAGGTGCACCACTTTAGTCAAAGAAGGCCCCGCCACAATGTTCTAGTAGCTAAGGTACTCAGCTGCTGACCCGTAGGTCGCGGGATCAAATCCCGGCTGCAGAAGCTGCATTTCCGTGGGAGGCGAAAAAGCTGTAGGCCGGTGTGCTGAGATTTTGGTGCACGGTAAAGAACTCCAGTTGGTCGAAATTTCTTGAGCCCACCTCTACGGCGTCTCTCATAACCATATGGTGATTTGGGGACGTTAAATTTCGCATATGAATCATCAGTCAAAAAAGAAGCAACTAAATCCTTTGCATAGAAAGAAATATTAAGGACGCAATCCACACAGACTAAAAAAAATGGAGAAAGAATAAAGTGTCAGCTTGCAACTGGATTTATTTGAAAAAAAAAAACAGCTCCTTTTTATATGTGTGCAAACATGTGCGCAGTTACAGTTGCGCAGGGTAAGACACATTAGAGAGAACCAATGCTGGAGATTTACGTGCCAGTACTAAGATATGTTAATGAGGCGCTCCGTAGAGGAGGACTGAACAGAAAAAAACCATACCCCACATGCTACAGCACGCGCGTGCTGTATTCTGTGCAGAGCAGTTGTGCAGTGATGGCTGCTGAGATGAGCATTGATGCAAAAGAGGACTGATGTGTGCATTTCATTGTTGGTGACTGGAGGGCACGCAGCACACAATTTTTATACTTACCGCTGTATACACTTATTGTATATTCTAGCCTACAGCAACTCTGTCTCTTGTTCAAGCCAAGTTCACAGCAATATTTGCAGGGCTGTGATCACAATACGATAATTTGCTATCGCAGTTCCTGTTCCTGTATGTGCTTACTTCTATTATGTGCGAGGCCCACCACTCCAGACGTGGGTGCGACAGTTGACGTATTCCTAGACATAATGATCACATGATGCAAGAAGTTCCGAGGAGATGACTTTGACGGCGGACTAGGGACGCAAATGTTAATTTGGGGAGTGACAGTGAGTTGACACGTTACACCTGCTTCTCTATGTGAAAACGCAAACACCTCGACGCCTGCTCAAAATTTACTCGGGTACGTGATTTTTCACAGCCAACCCCATCCCACTTATGCTGATTAGGAAAAGTGCCATGGCTAAAGTAGCAGTACACAGAGAAAAAGGAGGAAAGGTGATACGATTTCATAGAAGGAGGCAGTATGCGAACACCCCGCCACAGTGATCTACTGAATATGGCACTCGACTCCTCACCCGAAAGTCGCGGGATCACTTCCTGGTGGCAGTAGCATGTTCGATGGATACAAAAATCTTTGAAACACGTGTACTTAGATTTAGGTGTTCGTTGAAGAACTCCAGGTGGTCGAAATATGGGGAGTCCTCCACTGCGGCCTTTTTCATATATATGTCGCAACTTTGGGACTTTATACTTCAGTTAATATTATTATTATGTGAGAAGTTTGGATTTCAGAAAAGATAAGAATGAAACAATGCAGAAAAGCCTCTACTTGAAATTTTCATTTCATTCTTTTCTTCCCTCGTCGGCCCGCGAAAGCTCACCGTAAGCTTAGAGACTGACGTGTCTTATGAGTTGGTAAAGAGGTTCTCGATCGCAATTCTTCAGCAACAAGACCATAAATATTGTTGTTTCTTTCTAATTTTCGCCGGGGTTATATATACGTGTTGAAAGACCAAAGTGATTTTAACCAAACCAAAAGAAAACAAGAATTTCAAGCAGTAAGTTTAGTGGCAAAGCTGGAAGGAGGTTAGAGAGTTTCAACCTCTAACTACACCAATATCATTTCATTTCTACATGTGTACATATGCGCAAACATACAAACAGATGCCTGACCCGTAATAAAGCGAAGACAGAACCCCTAAAAATATTTTGTTGACCACGGACACGTATACGTTCATGATAAAAATTGTGCTTAGGTGGAAACAGGCTTACATCGACCGATTTATCTTAATTCTCATAGGCTTGAATATGAGCAAGAAGCCAAGGTGTCCTTGCTTATATGAACCACAACATCCTAGGAGCCCCAGGCTCTCAGAAAATTGTGTTTCGTTTGATTAGAGAAAGGAGCAACATTTAACTTGTAAGAGGAGTCTCTAGCTTCACGGATGCTACCAGGAGGAAAGAAAGTGAGGAAAGAAGTGTTGGAAAAGCGTAGTGGTATGCCTCCAACGCTTTTGAACCTGTAGAGGTGACCTTTGCACGGGGCGTGGGGCGCGATAGTGCTCCACTTTGGTCCTCAGGAAGCCCCCGACTACATGTTGGGTGTGCTCGGCTTGGCGCTCCTGTCCAAGTGGGGCCTGAGGCACTTGTGCCCCACTTGTCCCCCCTCCCCCTATATAGTTACGCCACTGCGTACACGCATCTAAATCTAAGTAGTCTAAAATTCTCGCCTACTTCGATTTGGTAGAGCCGTGGTCACAATCAAACCCGTTTCCTTCAGATCGGCAGCTGAGCACAGTAACCATCAAAAAACTTTCTGTAAAAGAAGTAATTAAAAACAAGGGGTGCAAATATTTTTGTTGGTATTCAAACCCACGTCACACCAAATCGGTTTCGCGTGAGCTACCGGCTTGGTCACTCAGCCAACTCAGCCATCACGTCAGTTCTATGCGCTGCTATAAAATTTGTCTTATCAAGGTACTATGGTCCAAGACTCGTGTATTTGGCGCGACTGTGTTGTGGAAAACTGCATTTTGGAACGTATTTTTTGTCACGGATATATGTGGTTTTGCATCTAAATCAAAGCTTAGTCATCGTATTATGTTTCCGCCTAGTTTTTTCAGACGTCCCTTTTTTCTCTCGAAAAACAAGGTATGATTTCGATGGCTTCCTTGGTTGCGTAAACTTCATTCGTCGTGGAAAAAAACTCCGAAGCCGCGACGTAAACGATGTTGCATTTGTGACGTGCAGTACAGCTCCTAGAACTTGTCCTTTTGAAAATTTCTGGAATTTTCTGCTTTACATTTTTTTATCGTTGAAATATGACCCCATTCTGTTCAAAACGCGCGATCTTCGAGCCGTGGCTGCTAGGAGCAGTGATCATTTAGTGTCCCTTTGTGTCCCTATGGAAAGGGCTCATGGTTCCTGGTCTGACGTTCGGCAATGTGGTCTTGTGCATGAGATCAGATGTTCATGCAAGATTAGAAATTAAGCAACGTGGAATAGGTAGGATTGCCTTAGGAGCTCGCGGGAATACACCAAATCAGGGAGTACAAGGTGATATGGGATGGACATCATTTGAGGGCAGGGAAGCTAGCAAAAAGATGAAATTTGAGAAGTGATTGAGAAAAATGGGGGAGATGCGTTGGGCTAAGAATGTATTCAGCTACTTGTACATGAACATGTCAATACAAAATGGAGGAGGCGAACCAGAAAATTGACTGGTAAATACTTGGAAAACAGCAGGGGGCCAAACCAAAAATATTTATCGGTTAAGAAGAAGGTGAAGGAAGCTGAGACCGATATGTGAAGAATCGGCATGATTATAAGTCTGCACTAGAGATCTATCAAACTTTTAAGCAGGAAATTGCCAAGGAAAGGATCTATGATAATACTAATGGTAGTTCTCTACTGTTTGAGGCCAGGACGGGAGTATTGCGAACCAAGACATATCGGGCCAAATACGAAGGGGTAGTCACGGTATGCAGTGCATGTGGAAAGAAGGAGGAAACTGCCAAACACTTGATAATGTTTTTGAAAGGGCTTCATCCCATAGTTCAGCATGCTGGCGCAGAGTTTTTCAAAGCACTGGGGTTTATAGACAGGGAGGGCAAAATAGACTTTAAGCGGGTAAAATTAACTAGAAGGAGGTTATCTGATTGGTGACTCAAGTCCAGGCACGAGTGAAAATTAAACCCTTCACTGCAAAGTACGAATCCTCAACCTCACTGTTTAAAGGAAAAAAATATATAACTCTAGTTTCTAGTTCATTAATTATACAGCTTAGTGGTGCTAGCCACCGCCCGATCTAAAGGGTACAGCCATATCCATCCATCCATCCATCCATCCACCACTGAAAGCTGAATATGTAGCAGGTAATAGCATGGGCGTTATCAGGATTTTGTCGTGACGGGTGGAGAGCTATGATACGTAATGAACGGTTGGGGGGGGGGGTGAGGCAAGTGCCCCAATTGCAACCCCCTGGCGACACGAGTGGCTTATGACAATTCACACAACAAATTCTTACCATTTGATGTGGGCTCGATCCAGCATCGGCAATAACCTTCGGGTGAATGAGTGAACGTACAGGGGGTTGGCGGTCAAATATTCTCCCACCATGCTGCCATAAAAATACATAAGACAGTGGATTTGGAACTTTTCACCGGCCTTGCACTTTATCTTGTCGTAAGTAACACTTTCTCCGAAGTATATTTGACTGTATTTTCATCTCTAAAAAAAGTTAGTGAAAAAGGTTAGGAAAGAAATACGAATTGCAAGAAAATTGTACATTTCGTCACAATGAAGTAATGATAGTAGGATAGTAATATGCTTAGGGAAATATTACTGCAGCTTTTTCAGAGAACGGCTAGGGGCGTTTCCAGAACTTTTTTTTCGGTTGGAAGAGAGGGTAGGGGGTGACTAATCTTTATGCATGTTCGCGTGTGCATTTGTATGTTTGCATGTACAGGTGCGATTAAGAGTGTGCAGACCGTGGGATCGCGTGGTAGAATGCATCGACACGCCAGCTAGTGACGAGACACCTCCTGCGTGGCACAAGCGTCTCCCGTCTAATCACTTGGCTTTCATGTTGCTTTGTTGGACATGATTATACGCTCGTAGCCAAAAGAACAACTGGGTGTCACTTTCTTCGCTCCATCGACTCTGTGGCATTCTTTTTATGTAGTGGCGGCTATGGGGCCGGTTCAAGCGCCGGCTCGCGTTGTTATTGACACCTGTTGATTAGGATATTAAGCACAGTGAGCATTGCACCACCTGACAAAGCCAAACGCACAAAATTAATTTTTTTTGGCCAGCTTGCATTTGTAGCGCTAATCCAAGCTGCACTTAGATGAGCCTAGTTATGTCAAAGGAAATGCAGCCGAAATAATTAAACGTGAATTATTACACTGCACTAAACATCTTTACTCTCAAAAGCATCCTATAGAGCAACAGATGCCTATACTAGGCAGATCGAGGCGTGACGTGCATAATTCTGCGACATCAAACTCGATTACTTCGGGTGGGCTTCAATGTCACGCACATTATTCAGTAATGTTTATAAAAAATGCTAACGGTAATTAGATTTATACTTAGGTAAATGGAACTCGAATTAGTCAGGAGTAATCATCATATTGCTGAGGTTGTAGTCTCTGACCTGATTGGAATTCGGCCTCATACGTAAGTTATATTTTTTATAAGATGATGCCTAATAGAGCCTATTAAAATCCTATTGATTCGATGATGATATAACCAACCAAGCTTATTCAGATTTTTATCAAATTTACCTTGGTGTTTGCCTAATTTTCTCTGTTATGCATATCTTGCCTAATTGAGCCACGTGAAACTTCTGTATGGAGGGTACTTTAGTTGGATTTCTGACTAATAATAGGTTATAATTTGTATTCATATTATTTACACTAAGTTCACAGAAATTAGCTTAGTTTGTATAGAGCCGGTAAACAGTAATTTGTATCTTTTGGCTTTGACTTCTGTGTGCTCATGAACAAGTCGACATAGATTATTTGGTCGCGATATTGTTAGCACTGTAAAGACTAATTTTGCACGGCTAGGTTAAAGATGAGCACAATCAACTTTGCCTAATTAGATTTGACTATACTTATTTTGACTTATCTGGGCTCATCTATGCCTAACATCGCTTAACATGAAAACACCAAGCTGGACTGGGCCTAACTAAGCCTACTCTCGCCTCACTTATTTAGGTCATAAAGTACTCACCTACATTTGATTAATTTCGGCTAATATAAGTTTGACTTAACTAAGCACAATTAGGTGCAACATGAATTCGCCCGACAAAGACAAGCTGGCCATAGAAAATTTAGGGTTGCGCGTTTGGCTTCGCCAGGTTGCGCGATGCTCGCGATGCTTACTTATCCTAATCAACTGGTGTCAGTAAGAACGCGAGCCGGCGCTTGGACTGACCCCGTCGCAGCCGTTACGTAAAAAAACGGCACAGATACGATGGAGCAAAGAAAGCAGCATTAAGTTGTCGTTTTAGCTACGAGCGCAATAACCACGTCCCACAGAGCGACATGACAGGCCAAGTGATTAGACGGGAGGCGCATGTGCCATGCAGCAGGTATGTCGTCGTGTCTCGTCGCTAGCTGGCACGTCGATGCATTCTGCCACGCAAGCCTCTTGTCTCCACACTTTTGACCACACGTGTACATCATGTACGCAAGGAAAACTGAAAAATTTTGAGGGGGGGGTTTTAACGCCCCCAACCCACAATCCGCTTGGCTATGCCCTTGTCATTGAAAGTTCTTTTAAAAAGTTGGGGAACAATACTCTAACTTTCTTTAAAGAAAGTTGCTTTAAAAAAAGCAAGAAACTTTCTGTTATTTTTCTTTAGGGAAGTTTCCTTTCTACAATAGCAGACAAACAATATTTTAACATTGTTTTGAGAAAGCTTTTTGAACAAAAGCAACAAAACTTTCTGTTAACTTTCTTAAGGAAAAATTTTTTAAACAAAAGTAAAAAGCTTTCTTTTAACGCTATGTTATTATAACGTCAAAGTCCATAGGCCAGCACTAAAGTTGTTAGACCATTGGTTGGTCGTTTAAAAATGGTCAATATTCATTTTGTAAGCGCGCACAGCTTTCGCTGTAAGGCATTTTCTGACGTGTGGAATCGAACAGGTGACCCTCGCTTCGCAGTGCACGGCGCTAGCCACTAAGCTCCAAAGGCACACGTTCTAAACCAGAGTATTGAGTTCCTATTTATATACACCAATTATGCACATCTATGAAAGTATATTAGCGTGTTCTGAGCTTCTCCATCGAGATGCCACAAAGGGTGTGCTCGGCGGCTCGTAAATATACTTTGCCCGATGATGCATGGTCCTCCGTGCATCGCGCCAACGCTCCTGTCACGGTGACGGGGAACTGTGCGTCGTTGGCTCTCAACGGTACAATTGCATCCTAGATACAAGGCACAAGAAGGTCACATCGCTCACTGCGATCTCTTCGTTTGGGAAACGAGCGTGCTTTTCAAACGCAGCCACGTAGAAACTGTGACACTAGTTCGTTCGCGCTAATCCTGTGTGTTCCTCTACGTTTATGTTTTGTGCGTCTTTTCAGTTTGAGTAGTGGGTTGAGTGTTGAGGTGTGAACCTTGTTAGCCCGAACTCGTCCTGTTTGCTTTTCGTGCGTTCTTTTTTATTGAGCAGCGAGCTGCACGTTTCGATCTGGTTGCCGCTTTTTGTGGCATACATTCCAGTTTCTTGCTATCCGAATCATTGTTTCGCATTTGTGGCGAAACTATGACTTTTCTACCTCATGACCAGCCAGACATATTTTTCAAGCCATCTTACACCCCCCAAACGAATTTTGGCTCTACCAAAGTTCAGGAGGTGATCACGAGAGCAGCCGAACGCAGGCGATATATTGAAATGCTCAAAGTGCCTGCATTTCGCAAGGCAATGCTTCATATTTAGTGAGCCTAAATGGTACGGCTACATTCACCTCGTGTTCAGGATCCCTTTCAAGCCTGTCGAACGGAATCTGGGGGACTGATTTTACCTCCCTTTGTCAATGTGGCTGCGGTGTTACTCAATCCTATATATAAAAAAGACAGCTTTGCACCAGTTGTAGAAGGTTGTAGGAAGCGTCGAGCTGCGCAGCCTTGTTTTCTTTCTTTTCGTTTTCTTTCTTTCTTGCCTTCTATTTCTCTCCTATTTTCCGGTTGCTAGTGTTTCTTTTTCCCCCTCTTTAGTTCTAGTTATATCTATTTTTCTTCAAAGTGTTTCCCTTTCTCTCTCAATTTTTCGCTTGATTTCTCTTTTTCCTATTTTTATATCGGGTTTTGTCTGCGTGACGCCAAGACAGCACACTCCGCACTTGATATCATCACCAAAGCACTGAAAAAACAAGCAGAAGGCTTCATCTTGGAGCGAGTACGCGCTCATAATGTTACAGCTGGCAATGATGTAAGTGGCATTGCCTTCGTTTCACCAAGTGATGTAAACACACAGTATCATACAAAAGCCCGGGCCCCTAAAGAGCGTCGTGCTTGAAAAACATCGTGTGAAAACCCACCCAAATTCACGCCGTATTGAACTACAGAGCTATGGGGCGCTGTTTCTTAGGTTACAAATGTAGGCTGACGCATTGGTGCTATGGGTTACGGTGTATTCGCACAATTCGCTTCTGAGTTAATTCGCTTACGTAAACACGACCGTACACCGTGGCTCTAAAAGAAATGCGCTTTCTTGGCTCTCCATTTGTGGTGCGTGCTAAGCAGTAATAAGAATGACAAATCAGTAAAACACCTTACGGTATTCATTTGTCTTAACTTGATATAGAAAATATGAAGAGGCAACTATCATCAGCTGGCTGCTCTCTCCAAATACATGGCACACAGTACGTGGTTTATTTCGAACAGTAGCCAAAGCTGAGCGTAATAATTTTCGGCGTCATCATCACTCATAATCCTCTTTCATTATACGGAGTCATGGAAAAATGCTGTGCACCGACGTGAGACACAACGACCAGAGCTTATTGGCCTGCGCATGTAGGGAAAGAGCGCGTGAAAATGAACGGCTCCATCAGTATGGAAATTGTCGCTGGTATTGCAGCGCTCAAGCGCGACCACCATTCTTCGTAGCTCTAGCAAGCAGACAAAAAGCTAGATAAAACCAAAAAAAGACAAAAAACCAACACAGGGGTATGTCGAGATAGGAAGCACTGGAGATATTTGCAAGTATAGTGAGGAGCGCATGAGTAATTGTCATTTCATTATAATAACCATGGCGAGTGAGCGGTCTTGCACGTGTCGTGTAGAATGTGAACGACTGCAGCTGGCTCGTGTCGTGGGCGTGCCGTGCTCTCATATGCACGCACCGAGCTGCCGCGGCTTCAACTTCATGCAATTTACTGGTCAGCACGGTTTCATGGGTGAGCTTGCTATCTTTAGCGCTATGCGTAGCACGTGAACGAGCACACGCCCATCTTCCTGCCTGACGTGGTATTCCTGTCACTGCACTGTTAGGACATGTTTTCCTGCTAAACGAGGTGGAGTTGGTGAATTAGGCCAGGCGTCAGATGGCGGACACGTGTCAGCATACAAATGCACACAGCGCCCACGCAAACAATCGCACAGTAGCAGCTTCAGTTGATTTAATTTCTGCCATTTTACACAGCAAGAACATTAAAGATTTCCAACAGGCAAGTAAAAAATCAACCACATTCATACTATCAATCAGGCAATAGAGAAATGCTCAGAATACAGCCAACCACTATACATATTCTTCATTGATTATAAAAAGGCGTTTGATTCACTCCAAATATCAGCAGTCATGCAGACACTGCGAAATCAGGGCGTCGACTAAGCATACATAAACAACCTAGAAGAAATCTACAAGGGGATTAACTGCTCCTATAGTGCTTCATAAAGAAAGAAACAGAATACCAATCAAGAAAGGCGTAAGGTGGGGAGATACAATCTCCGCAATGCTATTTACTGCTTGCTTACAGGAGGTTTTCAGAGGCTTAGATTGGGAACAGTTAGGGGTAAAAGTTAATGAAGAGTACCTTAGTAACCTGCGCTTCTCCGATGACATTACATTGCTAAGTAACTCAGGGGACGAATTGCAACTCATGAATACGGAGTTAGAAAAGGGAGCAGAGAGGTGGGTCTTAGAATTATTCTAGAGAAAACGAAAGTAACGTGCATACCTCGGAAGAGATCAGCGCTTTGAGATAAATAATATAGCACTTCAAGTTGTAAAATACTATGTCTACTTAGGGCAGGTAATAACCGCGGAGCCGAACACGAGACTGAAGTAACTAGAAGAATATGAATGTGGTTGAACACATTTGGCAATCACTCACAAATTATGACAGGTAGTTTGCCGCTATCTCTCAAAAGGAAAGTATGTAACAGCTGTATCTTGCCGGTACATAGCCACGCAGCAGAAACCTGGACTCTTAAAAAGAGGGTTCAGCTTAAATTGAGGATGACGCATCGAGCAATGGAAAGAAAATTGGTAGGTGTAACCTTAAGCGACAAGAAAAGAGCAGAGAGAATTAGGGAACAAAGGGGGTTAAGGATATCATAGCTGAAATCAAAAAGAGGAAATAGACATGGGCCGGGCATGTAGCGCGTAGACAGGATGACCGCTGGTCATTAGGGGAATTTACTGAATTCCCAGAGAAGGCAATCGGGTTAGGGGGAGACAGATGGTTAGGTGGGCAGATGAGATTAGGAAGTTTGCGGATATAAATTGGCAGCAGCAAGCACAGGACCGAGTTAACTGGCGGAACATGGGAGAGTCCTTTGTCCTGCAGTGGACGTAGTTAGGCTGATGATGATGAAGATGATTTTACAAAGCATAACAATGATATGACTATGAGGCGTGCCCTAGTGAAGAGCTCCTAATGTGTTGACGATCATGTGTTCTTTACGTGCCCTCCCTTCATGCAGTACACGGGCCTCCAGCCTTTCTCTTCCTTCTGAAGGTGCCCGCGTGGCCGGGATCAAACCCACAGCCTTCGGCAAAGTGAATGATTATTATAATCACTATAGACAAACGTAGCGAAGTAGGCTTCCAGTTTGAAACTTTATTTTCTTCATTGTTAGAAAAATATGCAGAAGAGAATATATATATAAATATATATATATATATATATATATATACATATAAGGGAGAAAAGTGTGTACCTAAGGGCTCGTATTTCCGTGTTCTAACACAATATTAATGAGATATAACAGACAGTAATGCCAAGGAATGTACAGGGGAAGTTATTAGAGCCAATGGAATGTAAATAAGAAGAAAGAAGAAGGAAAAGTGGATGAAAAAATTACCAGCTGTGAGCAGGAATCGAACTTACGACCTTCGAATAACGCGTTCGATGCTCTAACCACTGAGCTATCACTGCGGCCGTCCCTCCATCCACTTTTTGGGGTTTGTATGTGAATTTAGTAGTAGGAGTGACAGTCAGCTCCATCTATAAGCCAAACAACGAGTGTGAAAACACTCTTATTCGCATGTTTGGCGTCACGTACACTTCTCTCCCTTATTTCATTGAACGAGGGTCTCGTACTGGCAGACTTGGTGTGTTTAGGTTGTATAAAAGGGACAATTAATCAGCTGCCCGCTCATAATAAGTTCACGTGCTACGTGACGCCAAACATGCCTGCCTGCGTGAAAAACATATTCGCATGAGGGGCCGGACCCTTGTCATAGCAGTGGAACTTCTCAAATTTCGCGCACTTGATGATTCTCGGAATAAGGCATGGGCAGAATAAACCAAGATTCGACCCATCTCAAAAATGCTAGTTAAAAAGTACGTAAAAATGTTGGTACTGCAACTTGTCGCACGCGCCACGAAAATGTCCAGCGTATGGCGAGATACGCAACAATCACATTGAACCCAATCACTTCGCCGCCTGCTGTATGGACAAGCAAGCAGCTGCTGATGATGTGGGCGGTCAACAAAACCAAAAGTGATGGGGACTTCGACGTTCTGGAGATTAGGACTACAGATAGAAAGCGTGGCCATGAAAGTCGCGATTGGATTGTAACAAGGAGCAGTGAAGAAAATGAGGGGCAGCTGATGTCGATACCGGAGCGCAGTCTTACTGCCGTGTTCACTGTGCAACAGGCTCTGTACCAAGCAGCAGCCGTACCTCACAAGACGCGTCTTGCTTCATTATAGGGTGATAAAATGCTACAATGTGGAAAGGTTCATCACCGTGGAGATAAACCAGTGACGTGTTTGCTCGAGTTTTTCATCATAAAGAAGAAGCCAGCCAGCTTGGATCTCGAGGCTAGTGAATAGCTTGGTCTCGTCAACAGGGTCAATGTGGGGAACGACAGCGACGGATACGCAAGCAAGCCTGAAGCAGACGTATCTGAAACTATTCACTGGAATTGAAAGGATGCAGCGCGAGTACGAAACGGTGCTTAGGGAAGATGTCCATGTGGTACAGCCTATATAGTTTCCTAAAATTAACCAGAGGGGACTCTGGCACTGTGATCGTTCAGCGACTATGAGAATGACAAGAAGTACTAGGATTTCTCTAGGTTCATAATTGCGGATAGCAAACCGCACTTCTGGCTTTGTTTATCTCGCTGTTTCAATTTTTTTTTCAGGAAAGAACCAAACCTTTTGAACTTTGTGACCTGGTTTCAAATGATAATCCTAAAAGAATAAGGCACTGAAGAGAAACCGCTTAACATTTGCGAATTTTCATTAGTGAAAAAACTGCTCTGAGCCACACTAACACACACATAGCCAGAAGTACGAACATTAGACAAACCCGTGTATTACCCATCATTCTCATGCTCACTGAAGCACCATTATGATGATGTTGATATATGGTGTTTTATGACGCAAGGGCCAGTGATGACCAAAGAGCGTCAAGACATGGTGTAATGCATGAATATAGTTGATGAAAGGTGGCTTTAAAATGGCATTAAAAGCCTGCACACAAAATGTGTATAAAATACATATAACAGTAAAAAAACGGGAATGACTACAAAGGAATACCGATGGGTAAGAGCGCAATGGTGCTTGGTATGTATAAGAAGATGGTAAAAGTATATATACTAGGCACTATTGCCTCAGTGGGCCTCTTGCGAGCAAGAGGTCAGAAAGTTAGTGAATTAAAAGCTTGGTACTTTCACAGCAGCAGCCTCCCACAGAGGATGTGCTGAGATTCTAACCGGCAAAATATTTTCAGTATACTGACTACGTTTAGAAATGATGGTAACAATTGTTTGTCAAATAATGAATCAATACCTACAAGTGATGCGGGGTGAAGGGGTATGTTCTCTTGATAGGCTTTAAAGAAGTACTTTCGTATTTTAGCTTCTGCCTCTCGGCACTGTAGAAGCTCGTGAAGAACAATGAGCGTTTCTCTACGTCTACCACAGGTCGGTGGTTTTCCACCAGTCAATAAGTAACTATGAGTCCCATAGATATGTCCTATTCTCAGCCTAGAAGGGAGGACTTCAGTTCGTGTGGATTTTGTGGTGGGAGGCCAGTTACCTAACCGTGACTTGGTAGTGTGAAGTTTGTTGCTAGTTTGGAAATTCCCACGAGCGCTACCAGTAGCTTTGGAGTCTTTTGCGAAGGTAGGGCTTCACATCTATTACGGGTACCATTAGTGAGGAGAGTGAGAAATGCCCGTCTTTTCTAAAAACCGATGTTGCCAGCTGGTCAGCCAGCACATTGCCTTCTGTTTCACGATGCCCTGGTACCCAACAAACCACGATGTGCTATTCATCCGCGTACATGCCACACAAGAGAGAGTACAGTGCCAATATAACCAAACTTTCTGTGAATCTTAGCAGCTTTTAAAGCCTCTGCAACGCTCAACTAGTCAGTCTATATCACTGCATTAGCTATTTTAGTTTCATTTATATGCTTAACGGCTGTCAATATTGCATGAAATTTCGCTCCTATTGTGGTTGTTTGAGAATGTAGTACTTCTGCACCTGAAAAAGAGGGGCAAACGGCTGCGTAGAAGACGCCGGAACGAGACTTCGATGCATTGGCATAGAGTTCAGGGCCGGAGTACTTGTGCTGAAGTCCTAAAAAGTACATACAAGTATGTGCAACAGGGGCTTCTTTTGTAACGCACACAAAGGATACGCCACAGTTTATAAGCTGCCACTGCCACGGCGGAAGGCCTATAACAGGGGCCTTAAGGCTGTTTTCAAATAGTGAGACTTCTATTTCCTCAGCAAGGGCCCTCACTCTGAGTGAGTACGGCTTCTTCATTGAGGCCCAGCTGAAGAATATGTGGCAGCTCGACAAATCATTTATGGTAGCCTGTGCGGGGTGTTCTCTGTTCGCAACACGTTTTGGAAATAAATGAGAATTGAGTAAGATCTCTGCAAATAGAGTGACCAGTTGTCTGATTTTACAAATAGAATCTCTACAGGTGTTGTCCTGAATGCACTTAAAGACAACCGGATAACTAAGTGAAGAATGGGATCCAGCGTTCTCAAGGCGCTTGACGAGGAAGATTGATAGGTTATGGCTCCATATTGTGGTCATGAGCAGACGAGGTTTTTACTAACATTCATTAAGCACTTGTTGTCGCTGCCCTATGTAGTGTTTGACAACAATATTGAAATAATCATTGTTTTTATACACTTGCTTTAGATACTTTTATGTGACACAAAGGTTAGCTTCGCATCCATGATTACCCCGAAGAATTTACATTTCGTTTCTACAGGTAGATGTTGACCCTGCAGATCAATGTCGGGGTCGAGGTACCGGCCTCTTTTACGGGTAAACACGACGCAAGTACTTTTTCATGAACTTAATCAAAAGCCTTTCTGGTCTGCCCACTTGACCACCTTGTTCATACCAAGCTGCATCTGCCGTTTGCAGATAGCGAGATTGGACAATCTAAATCTTATATGTATATCATCAACATATACCCAATAAACAATACCGGGTGGGATGAGCAGGCACAACGAAGTAATCTTAACAATGAAAAGTGTGCAAGTAAGCACTCCCCCTGGTGATACTTCAGCCTCCTGCGCGAACTGTCATCAGAGGACATTGCCACTCGTACACGAAATGTTTGGTCTGTCAGGTAGCTTTCTCTCACACTCAGCATTACACCACATTGGCCCAATTGTGAAAGGATTTTGATTATTACAAATCGCCATGCTGTATCACAGGCTTTCTCCCTGTAGAGGAAAATCTAGAGAACGAACTGCTTATGCGCAAGTGCTTCGCAAACCTGTGACACAATGCGGATTAGGTGGTCGGTTGTGCATCGCTCCTCGTGAAACCCGCACTGCTATGTGTCGTGCAGTATGCTTGATTCAAAGAAATGTAACAGGCGGCGGTAATACTTTTTCCAATACCTTGCACAGATAGCTCGTTAATGCTATAGGCCGGTAGTTAGAGGCAGATAACGTATCATTTCCCTGTTTGAGAACAGGGATGATAATTGCCTCTTTCCGTGCACGGGAGATTTCATCAGAAGCCCACACTGCAATATTGAGACACAAAGCTTTTTTTGAGCTTCATGAGGTTGTCGAACATCTCGTACATTACGTGGTAAAAATCCGGGGCAAGTTTGTTACAGCCATTCACGCAGCTTTACAAGACAGAAAGTTTAGTTATATCCTTCAGTTTTCACATTTCTACGTTCTATCTTCTGTCGTTCCATTTGTGTTTTGTACGTCTGGAAGGTATCGGAGTAATGGCATAAACTGAATACATGTTCAAAATGCGCACCCAGAGAGTAAGCTTGGTCTTCTATTGAGTCATCATGTATGTTACCAGGGGGAGAGAGGAGGCTTGTCGGCCTTTGATTCTACTAACTGTAGCCATACTTTAGCCTCATCTTTGTTTGAGTTGATACTTGAGATAAATTTCTGCTAGCTATCTCTTCTAGATGGGCTGTGGGTCCTCCTGTCTTGGGATTTTACGCGTTTGATATATGTTTTTTTTTAATTTTTGTTGTAGTTGAGTCCTGTAGCAACCCCCATGGTTTGTTTTGTTAATGTTGAGCCCAGCGCCACTCTTCGTTCCACCAGGGAACACGTCGTTTTCCTCCCACATTTTTCACTTCAGATAGACAATGCGAAGCGGTGTCAAATACAAAGGCAGTGAAGTATTCGACAGCAAAGTTGCTTCCTAATGATGACATGTTGGCCCACGAGAGAGTTGCAGTGAGAGTTTGGTACTTCGGCTGTGTCGACCTTTTACTGGGAAGCTTGTGGTGCAGACTGGTACCGTTTTGCTGTCCTCAGAACTATGGGGAAATGATCGCTTCATTATGAATAGTTATTAACGTTCCAGCTAGACTGAGGCAAAATAGATGGTGAGACAATACTAATGTCAATGAATGAACATGTATTGCTCACTAAGCTAAAATGTGTGCGTTCTTTTTGGTTCAAAAACATTCGCCAGTAAAACACAAGAATTGTTCTATCAAATGACCTCAAGTATCAGTACGAGTCACCCCACAAGCCACTGTGTGCGATAAAATCACCAAGAACAAGATAAGATTCCGGTGACTGATCGATAAATGACTGCAATTCCTGCTTGTGTGTCTGGAACAGAGGGGGGGGGTAGAGCGAGCAAATTATTAAGAGACGGTTTAAAAAGACAGCTTGACTAGCTACTGCTTCCAGAATTGTTTGAAGCTGCAGAAGTTTACACGCTACACTTTTGTTTATGACGATGGCAACACCACCAGATGACGCGAGCGCATCATTACGATCTTTGCGGAAAGTGACATATTGTGTGAGGAAGTTAGTGTGGTTCGTGTTAAGTGCGTTTCTTGTTCGCAAAGCACTTTGGGGGTATGTGTGTGTAAGAGTTCATGAATTCCATCGAGGTTCCTAAGAAGGCCTCTCATATTCTATTGTATAATTTGTGTTTCCATGGCGAAAGTGGGTTGATGCTGTGTGTACAAATAAAGTGCGGTGTTAGATTACAGGACACTTTCCAGTCCCTAAAACGCGGAGTTTATTTTTTTGGAGCGTTTGATGGCCGGTCGCCGCTCCATTGGCGCTGAATGCGTCGCAAGGACATGTGTGGTGTTCGTTGTCTTCTGTGAGTTGCCGGACACGTGCTCTAGCGAGCGAGTTTTGCGTGAAAGCTTGGCTATAGAAGACGAGGCCCTCACACCTACCAGCCCGGAGGCTGACGGGGCTGCCTTTGAGTCCAGGCTGCGTTGGCTATTGCCAGCGCCAACAGAGAGTGAGGACAGTGAGGCAGCTTTGGCTGCGCCCACCGTGACGGGTGGTGACGGTCCTGCGCTATCGGTTCGCGCAGCGCATGCTTTCACCGATGGTTGTTGTAGTGCCAGCAACCCTATGGTAGCGGTGCTTTCCTGATGGGTAAGTGAAGAAGGACTAGTTGCGTCCACCACGGGGGTGGGAGCCACGGCCAACAGCTCGCTCAGCGTAGGCTGGGCCAGTGGCAAAGGTCGGTGCAGCGCTGCCTCCCGGTGAACCACGACACCATAAAATGTGCCATAAAAAGGTGCACTGCGTCTTCTTGTTTCCCTGAATGAATTTTTTCTTTGTGTTTGAGAGTATTTATTTCCTTTTCCATTTTCTATGTAGGGCATGCTCTAGAATATGCGGTGGGCTCACCTTCGCAGTTTGGGCAGTGAAGTGGATTGTCACAGTTGTCAAAGGAATGTTCGTAGTTTCAACATTTTTTGCAGGTAAGTTGACCTCTACAACTATGTGAGCCGTGACCAAAGCGTTGGCACTTAAAACACCTACGTTTGTTTGGTATATAGGGTCTGAATTTTGTTTTCGTGCCTGGCAGGACAGCGGAAGCGAAGGTAACGATCAAACATTTTGTTGCAGTTTATTTGTTCTCGCGTTTGATCCCAATTCTTTGTACCTAGATTACATCCTGGTTCTTTCCCCCTTCAAGCAGCTCTTCCTCACTCGGTCGTCATCGGAGATCACTCCTCTGACTTTGTTCATTGATCGATGTGGGGTCACTGTGATTGCAAACGTGCCAAATACAACAAGGCTTGAAAGTTTTCTGTACTGCTAACTGTCGTGCACTTCAAGCGAAAGGTTTGCGCTAGTAAATTTAGTAGATTTATACCCTGGTCCTATTTTGTCAGCAAGACACTTTGCAACAAAGAATGGAGATACGGTTGTGACAGTTTTTCCGGTATCTGTGTATTGTACGACAAGAAAGCAGGGAAAATTTTCTTTACGATTAACAAAAAAGCTGCGCATTTCATTGGTGTGTCCTCTTTTTCAAGTCGACGATCAAGAATTTTCGAGAAGACATTCAAAGACCTAGATTTATGATTTCATACGGTGGCCACGCCAGCCACCCAAATGTACGCGGCCACTGTACGCCAAATGTACGCGGCCACTACAACCTAATATATAACGCCCAAGGAAGTACATATAAACAAGCTTAACCCTCACTGTAAGGAAAAATAGAAGTAAGCAGAAGAGAGTACTAGACAGGAAAGATATAAAGTGTGAGTGGCCTGTGAAGATCCATCTCCTGAATGAACTAAAAAGGCTGCAGCTCTGATCAGAGGCTGAATTGTGTAACATGTTTTAAACACATGATGAACACAATCGCTTTAACAAAAACATTGAGCCCCTAAAATTTCCTTTTGTTCTTTCATAGCGAGGGTGTCGTTCCTGTAGACCTAATGCCTTCAAGTAGGGTTGAAGGGCTTATTGTCAGCTAATAACATGTAGAAAGATCACGTTCTACTAACCGTGCCCAATAACACTGCCAGGTTTACGTGCTCGGAAACACTCGATAATGTCCACAAGTGGGCAGCCACCGCTTTAGCTAAATAATAAGAGCATCGAATGCATTATCCGAAGGTTATAGGTTCAGTCTTTGCCGGTGGGAGTTGCGTGTTTGTCCACCCTAATTTCTGAACGTTTTAATCGTAATTTCTGTACTATAGTCAAAAAGCTACTAATAACGTCTCCTATATTTTTCATGGGCTGATTGTCTATTCTCATTGAAGGACTGTATATACATCTGCACTGCATTTTAATAAATTTCAGTTGGAAGATAGTGCTCCATCTTTGTATCTTTTGTCCCTCCAATTGCATTTGCTCGGAGAAGCCCTTGCAGGCGAGTTAACATGCTGGATAGATATGCGGGGGCATGGTTGTTGTCTACAAAATATAAACAAGTGGTATAAGCTGGAACACACTAAAAATCAACTTTACAGTGCATGTCTTATCATTACTTGCAAAACACCCCATTGGTTTCTGTCTAAACAACCCACTGCTTTGTACGTCATAAGTTTGTGTTGCCTTCCACAACCCTTGCAAGTTTTCTCCTAGCCGACTTCTTCAAATGACGAGAGGGCAGAGACTTGCATGCGAGCACAAAGACTGATCTCTTTCCTTTGGCTGCGCATTTTTATGGGTCATTCATATTTACACCTCAGAGGCAATTATCGCGGCACTCAGAGAGTCTTCATTGAAGAAAGTTTTCTGTGCGGTGACCACGTCCTCTCGGTTTTATGTTCATGTACCTAGCTATGTTCACAAGAAAGTCACATTACGTCTCACCTCACTGGTTTAGCGCCCTCTGAAACCGAAATCGTGAGTGAGCACTGTAAAACCTTGTTTAGGTAACTAACTCTTCCATTCAAGAAGAGTGTGTCATTAACTACTTATTCCAACAAAAAAAAAACACTTCAAATCATTTGTGTGAGTGTTCAGGCTGTGTCTATGAGATTATTGAGACCTTAAATGCTCCTTTTGTTCTGTGACATACAGGAGGGTCAGTGGCTCAGACAGGAACCTTACATGATGATACGCTCTGTGAGTACCATTGCAGTCTATAAACAGCAGTTTAAAGGTTTCTCGGAATCCTTGCGTGGGTTGATTGGTTAGGACCATTTTTGAAGACAGTGTATTTCTTGCTCTTAAACAGGTCAAAGGGCCAGAGAGGTATTAGAGGTGGAGGAGATTTGAAGGTCAAATGACACATGTGTAAGCATGCTATGGTTGCACCTTTGAAATAGAGAGCATTCTCTTTTGGTGGGATTTAGAGATTTCAGCAGTTAGGCTGCACCTTTTTCGTCCCGCTTATCCTGATATTTTTATTCTGGTTCATGTTTTGATGCTTTTATTACTTGTGTTTTTTCTGTATACAGCTTACCCTTGCTCTAACTAGATGGACAGGTGGACAGAAATATTTTGGTTTTGCAAGGGTTTTGTTATTAGAAAATACCACAGTACATACTGAAATACGCAAAGATGCATATCATCTGGAAACAAAGTTGAGGGCAAAACAAAAGAGGCGTCATTCTCAACCAACCATATTATAGAAAATTCAGCGAAATATATAGGCTTATCAACCATGCGTGTTCACATTGCCTCACATGCTAGTAAAAACACGCAATAATATTGCCAACAAAATAATGATGACAAAAAAGCCACTAAACCAAAAAAGTATTCTAAGAAAAAAAATTCCCCACCACGCAGACCAACAGATGTAACACCACCATACGTATCTCATTTCTTTTCAAAGTAGAATGCTTCCATAATTTCATGTGCCAAGGTATCACGTGCCAACGTTTTACGTGCCAAGGTATCATTACTCTTTCCAAGGACGGATACAGTGGAAAAACTAGTCTCATATTTGCAGAAACCACAATGTACTGGCAAATATGCAGAAAGTTTATTTTTGACAGGAAGTTCTTGCTCTCTGATTCTGTCCTTTATGCACCGGCACATTTTCCTGCACATTGTGGTTCCTGCAAGCGTGAGGTTCGGTTTTTCAGCGTACCCTTCCTTGGAAAGAGTATTGACGCCTTAGCAAGCAAAATTATAAAAGCATACTATATTAAAAGAAGAGAGACACGCATTTTAGTATTAAATCTGTTGCTCAGTGTGGTGGGGAATTTTATTCGTTAGAATCTTTTTTTTCGTTTAGTGGCTTTTTGTCATAATTTTTTTGTTGTGAATCTTATCGCGTGTTTTTGACTTGCATGTGAGCCAATGTGCGTGCGCAAGGTTGCTACGCTTATATATTTAGCTGATTTTCCAAGAATAAAATTAGTTGCGTGGGACGCCCTTTTTGTTCTGTCCTCAATTTTCTTCCCCGATGGTGTGCACTTTTTTAGAACTAAGTAAGCATGTACCAACTAGCCCACAAATGTGTTATTAAGGTGGTTGTCCCACTCCGACAGCACCCACTCTGCACTTTAGTCACTGTTTGATGACGTTCTACGTTCAGCCTATTGATGTGAATTGTATTGCATTAGAAAGCTTACATTCTCCACTTTCTAATGGTAGCTAGTATTGTCGCCTACTCTGAATTCGTATTGCATAGCACTCAAAACAGTGTGAGCAAAGACCAGTGCTTTGGCTGTACAAAACTCCGATGCACTCGAAGTGTCGCAAAACTAATAACAAAACCAAATGAAATTTCCTGAGCTTCTTCATAAAGCATTATACAAGGTTTTTATAAAAAAATATAGCCAGTAAAGCAATCAAAATGTCATGCAGGCTTCAATCAAAATGGAAAGAACAGTGTAAAGTAATAAACGAGTGACTTCTTTTCTTTTTTTGTCTAGAACAAAAATATGAAATGGGTTTCCAGGCTTCGAGTACCTAACGTCTATGAGAAGTTGTTTTGATATCTGACGAATAACTCATTAATAATAACTGCTTGAATTCACTACTTTATGGATCCACTTGTTCAGGCATTACCGACGAGGTGGAAAATCTGTTCAAGATTTAAATCTGAAGTTTTTATTGTTGAAGCAGCATCCTTTTCTATGCAGGGAAAATTGTCAAAGGGTAATTACAAAAATGTAAGACAGAGTGAATTCAGCTCATTTTTTTGTTTGCCAGGTTTGTGCAAATTTACTTTTTTCTTTTAATGATTATTCACAATTATCGCACATTAGCAGGACTATGTCATGCTTTGTTTTATCGGTGCTCACTAACATTGCGTTGAAGCGCTTGACGCAAAAAATTTTCAACAAATAATAAATATTGCGAACATTTTTTGGTGGTGGCGTCATTTGTGAAAAGAACCATAAAGTTGTCCATATCAGTTCTGACGTTTGTCAAAAGTGATGCCGCTAAACATGATGCCACCGAAACACGTATGAACTATTTGTCCAGATTTCAGACTTCAGTGTCTCGCCTATTGGGTAAATTTAGTCGCTACGTCTTCAATACACAGTGTAATCCCAAGAGGCTGCTGAAGAAAAAACAAGAAAGAGACGAGTGACATGAAAAATAGGGAACAAAGTGAGCCACATTCCTGACCAAGTAGTTTGGCGATCGTGCCGAGCATTCCAGGACCTGCTTGGCTGCTCGTCTTTGTAGCCAGGGGACTGCAGAAGCGTTTCTGAAGTGCACAAAGAACTTGACCCTGCCTCCTAATTTTGAGACTCGTGGGGCATTACCTAGAAGCCTTTCCTTCGCAAGAAGGCGATGAATGTTTGGCAGTGTGTTTTCCACGTGACACTGGTTAAAGGGTAGTATAAAATTGCACCTTTTTCGAGAGAATAGCCTGCACATGTGAAGGGGTGGCGACGCGACGCGCGTCACGCTTTTTTTTTGTGAAAGGAGGGGAGGTCACAAGGCCAAGCAGCCTCTATAAACGTTGCACGGAGTGGCGACAGCTGCTAACTAAGAGGTGGCTTGAATCATCTGCAAATAATTCATGAAAAATACCAAGCCCCAAAGATTTCTTTACCAGTGCGTGGCGGATAACTTCACAGGCTACGGACCCCCATTTTCGATGTCGGTGACCTCCATAGACACGCTTTTCAGACTTGAACAGGGCTTATTGACAAGTTTGCTGATAGCTTACGGTCATGTTGGGGGAAAACAAACTTGCATGTGTGCAGTAACTATATTATAAACTGTGATTCAATGAGCCATAATTCCCTGACTGCAGCGAAAAGTGCGAATGGCTGCGTGAGCTGGATAGCGTTCTCAGCCACGGGCAGCAAAATGAACGTTAAGTGTCTTGACGTCTTCTGATGTTTGGAAACAATATTTTGAGTATGCCAACGTCTTGATAAAAATGTGTTTGCAAGCGTAATACTTACTTTCAGATTACGGTAACACATGTATTGCAAATGATAAGTGTGTCCTCGAAGATCATTGATGTGATGTCATTTGCTTGTTGTAGTGGGCAGTGACTAGTCTAGCAGAGAGGTAGCCGGAGTAAAGCTTGAAATGCAAGAAATAGACGAGATGGTCACCATTTACCTCTATCAAAGCTAAGCTTTGGCAAATAATCAGTTCGCTCATGTAGGTCATGTTATATCTTACTTTCTAGGCACCCGGCCTTCGCTGTCCATAGCAGGACATAACGCAATTTCAGGATCGGATACTATAGACACCTAGAATATGAGACGTTTACAGAAAACGCAAATGCACTCAAGAGTACGTAT
This sequence comes from Rhipicephalus microplus, assembly GCF_043290135.1. Taxonomy (NCBI): domain Eukaryota; kingdom Metazoa; phylum Arthropoda; class Arachnida; order Ixodida; family Ixodidae; genus Rhipicephalus; species Rhipicephalus microplus. The sequence goes on along the minus strand of NC_134710.1, from coordinate 349,642,507 downwards.
TTCTAAAATGAAATTCTTCCAGTGCTCACTGGGTGCAGCCACAAATGTGGGATCTGCCCATTGCCCTGCACCTCCCAAATGACAAATGCAATAACCGAACTGGTTTTGCAGCTACCAATCGCTAAGCCAAGCGTCCCAGTCAGCTAGCGTGCTGTCCAGACATTCAAGATGGTAAAAGCACAAAGGGGTGAGAGAGAGATGAGGCAATGTCAAGTTAGAAGCAAAAGAATTGTAACCTTCAAAAAGATACTGCGTGAGTTTTTGTGATAGTCGTATCACATGCTAGTTCTATGAGTACTCACATAGATGAGCACTACTGACCAATCGTTTCATGTGATCACTTCGTGTGCCACACCACTGTGCTGCGGTTTTAGAAGTGGTATGAAAATATCTGCTGGACCACGTGCACAAACTGATCAGAATCTGACAGGTCTACCGTCGCATTCGTCAAAGCCCAGTAAGTGCGCAGGAGGGTTGTGAAATTTCTCTCCCAAAAATACACCAAGATTCCATATGTGTTTGTCTTAGAGGACTTGAACACCGAAACAGCCATCATTTTCTGCTGCTCAGTCAACCGCTTTCCCTCGCCAAAAGCTTTCTGAACCTCTTGCAGTTTGTAATTTTCTGCCGGATCTACCCGATTTAGACCAAGTGGCGATGTCACTTGATGACGTCATAATTTCAACAATAATAGCGATCTACGATGTGAACTAGTTATTTTATTTTGCACTTGTGTAGACAGGGAAAAGCACTTTTCGCGCTTAATAAGACCTCAAATATTTCCCGACTACGTGTACTGTGCTCTTTATTTTATAGGAGCACACGAATATTATTACCTTTTCACACTGAAGTGAATACTACCTAAGGCAATAAAATAAATTCCCGCTTTTTGATTAGAAATCTGCGTGAATATGATATCATTAAACTCGTCGCTCAAAGTTCAACGGGTGCACTTTGCATCTGTCTTACAAATATTTGCGGTGCAAGGGCAACTCGTTTTATAGCTGAAAGAATTGACTCTCTTATGTTTCACTAAATCTGATCACTGCATTTGTGCAAGTAAGTGTGAAACTGCCCTCTAAGTATGAATGTTGCGCTGCTTGACCTGATCTTTCACTCTGTCGGCTCACCACGCTTGCACCACATCATGACCGATGTCACTGCGATCCCAATCCACATTGTTACGAGAAGGGGACTAACTCGGAGGGGTAGTCATAGATGTACTTACAGCCGGTTAAGCCAGCAGCGCACGCTACACAGATTAACTCACGCCAGTCTATATGCTTCGTCTTCTTCAACTCCATGCACTGCCACGTAGCATGACCCCCGGCGGTGGAGGCACCATCCCGGTGCTTTAGAGGTCATTATCTGACGCATTCTTTTAGGGCTTGATCCGCGAGACGTGTAAAATATCACTGCACTGCAAAGCAGATGATGATGGATAGATGGGGCTGATCTCGTAGGTGACAGGTGTTACTTGACGCAATATACGGTAGGGTCCCGTGTAATGAGACATAAGTCTTTATGATAGGCCCAGCTGACGATGAGGGGACCAGAATAAAACGAGGGTACCGGGAGCGAAATGTACATCTCTATGTTCTGCGTCGTACTAACGGCATTGGTTGGTTTGTGATGCCATCAGCCTAGCGTGAGTGAGCTGACGGGCATGATCTGCTCGCGCAATCGCACCGTGAATCAATGTAACGTCCCGTAACAAGATGTCAGCCACATCGGTTGCACAGCTGGTCGGTAGAGCTCGCGCAATACCGTAGCATGTAGGGTAGTCTGTAATAACGGCTATCTATTTGCTTCCCAAAGTTGATGTGGATAAAGAACCAAGCGCGTCTAAGCCAACACGGTAAAATGATTCCGTGGGTATGTCAATTGGTTGAATATAGCCAGCGGGTAGCAGCGACGGTGTTTTACGACGTTGGCATAGGCCACACGTGGCGACGTATTGGCGTACCGAGCGAGCAAGGCCTGACCAGAAAAAACGGTGCCGGACGTGCTCGCACATGCAGGATACGCCAAGGTGTCCAGCCATGGGAGGGTCTTGAAGTTTGGTGAGAAGACAGCAGCGCAAATGCTTAGGCGGAACAATGAGATGGTCTGCCCGGTCTGGATAAAAATTGCGGTGGTATAGCAGACCCTTTTGAATGACAAAGTAGCGGACGGAAGCATCATCTGGGGAGGATTTCATACGGCTGAAATCAAGCCACACTGCATCGCGCTTTTGTTCTTCCCATATAGTGAAAACGTCGGACACTGACAAGATAGAGTTTTCCGTGGGCTCGTCAATGTCCTCAGGATCGTCGACAGAGTACCGGGAGAGGCAATCGGCATGATGGTGTAGGCGGCCAGATTTGTAAACACCGAATATGAAAACTCTTGCAGGCACAAAGCCCAGCGACCAAGGCAACCTGATAGATCTTTCAGAGAGTTGAGTCAGCAGAGTGCGTTGTGGTAAGTTACTACCAAAAATGGGTGTTCGTATAGATAAGTTCGAAATTTCGCCACCGCCCATACAAGAGCCACGAACTCACGCTCTGTGATGGAATAGTTACGTTCAGGGGTTTATAGAAGGCCGCTGGCGTATTTAATAACGCAATCATAGTCATGTCGTTTCGGAGCCAGCACTGCACCAATGCCATGTCTACTTGCATCTGTACAGATTTTCGTTGGGGCAGCAGGGAAGGGTGCCATAATCGGAGAAGTAGTGAGAAGAGTGATGACAGTCGAGAACGCAGAAGCCTTTTCGGAGCGCCATGAACTTGGGACGTCTTTCTTGAGGAGCTGCGTAAGCGGTCTCGCTTTGTGCACAAAGTTTTTCGCGAAGCGTCGGAAGTAGGAACACAGTCCGATGAAGCTGCGTATATCCTTCGCAGATCGTGGTACAGGAAAGTTTTTGACGGCGTTGATTTTTGCCGGGTCAGGTTGTACATCGTTGGCGTCTACTAAATGGCCAAGTACTGTGATTTGATGGCGTCCAAAGTGACATTGGGACGAGTTGAGCTGCAGGCCATTGCGACGGAATATTTCTAAGATGGCAGACAGGCGCTCTATATGAGTTTCAAATGTTGGTGAAAAGATGATGACGTCGTCCAAGTAGCACAAACAGGTGGATCATTTGAATCCTCTGAGCAGGGAGTCCATGATTCGTTCGAAGGTGGCTGGAGCGTTACAAAGGCCGAAGGGCATGACCTTGAACTGATATAGTCCACCGGGGGTGATGAATGCCGTCTTTTCATGGTACATTTTATCTATCTCTATCTGCCGGTAGCCGAAACGAAGGTCTATGGAGGAAAAAATAGTGGAACCCCTAGAGGCAATCAACCGCATCATCTATTCGTGGCAGACGGCTACAGGACTTTTTTTGTTTTATGTCGAGGGGTCAATCATCAACGCAGAAACGCCATACACCGTCTTTCTTGCAAACTAGCACTATAGGAGAAGCCCAAGGACAGCAGGATGACTCAATGATGTCCTTGGCGAGCATTTTGTCGACCTCACTTTGGATAATGCGAAGTTCGGCCACCGACAACCGATACGGACGCCTATGAATAGGATGCTCATTACCAGTGTTTTTGTGATGGGCCATACCAGTAGCTTTCCCCAACGAATGGCCGCTGAGGTCACAAACGTCGATGTAGGACAGCCCAGCCCAGTGGAGCTCATCAGTCTGCTGCGGCGTTAAGTTGGAAGCGATCATCGACTTAACAGCGCTGTCGGAGCAACTGGCAGATTGATGTTGAGCGTGGGGGTCAGAAGGAGCGGCCATCGTGAAAACAATTACCGCATTGTAATCTAAGGAGCAGAACATCGCCAAACAGATCCCTTGTAGCAGCACTTGAGGTGTCAAGCTAAAGTTGACAACTGGGAGGCATGTAGAATTTCCTGCGACGGACAGAACGGTGTGCGGTAATGTAATGCCGCTGTTTATGAGGACATCAATGATAGGGGTCAGAACATAGTCACTGTCGAGAACTGGTGGTATTGAGACGAGCTCTGTGTAGGTCAGTGTCTGTGGAGGCAGGCGTGCGTGTCCCGATGTGCAGAGGCGATTCGGCCGTTGTGCAAGAGGTTCTGTTGCGGGCAAGTGTAGACGGAGCGTACTGGTCGGACAGTCTATGAGGGCACAATGCGCGGACAGGAAGTCGAGGACTAAGATTAAGTCGTGGGGGCATTTATCAAGGATGGTGAAGAGAACAATGGTCTGTTGATTCGCAATGCTTACACGAACAAACCACATTCCTAATTCCAACAAGGCTATTCCGCCATCCGCAACATGGACGAACTGAGTGGTCGCAGGTGTGAACCTTCTTGAGCTTGCGGCGAAAATCACTCATCATCACGGAAAGTTGAGCACCAGTGTCGACAAGAGCAGTGAGATATACGCCATGCACGTGTACGTCTATAAGGTTTCGTTTTGTCGGTATCGTCAAGAGAGGATTTTCGGCCAGCCCGAGCGATGTAGCACCACCTCCGGGGGCTGCAACACTTAGTTTTCCGTCGGGAAACCAACCTCGTCGGAAGGTGGGCGAGGACGGTCGGCAAGGCTGTGGAGGACACGACTGTCGACGTTGGGGGGATGGAGAGCTAGAGTATCGGTGTACAGTAGAAGGTTTCTGGGCAAAATGGTCGCGGCTGGTCTCATGACGATAGGCAGGAAGTGCATAGAAGGGACGAGAAGAAGATTGTACAGGAGGACCCCAGCGACTTCTGCAATGGCGAGAAATGTGTCCGATTCGGTGACACGAGAAGCAGATCGGCTTGTCATCGTGTGTTCACCATGCGGACGGATTACGGAACGTTGAGGGAAAGCCGGTCGGGAAGGGTCGTACAGGCATGTATTGCGGCTGGTAGTCGGTGCGGAAAGGCGGTGAGATGAAGTGAATTCCCAAGCTGTCGATTTCCTGCCGGACGACTGCTTGAATGAGGGACAACGTAAATGAAGGAGAAGGGTCAGGGGACATTGGTCCCACCTTAGCTGGAGCAGCCACTTCAAGTTCCCGCCTGACTAGTCGCGTCAAGATGTCACAGGTGTCTGGAAGATGATGTGTGTCGAGACACGAGGACATCGCAGTAGTTTTTGGAAAGTGCTGCAACTGATGGGAGATGCGCCTGCTTTTAGTTTGTTGGAACCGGCAGCATTCTTGAATGATCGCATAAGCAGATGACACATTGTTGAATACCAACAGGTTGAACGTATCGTCGGCGATACCCTTTATGATATGCGCAAATTTTTCAGGGTCGGACATGTTTTGTCAGCTTGTCGGCATAGTGAAAGCACAGGCTCAATGTAACAGATGTAGGGCTCCACGGAAGATTATGTGCGAGTCAACAACTCATTTTTCGCAGCTTCACGAGACCAGAGGTGTTACCAAAAAGCTCACGCATTTTTTCTTTGAAGCTGTTCCAGCTTTAATGTCATGCTCATGGTTGTCAAACCAAACATGCGGCGTTCCGTCGAGATAAAAGATGACGTTAGCGAGCATAAGTTGTGGGATCCCACCTGTAAGTGGCGCTGATGCCTTCGTAGAGGCGTAGTCTGAACCCTCGCGGCCCGAGAACATGCCGGGGTCTTTGAGGATGGGACGCGTCACGAAAGTTGTTGCGGGCGCTGGTTTGACAGGCCGGGCAGAAGGGCGGGCAACCGGGCCGGATGTAGCCGAGTCTTGAACGGTCATGTTGAAAGCCACGAGGGAGTGTCCATTTCGCAGTTCAGTGGTGAGGACGGGGATGACACAACACCGAATATTTTACAAGAAGGAGATTAACTCGGAGTGGTAGTCAGGGATGTATTTACAGCCGGTTAAGCGAGCAGCACCCACCACACAGACTAGCTCGCGCCCGTCTATATGCTTTGTCTTCTTCAACTCCATGCACTGGGACGTAGCAATATTTTTGAAGGTTTGAAGTAGCAATATGAGAAAAAAAAAGAAAGTAGCAATTGATACATCTGTTTAGCGAAGCATGAGGCTAGTATATTTTTGGCTGGCTGATTCTTTCCGCCGTTTATGCCCTTGAAATCACCATTTTTTGCTCACTGCAAGGCATAAAAAAGGTGCTTTGTGTAGTGATAGCCAGGAAGTAGCCAAAGATAGTTTTCCGGGTAGCTTCTGCATGTAGCGACATAAGTATGAAGCGGAACACGTGCAACAGCCGCAGTATATGTGAGAGGAGTTCACAGTTAACGAGAACGCCAGCGCAGGTGTCATATGTTCTGGTGTTTTTTACAAACTGCCACATCTAGTGGCCACGTAATCAAGAAAAGGAGGTGACATTTAACAATTCCTGACACGGGTTTGTAAACCTCGTCAGCTATCACTCGGCTCTCTCAACTTACTACATTCCCCCTGTAGGGTTCCTAGAACAAATATGAAAAGCACTAGAAGTGAATATTGCTACTGGTTGGAGAGTAAAGCCCCGAAAATGGGGCCATCTTAGCGTTTGTTTTGACGGAAGAGTGCACAATGTAAAGCAGAGGTGGAGAAAGGGAAATAGCAGGAGAGCAAGTTTACACATGCGGCACGAACGTCTGACATCATGCCCATCAAGGTGCTGCCTCACAAATACTGGTGTGCAGCTGCGGCCTGCTAGCAATGTTTCAAAAATACAGGCAGATCTTCAGAAACACTGAAAGTAAATGGTTTATCGGAAGAGAAGCTGCTCTCAAGTGGACTATGAATGATTTCGTCTTTTTTTCCTGTTTTTGCTCAATGTGCTTTAAGTTACGACAAAGACATTATAGAGTGATGCATATTAAAGTAATTTGAGTGTCGGAAAGACGGTATGTTGTAAACGAAATGTCGTAAAATGCAGGTATTCTGTCGCTCCACGAGGCAAAATGTTGCTAACATAAGTTATACCAGTATAGGGAAGGCTAGGCTTTGTACGGGAGTGTGCCATGTTTTGTTGTGAATTTGCAGCTTAACATCATATTTAAGGGAATACCTCTGCGAAGACACTGACACAGTGTCTCAATGACGAGGACGTACACAAATTTTCAATCATATACGACAAAGTGTCAAACAAAATCTAAGCTTGTCCTATTCTAAAAAAAATTGGAAATTTCACTCAGGGCAAATGCACGAAATTGGGTCAAGTTTGTTTTGAGGCTTTAAATTTAAAAGGAGCAATCTTATAGAGTGAGCAGCACTCGTTGAGATGAATACTAACAAAAAACTTGGTGGTCAACTGCTAACCAAAAATTTGGTAGTAAACTGTTGCACTTCTTGAAATAACACAGGTGGTGTAGGAAAATAGAACAGACGCATAGATGAAAATTTCTAAGAAAATAGTTCACTGGCAATAGCATAATTATGGGATGGTAGATTACCAGTAGTCAACACAATGCATGAATGCTGAGTAGCAATATTTATTTTGCATCCCGACGGAATTATGTGCGCGAACATAGAAAACAGGACTATCAATATTTGTTTTTGTTGGAAAAAAATATTTTGCTCTGGAACTATTTGAATATATACCAAATTAACATGGAAATAAAACTCTGCTCCTTGGTGATTGTAATGTGTACTCAAACTTTACACAACAAAATATAACAAATTTACACAGACATTTCGCCTCCTATGTGAGTGGCATCCTCAATGTGCACTCGCACCAAATGAGTGGAGGTGATTGAATTCAATGATTGTCTCGTATGTGCCTACTCATCCAGATGGAGGCCGTGATTGTTGTTGCACGCTGGCTGGTCACGACGGTCTAACGACGACTCGAAAGCCTTCTCTCTCTTGTGTTTCCGAGCCAGCGTCATCGAATTACGGAAGCCAAAGGCATGCCCCATTTTCAAGCAGTGTTTGATGAGTTTTGTCTGAGAATGCGTGGTTTTTGTGATGTCCCCTTTGTGTTCATTAAAACTCATTGACCACTTCTTGCCAGTTTTGCCACTATAAGTGGTGTCGCAGCCACCACACAGGAACTTGTAAACAACCCTGTTTTGATCAGTGCTGCCTTTGGGCCTAGAGAGCACGTTTATCAAGGTACAATGAGGCTTGAAAATTGTTCGAATTCCCAGTGGATGAAGTGCTAGTCGAATAGAACGAAAAACCTTCAACGTAAGGTACAGAAACGATGGGTTTTTTGTTTTCTCGCGGCACACTTCTTGTTCCCTTTTGCATGGGTTTCTGGGTGTTGTTTATAAACCTGTTCAGATAATGTCTTCATTACAATTCATCAACCACGTTTTCCATCTATATCACTGCAAGTGCTGATCAGTGATGTACGCGACACCACATGCATCAGTGAAATAGGCAGAAAGCAGTCAACAGGGCTCAAAGAGCACAAAGGGGACATTGCGAAAGCCACCCAAGCTACGCAATATAAGACGAAACTTGTATACTGCTCGGCAACGGGACATGCCTTCCACTTCAGTACTGAGACAATACTAGCTCGGGAACAAAAGTGGGGCAATAGAAATCTTCTCGAGTCATAATTCATTAGTTTGACAAGTTGGTGCGGGACAACAACCGCAGCCGCGTACTAAGCGACATACGGGACAAGCAGCAAACTGTGTAACCTTCGCTCATTTGGTGCCAGGTCATACTGAGGTTGCCAGCTGCATATTTGGTGAAACGTCTATGTAGTTTTTCTATATTTTGCTGTTATAAGTATGCGTCTACGTTTTCAATCACAAACTGGCCTGTCTTTTTGAACATTTTTACATCTTCTCCTTAGTTTTAACTCTGCTTCTTACTATGGTCTACCAAAAAACATGCTGATATTTATATTTTGAAGGTTTGGATGAAGACTTTTTGTTTTGTTTAAGGTAAATATGCACGTGCCTGGAGAAGACAATGAGCGCAGAATTTCATCTTACTTTTCCACCAATGCAGCTGATGAGGAGTGACAGAAAAGAATACTATGCTGTGAGTGCCATCTGTTTGGTAAGCACCCCATTATAGGGCAATTTTACACTACTAACAATTTTCTTTGTGCATCATTTATGATATTTAGCTCAACGAATATTGTCACTCTAAAATAACTCGGTCGACTGAATAAGTTTGAGCTGAAGAACTGAAGTAAGACCGTTAATAGGCTCAAAACGTTGATTGTTTGCGTTCTCTAATGAGTAAGTAGCCAATGATTCAGCTCAATAAAGCTTTACAAATTTCACCTCTGCACTATTTATTTTCCTCACTGCTGTGTTTTTTTCACTGCTGAATTGTTACATAGATTTCTGTCAGTACTGGCACAGCTTTCATAGAATGTTGCAGACAGATTTTGTCAGCCGATTCTCTGCAGTTTTAGAGAAATGTTCCCATATATTTGCTTTGTTCGCATGATAAGCTATTAGTATGGGTCAAATCACTTCCTCTTCATAATGCAGGGCCTCATTGCCAACCGATTGCCTCGCATCATGACTTGTTCCGCGTTCGTCACAGCCATCACCCTGCAATTGATGTTTGCCGACATCGTCAACAGTGTACCCCTCTAGGACGTACTCTAACCTGGCGAGCTTGTTCACCCAAGTCGAACCACACTGACAAAGTCTCACGCAAAGAGTGACAAATTCAACATGCTGCTCAGTTGGCATATGTGAACTTCACTGGGCATGTAAACTGTTGTGGCGGTATTGATCTTAGTTGCTTCTCTGATGGTAACGCCGGTTGCTGTCCATTTGTCATTCTACTCTAAAAAATTGCATTTCCTGTGCCTGCTGCTGTTCTTGAGCCCACAAGTGTGATTGCATGTATATCCTTATTTAACATTTATGGAGTTACACTGTAGTGAAAGATAGGGTACTCGGTCATGATACTTGTTCTGAATACCTTCGAAAAATCAACTTTCTTCCTAACGACTTCCGCAAACAAGTGAGAGTACTTTGCCACTTTCCCAAAGATGCGCACAACCACTCGATACAAATTATCAACTTGGAAACTGCATTCACTGCAAATTCAAAAAATTGAAATACTAAAATTAGCGGCACACAAAAAAATACATAAATGAAAATGCTAGACAGGTATACAATGCAGCGCATAACAAACTAAAGATAACTTGAGCTGACCTCTAGATAAAAATTAGTAAAATCTGGACTGAATCAACAAGAATAATTGTGTCAAGGCAGTTGACTCATCGAATGGACAAAATGACAAAAAATTGGTAATGAACTAAACAAAAAATAGTTCCATGCCTTGTGCATTCATTTCGTGATCATTATTTCTCACTTGGCTTTGCCTGGGAGGTCCCTGTGTTGCGCGAATTACAGTGAGCAGTTGCTCCACTGACCTCGTTTCGCTTTTTCTGACCGGGTGTCGGCTAATTTAGCTTTCAAAGGCGTATTTTTATGTATACCTTATTGAAAGAACAGCGTGATGCCAGTCCGTTTTTTGACACTGGTACACGCTGGAAACACTGGTACACGCTTGTAATCACTGGCACTTCGCTGGGAGCACTAGAAAAAAGCTGTGTCGCACTGGTAGGGGTGCTGGCTCAACCACTGTGATGCTGGTGCGCACTGCGAAGCGCTGGAATTTTCACTGGCAAGCGCTGGTGAATACTGAAGCACGTACTGTTTCTACCAGCGCAGCGTGCATGTCATTGTAGCGTGTGCCGTGGTATGTTTCGGTGTCATTGAATATAAAACGCTTCATCCTACTCTAACAGATACCGAGCATACGTAATTTTTTAGGCGCACGTACGTATCGCAACTACTGTAATGCACCTTTTTCGCATATGCCCCTGCGTAATGGGGCCATATTCGCATCATCCGTGTATTGCTGTAACGATTTCAAGTTGCAGTATATGTAAGCCTGGAGCTGCATGCCACTCCTAACAGAAACAGGAAATTCTTTTTGCCGCAAAGTTGACGAAACGTACATAAGCTCTCTCGATCGCTTCACAAGGTTTTCCAGCGGAGGCGAGAAAAAAAAATCTGTCATTCGATTCCGCCACACCGCATAAACGTATGTCTGGCTATGGTTATCCTTCTACCTACTTCAGGTAAGAGTTAGAAATGTTCCATGTTCCAAAGCTCAAATACAGAATCTTCCATCATCCTAAGTCACCGCGTCGAGAGCGGTCTTACCCAGTGCCCGGCCCAGCGAGCAACAAACCTGTCGTGCCAGCCGCGTTGGTATATATTTACCGGCGCCACTTGCTTCGTGTACACACAACATTAAAGTGTGAGAATAACCTTAAAGTATAGTTTAGGCATCCATGAATCTAAATCAACTATTTTGTCTTGTGGCGATGTTCGCACAAGGAGCGCTGACGATCGAACGTCGTGCTTTCAGCTACGCAGGCTGTCACCGAAAGCTGCCGGCCGCACTTAGCCGGTACTTTTCTGACTGATATGTAACAACACGCAACTTTCAGTTGGTAGTTTGGTAGGCCTTCATAAACTGATTCCTGGCTTACGTTTTCAATTTTCAGCAGATTGCACTGGTATTTCTATGGGGTTTTTAATTGTTGGTTTTTGACATACCTGCATATATCTGTACACTGGCACACACCTGTATACTGCCAGCGGAGGCCAGAAAAACGTCTGTCGCTCGGCATCGCCACTCCGTAAATGCATTTCTGGCATTTATTGACCTTCAACTTCCTTCAGGTACAGTTTGTAACAGTTAGAAATATTACGAAGCTCAAATGCAGAAAGTTCAAGCATCGCAACTCGGCTGCTTCGAGAGCAGCCTTACCCAGTGCCCCGTCCCAGTGAGGCCTATCGTGCCGCCCGCGTCGGTGTACCTGCTGCCGGCGCGTTTTAATTTGTGTAGGCACAATTCTAAAGTGTAAGAATGACTGCAAAGTACAGTTTAGACAGCCCTGAGCCTGAATCGACCATTTATCTGCGTGTGCGGTGCCCGCACAAGGAGCAGCGACGATCGATGTGTCGTGCTTTCAGCAACGTAGGCTGTCACCGAAAGCTTCCTTCTGAGCGCAGGTACTGGTACTTCTCTGACACGTATGTAAGAACACCTAACTTTGAGTGGATAATTTGGTACACGTTAGTGAACTGACATGCTGGCATACTTTTTCAGCGGGTTGCATTAGTCATTTCTTCCGCGGTTTCTTAGCTGCAGGTATCCATATAACTGCAAATATGTAATCTGGCACACCGGATGAGTACTGCTACATCTTCGCTTGCACGCAAAAAAACTCAATGTTTATTCGTGTGCGTGGATATCGACCAAACAATTGATAGATTGATTGATATGTGGGGTTTAACGTCCCAAAACCACCATATGATTATGAGAGACGCCGTAGTGGAGGGCTCCGGAAATTTCGACCACCTGGGGGATCTACCAAACAAGACATGTAAGTCATCTGTACTTGTTGACCTGTAGCAAGTGCTAGAACCGACTATCAAAGGAAAAAAAAACTACCGACAGCCACAGCTGACAATCTGTGGTCGCTCCTCCAGTCAATTTGAGATTTTTCAGAGTTAAGATGTAAATGCTTCAAAAAACTTTGCGCTCTTGCTAGTATCTGCACGGCATTCGTTGCCCGGAACCCGTTCGTCGCTGTCAAATCCAGACGCAAATGTTATTTGGAAAAGATTACCGTGTCAGTCTGGACTGTGGGACTTGTAAACATGGAGTTGAACGGCGCGATCTTCGGGTAAATAGTCGTTTTGCAATCCTGTGCTTGCTCTGGCGTGGCGTAGTGCATAGCCTACTTGGTTAGAGATCAGGGAGAAACGGGTTCGAATCTCGTCACGCAGTGTTTTTTTATTTTTAATTTTTATTTATGGCGAATGGGCATCCCCTTTTAACCCTGCGAAGCGATTTTGCGCAGAGTACCGGGACACTACCGCTCCAGCGGCCCAGTACCTGCACTGGGAGGCGCTGGTACCTGCGTCATACTGGGCCCATAATCGGACATAGCGCTGGTCTCTGGTAGCCAGTGGCGCTGGTTTTGTAATAAGGATAACTAATCGGCCACGTTTAATGAGCTGCTTTTCACTGAGTCCGTGTAAAGCAGTAATCAGGAAGTTCAGTTGCTTTCAAACTGATAAGCATCTTTTGATGTGCAACACATTTTGCTTCACAGCAATCAGTAGCTTTCGTGTTTTGGTAAAAACAAGTTCTTGTTTTGAACCTTTCAAGCTCCGTCGAAACAAGCTGCAGCTGAGTGGAATGTGCCAGTTTTTTACGGCTGCTATATTGTCTCTGTTCATGAAATCACGGCATAGACAGTCAACAGCAGTGGCAACCATCATTGTATACAATGCATACAGCTCTGTTGGAAAATTACTGACAAGGCAATAGCTGTCTATGGTATTCGTGTCCTCCTATGTATTTAACACCTAGCAGTTTCGCCAGTGTCTTCTGCCTTGCCTATTCACTTTCACACTGATATTGTAAATACTATAGATAAAAGCTTTTTTCGTGAAACATTTTCTAAGATTGTATAAACAAGGTGTGTTTTCACTTTGCACCTGTATTTGTTTTTTTACGACCCAGCAGTTAACATAGTATGAAAGATACTTGCAACGTGCCTTGTTCATATTTATTACTGAATGCTTAAAATGTGTTTTGTAACACTCCCATTCTAGTCTTGCTCTATGACAACGACAAATAAATAACAAGTAATCTTTGTAAATAAATGTCTTCTTTTTTTATATGACATTCAGGCACTTCGGCATGTTATTTCCTGCCTAAGCTGTGTGACTGCATGTACTTATGGTTGCTGCAATTCTGCACATAAAAATACCGCACCCTCAACACACGTTCACTTATTGTATTCATTGCTTACACAGAGCAAAGCCACATTTTTAATTCTATAAAAAATGCAGTATATATATCAGATCTGTTGGAAGCTTCGGGATCTGAAAACTGCGTTTTTGGTCTTACAGAAATGCACGAATATATGATTCGACATCTTTATAGCTTGGCTGTTCCAACAACACTTGTTCATGCATGTACAAATGCTTCGATAAAGAGCTATTAGGAAACATTTTTTTAGTGCATGGACAATAATTATACCAACCAGAGCTTCTTCTGGTGCAACCAGCACCATACCAGAGCTTCTTTCCCTAGCCAAAAGCTTCAGGGCGGTTCCCGTAAGAAGTCAACACGCCTTTTTCTAATAACACACACACAGTAGTATATATTTTCTGTGGACGTCACATGAAAGACAACACGTCACACAGCAATGTTGAAATCACGTTTCTGGTATGCTACCATCAGGTTGCTGGTATGATGACATTACGTTGACGCGAAAACAATGTTGTGATGTTGCAGATGTGATCCTGGGCGTTGCCATATCATCCTGCATATTACAAGCAGCGTTATCATGTGATCAAAAAATGATAGATTGATATGCGGGGTTTAACGTCCCAAAACCACCGTATTATTATGAGAGACGCCGTAGTGGAGGGCTCCAGAAATTGCGACCACCTGTGGTTCTTTAACGTGCACTCAAACCTGAGCACATGGGCCTACAATGTTTCCGCCTCTATCGCAAATGCAGTCGCCGCAGCTGGTATGCAAACCCGCGACCTGCGAGTCAGCAGCCGAGTACCTTAGCCACTAGACCACCGCGGCGGGGCATGTGATCAGAAAAGTGGACGTTAAGCGCTTTTAGGCAACGTTGCTGACTGACGTCTGGGCGCTTTTGTTCAGCTTTAGGAGAACATTCTGCGTTACTTGGGTACATATGTACTGTGCTTCTTAGAAAAGAATAAAACTGTAACCCTCATATGCTAAATCTTTTGTTCACATTGGTGAAGTGAGTAAATGCCAAAAGGATGATATTTTCAGACATGTACTTTCAAAACAGCTAGCCATTATAGCATACGTGAATGAAAGGTTTCTTCTACATTCAAAAAAGAAGATATCTAATAAAAATTTGTCAATTACTGCATGGGTGCATCATTGCTTAAGGCGAAACAGATGGAACGTCTATGAATACGGGCTATTGAGCCGAAAGCTTTTTTATTTACCTGCCATTGATTATTGACTGTTGATTACGCTGGTGGTCAGTTTCTCACAACCTCTGTATACGCGCCGAAACAGAAAGTGCATCTTGCCGTTAACCCGAGGAGAAAATAGCGATTTTCGCCAAATGAAACAGTACAAGTGTGAGACTATACTAGCGGGAACTTTTATTGTAACTGAAGCGAATACTGCATAAGCGATTAGTGAGAATGCTACTGCCAATAAATTTAGTCCCACAAATGCGTCGTGGTTTATATGGGAAAGTTAAAAAAACAACTACAGAAATTTCTTTAAAAGAGGCACAGCACGCATCACAGCGATGTTTAGAATTTTTAGCTTTTTATTCTTTTAGCTTTTTACGTGTGCCTCAAGCGCTAAATGACGTATGCGTCTGCCGATAGGCATGCACCTACTTTTGCTCCTAAATCTGCTACGCCCTCGAAGCTGTGACGAACTTTACCCTCAAATGACTGTCTTCAGAGATATAGCAAATGCTATGCAAAACTTAGGCTGCACAGCCATCACTTTTCACAGTAGTACAAAACACGCGTCAAAGTGAACTTCTTCAATTCAATTCAATTCAATTTTATTTAACAGAAAAGAATCTGGAGGGACACTTCGGCAAAAAGCTCTCGCAGCAGCTTGGCGAAGGCCCAGGGCGCCTTACATGGCAATAGCCCATATCTGACACATGTCAACAAGTGCTTTTACATGGCATTCACATCGAAACCATTATACATACAGATCCGCATACATAACACGTACACATAAAATGTATCAATGACACTTCGAACACGAATGAAGGCTAATGCGTGATTATAAAGATAAAAGGTGGTCGCGCAGATGTTTTTTATTTATTACGGTTGTGTGTTTGTACCGGTTGAGTATGGATAGAATACTGCGAGCTAGTTATTGCAGGCTGTAGTTGTCCGGGACCAAGGCACCTTCCATACTTCAGGGTTGCGTGTGTGTTTCGGGTTGTTGTGTGGTTCTGACTTAGCGAGTGACGTAAATTAACTTTTAACATTTTGGGATGGGAAATACATATTTTAAAATGATTTACATTCAAACAGGCTGTCGACGCAGTGTATCTCATGTTTGAGAAATATACCGTGTGAGGCTGAATGTCAATCAACATTTTCCGTATAACGGACATTTTTTTTCTTGAACTATTACAAGTTTTGGCATGTTGCACTTTGAAGTTGTTGCTCAGACAAAGTAACAGTATATGACATATGACAGGAATAGACCGTAATAAATTTCAGCTTTGTCCCTACAGGCAAGACTGCGCGGCAGTGCGCCATAGCACCGGTAACCGCAGATAGCTTACCACAAAGAAAATTCATGTGGGTATCCCAACGTAAACCAAAAGAAAAATATACTCCAAGAATTTTCAATTTTTCGATCAACTCAATACGTTGATTCTGGAAGTAAATATTATTATGAATGACGAGTAAACGGGAAAATTACCGATTCTGAATAGCTTTATCTTCGTTGGCCAAAAAAGTTGTATGGTTCTACAAAAAAGCTCATACAAGACTTTACACCCCATAAACGTTCAAAGTTACGCAAAGAGAACAGTCGCAATCGTATTTTTCCTAGTTACATAAAAGGTCCCAGGAGAGGTACTCAAAAGCAGAGAGTAGGCAATAATATGAAGATATAGCGCTGAATACCTCTCCATACACACAATGTAACACCGACAGAGCAGATGGAAAAGCTAATCTTGCCAAAGAGTATCTCTGCGTCAATGCCGACGTGTTGTACGGCTCTTCAACAAGAAAGCCCTCTCCCCCTAACCATCTCTCTCACTCAACATTTCTCAACGTAGAGGCTGCAGAATGGTGCTGAAATCACTACATGATGCATTAAAAAGCCGCATTGAGGAATGAAAAATTACGCACAAGTACACCATGCGAAAAGTGCACGTCTTCAAGGCCACCCTTTTCAATTGTAAATAAACAAGCTTTCTGCAACACTGCGGTTACTTGCATGCATTAGTAACCGTCGCCAGTGGTTTACGCGCATCCTGTTTTCTATAGCACCTCTTAAGGCATTCGTCCGCCAGTACTGAGGTGTTGTTTCTTTTGTTGCCACTACCTTCGTGTACATGTACATATACACATTTGCAGAAATCACATGAAACCCTTGTAGAGTAACGCTCATACCCAGTGCCGGGTGCGGAGATTCATCTAACGCTGGTGGAAAGCACACGGCAATGTATGAGAGTAGAGAAGAGGCATCTGGGGTTAATACAGTTCGGCAATTCAGTACAGTGCCTCAATCAGAGAAGCACTCAGCTTCTCTTGTGCGGTCCCACCAGTCGACCGGATCAAGACCTTGAGCAATACACTAGATGTAGAAGAATGAATTGGTAGAAAAGCCAGCAAGATTGAACCGAGGTGAAGGTTTAGAAGCCGGCAGTAGAACACGAGAAGGCGTGGCCGATAGACGACATGAAAGGAACGCTCCGATGAACGTTAGTAAGATTGCTTTTCCTCAGACGTTCTCTTGTGTCCGATGAGGCTGGGGTCATTGGTGGGACAGCAGATGATTTTTGTTCCCTTTTGGTTCTCTTCCTTTTTTTATATGCTCACCTTATTAGTGTTCCTTGGTTATGTTTCTTGATGGCGGTAACAAGGCAGCGAAAGTTTATTCAAAAGATATTCAGCTTGCAGTAAAAAAATCAACAAGAACAAGAGTGCCCTTGTTAATATAGTAGACTGGCGCTTACACGTGATTTGCGAAACAAAAAACTATATATTCTAATTTTTTTTATATGCACGTAACATCGTAACATATGTTTCTAACTTGTTGCTTCTGGATATATATAGCTGAACCTGCATATATCACAAAAAACGCTTATCAGTTCGCTGTATCATAAATTTAAGTATTATTTTAAATGTATTTACCGTACTGTCAGCACCAATTGCGACACAGAAGTTGGTTTCACGCGATTGCAAAAATAAAATATTTTCTTCCGGGTTTCTTTTTTTGGCACTTGTGTTTTAGAAATATTCAGCGTCTATCATGTCTTCCTCCGCAGTTTCCGCCGAGCTAAAAGTAGCATCGCGAAGCGTAACGAAAAAGGGAGAAGGAGAGCCGCGTAGCGAAACAGCACCATTTCGATAGCCTCATATTACTTTAGAAGACCGCTGCGTTTCGCACATCAAAGGTGGAACAACGCGTGCCCGCCACAGTGTACACACGTTATGGACTGGCTTGATTTGCCGGGCAATCGATGACTCCGCCCAGGAAGAAAATAGCCGCTCACGCATCGAAATGTGACGTTTTGCGACAGATGGGGACATCCTGCTATCGTCGAAGTGAGTTATAATAAGCTGAATATGATTTTCTATAACGCACAAACACAACTGCGATCTTACGGTACACTATACGTGCCGCGTATGTTTAGAACATTGACGAATGGCTGCAGGGAGCACCAAGGGTCTCTTTCGAGAAAACAGGATTTCACTGCGCGAGGCCATGGCAAACAAATGTCCTGGTGTGTTTGCTGCAGGCTGCATCATTTTGATTCACAGTGGTGTAACTCAATGCAAGTTTATGAAAGAATGATACGCCCATGAGTGGTGATTTCACTCGTGTACTGTTTCAGTGTGATTTTAATAGTGATTAGAGGAATATTCCTTGTTGCAAGCATCAGTGGCCTGGCTATGCATATGAAAGCAAAAAAATCCAATTGGGAGGAAACGCTCCAAAGCAAGATTTTTCATTTTATTTATAGGTGTTTATTTGCGCTTCAAAAATGAAATCACTATGAAGGATGTTTGACAACAAGTGCGATACCTACGCGATCAGTGAGTGTGTTCGTGCGCTGCTTCGTGTGCTTTTCATCGGACATTGTAAAGCAGAACAAAACCACTTGTGAAATGAGCAAATCCTATGTAGAAGAAACAGCTTGACTAAACAGAAATTATTTACGAAAGAGAACTTTGATGCAAAACTTCGCAGGGTCCTTTATGCTTGTGCCTAAGAAGACCCAAGGATGACAGCCATCTTCCTGCTATTAATTCGCTGTATTGATTTTCCGCTGTCCTCCACCAGAAGTTTACTGTACCTAAAGTCGTATCGCACTGTCTCCACGATAGTAGGCAGTGCGAAATTGCAACTCCTCACCTGGTTGTGCTCCTCACCTGTTCCTCCATGCCTCCATGATGGCCATACAGATCGTGGAGGCAGTACAAAGTGACAATGTTACGGAATGACTTCATAATGACGTCTCAAGATGGTGTCAACTTTTGGCAACCTGTGACGTGATGGACGTAATGCTGTGTCATCGGTACGTTATGATTATTTTTTTACGTCGCTCATGCTGATGAGGCCCCCAAAGCTTTCGCCTTAAAACTTGCAGCTATCAGATGCCACCATTACGTAACTTACATGCCACCTTGAAAACTGAGCAGTATTTGCACCTGCTGGTGGCAGGTTAGCATTTCATTCACTTTTTCTTTTTCACTTTTACATTACCGTTATTTCTAATAACAGTCCCTATACTTTCTTTAGCATCATCGTCTGTAAGTTCTCATTATTATCGTGTCTAACGAAAACTTGCTCTTTAATTCACACTTCTGTCTTTCATTCTTCGTTCTGGCACACTTGATGTCTTCGGGTAGTATGCAAGGCATTATTAGTGAACCCTCATTTTGTACTGAAATCACAAGCTACGAGGCTCCACCAGACAAAAAAAGTGCTCCCACTCATTATATAGGCTACAGGTGGCACTTACTAGCGCTCTAACATTTAAATGTACATATATACACACTAAAAATGACAGGGGGGGCGACTGCAGCTGTAGCTCAGAAGTAGTGTATCGGATGTGTTAGTAGAAGGTCACAGGTTTGGTGCCTGCCATCGGCAAGCTGTTTTTTCATTCACATTTTCTTTCGTTCCATGTACACTAGATTCGCTCCAAATACCTTACCCAACACTCTCCTTAGTTCACAATAATATTAGGTCTAACAAAGAAAACAAGAGATTAAATTGCACTTCTTTTCTTCATTATTTGTAAGGAGTATTAAGACATATGCCATCAAATGAGAGACCTACCTATTCGAGTGGCGACCGAAAGAATGCGCTCTATGCATCTCGGGGAGCAAAATCCTTATAGACCAGCTGAATTTCTTTCTCATTCAGACAAAAGCCACTAGTTCTCTTTGGAGGGGAGGGGGGCTCAAAGCCGGATTGCCCACAGTTGTCGTCACTGTTTCCAGTTTCATATACGCCCAGATATATACCTATGGGGTGTTTGTATGTAGTCACTTCTAGACGTGTCAAGCATGAACTTAGCTTCAATGTTCATGATGACCGTATTGTCGTTCCGCCAGTCCACCACCGTATAAATATTTATATATATATATATATCTATATATATGGAAAGCAAGTGTGCTGACTACGAATTATTCAACAAATGCATGCAACATAGGCACAGGTGAGTGTATTTTTTAAAAGAGACCCGTCTTATAGGGCTCGCAGACGGACGTTCACAAATTATCTTCACGCAAAGCGGCAGGCACGAATGAGAAATTGTGCCACACAAAGCCCCACAGTCCACGCTCTGTATTTTGCATGGAGTGGCGAGTCGCATCCAGCCGCCAAGAACGCCTGTGCTCCTTTTTAGTCATGCCTTGTGATGTCACTAAAACTAGATTACGACGTTCGCTCAAGTAGGCCTTCACATGTGACTTCAATTTTGAGAAGGCTTCTTCTATAGGGTTAAAGAAGGGGCTTTACGTTGGTAGGCGCTTAATAGAGTGCAGGGATATAGCCAAAGCCACCTGCTCTCCTCTAGCGTGAGCAGTGCATTATCAAAAAAGAATAATGCTTCGGTATTTGGCTCATCACGTTCTACCGGGCAGAAACATCGCTGAGGAAATTATAAAAACAAGAAAATGAACTTTGTCCAGCACAGTCTAGTGAATAATTTCGTTTGCGGACATGCATGCTATAATGTTCAAGTTCTCTCCCTTTGTCGTTGTCTTATGCACGGCTGGTTATCCTTTAGCTGCCCTGCCCAAGTTCCTGGAACACCATATACTGAAGTTAGTCTCATCCAAATAGAAGCGCAAACACGCGGTCCCTCAGACTTCAGCCATTGGGCGTACACCATGCGGCTGTGCTTGATATCGTCACGGTTGCGATCTGTAAACCTATGCGTCACTAGCCACATCAAGTAGCAGTGGGCATCCAGCAAGCGATCGACTGGGCTTGCACTGATTGTTACTCCTGGCGTTTCTTCCTCCAGGGCATTTTTTCTTTGCTTTATTGTAAATGTACAATTTTCGTCGACAATTCGTCTCAACATACTCACGACGTAATCTCCAAAGTTCCTTTTTGAACTCCCACCATGCTTTGATGTTTTTCTTTTGGTAGCGGCAATTGATCTTGCTGTTTTAATGTTGATGCCTACAGCGTCAGCCAGTTGCTTTAGTTGGCTGGCACGCCTGTAGACGCCCACAATCCTAGCCCCGTCAACCACCTATTCTCTGCTGTTTTTTCGACGAGGTTCGTCGGCGTTCTTCAAGTGTGGTCCTCGTTTGCGTCCAGCCACGACTTCATGCAAATCTCTCTTTTCGTCTGCAATTGTGCCCGTATGAAAACACACATGTTTCAAGCAAACGCACTTCAGCAACAGTAAGCGTCGTCTGTTACATGAAAACCGGAGCATCTCCTTTGATGCTTTTATAACAACCTAATTCTCGATGAACCCAAATAATTGCAAGGTTAGTATTTTAAGTGGTTATTTCTGATTTAAAGAACGAATGATTATCATCTGTCGGTCACTGTTCTCACTGGCCAAATGCCGTCTACCTGATCTATGCATATGCGATGGTTACATGGTGAGCCGAAATAATGCAGTAGCTATCATTTATAGACTTACATAGCCTCTATGAGCAAAGAATTTAGAACCCATATATACAACTACTACTTACTGTTTCTTTATTTTGAAGCTATGACACCAAAACGTTAAGGGGAAGTAGCACTGCGCCCTTCAATTCATAAGCGCTAGCATGTATAGGCGAGAGAATAGTTCTTCCTGAGACGTCCTGTTTACGCTATTTAGACATTTATACTATATAAAGTGGCTAACTAAGTGTTTCTAGTGCAAGAATGAAACTGAAAGGCACCTGAATCAAGGTCAATGGCAATTAAATTAAACATGGTGGCACTTGGATTAAACTCACTGGCACGCGATCTCATTGATTTGGCGCTTGGATTAAATGTTTGGCACATGAATTAAGTAGCCGAGCGCTCAGATAATTTAAATGGTGTGCAGAATATTCAAGCTGGTACTTCGATTAAAGTGAGCGGAAAACTGGTAGTTTAAAACATGCTATTCATTGCACAGAATGCAGCAATATACAAAAGCCGCTTTCATCTTTATCGGTTCCTTTGTAGTATTATACAATTTAAACTTCTCGTAATATCGTACTGTAAAAAATTGATGCACTAAGTGGTTTAAGTACGCCCAAGGCACAAGCTATCACTACGACGTTGAACTCTTAAACGTGAAGCTTAAGGATCCTCCAGTTTGTTGTCGTAGTTTCTCTCCATTATTGCTGTGTATGACTATAAAGTCTTAGAATGGTAAGTTGATCGGATGCTCTCTATTTGTCTCTATACGTATGTCACACAGGTCCCATTCATTCGGGAGGCGATCGCCGGGCTAATTCCAAGGGCCGAAGTATCGGCCCCCCGAACCGCACCACGGAACCGTGGACAATTTAGAAGTGGTCCTTTTTGGCGCGCCAGCGGACGCCGGCTGCGGCCCAAAGAACAAGTCAGAGCCGAAAGTTGATAAACAAAACAGAATTATATTCTCAATAAAAGCAGATCGAAAACAATACACAAGAATGCACACTCCACAATAGTTCCATACAATATGTCACCAATCAAACCAATCAAACAACGTACTACACAGTACAATCAGCCACACTCGAAACAACGGATACAGACAACAATACGCACTACAATGCAGTCGCATGCATTGAACAACCAAGACATTTAAAGACTAAAGAGATAGAAAACCTAATCAGTCCAAAGTTCTTGGAACAAAAGTCGGGATGATACTCTTCCGAGAATCACTCACTCAAAGTCCAGCGTTGTTGTCGTTCCGCAGCCCTCGAAGTTTCTCTTCCAGGAAACCTCCCGTCTTCAATTGGCCACTCTTCAAACTTCAACTTCTTCGCCGGAACACGTCGGCTTCACACCCGCAGCTGTTGCCACGGGTCTTCGCTCGATAGCGGTAAACACACGCTCTTGCCTGTAGCTCGAGCCTTCACCCCCCAGGTGGAAATCCTCTTCATCTCCTGCTTCGTCCCTACGGACAAAACCTTCGCCGGCTACACGGCGGGATCCCTACGCACTCTTGCGCTAAATTCCGTCTTCTCCTGATCTCTCATCTCGGCTGCTCGGTTAAATACCTTGCGCGCGGCATTCCAGACGGTTCTCGTCATTTCGTCGGCGCGATACGCAGCGAAGGCTGGGGAGAGGGCGAGACGGTTGGAATGCCCTCCGCGATGGATGACTCAACCCGGCGTGACCACGCCTCTTTCGTTCTAGAAATTTCGCGGGCTTGCTCGGCCGGCGATGTGGGGTGAGGAGGTTCGTCGGCGAAGCCACGCTTCCGAGGGGAGAGTGCGCGCCCGGGGAGCCTTGGATGTTTGTTTTCTTTTTTTTTCTTTTGACCTCCCGGCGTCTCTTCCGCACGTTATCGCAAGAATTTGGCGGCGCGCCCATTTTTAGCGCTCGTTCTGTGACACTGCCCCCCACTTTTAGAATAATATCTCATAATATTCAAAACCACACAAACGAGCGCGAACAGTCACCACACACTCTCACAGACTGTAACACAATCCGGCGCTCATGACACTTCACATTCACAATAGATCACTCAATACAACTGTACATTGTAGTTCAATTCCACAACACATGAAATATAACCGCAAGTACATGAGTACAACGCTTCATCACACATTTCAAACAATACAAACGTACAAGGTTCTGTCTTTACAACAATTATACAACACTATACATCACATCACAGCACAGACACTTCGACACTTGTGACACAGGATAACACAACATTAACACAACATATGGCACTCAGCACTGCCAAACACATTCTGATTCGACTTCAGCACTTATCCTGTGTACTTTGAGCGGCGCTTGCGCCCTTTCTTGCGGTGCTCGCTCGATCTCTTTTTGTGTTTCCACGTTCTTTTTAGGCGAGCCCTTTCCAACGACGGTATCTGAGGCGGCGTCTCAGCCATCGTTGTCACTTCCGACACCGCTAACTGGTCATAATGTTCAACGGGTCCTATCTGTTTATTTACCAGCTCGTTCATGTCATGGCATTGGGCTTGGCTGGCCAACTCCGTCACCATTACACTGTCAGTCCGTTGGGGTCGTGCCGACGTACGTCCAGCTGCCCAGCACGTGAACTTATTCGACACGATCGTTTTCTCCTTCGCTGTCTCTTGGGCCGCGGCTTCACCTTGGGCTCTAGTGAGATCCGTCACGGGATGCTCCTTCACTGTATCTCGTGGTCGCTGGGTTGGCGAGGGTTCTATCTTAGGGTCTTCTCCCAAGCATTCTGGATCATTCGGTCCTCGCGCCCCGTCGATGTTTCCGATGACAAGGTCGTAAAGGGGGGTCGTCATGCATAAAGCTGTAGCCTTCCCGCTGAAGTACGGGGTTTCAACCTCAATTTCTGCTTCGGGAAGCATCCGAACCGTATGGTCAATTAGGCAAACCGGATTAGTTTTGCCTGTTAACTCACTTTCCCGTACCAAATTTCTCTGAACGATAACAGTGGAGCTGCCGGTATCTCTTAACACCGTTATCTTTTTGTCCGCAACTTTTCCAGGCAGCGTTGGCATTCCCTTCGTAACACCGGTCGGCTGTTTTGCCATTACAGCACCCACAATAGGAATTTTCTCCCCATTTTTCAACTCTACGAATCCATCTGTGACGGCATTATTACCGGATTTTGGTGCCGCTTGCACACCGGATACCTCGTGAGTTTGACTCGCCCCGTTTTGGCATGCGTCTGCTTTGTGCCCAGTCTGACCACACTTGAAACATTTTAATACCGTAGGGCTCGTAAAGTTAGTACGACAGTGGCTCCCGCGATGACCCACTCGGTTACACAGGAAACATCTCGGAACACTCTCCGGTGCACGCTTCTTTTGTTCGGGTGGCAGATTTTTCGAGTCTTCGGGACACTCCTTCTTGACCTTGGCCAAATGAGTTCCACCTTGCGCTTTCAAGAATTCATCAGCCAATTCAAGCATTCCTTCAAGTGACTCAGCCTTCCTCTCTTTGAAGTACAGCGACAGGCTTGGGTGGCAACTAGCAAGAAATTGTTCTCTAATTAGGAGCTCTCTAAGCTCATCGTACTCCTGCGCTGTCCCTGAAAGTTCAATCCATCTGTCGAAATAGTGGCAAAGTCGGGCAGCATACTGCGTAGCCGTCTCACCATCAGCTGGTTTTCCTGTCGGAAATCTGTCCCGGAAACCTTCTACAGTAAATCTAAATCGCTTCAGCAAAGCAGCTTTCACCTTTCCATAGTTGACTGCATCGGTCGGCGTCAGCCTACCGTACACACTGAGCGCTTCACCACTCAAGCAAGTACTCAAAGCAGTTGCCCATTGATGTTCCGGCCAATTCTGGCTCCTCGCAATCGTCTCAAATCGGTGAAGGTAAGCGTCAAGGTCGTCGTTCATTTCATCAAACGCTACGAGCAGCATGCTTGGGTTCAAGCGGAAGCCGTGGTCCTCTCGTTCGCTGCTTTCAACTCTAGCTTGGACGGGAGTTTCACTTCGCTATTGCAAACGGAGCCGCTCGAGTTCCATCTCGTGCTGTCGCTGCCGTTCCCTTTCCTCTCTTTCTTCTTTCAGCTGTCGCTCGCTTGCCTCTCTTTCTTCTTTCAGCTGTCTCTCCTTTGCCTCTCTTTCTTCTCTCGCCCTTTCAGCTGCCAAATTTTCTCTCTCTAATTCCAACTTCAATTGTTGCTCTCTTTCTTCCTTCAGCGGTCGCTCCTTTGCCTCTCTTTCTTCCTTCTCTTTCGCAGCTGCCAACCTCTCTCACTCTCCAACTCATCTTCTTTTTCCGCTTTGGCTCTTTCGACCGCCAACCTTTCTTTTTCCAGCTCAGCTGCCTTTTCTTCTTTGGCCCTCTCTTTTTCTTTTTTTTCCTTCTGGGTGACCCACTTCCGTAGTTCAGCGCCAGAAAGACCCATCTTCTCACCAAGAGCGACTAACTTTTCGAGATCAAATCTGTCTCGTAACTCGCAAATAAAACCTTGCTGCGTGCAAAAAGTACCTGCCTAAACCAGTCTATCGGAGCACTCCCCTGCACTCGTTAACGAGAACACTGAACAACACACGAAATCGTTCCGATAGCACTATCAACAGCTCGAGGCTCTTTCTCACTACTTTGGAGACACTGTGCACCAAAAGGTCTTGTGTTGCGGACGCCAGATTAATTGTCACACAGGTCCCGTTCATTCGGGAGGCGATCGCCGGGCTAATTCCAAGGGCCGAAGTATCGGCCCCCGGAACCCCACCACGGAACCGTGGACAATTTAGAAGTGGTTCTTTTTGGCGCGCCAGCGGACGCCGGCTGCGGCCGAAAGAACAAGTCAGAGCCGAGAGTTGATAAACAAAACAGAATTATATTCTCAATAAATGCAGATCGAAAACAATACACAAGAATGCACACTCCACAATAGTTCCATACAATATGTCACCAATCAAACCAATCAAACAACGTACTACACAGTACAATCAGGCACACTCAAAACAACGGATACAGACAACAATACGCACTACAATGCAGTCGCATGCATTGACAACCAAGACACTTAAAGACTAAAGAGATAGAAAGCCTATTCAGTCCAAAGTTCTTGGAACAAAAGTCGGGATGATATTCTTCCGAGAATCCCTCACTCAAAGTCCAGCGTTGTTGTCGTTCCGCAGCCCCCGAAGTTTCTCTTCCAGGAAACCACGCCGAAGTTTCTCTTCCAGGAAACCTCACGTCTTCAATAGGCCACTCTCCAAGCTTCCGACTTCTTCACCGGAAACACGTCGGCTTCACACACGCAGCTGTTGCCACGCGTCTTCGCTCGATAGCGGAAAACACACGCTCTTGCCTGTAGCTCGAGCCTTCACCCCTCAGGTGGAAATCCTCTTCATCTCCCGCTTTGTCTCTACGGACAAAACCTTCGCCGACTACACGGCGGTATGCCCTACGCGCTCTTGCGCTAACTTCCGTCTTCCCCTGCTCTCTCGTCTCGGCTGCTCGATTAAATACCGTCCGTGCGAGATTCCAGAAGGTTCTCGTCATTTCGTCGGCGCGATACGCAGCGAAGGCTCGGGAGAGGGCGAGACGGTTGGAATGCCCTCCACGATGAATGACTCAACCCGGCGTGACCACGCCTTTTTCGTTCTAGAAATTTCGCGGGCTTGCTCGGCCGCCGATGTGGGGTGAAGAGGTTCGTCGGCGAAGCCACGCTTCCGAGGGGAGAGCGCGCGCCCAGGGAGCCTTGGATGTTTGTTTTCTTTTTTTTCTTTTGACCTCCCGGCGTCTCTTCCGCGTGTTATCGCAAGAATTTGGCGGCGCGCCCATTTTTAGCGCTCGTTCTGCGACAACGTATTTCTTCTGAACATAGTCAGGTGAACGTTTCCTTTAGAAAAAAAGGCTTTGTGAACGCAGCCCCCCCAGGTGTAACACTGGGTTTAGTTTCCAGAATTGCTGTTATAGAGAAATAGGGTCAGGTACTTCAAGCGGCCCATTTAGCCAGGCTCCTGCACTCTTTTTTACCATCCCTGTAGATGCATAATGAACCACATCTCACCCGTAAGGGTGAGAATGAGCTTGTCACCAGATGAGCACGCTTTGCTCCCTATTGGGTGTTCAAAAAAGGGTGCTGAGAAAGGGTGCAGAGCTCAGCACCCTTAAGAAAAGGGGGCTGAGCAAAAATTTTAAAGGGTGTAGTGGGTGCACCCTTTGACTAAGGGTGCTGTCATGCCAGAACACTCTTTCAACTGGGTGCTGGAAGGATGCTCCACATTGACGTACCAGTGTGCCAAATCTAGAATTGATGCTGGAGATGGCTAGAAATTCAGAATGCTCTATACTCTGTAGACCATGCTGTGTGACAGGCCACGTACGGTTTGTAGATACTTGAAGAGATGTACTATGTAGTTCATTCCACCCTGAACACGTGCACTCAGTGGGAGGCACTCTGTGGAGTGCGGACGGCACTCCACAGTGTACAAACATCAAAGCCGCAGGATCTTATGAAACTAGCAATGATGCACTGTGACAGCTCTAGGTGGGACTTTTGCATCATCGTCTTTTAAAACACAATTACTCTGCAGTGAAAGTACTGGTAAGTTGGCTGCAGTGCTTTGCTCTTTCTATGTGTAGGCAAATAGAGAATCGGGTACTGTTATCGAGAATTGCTGCAATTGCGCCTTGTCCTGTCCAGGTGCTGCTACTCGGGCTTTTTTGCTGCTCTGGACAGGACAAGCCACACCTACTGCGATTCTTAAGAACAGTGCTGAATTTTAGATAAGATTGTACTGTTGCAAGAGCAAAGTTAGCTTCACCGCAACGGAAGTGTGATTCGCGAAGCTGCCGTTTTCCAGCAGTCAACAACGTGAAAGTGCCACTTACAGCTGTCTGTACGTTCGTGTGCTAGTTAACCAAGTGCTATCGATAAGCGCTCAGCAGAGTGCCTGCTGCATGGTGCGATTTTTAAGGTGGAAGAAGCCAATACGTAATTATATACCTTAAACAAGCTATATTGAAGAAATATATGTGTTTCAATAATCATATAATTCATCCTATAGTTCTATATGGCCTATGCTACCCAAGTTAGAAACAGAATAAATGACTTCTATCCATGGCCCCTTCCTGCACACATGCATGCCCAATTTATAGATGCTTGGTCGTCATACAGGCATGCAAGTCTGCAAATTAAAATTTCTGAAGTTCAAATACTGGTGATCATTTCAGCAGCCAAATATTCGCTATAAAGAACACATAGATAATATGCACTAAATACAGAAACTTACCATATGCGCTTTTTTAAGTTATGTGTAGAAGAAGTGACCTTTTATGCAAGTGATAATGCAAAATAGTAGGCCCCAAACAAAATTTATGGAAAATAAATAACATGATGGAAATAGTCACATCAACCATTTTATTGTACATAGCGTACAACTCTAAAGATTGACAATATTAAACATGAGCTAAGTCGTACAGCACCGATTGCAATGGTGATATCAGTGTGAGTGAAGGTCAATCTTCTGCTTTCTAATCTTTTTCTTATGACTAGACATCTTTAGGGTGTGAATACACTTTATAAGCGACCCCAAACCATCCACCACCGTCGGCGGCGTCCGCAGTCTTCTCTCTATCTTTAAAAGAAAGAGGACTTGGCGGGCCGCAGCGCGACGCTCTACCGAATGAGCCACGGACGCGACGCTCTACCGAATGAGCCACGGACGCGACGCTGATATTGGTGTCAGTAACGTGCCTTATATCTTTAACGCTGCTGCGTGCGTCCCCCTCCCCCTTCGCTCGCTCCTCCGCTCTCCTCGCTCGCTGCAGCTGCGCGCGCACCTCCCTCTCTCGCGCGCTCGCCTTCTCTCTCAGTCTCCTGTCGAGAGCGGGTCGTGCGATGGATGTCCCGGAGGCAACGCTACCATCAACAACGAATGCAGTACAACCGAACGCCAGCACTGCACCCGTCGTTGGAGGTGACAGTACCGTGGTGGTTTCGCCGACGTTAGAAGACAAGGCGGCGCTGCGAAGGGCTCGTGAGACCGAACGTAAGCGGGCGAAGCGTGCAGCGGATGCCGAACTGCGTGCTCGCGAGGCCGAGTGCAAGTGGGCAAAGCGTGCAGCGGATGCCAAACTGCGTGCTCGCGAGGCCAAGGACAAGCGGGCGAAGCGTGCAGAGGATGCCGAACTTCGCGCTCACGAGGCCTAGGACAAGCGGGCGAAGCGTGCAGCGGATAGTGAACTGCGCGCTCGCGAGGCCGAGATGAGGCGTCAGCATCGAGCCGCGAACGCGGCCCAAGAAGCGGAACGACAACGCAAGTGTCAGGTGGAGAAGGGCGATGAAGGCCGGCGTCAAGACGCCGCTCGCAATCGTGAACGGCGAGTGGACGTTCCCGAAGCCGTTCGAGCCAGTGAACGTGCCGGGCGGGAGAGGGTGCGAGCCCTGGACTTTGCTCGTCCGGACACGCGTTTCAAACGCGACTTTGTGGATCGCAGCTTCGGTCACAGCTGCGCTGTGTGTGACCGGCTGTGGTTCGATAACAACCTGAGCTGCATTTCCAGCGTGAGGAACGAGACCAACAGGTTGAACGCGTTGCAAGTTCTTTTGAACGAGTTCGGAAGACGGTCGGGCGAACACCAATGCGACGACATGGATGCGCAAGACCCGCGGCTGGCTCCCTTCGGTGCGTTCCGGGTGTGTGCGTCTTGCCGAGAGTCCCTGCTGGCCGGGCGGGTTCCGCCATTGAGCAAGAGCCACGGCTACGCGTACCTGCCTCGTTACGCGGACCTCCCCGATCTGAACCCGGTGGAAGAGTGCCTCATCTCGCCTCGACTCCCCTTCATGAGCATCAGGCGGCTCACGCGGGGCAACGGTCAGTACGGCATTAAGGGACAGCTCGTGAACGTGCCCATCGACGTTCCGAGGGTGGTGGAGTGTCTTCCGCGGCTGGTTCCCGAGGACGTTGTGATAGACGTGCACGTGAAGCGGAGGCTGGTGAGTCCGGCTACGTACAGGCGTGAACTGGTGAAGCGCGGTAACATCTTGGCGTGGTTGAAGCACCTGGAGCCGTTGTATGTCGCTAGCGGCGTGCGCATCGACTGGAGTCGGCTGGGTGTCGTCGATGACGATGATGCGGCCGTTTGTTAAGGTGAACGCGCCCAGGGGAGAGTCGACGCGGATGACACTAAGACTGTTCCCGAGAACATAGATTTGGACGACCCCGTGCAACTAGCCATTGCCCTCAATGCCATGTCAAAGACAATCTTCTTTAATGAGGCGGGTGAGCAACGACCGTGCGCTCTCTTGATGAGAGATGATGGGGAGCGAAGCGGTGAACTGGACGATGCCGCTGCCGCTGACAAGATGATCGATCAGTCGCATAGCCTGCACCTCGCTCCGGGTGAGAACCACGTCCCACTGGCGCTCTTCATGGATGCGTATGCGGAAGAGCTCGCCTTCCCCACGATATACATGGGCGTGCCTCGCAAGATCATCGGTCCGCGTTCCACGCCATTCGCCATGGCCAGCAGCGAGATACGGCGCACACACCGGCGTGGAGCAACACCGGAGCACGTCTTGTACATGGCCGCGAATGTGATGCGGTAAAACGTTGCGGAAAGCAACATGATGTTTCGCACCAACAAGACCACTAGTTCCGTCACGCGCGAGCAGCTCGAGAATGGCGGTAAGAAGTTCCTGGAGGAGGTGCTGGACCGCGACCTCGCATATTCATGCGGGGCGTTCCAAATACGGTCCAGTACTGGCAGGATCGCAGGAGTGAACTCTTTGCAATGATCCACCAGTTGGGCAAGCCGCACGCGTTCCTGATCATGTCCGCGTCCGAGGTCCACTGGGAGCGCCTGCTCGGGACCCTTGGAGCGGCTGCGGGTTGGGCCCAACGGCACGCCTCGGTCCGTGTCCGAGATGACGGCCTGGGAGCGCGTGGAGCTCGTGAACGAAGACCCCGTTGCCTGCGCGATGTACATCAACAGGATCTTCGACGTCATCATGAACGTGCTCGCCGACCGAAACTGCTCGCCGTTCCGCCCATACGTGATCCGGGATTACTTCAAGCGGGTGGAGTTCCAGCAGAGAGGAAGCGCGCACGTGCACGTGATCCTGTGGCTCGAAGAGGCGCCCGACGAGGAACTCACTGGTGAGGAAGGTGCCATGCCCAAGACCCTCGAGATGGTGGCCCGACTCCTCACGCTCGACACTACGCTCCTCAGGCAGCCGTGCACGCAGACGCATCAGCACACCCACACGTTCTACAAGCACGGCCGCACCAAGTGCCGGTTCGGGGCGCCCTTCATGCCCAGTCATGAAACGAGGATTGTGGTGCCGTTTCCACTTGCGCCGGAGGGATACGATGCGGAGAGTGAGCGGGAACGCCAGCGTCTCAAGGCCCTCAAGAAGATGTATGATGAAATGCGTGAGGGCCTCGAACCCGGTGACTTTGAGGATCTTGCCTCGTTCCTACGCACTTTCGGCCTGCACTCTGAGAAGGAGTATATAGATGTACTGCGCACCGGCCTTTCGCGACCCTGCGTCCTCCATCGAAGAACCCCGGCGGAGAAGTTTGTGAATGCATTCAACGCGTGGATAGGCCGGGTCTTGGATTCGAATATGGATATGCAGATAATACTCGATCACTACGCGTGCGCTTCCTACGTGGTGGACTATGTCAATAAGTCCAACCCCTGAATGTTCAACCTCAAACGCACCGTTGCCGAGATCCTCAAAATGAATCCCAACGACGACATCGAAGCCGTAATCTACAAGCTTCGTGTAAACATCCTTCATCATCATCAGCCTGACTACGTCCACTGCAGGACAAAGGCCTCTCCCATGTTCCGCCAGTTAACCCGGTCCTGTGCTTGCTGCTGCCAATTTATACCCGCAAACTTCTTAATCTCATCTGCCCACCTAACCTTCTGTCTCCCCCTAACCCGCTTCCCTTCTCTGGGAATCCAGTCAGTTACCCTTAATGACCAGCGGTTATCCTGTCTACGCGCTACATGCCCTGCCCATGTCCATTTCTTCTTCTTGATTTCAGCTATGATATCCTTAACCCCCGTTTGTTCCCTAATCCACTCTGCTCTCTTCTTGTCTCTTAAGGTTACACCTACCATTTTTCTTTCCATTGCTCGCTGCGTCGTCCTCAATTTAAGCTGAACCCTCTTTGTAAGTCTCCAGGTTTCTGCTCCGTAGCTAAGTACCGGCAAGATACAGCTGTTATATACCTTCCTCTTGAGGGATAGTGGCAAACTACCTGTCATAATTTGAGAGTGCTTGCCAAATGTGCTCCACCCCATTCTTATTCTTCTAGTTACTTCAGTCTCGTGGTTCGGCTCTGCGGTTATTACCTGCCCTAAGTAGACATAGTCTTTTACAACTTCAAGTGCACTATTACCTATCTCGAAGCGCTGCTCCTTGCCGAGGTTGTTGTACATTACTTTCGTTTTCTGCAGATTAATTTTAAGACCCACCTTTCTGCTCTCCTTGTCTAGCTCCGTAATCATGAGTTGCAATTCGTCCCCCGAGTTACTCAGCAATGCAATGTCATCGGCGAAGCGCAGGTTACTAAGGTATTCTCCATTGACTCTTATCCCTAACTGTTCCCATTCTAGACTTCTGAAAACCTCCTGTAAGCACGCGGTAAATAGCATTGGGGAAATTGTGTCCCCCTGCCTTACACCCTTCTTGATTGGTATTCTGTTGCTTTCTTTATGAAGCACTATGGTAGCAGTTGATCCCCTGTAGATTTCTTCCAGAATGTTTATATATACTTCATCTACGCCCTGATTCCGCAGTGTTTGCATGACGGCTGATATTTCTACTGAATCAAACGCTTTCTCGTAATCTATGAAGGCTATGTATAGGGGTTGGTTATACTCTGAGCATTTCTCTATTACCTGATTGATAGTATGAATGTGGTCAATTGTTGAGTAGCCTGTTCGAAATCCTGCTTGTTCCTTTGGTTGATTGAATTCTAATGTTTTCTTTACTCTGTTAGCAATTACCTTTGTAAATAGCTTGTATACTACAGAGAGCAAGCTGATCGGCCTGTAATTCTTCAAGTCCTTGTCATCTCCTTTCTTATGTATTAAGATGATGTTAGCGTTCTTCCAAGACTCTGGTACTCTTCCCGTCAGGAGACACCTCGTAAACAGGGTGGCTAGTTTTTCTAACACAATCTGTCCTCCATCTTTCAGCAGATCTGATGTTACCTGATCCTCACCAGCAGCTTTGCCCCTTTGCATGCTCTCCAAAGCTTTCCTGACTTCTTCTATCATTACTGGTGGGGTGTAATCTGGGTTACTGCTAGTTCTTATAGTATTAAGGCCGTGGTTGTCACGGCTACTGTACAGATCTCTGTAAAACTCCTCTGCTATTTTAACTATCCTATCCATATTGGTAGTTATTTTGCCTTCTTTGTCCCTTAGTGCATACATCCGACTTTTGCCTATCCCAAGTTTCCTCTTCAATGCTTTGACACTTCCTCCGTTTTTCAGAGCGTGTTCAATTCTCTCCATGTTATACCTTCTTACATCGCATACCTTACTTCTATTAATCAACTTCGAAAGCTCTGCCAGTTCTATTTTGTCTGTTGTACTTGACACTTTCATGATTTGACGCTTCTCAATTAGGTTCTTCGTTTCCTGGGAAAGCTTGCCAGTGTCTTGTCTAACTACCCTGCCTCCAACTTCCACTGCACACTCCGTAATGATACTCGTTAGATTACCATTCCTTGTATCTACGCTAAGGTTCGTTTCCTCACTAAGAGCCGAGTACCTGTTCTGCAGCGACACTCTGAATTCCTGTACTTTCCCTCTCAGTGCTAGCTGATTGATTGGCTTCTTGCGTATCAGTTTCTGTCGTTCCTTCTTCAAGTCTAGGCGAATTCGGGACCGTACTATTCTATGGTCACTGCATCGTACCTTGCCAATCACTTCCACATCCTGCACGATTCCAGGTTGTGCACTCATTATAAAGTCTATTTCGTTCTTATTTTCGCCATTAGGGCTCCTCCATGTCCACTTGCGGTTTTCTCGTTTTCGGTAGAAGGTATTCAAAACCCGTAAATTATTGCGTTCTGCGAATTCTACTAGTAGCTCTCCTCTGGCGTTTCTAGTACCGATGCCATAATCTCCTACTGCCTGGTCTCCAGCCTGCTTCTTCCCTACCTTTGCATTAAAGTCGCCCATCACTATAGTATACTGTGTTTTTACCTTACTCATTGCCGATTCCACGTCTTCATAGAAGCTTTCAACTGAAGCGTCATCATGGCTGGATGTAGGCGCGTAAGCCTGTACTACCTTCATCTTGTATCTTTTATTCAGTTTAATTACGATACCTACCACCCTTTCATTAATGCTATAGTATTCCTCTATGTTGCCAGCTATGTTTCTGTGAATTAGGAACCCCACTCCCAGTTCTCTTCTGTCTGCCAAGCCCCTGTAGCAAAGGACGTGCCCATTCTGTAGCACCGTATAGGCCTCATCTGTCCTCCTAACCTCACTGAGCCCTATTATATCCCATTTAACACCCTCTAGCTCCTCGAATAGTACAGCTAGACTTCCCTCACTAGATAAGGTTCTAGCATTAAACGTTGCCAAGTTCAGGTTCCAATGGCGGCCTGTCCGGATCCAGAGATTCTTAGCACCCTCTGCTGCGTTGCAGATCTGACCGCCGCCATGGTCAGTTGCTTCGCAGCTGCTGGGGACTGAGGGCCGTGAGTTATTTGACGTAAGCATGTGGGAGGTAGTGGCCAGATACTGCACCAGGGTGGCCAATCCTTCTCTGGTGAGGGAGTGCGTTCTCGGCGGTGTTTGCCGGTGAGGCCGCACCCCAGGCCTCTTAATGCAGTTCCATCAACACGCGGATTTTTTTTTTAATCCGGTTGGGAACTGCGCGGTACCGGGATTTGAACCACGGACCTATTGCATGCGAGGCGGATGCTTTAA
This sequence comes from Rhipicephalus microplus, assembly GCF_043290135.1. Taxonomy (NCBI): domain Eukaryota; kingdom Metazoa; phylum Arthropoda; class Arachnida; order Ixodida; family Ixodidae; genus Rhipicephalus; species Rhipicephalus microplus. Next base: position 349,606,826 of record NC_134710.1, on the reverse strand, counting down.
CCACTACGCCATCGCCGCAACCACGTAAACATCCTTAAAGGAATTAAAATGTCGGCACAGGAGGCGGCCTGGTTTCTGCTCAAACAGGACATGTCGCACAAGAGCCGGCAGATGGTGTACGTCCCCACGTGTGACCCCGAAGAACGGGTGAAGTTGGAGACGCTCCCTCCGGGCTCGACCGACCTCTGGAAAGTGAACCTCGTGCAAAAGTACGAGGCCAGGCCACCTACCCTCAACGACGTATGCCTCGCCGACTTCGCCAGCAAGTACCGGCCGGCGAAGGGTGATTGCCGTTACGTGCTCAGGGTACGGCCGGCTGTGATACGCTACCACGGATAACGCCCCGGTAACGATGTGGAGTCGTATATGCGGGAAAATGTCCTTCTATACGTCCCGTTCCGAAGCGAAACGGTTGATGTGTTGGATGGTAATAGGTATGTGTCCATCTACGAGAAAAACAAGCAGTTGATCGAGGTAAAACGAAAAGAATACAACCCGGCGGATGAGAATGCACTGGTCCAAGAAATGGTGGAGGTCCACTACGCCGAGATGCTGCGGCTCAGGCGAGAGAGAGAGGAGGATGAAGAAAGAACAATGCAAGAAGAAGAAGAATGTAATGAAGATGACGGGTGCGCGCGGGTACAAATCCCCGAACGACGAGATGCGGATGCTAGTGTGTACGCGGACGTGCTGCCTAACGAGCGCCTGCTCCGACTGCTCAAGGAGGTCAGTACGCCGTGTGCTGCGGTACGCAAACGGCGCGGAATCATGGAACGAGAAGAGTACGTCTCGATGATGTGCAGCACCAACCCTGAGTAGTACGAGTTGCTGCGCGAGATTCTGCACCGTCAGACCACGCCGGGGCAGCCTCCGCTGTGGGTCTTCTTCACGGGACCCGCGGGTTGTGGCAAGACCTTCCTGCTCAAGTTCGCCATGGACGTGTATAACCGCTGTGCGGACTACTGCGGTGCCGTTGGCTGGGAAAACGGCTCCTCCTCATCCGTCTCTTCCGTCTACAACGCGTACTTGATCTGCGCCAGTACGGGAAAGGCCGCCGTTGCTGTGGGTGGAACCACCGTCTCTGTGCCTTCAAACTCATGCGGGCTGCCCGTGGAAACCGACAGGACGCCTGCCTTGGAGTCATGGGGGACGGTGGACTCCGACCTAGTGACCTGAACACTTTCCAGTGTGCCTTCCGCAGAGTCAAGTGCGTCATCATAGACGAAGTCAGTATGATGTCCACCGACCAACTCAAACTGGTTGATTGCCGTCTGCGCCAGATCATGCAGCGACTCGCCGAACCCTTCGGTGGACTGGACGTCATCCTCTGCGGGGACCTGCGGCAGTTGCCGCCCGTGCGTGCCAGCGAGATCTTCAAGCGGCCCCGCAGTGCTGATGGTCTCCTCGGATTCAGCACTGTCACCTGGCATCATCTCGAATACTTCCCGCTCGTGAGAGTCGTGCGCCAGTCCGACGTCACCTTCTCCGCGGTCCTCACGAAGATCGGGGACGGCCGCGCGCTCGAGCCCGAAGAAGTAAAGCTTCTCGAATCCAGGTTCGTCATGGTCGAGAAAGTCGCCGAGTGCGCGCCCTCGGCCGTGCGCATCTTCTACTCGAACGCCGATGTCACGCGTTTCAACGAGACCGTGGCCCGTTCGCAGGACGACTTCGTGGTGCTTCGCGCGCGTGATCGGTACCTCGGCTGCAAGACGCCGCATCTGCTCGAGAATGCCAAGCGCAGGGTTTCCCGCATTGTTCCCAGCGAGTTCGCAAATCTGCCGGGGCAAGTCATGGCCGTTGTTGGCGAGCCCTAAGTGATGACTCATAACATCGATCTCGTGGATGGTCTGGTCAACGGTGCGGTTGGAGTCTTGCGCCTGTGTGAGCTCGCCGGCCCGTTGCTTGATGATGGAGATGGAGTGGATGAAGAATGAGAAGGAGACGAGGGTGAAGAGACGCGCGTGAGGCGACTGTGGCTCGAGTTCGATGTGCCCGGTACCGGAAAGCTCACGCGTGCGCGCGCCGCTCGGGCCACTCATGAGGCCCGTTCTAACGGCTACGACATGACCAGCGAGAACTGGATACCCTTCGAGATGCAGTCGGCCACCGTCACGGTAGATAGAAAGGCCGGCATAGTTTGTAAACGGACGCAGTTACCCCTTGTCCAGGCCAGTGCCATCACCATGCACAAATCTCAGGGGGGAACCTACGCCTCGGTCGTGTACGACTACTCCAAGACGCACCCGCATAAGCTCGTCTACATTGCGCTCTCTCGGTGTACCAATCTCAACGGACTATACCTCACCAACGCTGAGGGCGACAACACCTTCTACCACAAGCAAGACAACCCCGACAAACCCATGCTCGATGAGTTTCGGAGGCTCGACCTCTCCGCTCTGAGGGACCAGCATTTCCGCAGAGTGTGCGAGGGTGGCTGTAGGGAGTTCACGCTCGCGCTCCTAAACGTCCGTTCTCTCTCGGCGCATGCACTGGACGTTGCCAAAGACCCCGTACTCTCCAGAGTTGATCTCTGCCTCACGGAGACCTGGAACCGCTCCTCTGGTGACTGTGCTGCCGATGTCTCCCTGAGTGGCTACGATCACGTGACCCGGGCCCTCGCCGAGAGAAGGGCTGGTGGTGTGGACGTCTTCCTAAAGCGCTACTGGCCCTTCAGTGAAGAGCTCAGGTGACAGCAGGACCAGACCCAACTCCTGGTCTTACAGCGTGCCGACCTCGCTCCTGATGCATCGCCGCGAACGTGTCCCACTGACGACCAGTGCTCCTTCGCCGGGAGTGGAAGCCGGAGCGAGTACTGCGGCGTGTGCTTGATTGGACACGTCTACGCCAACGTCCTCTCGCATGCCGTCTGTACTTCGCCGCTCAGAGATGACTCGCCGTACGCCTCCGTATACACCAGTGCCTACTGCGGCGATGCCGTCCTGGTTGTGACCGTCTACCTGGCCCCAGATCTCTCGAGAGATGACGTCTTGGAGCAGATGGATGTGGCGATGGAGAGTGAGTCTGTGCGCGCGCGTCCCTCGGTTCCGATTGTGGTGGTGGGTGACTTTAACGTGGACGTTAGAAAAGACAATGGCTGGTTGGTTGACCATTTGTTGAACAATTTCTCGATGACGTGTCTGTCTCTCGAGTTTCCGGCCACGATCAATGGTGGCATCATAGACTTGGCGTTCAGTAGGAACTGTACGGTCCGCTCCGTCATGCCGGATCCGCTCACCGTACATTTCTCGGATCACAAAGCGCTGGTACTAACCGTGAGCTACAACGATAGCACGAATAGGTGCTAATCTGTAGTGTAGTTTGTGTGTGTGTGTGTGTGTGACGTGCTCGCGATGTGTGCATTTAATACATCGTACGAAAGACTTGAAGTGTATATAAATAATACTTCACATATAAAGTATCTGTGTACAAATGCTTCATGACAAACAACACTTAAATTCATTAATTACTTTTTAATCATTATCATCAGTAATAAAACTCCCAAGCATTTCCCTGAGGGTGAACATGGTTAAGTGCGAATGCACGGGGTGATGCTATGAGGGAGAGTAAAGTTAAAATCCGTTGGCATTCGCCAGTGAGTTAACGTAAACTCCCCCGTGTGATCAAATTGCGATTGCCAGGAACCATTACACCAAAAAGGCACCATAGTGTGATTAATAAATATAATAGTGCGAATTAATAAATACCCCTCATAGCATCACCCCATGCATTCGCACTTAACCATGTTCACCCTCGGAGAAATGCTTGGAAGTTTTTTGTGAGGAGACTTCTTTTTTAATGCTTAACAGTCTTACTTTCCCTCTTGCGTAGTAGGTACCAAATAAATTATTTAGAACAATAAAAATTTAGGGCAGAGGCACCATCAGTCAAAAAGTGCATAGTAAGGGTGTTGCCAGTGCCCACACAATTGAAAAAGAAAAAGGATATAAGAAAGTAGTTGTGTGGTAAAACATGTGTGCTATATAACATCATTTTGTCAGCACGCTAAAGACCTAGACTATATACAAACTTGCTCAAGGTTTCTTTACAGCTCTCCCTTTGTATATATATATATATATATATATATATATATATATATATATATATATATATATATATATATATATATATATATATATATATATGTGTGTGTGTGTGTGTGTGTGTGTGTGTGTGTCAGTTTCTAAACTTGTGCGTTACAAAATCACAAATATTGACAAGGTAATGCAAGTGGTGTAAGATTAATATATACGGATATGTAATCATTCAAACACTTGCACAATTCATCTTCAGCTGGCCTGGTGACTTTCGTTCCTTTGGCAGAAGTGCGTCATGGACGCTCCTTCGCTACAGCACATCCGCAGCCGGAAGCCTAAAATAAAGACAGAAGTAATCACCAAGAGTTTCACAAGACAAAGTGTCGAAGATGCAGTATGCTCCATCATGTTAGAGTGTTCTTAGTTCTGTGTGAGTAGAAGTCAGCATCAAAACCCACTTTGTTTCCAACGGGAATCATGTTTAAACCCCACAAATCAATCAATCGGGAATCATGTTTTTTGAGGATTCCCGCATGGAAAAAGCTGTGTAACCAACTTGACAGCACCTGGGGGCCTCCAGAGGATTGCACATACAACAGATTTCACATTCAAAAACAAGCAACGTAGTAGAAAGGCAATATATATACAAGAAACATTTTGCAATGATTCAGCTTGATGTACACAAGAAACATTCATTAGGTTTGAGTAAAAATCTATTCATCAAGTAATCGCACACATCTGATTTGCACAAACCAAATGGCCACTGAAGTTAATTATGGTTTTTAAAGATTTGTATAGTGCCAATATGCAATATTCTAGTCTAGCTCTGTTTTAGCGTGTTATGTATGTGGCATAAGTGTTCGCCTGATAGGTATGCTGTAATCATGAATATACATAGTTTTCTTAATACCTAAAGCTTAGTATATTGCAGTCCAGCTGTGGATCATTTTCAAATAAATAATTGCTTATAGTAGCAATAAAGTTACAAAATTAATGCTAAAATTTGGCAGATCTCACATACTTTGGGAATCGATGTTATGCGATGCACCAGGATGCAAGGTGAACGTATTTTGATTTATTTATTGAGTGATCTTAAGAAGTGGAGCTCAATATATATACAAATCCTTCCACACACATTCGTCAAACAGCCGCATATGTTTTATTCGTTATGCGAAGATGTTACACCCGTGAGAACATTAGCAGTTATTTTCGTTTTGTAACGATGCTAACAGAAACATGGATATTAGCCACACTAGAAGCGGTAGGCTGGTATCACACTGGTGTTTTCGCTAGGACTGACGAGGATGGTAGCCCTCAACTCTGCTACACAAATACTTCACAGAATGGCTTCTAACTACAAATGACGTTAATTTGACATGATGGCTGCATAATAAGAGTCCACATGTAATAGTAATAAAATATTATAGCCAGTACTGCAACTACAGTGGATGTTACGCGAACACTAAGGTCTGCTTGAAACGTATATCCGAGGCCGGGCATGGCTCTGTAGTAGAATACTTGGTTGCCAAGCAGAATACTAGGGTTCAATTCCTGCTGGGACAAAGTTATTCTTTGCATTTGTCCGGTCAATGCTGCCTCTGTCAGCTTTTCTTCACCATTCCTGGTAAATATAAGACACATTGGTCGATATAAAACATATAACACCTGTGGCACTTACCCGCATACTAGTGGCATATACCTGCTTCCGGGTATGTGCTAATGGTTTTTGGGAAGTGTTTGACGACGTATGGAACGAGACTGCGAAATTATTCATGACCAGCACGTCGTATTTGTCAACCCGTTTAACTGTCTTGTACTAATTCTCATGTACCCCCCGTTAAGGCGGTGATGATGATAGCACCCAGCCATGTGCGGTTAAGTAGATATATATGCAGATAGGAGCCAAAAGTGCTTGCAGCACGCAAAGAAGCGCTCCGCACCTAAAAAAATTTTGATGTCATCAGCACACATCAGAAGTTTCGATGAATCAGTCACAACATATAAATAACTGATATAGACTATACACAACTAAGGCCCCATCATTGCCCTCTGGGGCGCCCCATATTTTATCGAGATGCGAAGTCACTAATGTTCTCAAAATGCTTCGTGATAAACAGCTTTTCATCAGTTCACAGGCAATGCGATGTCCACAAGAGTTATGCAGTTTGCGCAGAATGTTGTGATTCAACCAGTCAAATTTTATTTCATTTATGAGATACTGCGGACACAAAGTCCAGCAGGTGAGCAACAATACATACCAATAAAAGAAAACAAGGTTGCAAAGAGGCTTTTACTATATGATTTAGGTTGTAAGACGAAAAAAACAACTTGGTTATGATACAATCATAAAGAAGCAACAAAAGAACAGCATCTGAACAAGTCATCACGAGCACTCTGGGAATGTTTTTGTTAGGTTATTATAATCAGCTTCCGTTTCTGGGAAAAAGCAGCAGCAAAAAGTCGCAGTCTTTGTGAAAATTGGCGTTAGGAAATGAGGATAGTAGTGCCGAGTGGGTCTTTTTAACAAGGGGAAAATGTACGCTGTGGTGTCCAAGGATAGTCTGTGGTTTACTATGTCGGAAAAATACTTTAGACGACAATTTTACCCGTGTTTGTAATGATTCAATACACTTACAGTTAGTAGTACAGTTGGGGAGTCAGTTGACCTAAATTTACTATAAATAAACCGTACTGCTTTTCTTTGAATTCTTTCTTGATTTTGAATGCTAATTTTTGCGTTGAGATCCCCAACTATGGAGGCGTACTCAAGTTTTCGCCTAATAAAGGAAACGTAGAACCGCAGTTTATCACTCGGTGGGGCTCTCTTGAGCTTGTTGCAGAGAAGGCGTATTTCACGGAAAGCGCCTGAGCAAATGCTATTTATGTGTATATTCCAGGATATAAGGTACTCGTTATCGTTACACCTAAGTATTTATAGGAGGCTACTTGGAGCCAATGTGCTCTAGTTAAATTGTATGTGTAGTCTAAGGGGCCTTTTTTGTGCGTTAGAGGGAGATACAGCATGGTCGGCCTTAATGTTAAGTGGGAAAGCACTGGGAGCAGTAAATACACTATAAAAATATTTATTGAAATGTTGTGCAATGACAGCTTGATCAGGTACCCCTGAACCATTAACAATAACTTGAGATATTGGTTTCTCCTTTTCGGTAATATAGTTATTTAGATATATGCTTTTTCTAAATCGATAAATAAGCCAACACACAAAAGTTTGTTTTCTATGTTTCTCAGCATTACCTTTTTCAACTGCAATAATCGCGTTTTGATAGAGTTTTCTTTCCAGATGCATCACTACGCAATTTCCTTAGTACTTAGTCAGAAGGTTAACAAGCCGTTCATAAATAAAATCTCAAATACTTAATTTTGTACAAGATGGGTGAACAAGGGGGAAACAAGCAGTACCATGGCGAATGCACTCGAACAAGATAACTACTGCTTAACCAAGAGCTTGCAAAGCTAAGGTATGGCTATTCAGCCACTCATAAACAAAGTGTATTGACCCAGGCGTAATTGCAAGATTCGCGAGCCGCATATACAGCATACTTTGTCAAGTTCACGCACACGTAATCAACCTGAATATCATGGAAGTTTAATAATAAACTTGCCTGGTGGATGCAAACACATTTGGTCACACAGGAAAAACCCTTATAGATACTCATTTAACTGTCCTGTAGCTTGTGACATTAAGACGCGCAACATATGATACTTTTTTCAGATACTTTTTTGACACAGAAAACTAACAATGCTGGGTAAATTCCAACGCGAACAGCGCCTAATTCTTCTCCGTTGTTATAAATTATACACGCTAAGATCTAATTCAAAGCGCAGTCACCGAACGGCGTCCGACAGCATTGCGATAACATAGTGATTCATAGCGTGCAAGGGATCGCCCCTCCTCTATTGAAAGAGCCTGCCGAATCATTGCTTTACATACACCCCCCCCCCTCCCCAATAGAAAAGCCCGTCCGCGTGTGATGCCCCAGAGCTTTGACTTAACTCTAATTAAATCAGGCCCGCCAACAAGCTCGCTAGGTTCTCAAAGTCTCACCTATGGTCTACTAGTTAGGAAAAACTTAGTTCACAGCATGATTATAGCACTCACGGTGTTAAATAAAGCGCCGACAGCAAGAACATGTACCTACCTACGTACATTTTTAGTTTGGCGAGCGGTCGGCGATACAAAGCAACCGGTCCTTTTTTGAGTAACAAACAGCACTGGCAGAATTCAAAAGACAGCGCAAGCACACATTGAACAACAACAAAAATTGACTTCGAACGCTCCGTACGCGGCCTCTGCGTTCTTATAAGAGGTTTCGTCATTTCAAACTGCTGACGCAACTGATCCGCATTCGCTCACATTATTTTTTATATCATCAGTAAACATTTTTTTCTGTCTAAAAATATAGCAAAAGTTAGTAAAAATATATGATATGCCAGTATGTACAACATACAATATTTCTTGACTTCGAAAAAAAGATATACGAACAACGCGTATTCGCGCCAAATTTGAAATGTTCACTTGCTTGTGCATTTCTTATACTGATATCTTGTTAACATCTGTACATTGCTTGAGTGGTTAAGCTGGCTGTTAAAAACAGTGTTAAAATTGTTGTATTTAAATACAAGTTACAGGCAGCAAGCAAAAGTGGTCGCAACAAAATAAGCGTACTGGTACTTGATTGACAAACATTCTTTCAGCTATCCTTAGTGAAAGTTTCTTCTAAGAGAATTTTCTAGTGAAGGCTTATTTTAACTTGCTTTAAGTAGAACAAATGCAAGAAAAATTTTCTTTAATGGTAAATTTTGAGAACGTCATTAAAAACAGTAACACGTGTCAGTCTGATACTTTGTATGGTTAATAAATATATGTACTAAACAAAAACAATATTCTTTACCACCGTCTTGTTGGTTTGTATTTATTTGCATTAACAAATGTATCATTCATATATACAGTCATGGACAAATTTTTCTTTGCAATGTTAGGCGCAAACGAGGCAGAGAGCTCTATATGTGCAAGTCACAATTGTGTTGTAGCTCTACAAGCTGCGTACTTCGTCATTGCTTGTGAGCTTGTAGCGCATAGCGTGGTCAGCGCCGGCCGTGAGGCGACAAAAAAGAGGCAGCAAGAATGCCAGAACCATTGTACAGTGTAGACCACTTATAACGAAACTGCTTACAATGAGGTCTTTTGCTACTCCCGTTCACCCTTCCATTAAACCCCATGTATACCCATACCGCTTATTCTTCAGTGCCCCAAGATGAAAGACTGGTTATATTGCAGTTGCCCAAATTTGTTTGCGACAAATGTGGTAACGAGTGCGCTTCTGAAAGGAGGCGCGCTGGGTGAGTCACTGGGGAGCGAACGATGAGGTCGTTATGGAGGAGTAGGGGACACGGAGTGACCGAACGAAAGGCGGGAAGGGATGAATAAGAAACTGAAAAAAAGAATGAGTGCGGGACACTGAACGGGCTCGACGAGTTACAGAAAAGGACGCTTGCCTCGGTGACCGATAAGCCTTTGCACCGGCGCCGACGCGGCTACAGCGTACTACGTCGCTAGCGTGGCTTCGGCGCGCGCCGCTCAACTTGGCATGTGCGATCCCGTCCGTGTCAACTACATGCGCTTAACAGTTTCCTGTCGGGAAAGGTGTCGTCGTTATCAAGCTTAAAACAAATAACGCGTTTGCTTCCTTGTCCGTAAATTGAAAACCATGTATGGTTTTATGACGCGAGCTTTGAGTTGTCGCACGAAAGAGTTGTCATCGTTGCTGATCTGCCGGCCACGAATGCCTACTTCGTATCATGCACGCTGTTATTGGTTCACTATTAGGCAAACTTTTTGACGCCAAATCTTCGTGTTTTGGACAAACTTTCCGCGACAACATACCAAAAGGCAAGCTAGGCCTAATCGGCGTTGGGTGCGCTTCAATCGGCAGCGATCACGTGAATCTAAGTTGTGGTTTGGTACCGAATCAACAAAACCTTTTGCAGTGACCGTGCTTGACGAGAAGGGATGCATATCGTTGATCAAAATGAGGGTGGTGCCTGTAGCGCTGAAATAGTGGTTCGCAATTAAATTGCGGTGTCTTAAAGCCGTTGTGCGCCCGTGAAATAGAATGGTTGGCGTCTTTCAACCCATAAAATTCTCGACGTGATTCAAAATATGACTGGCGGACAGAGAAAAAATGTGAAAGTACAAAAACAATAAAATTCAAATACTAACACGCCCAAGATGCCCAATACTAGAAAAAGTTACGTTCCTTTACAAGTTGGAGATTCAAAAACATAATATTTCAATTTTATTTTCTGTTATCATTTCGGCACATTACAAAAAATAGAAAGTTCCCGAAGAGTATTTGTTTATTCAGCAAACTTGCTAATTTAGTGCACTGATTACAAAAAGAAACAATTTCTTTACCATAATATTATGGTAACGAGGCGCAAACCTATTCCTTCTTTTTAAAAGCGTAGAGGAAAACATTTTGCCGTAGCTAGGCGCAGCTGCGCCCACAGCCATCCTCTATAGACTGCCGTTACAACAGCTTCGTGAGCGCAACGATGTAACGTATACTTGAAATGAGAGAAGAAATTCAAGGAAGCGCTGTGTTGAAACTTCTTCGAGACGACGAGGATTTCTGCCAGTAAACTAGGAACTGCTTTTGCGCTGATATAAAGACACTGATAAATCGTGGGCGAAATGAAGTGAGCTTGAATACTTTATTCGACTTCTTCTCTGTGCGAAAAAAAGACAAGGCTAAATCGCGACGGGTCACGCCTTTTCCTGACGATGCAACGAATACCCCGGCTGGTCGTAGGGTATGGTTCGTTAGATGAAATACGGCGAAAGAAGTATATGACATGAGCACTCGCACTGACCAACTGAAATGATTCGTTCTAGACAATTCTATTGGAAGACATTTTTCTACATAAACATCCTTGTATAGCGCAACAAGGATTGGTGACTACCATGCTCGTCTTTTTTTGACTACCCTCACTATGGTGACTACCATACTCGTCACATCACCTGACGTGATAGTAGATTGAGTAGGCTGTATGTGTTAATCAGGGTAAGTGACTACGTAATTCTGATGACTGTTGAGAAGAAATCTGTGCATATGATCCGAGTGTACCTACTTCCGAGAATTCTGGAAAGGAACTCCTGGGGGTAGAAATTTCCGCAGCCCTTCACTACGGCGTCTCTCATAACCATATGGCAGTTTTGCGACGTTCAACCCCAACTATCAATCGATCAATGAATCAATGAAGTGATCGATCAATGAAATCATATTTCCAGGAATCATTTTGTGGTTTGCGGCGTAACTTTTTTTCTAAACAGTGGAAGTGATTGTGTATGAAAGACAGACCTATAGAAAGTATCCTGCATCCCAAAGCAGAATTTTGTCTATTGAGCTACATTATTTGCAGATTTAACTTGCACGGTAAATCCTAATGCTGTGGGTAAACTGAAAACGCCCAGATTCTATTTGTAATACTTCGACACAAATGTGTAATCGAGCAGTCTATGCCAAGTTGTAATGAAGTAAGATCTTTTAACATGGATAATTTCTTAGCATTATTTTGTTGAGTAATTGCATGATGAAAACAACTAATGTCTCGCTGTCCTGCACCTTCATTTTCAAAGTGTATTCATACTTTCTGTAGCTTAGTTACCTTTGAACAGCAATAAACACCTTTTGTTTGTATCTTTAGTTATCGATTACTTGAAATTGGGAAGAAATGACCACCGTGTCAATGAAGAGCGGGTACACGGTGGGCTCGGAAAGAAGGGACCGTCGGTGGTGGAGGATGAGAGTGCGTGCTGTGACGTCACTTCACCGCGAATGCAGCGATGCTGGTGTTTCATAGAAAAACGTACCTAAATAAAGAGCGAATACTGCCGTAGGGCCTTGTGGCCCAGAGACTGCGCTACTTTCTGCGCCATGAGTGGTTAGTCAGACCCCGTATTTTCTTCAGCTTAAATAAAACAACAACTTTTTTCATCCAGACGCTGATATTTGAACCCGTACTTCCATGCTCCGAAAGCGAGTGTCGTTACTACTATGCTACACACCAATGCGGCCACGGAGGGAATACATGTACAGTACATATAAACCACAGGAATGTGCCCCTTTGCGCAAAAAAATGCAGAAAGACAACAGTTTCTATTCAAGTTTCAGTGTTTTCTGTTGTAAGGCATTAAATGTCCTAAGTGGAACATGATATGAAGCTGATATAATAAAACTGCACAAATAATAAAATTTTTTCATTGCAAAAAATTTATGTCAGACTTAGGTATTCAAGGTCGTCCTAAAAAGGCTATCACATATCTGAACAAGGAAGTAAAAGCGAGCAAGGATACGCCATTTAGCGGTTGGTCAGACCCGTAGAGTTTCTCAAAATTAACCAGAGGGCACTCTGGCGCTGTGATCGTTCAGCTACCCTAGAAATGATGGGTAGTACACACATTTGCCTAGTCTTCGTTTTTGCGGGCGGCGAATCGTACTTGCGGCTCCGTTTTTTGCTGTTTCGGTTTTGTTTTGAAAGAAAGATTGAGCCCTTGTGAACTTCGTGAGCCAGTTTGTGAAGTAAGTCTTAAAAATAAAACGGTGAAGCGAAACCGCTGAACATTTGCTAATACTTGTTTTGTAAGAAAACAGCTCCAAGTCACACGAACACACACGGAGCCAAAGGCAGGCCAGAAGTACGAAGATTAGACAAATGTGTGTGCTACCCATCATTCCCATGCTCGTTGAAGCGCCGTGCGTTGCAGCTCCCATAGACACTAGCGCCAGAGTTCTCTCTAGTAAGTATTGTGGAAAACTCTATGGTCAGACCATTTTCTGCTGGGCCACAAGAAGGCCCCAGTGGCCGCCCTTCATATAGATTATATCTCCATGAGTGTTCGTTCTCGGGGATGATTCTCTCGATGCTAGACGCTTTGCGTGCTACCTTGCTATCATCGGCACACACTTTTTTTTAAGACGATAGTCTTTCTTGGGGACGTTCGACGCAAAAATTTTGGTCTGTCTGTTTGTACAATTGTCTCTTTCTCCACCCTTAACGGTCCCGGGTACTCTGAACAGTACCAGTCGTTACGCCAAACGGCCGACCCCAGCCGCAGCGCCCACCATTGATGCTCAAGATTCAGTGTATATACTTATGCGATTTTCAATTAAAAAGCAAATATTGCGCATATCTGAGGCACCATAACAACACGTATACATTCTGTATGTGCGTCTTTTTACTAGAAAAGGCATGTATAAGTAATTCTAAGGACCGTAGCGTTTATCACGCAGCGCTGACCATGCAACGCTTGGACGAAGAGGCGAGTGTTTCCAACACTTTGCTAAGACGACACTGTGGTGGCACCTGTCCGTCACCTTGCGTTCTACAGCTTATAACCTCTGAGACGCGCGAACACGCTCGTCTCAGAGCCGCGAGCTTCGTTTTTCAAGATAACGGCCAGATAGCGCTAATTTCTCACGTGTGGCTTGTCTTGATGCGCTCGTTCGCCTTCGCTGCACGCTTGAGGAACTCTAACGCAGCGCCTCCAGAATAACATCCACTGATTTTCTTGCGCAAAACATCAAATAAACCTTTTGGTCAATCTCTCCAGACGCAAGACTATCGTCTTTGGACGACAATTTTCTTTTGTCTTTTCATCGGTTTTCGTGTGTCCTCGTCGCCCTCAAAAGTGTCGAGTTGGTTAAATTCGTGCCATTGCTATCGCATCCCATCAAGCGAAAAAAATTTGTTTCTAAGAATTTGCGCAGCTAAGAGAAAGCTTTGTAAATACGGCTCCAGAGTTTATTTATAGGATATTTGATTCTTATCATACTTTGTGGGCTTTCAGAACAGATATGAGTGAGAAGCGTCTGTGGAATTTTGTTTCTAAAAAAATAACATGCATTCACCAGCAGCCCCACTTTTGTTTGCAATCAGCGTCGTCTAGTAACTGATCATACTATTTAAAGTCCTAGCCTCTCTATTTTTACATTTTCCACATTTGACTCGAGTACATGTAGCGACCACTTTTTCATATTATTTGCGCTTGCATATTCCGTGATTTCAGTAATCAGGCAGTTAATTTCTCACATCAATTTTAATACATTTGAAAAGACACTGCGTGTATTTGACAAACAGAACAGATGAAAATGAAAAGTGGAATGTTACGAACTTCAGTGATAGATGGATGGATGAACTCTATTTCGTAATAATAACACGCTTTTGCACGCGTCGGACTGCTCCCTCGTCGGAACAGAAAAAGTCTCGCTGCTGCGTCACGGGCCTGTTAGATAACCCACAACTCTTGTTCGAGTTCGGAGCTTGTAGTAGCACTCTCCCATTTGGATGGAATCTAGCACGGAGAGAGCCAGAGCAGATGTTTCAAGTTAGCTATATTTTTGCTGAGGGAACATGTATTAGTTGGCTGTATTCCGGCTTCAATAGTCTTCAATAGCACGGGGTCAGCGTACGCCTCGACTTGACGAAGTCTGATCGTCAGAGCCTGAGGTCTGCTTAGTTTTCTGTGTGGGAGAGGGTACTGTGTTCGCGCCATGTAAAAATATTTTCTTAGTTTGTTATACGAGATGGGAGGGTCACGGTTCTCTAAAACATCAGCGCTGCACCCCAATGACTACGCGATTTAGTAGTCCTCGTGCAGTTATGTGGGCTGGCTTCTTAAGCTTGGGTGGGGTATTAGTGATGTTATAAATATATTTAATTGAAGCGCATTCACAGTACAGATCTCCAAGCTGAGTTTCTCAAACGATTGGTGGAACTATGATTGTTCAGGGAAATAGAGGCTGAAAAAAGTGGCGTGGCCAAAACCGCTGCATAGCCAATGCCCTAGAAATAGAAGAGATTATAGGTACACAGCTGCAGTTTCTAAGCGAATAGTGTTCACTGCGAAGGATACTTACGATTGCGAACGTTTGGAGTTCCTTTGATATTCTAGCAACAGAAAGTACTTTTTTTCCCTTAGATACAAAAAAGTAATTCCATCAGAATCGAACGTCGAAGTCGTAGTCTCGACGCCAGCTTAGTTGTCCAGTTTTCCGGCAAATACTGCTAAAGGGCTTCCAAGTCGCCTCACGGGTGCTCGCTAATACTACTCATGGTCTTCTGTTAAAAGTTATGACTTTGAAGAGGTTACAACGTCAGTATTAGCAGAAATATTGTGGAAATCTTGTACAAATCTCCTCCTGCTTCTCATTGCTTAACTGTGTCGGTAATAATAATGATACATGAATAATCCACCAGGATTTGTTCGAAATGGCTAACTACTTCATCAGAAAATTGTGGATTCCACCTGATCACCAAAATGGTCACTTTAACATAAAGTCCATGAGCTGAGTTTACTTGAGATATAGCTAGGCTAGTTTCACTCACATCTAACGCAGGAAAACTAATAGAAAGAGTTCGATATATTAGGATTTTTGACGGGCTGGACTAAAACAACATCTTGAGTCCTTAAAAAATAAGTTTTTTTCAGGCGTGGCTGCCGCATTCTGTATGTACTTGTTGATTTAGAAAGCAGGGTATCACTAGAATGTTCTCAGAAACATTTTGCCGCCTTAGCAACTCTAGATATTGCGAAAACATAGGACAACGCAGAACACACTTAACTACTAAATTCGCTTACGCACGTAAGTTTACCAAATAATTCATTTTGGTAGACTTACTCCTCTTTAAAACAGCAATAACTTTTGCACTTTCAATCTTGTGTGCCTTCTTCAAATGAAGAACAAACTAGAGATCCTCGCCAAGGACCACCCTTAATATTCATTGTTTTACTGCGCACCAATTTTGTGCAAGATGACGTACAGATGTATATATACACTGACGACATCACAATTTTTGCTGCGGCTATAGATATACAATTACTGTATTAGAATCTACTGTTTTATATGAACGCTGTGGGCTCGCATTTGGGCAAAATTATTCTATCATTAAACAGCAGGAAAAGCCCAATCGTTGTTTTCCACTGAGCGTCACTGTGCAGATTTTGGTACTTTGCAGACAGGATGTTATCCCACAGGTGGAATCTGTTGGGTATTTAGGAGTGACATACCAAAAAACTAAATTGAAGTCCGCATATAGAAAACATTGCAGCTAAAGGAGCACGTGCGGTAGGAATGCTTCACAGTCTCACCAGTAAACAATCTGGTGAACGTAGTGATGTGCTCGTCATGATATATTGTACGTATATTTGCCCTGTATTAGACTTTGGCTGCGCTTTGCTTTCTTGAACAATCGCTTACACACTTTGACCTCTGGTACTTCAGAACGCCAAACACTATGATTATGTCTTCAGCTTCCTAAAGTTGTTGAAATGAATGTTTTATATAAAAAGGGCGCCCGCCTTCTCTTCCTATAAGGTTCAGGATACTAACAATTCGTACGTTTCTAAAAATGTATGCATCCATAGAGAAGAAATCACAGTATGCTTTTATTAATGAGCCGACGGCTTTTTTTACCAACAGTAGTCTGCATCAAGGTGCCTACAAGTCAGCGTTGTACGGAAGCTCATAGAGACATCACAAGCAAACGTTCCTCAAGTACTGGTACTAAAAAGACCTATTCACAAAATTAGAATCAAATATTAAAATATGTTCATAAGAATTGTAGATATCTTGCCAGTAGGTTCCGAAAAGCTAATTAGAAGAACCACTTAGCAAGTTTGGAATTAAACATTGTAATAACAATTGATGTTCTCGTTTGTGAAGAAAAGACCGGAGTGGGAATTGCATCGTCGGTTTCGGATTGGTACTTTTCAATTCGTTTACCTGAATTCACGCATATTCATAAAGCGAAATTGCTTAAAATTTTCATAGCATCATGCAAATTGCCCCTATCTATAACTGATGCTCTCATTCTTACAGACTGCCTGTCGGTCTGTTCGTCATTATCTGCAACTAGTATGTCGAATGCTTTAGAAGTCACGGTTTTGTGTCCTTGCCCAAAGACATTTGCGTCTCATTCACCTGGTACCACGTCATCAAGCCACGTCATCATCAGT
The DNA here is from genome assembly GCF_043290135.1 of Rhipicephalus microplus. Lineage (NCBI taxonomy): Eukaryota > Metazoa > Arthropoda > Arachnida > Ixodida > Ixodidae > Rhipicephalus > Rhipicephalus microplus. Next base: position 349,589,753 of record NC_134710.1, on the reverse strand, counting down.
ACCACGTCATCAAGTTGAAACCCTCAATGAGTGTGCAGATGTACCTGAAGTGGTATCACATAATGGTCAAATAATTTATAAAATGCTGACGCATTTATCTGCGTGGCATAATTTGAGAACTTTGCCACATCGAATAACAATGTAAGTCTTGTTTGGCATAATACGAGTTTTTTAATCTTAATTATCCTTGAAAAAATAGATGGTGCTTCTCTAGAAGTGTGGAGATATCCATTACAAGACTACGGTGCCGAGTCTTTCCACTGAATTTTGGTCTACACAGGTCTGGTCTGGCACAATCTCTTTTATGGCTAAACTGAAACAAAATTGAATCTCTAGATTGTTTCCTCTTATCATGCAGGTTATTGCGAATGAAAGAAATAGGCTGTTCAAAGAACCTCTCTGTACGATTGTATTAAATTTATCCCTTCCGGTAGTACTTTCGTCTGGAGCAACTGTAAAGGGCTTTAGCCACAGAAACGTTTGCGAAGCCGTATGCTGTTTCTTAAAAAAAAAGAAATGAGTAGAATGTTACGCTTAGGCATAAATTTACTTCATTTCAAACATCGTGGCTTGTTTTTTTTTCTTTTCTTCATTACAAGTGTTTTATGCCGGGATCCACCATAGCTCCACCGACAAACTTCTGTCACGGATATGACGTTGTAAAATATATACTAGTGAATTCTGGAAAAAAAAACGAGATGGAAAGATTCTCTCGCGTAGCGCCACACGAAAAATCTCTCGATTCGCAGCGCGTGTCGCTAACTACTATCCCGCGGAGCGTACGTTGCCGAGGATGTTAACGGCGAGCCATTTATATACACAACACATCATCTGGCGGTCTTTGGGGGTCCAAAACATTAGCGTCTCTTTGTTATCTGTAGCGAAAAGGCGTAGCGGAATCGCGTTGGGCGCACTCTAGAGGTCGGCATTTCCACGGGCTGTCGTTTCCACGGACGTGGTCTGTCCCTTAGCGCGCGCGCTTACAAGACTCGTAATTCGGGAGAAGACGAGTGTCACTCACTCGGTGCCGCGACACATGACGAAGTGAGAATTGTGAGAGTTGTTCACGCTTGTCCTGTGTAAATTTGTGTGATCATTTCGTGCGCCTTTCTGTTTGAATAGCGCACTTTGGGTGTCGAGTTGTGAGAGTAGTTGGTTCGCGCTTTTTTGTGTGTATGCTAATTTCGTGCGTGATTTCTACTTGATGTGTGCGGTGCGTATTTCGAGCTGCTTGCCATTCTGTGCATGACTCTTTAATTTGTGGCTGTTGCTGAAACAATGCACAATAAACTCTCAATTACCTCTGTGAACACACGTTTCACTTTCATGGTATAACGATTCCTCGATATGGGGATCAGCCACGTTTTTTATTCTATTTTTAATCCACGTTTCACCAATGTTGTGTTTTTTAAACATCCATCTGAGTGTACTCGGCCAGTAAAACAATTTTATTCTTAAACAAAGGTATCATTTATTTCATCGACGATTCGATATGGTGAGTTGGGCCAAGACTTTAAGGACGAACCAACAAACTGGTGGCAGCTGCTCAACTCGACTAGCCAGCATCTTACGTGCTCTCACCGAAGCGGTCTCCTGGGGGCCCCCTCACCGACAAGGGGCAAAGCTGAAGATGACAGCGCTCTGCACGGGGTTGACGGCTGACGGTAGGACGGAACTCGAAGTGACGAGGATATGTGAAAGAGACAAGCGGAGGACGATGAGTATCCTCCGAAGGCTGGTTGGCAAGCGGAGCGCGACGCTGCTGATGCTGCCGCCGATAACCGCACTGGCTCTTCAAATGAGGCTCCGGCTACCAAGTGGCCACGCGGTCAACCACCCAAGGCCATGGCTATGAAGCCGCCTGCGCCGGAGCCCGTTGCGACCACAGCAGCTCCAAAATCACTTAGTAAAACCGATCTATCAAATGCAACGGGCAAAAAACACGTCAAGTGGCAAGGCTGTCGGTACCAATGTCCCGAGAGCAAGCCACGGGAAGCGTTCGAGGAGGTTCAGTCCAAACAGCGCCAGCAATGCGGCTGGCAAGGTTCCGAAGCGTCGCAGTGCCAGCATGAAGGTGAGACGTTGTCAGTCACGGAGCTCATCCCGAAGTCATGGTGAACGCGTGAGAAAGCCCGAAGCCCTACAAGCTAGGCCACGTGGTTGAATGAAAGCAGCGAAATAAAGAAAAGGCGCGGCAAGGATAGCGGCCATCCCAGGTCTACATCTTTTTCCTCGGCCAAACAAGCACGTGCTTCGAAGCGAGGTAGGAAACGTCACCACTCCCAGAGTCGCACGTCTTTAGGCCTCGAAGGAAAGTACGTCAAGGCGACGAAGGCCTCGAGCACCGATTCTAAATCATAACCTGGAAAGTGTGCCAGGCACGGCAAGCGCACGAAGCGCATGAAGGAAACGTTTAAAACCCTGCACTGTTTGCGAACACAGACCCTTGATGACTTCTGGTTTCGCCCACCACTGTGCCAGAATAGCAAATGTGGGAAAAAAGCGCGGGAGAAAATAGCCCACAAATTTTCTGCACTTTCTGTCTATCATTTGGATAAATATATTCAAACAAATGTTTTTTTATCTACATAAAAGCTACACGAGATTGCTTTTAACCCTACGCACGTTCTTTTTATCTTAAAAACTAGTAATAGATTTCCTTACCCTTGAAGAACGTGAAAACATCATTTCAGTTTTAACGTTGCTAGCTGGTAAATGAGGTGACCGGAAGTTTTTGGGGCCACAAAGCTTGCAATCTTGAAACTTTCTATAAGAAGCCAGAACGAGGATCAAAGCTTGTTGTCCCGGCTTTTAACTGCACGCTCTGAGGCGATACCTGTGGAAGAAAATTGATTTACTCCCTAACTTCATCCGAACAGAAAAAAGACCTTCTTGGCCCGACTATTGTATTCTTAAATAACGTGCTTTTCATATCCCACATGTTGTTCACTTATTGCCTTAAGTGCCTTAGAAAAAAAAAGTATTCACTGATAAAATTTCGGGGTTAAGGCTTCAACATTTTGTTCTAAAGAAAACCTGTCCTTGTTCATTTTTACTACAAGTAAAAATCAAAATCTTGGGCAGTTACAATACTGCTTAATATGAATTCTGAGTGCGGCTGTTTTGGTGTTTTCATTTCGCTATCTGTTGTGCAGGTGGTCATGCGCGGAGGCGACGTGCACCTGGAATTGTAACTTCCGTCGCCGCCGCTGCCTGACGCTAACGCTGCACTACACTGTAGAGGGCCTTAAACAGTTCGCTAGAGCACTTTATACACAAAATTCTTGTTGTTGCACCTCAAAAGTAATCATTATGATGACGATGATGATTGTTTTCATTGATGCCGCTTAGCCACAGAGAAGTATCGGCCAGAAAAGAGGTGGAAGGATCTTCAAGGTAGAAGGTTATCGATCTTACAACGTCCAATAAAAATTAGGTCTAAAAAATAAAATCGTGAATAATTAATGTAAACGCTGCACGAGCTAATGATCAGACTAATAGATTGGTTTGAACCCGAAACTAAGAATAAGTTAAAATATACTCGCAAGGGAATCCTTTTCTTTCGGTAATGTAAGCAAACGCAGCAGAGGAGACATAGCTGTGACTATGACCTAATGTAATCCTTCCACATATTAATGCTACTACAACGTGTATGTCTAGTTCTAACTTTTCAATGGGATGGACAAGGTATACTTTTTCTTACAAGAATATTGGCGACAGAATAAAAAGATGTGCTCTATTGTTTCTACTTCTGTCTTCGTTATGTAAAGATACATAACGAAGGCACCGTGAGCCAAGCTTTATGTACGTAATAATTCGATTGCGGAACTCTTCAGCATAAAATGGTGAATGTAAATTGTATATGCCGTAACATACACCACTGTTTATCCTACTGAAACCTTAGTTGTACAAATTCTCCGACTTTATCCAATAATAATGTTCTTATTTGATTGGGAAAACAAGTGTTTCTAAATCTTGGTGCTATCATGTAAGCCGTACCAGAAAAGTTTAGGAAATGGGGTCCGCTAAGAACTGCCATAGTTAATAGGTGAAATCTCATTCAGATAAATTGTGCGATGACCAGGCCCCCTTCGCAACTGAATTTTTTGGGGTAGCTTGCTATTAAGTTACGAAACTTACCTATGTGTGTTAAATTTGTTGCTGCAGAAAATGCAGTACATACTGAGAGAGAACCACTGAATATGACGGCTTCTCATTCATTGAAGCAAGGTGGCGAAGGCGGAGGGCAGCGAGAATCCTCCGAAAGCCGGCCGGTGAGTGAATCGCCATGCTGCTGCTGATGCCAACAATGGCGCCGGCCCTTTTAACGAGGCTCCAGCTGCCAAGCGGTCTGAGAGGCCTTAAAGCGCTATGATGTCGAAATGACAAGGACACAGGCAAATCATTCGACCTACGCACGTTTTCTTCTCCGACAGGTCAAGTTATTCGCACCCACAGGCACCCATTTCTACTCTCTCGGGAATCGCAAGTCAATCCATTTTCTCTTGCCCGTGCGCGAGAAGCAGGCGTTGCTCTGTCACAAGAAGAAGCGCGAGAAGCCACGACGCATGGCAAACGTTGAGTTTCGCTGGCTGTCATGATGGAAACGCCTCGGGGCTGTCTCACTCGCTCACTTTCGACCTCATTCACTCTATCAATAACGCCGATAGCGTCGACACCACTGCAGGCACGAACGGGCCCCTAATAGTTGCACGCTAAATCTTGGAGGGTTATTGAGCTTTGCCCCGAAGAATACAACGCCACAGCGTAGTTGGGGCCCACTCGCAGCCTCTTCTCAATCACTTGCCTCACTTCGATTCTCCTTCGAGAGAAGTAAATGAACGTCTATGCTCTTGTAATGTGGCCTTCTCCAGCTCACCTATAATGTCTACTGGAAGTACAGCTGAGAAGTGCCCACTAGGACTGAATTCTTCTATTTGCAAGTTGATGCAGCATCTGTTGCGCGTCCGTAAGGCAACACGCACATCCCTTCTCCTTAGAGTTAGGTGTGAAACTCGATACTGTAAATCTGGGGGACCTCCCTGAATTTCTCTCATTTTATTTTCTCTCTCTCTCTCTCTTTCTCTCTCTGCGCACTCTGCTGATGCTTTTTGTGAAGAAGAATAATACTAATTTTTGAAAGGATAGTAGGGCATGTACCTTTAATCCATCTACCGACTTGATGAGCGAGTGAGACGGCAAGAAACCTGCTGCAACTCTACGCTTCTGCTACCCAACATTTCAATAGTGTTGGCGGTAACGCTTTGCAAGTAACTGCATTAACCCGTAAATTTTTGGTACCCCGGTAAAGTAATCATCACTATTTCGCAAATCTAACTGCCAGCATACCTTTTTTACAACTTTTTGATAACTAAAGATGTCACGGTTCTTGTTAATTATTCCTCGAATCACACTCAAAGTCTTGAAAAAAATTTAATTGTCTTCTGGGAGCGCCTTTGTAACAACATGCCCGAATGTTATGCTGTCGCCACGGCTGACTGGTAATAGCCCGCCGAGCGTTAACAAAGTGACACCATAGTGGGCCCTCTTTTTTTAGGGGCGAAGCTCCTTAGGGCGTGGGCTGTGCGTCCCCTGTAGCCTGTATGTAGCCACCTCTAGTTTAGTTCTTGCAGTGTTCACTAGATGGCGGTACCGTCTCCTGTATGTAGCCACCTCTCGTTTAGTTCTTGTAGTGTTTACTAGATGGCGGTACTTGTAGCTGATGATGAAAAGATGCAAGATGTTATAAACTAGAAAGCGGTACTTGTAGTTGATGAAAGACGCGAGATCTTATAAAATAGGAATGATGTCACATATGGAGCGTGTCATTGGTTGAAGGCAATCGTTCGATTTAGTGCGGCGACGTACGCTAGGGGGAGCGTTGTAATAAAATCCGTACGCTGTTGGCGCGCGCTCGGAGTCGCCGGATGGATAAGGCTGCACAGCGGAGAGAGCGCAAGGCGGCAGCAGCGCGCGCTCGCAGACAGAATCCCGATGTGCGAGCGCGCGAGGCAAGGGACATCGCAAGACATTCATCGTCTAAGAACAAATAAAAGTTGATTTGTGTATATACACACACAGCGTTTCTCACGTCTTTACATGATGATCGACTGGGCGAATTACACGGAAGATTCACAGTTTACCGATGAATCCCTCCGGAGCTTCGCCCATTCATCATCATTCACCCCGTGAATATGCCGTAATTTTTTTTCGCATGGAAATTTAAAACAGAAGCAAATTGCAAAAATTTTCATAACATTCAGAGTAGCATTGGCTACGTTGCGATTGAGGTTCAAGTTGTGCATTGTCGATGAAGCGAACGTGATGTGGTCTTCGTAACTGTCAAAAGGAAGCTGTCGAGTTATGCTCGGCTTTCGGACACCAAGACTCGGTGTGAGCCTTATCACAGCGGAGGTTGACTACCTCACAAACGCGCATACGAAATGTAATCACAGATATGAGAACACGCGGCACCGTCCTGGTACCTTTGGTGCCGCATGGCATCGCCATGATTTGTATGAAGTAAAATCCTTCATGCACTCACCAGCTTTACCCAAAAGTTATTACAGGAGCCCCATATAATTCATCTATGGAGCTCCTCTTTAGCCCAGGTGTGGGCGTATTCGCTAATAAGCGAGTCAAGATGCCCGTTTAAATTCTGGAAACCCAGCTGTTTTCGATATTGATTGCTTTGAAGTTGCATTAGGAAACGATTCTTGCGTTACTCTCACACATGTTTATTCTCTTCGTATTCCAAATTACTTTTTGCTTATTACTATTTTCAACTGTGTCCGCATTTCTGGCTATTCATTTGAGCAAACAAGGCTGACCTTGAACACTTTCAGGTGCTCAATCACAATATAAAGGGCGACTATAGACGTCAAGGTAGAGAAACATTTATGTGTGGCAATATTTTTACCTAGATTTATGCCATTTAAATACCCTTTTAAGGCTCCACAATTTGCGTATTTCTTTTGGTATATACTAGGAACACACTGTCATAGTAACCGCGTCTTTGTTCTGTAATGTTTTCATTTCAGAGAGCAGAGATGCCAAAATTAATCACGATATTTGTTGACTCATTCCGAAAACAGCTTCCCTATCTTCCACATTGTTAGAAGTCACGACATGTAATAAAAAGACAACTTTAGGTCACTAGACAACTAAAAATATGGCACATTTGTCCAATCATTATCCTTTATTCAATATTTAAGGTTAAATATACGTTTGAATGACAAATTTGATGTGACATATAACGATGTGTTTTATAAAATAGCTAGTGTAGGCTTTCGAGGCTGACTCGAAGTGCTTGGGATTCTTTACGAAAAAGTAACGGTGGAGGCAGACTTCACTACTTTTTTCGGTGACGGTAACGCTAACGCGTTAACATTTTTTCCGGCCGTAACACAAGAGAGTTACGCCTTCCTTTTTCGTCAGCGTAACAACCAGCAGTCAGCTACGTTTTTTTCGGTAGCGCATAAAACAAATCAACACATCCGTTAAGCACATTGCTCGAACTATACAACATATTTATATTTAGTTAAAGCTAGATCTAACGAAACCCGATTTTACGTAGTTTCTTATGCAAAAAAAAACCCGTAAACTGAAGTTGTGTGCTCAAGCCGAGGTTTCTACAAGTGGACCTGTCTTTTTCAACTCTAGAATTGCTTTTCTTAGCGCTAGCGTATACACGCTAGCGCTAAGTATGCACGCTAGCGCTAAGTATACACGCTAGCGCTAGTGCTATATTTCATATACTCGCTATCGCTAAGGAAATCAGTTCTAGCGTTATAGAAGACAGGTCCACTTGTAGAAAAGTCGGCTCGAGCACTCAACCACAGTTTACAAAGTTTTGCACCACAAGCTTCTCTATTCACCTTCCTGCCGCTTAATGTAACGTATAAATTACTATTCCCCTGAATATAACCACAAGGCTGATTATTGTCATGAAACAGAGCTAACAAACTTAGTTGGCCACCAAACTCTATTTAACGATGTCTTTTTGAAATAAGTAGCTTTACTTTGGCGTGGCGTACTCCACATCTATGTCAGGAGTGTTGGTGGTTACGCTTCACTAATAACGCCTGGTACTAGTAACGTTGCTAGTAACCACCTGGTTAGTTACTGGTACTAGTAACGTTACTAGTAACCACTAAAGCCACAAAATCATGTCAAGAAGTCATCATGTGTTATCGCATGATGTAGCGTTATGATGAGGTTATCGTGATGTAACAAACTTAGCGGCTAGTGGTGTGCCGTCACTTAAGAACGTCGCTATATTTTCATTACTTTTGAACAATCGTGTTGACGACACCGATGCCGACAGTCGATTTTCAATTTTGATGGGGCCCCTAAAGTTATCGCTTCAAACAAAATATGCCAGTTTTTCAAGTATCATAGGTTAAAATGTTTTAGCAAAACAAGTTAGAGTTTCGCTGCAAGTGCGAAGCATTGAATCTGATAGCAATTATGTCACGCGAAGAATGGCAAGCAGATCAAAACATGTAACGTGTTGCTGATGCATAAACGACGCACGAGACCTACTCACAGGCACGAGCACATTAACACGAGCTATTTTGCGTCACATTTGCTACTTCGTTGTTTCTGAAAAGCACATTTTTTTTTGCAAACTGGGACTGCGCAGCGCCAACTTGAATTGTTTGCGCCCGGTAACCACAACACAATCGCTCCGGTGAAAGCCCAGGGCGTACCATTCTCCAAACCACGATGTGAGCGCTCGCACGCATGACCGTCTACCTTCCTCCTTCCCCGCGAGGCAAGTTCTCGTTGGAACTGTGCACATGAGCACGCGTCGCTACGTCGCGACAAGCGGGGTGCCGAGCGGAAGAGGAATCTCTTTGTGCCTTCACTCCTGTAATGCTGAAAACACTCTAATAAATGCAAAGCTTTTCCAAGCGAACTTTGGGGACATTGGCTGTATTTCTCTTTCTATCTATATAGCTATCTACAATGGTTAGCTCTCCTGGCCGTTTAGATAATAGAATATATACCAAAATTAGTAAGGATTAACATGACTGCATGACGAGCGTAAGTGACAAGTGATAACATAAAAATCTTCAGATGTATGTCAGGAATGCCATGATTTCCATTTGATGGTCTTGCTGCCCTTGCGGTGTTTTCGTTCACATGACATATTTCAAATTTGGTATTATAAGACAAGACTGCATGGCAAACATAGGTGACAGGCCCTAACGGGAAAATCATGAAGTGCATCTCACATAGGTCAGGACTACACGCCACGCTCATGCTGCACTCATGGTCGTTTCGCTGGCTTCACCTATACCAAATCTTGTTTAACGTGACATGAATGAATTCCGAAGGTATATGACTGGTGCAAACATGATAATCATGACATGCGTGTCATGTAAAACGAAACCACCTCTTATGCTCATATAGTGCACTCACGGCCATTTCGCAAGCTTATATAATATGTTTGATATAATGTTAGGTATTCACCTACAGACAGCGATACCAAAGGCAAAAATCAGTCGAAGGTGTCCGCATAATTGCTGTCATAATAAAAGAAATGACGAAGCTTACATCATGTCACACAAGGCTTTAAATAGCACAATTTGACAATTCGGATGTCTTATCTGATTGCTTTTGGGTTGAATCTAGGTGCTAGTTAGACGATGCTAATTTGTTTATAGGCTGATTTATGGCGCAGTGAGGTTCGAGTTACGCCACATACAGTCGAAGACACGACGTGGACCGAAACTGGCATTGACGATGGGCGTTCGCACTTTTTGAATATTTACAGAAGCATCGTCGTTCACGAATACTTTCCGTCACTTGAGGGTTTTTTTCTGCATCGGCCATTGCCTCTATTTTCATTTTTCATTTTATTGAGGTTGTTATGACCACATTTCAAGAAATGCACAACACTGATTAGACCCATAGCCATAGGCTAGTAAGGGGTCTAACGGGAGAATGTATAAAAGCAGAATACAATTTGTATATGAGAGAAAAATCAAAACATGAAAAAACGTTGATTTTTCAACAAACAAACAAAAATACAAGAAGATACACGTTCTTGCACTTTGTTCATATATAATGAAATAATAAAGTATAGACAAAACAACAAACTATGTGTAAGGCTTAGTACAATTTCATTACTATTGATCTACATGTAGCAAATATTTTTTGAGTGCGCTCGAGAAAACCCTAGAATCTATAATCTGAAGTGGTATGTTATTCCACACTTTAGCTCCTACGAACTGTAGTGAGCGTTCACCATACACATGTTTAGTGGGTGGAAGATAAATTTCGCAATGTCATGCATCTAGTAACGCGGGACGAGGAAGAAAAGATAGATACATCGAAAGGTACACTGTGTGCAATAACATTGTTGATGGTGACTGTGGTTTTATGCTGCCGTATGTAATCAAAAGGTAGAATATCCAACTTGTGAAACAAAGACTCACTGGGTCTATTATATGCCGCATAATCTATAATTCTGAGTGCACGCTTTTATGATATCTGGATAGGATCAAGGTAAGTTTTAAAGGTCCATCCCAATGAGTCTAAGCAGTATGATAAATGACTATGAACAAACAAAAAATAAAGGACTCTGAGAACATTTCTGCCAAAATAATTTCTAGCAGCCAGTAGCATACTGCAGCCAGATGCTAGCTTAGTACAAACAGAGTTGCTTTGTTTTTTTCTAGTGTAATTGGCGGTCGAACACTACATCGAGATATTTAAATTCATTTACATGCTCAAGTTGGCAGTTGTTCATTGTAAGTTGAAATGACTCACAGTTTACATTTGTTAACTGGAGTGAAAATTGGTGTATTTGGTTTTTTTGCATTGAGTGTTAATTTGTTCACTGTAAACCACTTGAAAATATTTTCTAGTTCTTCATTGCTCTACATTCTAGATCGGCTATGTTATCGGCGGTAACTTTTAAAGCTGTGTCATCAGCGTACATTAGCAACTCGGCCAATTTGAGTATGCAGGGCAGATCATTTACGTATAGTGAGAATAACAGTGGCCCCAGTACAGACCCCTGAGGTACCCCTGTCTTTATGTTTAATAATGACGACGTAAGATCTTGCATGTTGACCATTTGATGACGTCCATCAATGTAGTTAGAAAAGAGGCTAAAGACTTTGCCGTGGAATCTATAGTGTTTTAATTTCATAAGCAGAATATTATGGTCGACGGTATCGAATGCCTTTTTAAATCAATGAAGACAACTGCCACAAGAAGGTTGTCGTGCAGTGCTTTGTTAATCTTCTGTGATAACGATAACACAGCTTTTGATGTGGAATGGTGTGATCTGAATCCATGCTGCTCCGGGCAAAAAGCAATATATTTTTCTAAGAATAGGCGCATTCGTTTTACAAGAATCTTTTCAAATATGGTGTTTTTAATGCTTAACACAGATATGGGCCGATAGCTTGAAGGATCAGAGCGATTGCCCTCTTTATATACCGGCACAACTTTGGCGTTTTTTGAACAAAATGGGTACGTCGATGTACGCAAGCAATGGTTAAATACGTGGCACAAGATGGAACTCAAAATATCAATGTTATCTTTCACTAAGTGGGAAGTAATACCATGTATTCCACTGGATTTGTTCGTGCTTATATTGGCAACACTGTCATGAATTTCACCCTCACTGATGTAGTGAAGAGCAAAGGTATTTGTTAAGGAGGATGAAAAACATTTCATTTCTCTACTAGAAAATTTCGCAGCTAAGGTAGAGCCAATTTCAGTAAAGCATAGATTAAAATTATCAAGTATACGTGCATCGATTACATCAGGTGATACAGCTGTGTTGGTTCTTTACCGACAACTTCTTTTACAATTTGCCATGTTTTCTTTGAATCGCCTTGTGCTCGAAAAATGAGTCGAGAATAATAGACCTTTTTTGTTGCCTCATTAGATTCACGGATTGGTTTCTTAAAAGTTTGAATTGACCTCAATAATATTTATTTTCTTTGTGCTGTCTCCACTTGTGGTACCAGAAGTATTTCTTCTTCAGCGATGCAAGGATCGCTGTTGTCATCCAAGGAGTTAGCGGGGTGTTATATGAGCGTGTGGACACGTGTGAACGACTGCGTTCAATGTCATTGCGAAGGGCTTTTGTTATGTTCTCTAATTCGATGTTGGCATCATCGTCATACAATGTTTCAAATTCGGTGGAGAGAATGTGATTCAGGAATTAGTTGTAATTGATTTTGCTTGGATTGCTGAAAAACTGCGCATTCTTGTTTGGAGTTTTCCTGGTGGAAACAAAGGTAGAAAGTTGATCTGCTCTTGGTTCATTATAAACACCAGCATTCACTTTCGATGATACATTAGTTAAGATGTGATCAATCGTTGTTGCCGACGTACTCGTTACTCTCGTAGGGGTATGTATGAGATTACGAAAATTGAATGAACTAACCAATTCGGTGTAATGAGTGTAACTAGTGTTCGCGGTGTCTATGTTCATATCCCCAACGATGACTTCTCGATTCTGGTACTTAGTTGAAAGACAGAAAAAAATTTCTTCCATCCTACCGAGGAAATGCGCTGCATTGGAATTTGGTGGATGGTAAACCACGCCAATTATGCCAAAACTGTGGAGTCTGATAAAAAGTGCTTCTATATCGGTAGAGCTGTGGTTCAGGAAGGATGTAACTGTATATGCGCAGCCTTTTTTTACAAAAAGCGCCACTCCACCACCACGTGAGCATGAGCCCAGCTGATGTGATATGGTTTCGTATCCGGGAATGTTGACATTCTCTCCTTTTTTTAACCATGTTTCTGTAGTTGCCAGCACATCAAAGTGGTTTGTATGTTTAGATAAAAAAGCAAGAAGCAAATTTAAGTTTTTCCTTATACTGCGAATATTGCAGTGTAATATGTAAGTGTATGTATTATCTAAGAGCTGATCTACTTGAGTTATCGTGACAGTCATTTCTCTGTAACTTCTTGTGGCAGGTGATCAAGAAGAGCAGCTACACGAGTTTCGCGAGATCATCCTCACATGTAACGTCAACTACATTCGAGTTCTCAGACTTCCTAGCAAGAGTTTTCCTTCGGAAACCCAGCTGAATCCCCAGTTCTTATCTTGCTTTCTCTGTATAGCCTTACCTAATAGATTCTTATTTTCAAGACACAGAAGTTCGTTCACGAACACAGGTTGATTTGTACTGAAACCAAGAGTTGACGTGTTAAGCCTGTTCTTTCTTGCTGACTTTACTATTAGATCACGTTTGAAGCGAGACAAGAACTTAACGACAATATTTGGCACATTGTTTGCCTTCGTCGGCACTCTGTGAACAACATCAATATCTTTGGCGCTGACCTCAACACACAAACTGTCGGCAATTTTTTCCACAATCTTCATTAGGTTTTCCTTCTCAACGTAGGGAAAGCCTTTCAATTCAATGTTGTTCTGTCTCGAGTATTGCTGTAGATCTATCAACTGTTTTTTGTATCTCTTAATTCTTTTTTAATTTCCATGTTTTCTTTCTGACACTCGATGCTTCGATTTCTCGCCTCATTCTGATTCTTACGCAGCGACTTTCAGTTTTTAGTTCGTCAAAGCTGTCACTAGCGAAGCCCACAGATGCCCTGAGGGATATCAATTCTGCCTTGATAGCATTGTACAATGAATCAGTAGTGCTCACGTCTGTTTTGATAGCAGAGAGAACGTCAAGAAGCTTCGTGTTCATCTCCTGCATTGCCTTCCCTATTTCCTTTACAGTACTTCGTGGTTTTTCACCTAAGGCATAGGCAAAATCCGTCAGGGCATCCATTTTTTTGGGGTTCACACTTTGTTCACAAATAGCAACAACAAAATGACAGGGTCATAAAGCAAATGCAAGTTCAGGGCGGATCGGTAGCCGTGAGTTCATAGGATTTATGCTAAGTTATACAATTGATCAGACTCCTACCTGCGATGTGTAGAATACATGGTTAGTCAGTCCAACCAACGTCGGCTGTCCGATCCGCTCTGAATGATGTCTATGCGGGGTTGCCTCTTTATATAATCGATCGGGGCGTGCCCAACGGCCTGCAGTGTCACTGTCAACGCCTTGTGATCCGAAGCAGTCGGCACTTGCAGGAACAGAGGCACAGGTGCGCCTGCGCGTAGTCCACTTGATGATTCTGCGTTGCCGCAGAATGAGGAGCCAGGCAATCCGATGCTTGTAGTTTTTGTTCCTGCGATGTCTAGAATACATGGTTAGTCAGTCCAACCAACGTCGGTTGTCCGATCTGCTCTGAATGATGTCTATCCGGGGTTGCCTCTTTATATAGTCGATGGGGGCGTGCCCAACGGCCTGCAGTGTCACTGTCGACGCCTCGTGATCCGAAGCAGTCGGCGCTTGCAGTAACAGAGGCACAGGTGCACCTGCGCGTAGCCCACTTGATGATTCTGCGTTGCCGCAGAATGAGGAGCCAGGCAATCCGATGCTTGTAGTTTTTGTTCCTGCGATGTGTAGAATACACGGTTAGTCAGTCCAACCAACTTCGGCTGCCTGATCCGCTCTGAATGATGTCTATCCGGGGTTGCCTCTTTATATAGTCGATCGGGGCGTGCCCAACGGCCTGCAGTGTCACTGTCGACGCCTCGTGATCCAAGCAGTCGGCACTTGCAGGAACAGAGGCACAGGTGCGCCTGCGCGTAGTCCACTTGACGATTCTGTGTTGCCGCAGAATGACGAGCCAGGCAATCCGAGGCTTGTAGTTTTTGTTCCTGCTATGTGTATATTACACGGTTAGTCAGTCCAACCAACGCCGCCTGCCCGATCCGCTCTGAATTTCCGCGTTCCCAAATGATCTTTCGCCGCTATTTCTTGGACACACAGTTGTCATCGTCAATTTCAGTTGAGCCTTGAGTAGTAGAATTGACTTAGTTTGTCGGGCACATGCCCGTTTATGATGAATGCAGTTTTTTTCCTGTCGCACATTTTACCTCCAGCTGTAATAGCTTCGGCGTTGGTATAACTAATTAGTCCACATATTTTTTTTATTCATAACCCGTGTCTGTTTTGAAAAGTTCTTTTTCTCCAAGACAAAATGCAAGCAGAAATAAGTTAATTTACTTGGAGAAAAAGACAGAGTTAAAGAGAAGGAGGGAAACAGGGGGCGAACTGACAGGGACAGTGGTGGGACGTACACGCCAAACAAACGAAAAAAAATCAGAGGATGGGGGTGTCTGTTTTTGGGTCGCGCCATTAGAAACAAAGGATTGCCGCCGACTGCTCGGTCTAAACAAATGCAGGCTGGCCCAAATTGCATGGAAATGTTCGAGAAGGATAAAGGATAAAGACTGCTAACCAGCTTGCAAGCCCGCAAGCCACAAGCATTGTGTACGCAGTCTCTTTTGTATTCCGTGGGCTACTTTCCTTTCCTGGCTCTAGCAGGCCATGCACGTACGATTTCGCCTTAGAATTTAGGCGATGTGCTCTCGCGGGCATGTTTGCCTTTGTTAAACATTAGTTCTTTTTTGACACACACGTGTGAAGCGCCTTCGCAAGACGACGTGGAGCCATAGAACAAGCAGTGGTTGTAAAAAATGCGGCTGTCAATCTAAAAATTTCCTTCAATCCTAGCAACTAAGCATCTGTAACAGGCTCAAGTTGGTGCCTTTGAGTGCGATACATCTTATCAAGGTTTTAGGAGCAAAGCTCGCTGTGGTGTGGCTTGCGCGTCCCTGGTTGTCGTCGTGCGTAACCACCAGTGGGACATACTCGACAGAATATAGACGGGTATGTGCCACACCGGAAGGATAGAGACAATCGCGCGACTACAATCACGATGAAAAGATGCGAGATGGTGGTAGGTGAAGTGTTCACTACATGGACAGACGGATGCATGCACGGATAAATACACAGACAAGCAGACGAACGAATGAATGGACAAGCGGACGGACGGACCCGCAGATGCGTGGATGGTCGGAAGCACAGATGGACGCACGGACGGACGTACGAACGGCTGGATAGGCGCACGAACGCTGGGACGGACGAATGGACGGATGAATGGATGCACAGATGGACTGGTGGACGCACGGGTGGACGCACGGACAGACGAATGGATGCACGGATGGACGCGCGAATGGACGGAAGTAAGAACAAACAGACGGCTGGAAGCACGGACGGACGGATGGACGCTTCACCGAACTCATCATTATTCGCTCCTTGTTTATTCTGTGATTTTTTTAATTTTTCGGAAAAATTCTGCAAAGCTTAGGAGTGGGAGATAATCGGGTGGTATTTTTAAGCGGAGTAGTGAAAAGGAAAGCGGGGTTCCGTTTGCAAAGACGAAAGTTACCATTCCTGTGTTTGCTTCGAGAACAAATGCGGATGGTGAATTTTTCCTTCAGGACAAAAATTTTCAGTGTATAGCCTAAACAAGTAAAATTCCACAAAACTGTTGTACTAGGTGAAGCAGAGTTGCTTTCTAGCAATTTGAGAAATTCATTCATGAATCCCAATGAAAAGGCAGGATTCTCTCCTAAAAACATGTAAAGAAAAACATCAAACAGACAGGTGCTTAAAGACACCTTGTACACTTTTTTTACATTTCTTATTTCATTAAAACGAAGCAGCAGATACTAGTGAACCCGAGCATACGTCTCAAAATAAGTGATAGTTTTTCTTTGCTACAAGACTTGAATAAGAGAACACCTGTTGGTGCCCTAAGCCCCAAAACTACGATAATATACAAAAAGCCATAGTGGCGTGCTCCGGATAACTTCGGCCACCTTGAGTTTTTTAACGTGAACCTAAACACATGGACCAGTAGCATTTCACCTTCATCGTAATACGGCCGCCATGAAAGGAACTATATGCTGCGCCCTTCGGGTCAGCAGTCAAACACAATGGCCTCTAGACCACCATGGCGGGTAAAGTTTATTACGCACGTTGTCATTTACATAGCGAGGATTCCAGGGTTGCTTAGTTGCTTTTTATTTCTCCATCTATTGCCATGTAATAACCACACAGAAATGCGCTACTACATAGTGAATGGGGGAGCGTCTTCTCTAAGATATAATGGCAGAGATCTGCGTGCGTATTTTGAAGGTTCGGGGTTTGAATCGCGCTGACAAAAATGGTAATTTTTGTGCAGTTCAGGTATTTTCTCAATTTATGCGAAAATCATTACACTACAGTTAGTCTACCACAAATAATGTCCACTGATATTTTATAGGCTAAATCGCTTGTTGGTTTGATTAGTTTAGTATAGCAGAAAAAAAGAGCCCCTTGCACAATCACCCTTCTTCCGTACCTGGCAGTAGGAAACGTTTTCAACTTCCCATATATTGACGGGTCAAATTTCTCTTTTAGTAAAAACAGAAACACATCTCTAATGACCTAAAGTCCCACCAGAACGAACTTCGGGTATTTATGTACTAGACATAATCTTCACAGATCAGCTACACTTAGCTGAGACTCGTGTACATGGTCCAATAAGTGATTACGATGTACGCGGTGCACTGCTCGTTCATGCTTGAATGCCCCACACGGAAGAAAGTAAAAAAAAAAACTGTTCTCGGCTACCCACGCGCCGGTGCTGCAAAATTGTGATTATGTTAGCGCCATTTGCTGCAGACGTTTGAAATGATTAAGAAAGGCATAGAAGTGAGAACTGGTGTTTCTTTCGAGAAAAACTCAAGAAAATGGAAGTTGTTTGTACTCTAAATAACCATAATCCTAATATCAAACAATCCATGCCTTAACGACGCTGTGAAATAATGCCCAAGAAAGAAAAACAGGGCTTTAAAGATAGTTTTACTGGACCAATGCTTACAAGGCTTGGGAAAACCAGAAAAGCGTGACACGTCTTATGAAAATTGCTATTGCTTATGCTGAAACAATATCATCAATACCTTTTATAATATGCTGAAAGTATAAAGTATATATATATATATATATATATATATATATATATTTATATATATACTATCAATTCTTGATTTTGGGACGTAAAGCTCCCAATAATAATAATAAAATATATACAAAGATTTTGGTACCCAAAACATGAATCAGCAGCTGTTTTACTTTCTGAAAGTCACACGGCTTTATGCGTTCCGAATAGTGTTAAATATGAAGCAAATGTTTTTTCCAACGTTTAGCTGAAGAACAACCACTTGACAATGCCCACATAATTCAACCACTCCTTTTTTGTGCTTCTTTTTAGCCTCAACATCTGGTCTTGATAGTATGAGTACTAAACTCCTGATGTTTACGTCCATCTTTTTTGCTATCCTACAATTTTAGTTGTTCATGAGTATAGGTTGCGTACCTTAATACCGAAGGTCTACACTCAAATTCCCAACTTTAAAGACAGGTGACACCGTGGACTCTACAGAACATAGTACAGTTTCTCCAAGATGTATTTACTTTATTTTTGTTAAACATTTTTGTAGACAAACATTTGAATTTCCGTTAACAAAAATATCTGTCTCCTCAAGAACCAAACATTCCTATAAAATCAGTTAGGTCAAACTTGACTGTATTAATTCGTCACAGATGTTCACATTTTCTTCATTAAAATTCGGCAGATGCCACGTACCTTGCGAATTGATGTTATGCGAAGCATGCTGAGGAACCGTGGTCCTGTTGTATTTTTTATTGAGTGGCACCTCATCAAGGGAAGCTAAATATGTACAAATGTGGTGCGCGCATACATATGTTGAAGAGTTTTAGGGGCCTTATTCACAATGCCTACTCCTGGCTACGCACTTTCTTAGCCATGAATTGTCTTACTTCGAGGGATTACAATAGCATGTGTGCGAATTTACCTTATTGGGCACATAAGTGGGCGAAAAGTACATACGATGCCTGATGAAACGACAAGGAGAGAAGGGAAACTATGCCCATCATAACAAGGTAGCACACAAAGCGTCTAGCATCGAGAGTTTACGATCATAGCCAATGATTTGCTGCATCACAGTTTCAGTTCCGCGGGTGTCTGCTACAGCACTTATGCGCTACCGCATTGTAGTCGATATCGGGGTGTCCAGTGAAAACCAAGCGCTCGCAATGACCGTAGCAAAAAAATAAATTGCTCGATGGCCTTAAAAAATACTACATGCGACATCTCGCTAAGTAAAAATAAACAACACTCCAGGTGCACCACATCAATAAAACCACGAAAAAATCAAAGCATGCAATGTTTGAAGATGCGCCTCAGATGTCTTACCATGTTTAACGCGAGTATTTTACAATTTTATGAAGCTTGGCTGCTACTCAACTAATCCGGTGAAATCGGGCACAGTATAGGAGTAAACGTAAGGGTGTTTAGTAGCTGGACGTAAAAAGCAGCTTTTCTTACAATAATCTTATTAAAAAACACAGGAGCGGCTTTTATGCCTGCCGATGAATTATGCAGGGATATAAAACAGCAGTAATCAAGTGGAGTTGTGAGCGCAATTTCGCAGGTTCCATACACCGCAATATTTTGATAAAGCTGGAATGCGAGAACATGAATACGCTTACACTTAGATAGGTGTCTACGTAAAACGAGAGACTCGTCGAGAGGTGTTCAAGTGCTAATGCTTTTTACAAAACACGGCGCAGTATTTCATCCATCCGTCTTTGATTGAGCAAACAATGCAAGAGTCGTGTATACGAGTCATGAAACCACACGCACGAAAAGGAAGAAAAGAGGTGGAGAGAAAGACTCTCGTTTCGTAACCGCGAAAACCTGAAATCGAAGTGATAGGTATTAAAGACAATTTTCTGGTCCACCAGACGTTAGGCAAAGTTTCCGCAAAGCTGCGTCTCGATGCTTGGAAAGAATAAAAACGTGGAGCACGCGTTTTATGGCAGCGACTGCCACACAGAAAGCGAGATGAAGTGTGACTTTTTTCAGATGTAAGAATCAATGCTAGTTAAAAGTTAATAAGCAAATTGTTCCTTAAATATTGATAATAGAAACAAACTGAGTAGTCATTTATTGAAAGTGACACTAGTGACAATGCATTCAGAATAGTTGGTTAGCGTTGTCATAAGCCAATATATTTTGATTTATATTTGGCGAAATATGAGAAGATTGCCTTCGTTAGAGCAGGCTATCCTAATATTTTGACAGTCAAGTGCAAGATAAATAGTGGGCAGTTATAGAGCCACACTTGATGACTTCCACCTTCTAGTAACCTTGGACGAACGCGTTCTAATCATTTTTTATATTTTTTTTCACCAGACGTTCTGAATTTAGCGTCATGTGAAGCATTGACGATATAGTAGTAATAGGGTAAATGCTGGAGTAGCAAGCTCTCACCTCAAGGACTGCCCCAGTGGACGAGTGGTTACAACGTTCAGCTACAATTTAGAAGGTACTGTGTTCGACTCACAGTGCCACCGAGCGCTCTTTTTTCAAGAGGTTGCCCAGCCTGAGATTATGCGTGGCGGCGGGTACTCAATAATTCAGAGGGTGGCTTTCGCGCTCTTTTCTATCACTGCCCTTTTGATCCAAAGTCAGTGTGCTGTGCTCCTTCATAAATTACAAGATACACGGTTCCTCCTTCTCCCTCCATCCTCTGGTATCACATGAGTGCCAAGTGCCGAAATAGCAATGTCATACCTAATATAATACTTTTCACGTGTTTGGATATTCACGTGTTTGGATAGTCAGTCACCACAATGTTTTGAAGAAAATCTAGACGTGCAGCGAGGTAATTGCTTTCGGCCAAATGGACTGCCTTTGACAATTTACGTTTTTGTGCTAATTTGGTGGGAATCTTTACATGCAGCAAGGGAAAAGATCACGGACAGATAGAGAAGACACAAGATGAGTGATTAGTTTGTGTCTTCTTTCTCGCTACCTGTCATGTTGCACTCTTCAGGGAAATGTCACTGTCAATGGTTAAAAAGAATTACAGCTGTGAATTGAGTTCTGCTTAGAGGGTTGCTGATTGTCCAGAACAGAAAGGAATAATAGCAAAATAATTCGCGTCGTCCAGAGATACTCTGGTTTTGGTTACTACAATAAATTTTTAAAGTTAATTTTTATTAAAAACACTTCCAGTACAGATCAAAGGTGTATTGACAAAATCCGTGCATTCAGCTTGACTAGTTTTGTGCTGTGCCCTTCATAGTATTTGCCAACAGGTATTACAATGTACGTAAATATCACACACATATACAACTACACTTAATATGTTGTATATTCTAGTTGAATTGAATATGTTGAAATCGACATATTCAACCAAAGCAAAGTGTACAAGATAAGCCATTTACAGAAGATTTGCTCTAAACTAATATTTCATGGTTGGTTCCATTTTACCCGATTTCTTGCTCATGACTGTTCGTTAGCAAATAAAACAACTTATTCGAATTCACATATTTTGTGTAAGGTTACATTTATTTTATGAAGGAGAAGCAAATTGAAAAGTATATTGGCTCAGAAGATAAAGAACAAGAAAAAAATTCAGCCAAATCATTACCAAACATACTCATCAATGATAAACGCATTCTCGTTTAAAAGATGCATATATATATATATATATATATATATATATATATATATATATATATATATATATATATATATATATATATATATATATAAGTCACCAGAAGAAGCGAACGAGCAAACGAAAAAGATGCTTTTTTCGTTTGGTCGTTCGCTTCTTCTGGTGACTTATAACTCGACCGGAATCCAGGAAGACTTTCAAGAAATATATATATATATATATATATATATTTGTGTGTGTGTGTGTGTGTGTGTGTGTGTGTGTGTGCGCGCGTACGAATGAAACGACGAAACTTTCACGGAAGTGTCTTTACTTAACATTTTCAGCTGGGGGACCAGTCTTCAGCCTTCGTCAGATTAATGTGACAAGAATTCATACATGGCTTTAACCGCTCCTTTCAATAACAGGTCAGCGCCATCTGCGCTGGTTAGCATTACAATGCACACCTCAAAGATTCACGTGCTCAAAAAAAAGAAAAAGAAGAGGAAAGAAGAGCAGAAGGGAACACATACTGAAGACACGGTTCAAGATTCTCTTGCTCGTACTGCGACGTAGTACCATGCTTATATGTAGTTGAAAGATGTAGAAGCGCAGTGGTGTATTCACATTGCATGGCAGTATAAAAACAATCTTAGTATAATGTGAGCATACAATTTAAGCAAGTGTGAAATGATTGAAGATAAACGTTAAAAAAAGAGGGGAAACCTAGAAGGTGTGACCCAGGCGGTACAAAGTGAAACCATTGCATCATCGCGCTTAATATAGTGAAAGACAGGTCAGTCTTTCTTCGTTTTCGTTGGTTCCAGTGGAAAAAGTGTTAAACTTATGAATGAGGCATGATTTGCATAGTTCAAGATCAATGCTTGTGCGGAATCTTGATTCTAGTATTGTGCCTTGCAGGTTACTAATTGAGTGGCCGGGCACGTTCACATGTTTTGATAATAGAAAGTTTGTTTAGGTTTTAGCTTGTGATCTGTGATTATTACAGCGTATTCCGAATGGTGTTTCATTGTGGCCGATGTACTGCGTGTGGCAGGTGCCACACTCAATCAAATACAATACAATGTATGAATCACAATTAAAGCTGCCTTTAGTTGTGAAAATGAATTAGTTAGATGTGCTGGTGGCTGTTAATGAAGGTTTTGTATGAGGATTATCTTTACAACACGCAGCGGCTACAACCAGTATGGTTAGAGGTAGCAATTTTAGACGACGTCAGGATGTCACGTATGCTTTTTGAGCATGTATACACTACTTGAAGAAGCTCAGGAAAGACGGCTTTTAGTCTTTCGCTTTGGGTGAGGATGTTGTAATGGTTACGCAGTATACCTTGAACTTTGGCGATGGATGCTGCTGTGTTAGTACCAAATTGGCTGACTGCAGCCCGTTGATTTTTATGCTACCTTTTAAAACGTCCATCCAACTGCGTCTTCTGGCTTGCTGTATCGTGCCGTCAATAATTTTTTTATGTATTCGCTTAAGAAGCTTCTTTGTGAGATCATGGCAGCAGTAATTAAAATATTGACCTTTAGAGCATACGCGCGTAACGAGCTGTTCCGGGCTATATGGAATTGCAGTCTTTTATTGGCGCACATGACTGCTTTCAAAATTAAGAAAATGGTAATAATCTGTTGACTTTTTAAAAAGCTTCGTAATTAGGCGTCCATGAGAAATGGCAATTGTGACATTGAGGAAAGCTACAGGCAAGGGTGAGTAAGTATGGGAGAATGCTGTAGCGGGATATACCTGGTTGAATTCAGCTATAAAGTTTAGAAGTTCGGTTTCACCATGTGCCCTAATAAAAAAAAAATATTATCGACAGTAGCCTTTTGAATGCACAGGCTTTAGTGGCACACTCTTAAGAAACGAGTCTTCGAGCATTTCCATGAACATGTTTGCGTAAGTAGGCGCTATCTTTGTACCCATCGTTGCTCCACTGATTTGTAGGTAATGATAGCCATTGAATGCGAAGTTATTGAACTCGAGAATTAGCTTGAGAAGTGTTTCGAGAGTTGACCTGGGAATTATCTTGACAGATTCGGAGTGGTCATATGAATCTATAGGAGCCTGTATACCATCCTTTGGGGGATGTTAGTGTAGAGGAAGGTGACGTCCATCGTCACCGGAAGCGAACCATCAGGGAATGTTAGGTGTAATAATCCATTCATCAAGCGTCGAGCACGTCGCGCGAGAATCTACACTGTAAACAGAAATAAGCCGAGATGGGAGTAAATGACCTTGTCCTCTAGCGCACGCCCCGATGGGAGTTTTATAAACACCTCCGTTGGGAGTAAAATTTTACTCCCCATCAGTAGGCGGTTTTTGCATGGTGCCAGGGGGTTTTTATTTACATCCATTGGGGAGCTTTTTCAGGTCAGTATGGGAGTAAATTTTTTGCATCGACAAAGAAAAAAATTACGTCAGCAGCCGTACAATGCGGAAGCGTAACTTTAATTACATAACATTTAATGCGCACAACAATGATTACAGTACACAAACATTATCACAATGTTCACGTTATATCACAACACTCGCACTCACCACAGCTTGCCACACGCAGTACACACCTACCATGTAGTCACCGGGTATATATATGCACCACATTTTTACCTCCCCTGTAGCACTGGTGAAAGCCTTTTTTCGCTATTAATTAGTCAATAAATACGCATGGCGTAAGTATGAACTTGCGGTGGTCTGATGTAACCACTTCAACACACATGCCTTTTATCCTAAGCCTGCCTAATATTCATTATTTTTTACTATAGCGAAAAAGTTTCATCAGTTGACGCTCTGTCGTATGGGCTGAATTTGCATTAGCAGTAATGTTTGCGGACCCGTAAAATGCACGGAATCATACACAAAGTGTGCGCAGCCTTGAATGAACACATTAACGAGGCACATTTAGTAGCTCCAGCGATGAACCGAGGTAGACCACCGCTACCGCGTTCGACGACTAGGCCTCACTCACGAGTACGGCACGGTGATTCGATGAATGACAGCTGGCGATCACAAAATGCTTGCTGATGTGCAGTTTACGTCTCGTTTTTCCCATGCACAGAAATAGGTGTCTGCTATCCACGCAGTTTAAGCTACGGAGCGATAAGCTTAAACGAATGAGACGGTTCGCAGTCGCTGTTCTCGTTGCTCGCATGCATAGCATGTATAGCATGCAGAGCTCGCCAAGGCGGCCGTTGCACAGTGCGAGCTCGATACGATGCCGGCTTGATACCGACGCCATAGCGAGGCCTTCTTACCACTTAGATGTTACAGCCGCGATGAAATACCGTTGACACTCCGAGAAGCCACTATCGGCGGAGACGGGGCGAGCGCGTCGCCGGCGCAACTCTCAGACCGGTTGCCGGCCAGCCTGCCGTAGTCGAGCGAAGCCTACTTCAGACCACTTCGAAGTTTCTGATGGTGAAACTCCAGGAGCAGCCGCTGACGATCGTAACAGCTTACTTTTGCTACCATTAATTTATTCTTCGAAGTTTTTTGTTACTCGGCCCTTTGAAGCGTGGCATTCACGACGTTTCGTTGAGGAATCGGACCGATGTGCAGCGTAGTTTAACGGTGCGAAATATATTGAAATGTTCCCAGTAAATACCAACCAGTCGTTGCTATTCTTCGCTGCACTTATAATTTCGTTGCCTGTTGACAGATGCTTACACGATTAGCCACACAAAGCACATGTGTTTCACACCAACGTGCAAACATATGCCCGTATACACACACACACACACACACACACACACACGTCACGCCCAAAGAGGGTTTTTAAAGCTCCTATAGGGAGTTTGTAACCACGTGACCTGAAACTCCCTGGGGAGTTTAACAAAGTCATGTCGTTCATAAACTCTGTGGTTATGGAGGGGGCGTTTTACAATGACATGTGCCGAGTTCACTCCCTGCAAGGGAGTAAATAATTGGGGCAGGGGAGTTTTGTGGGCTCATGTGCTGGAGAAACTCCCATCTCGGCTAACTTTTGCTTACAGTGTAGGCACTTATTCCTTTGCGAGGCGGGCGTCCATTGTGTCATGGACAGTATAGCCAGATGAGCTCCTTTGTTGCTAGCACGATCTTGAAAATACTCAATTAGTCCGAGATTCTGAGCAAAATTATGTATATCTTTCATCAACTGAAATTCTTCAAAACCGCCAGAAGTTGGACAGCAATTCAGGCCTTTTCAAAGAACCCTTTCCTCTGCAGGGAAGATTGCAACGTCAGAAAGGTCTATTATATTGGCATCCTGTTGGCTTATATCCGGCAATGTTTTTGGTGAGACAGAGTGTCAAAGTACGTTCGAAACTGCAAGTTTCCGAACAACTCAACCGCAAGTAGCCAGTTACTACAGGACTTCTCTGGTAATCAAGAATTAGGTACTGTTTCCGCATGTTTTCTGCAGTGCCGGAAAGTGGCTGAAAAACGGATTCGTGCGGAATCGCATGTTTCGTGCCCCAGGAAATATGTGAATGCTTCAAAAATTTCCAAAGGTCTTAGGCTTTATATGAACCCTGCTACCTCTGAACTGTCAACTGCAAATAAGCTTACGTGGCAAGTTGTGCTGACTAATGCTTCACTTGAGCTTATTTGCATTTTTATAAATCAATATGAAACGTCAATTGGTAAACTTTTGAAAAAAAATATTATATCTAGGCAGCTCGTCCCTCACTACGCACAATTGCTGAGTGTGAGTGAAAAAAATAGGTAAACCCCTCAGGCAAATTAAAAGCTCGGAAACTATTGCGGGATGATGTCCCAGCAGCACCCAACATGGCCAAAATCAGGAGTTGGCCGATTACTTTGATCCGAGCACCTTAAACATTGCTGGAGATAAGCCAAGAGGACGTCAATTTAGTCAACCTTTCTGAGGGTACAATCCTCCCTGCAGAAAAAAGGGTTCTTTCAAAAAACCTGAATTTCTGCCCAACTTCTGGCGGCTTTAGCGAATTTCATTTCATGAAAGATATAGAGAATATCGCTTAGAATCTAAGGCTAAACGAGTATTTTCACGATTATTCTTACAACGAAGAAGCTCACCCGGCTATATCATCCACGACATAATGAATGCCCACCTCGCAAAGAGATAAGTGCCTCGAACTTTACTTCAAAGTTGCCCCCCGCAGTGGTCTAGAGGCTAAGGACCTCGGCTGCTGACCCACCGGTCACGGGCTCGAATGCCGGCTGCGCCGGCTGCATTTCCGATGGAGGCGGAAATATTGTAGGCCCGTGTGCTCAGATTTGTGTGCACATTAAAGAACCTCAGGTGTTCGAAATTTCCGAAGCCCTCCACTACGGCGCCTCTC
The DNA here is from genome assembly GCF_043290135.1 of Rhipicephalus microplus. Taxonomy (NCBI): domain Eukaryota; kingdom Metazoa; phylum Arthropoda; class Arachnida; order Ixodida; family Ixodidae; genus Rhipicephalus; species Rhipicephalus microplus. Next base: position 349,563,008 of record NC_134710.1, on the reverse strand, counting down.
ATAATCATATGGTGGTTTTGGGATGTTAAACCCGACTTATCAATCAATTTTACATTGAAGCTGCCTCGCGCGACATGCTCGGCGCTTAAAAAACGAGTAGGACATTCCAAAAAAATCGTTCTGCCAGTGAATTTGACGATCTTTCAAGTTTGAGTGTGCGTGAAGGTATATCATAAAACCAGCAGACAAGGTCAGCTCGATTGTGATAATGAGTAAAAAAAGTTACATGAAAGAAGCCATACGACAGTTCTATGACACTACTTTTTGATATGTGGGATTTAACGTCCGAAAACCACCATATGATTATGAGAGACGCCGTAGTGGAGGGCTCCGGAAATTTTGACCACCTGGGGTTCTTTAACGTGCACCCAAATCTGAGCACACGGGCCTACAACAATTCCGCCTCCATCGGAAATTCAGCCGCCGCAGCCGGGATTTGAACTCGCGACCTGCGAGTCAGCAGCCGAGTACCTTAGCCACTAGACCACCGCGGCGGGGCAGACACTACTTTTTATACACAACTTCCCGCTGATCCTACCATTGATTTTAAAGTCATCATAACAGATACCATTAAAGCAATGGTAAAAAAAGGGCTTACGATAAGACATCACGCAGCCTGATTCCGCTTAGCCCTGTTGACGGAAGATTTCACCTGCTTCCTAAAATAAACAACTAAGGATATTGATGCCACCCTATTGTTTCTGGCATTCAAACAATAACAGAAAACGTATCTTGTTACGCCAAGAGTTTGATAAAATTTCATCCGCCCACCTTCGCTTCATTTGTTATATATACAACAATTTTTTTAATGAAATATCACACGTAACAGTGCCTGATGATTCGCTTCTGGTGACGATGAAGGTCACCTCCCTCTACACTAACATCCGACACAAGGATGGTATACAGGCTGTTCTAGACTCATGTGACCACTCCTAATTTTTACGTGTGTTCGTTAGCCTTTTAAAATGATGCACACAACTGATATCACGTGGCTTCATTTCATCAGACAAGCCTGGCATCATGTATATGTATAGCGTTCAAGTATTATTTACTGATTCGACGCCGTGTTTCATTCAGCATGATGTTTCTTGTTACGTGCGCAGCATTTGAAAGCTCTGCTTTGAATACTTGGCACCATGGTTTCAGAAGGTGCATTTATTTACAAAAAGTGTAAGTCATCTTAGCATTAAAATGAGCTTGAATAAAATAATTTTTTACAAAGTTCTGACTTGAAAAAAACGACTGCATACTTATTCTTTCACAACACTTCAGAATTTACAAATGAGAAAAATGTACTGCAAAAGCTAGACTATCTGTTTCATTATAGATTGTTTCATTCCAAAAGAACAGTGTTGTGGATGTGCCATAAAAGGTCGTTGAGTGTAGTTGTTGTGCGTTTCGTAGACAGGAAGCGAGAAGACAGTGCGCAGGAATAATGCAGACGACGGTAACAATTATCGGCAACTGCTGGATGGCAGCAGTGACAAAAATGATACTTGTGCACTGTGACTACAGTGCTTGATTGTGGACCCAGCTTAGACGAGCATGATAAAAGTTGCTGAGGTGTACTTCGATGGAAGTGGAATTCAAAAGGCCTGCATAGCATTTAAATGCACATGAAAAAATTTGAGGTGTTCAATTTTTTCAAACACCTGAAAAGAGGTGTGCCTCGTAACATACTGTGGTTTGAGCTCATAGATTCCACGCAATAAATTTATTGACAAAAATCTTTACCCAAATTATTTTATTCCAGCGAGTGAGTTGACTATGTTTCTGCTTCATAATTTTTTGCTAAGTTTCTGGCAACACCATTGCAGCTGATCACATAAGCTGTCACACTACTACACTTGTGGACATGTATCCCATTACTGCTGACAGCAGTGTTTGCGAGAGCATCTAAAGGGGAAATGCAAAAACATATGTTTACTTCATATTAGGTAAATGTTAAAAAACAACAGATGAACAAGCTTTTCAATGCAGCACAAATACTTCAACTCTGCGGTTGCTGCTGCAGGCTGTGCAGTCTCCTGCAAACTTTTCTTGATCACTGCAGGTGTTGCTGTCTTATCGTGCAAAACAAGCTAATAACACTGCGGACAGCTTGCCCACACAAGTACACTCTGTGAGCTGACTTTCTCTGTCCAAAATGTGCTTATAGATCATCATCGAGAGAGCTTTCATGCTCGCTGTTCTCGTCCCCACTATCATCGCTGAGACTGTCAAAGCCTATGTCACCTTCAAAACAAAGGTCATACAACATTGCACATGCAGCAACAATACTGAAAGAACGTTCCGGCGAGTAGTGGGAATACGGTGCCACTGAATGCAGCGAAAACGGCTCTTCAGTAGCCCAATACAATGCTCCACTATAGAACGCAATGAAGCATGTGCAGAGTTGTACTTGACTTCTGCGCTATTCATGTGAGGACGACCCTTCACTAGGACCACAAGCCAAGGCTTGAACGGGAAGCCACCATCACCTGCAGAAACTTGAATTGTGTTGTTAATACTGCTAAAATTTCTGGGACCTCTTGAGGCTTGATGACCGTAGGATACAAAAAACTGAATCCGTGGTACCTGATTAGCCTGAAGTTGACCCCTTAATATGCAAAACATGGCTACTACAATCAGGTTGTCATGAAATAGCTCATCACGTTGCAATACTGCAGCAGTTAAGCCTCAGCAGAGAGATTGTGCATCTGTAGAATGCGACATAAGGCCACTTGTCAGTACTCTGAAGTTTCATCAATACTACGAGAAAATCTTTTGATGTACAAGAAACTGGCGCCAAACGTAAGCAGAAGAGGATACATTTACTTCTTACTGAAAAGGTACTCGCTGGGCAGATTCACGAACCCTCTCAAATGCGGCTGTCGTCGTCTAATCCCGGTCGCGGCGTGTCCACGTCAAGGATCGGCATGTCCGCGACGCAAATCTGGGAAACCAAGAGCAATAAGAGCTACGTTTCATTGCAACAAACAAGAAAAATGCGAACGAAAAATTGAGAACATCACTGCTTACGAACACTACGTTGAGGGCAAAATAACCTTCTTTTCGTTTTTTGATGTGACGAAGCTGCCGTCAACGCATCCGACCACGCCGGGCGGGGGTCTAAACCGAAGGAGTTCCTTCTTCACGGCTTTCTCCTGCGCCATTCTCGGAAAGCAAATCCACTTGTTGCCGGTCCCAGCGTTGACGATAGCTCAAGCCACACGTCACTCACAGATGATGAACGCGGGCTGCATCATCGTGACGGTCTCCTCGCCTCTCACCGACAACTGGAAGCATCTGGTGGCGAAGAAAATCGGGGCGCACACCTTGGCAGTTCCACCGAGCGCACAGCCCCCGAGTCCATCGACGACTTCGTCGTGCAATCACAACACTGTTGCTTAACTCAGGCGAAAGTGAGACCCAAGCTGTTCGTCTGCCATGTCAAATACGACCTACGGCACTTGTTGTAGGCCACGTTCATGTAGTCAAACGATACAGCGAAGGTCGCTGACTCAGTCGGCACCGCAATATTTCCTGCTGCTGTTGCGACGCGCCCACTTGCTGGCTGTTCTGCCATAGTGCGAAACTGATTCAGTTTATTTGTCCATAATAAGCGCGAGTATTTGTCATTCTGATATCACGATGAATTGGGCTTCCGAATTGTCACATGACTGACAGGTTGAACGACCAATCAGAGAGTGCCAATGGGGGCAAAACGAAATAAAGAACACGGAATACAGTATGTGTGTGCCCTTTTGCTTCTTTCCCCTTCTTTTTTCTTTTTTTGAGCACGTGAGTCTTTATGATGCGTGTTGTAATGCTAACCAGCGCAGATGGCACTTACCTGTTATTGCAAGGAGCTTTTAAAGCCATGTATGAATTTTTGTCACATTACTCTGATGAAGGCTGAAGGCTGGTCCACCAGCTGAAAACGTTAAGTAAAGACGCGTCCGCGGAAGTTTCGTTGTCTCTTTCTTGCATAGAATACGTCGGGTCCAGCGTGAATGACGTTCAAAGAATCTGGAATATACACCATCGATACTCCAATACGACAGCACATCTCCAATCGCCGCGCTAAGTTCATCACCTGCCACCCTAACTGTCCTTGTTTCACAACAACGTGTCGACCCATACTGCCGCACCATTGTTGACCGCTTCGCCTGCTCTACTACTCCTCCAAACGCCAGACTCCGTCGACAACTTAAACAGTTTGAGCTTGTCGGTGGTGCTTTATACCGCTACATTTACCACATCGTTGGCAACAAGTGGGTACCGGTCATCTCACGTTCTCTGTAACGTGAAGTTCTGCAAGCCTCTCATGATGATGCAACCACTGCTCATCTAGGCTATCACAAGACTTATGACAAAATACGAAGTCGTTGTTTTTGGCCTCGCCTCTCTTCAGCCGCGGCTAAGTACGTTGCCTAATGTGTCCATTGCCAACGGCGAAAACGACCGACAACTGCCCCGGCTGGCTTAATGCAACCTCTTCCTTGGCCCGCCTCGACTTTTGAAGTCGTTGGAAACGACTTGTATGGCCCTCTTCCGATATTAGCCAATGGGAATCGCTGGATTGTCACGGCCGTCGACCACCTTACCTGCTACGCGGAAAAAGCTTCTATACCATCTGGGACTGCCACTGAGGTCGCCGATTTTTTTCTTCGCTACATCTTTTTGCGTCATAAAGCTCCACGCATTCTCCTGAGTGATCGTGGCAAAGTCTTTCTCTCTTCCATTGTCGAGCAAGTTTTGCGTGCCTCCAACACTGTTCACAAGACCACTTCTAGCTACCACCCACAGACCAACGGATTGACTGAACGGTTTCATCAGACCCTAACGAACATGATCGCCTTGTACATTTAACCAACCAGACGAACTATATAGCAACTTTACCCTTCGTGACATTCGCCTGTAATACGGCTGTTCAACGCACTACCGGCTTTTTTCGATTTTTTCTCGTCCATGGTCGCTCGCCGAGTTTCGCTCTGGCTGTCTCTTTCCTTTCGGCCCCTGCACCCTCGACGGCTCCTTTCTCTGAAGAATTTTTATCTCGTCTCGCACACTGCCGCCACCAAGCACTCATTAACACCTGCCTCTCTCAAGACAGTCAAAAATCTCGCTACCACTCGTCTCGCCGTGTTGTGAGTTTTTTCCCTGGTGACGATGTTCTTCTACGGACACCACTACGCGTCCCCGGCTTATGCGACTAATTCATCAGTCGCTTCATTGGGCCGTACACGGTGGTTTACCAGACATCTCCTGTCAATTACCGCGTTTCTCCTCTTAGCGCTAATCCTGATCGTCGTTGCCGAGGAACAGAGATAGTGCACATATCTCGTTCAAAGCCTTATACTCGACGCATTCCTTATTACTGTCAAGCGACCAGGCAGCCGCTTTCACAGCGCGGGGGAATTTGTGTGAGCGCAACAAGCGAATGACTCTTCATTCTCGTTAGATATCATCATCACCTGTACATTTTCAGCATCTGTAAATATTATCACAAGTGTGATTTAGCTCGAGCCTGGCTTAATAAACCGGTTCCTCACCAGATGTATACACAAATGAATATATATATATATATATATATATATATATATATATATATATATATATATATATATATATATATATATATATATATATATATATATATATATATATACGGTAGAAGAAGAGGTCGACAAACTTGCGAAAAAACACTGGTTTTATTAACGTTTCGGCAGGTGGGCCTGCCTTCATACCACTCCGACGAAGGCAGGCCCACTTGCCGAAACGTTAGTAAAACTAGTGTTTTTTCGCACGTTTGTCGACCTCTTTTTCTACCGCATTTTCCACCGGATCCATTGAATTTCACCCCACCATATATATATGTATATATATATGGTGGGGTGGGGTATCAGTAGTATATATCTATACTACTGATAATGACTTAGCCGTGTGATACGCAAAGAAGCGGCTTATATATGTGCCCTGTGTGCCATGTGTAACCATTCACTCCGACGAAGGCAGGCCCACCTGCCGAAACGTTAGTAAAACTAGTGTTTTTTCGCACGTTTGTCGACCTCTTTTTATACTGCATATATATATATATATATATATATATATATATATATATATATATATATATATATATATTTATTTATTTATATATATATATATATATATAAATTCATTTGTGTATACATGTTGTGAGGAACCGGTTTATTCAGCCAGGCTAGAGCTAAATCACACTTGTGATGATATTTACAGATGATGAAAATGTACAGGTGATGAAGATATCTAACGAGAATGAAGAGTCATTCGCTTGTCGCGCTCACACTAATTCCCCCGCGCGGTGAAAGCGGCTGCCTGGTCGCTTGGCAGTAATATCAAATGCGTCGAGCATAAGGCTTTAAACGAGATATGGGCACTATCTCTGTTCCTCGGCAAGAGCCTGGCTGAATAAACCGGTTCCTCACAAGATGTATATATATATATATATATATATATATATATATATATATAAGTAAAAAATTGTATACTTAAAGGCTCGCGTTTACGTGTTTTGGCACAATATTATGAGCTCTAACAAAACAAAGATGCCAAGGAAAGTATAGGGGAAATTAATACACGGAATTGTATTTTAAACATGAAAAAAGAAAAGTGGGTGAAAAGATAACTTGCCGTGGGCAGGAACTTAACCTGCGACCTCTTAATAACGCGTTTGATGCTCTACAACTGAGCTACTAAGGCAGCTATCCCCCCAGCCACTTTATTATGTATATGTGAATTTAATTGTGGGAGTGACAATCAGCGCAACCAGTAGCCATGGCAGCGAGTGTGGCACAGTATTTATGAGCCTGTGTGGCATCACGTAACACGTGAACTTATTACCAGTTGGCAGCTCAGCAATAGTTCCTGGTATACAACCTAAGGCACCAAGAATGCCAGTAAGAGCCCCTCGTTAATGAATAAGGAAAATAAGTGGATACTTAGGTGCTCGTTTTTCTGTGTTTTGACACAATATAATGAAATCTAACAGACAAAACTGCTAAGTATCCACTTCGAAGGTGGTAGGTACGGTTCCTGCCCAGGGCATGTTATCCTTTCAGCTTCTTTACTTTCTTCACATTTACCTTACAATTTAGTCTAATAAACTTCCATATATTTTCCTTGCTAATATTATCTGTTAGATTTTATTATTCACGTGTCAAAACACAGAAAACGAGCCCTTAAGTATCCACTTCTTTACCCTATTTATTAACGAGGGTCTTGTAGTGTCATACTTGGTGCATTAGGTTGTATACGAGGGACTATTGGTCAGCTGCCAGCACGTAATAAGTTCACGTGCTACGTGACGCCACAAAGGTTCATAAAAAAAGTGTGCCACACTCGCCACCATAGCTACAGATGGCACTGACTGACACTCCCACGTTTAAATTCACATATATATCCAATAAAGTGGCTGGGATGATAGCCGCCATGGTTGCTCAGTGGTAGAGCTTCGAACGCGTTATTCGGAGGTCGCAGGTTCGGTTCCTGCTCGTGGCAAGTTATATTTTCACCTACATTTCTTTCTTCACGTTTATCTTACAATTTGGTCCAATAACCTCCCCTATACTTTCCTTGAAAATATTGATATATATATATATATATATATATATATATATATATATATATATATATATGTATTTAATCAAAATATTAAAAGAACAATTTTCAAAGTGGAAGCCGTTTCGATTCCCCCACCCCCCTTTTGCTATACTGCTGCGGATTATTGAGAACTTCTGTGTAGGGTGCCAAAACATCATTTTTGAATTAAAAAGAAGTGATTTTATTTTTCCGGGATTCCGACAGACTCTGGACTAAACATTCGCTAAAGCGAACCATGTGAGACACCACAAGCACATGGCTTAGATGACTAGGTCAAAGCTCACTTTCCACACAAATTAATTCATTTGTATGCAGCGATAGGCTATTGTAACGTGAGAGCAAATGTCACAATCATGCGCAGTGTAATGAAGATGATATCTCGCTGCCTGCTTCCCTTCAATTACGTGCTTTAGGCACTCTAACTTTCTTGGTCGTTCGCCTCACTCTGCCAAAGTAAAATTTTGAAGAGTCGTCTTAGCCATTTCCAAGCTCGCTTCCCGATATCACGTTTTCAGCATCGCAAATACCGTCTTCCTATAACATCTCGACCTTTAGCTCAGCATTTCAGAAGTCAGAAAATATGTGGTGTGACATGTTTAAGCTGCAAGTCGGGAAGCTGCCTAATCATTTATGTTTTGTCAAATCTGGTACTTTCTTAAGTGATTTCACACGTCGAGAACAGCAGAGATTACTTGTAATGCCTGACATACCTTATCGTTACTTTAGAATAAAAGTGCGGCCAGCACATTACTTATGACAGTACAAAACCTTTACATAGACAAAATCATGGTAATAAAACGTGAAAGTGTGAACAACTTTGACATACATTCATTACAGCAGCACAGAAGTGCGACAATGAGTGTGGCGCTTTTCAGCCTAAACATTTCGACTTGATTTAGCCGTTCACTGCACGCGGTATGCGCGGCCCATTTCTAGGTTTGAGTATTCTGTGTCAATTAGAGTTAGGCGTTCACAAGAAATAGTTGGCAGAAGAAAATATTTTTATTGTGTAAATGTTTCTTTGTTGTTACCATTTTTGTTGCCTACCTGTGGAAGTCGCTGCCACGGTGTAAGAGCATTAACAAAATAAGTCTGCTGGCATTACTTTACGCATCTCAAAGAAACCCTGCCTCCATTCAAGAAATGCGATAAAGTACACAAGGCTTTACTTTAGCAAGAATTGACTGATGTCTTGAACACATGCATCCAACTTTCTTTTGATGCGTGTAGGCGACATTCTAGGGTGCAAACTGCCTACGAAAAAAAGGGAAATTGGACAGCCACCCCTTTCGGGCATGAAGCCAGAAGAAAATCTGTACGGATTTTTCAGAAAAAAAGCTTCTTAGTTGCCAGAAATTTCATCCTGGTACGGAAATTGAATCCGAAACCAACGCCTTTCTGTGGCCGTAGCTCTACCAATTAAAGTAACCAGGCGAAGCGAAATCATTGACAACTCTAAGCACATGGACACAATTATTGCAAGGAAGGCCGCCAGGTGGCGCAACGGTTAAGAAACGCAAAATGGACATCCGTACGGAGTTCCTTGTGGCTTCGTGCCGCAAACTGGTGGTTGTTTTCTTTCACTTTTTGACCTATCTACCAACTTGCGATACTCCTCATAACTCCTTTGTAAACTGCCTACGCGTTGGCCCTTCAAAAAAAGAAAGCAGCTCTCACCCACCGCAAATAAAATTCATAAATACACAAAAATACATACGGTGCAGAAATAAAATCTATCAGTACACTTTTCTTGCAGAAAGATCACCAGTGTGAAATTTTGCTGCAGCAAAATAATGTATACTGTTTATTTACCCACAGTGCAAGGTGATATTAACCATCGACAATGAAGTGAGAACACACAGCAAGGGTCCTTTTGGCCCGTTATATATTAGCAAAGCAAATGAGCAGTTAGTATAATGAAACAGTGTATTCACTGACCTGAGTGCATTTTGATAAAAAATTTTCATAGACACTAATACTGGAGTTTTCTTTCTTGTTTGATAACGGGCTTTCTTAAAAAAGCTTGTTTTTAAACTATTTCTTTTTCTTTTAAATACTGCTTGTATATAAACGATTTCTATATAAGTATTGCAAAGGCGCTTTTCTAAATGCTACAAAATTTTGAAGTATCTGTGTAGAATAGCTAAAGTGCCAACAAGCATAAAAATAAGTAAGCTGTTCTGAGTTGGGCCGTGTCTGCCATTTTTTTCCTTTTGGGGAGAAGAACCAGAAAGCGTGAATATAGTTTAGAGTAAAGTGTGTTAAAACCAACACAAAAAATTCATTACAGGTTTTATAGTTGCCGTAAAAATTGCCCTTTAAATTTAAAAGTATTGCGGTAAGGAATAATTATTGGTGTGCTCGGAGCGTTTTTTTTTCGAATGAAACTTTTGATACCATGTACTTCGAATTCACCCACATAACATGAAAAACCTAGACAAAAGAAATGGACAGACAGGGCATTTTCAATCGCTTGTCGAATTACCCAAAATTAGATATATCCTAGGATTTCTTCCTTCGCGAGCAGCAGAGTAAACACTTATGAGTAAACTCGGAGATATAACATAATATTTTCAAAGTGACGTGTTCCTAAAACAGACTCCTGTCACAAGCCAGTATTTCAAGGCTGTACTATATTGCGTCTCTGATAAACATGTAATAGTTTAGGAACGTTGAAGTCCATATATCAAATAATCAAATTGAGACTGGACTGTTGCATGACAGTGCCGTGTATACACCAGTGTCAAAGCTCTTGTGACTGTTTCATGAGACCTAATGTTCGTACCTATGAGTTATTTATTTCCTTAAAGCCCTTGAGTTTGCCTTGCTGCAGAGTTATTTTACCTTCATGACAAGCGAAAAGTGGGCTCATTGCGTTCTTTCTTCTTTGGAGGCTACAACGGCTTCCTTAGTAGCATTCCTGTCTCACTTTTTTCATTTGAGCTGTGCAGAACAATTAGCAATTATATGTGCAACCATAGGTCAGAAACTTAGTTATGAAACACCCTCACACCTAGAAAACATTATGCCTGAGACGCAAGCCGCAAGCTGCCCACCCCTTTCTGTTTTTCTTCTTTCTGCAGAGTGCTGTTGCTAGCGCCTTTCGCGACTACTCCTCACAATGTGCAGCAGCGCCGCCATAAACTCGAGCCTTCTAACAGTACAACCCCGTTAGGAAGGCGTAAAACACTACTATAATAAAAAGGGAGAGCGTGCTGCAAGAAATGGGTATCCTAAACTGCTGAATGCAGTGAACAGAAACCCCGAAAAGAAAGTTTTACAGATGACATCATTACCCTACAACGACATTTTTCTCTCTTAGATATAGCTCTGTTTTCACCGTATTTTCTGGAAATATAAACCGCCAAAAAAATTTGAACTCCTCTAAAAACAAACTGACAAAAAAGGAAGATTGTTTCCTCAACTCTCAAATTTGCGGGGAACAAGATATGCCCTCATAAAGTAAGCCATAGCCATAGGCCAGACATATTTATTTTAAGTTTCAAGTTTCAAGTTTCAGGTTTAAGATACCCAGAATCTAGGGTTTAGGATGCCCAGGTTCTAGGATACCCATTTCTTAGAAGGTGTTACTCAGGATCAGATTGGCCCGTGAGTGACTCAATGCTACCTTGGTCAGACTAAGCCCGAGAGCAGTCTAGGAAAATGTTCTTTATTATGAGTGTGAGTCCAGTTGAGGTAAAAGTATTGGAAAGTCAGATTCAGAGTCGACCTGACGCACTAAATATATTTTGTGAGTGAGTATAAGTGATCTCGACCTTTCATTGCTGACACATATTCTTACCTACCTGTCTAAAGCTTTACTTTCAGCATTATATCAGCGGAGATTCAGCTGAGTTTTCCTCGTCACTCTAGGTAAAAAATTAACGCAGTAACCGCGGTGGCACGGAGAATGGGACAGCAACAAGTTATGACGCTATGAAAAGGCTAGCTACAAAATATTTTTGATCCGACCTCGCTTAATTTTATCAAACACTAGTGCGTGGAAATTCGGCCGCTCTTGCGATAGTTTCGCGGCGGTGCAGATGAACAAAGCTAGCATAAAGAATACGCACTATGCCAGTACGGCACAGAAAACTTTCGAGCAGAAAGAAGTAGTTGGGAGACTTTGAAATGCGCCCAACGCTTACGTTGGGCTGCACCCTACACAAAGCACGCCGCATTTGACAACCCAATGCAATGCTAGTACAAACAACAAAGACAAGCTGACGCAAAAATTTCAACAGAGATGTTTGCACGGCATTAACAATTCGAAAAAAAAGTGCACTAAGCGGTACTTGTTGACACGATTCTCTATCTTGAATTGGACGGCTTTGAGTGATTTGTATATTCCTTTGGTATAGTGCCCTTCGACAATCGCCATGTGCACTTGTGCATTTTTTAAGCTCTTTGGAGGTTCAAATGATGACCCTGCCAAATTTTAAAAAAAGGAACTGTCTCTGTTTCCATCCATTTGACGTGGCTTCTGGGCTCCGGCTCACACATGATAAACGCGCATCCCAAGCTCGATAGACCCAGCAAACTGCACACAACAGGCTGCCGAGGGCTCTACAACAATCATGACGACAACAAACTGGCACTCAATTGTGGCCGTCACCTAGCGTCTGCAGCTGAGCACATTTTTTTTTTGCAGAAACATTGCGGCCTAATTTATTGTCCACATGTAAGCTATTGACAGATAAACCGAGGAATAATTATTTATGAAATAAAACTGTTATGAATACACGAGTCGATAGCGAAGTTGGAAAAAGATTTTTGCCGTCGAGGCGACGTACTCGTTCCGACATCGAAGGCGAATGAGCTGCGTGAACCCATTCGATGGTAAATGTGATCTTCACCGAATGAAAATATATCCCGTGTGACAGCGAACAAATAATATTTCAAACAATTGACGTTCATTGTAATTACCATTATATTTGCCGTGTCACAGGGCTACTAGTGTGACTTTTGGAACGGCTCCCGGGTTGTAGGCCCGGGTTCACACAAACGTAGCAAGCGTTCCTTTCGCGAGCTGCCCGGCCCGCGCATCCCTGTCTTCGTGTAATAGTATACAGATTTTCTTAACAAGTACGTTCATCATCTATACAGATGGAACTGGTTTTTCATGAAGCACTCGATATGGTCATTGTGTTTGGGAACGCAATGGAACAAAAGCTCCTTAAATCGGAAATAATAACCTGATCTCAACCAATGTGAAGAAGAGTATCCATATGCTTCTCGAACGCTGCCTTCAAATATACTTTATATATGACCTATAGGCTTAAGAAAACTTCTTTGGGGGTGGGTATGGGTAGGATACTGTTTCTTTTCAAGGCACGAAAGAACACACTCACGAGGAAGGATGCAGAAAATGGGGTGCTCTTTCCCATGTCCTTCCTCTCTATCGTGTTTTTTTGTGCCTTAGAAACTAATATTATCCATATGCTGTCCCCCTCGCCCCTCCATACCCCAACCTTCTTCGCTGTCCTGACATTTTCAGGAACTAAAGCGGCTTAAGATCCTAGCTGTAGGTTGAGAATTGTGGTGTTGCTGTTGCGAAGGCGCTGTGGTATCTTGTAGGGTATGTCTGGAATGTACTCATTTTGTGGGATAGTGCCTTGTTCAGATCTTCTGCCCTGTTCAGCACGCTTTACTGGTGTCGGCAGGTTCAGTGCCCTCCTTGCGTCAAGTTGCACACCTGTTGTGGGGTTTTTTTTAGGCACACATCCACTCAATTTCCAAGCAAGCCGCAAACGATTCAATATTGACCTTTTTTCTAGAGCAAGTGACACTTGCATTAGGTTTCTTGATACTACACTTGTTGCGAGACTTATTGGTTATTGCGCAGCGAAGCTGTGGACAGACTGGCAATCACACGCAGCGGCAGACTGAGATACCAGCGACAGTGTCTACATTACAGGAATTCTTCTAAAATAAAAATTTGAAGGAACATTCGAGCACTTGATTTCCAGTGTGCGCCACCATCAATAAAAAATATCTTCTTGTGGTACACTTGCAGTGCCGCAATCAGTTCGCGCCAATATATTGCCTAAGAATGTATTTTTTTGGACGTTGGACTCAAAGTGCTAACGAACAGCGATTTGTTCATCATCTAAATCTATATGACGCGAATAAATTACTGGGATTCTCTTTCATGTGACGCTAAATCTTTTTTTCTAAAGTTGTTTGTTAGAGAAGAACCTGAATTAGTTTTAGACAACGAAACATATATATGGAGAGACAATATTTTAACATTCACATTTGTTTGGCCTAAATACCTGGATAACCATAATTTAGGAGCATTTACTAAAGATTGAAAGACGTAGTGTTGAAAGCACCTTTACTGGTTTTAGGCAGTATCGAGTTACACTTTCACTAGCTGGCTTAACACACCATTTGTCATGCGTTTTTGGAACGAAAGACAGAGCACGTAAAATTACTTTGCAGGCGCTGCTTTTTGATCAGGGTAGGAACATTTTTAGAAATTCTGCGCTAATATACACAACAGAAAAAATGACTAGGCTCTGGATAAATACATTACTATATTTGGGTAATAAAATTGACGATCCATTGTGCTGCTTTACAGCTCTTGGTTACTACGAATGACACTATGCTGAACAGGCCGTGAGCTACTCGGTCGTAATGCTTTCAATGTTGAAAGCTCGAGAGTGTATAGGCGATGAGGTTAGCGAGAAAATATTTGTTATAACTTTTAATAAAAGTGAAGCTTTATGGTTTTGTTAAAAGTGGACACTTCGTAGAATCTAAAAACAACGTGTCGAAATAGCTTCTGCATCCAGGAGGACAAAAAGCGAGTAAATAATCATTGCCGTCAGCCACCAAATCAACTTTGATATAATAATACTAACAATTAAAATTGACTATGTAATGGATGGTCTGCTTGAAACCACCACCTCCCTGGGCCACTCACTTGTTTTGGTGGCTGTACGATTCTAAGATTGTGGTGTGCACTAAACTTACTTCAAGGGGACTGCACGCTCTACATATCATATTATAGCTTTCGTTCATGAAACTGTTTTAAGCACTCGTGCAGCTTCATGAACACTTGCTTACCACACAAAAGGCCTGGGTTAAGTTATTGTCATTTTTTTGAAGATTTTGTGTCATGAATTTATTTGTGTCTTTCTCAAAAATCCTCTAATGAATAATGCCACTTTGCACATTCCGTTATGAACGCCGATCCTGACAACGACAAATTATTTTTTTTCCAAAACAAGTTGTTTTACATTGTCACTTTATTATTATGACTTATTATTTGTGTTATAAGCTTGTGAGTTAACAATTAACACCTATATGTTGCAAGTAAACTGCCACAGCCTAAACACATATTTACTGTAGGTATCGAGTTTAAATATGTTGCCCACAATAACTGCACCTGGTATCAGCCACAACACAGCTATGGTAGAAAAAACGAAACACTTGTGAAACGTTTTTCTTACAGGTTTCACACATTACGTAAGAGTGCGTTTTTTAAGATCCCAAGTCGTGATCATAGTTTTGTTTCTGTGAAAAGTACCTCAATTATAACACGAATATCATTCTATAGATTGTAAAAATGATAGAGTGTGTATATGTACGCTCGCTGGCGTTGAATACGGAATACATTTAGCAATAAAACAGGTGAGCGATTTTAACAAAATATTGCCGAGGAACCTACTTTTTCATAATATCCAATAGTACTTCAGTACTGCTATCTTGTCATTATCAGGCAACTTTTCCTAACAATTCATGAAGGTGTTTATCAATTTATTATTCACCAACATAACTTTGGCGAGAGGCAGCTCAGAACTAAGCTAATTGTTTGAGTAAAAGATTAGGCCAGGTGGTCTCGCCTTTTAAGCCTGTTTATTCCACATTGTAAATAATAATTTCTGAGAGAAAATGTGCATCACGGCGGACGACCAACCAATAAAAATGAGCGTCTGTTTTACGAGCTTCTGCAAGTACGGCCCCTGCAGGTGGCCAGTAATATATGATTCACTTCATTATCTTCAATCTATGTCAAAACTATTACAATGCATGGTTGCTCTAGAACACATTTATTAATTGTACGTTTGAGAACTTTGATCAGATGTAATGCAACATGGGAAATAACAAGCAATGTTTTGATTAGAAGTGGGAAACAGCAAAAAAATATGCGTATCCTTCAGAGAAACCCGAATCTACACACACAGCTAGCAGGCGAATGAAGTTGTGCAGACACTGATAACTTATCAGTTCAGTCTGAGACAAAACTTCCATCAAGACGCAAGATCAACCCATCAAAAGGAGCATCTGTTTTACCAACTTCTGGAAGTCGCAAGTTGGGTCCCTGCAGGTGGCCAGCTTCACTTCATTCACTTCAATCTCTTCATCCTATACCACCCATATTACAATGCGCTTAAAACAATATATTTCCCGTTTCATATACCTTCTTTGGTTTCATCATTTGCTGTTATTATTCGGGTATAATGAAGATACAAAGACTGACTTTTAATGTATTTTTTTTCGTAGCAGATGAAGATTGTAGGCCTGTGAACCCTTCTAACGTTGCTGTAAAACATTCCATCACCCTAAACAATTCATCATAACTTCTGCATAACTAAAGATGGTTGCTTTCCTCCCAATCTTACTGTTGTGTGATTGTATGTAGCGTATAGTGGTATTTTTTGATAATGTAATAATAACGCAAAAAAGGCTGGCGACTATGGTGTCCAGCCTCTTGAAGGAGACTAACCAAGTAATTTAGTGTGCGCGTGCTCTGGTAGTTATTGGCCTTTTGTGCCGAAAGTGACCACCCTGTTTTGTAGCCGCGCATCCGTGTCATTGTGACATTTTCTGGTAGATGTGCTGGGTATGGTACATGAATCGGTCCCGAGAGAGCACCCCGAACGCAAGCCCAATAGACCCCTCAGACCACCTACGCCAGGCTCAGCGTCGAAACGATGGAGAACGTTTTGCGAGTCACTAGACCCTCGTGAGCCACGCTCACTCATTTGGAAAACGGTGAGGGGTCTGCATCACCGTACGGGACAGCGCTTTGCATCAAAGCGCTCACGCTGTTTCAAGGGAGGCATGACATCAATGTCGCAGAATATTTCTGTGCGCAGATCGCCAACCCAGCCACTCGTTCAAATTCTCCAGTGAAAAGTGACGCCCCCGGTTCCCGGGACTACCACATGAACCTCCCTTTTACAATAGAGGAGCTCGAGGCAGCAATAGCTGTCTGCAGGCGTTCAACTTCTCCGGGCCCAGATGGTATTCTGTACCAAGCCTTGTGCAACCTTGGGGAAGGTGCAAGGCGAGAACTGATGAGCCTTTACAACATCTCGTGGCAGGATGGCAATGTTCCTGACGCCGGGAAAGTAAGCCGCTTGTTACCCATCTTGAAGCAGGGCAAATTCCCACTCGAACTCGCCTCATACCACCCAATAGCACTGGCCAGCTGCGTAGGGAAGATAATAGAATGGGTGATTCTCGGCCGCCAGGAATGGTATCTTGAATACTACAAGAGTTATCCGAATTTTATGGTTGGTTTTAGATGCGACCGCTCTTCCATTGACAATGTCGTTGACCTAGTTTCGTACGTTCAGCGCGGAAAATCCCGTAAGTGACTATCTACAGCTTTGTTTCTAGATGTGAAAGGCGCGTATGATAATGTACTACATGAAACCATTTTGGGTGCTGTTACGGTGGTTGGCCTTGGTGGTTGAGTCTTTCGGTGGATTTCGAGTTACTTGGCTGCAAGATCATTCTTTGTGTTAACAGAAGATGGCCCAACTACGCGATGCTATTCTTCCAAGGGTGTTCCTCAAGGCGGAGTTCTTAGCTCAACGCTATTCAATCTTGCACCAAGTGGCCTTGCTGAATACTTGCAAAGTACCATTAAAGTCTCAATATACGCAGACGACACCTGTGTCTTGACTTCGGCAGTGACACGTCCTCAGATACTTCTCGGCTTCAAAGCGCAGCAACTATGATTGCCAACTACTTGTTAAAACAAGGTCTCAGCATATCACCACAAAAATGCGCGCTGGTGGCCTTCACACACAAAGCGATGACCCTTATGTCATGTCCATCTGCGGGTGGCCAATTTCTTGCGCCAGAACCGCTGGTTTCTGGGCATCATTATTGATAGGGACCTCTGTTGGAGTCCGCATGTAGCATATATGAAGAAGGGCCTGACAGCTATTTCTCAGTTGTTCAAGTTTCTGGCGGGAAACACGTGGGGGATGTGAGTAGACGCAATGATGGAGCTCTACAAAGCCCTATTTCTCGGTTTCCTGAGATATAATTTGCTTGTGCTTAGCAATACCTGCAAGACCAATGTTCTTGTTCTACAGGCAGTTCAAGCCCAAGCACTGAGAGTGTGCCTTGGTCTGCCCAGATGGACGTCAACAGAGGCAACAATTGCAATTGCTGGTGACTATCTGATACAAACTCACATTGTTGTAGAAGACCTGAGAACGCACATCAGGCACTTCGCACGCGCTCCCTGTCATCATCTTGCACTGTTGTATTCAGAGAGGCGCCTAGCATCGTTCGCTAAAATGATTGTTAAGTACAACGAGAAACTTCCCTCGGGCTTCACTCCTGCATTTAAATCATTGATACCCCCTTGGTGTCTTATTCGACCCACAGTGCATCTTAGTGTACCAGGGATCCGAAGAAAATCTGAGCTTTCATCGCCCGTGCAGAAACAACTGTCTCTTCTTCTTTAGCACGAGAATTATTCATACAGTGTACATATATATATATACCGATGGCTCTGCGAACCGCCAGTGTTCGTCAGGTGCAGTAGTTAACCCAGCGAGAGGCGTTACCATCAGCTTTAAGACTGACCATTCCACGGCATCTAAGCAGCGTAACTAGCTGCTTTGCGCGCTGCACTTTGTGTGGTCAATCGGGAACAACCACAACAATGCTCAATTTTCAGCGACTCAAGGGCTGCCCTACAATCTGCGCTCTTAACACTGCGTTGCGGGCCTTACGAACAGCTTGTTTTTGAAATTCGATGCCTTCTCAACACTTAACACGAGAAAGGGCATCATGTGAAGTTTCTGTGGCTGCCAAGTCCCTGTGGCGTCGTAGGGAACAAACAGGCAGATACTGCCGCACGGGAAGCTCTTAAAAGAACACGAGAAGTAGCCATACCACTTTCGTGGACCGATGCAGCCAGTAATCATCGGCGACTTGCGCGTGAAGTCACGTTTTCACTATGGTTCCACCAAGCAACGAGACGAATCGTCAACACCACCTGCCCTCTTGGATGGCTCTCCGCATGCCCACTGGGCTCACCCGAAGAGAAGCCACCCTTCATCATCGCTTACGGCTAGGAGTGACATTTACAATATCGTATTCCTTTGTCATAGGTATGGCGGACAACGCTGTCTGCGATGCCTGTCATTGAGAAGAGACGCTACACCACATCCTGTGTGACTGTCCGTTGTATGACATCCAGAGACAGCCACTGGCATCCGTTCTTGCACGCATCGACAACAGCCAAATGTCTGGGCACACTATTCTGTCATGTTTCCGAGAAAAGCCATTGTAACAGAAGGCGACAAAAACTCTGTTGAAATTCCTACGCGACACGGACTTGAACAAGAGGCTGCAACAGCAATGTCACACACCGCGAAAGACAAGACTGGACAATGACTGAGTGTGCGCGCGTGTGCTGCCAAATGTGCTGTGTTTATCTCTCTTCCCTCTCTGCTCTCTATCTTTAATCTCCCCCATCTCCTCCCACGCGCAGGGTAGCAAACTGGCTGCTTATAGACTGGTTAACCTCTCTGCCGTTCTTTTTCTCCTATTTTCTTTTGTTCCTTTCTTCCTAGTATTTTACAACATTAGATGTGACTTCCCAGTCTTTTACAACATTAGATGTGTTTGTGACTCCGGACCGGTTCTACAAATTCAAAGTGCTGCCTTCCGGTCTCTGCTCCGCTCTCGCCACATTTCAACGCATGATGGACGCTGTACTCGCTCGAGTAGAGTTGCAGATGTGTCTTGTATACTTGGATGATGCCTTTGTGTTTTTAAGCACGCCTAAAAAACATCTTTCAAGGCTAAAAAGCGTGCTTACTGCAATACAGAGAGAAAATCTTACAATCAAGCCAGAAAAAGGCAATGTGGCTAT
This sequence comes from Rhipicephalus microplus, assembly GCF_043290135.1. Taxonomy (NCBI): domain Eukaryota; kingdom Metazoa; phylum Arthropoda; class Arachnida; order Ixodida; family Ixodidae; genus Rhipicephalus; species Rhipicephalus microplus. Next base: position 349,543,249 of record NC_134710.1, on the reverse strand, counting down.
GAAGAACTCAAGATCCTCGGCCGCGTAGTGAGTTAGTAGGGTGTTTGACCAGATCCGGAGAAGTTGGCTACCGTCGCTGAGTTTCCTAGTTCTAGAGACAAAAAGACTCTGAGAATTTCTTCGACTCTGAGCCTACTACCGCTCTTTTGTCGAACAATTTTTCAAAATCGCGGAACCTCTTACAAGCCTAACACTGCCATATAGCCCTTGGTATTGACAGAAGAACAACAACAACAAGCTTTCGTAGAGCTGCGCAATCAATGGCATACAGCTCCAGTGCCGCCATATTTTGACGACACTGCCGACACTTAGATTCACACGAACGGCATCTATGTAGGAATCGGAGCCGTTCTAGTTCAATGGCAGGATGGCGCAGAGCGTTTGATTGCCTACACGAGCCGCAGTCTTACAAAAGCAGAAGCTTACTACTCTATCACTGAAAAGGAGTACCTAGCTGTCGATTGGGCCATTAGCAAGTTTCGATCCTACCTAGACAGTCTAATATTTCGAGCAGTCAGTGACCACCATTCGCTCTGTAGGCTTGCCAAACTACGAGATCCATCTGTCCGCCTCGCCCACTGAAGCTTCTGCCTTCAAGAGTATGACAGAGTGGTGGTCTACTGATAAAAACATAGAAATGCGGATGCTGACTGCCTGTCTGGCGCTCCAGTTTCCCCGATTTCATCCGACACTGAACAAGATTTACCATTTCTTGACATCGTAGATGTGGTGCAGATGGTCACGATGAACGTTTCCGGTCACTTCGGCTTTTTAAGAATATTAGCGCATACGACAAAAATACTTGTGGCCACAGCTCCAATCGTCCGTTCAGCGCTGTGTCCGAACCTGCCGTCACTGTGAGAGGCTCAATGTTCCGCCCATGAAGCCGGCCGCTTTCCTCTAGCCTTTAGAGTCACCTGCATCACCGTTTCAGCAAGTAGGAATAGATGTTTTAGTCCATTCTCTACGTCATCCTCAGAAAATGATTGAATGATCGTCGCTACCGACTATCTGACTCACTATTCGGAAACCAAAATAGTACATAGGAGAACAGCAGTTATGGTCACCAGAATCTTCGTCTATGACATTATTTTACGTCCTGGTGCGTCTGCCGTTCTCATAACCGATCACAATGCAGCATTTACTGCAGAGTTATTGTAACAGGACGCCAAGCTGACGCACACCAACCCCTGGAAAACAACAGCTTATATTCCCCAAACCACCGATTTGACGAAGTGGTTAAACAAAACACTGACAGACATGATATCTGCGTATGTTGATGTAAATCACAAAACTTTTGGTTATTGGTTTGTAAATCACAAAACTTTTCGTTTGTAAATCACAAAAGTTTTGGTACAACACCTTTGGTTTTAATACCATGGTGCAAGAGACCACAGACCTAACACTTTTTGAGCTTGCTTACGGCTGGTCGCGTCGCAACATCGTTACAAGCTATGCTCCCACTAGACCAGGACACCAGTGGTAATGACAGTGTATACAGCTTCGTTCAGAAAGCCGAGGTAACCCACCAGCTTGCATGGAACCGCATTCCAACGCAGCAAGATACTGACGCTCACCACTACAACCATGACCAAAGGAACGTCCACTCTAAATAAGGTGATTATATACGGTTGTGGACACCTATCCGACATTCGTGGGTCCTTGCGAGGTTGTGCGCTGCCTATGTGACGAGAATCCCGAGTTAACTCTTCAAAGCTACGATACCACTTAAAGCCAACGACGTCCACCTCCCGAGGTAGTTCATGTAGTACGGATAAAACCATACCACACCCGCGAGTTAAGAGGACTTCGAAAGTTTTTTATCATCTAGAACAACACTGGTTATTTTTTCGTTGACTTGGAAATTTTCTCAATTCACTTCTTTTTCACTTCCCATTTGAACCAATAGCACTTTGTTATGCTCCCTCATGAATTACAGAATTCAGGGTTCATATTTTCCCCTTTTATCTTCTGTTATCGCAATAGTGCCCAGTTGCAAAACATCATTATCATACCTCTTATATTACTTTCCACATGTCTGGATATTCGACCAGCAATCAATCATCAAAATGTTGTGAAGAAAATTTAGACCTGCAGCAATTTGATTGCTGGTAGCCAACCTGACTACTTTTGTTGGGACACGCTTCCGTAAAAATTGTTAAGAATCATAACGTGCAGCAAAGCAAAATAGTCTGGACACATAGAAAAGACTGAGACAGAACGACTAGTTTGTGTCATTTATTTCGCTACCTGCCGTGCTGCACACTTCGATGTAATTCCGTTGTTAATGGTTCGAAAAGGACAATAGTAGCCAAATGAGTTATGCTTACAGCGTAGGCGATCGTTCGAAGTGATATAGTACAACGGCAAATTATTTTTGCCATAGAAAGATACTGTGCATTTAGATACTACAATAAACTTTCGAAGCGAAGTTTATTTTTTATCAACAACATCCCAGTAGAGATGACAGCTACTGAACGAAATCCGTGTATTCAGCTTGGCTAGTTTGTGCCCTCAATAGTAGTAGCCAACAAGGATAAAATACGCGAAAATATCTCACACATGTACACACACGGGTAATACCTTCTTTACTTTGTTTGAAATTGATTTGTTGCAATAAACTTTTGACTAACGTGATGAGAAGAAGCAATGCTAAATAGAGGAGCTATGCTATAAAGAAATCTTTGTTGTTAGTTCCACAGGACCCAAATTCTCGCTCATGACTTTACGCTGGCAAATGAACCAACTTCTTCGCACGCACAAATTTTGTGTAAAGTTACATTTATTTTCACGCAGTGGGAAACAAATAGGAAAACTTAATGGTTTAAAACAAATATATTTAGACATAAATTCAGCTAAATCAATAATAAAGTAACTCTAAAACATATATTGATTTTTCAGTAAATATTTACACATACATTATTACCCACATACTTACAATCATACATTGAGGTGTAAATATAATAAATGGCTATAAAACAACAATTCTAATACACTCATTTGATGTTTGTTGTTTTGTGGCCCAAGGGTCATTTCACGGCCGAAGAGCGCTAGTTAATCTTGCTAGAAATATGGACAATGATTGTGATAAGCGGCTGCATAAGGGCCATAAAATTCCTCGCGGTAAGGTGGGTAAAAACATACAAGTAATAAAATTATGACCATGCCGTGAATGGTGTGTGTGGTGTGAATAGATGACAAAAGTTGGTGATAATAAAAAACGATGGTGGACATGTATGGCACTAGCACAAGTGCCTCACTCGTTCATACCCTTGCGTCCAAGGGCCGTGAGGCAACTGCTTTCTTGTGTAGCCACCGCAGCTAAAACCTCTCTGCAGAGGTTGTGCTTTGGAATGCCCGGATATATGATGTGAAAACTATGAATTTCTTTTAAAAACGCTAACAATGATTTAAGACTAAAAAGCGGTTCCCTACCGACGAACCTTGCAGGGTGTAAAGGTATATGTTGTCGGTAGGATGATGGAAATGTTGTTTTCTTGGAGTTTCTAACTGTTTGCGCTGGATTAACATGTGAAGGACCGTTAATGCTTCAACACATCTGTCACACAATGGTGGATCGCCACCGGACAAAAGATATGTGTGCGTTGTGTATGTGTGTCCTATCCTGAGCCTTGTTAGTGTTACCTCTGTTAGACGTGATTTTGATACTGGCAGCCAATGACCAAGGTGTGGCTTAATAATGTGTAGCTTGTTTTGTGTGTGTCTATCCCACTTGCTCTGCTAGTAGTCCCTGAGCTTTCGTTTGAGAGACGGCTTAATATCAAGGGGTGGGATCGATATGGGTGTAGTGGCACTGATTTCCTGGACGGATGCAGCAAGCTGATCCACCATCACGTTGCCTTGGATCTCACGGTGCCCGGCACCCAGAACACTGAAACATGTTGTTTGAGTGTGTAGAGTGTGCATAAAATGGAGTAAAGTGAGACGAGGACAAAGTTTTTTGTTTTTTAAGATTGTGTAGAGCCGTAACTACACTGAGGGAGACCGTATAAAATACTGCTTTTTGTATTTGTGATTGCTTGATGTGTTTAGCCGCCACAAGTATCACGTAAGCTTCCGCTATGAAGATACTTGTGCCTGGATGTAGAGGGCCAGCATCCGAAAAGGATGGGCCGACAGCAGCGCAGGACACAGAGGAGTTAGACTTGGAGGCATCTGTAAAGAACTCAGGACGTGTGTATTCGTGTTGAAGTTCCAGGAAGTAGTTTCGGATATGGGCAATAGGTGCATGTTTTGTAACTTCTAGAAAAGACACATCGTAGTCTACAGTCTGCCACTGCTACAGTGGCGGATATGCTACAGCAGCCATTTAACTGTGTTCAAGTGACATTCCAGTTTCCTCAGCTAGACCCTTCAGGCGAACTGAGAAGGGCTGCCTCCTCGAAGGCCTGTTTTGAAACAGAATAGAGCTCGACAAATCATTAATAGTAGAGTATGAGGGGTGCTTCTTGTCTGCTTTCAGCTTAAGTAATCAAACAAAGGACATGTAAGTTCTCTTCAGATGAAGCGACCACTCATTTGACTCAACGTGAAAGCTTTCTTCGGGGCTGGTGCGAAAGTCACCTGTAGAAAGGTGGATGCCCATATGGTGCGCGGGATCCAGAATCTTCAAAGAACATTGAGTAGTAGACTGATAAACAATGGCCCCATAGTCTAAGCGGGTGCGAAAGAGGCTTCTATACATGTTCATGAGACACTGCCTGTCACAACTCTACGTAGTACGTGACAACACTTTTATAACATTCATGGCTTCTAAACATTTTGTTTTTAAATACTTCATGTGTGGTACAAAGGTCAACTTGTTGTCCAAAATTAAGACTAAGAATTTATACTCCGCATTGACAGACAGACGTTGACCGTTCAGTTAAATGTCAGGTTCTGAGTGCACGCCTCTCTTTCGGGAGAACAAGACGCACGTGCTTTTTTCTGGGTTCAGCCGGAATCCGTTTTCTTCTGCCCACTCGGAGACCTTGTTTAAACCTAACTGAACCCTCCCCTCACACATTGCTAGGTCGCATGACTTAAAGCCAAGCCGGACGTTATCGACATATGTACAGTGGAACATATTGCGGGGGATGGACATGCACAAGGAATTCATTTTGATAATAAAAAGTGTACATCTAAGTACACCACCTTGCGGTACTTCCGTTTCTTGCACAAATGTTTGGGAGAGACTACTGCCCACACGGACACGGAATTTCCGATTGGAAAAGTAACTCTCGATTATGGAAAGCATTCTACCGCGCACACCCAATAGAGACAAGTCTTTTATTATGCCAAAACGCCATGTTGTGTCGTAAGCCTTCTCGATATCGAGAAAAACTGAGAGGAAGTATTGTTTGTGGATGAAAGCGTCTCGGATCTGTGCCTCAATACGCACCAGATGGTCAGTGGTGGATCTACCCTCTCGAAACCCACACTGGAACTGGTCAAGCAGATTGTGTGTTTCAAGGAAATGTAAAAGTCGGCGGTTTATCATTTTTAAAAAAGTTTACAAAGGCAGCTGGTTAGTGCAATGGGTGTATAACTTGAAACTGATGAAGGGTCCTTGCCCTGTTTGAAAATAGGGATAACGATAGCCTCTTTCCAGGAAGCAGGGATGGGGCCAGAAAGCCAGATATTATTGCATTGAGAGAGTAAAGTTTTTCTCGTCTTGAGCGGCAGGTTTTTCAACATTACATACGTGACACGGTCGTAGCTTGGGGCAGAATTACTGCAAGAGTTTAGTGATGTTTGTAGCTCAGCTAAGTTGAAAGGTTGGTTGTATGCTTCATGATTTGTGCACTTGTATTCTAGTTTCTGATTTTCTATCCTTGCTTTATAACTTTGGAAAGCTTCAGTATAGTGTGACGAGCTAGACACTTGCTCGTAGTGTGCACTGAGGAAGTTCGCCTGATCTTCCAGGCTGTAACCCTGTTTGTTTACGAGGGGGAGTGAGTGTACTTGTCTTCCTGCTACCCTATGAACCATGTTCCAGACTTTAGCCTCTTGTGTATATGAATTTATTCCAAATAAAAACTTGTGCCAGCTTTCTCTTCTGGCCTGCCGACGCGTTCTCCTGCCATGAGATTTTCTTTTCTTAAAGCCCTCAAGATTTTCCGTTGTCGGCGAGTTCCGCAGCAACTTCCATGCCCTGTTCTGTTCCTTTCGCACATTCTGACACTCAGTGTTCCACCACGGGACGTGTCGTTTGCCGGGCCGTCTAAATGTTTGCTGAATGCACTTGCCTGCTACGTCAGTAAGAAAAGCCGTGAAGTACTGCACAGCTTCATTTACGCCTAATCCGCATATGTCAGTCAAACTTAAGCGAATAATCTTTTGAAATTGTTCCCAGATGGCTTTGTTTACCAGCCATTTGGTTACAAGTGGAGGGCATTCATATATTATTGGTGTACTCAAAACTAAAGAAAAATGGTCACTTTCGTGTGGATTATTTATGACTTTCTACTGAAGTAATATTACAAGTAAAGGAGATGCGATACTAAGGCCTATGGAAGAGCAAGTTTTGTTGGCAATGTTATAGTATGTTGCCTCTTTCCTATTCAACAGACAAGCACCTGATGAAATGAGGAATTGTTCAATGAGACGACCTCGTGCATCACAGCGAGAGTCACCCCACAGACCATTATGTGCGTTCAGGTCCCCAAGGACCAGATAAGGTTCAGGTAGTTCGTCTATTAAAGACTGGAATTGAAGTTTTTAAACACAGTGGTGCGGAGGTATAAACAAAGAGCAGACAGTGACAACTTTGTTTAGAATAACTGCTCGGACAGCCACCGCCTCGAGGGAACTTTCAAGGGGTAATTGTATGCATGCTATACCTCGACTAACTATAACCGTTACACCACCGAATGGTGGCATGGCGTCATCTCTATCCTTTCGGAAGATTACGTAGTTACGTAAAAAGTTTGTGTTTGTTTGTTTTAAGTGTGTCTCTTGTACACACAGCACTCTTGGAATGTGTTCATGGAGGAGTTCTTGTAAGTCATTGAGGTTTTGAAGAAGGCCTCAGATGTTCCACTGTAATATTTCTGTCTGCATATTCAAACAAGAGGGATGCTGCTGTGTGTACAAATGGTATCCTGTGTTGGAGTGAGCTCATTAATTCAGGTGGCAGGTTGGGCGTCCAGCCCAGGTATTGGTTTATTATTTTTCCTGGCGCGCTCCAAGCAGCCGCGCTGCACTTTTGGTACCAAGGGTACCGTTGTATCCATTGCCTCCTCAGAGGAACTGGATGCTCGCACATGCGAGCTGGTGGTTTGAATTTTACGCCTTGCCTGGTGAGGAGAGGCCTTGAGACCAAAGGACCCTGGAGTCTCCGGCCTCAATTCGCTAGGAGGCGGAGTAGACTGAACTACTGCCGCCTTGGGGGCAGGCGCCACAGCCGACGGCTCGCTTTGCGCTGGCCGAAGGAGTGGCGAGGGCTGGTGCGGCGTTGCCCCCTGACGCGCCGCATCAGCATATGTAGCGCCGTGAAATGGCGACACTCTTCGTGTTGCTTCCTTGAATGTGATATTTTCTTTAATTTTCATTGTGATGATTTCTTTTTGTTTTTTTTTTTGAAATGAACAAGACCGTGAGTATGTGGCATGATTTCCGCCACAGTTCACAAAGTGTGAAGGGTCTTCGCAATTGTCAGAATTGCGGCCTGACACTCCACCTTGTGCACACGTTTGGTGACCACGACAGCTTTGTGAGCCGTGGCCATACCTCTGGCACTTAAAAAAACGACGTGGGTTAAGTATGTATAATCTGATCGACGTCTTCGTGTACCCTGCTTGAATACTTTCTGGCATATTACTGGAAGCGAACGTGAGTATTAGGTGTTTTGTTGGTGTTACCTTGTTGTCTCTTCTAATGATGATCCTTTGAACATTGGTCAAATTTTGACTCTTCCACCCCTCCAGAAATTCCTCTTCGGTCATGCCGAGCAAATCAGCATCAGATACTACTCCACGAGTTGTGTACATAGATCTGTGTGGCGTTACAGTGATCGGAGTGTCACCAAAAGTTGAAAGATTCTGTACCTTTTCAAACTGTTCTTTTCCTCAAACTTCAAGTAGGAGGTCTCCGCTGGCCATTCTGGTAACTTTGTACCTGGCTCCAAGAATTTCTGTGAGACATCTGGCTACTACAAAGGGAGATACAGTTCCGGCTTGCTTGCTGCTTATCTCACTACGTATACCATGAAAATGAGGGAAGTTTTCATTTGATCGGTTGAAAAAGCCTAAATCTTCGGTGCGTATGTGCTTTAAGGCGGTATGAGCAATTAATAAGGGAAATGCTCTATGCCTGCCAGTTTCATTTTCTTCAGAAGCGTTGGCGGCCACCCACCACGGAGCCCAACGAGGGGACGCTACAAGTTTGCGGATGCTAAAACCTGCAGACGCCAGCCGTACAACGCTACTATAAACCAATACGCCTAGACCAAGGTAGGCTATTTGCACAGGGTTAACCCTAGCCGCCAGGAAGTTTGGAAGTAGACAGAAGAGAGTAGAAGACAGGACAGATAAATTGTGAGAGATAAAGACTAAGATGTAGGGAGAGAGAGATAGGAAAAGGCGACTGCCGATTTCCCCTGGTTGGGTCAGCCGAGGCGTGCCGTCTACGTGAAGCCGGACTAAAGGGGTGTGTTGCCTCTGCCGGGGGGCATTGAAGGTCCAATCACCCAACGTTGGCTCAACCCCCAGGATTCTCTTTTTCCCGGACACGGTAAAGCCACGCACGGCTAGGCGTGGGAGGGAGTCAAAACCCCCTGTTAGCTCGGGTCTGTGGTGTCGCTACACACCAAACGCCTACTTTCGCAGGCGCCCGGCGGGATAATACACTCATTTCGAATATATCAACTTTGCAAAGAGTAACTCACGAGAGAAATCCCCTAGCACGGTTTTCTCTGAACTGATCGTTTCTGCAACCATCTAGGAAAAGCTTTATACGTAGTTTCTGCAGCTGCCCAGTGAATAGCAGTTTTTATACGAAATACAGGAAGAAAGCCCCTGACACTTTAATGCTAAAGAAAAGGGCTGTTTATCACAAATCATTATATGTCTGCAATAATACTGTATTTACTTACATAGCTAGAATCATTCACAACCCAGTAACAAGCCATGTTAAGTCACCGTGGCTGCAAAATCGGCACAGTGCAATGAAATTCTAGAAAGTACATAAATATAACAATTCTAAGCTACTAAGCTACTCGGCGCAAACAGTGTTGCTATTGACACTCTTCAATTGAAAAAAATTCAGTTCACTGGTGGGTAAAGACTACATGATAAGAATGTGAGGTGATTCTCTAGTGTCCTGCCTGTGTATTTTGCTTCTGGCCACAACTGCAATGTTGCTATGCACACGTGTATAAATGAAAACTTATGTTATGCCACTATAAAGTAATATTATGTTTCTTTTACATGAAACAGGGACTACAATAAAAGAACTAGGAAACATTTGCCTTTACACGGTTCAAAAATGTAAGTACATATCTATGGATTTTTCATAGCTTATCTGAGCACAGTAAAAATGTTATTAGGCTCATTGTTTCTTCCACTTTGAAAAAAGTTTTAGTTCGCCAGCTTTAATATTAAAGCATACCAGTACATTTGTATGACTACACATGGGTACAGACACCTGCAAAAAGGTTAGTGAAAGTATGCTATACCTGCATATAAATCAAAATATATATATTCAGTTCTAATGTGAGGAATACTGCATATATGATAACTCAATTGCATGGTACAAAATTACAATATTAAGAAACCTATCCAAGCAAACACTACATCAAATAGTTACACTTACACAGTAGAACAAGAAAAGTAAACTGTTGAGGGATTAATAGGCAGTGTGATACCAATACACAAGTACTAAAACCTAGTGTTAGATACACTAGAAGTGGCGATGATTCTCTTCCATCGAAATGAAATTATCAACATATAAGTGCTGCCAGAACCTATACACACATGAAATCATTGGTGCTAGACGAATGAGTGTATACAGAAGCATTATATCGACGAAATACAACAGTAGCTAATACGAGGCTCTATTTCTTCTACTAAAAATAATTCCAACACAGTTCCCATTGCGACTAAGGATGCTGTTTTCATGGCAGTGAAATGCAGAGACACGCAGGCACTTTCATTTACATGCAATATAGAAACTTCAGCTCAACTTGATTTGGCCACTACCACTACAGCGTGCTTTAAATTAGGGTCATGGTTTAGTGTATTATATACAAAATTTAATCAATTTGAAATGCTCAAGCGCAAAGGATTCGCTAAATAATGTACTGCGCAAATGTTAAACTGGAGCTTCGCGAAATGCCATTATGTAGCTGCTCCAGCCACCCCAAAGTGGTCTTTCTGCTAATGTGAACTTTGAGGAGGAGGACAAGTGTCAGTGGCTGTCCCTGCCTACGTGTTTGTCTACTGTTCTCTGTTCGTGATACACTCTGCAAAAGCATGGAGCACCTGATTTCTTGTTACTGCTGTTACTTACAGAAATACAAGTCATAATTTACAACCATCCTACATGCAAAAGTGTACAGATGATAAATATGCCCCGCCGCGGTGGTCTAGTGGCTAAGGTACTCGGCTGCTGACCCACTCATAGTGGGATTGAATCCCGGCTGCGGTGGGTGCATATCCGATGGAGGCAGGAATGCTGTAAGCCCATGTGCTCACATTTGGGTGTACGTTAAAGAATTCTAGGTGGTTCAAATTTCCGGAGCCCTGCACTATGGCATCTCTCATAATCATAAGGTGGTTTTGGGTCGTAAAACCCCAAATATCTAATTAATTAAATGAAAAATGGGTGCTCAAATATACAACTGTTCTGTTTGCAGAAGTCAGTGACAAGTATGAAGAAATAATAAAAAGAATGGAAGGCTCAACACACACAGTGAAGACTTAACATGTAGATTATGGTACAAGTGAATAACGGTGATGGTGTTTCGAAGACAGGAAACTGCGGCCGGGCATCGTGATTCAATATCTTCTATTCCAACTTCAAACTAAGTGCAAGAAGCAAGAAGCCCCCACAAATGACTTCACTAGGCCACACAAGTTAGACTGTGTTACAAAGCAACAGGTAATGTTTAACCTTTGAAGCCATTGAAAACAGCGTACAGAAGCCAATGGGCTGTTTAGGTGACAAAAAGCACTTGTGGAACATAAGTGTGCTTGTTGCTCACATTCATTATTTCTGATGAGAAAACCTTTCGAAAATGCTTTTTATTAGGTAAAATATTCGTAAGCAACAAACACACTATCGGCCAATTCATTTTAGTGAGCCTCTACAGCTGCCAGAAACATTCACCATTATTATTGATATCAGTGTCATGCCGGACGAATATGCTGCGATCTGCGCAGAACACCAAATGAGCGCTCGATGACTTGGCTTGCATGGCTGCTGGCTGCATCGCACTTCTGCTCAGGAAGGCTAGTCATTAATAGAGCAATTGGGAGCCAAGACTTTGAGGCACAACAGTAGTCACATTTAGAGATCAAGAATGCCTACGCAGCTCAGATAGAAATTGTAGAAAAAATTATGAACTATGCAATTGTGGTGAACAAGTTCGAGTGAAATGCAACATGCAAAAGCACGGAGAGAGAAAAAGCTGCGCCAGGTAGCAGGTGCGATTACTGGCCCTATGAGTCACTATCTCGAGAGCTCAATAAAGAATCAACGTATTTGATCTCGTTCATAGCACGAGGATAAAGAGCCAAAAACACGAGGATAAGAAGTCATGGCTTTGAGGCTCTCCGAGAGGCGCCTTTAGAGATCAACAATGCTTACTTAGATCAGGTAATAATTGTACAAAAAGTATCACTATGAAATTGTTGATTTGATTGATATGTGGGGTTTAACGTCCCGAAACTATGAAATTGTGGTGAACATGTTTGGCTGAAATACAAAATGCCGCAGCACTCAGAGAGAAAAAGCAACGCCAGGCAGTAGGTGCAATTACTGGCCATGTGAGTCACTATGTCAAGAGCTCAATAAGGAATCAACGTATTTGTGCTCGTTCAAAAGCACGAGGATAAAGAGCCAAAGACACCGGAATAAGAAGTAATGGCTTTGAGGCTCTCCGAGAGTCGCCTTTAGGGATCAACAATGCTTACTCAGATAAGGTAAAAATTGTAGAAAAAAGTATCTCTATGAAATTGTGGCGAACATGTTCGGCTGAAACACAACATGCCGCAGCACTCAGAGACAAAAAGCAACGCCTGGTAGTAGGTGCATTTACTGGTCCTGTGTGGTCTGAGATTAGTAGCTCTTTCTCCGTGCAAATTACGAACAGCCAGGTGATTTTCACATAATTGCTATTTTCTTCCAGAGCTCTTGATTCACCGAGTAAATTACAAGCTCGAGAGCTCAGTCAGGAATCAACTTATTTGTGCTCATTCAAAAGCCTCACATAAATAAAGTTTCCTTCATAATCTGCAGGGTTCACACTTTCAACTTCCTCAATTATCTCGTACTTTACTTCTTATATCGTTCAATTCGCATTGTGTGTGAAAATAATGCAAGCATCAAAAGTTAGCAATCATATCTGGCTTTTCACTTTGTGCACAATGAGTGGTGTTTACCTAATCATAAGTATTTAAAAAACTAACCTAGCAACCTGCTAATAGGCACTTTTCTGGCCTCGAAGCTCGCAAGCAGATCACAGTCCATCTAAATGATGCCTCAATGCATGCTTCTAGGCCACTTTCAGGTCCTCTTGGTGATAAATTTCCCACCAGTGAAAGAGACTTCCACCTTTAGGGACACGACTCACTCCTATTGTTGTACTGCGTGCTCCAAGATATGAGACAGCTCGATTGGCCAGTGTGTGCAACCGACGCATCCCGGGACGTTAACAAATTCTGTGATTTGTGATGTAGCAAAAAACTATATATTAAAAAAATCATCACTAAAAGCACTCACTTCTAATACTTATTTCACTATAACGCAGAACGATCACTTCGTCTAAGTGGTCAAATTTCATATAATCACTTAAAAAAACTGAAGCCCCATGTAGGCTTTACGTACCGCGATATATGTGTGCTAGTGATGTATACTGCTGCCACCGTGGTACTCCTCTGTAAAACAAATTTTTCAAAATAACATAAATTTCTAGTTTGCTACCTGTGCTATTGAAAAAAAATGTCCACCATAGGAATGGCGGATTCTATCATGCACCATTTTGGTGGATTATGGCGGTGGAAATGTTGGTGGCACATGAATTATGGTGGCCTATGATGGAACGGATGGTGGCTGGCGTGCTCCAGCCGGCAGTGCTGGAGCACAAAGTAGCGTCAGAACCACCGTGACGAGCAGCCACTAAAAAAGAAAAAAATCATTGTACAAAAAGTCATGTGGAAATCACCCGCAAAAAAAAAAAAAAGGTGAGACAGCGCGGAATCGAACCTGCCACCTTCTGATTTTCAACTGCACACACTAACCACGGCGCCACGCCAACAGATGGCGGTTGAGGTGTTAAAGATGGTGGTTGAGGTGTTAAAGCTGACATAAACAACTACCGTCCTATAAGAGTGACATCAGTGGTCTACAGGCTGGCGACGCAGATTATAAAGGAAAGCCTGCAGGCATGGATAGAGGATGAGGGGGTGCTGGGGTAACTGCAGAATGAGTTTTCGAAACACAGGAGGTTGGAAGACAATCTGTTCTCACTGGCGCAGTGCATCGAAATAGCAGAAACGGAACACAGGCCCCTGTGGCTAGCATTTTTCGATATAAAGGGAGCGTACAATAGCGTGGTTCAAGAGGAATTGTGGGGAATACTGGACACACTAGGCGTGGAAAGTGTAGTCACTAATCTTTTAAAGGATATCTATAAAGGTAACAATTAGGGTAACTATAAATTGGGAAAAACAGGTATCCAAGCCTGCAGAGGTAAAACGGGGGCTCAGGCAGGAGTGTTCCCTGTCACCCTTATTATTCATGATGTACCTTCAAGGATTAGAGGCCAAATTAGAGGGAAGTGCGCTGGGCTTCAACTCTCTTTTGTCGAACAAAGAAAACTCATTGAACAGGCACTACCAGCATTGATGTACGCAGATCATATAGTGCTAATTGTCTAAAAGAAGAAAAATTTGCAGAGATTGGTGGACATCTGCAGTATTGAGGGAGATAGGTCAAATTTCAGGTTCAGTAAGGAAAAATCACCAGTCATGACTTAATAGACAATGAAGGTAGTGAGCTTAAAATACAGGAGGTCACGCTAGAGATAATAACAGATAAATACAAATATCTGGGCATATGGATAAGCAATGGGGCCGAGTAGCTAAGAGAACAAGAAATTAACGTGTCGACTAAAGGTAACAGGAATGCAGTGGTAATGAAAAACAGGGCACTGTGGAATTACAGTAGGTATGATGTTGTGAGAGGAATATGGAAAGGGGTCATGGTTCCTGGTCTGACGTTCGTCAATGTGGTCTTGTGCATGAGATCTAAACTTCAGGCAAGATTAGCAATTAGGCAACGTGGAATAGGTAGGCTTGCCTTAGGAGCTCACGGGAATACACCAAATCAGGGAGTACAAGGTGATATGGAATGGACATCATTTGAGGACAGGGAAGCTAACAGGAAGATAAGATTTGAGAAGCGATTGAGAGAAATGGGGGAGGAGCGTTGGGTTAGGAAGGTATTTAGCTACTTGTACATTAAGAATGTCAATATGAAATCATGGTAGTGAACCGGAAAATTGACTTGTAAATACTTGGAAAACAGCAGGGGGCTAAGCCAAAAAGAATTATCGGTTAAGAAGAAGGTGAAGGAAGCTGAGACCGATATTTGGAGAATTGGAATGATTAAGAAGTTCGCAGTAGATATCTACTGAACTTTTAAGCAGGAAATTGCCAAAAAAAAAGATCTATGATAATACTCGGGGTAGTTCTCTGCTGTTTGAGGCGAGGACGGGAGTATTGCAAACCAAGACATATCGGGCCAAATACAAAGGGGTAGACACGGTATGCAGTGCGTGTGGAGAGGAAGAAGAAACTGCCGAACACTTGATAATGTTCTGTAAAGGGATTCACCCTATAGTTCAGCATGATGACGCAGAGTTTTTCAAAGCACTGGGGTTTAGCGACAGTGAGGGCAAAACAGACTTTAAGCGGGTAGAATGAACTAGAGGAGGTTATCGGTTTGGTGTGTAAAGTCAAGACACGAGTGAAAACTAAACGCTTCACTGCAAAGTACGAATTCTCAACCTCACTATTTAAAGGGAAAAAACAAATCTAGTTTTTGGTTCATTAGGTATTACGGCTTTGTGGTGCTAGCCACCGCGCGATCTAGATGGTACAGCCATATCCATCCATCCATTCAAGTAGTCAACTCACAAGCTCACTCTTACACTTCAGTTTTGTTTGTCGCTTACTTGAGATTGACGGGATCTGCACCTGCTACTAACAATTGCACATTTGATAAACACAAAAAAGTGCTGCCTGTAAGAATATCCACTGCGAAAATGGCAACAGCGCTATTATTTGTTACAATTTACAACCGCAAGAAGTTAAACAACTCAGTGTACTAGGAGCAGGTAGAGTTTATCGGCGGTTACTGCCAAGTTTAATATCCATCTCTGGCTCCTTCCACGGGTGATATCTGTTCACGCTTTATGACGCTTCTATGTTCATTTGACAGATACGCCCACACACTTGATTGTAATGTTTTTCGCGCAACGCACAGAGCAGTCGTGCCAGCGCACGATTGTTGCTCTGTCGTTTAAAATAACTACATAACGGCTTGGCCAAAACGAATGCAGTGCGCCAGAAACATTATGCTATCATATTGGTTCAGTAAACCTACGAATCGACGAGTCTGTGTTCTCGCATAGGAGCCAGTGAAGCGCCGGCGAGTGCAACCGGTGGCTGTCGGTGAGGGGAGGCGTACAATTGGTGGAAGTGCAGCAAGCACGTCGCATCAATATTTGTCTCTTCTTGCGTGGCCACCGTACATAAAAAAGGCTTTATTTAGGTTAAATGATGCCACAGCTGTGCTGTATTGTCATTCTTACTCGTCAAAATTGTGCATTCTGAAACTCAAAAGTGCCGCTAACACTTGTACGGGCTGGGTCGATAAGATTAACCTTCGGTAGAAATCATCGTGGTAGAACAGAAGGGTGAAAGTGGAAGTCGCTGGGGCTCGTCTCGAAGCATGCTGAAAGGGAAGGTTTATGCATATTCCAGGCACTTTGCTAACTTAAAAGTACGGCTCATGTAATAGAGTGTGCAAGAATTGCCAGGGTTGCGTTTCTAGCTTGGTGGCATCAAGTCACCACTGTGTTCTGGTCTAACATTGAAAGGGGCGATCGCGAACTGGAGCTCATTTATTTCTCGACAACTGCGCGCTGATGTACAACATTTATTGTCACTGTTTACAGTGACACCTCTAATCTTCTGAACATCCCAACGCAGGAACATATCGTGGATATCAAACTGATGTAAGTACGTGCGCTAATTGTAAGCATATATTCACGGCTGGATATTCTACGCTCCACAAAAATTGAAGCGTTGTTGACGCCAAGAGAATAAAGAAAAAATGAGCGTGCTAAAAAGCGTGATGAGCAGCATTGATTTTTTTACCATAAACATACATCTCAGCGCATACAAGAATGAAACGCTAGAAATAAGTGATTTCCCATACTGTCATGTGCTTCTTCATCGTGCCGCCATCATCGACCAAGCTTCCATCACGCCACCGTCATCCACCTTGCTCACCAGGCCTTCCACCAAAGACGTTTTTTCTCGCCACCATCAGCCAGCATTTTCCACCATGACCAACACTGGCTCGCCACCACTACCACCATCTGCTACCCTTTTTGTTCTCTGGCCGTCATCAGCAGGCGTTTTTAACTGTCACCACCATTGACTTGCCACCACCACCACCATCAGAAATCATTTTTTCCACTCTCGCCATCATCAGCCGTTACGCCTACTACAGTTTCCAACGTATCCACTAAGATTACCGCCATATCCACTATCATTTCCACCATATCCACCAATGATTCGAGCCGCCAGCAACCCAGGATTTTAAATAGGGTGGCTCCTATAAAATAACTTCACAGTAACATTTCCAACTATGAAACGTAATAAATAGAGAGGCTCGTCTTATTAATCAAACAAGAGCTCGCCTATATCAAATCACAGATATTGCTTATGTATTTTATCCACCCCTCTCCTCAATATATGTATGTATACAACGGTAGTAATATATTTTCACACTTTACCTTAACATGAGGCAGCAATACAAATGCTGGGCTAAAAAACTTGCACACGGTATAGTACAATGCGAACAGGAAAAAATTTAGTTTTGCAAGGTAAACTCACCCGATCCAGAGTATTTGGTAGCCGTCAGTGTCATCAGGGATTAAGTGTGCTAAGCAGGTAAAGAACGTCTGTAGACTGCAAGCTTCCGACGACTTAGCAATTGAAGGTGACCTGGCGTGCACGTCCACTGATATAGTGTAAGAACTGGCCATGAGCCGCTGTGGTCAAAACACTGCTGCCCCGTAAAAACACGGCCATACGAGCTTTAAAACCTGAAGTTAGCAGGTATTGGCCTACAACTTCATCCAAAGCAAGGCACAAAAATATTTGCTCTTTCTGAGGGCTGAAGGGACGCTTGACGTTCATGAGCTCTCCCTCGTGGGTAGAACTTTTGAGTTCTTACCGAAGAACAGTTTAGGCGTGCTGCCAAATCAACATGATCCACAACAAAAGGTAGCGTCTCGTAGCTTCGGTTCGACACATCAAGGCAGTCAGACTAAATTCGCAATGCCCCTGGCCTATAGGTGGCACGCTGTGCAATTCATGATGGCTGTTGAAGGCTCGTCAACCCGTGAACGCGCATAAGAAAAGATAGGACGCATGGACGTACGGCACGTACTGCTTTCACTGGATGAACTATTGATCGCCCAATGAATGTATATCGAACCGAAGTATTTTCCCAACCCATAGCAACTGCTGAATGTTCGATAGCTTATTTCTTGCCACAGTGCAAAGAGTGATGGTGTCAGCGGATCTACCATGTATCAACGGTGCTTTGGGTAAACCTGTACGTGATACAGAAAACGGCATGAACCAGAATTCACGTATGAACTGAACGGCACTCCGAGATTATTAGTACCGAGCCTATCTGGTGAATTTGCCGTCGTAGTAGGCCACTAGTGAGTAGCGCTCCGTCGCTGCTGCTCAGGACCAAGTGCTTAGCATAGTGATGGTTTGCAAATATATTACGTCATCGTCATTACTTGCACTGTAAACATCATGCAGCTGCTTCTTCAATGAAACGCAAGCACGATTTATCATTATTTTGCGCTTTTGTCACAGTCAAGATCAGCCTAACAGTGCGCAATTCTTTGTACAAGTATGTTGCAGGCTTTGAAAAATAGATATGTGGGGTTTACCGTCTGAAAACCACCCCATTATTATGAGAGATATCGCTGTGAAGGGCTCCAGACATCTGGTCTCCTAGGGTTGTTTACCGTGCACCACAATTTTAGCACATGGGCCTGCAACATTTCCGTCTCCATCAGAAATGCAGCCGCCACAGTCAGAATTCAATCCCGTAACCTGCATGTCAGCAGCCGAGTACCTTAGTCACTAGGCCACCGCCGCAGAGCATGTTGAAGGTTTCGTCAGCGCGATCTTAACAATGATATCGACATGCATACACTTTTCGCAACGCCGACATTGTGAAAATTTGTCGCACACCAACGTTTTTTGGACGGTACCGGTGATGTGCAGAAGTTGGCGTATACTGTAGTCGTAACTACACGTTTTACTGCTCTAACCATTTAGCTTCACTGCTCGAGCTTCTTGAGCATGTTGGTGGCATGCGGGGCTTTGTAATATCCACTATAATTGGGATACATTCAATGCACAAGAAAAAGTATGCTTTTATTTTGAGTTCAATGAAGGATATTATACAATAAATACAATCAAAGTTACTTACGAGCGTGACAAAACATAAAGCACGCCGGGACGTGAAGTGCAACTCTCTGCGTGCGAGCTAGCAACTGATCGTTCGTCGTCGCTGACATTCTCAGCGAGTTGGCAGCCATCTACCTCCAGCGAGAATTCTTTGACGTCACGACGGTTTCTTTTAACATCAGTGCTGAAAGTAATCCGAGGAATTTTCTTCACCGAACGGCTTCGATAGCACCAAGAACGCGTCATTCACCACGCACCACATCCACACGGCATCACTCACCGCGTTTATCTGAGGGTGTGCAGATAATTTTGCTCCGATACTCGGCAAGAAAAGGATCGCTTGCAGTGTGCTGTCTTCTACCAACGAACGCAAAAAAACAAGCAGCGTAGCGTAGAGCAAACTTTATAAACGCAAATCGTGAGCCTGCACTATTTTCCACGTAAAATGAATATTATAAGATTTGTGCTCTACAAAAGCAATCACAAATCTCATACTCACGTAAAAGAAGGCGAGTTTTAACTGTAATGGTCAGACGATAACATTTACTTATTCAAATTAGCTGCAGAAAAATCTGGCGAAGCTCATATGTGTACTCTGATTGAATGATATGTGGGGTTTAACGTCCCAAAACCGCCATATGATTATGAGAGACGCCGTAGTGGAGGGCTCTGGAAATTTCGACCACCTGGGGTTCTTTAAAGTGCACCCAAATCTGAGCACACGGGCCTACAACATTTCCGCCTCCATCGGAAATGCAGCCACCACAGCCGGGATTTGAACCAGCGACCTGCGGGTCACATATGTGTACTCTGCGGCATATAATCAAAAGCGTAAGTTGCCACGTTTTTTGACAAAAGCGTCATGTCTCGCATGAACAAATCAGGTTTAACGTATCACGGAAGGTTTGGTATATTTACTGATTCACGAAATACACAAAATGGTTTCTGTTTGTTTCTTGCTATTGCATTAACACTGCGGTTTGCACCCGCACAAGAGATCAATGGCAGCGTCTCCCTACTGATAATCCTTGAGAGGACACTCCTGAATTCCACTAGGCGGCTTGGCAGTCTATGAAAATCACGAATAGTTATCACAAGACGAATAAGTGATGGCTTAAGAAACAAAAACGTCAAACCCGCAACCGCTGCAATTTTGCAGCGCGAAACAGTTATCAACGCTGTCTTGCAATTTTATGTCACACGAGCTCAGCCTCTTCTCAAGTCCTAGAACGTCAAAGCAGCACCACGGTTCGCAACGCACATGGTTTTACTCCCGGACACTGGACTGCTCACAAGAAAATAGAAGCACATGGGCTAACCAGTAGCAAAGCGAGAACTCCACACAGCGCGTAGTTCATACGTTAAGGTACGTACTTGGTAAGGTATGTACTTGGTTAAGGTACGTACTTGGTTAAGGTAACGCTGTCTTTTCGAATTGTGGCACTGAACACAACTGAGAGAGTGGAAAGAGATGTGAACAAACTGTTACCACCGCACAAACACACATTGGCGGCTTCTCGAGTGCCAGTTGCCCTTGTTAAACAGGCACCAATCCCACGTGATAAAACACCAAAGCACAGATTTTGCTACCCTTCACCATACACGGATACACTGCCACTCATTTTCGCACCCTTTTCACCGAAAAAGTAAAGGTAATCAGAACAAATCCTGTCGAATGCTGGAGGAACTCAAGCGAGAGGTGTTTGTTAAAATTTGCACTGATCTATACGCTGTTTACGACGCCATGTTTTTGCCAACTGCGCAAAACGTATACGATAGCTCTTAGAAAATACTTGCGCATTTTTCAGGGTGTAAAAAGATTTGCTCTTATGTGTGAGGGGAATGACATGGCGCCATGGAGATATCGATGGCCAAGGGAAAGCCCGGGTGGACCAAGTGCATCGACTACCAAGAGCTGGTTTCTCACTGTGTGAACCACAGCTTGCTAAAACACTCCTACTTCACAGACCCATAATACAAACGTATGTACTATCCGTCAAGCGGCACATGTAGCCCCCGAACTTGCCTCATGCAGAACAACACGCGGAGCCCTACTTTTCGTCCTACATGCACCTAAAGCCCGATCCTGGTGGTAGCCTCTCGCGTTTATCTTGCTCCAAGTTCAAGCAAGTTAACAATCGGTACAGTGAACAGCAGTGCTACTACGAGCCACACTGAACAAAGTATGTGCACCCACAGTGAAGCGAGCGGCAGTGTTGCTACGAGCTGCACTCAACCAAAAACAAGGACCCCGTGACCATCTACAATGCCGCCATAAAGCACAAGGAGATCGCGTCTGACGCCAGAGACTTGCGCTGGATGTACGAGCGCTACACTTTACACCTCTAGAACTACGCCACGCGCCTCATGCAGGAAAGCAGTGAAAACGAGGACTCGCGAAGCGGAAAACACGGCGATCGACAAGTCGTCGGGAGAATTCTGCAATGATGGCATCAAATACGCCACCATGGCTGATAATCTCGCATTTGTATACGTAAGCTCATTGCACGCCGTCGTCCGAGATGCCGTACTAGACACCAACAATGTGCTATCAGCAACAGCACACGTGGACGAATCTCCGCTGCATTTGAAAGCGGACGAGATTCCCATTCTTGGTGAAGTCCCCATGTGAAGGAAGAAGGATCCATCAGCGCCATCGTTGTCCTCGTGAAGCAAGGAAGAAGAATCATCACGGATTCCGGACTCGTCATTCAGCTCGGAAGCACCTGTCAGCCAGGCACACGATCAGGGCCAGCTGACAGACGCAGTGGTCAAGCGGAGCATAGTCGTGCAGCGCCTGCAGATGCTAGACGTGAAGCGTCTACAACAGCCCAAGGATAACGATGATTATCATGAAGCCTTTTGAATGTACAATGGCAGACTGAAGTCAAACTCGTCCTACTGCAAGCAACGCAAGAAGTGCGCAGGCTCCCAGTGTGACCTAAAAATTGCAAATCACGTGACGGTGAAGTCATCAACACACTACAGCTTGAAGGGACGGCTTCCCCCCCAAGACAAACCACCACCTCGATTAGCTTCATCGTCCATAACCCGGCCCTTTTTGATTGCCGTGTCACACCTTGTAAATTCACTTAAATCCCGATACCACAAGTGCTGACGGAGAATCTATGGAAACGCTGCTGAAAGGAGTGCTTGTTGCTTCCACGTTCGGCCCACAAAGTGGCACTTAAGGCACCACAGCTACTTCAGGTCGGCGACGTTGTCCTCGTGCACGACGACTCACTGCTAAAAATGTGGAAGTTGGCTCGCGTAACCGAAGTGCTTCCCAGCCGCGACAACATTGCACGAGCGTGCCGTCTGAGGTTGGCATCCGGCTCCGTCGTCACGCGACTGGTACAAAAACTGTACCTCATCAAAGCAGGCAGTACTTCATGAGTTTTTGTGGCCACGGAAGTGTGTTGTAAATTAAGAAGAAAGAAGGGGCGGTGGGCACGAGCACGAGCCAGGGGTGCTGGCTCGCTCAGTTGATCCCTTGACCTTCAACGCAGCCAAACGATTGGGTCCGGGTCTCCTTCTTCGTTTCTCACACCAAACTTCTTCGGTAGAAGGACAAAAGCTTCCCAGGAACTCACCAATTTTAGAAATATTCCCTTCCTATCATTTTTTGGACCTGCTCGCTGATAATTTGGCGCTCTGGTGATGCCACTACGCAAGTTCTCTCCCGTATGAAATGCGCCGACTTGCTGTGTACCAAATGACGTATTTAGGACGGTGATGTTGAAGGCTTTTGGCTGTTTTCAAGAAAATGAAACACTAAAGTGCTTGGATAGAAAATTGACCGATGTTGAACTTTCGCTTTTGTGATGTGACTTGCAGATCATTTGTAGCGATTCGGCTTCCTCCAAGCCTTGTGCACCTAGGTGTCTATTGTCGCCTGTAGCATCAACATTAAAGATAGATATGTGGGCTCTAACGTCCCAAAACCACTATATGATTATGAGAGGCGCCGTAGTGAAAGGTTCCTGGAGTTTGGACCACGTCGAAGTCTTTAACGTGCACCCAAATCTGAGCACACGGGCGTACAACATTTCTGCCTTAATCAGAAACACAGCCCCTGCAGCCATGTTTGAATTCCGCGAACCGCGGGTCAGCAGCCTAGTACCTTAGCCACTAGACCACCACGGCGGGTTGCATCAACAAGCGTAAATAGCGCCGCAGATTACTCAGGTTTAAATAATGCAAGTTCTACGCCATATGGCAAAACTAAAGGTGCTATGGAGCTGTTCATTGTCCACACCTGCCCGTCCATCAACGGAAAAACGTTTTTTTTTCACAGGCGAAAGAAGTAGTTAGAGCTTGGCACCGAATGTGGCAGGGTTGGTACAAGGACACATCAAGAAAACACACACAAGAAAAAATCCAGGGATAATTGTGGCCTCGGAGAAGAAAAAGTTGCATTATACATGAAAGGAATTGTGCAAAAGCGCAGATATCAAAGTACTGCCTACGGAAAGGTGCCCGCTTCTGCAGTCAATATTTGCCCCATAAGCACACAAGAAGTCGACCCCGCACCTTCACCAATCTTTCAGGTACTACGGAGTATCCTAAAGGTTTTTAACTGGTATTGAAACCACATCAATCGTAGGAGCGATGCCGTCTTGTTTCTCTACTTGCCCTTCACTTGTTCTTCACTTGCCGGGACCCTTCGTATCAATATAGTTTTCAAGAGATGAAATACACAGTCGGTTGCAAGCACAGTTTGCAAACTTCCAGTAAATCCTACTAGTATTACACGCGAATACCTTGTTCCTTCGAGGATGTCTCCTTCTTCGCAGTAGCACTGTGCAAGACAGTGCCGACAGCTCACTCTCTTCTTCTTGCATCTATATCCACAAAAATAACGAGATCATAGCGGCTAGTATCATTCTTGTTCGCCGATCATTCACCTGTGCAACCACTCATATTCATGTATCTCTAATGAGCAACACCCGAATGAACTTTGTATGCGGAGAAGCTCTTTTTCTATCTAGACTAACAAAGTGCGCGCCCATGAAAAAACGCTGAGTCAGTGCACGAAAAAAATGTGTATAGAAGGGCAAGCCCACCCGTAAACAAGTATTGGTTGGCATACCCGAGCACCATGAATGAGCATGAACAACGGAGCTAGTGTGCAATACTTGAACAGTGTAACGCAGCGTACCAACCCAACGTCATTTACAGGCCAGACAAGCCATACGTCTTGCATGCAGACAGTGTGACACTGATCGAAGGACTCACGCTCTAGCACGCTTCTTCTTGCTCAATGACGTTGTTTGTTTTGATGTAGTATAATGGAATTTGAACGTTCACTTGAAGAAGAACACACACAAACATTTGGCATGGTGTTTTTGTGTTGCAAAAGGTATCTAACAACCCACTTATTGGGACTGAAAAGCTCATTTGCTGGAGCGGGTTAACTATTCGGAGATGGCTTTACAACACCCACCCACAGTTTTGGTTTCAGAGAGCGCTAAGCGAGGCATAATTCAGAGTAGTTTCCGTGTAAACAT
Source organism: Rhipicephalus microplus (assembly GCF_043290135.1). Taxonomy (NCBI): domain Eukaryota; kingdom Metazoa; phylum Arthropoda; class Arachnida; order Ixodida; family Ixodidae; genus Rhipicephalus; species Rhipicephalus microplus. Next base: position 349,518,786 of record NC_134710.1, on the reverse strand, counting down.
AGCTATAGCTCCGTGAGCGAAGAAAATCACGTTCATATGATACCAGCCTTGACCATTCTCTTCACAAAGACTTCCTGGGTGCACTCTGACACGTTGTAATAATGCGAGAACTCAAAAGTTCACCGACTTGGCACGGACGTCAGCATTTTGTTTTCGAAGTCTGCCCTTATTGACGTTGAAAAGGCCTCGAGAGAGTGATCCCTGTTGATAATAGCGGCATCTAACACAAAAATGTGATACGTGATTCCGAAAAAAAATTTTCAAATATGCTAAACACTTTATTATCAGAGGATAATCGAACATGATGCGTGTACATCAAGACAATTTTTTTTCTCAAGATTCTACTCATTCAAAATTTCTGTCGGTACTCCTTTAATACTTTACTTAACCTATCCGTGTGAAGACGTTTCAACGAAAGCAGACTTAATGTAGCTTTCCGCAAAAAAATAGTGAATACATTATTTTTCACGCTTCTAAATATGTACAGAGGTGATTTGGGGGTGCTTCTTGAACGCAAAAGTTTCTGGAATCACCGTAACATCAGTCAATCACAGCAATCCCACCAAACTGAACGGACACCCAAACCTGCACTATGTGATGGCAGTGCCAGTGGCGTCCTTCAAAAAGCCCTACTAATTGACTCAATTGGAATAATATACTAGTCGGTGGAGCAGATATTTCCAAAATTATAACATTTAGGACAAAACGCTAAAAACATTGCTGAAGAAATGAAACAAATTCGTGAAACAAGATGAGGAAAAAGTGAAATTATGCCACAAGAAAATCTCCTTTGCTACTGGTAATAAGAAAAAACGTGAATAGCAAAAAGGAGTAGAATGGGAAGAAAAAAGTAGAGAGTGAATTTTCAACGCTGAGTGCAAGTGATGACGCAAATCAGACTTATAAACCCGACAAATATTCAAGCAGTGAAATCGGTAATAAAAGACTGGTACATCCAACGTACAGGTGAAATCGACGATCTGCATTGCACGATTGAGGAAAGTTGAATTGTTACAATAAAATCAGCAAAACGTTACGAGGCGGAGGTAAAGTGTGCCGTACATAACTTCCATATTGAGTATCATGTTTCTGCCGGGCTTTTGCACTCGCCATTTATTCACGTCACGTATTTGAGAATTCGGTATATAAGAAGTTTGCGAAACGGCCGCCAGCGCGTTATGAACGCAGCATGTTGTAATGTTTTTACATGACACGCATGTAGAAATTATCATGTTTGGACGTGTCATTTATATTCGTCGTCTATTCACGTCACTTAATACCAAATTTGGTATATTAGAAGTTAGCAAAACCGTCGCGAAAGCGTCATAAGCGTGGTATGTAGTTGTGTTCTTAAATGACACGCGTGCCCCGACTACCATGTGTACACCAGTCTTACACCTTCGTCATCCACTTGCGTCACGTAACTGCAAATTTGGTATATATGAAGCTAGTGAACTGCTCGCAGGCGGACTATGAGCGTAGCATGTAGTCATGTTTTACATGACGCGCATGTCCTGAATAATATGTTTGGACGTGTCATTTTCCTTCGTGGTTCACACGCGTCACGTGGTATCAAATTTAATATGTGTGAAGCTATTGCAAAACGGCGTAGGGGGCTAGATAGATAAATAGACAAATACGGTCAAACTCGCCGAAGTTCATTAAAAATACTATGCATCTAAAATATATAAAGGTCACTTATTAATACCAAACTGTGTTCGGTTAAAGCCTGTTATTATTAGACGGGGTGGTTGAGTTGTATAGCAATGCGCGCGTCTTAGTGGGCGAATTTTGGCCGCTTACAATCGATAGGTATGAAGGTGGGAGCTATCCGTCCAACTGGTGTGCTGCAAACAAGATGTTTGATGAAGGAGCGTTGCTGTGTGCGCCGCTGTGCCATTACGTGATCGATGAAAGAGTTTAAGAAGAGAATGACTCATTACTATCACCGCTCAAGCATTTTGTTTAGATGATTAGCCAACAAAGCTGATACTTGCAGCTCCGGTATTTATTATGGGTTGTGATCCATCTGAGCAATTCGTGTTGTGGCTGATCTTTTATCAATCACTATCATTAAGAAATGTCAGCTTCATTCTTTGCATTTATTGACGTTAGCTCGAAGGATATCACGTATGCCTAAGACATTTTAGAGGTGGCACTTCATGCTGCGGTTGCTATCTTTTAAGGCAAGATGTGCCGATTATAAGCTTAAGATTAGCTGGTGCAAATGAGGTTACATTTTGAGGTAGTGTATTATAATATCCAGGGTATGAACGGAGGCAGCCGGTCACTATGAATATGAGGCATAAAAGGCTTTCGTCTTAAATACATCCTTGGGTTATCTTGAGCAAAAGCATTTGCTGTGATGTGCCATAGGCTCGCCGATTGACTCCTGGTGGAATCTTTGGTGAATGAGAGCAAGAAAGATACATTTAGAACAACTTCATTAGGCGCACCGAGAATACACCTACATGTCCGCAGAATGTCGTCATACGATCTTGCGTCTAGACCGCCGCGATTTCTTTTATGCTCCACTGTGACCATTCAGCATTCATCAGTGCTTCCCTGAGCCGGCAGCTTATGAGTCTGAGAGAATTTTCTTCCGAAGAATATCAAGATATAATATTCTGTACACCTTCTGAAGAGAACAGTTGGAACTTAGTGTAGAGTAAGGCAGCACTGCTTTCATCTTCCAAGGAATAATATATCTTATGACGAAGAGATCGGAATCTTGATACAGCCAGAAATCGTCAGTACTCTACGCATTACCAAACCTTCAAAACTGTAGTTTTTTTCTTCCACTGTTTCTATCGCATATCACTTTTGGAAACAATTTGTAGCATTAAAAAACAATCTTTAGTGCGCAGGTATAGCGGTGTCGAACTGCAATATATATATATATATATATATATATATATATATATATATATATATATATATTGTTATGACCGTCTTCAGTAGGCGCCATGATGCTATGGCTGAGAAACAAAAAGTGGGTGGGCAGCGCTCCCACGCCCGGAACCCCAGTTTCTCAGATCCAGCGGCGGGAGCGACAAAGGAATTAGAAGACGGTCCGTGAGCCAATGTCCCCATAAGCAATTCCTCAGGCCCGGCTTAGCGAGACGGAGAAGCAGACCGACCACGCAGGTCGTGTCTGCGCGATTCAAGTGTCTACTCCTTGACTGGCCTTACAGGAAAAGACCGAAAAAGCAACCCAACCGACAAATTCTTCCGGGAGAAAACCCCATTTCCACTCTCCTCAGAGCATTGCGTCAAGAGGTGCAATAACTATTCGGCGGACCGTGTGTTATTGACTGATGCCCTGTGGGCGGTGTTTTGTGCGTGTGCTTGGTGTTCCAATCAAAGAGGAGGAGCCCGAGAGGGCTTAAAGCGACGCCACAGAGTGCTGAACGTCGCTCTGAACCATGTAACGATTCAACCACCGCGTTCGCGGTTTGTGAACTCCTAACCCCATGCTGTAAATAATTGTAAATAGTGCCATAAAGCTGTTTTTTTTCGTATCCCCATCTTGTGAGCGTCCGGTTCCTCAACCTGAAGCTTCACCACGCTACCACAAAATAGCGGGCAGACCCCGGTCCGCAACAACTGGTGGCAGTGGCGGGATCCACAACATTATATATATATATATATATATATATATATATATATATATATATATATATATATATATATATATATATATATATATATATATATATATATATACATATATATATATGTGTGTGTGTGTGTGTGTGTGTGTGTGTGTGTGTATATATATATATCTATATATATATAGGTAGGAAGGACCCCTCCCGAAACTGTTGGGAAATAAATATATTTATCCTTGTTGACAACGCTCCCGTTGTGCCATATCCCATACCTTCACGAAGACTAACTGGCCCATTTAATTATAACTCCTCAGCCACAATTTACAGGCCAAGCATTTAGACCGCCCGTGGGGCCAGTTGACACTGTTCTTCTTACCCTTCGGAGCCGATCTAGTCAAGCCAGGATGTGTTGGATGAGAGAGGGGTAGACAGAGACGCTTGTTGAGCCAGAGCTGGAGATTTAACTCTTTTATGATGTGACGCAAGGAGATCTGCCCATCGTTTTTCGCAGAGCTCTCACTGTCTTCCGAAGGTATGGGCCAAAGAATGAACTGTGCCCGGTGCTATATATCGTGGGTAAGCTGATGTGCCAGTTCATTCTCATTAATGGAAATGAGCTGGCTCATCAGGCACGTCGGCTGGCCGCAGGTCAACATCACCATGTATCCTTTTCTGCTTTATTGCAGACTTTCTTTCTTGGAACGGTGGTGACGATCGATGCAGGCGGTGATTCCTTGTGTTCCGTCTTTCCTGCCCATCGCTTCAGAGGGTGCGCACAAGCACTGGAGCAAAAGCTTCAGTCATCTGACTGGATACCACCGCCCCCTGCGACATCGTCGGCTCCCTTCATAAGAAGACGACTCTGCTGGAATTCTTTCAGTGGGCACATCGGCTGTCCACCAGTCAACATCACCATGAATCTTTTTCTGCTTTCTATGCAGGTTAGTAACGAACACGCATCTATTAGGTGTAGTGACCGCTGTCTGCTCCAGCTGACGTGCCCCTACAGTGTCTGTGTGTTTTGTTTGTATACAAAGGGGGTTCTTTTCTCTTTGCTTGTGCTTTGTGGGGATGTGGAACTAAATCTGGGACCCAACACCAATTACCTGCTTCAGCAACTTCTGGAGGGTCAAAAGCTCATGCCAAACAGGCTGGACGCAATTGAATCTAAATTTCAAAAGGTTGAGGCGTCTACGTCCACGCTAAAGGAATTCGGTGCCAAAATCACGGGATTTGAAAAAAGCATTCATACCTTGGAAATAAAACTCGTTGACCTAGACTACAGAAGCCGTCGCAATATTCTTCTTGTATTCGGCCTTCCAGAGGTGGCGAGTGAAATGCCACAATCGCTTTTCACAAATGTGGTTGATGACTTATTTGCGACGACACTAAATGTCGAAGTGAAATATGTTGAGCGGATTCATAGATTGGACGCAGACAAGCAAACAAATCGCGATCGGTTGTCCTAAAGTTCATTCAATACCGCAAAAAAAATAAATGTTTCAAGAAATTGCCACAAGATTAAAGGCCAGAACGTTTTAGTCAGTGACGATTCATCATCATCATCATCATCATCATCATCATCATAAGCCTGGCTACGTCCGCTGCAGGACAAAGGCCTCTCCCATGTTCCGCCAGTTGACCCGGTCCTGTGCTTGCTGCTGCCAATTTATAGCTGCAAACTTCTTAATCTCATCTTCCCACCTAACCTTCTGTCTCCCCCTGACCCGCTTCTCTTCTTTGGGAATCCAGTTAGTTATCCTTAATGACCAGCGGTTATCCTGTCTACGCGCTACATGCCCGGCCCATGTCAATTTCTTCTTCTTGATTTCAGCTATGATATCCTTAACCCCCGTTTGTTCCCTAATCCACTCTGCTCTCTTCTTGTCTCTTAAGGTTACACCTACCATTTTTCTTTCCATTGCTCGCTGCGTCGTCCTCAATTTAAGCTGAACCCTCTTTGTAAGTCTCCAGGTTTCTGCTCCGTAGTTAAGTACCGGCAAGATACAGCTGTTATATACCTTCCTCTTAAGGGATAGTGGAAATCTACCTGTCATACTTTGAGAGTGCTTGCCAAATGTGATCCACCTCATTCTTATTCTTCTAGTTACTTCAATCTCGTGGTTCGGCTCCGCGGTTATTATCTGCCCTAAGTAGACATAGTCTTTTACAACTTGAAGTGCACTATTACCTATCTCGAAGCGCTGCTCTTTACCGAGGTTGTTGTACATTGCTTTCGTCCTCTGCAGATTCATTTTAAGACCTACCTTTCTGCTCTCCTTGTCTAACTCCGTAATCATGATTTGCAATTCGTCCCCTGAGTTACTCAGCAATGCAATGTCATCGGCGAAGCGCAGGTTACAAAGGTACTCTCCATAAACTCTTATCTCTGACTGTTCCCATTCTAGGCTTCTGAAAACCTCCTGTAAGCACGCGGTAAATAGCATTGGGGAGATTGTGTCCCCCTGCCTTACACCCTTCTTGATTGGTATTCTGTTGCTTTCTTTCTGAAGCACTATGGTAGCAGTTGATCCCCTGTAGATTTCTTTCAGAATGTTTATATATACTTCATTGACGCCCTGATTCCGCAGTGCCTGCATGACGGCTGATATTTCTACTGAATCAAACGCCTTCTCGTAATCTATGAAAGCTGTGTGTAGTGGTTGGTTATATTCTGAGCATTTCTCTTTTACCTGATTGATAGTTGAATGTGGTCAATCCTGCTTGTTCTTTTGGTCGATTGAATTCGAATGTTTTTTAGTTACTCTGTTAGCAAATACTTTAGTAAATAAAGTGAAGATGATCCTACTGCAACTAGGATACTGCGCAAGCAGTTGTGGGAAAGTGCTGCGAAAGAGAGAAGCGAGGGAAAGAAAGTGAAACGCACATATGACAAGGTAAACATCGATGGCACTCTGTTTCGATGGGATAGCAGCCTAAACAAGAGGGTTCCTATTCTTACAGATAAGGCGTCTTCTGCTTCTGACGTTCAGTGCACGAATAGGCTTAGGCGCAATCGGTGAACTAGTAGAGGTTGCAGGAAAAGTATCCGTTCCCTAAATATCAATGCTCGTAGCATTCTTAAAACGTTAGCGGATTTAGAAAGTATTATTATGGCACTAAATCCGCACATCATAGTTGTAACCAAAACCTGGCTCGTTCAAGACGCCAGTGACAACGAGTTAATACCAAAGGGCTTTAGAATCTACAGCAATGATCGTGACGGTAGGGGAGGCGGAGTCGCTATTTTTCTCAAGGAATCACTGCGGGCTTCCAGATTACCGAATGTGCCGGGCATTGAAAGTGTTGGGCTTGAAGTATTCCTTGAAGAATGCTACCTGATTTTGTTGGTTATATACCACCCAACGAGCTGTGATAGATCCTTTGCTGAAAACCTAAACGAGTTCCTGTGTTTGAACACTATTCGTTCCGGCAACCTGTTACTCGCGGGTGATTTCATCTTACCAGCAATTAATTGGTCAGACCATTTCCCAGAAGCTCTTACTGACGCGTCTCAACCATTCGTTGACCTCGTTATCTTGCACAACTTAACCCAACTAGTTAAATCCCCCACACGCACTCAACAAACAGCGGAGTCTATTTTGGACCTTTTTCTTGTTTTCAATGAGCTTTTAAGGAGGAATCCAAGAATAGATAGTTTTGAAGGAATGTCTGGTCACAAGATGGTATCCTTAACTTTAAAAATGCAGTTTTCTTTGAATTTTCAAATAAAAGAAATTATAATCCCACTGTTTACACATGCTAGTGACGTCGACGTACTAGATTTACTTGGTAGTTCGTTCTTTGACTTCAGCTCTCTTTACGAATCAACTGATGGCTCCGTCGAACAGATGTGGCGTTTATTTAAGGAACTGGTTGTTTTATGCATTGTGCCGTTCGTGTCAAAAAAACAAAAGACCGCGCGCAGCTGTAACCCTTGGTTGACGAGGGACCCCGTTCAAATAGGGCGTAAGCTCAAAAAGGCGAGAACTAGGCACAAACGTCATCCAACAAACGCTAACGCTGAAAATATTACTGAGCTACGCACTGTGCTAGGAAACGGTATCAAAAAAGCAAAAGCGCACTTACAAAACGTGACACTAAAAAACTTTCTTCTCTCATCACCTGATGAGTTCTGGCGACACTTGTCACAGCAAAAAAAGTCTCTGCCGCGTCTGTCCGCTGGTGACGCAGTATTCGACAACATACTTGAAATAGCTCAAGCTCTCAAGTACTAAACACATATTTCTGTTCTGTGTTCACTCAGGATAATGGCAGTGCTCCAAAAACTTCGAATCTCAAAGAAATACTGCCGATTGATGACATATTTTTTAGTGAGGAGGGGGTCCTCAAGTTGGTTCTTAAGTTAGACACAAAGAAATCTTCTGGTATTGATGAAATACCGATCGCTTTCCTTGTGCAATATGCTGAATTGTGCGCGACGTATTTAGCACTGCTATACCGCAAATGACTGATTTGTGCGGAACTTCCAGATGACTGGAGATTTGTTAAAATTACCCCCGTACCTAAATCAGGCGACCAATCACCACCTTCTTCATACAGGCCTATATCGATTTTATGTACTTCTGTGAAGCTGCTTGAACATATTATATTTGAGCACATATCTTCCTTTGTTGAGAGCAATAATTTGATCGATAATCGGCAACATGGAATTCGAAGAGGGTTGTCTGCAGTAACCCAGCTAGTCTTAACAATACATGACCCCGCTTTAGCATTAGACACACATAATCAGGAATATATAATGTTTCCAGACTTCGGAAAAGCCTTTGAGCGGGTATCTCATTCCAAGCTGATACTGAAACTGAAGCCCATTCTCAAAAATGATCGCCTTTTGGCCTGGATTGCTGCGTACCTCTCGTCAAGGCGGCAATGTGTAGTCATTGATGGCACAGCTTCTTCTTCAGCTCAGGTGGCATCTGGTGTTCCGCAAAGCTCCGTTCTTGGGCCTCTATTTTTCTTGCTATATATTAATGATATTGTTCAGAGCGTAGGAGTCCAAATTTGGCTATTCGCAGACGACTGCGTAATAAGCCAGGAAGTATCTATCCCTAATGATCAGGTCTTGCTAAATCAAGCATTAAGTGCAATTGCAAACTGGTCTTGTACATGGCAAATGACAGTTAATAGTAAAAAAACGGCAGCAATGACCATAACCCGCAAGAATAAACCACTTGAATTTACCTACTTCATCAATAATCAACCATTAAGCTTAGTGCAAAGCTATAAGTATTTAGGAGTAATGATGACCTCCAATTGGCGCTGGAATGAACATGTAACGTTTATTGCTAAATAAGCCTACAGACAACTGGGATATCTTGGGCACACGCTGGGTCACTCAACAACGAAAATAAAACTTTTAGGCTACAGGATGTTTATTATGCCCATATTGGAGTATGCAGCGGCAGCCCGGGATCCCTGGACAGCTTCTAATAAACTAAAGCTGGAAAGTATCCAAAGAAAATCTGTTAGGTTCACTTATAATAGTTATAGTAGAAAAACATGCCCGTCCGACCTCCTACAGAAAGCAGGACTAGAGAAACTTGAAACGAGGCACTGTCATGATAGGTTAAAGTTATTTTATTTCTTCTATCACTAAACGCTACGAGTTGATTCATCCGCATTCATAAAACCTGCCATTAGCCGCTTTACTCGGTCTGTTCATGCAAAAAAGGTGGCCGAGCTGAAGTGCAGAACAAACACTTTTACGTACTCTTTCTTTCCTCGGACAATCGTCGAGTGGAACGCTTTATCTGCTCATGCGGTAGAACGTTGATTCTTTTCTGCAGGCGATCAAAAATGAAGTTCTTTAATCGCCACTATGCTCGAAGCGCCATGTAAAGTCATGTACTCACTTGCATTCGCTTTCACTTTGCTGTGCTCGAGTAAATGATGAAACTTTTTTTTTCTTTTTTTCCTTTTGAATTTTTGTGCTGTGTGAGTACATTGCCAGTACCTGCAATGCTTTCTGCTATGTAAATACCTATTGTGAGTACCTTGTGCTATGCGAGTACTAACTGCCGTGCAATTGGTTCTCTTTCGTTGCTTTTGCATATTTTGCCGATGCCATTGATTTGCAGAATACTAAGTCATGTATTTCTTTTTTGTTTTTTCAGTTCTATTCAATACTTCGAGCTTGTTCTGTGTTGTGTATTTACGCCCCACTCCTGCCTAAGGCCTTCATATGAGGCCTGCAGTATGTATTAAACAAATCAATAAATAAATGAATGAATAAATCACTAAATAAATAAATAAATAAATAAATATTACCTGAATGCCCATAAACCCCGCGTAGGAAAACAGTGGAGGGTTGAAGAGCAAAGACCGCTCGCTCGACCTCCTGTTAAAGAGCAGGGGGCATCGTGTTGTTCTGTATGAGTCGGATGGCGGCGTGAGAGTCAGATAAAATTGTGCATTCGATGAGAAAAAGGAGGGAGGAAAATGACTGCATGGCGTGGACTATAGAAGGGGCCTCGAGCGAAAGTACATTTGGTGGGTGCAAGAATGGCACACTGGTGTGCGTGTCAGGGGCCGAAAGTTGTGGATGGTAGATTACGTAGGCACACGAGCCCCGAGAAGCCATGTATGAGGCATCCGTGCAGGCAACTTCCTGTGCAGAGAGAGGAGGAGAATTATGTGGTGCGGCCGCATGACGCCAGCTGGCATGAAGAGCGGGAGACACATTGAATTGAGGGGAAGGATGCGAAGGTTAGAAGCAGGGGTGCTAGCTGCAGATCGCAACGTGGGAACGAAAACGGAAATGTGAGGGATACCCACTTGTGCCAGTAGCCATTGGCCTTGACGAGTAAGAGACGGGCAATCTGACGGGCAATCTGAGAGTCCTGGCAATCTGAGAGACGGGCAATCTGAGAGTCCTGGTGTAGAGAAATAAGAGACCGCAATGGATAGAAGAGGCCCGTGGCAAAGAGCTTAGTGGTAGAGGTTGTGACAGGGAGGTTGAGAGCTGCCTTGTAGAGGCCTAATAGAGCTCTTTCGAGTATGTTGAATTGCGTTTCGGTGAATTGAACGTAGAGTACAAAGTAAAAAACTTTTTAAGGGGGAGAGCATGTGCAACCCGGTACGCATGAGCCTCGTGGAGCCCCGACTGCTGGGTGACAGGGCGTCGCAGGAGGTGAGTCACGGAGTGGCAACTCCTCACAGCGTGATGTAGGGCCTGCGCGTTCTTTGTTGCGTGCAAACGGAAGCCGATAATCCCCACTGTTCAGCAGTGCTGAACAGCGGGAATAAAAAGGCTAGAAAGATGTAAGAAGATGAGGGTGTTGTGGGAGAGCTGATACGCAGAGCAGTTTAGCAAATGTAGCTCAGATTTTTCCGGTGCAGGAGAAAGGCCAGCAGTAGCGAGAAAAGAAGCGATAAAGTCCAGGCCACATTATAATGTATCGTGCGCGTGGCCGGGACATCCACTACACGTAGACACACACACACACTCATATATATATATATATATGAGATATAACAGACAGTAATGCCAAGGAATGTACAAGGGAAGTTATTAGAACCAAATGGAATGTAAATGAAATAAATATATATATATATATATATATATATATATATATATATATATATATATATATACGTCATCTACCTGTGTAAGCGCATGAACGTATTTCTGGCGGAGTCTGCCAAAAGACACACGGAAAGGTATAGATTACGATACATTTCATATGCTGGTAGCCAAGTGCCCTCCGACAGTAGCGCAAGTCATTTAAATGTACAAAAGCTTTGACGAGCTGCGCAAAGAGCGCCTTTCTACTCGTCCCGCCGGAATTCCCACAGCTTAACTCTCATCTTTATAATCTAGGAGCACTGGCGCTGAATATTCAACCTCTCTGCCACAACTTAAGCGATACATCCGTGAGGAAGTGGCTCGTCAGCTCTCTATTGTCATATCTCCCACCGAGAGTCCCATAGCGCTGGTTCACTCACTCCGTCGTGTCATTCAGGCTCAAGTTGCATAGGAGCTTCCACCTCCTGTACCACCGACGTAGATTGCGTCGCCTCTCACCTATGCGTTGAGGCCATTACTCGTTCCTATGCTCGACCGACGCCAACACCATCCGCCCCAGTCACCGATTTCTACTCGCCAGCACGCCCTGTTCACCCAATACGCTCTGTTCTCGCGCAACCCCTCTGGCTTCCCAGGCTACCTCACTACCCTCGGCGCACTCGACACATAACGCCCATCTGCTACACCTGCAGGATTCCTGGCCTTGTTGCACGTCACTGTCGTCGTCAGCGCAGTTTTTATGCATTCGTTTACATACCCAAGCTTGGCTACATGCCACAGCAGCCAGCACACCCTGTTTCCGCCGACTCATCGGGTGCTTATTCGCACCATGCAATCCCCCTCACGTTGACCTCCTCCGCTGTGCCACTACATTCCTCCTATGCTCCGCCGTTGCGAACCCACGCAAGAGGAAAACTAAGAGCCGCAGTTCCTGAGGCACGAAATGCGCCCTCGTCAAAAATTACAAGACCTCATCATTCGCCTCCCAATGAGACTGCTGTCATTATTGATGGTGTCACGACAAACGCTCTTGTCGACACAGAAGCTGCTGTTTCTGTTTTAAGTGAACTTTTGTGTGATACCCGTTTCTGATCTTTTATTAAGGATGGCGAGCTCGCAGCATGTTAAACCTTTGGCAGCGTGCCCGGCAAGTCTTTTTATCAGTGGTACATTCTACGTTGCGGAAATTGTTGTCCCACCACATGCGTCTCATGACGTGATCCCTGGTTGGGACTTCATTTCTACGTATGATGCGGTCGTTGACTGCGCTGGAGCTCGGCTCACTTTGTCCCCTTTCAATACCACAGTCATCAACGTCCCAATCACGGTGCCTAAATTGGTTGTCGCTGCTGACGCTATCATTTCTCCGTTCTCTGTCACCCTGATGTCAGTTTCCTCTGACTCTGTTTGTGACTCGACCGCCCTGTTTACACCGTCTGAAGACTGTGCACGCTGACCGAATCTTGCACTCCCATTTGCCATCGTGGTCCTCGTGCATTTTGCTGGCGTGGTCTACACGTGCAAATCCCTTTCCTTGCTCGGCTACCCTGTTCCGTGGCGAATTTGTTGGGCATCTAGACAGTTTTGACGCCGTCTTCCCTTTTGATGCAGCGTGCCTTGAGACATCGTTGACGATAAATGCCGTCAATTCCACTCTAAGGGAACTCCGAAGCCTCACTGCACTGTGTTCAGATTTTCGGCGCTTCATCCGAAGTTTCACCTCCATTATATCCCTCTTGACACAGCTTCCCGGCGGCAGCAACGATCTCTCAGCTTGAAATTTCGTTTGCAGTGAGTTATTTACGACATTCCGCCTACACCTCACGTCTCCTCCAATTCTGCGCCAGTATAATTTCAATGCGCCAACATAAATACACACGGACGCTAGCCGTGGCGGCCTTCGCATGGTACTCGCTCAGTGAAAACCAGACTTTGGCGAGTACGTTGTAGCATATGCAAGTCGTACCTTCACTTTGCTGGAGTCAAATTACTCCGTCAGAGAAAAGGAGAGTTTGGCAATTGTTTGGGCAATCGGCAACTTTTGCAACTACCTCTATGGGCGGCAATTTGATGTTACTGACCACCACAGGCTATGCTGGCTGTCGTCCTTCAAAGACTCGAGTGGACGCCTCACTCGCTGGGCTTTACAATTACAGGAGCATGATATACGTGTGATTTATCGCTCTTGATGAAAACACCTGGACGCTGACGCCCTATCTTGATCGCCACTGCCTTCCGACTCTGCCAGCTGACCAGCTTTTACTTGCTATTCATCATCTCTGACCATTACTGACATGAAGGAAGAACAGCGCAGAGATACTGGATCACTTCTCTGCTTGTCATTTTGTCTCAACGTGCCCTAAGCTCCATCTCACGCAACCTACGTCGTCAAGTCCAGCACTTCACACTCTGTGAAGGCTTGCTGTATCGTCGCAATTACCTGAACGACGACTGCAGGTGGCTCCTCGTGATTCGCCGTCATTTGCCCGCGGAGATATGAAGCGCCTTCCACAACGACCTTCAGTGCCGTTCCGCTGGCACGTTCAAGACGTAATCGCGTTTCACCTGAGGTACTACTGGCGAGGCATATATTGATACGTTCTCCGGTATGGTTCAGTCGTGCCCTGCGTGTCAATCTCGCAAGATTCCTACTCACAGCAGCACTGGTCCTCTGCAACCATTGACCTGCCCTGCTCGGCCATTCGACCACATCGTATTCGATCACTTCAGTTCACTCTCGATCACTATTGACACAAACGCCATCAACCACCTCACGCGGTGCGCAAAAACTTTTGCGCTGTCAGTGGCCACCTCGAAACACGTCGCGTGGTTCCTTCTACGTCATTTCAATCTGCGTTCTGGCGCCCCACGTGAACTACTTATTGAACATGGCCGCATCTTCCTCAAAAATGCCAGCAAGGTTCTGCTTAAATAATGCCGCATTTTACACCGCACCACTTCCACAAACCATTCTTTAACTAACGGCATGAAGGAACGCTTCAATCGTACCCTTGCCGCCATGCTGGTGATGTACATGTCGGAACACCACACAAACAGGGACCGCGTATTCCCGTTCGTCACCTTCGCTTACAACTCTGCGTCCCAAACTACCACTGGCTTCTCTCCATTCTTTCTCCCGTATGGACGTGAACATTCATGTTCAGTGGACACCATTATGCCGTACCTACCGGACGTTGTTGAAGGCAAACCCAGTTCTCAAGCTGGTGCTTACGCTGAAGAATGCCGTAAACTGGCTCACTCGTTGACCGCGCAACATCACTTGCGCCGAAATTTCCATCATGAAACCTCGGCGTCTGATGCCCATTACTCCCCGGGAAAGCTGTCTTGGCTCTGGGTCCCGTCCACAACTCCCGGCCTTTTCCCCAAGCTTTTGTCATGGTACCACGGCTTTTACCGCATACTAGAGCCGACACCCCCGTGAACTACGTCGTGGAGCCGGTTGACCCATAGCCCGATCATTGCTGCCGAGGCCACGAAACAGTTCACGTCACGCGACTTATACCCTGCTACAACCCACCTGTAGCGTCTTCTACTTAAGTCGCCAGGATGCCTTCTCTTTGTGCAGAGAGAAATTGTAGGACTAAGACGTGGTTCTATATAACCTGCCCTTTTATGGTCTGTTACGACCGGCCCTAGGGAACCAAGCAAGAGGAGTTGCGGGAGAACCGGTTCTTGACCGACTGCGTCGTCGACCCCCACCTCCCCATTCAGGCTCTCCCTCTCGCCGGGAGAATTCCGGAATCTGCTGTGCGTTCGTGACCATGTTTGGACATTTTTTAGGGCGCCGTGACCATATATGGACATCGTGTTAGGTTGTGCCACTCCATGTGTTGTGAGGTGTGTTTCCCCCTCTCTCGTGGCCGAGGTGCCGGAGCCACCGTATTGGCTGACGATGCGGACAGTGCGCCCAGTGTCGGCAACGCGACGCTATAAAATGCCGAAGACGTTTTGTATCTGTCACTTTTCTCTCTTTGGATCAGTTGATCACTTCTCCACATGTAAATAAATCTCTGTCGTTCGTTCGGGCGCTTCTTCTCGCTGAATTGTTGGACGATGGATCCTGCGACGGGGCCAGCTACCGAAAACGAGACCGGCAGGACCCGGAGTCCCAACAACTGGTGGCAACGGTGGGATGCCGATAAACCCGAAAGCGACCACTGGACGGAGTGTGCCCGAAGTCCAACAACGGGTCGACAGGAGAAGGATGACACGAGCTCATCGACTTCTAGAGGGAATCGAACGGCAATTCTGTGAGGCACGACGCCGGAGCCATGACTGCGAACTGGGTGAGTGCCGGCTTTCTCTGTTAAATTTTACGAGGCATTTACTCTATGTGTTAAGTAAAAGCTGGTAGAGAGGGGCTGTCTTGGTCATTGGGTTAACAGGTAACTTGCGTCAGGCAGAAATTGCGTGATAGCTTGGTTAAGCTCTTTCTGTCAGTGGCGTCAAGGTTAACAGTGGCAGGGCAGGATTCCGTATAAGAGCTTTTTGAAGCTTTATTTGTAGACTAAGTTAACGCAAAACTTGAGGCAAGGCAGGAACCTAGAGCTGTCATTGCCGTCAAGGTTAATTAGTTGCAGGACAGGAATCTTTGTGTAACAGAGACAGCGGTACTGGAGGCAGCCATGAATCTGAAATCCCTGCGAAAGTCCGTGATGTTGCTACTTGCAAGGGAGTTGAATCTGGAGGTGTCGGACTCTCAAAGAAAGCTAGAGCTGATAGAGGCGATTCTCGCATTGGGGGCGGAGGATGACGAGCTGTCAGAATGTGTCGAGGAGATTCAGGAGATTCACGCGGCAGAGGCCGATAGAAAGGCGGCCGCGGCCCAGGCCGCAGAAGCCGAGGCAGATAAGATGCGAAAGCACGAGCTTGAAATGAAGCGCCTCGAGCTAGAGATTAGCCATAATAGTAGAGCAGGAGGCAGCGAGGCATCCAGTACAGCAGAGCGGGTCAGGTTCAAAATGACGGACCTAATGAGATTGTACAAGCTAGGGGAGGACATTGGGCTGTTCCTCGTCAACTTTGAGAGAACTTGTGAAAGGCAAGGTTTCAGCCAGGATACATGGCCTCAACGCTTGTTGTCCCTACTTCCGGGGGAGGCCTCAGAAGTAATCGCGCGCCTCACGAAAGAGGAAGCTGACGAGTACAGTGAGGTAAAGTCGAGCCTTCTCAAAAAATACAGGTTGTCAGCGGAAGGTTTCAGACAAAAATTTCGCAACGCCGTAAAACAGAACAATGATTCATACCCGGAGTTTGCTTACAAGTTAATGGCCAACATGGGGGAGTGGTTCAAAGAGGCAAAGGCGTATAGGAATCATGACAAGGTGCTCGAGTGTATCGGTCTGGAACAATTCTATCAAAGGTTACCAGAAAAGGTGAGGTTCTGGGTGCAGGATAGACCGGACGTGAACACCGTAACGAAAGCCGCAGAGCTCGCTGAAGAAATCGCTACGCGCCGCGCCCTCGGGGCAAACAGCGAGCCTAAAAGGGAAAAATTCCTACTAAAGAATAAGGCGCCGTTTAGAAAACAACCGACAAGTCTCGCACAAAAGGGTGAGGAAAACAAGGCATCTAACCATGAGACGTCGGCAGAGGCGAGCAAAAGGAAGTTTGAGGCGAAAAAACCGGCGGCTTGTTTCAATTGCCACGAAACAGGGCACTTCGCGAAACATTGCCCGAAAGAAAAGGTGGCCTTTTTATCTATAAATGAAGCCGACGAGAACATGAAGTTGTTAGAGCCCTATATGTACGACCTTACCGTGAACGGCAGGCAGTGTCGGGTTCTTAGAGACTCCGCAGCCACTATGGACGTAGTTCATCCATCCTTTGCTCAGTCCGGACAGTATTCAGGAGACTGTGCCTGAATTAGACAAGCCGTAGAAGCAAACAGTCAGTGCCTTCCTGTAGCTAAAGTTGTCCTCAAAGGCGCATTTGGTACGTTGGAAACGGAAGCCGCGGTATCGCCATATCTACCCCCTCAGTATCCTTACTTATTTTCAAATAAGTCAGATCAAATGCTGAAGGAGAAAGGTCTAACGTTGGGAGAAGGCATAGTGCAGGCACTGACTAGATCAAAGGAACGTGCGCTGGATGCGAGAGCAACATTCACTGAGGCAAACAAGCCTCAAATCGACAACGGGCCTGATTGCGAGTTGGACACCACGGTAACAAATCGACTTGTGCGAGAACAGGCTGCAGAAGCCGTAGTCGCGGAGGCAACCATTCCTAAAGGCGACGATGAACCTCCTCCCAAGTTGGAAGGGGTCAATTACGCCTTGTTGACCGAGCAAGTAGAAAACGCCGTTGCTCCCAAGCCGATTCCTAGTAGTACAGAGGATAGCACAGAGGGTGACACATTCCAGGTACTAGGAACTACAAAAGAGTTGTGTGTCATGCCAACTTCGGATAATTTCAGTAGGCTGCTGCAGGTGAGCCCCGCTTCATTAATAACCGAACAAAAGGGGGACCCGACGCTTAAGCAATTCCAGGACAGTTCGAAAGAGGGAATCGCCAAACGAAATGTGAGATTCCAAGAGAAGAGCGGCGTACTCTATCGAAAATATCTAGATAGGCGAGGAGTAGAGTTTGACCAGGTAGTCGTACCTCAGGCGTATCGACAAGATTTGCTTAGTTTGGTGCATGGAGAATCATGGTCAGGCCGCTTAGGCGTAAAGAAGACGAAAAATCGTCTTTTACAGAAATACTACTGGCCTGGATGCTTTAAAGATGTAGAGAGGTTTGTAAAATCTTGCGATGTGTGTCAGCGAGTGGGTAAGCCGGGAGATAAGGCGAAATTTTCATTGAAGCTGGTACCCGTAATCACGAAGCCCTTTCGTCGGTTGGTAATTGACACAGTAGGTCCTTTGCCCAAGACAACTTCCGGCTACCGTCACATCCTGACCTTAATCTGCCCAGCTACTAAATTTCCAGAGGCGGTCCCGCTAAAAGAGCTAAGTTCCGTGGAAGTAGTGAACGCACTTCTGTCCGTGTTTGCCCGGGTAGGCTTTTCTGCCGAGATACAATCAGACCGGGGCACCTATTCACGAGTGCCTTAACGACAACCTTTCTAGAGCGGTGTGGCGTGAAATTATTGCATAGTTCAGTCTACCATCCGCAGTCGAACTCGATAGAAAAGCTTCACTCCGTGATGAAGCGAGTGTTAAGAGCCTTATGTTTTGAACGAAAAGCTGACTGGGAAATGTGCTTACCTGCAACGATGTTTGCACTAAGAGCTGCACCACATGAGACCACAGGGTTTACGCCAGCGGAACTTGTTTACGGCCGCAGACTGCGGTCTCCTCTTTGTATGCTGAGAGAGTCGTGGGAAGGTCAGGGTGATGATCCAGTAGTAGTGGAATATGTCCTCACCTTATTGGATCGTCTAACAAAAGCCCAAGAACTGACCGAGAGTGCGATGACCAAAGCACAGCAGAAGGCTAAGCTTTACTACGATCGGACAGCTAAAGCGCGACACTTTGCTGTAGGAGACAGGGTCATGTTGTTGAGGCCCTCCCAAAAGAATAAGCTTGAAGTGCAATGGGTCGGCCCGGCCGAAATTACTCGAAAATTGTCTGACACCAACTATGTGGTGAAATTACCAGGAAGTCGTAAGGTACACCAGGTGTATCATAGCAACTTACTCAAACCCTATAAAAATGGGGAAGCCATCGTGAACATGACTTTAAATGTTCCGGAAGAGGTTCCGGCAGAAATTCCTGAATTAGCTCCCGAATCGGACGAAGTACCGATCAAAAAAAAGAGTTGAGGATTTAGTATCAAAGTCACAGCTGACAATGAAGCAGAAGCAGGAATTGCGTGGTCTTTTGACCGAGTTCCAGGACAGATTTGTAAGCGAGCCAGGCCGGACATCCATCCTCACTCATGACATAGAGCTTACCTCGTCGGAACCGGTAAGATCTAAGACGTATCGGGTGTCACCTCGCCGGCTTGAGCTAATAAAAGCAGAGGTTAACAGGATGCTGGAATTGGGCGTGATTGAGCCGTGTGAAAGTGATTACACTTCCCCGTTAATTCTTGTGGAGGTACCCGGCAAAGATCCGCGTCCTTGCGTAGACTATCGTAAGGTAAACCTCATCACCAAGGATCAGACATACCCAATTCCCCACATTGAGGAACGCGTCGAGAGGGTAAGCAGCGCGGAATTTATCTCAACGCTAGACCTAGTGAGAGGTTACTGGCAGGTGCCGCTCACCGAGAGGGCGAGCCGGTATGCTGCATTTATTTCACCATTGGGGACATTCCGCCCTAAAGTGTTGAGTTTCGGCCTAAAGAACGCGCCTTACTGTTTTTCAAACTTAATGAATAAGGTTTTGCGGGGTCAAGAGGACTTCGCATTGCCTTACTTGGACGACGTCGCCGTGTTTTCTTCGTCCTGGCCAGAACACTTGACGCATTTGAGAGCAGTACTGACACGCCTACGCGAAGCAGGTTTAACGGTAAAGGCGCCCAAGTGTCAGCTAGCACAAGCAGAGGTACTCTATCTGGGGCATGTTATCGGTCGAGGGCATCGCCGTCCCTCTGGAATGAAAGTGGCAGCTATCGGAGACTTTCCCCAGCCCCGAACGAAAACCGATATTCGGGCTTTTCTTGGAATAGCTGGTTACTATCGTAAGTACATCCCTAGATATTCCGACATTGCCAGCACTCTTACTGACGCGTTGCGCAAGACCGAGCCCCAAATGGTCGACTGGGATGAGGAGAAAGAAAAGGCTTTCCGCGTTTTGAAAGCGGCCTTGTCGAGCCAACCTTTGCTTAGTTCACCGGACTACTCGAGGCCTTTCATAGTCCAATGCGACGCTAGTGATAAAGGCATGGGGGCAGTTCTTAGTCAAAGGGATGAGGGTGATGAAGAGCATCCCGTCCTCTATGTTAGCCGGAAACTCACCCTTCGCGAGCAGGTTTACAGCGCTAGCGAAAAGGAATGTGCGTGCTTGGTTTGGGCAGTCCAGAAACTGGCTTGTTATATTGCCGGAAGCAAGTTCATTGTGGAAGTGGACCATTGTCCTCTCACCTGGCTACAGACCATGTCCTCTAAGAACGGCCGCCTGCTGCGTTGGAGCCTCGTTTTGCAACAATATACGTTTGAAATACGCTACAAAAAGGGTGTACTCCATGGCAACGCTGATGGCTTAAGTCGATGTCCCTGACGCGAGAGGATGTCTCGAGAACTCTGGCATTTTTTTTCCTGACCTAGACAAGGGCTAGTGATTGTTTTTTTTTACTCTTTTAGGTGTACTTTTTTGAAAACGTTGAAGACACGGCTATCCAGGGTTTCGGGTTCGGTGTGCTTCCAGTGTTGTTGTTTTGTGTCATTTTAACGTATGAGTAACATTTTGAATAAATTATGTATTTCATTTATTATCAGTTAAAAGGTAAAATTGCCTGGTGGAGTTTGGCGGAATTGTCCGGCGCTCGCCGGCTGAGCAGTTGTGTTTTTCATGTGCGTATGTGATGTCTGTTGAGCCCACAATGAAGCAGGTGGTGCCCTCTACTTCATCAAGACGGTCGTCACCAAACCGACTGCCGGCGCTGATCTCTCCGGACAGTGGCTGCAAACCTCAGCCCATCGAGATCTTTACCCCCCCGCGCGAGAGACTGTTACGACCGGCCCTAGGGAACCAAGCAAGAGGAGTTGCGGGAGAACCGGTTCTTGACCGACTGCGTCGTCGACCCCCACCTCCCCATTCAGGCTCTCCCTCTCGCCGGAAGAATTCCGGAATCTGCTGTGCGTTCGTGACCATGTTTGGGCATTTTTTAGGGCGCCGTGACCATATATGGACATCGTGTTAGGTTGTGCCACTCCATGTGTTGTGAGGTGTGTTTCCCCCTCCCTCGTGGCCGAGGTGCCGGGGCCACCGTATTGGCTGACGATGCGGACAATGCGCCCAGTGTCGACAACGCGGCGCTATAAAATGCCGAAGACGTTTTGTATCGCTCTCTCTTCTCTCTTTGGATCACTTGATCACTTCTCCACATGTAAATAAATCTCTGTCGTTTGTTCGGGCGCTTCTTCTCGCTGAATTGTTGGACGATAGATCCTGCGACGGGGCCAGCTACCGAAAACGAGACCGGCAGGACCCGGAGTCCCAACAGGTCCAAGGGGGAATGAAAAATACTATTCCATAAAGATACTTCGAACGCCCCATTTTGACCTTATATACAGCAGATTTCTTAATACAAGTGACAAGGTTTTGTAAGACATGCATTATTCGCTGCCGAGAAGTCCTCGCTGAAACATCGCGCTGACAAGCCATGCAGTTGAGGTGAGGCAAAGTCAGGCTTTATCTACCTTGTGGTTGTTCGCTTAGAATTTTCGTCTCCCTCACACTAAAAACTAATCTTCTGAAATTTTCTGCTTGCCCTAAGGACAAGCTGTATTACGCAACACTCTTTAAAGACTTATTGTTATTTCGACGACTCTGTTTCAAAATTAAGGCTTTAGTTTGTGTCAAGCTGATGTTTGCTAAGTTTGCCATAATATTTTGGCAACATTTTCCCCTACATTTGATCCCGAAGTATTTAAATTATTTAACAAGAAAACATATAAAGCAGAAATTTGTAGTATATTACCGGTGAAAAAAATTTTTGTTTTTTAAACAGTAAATATGCAGCATATTGCTATTTTCCTCCAAACCAAAATAAAAAATTAGGACAAGAAAAAACCAATTGATCACAGTCACAAAAGAAAGGCACCTTGAGTATAAGCAAATATTCTTGCGAATTATTTGCTGAAACCAGCAATAATATATAAATTATTTAGCGTGACAGAGTTTTGCGTGTGTGCCCCAACTTGATGCACCCTGTGCACAACACACAAATACAATTTCCTGTAACGAACGCCTCGATAACTACTTCTAATGTTCACATATGCCTCGGCAATTTTTTTATCAACATGATCGGAGATGATCTAAAACTGGCCATGTAAATTGATGGTTGTTGGAAGTGGTTTGCTTTGGTTGTGTGGTGTATCATTGTATCTGATGTGACACTTCAAAAAAACTTCATGTATTACGTCGATGCTTTGGTCAGAGCCTAACCTTTATTAAGACAAAAAGTTAGGGTTTATACCCGTTTCTATATTAACAAAAAATAGAGAAAGAGAAAGGGATTGAGAAGAAGGAAGATTGCTTAGTGGCTATGAGGAGAAAGGGTCTGCAGTAGGACACCGCCGCTGACGGCAGAGCGCTTCGCGAGAGCTTCCGCGACGACCATCACTCCTTGTTTAACGCCGTCGTTTCATTGTGTCAGGCCGCTCAGTACAAAAAACCAGCGAAACTGAAAAACAGCTGTTGTGCGATTCAACCTGGCTGATAAAGGGGGGGGGGGGGTTAGTGGATGCAGCTGCCAACGCGGCATCGGCAAGAGGGTGTCGGTAAGATCTGTTGTCGTGGCGTATTGTCCGTTTGGGCAATGTGGAAAGAGCCAATGACAGTGGAGCTGTTCAATTTTGAGGCCTCTTGCAGCTCTCTTGCAGCCAGCGCTAGCCCAAGAGTCAGTCAGCTAGTTCCGGTCTGTACAGGAAACAGTGTCGTGATCACGTGTGTGCGGAAGCCTGATTGATTTATATGTGAGGTTTAATGTCCCAAAACCACCATATGATTATGAGAGACGCCGTAGTGGAGGGCTCCGGAAATTTTGATCTCCTGGGGCCCTTTAACGTGCGCCCAAATCTGAGCAGATGGGCCTACAACATTTCCGCCTCCATCGGAAGCGCAGCCGCCGCAGCCTGGATTTGTACCCATGGCATGACCCGCGGGTCAGCAGGCGAGTACCTTAGCCACTAGACCACCGTGGCGGGGCAATGCGTGGGGAACCCTAGACAACTCGAAGCTGCCCGAAGATCGCATAATCAAACTCTGGGACAGCCAGCGTAAACGTCAACTCTACCGTCCTGACAGCAAACAAAACAATGCGCCGCATGCACTTAGTTGTTTTTCTGCATTTTCCGCTTGGAAATGCGTAGATAATCTCGCCGAAAAGCTGAAATATTATTCTCGAGCGTATGCTTTTAGGCTACTAGTTCGAACGCTCACACAATCACTCGCCACATCCGCGAACGAAACAGCCAGCTGGCGCACGCCTGCCTGCTCGAGAACGATGTAAGGTGAGCTGCCACGACGCTGATGGCTTAACAAGATGACGTCTTTTTAGTACATATAACAGTCACTGCAAAATACGACGTGAAATTGCGCGTAAGTGATCGTGTCCCCAAAAAAGCCCGAGTAATTATACCTGCTCAGCTATGAAGCACGCGATGGCAAACTTACGTTTTTGTCTAAGGTTTAGACATGCGTAGGTATTCGTGCCTCGAGTGCGCTTCGTATATAATATAAACTTTTGCATGACACGGTTTCGAATCATTTTGAATCTTGCCTGGGCCTTTTTTACGTCCTAAGTGGCACTTCACAAATGTCATGTATATCAGCTTCGATTTGACCTACTAGGTCATAGTAAATACTGCGCGCAATTATTACGAAGAGGTGAAAAAGACAAAGCGAACAAAAGGAGGTACACATTTCTGAATTTATTCTTGCTTTTTTTTGCGCACCGTATCATATATTATCATACCACTCATGCTGGCCCACAGATAAAAATGGGTTTGCACGCTCGCTGTTCGTGACCAGTGAGCATCACCAACGGTCGCAATCTAGGGCCTTCTATCACCATCGAAGATCAATCGAGTAGCCAAGACAGAAGTTCTAAGAGGTTCACGCACACAAAAATACGAAGGAGAAAGCTAGTTTGTCCCTCAATTGTCGGCGCTAAGTGCATCGAAAACAGGCACGGCTCCACAAACGACTACCAAGAAAGAAAAAAAATGACTCCAAAGTCGTCTTCATGCGTTCGTGCGAACGTGTTGTACATAATTTTCGAGGCATGTGCGTGACGCAGTTAGCAAGCAACAGTTCATGGCGTTTTTCACAGGAGGAAGCTTCACGGGAAACATAAAAAGCGATGAATAGTAGCTGCAACTGCAAACACTCGCCGCTACTCGCAATCACCTCATCTTGCAAGGCAGAACAGGCTTTCGAAGATAACGTGACGGGTAATTGCTCAAGCTCCCACATTGCCATCCGTCGAGTCCTCACACAGATGGCGCCGAGAGCGTACCGTACATATTCAGCGTCAGCTAGCCCGAAACCTGCTTAAAACTTAGAAGTGTGGCAGCTTGGGCTAGTTGGTATGGCATGATGATAGTTATAGTGCGAGAACAAAACGACGACGAGAACGACGAGAACAAAATGACGTCTTTCGTGTCCTTCTTGTCTCTGTGTCGTCGTTTTGTTCTCGTGCTATAACTATCGTCTGGTTAAAACCTTTGAGAGAGCTTCCACGACTAAGTTGTCCTGAAAGCGTCTGGCGACCCTCGAGCTCTCGCGGGTCACCAAAACCGTCCAAGCCAATAAAAACGAACGTCAACCGGGAATGCACCGCTGGGGGGGGGGGGAGGGGACGGAGCAGCTCGAGAAAAACGAGCGTGCTCTGGCTGGCTCTCGCAGCCCGTGGGTAGCGAGAAGTGAAAAATCGAAGAGGCTCATTTATAGCGCGAGAACAGAACGACGACAACGGGCACAAGAAGATGGCGAGCGCTAGCTTCCAACTCGTTTCCTTCTTGTCCCTTTGTGTCGCCGCTCTGTTCTCGCGCTAAAACCATCGTCACGTCATACCAACTAGCTCACACTGCCACACTTTTAAGTTGCGAAAAGAGCCCTTTCAGCCACCTCACTTGGTGAGGGTGCTCGTTTGTCTGATAAAAGACGGCTGCTTCTAATGCGAGAAAGAACGCGTTGAATTGGATACGCGGGTTCTGGTCAAGGAGTT
Source organism: Rhipicephalus microplus (assembly GCF_043290135.1). Taxonomy (NCBI): domain Eukaryota; kingdom Metazoa; phylum Arthropoda; class Arachnida; order Ixodida; family Ixodidae; genus Rhipicephalus; species Rhipicephalus microplus. The sequence continues at coordinate 349,493,766 of NC_134710.1, read as the reverse complement.
ATAGAGGGGTGCAGAGAAAAAGAAGAAAGAAAAATGAAAGAAGAGGAAAGATACAAACGTTGTGGCAAAAAAAAAGGGGGGGGACGCGTGTTGAGAGGCAGGGGGAGGGGAGGCTTCCATTTAGAATGATCATATACGGTTCTCCCAAATGTGAACGCAAAACGCGGTACACACGAAAGGGTGAAAAACACTGTAGGTACGACCTCCAACAGCTCGTAAATGCATCTTTGCTTGAGGTCCCACTGGCTTGCCGCTGGGAGTCATTTATCTGTGCTTGAAGGTTCGTGAAATAGAAAAAAGAACCCCGCATTATGATTCAGTTCATGTTCAAGGGTGTTGAATTTATATATTAGGTCTAAGTCACGCTAGATTTTCCCGATCCCTCAGCGAGCGAAAATTTCCTTGGAGCGCTGCTGTTTTAACGCAACTAATGCTGCTCCCTTCTGACTTAGTATGTTTGAAAATGGGAAGTTTCGGTTGTGTGTTCACATGCAGGTAGTAGCTCAATCTTATTCGAAAATGTGTATCAGTTCGACCAATGTATTGTTTAGCGCAGATGCCTATTTTCAACAGGTAGAGAATCTATGGGGAATCGCAGTTGTGTCCGCGATGTATTATGTGTGTCAAAATATTATGCGTACTTTTGGCTATTGTAGTTGTTCGCATGTGCTTGCATACCTGATATCTACTATTCCCGCAGGAATGACAACCAACTTGTCATACTGTGTTTGTTTTAGAAAGCGCAAGGTTGTCGATAATATTTTTGGACACCTGTATATCAACCACCGCAGAATAGTGAATAGTTTCTGAGGCGGTCGCTTTGTTTGATGATTTTGAAGTGTTTTTATGATTTTGTTAATTATTGGCATGTTGCTAGTTTTCATAAGAATTAGGTTCCTCCGTGCCTTTTTATTTCTTTACTTTGATTCTGCAGGATTTGGGGGCGGTTAAGAATAGCTGGTTTTTGTATTGCATCGTCGATGATAGGAGGTGGATAATGCTGTTTTATAAAGACATTGCGTAGGAAATACGCGTAATTTTAAGTGTCTTTTGTTTCAGAGCAGATTCCTCGAAATTGGTGTGTCTGGGAGCTTGGAACGCTTGTTTTACAATGCCTAGGAAGATGGCTTTCATATTGGAGGTATTGTTGTGCATCTGTGGACTTCCTGTAAATACCAGTTATCACGGGGAAATCCACCTTCATGTTAACTTCAAGAAAGTTGTTTCTAGTTCTGAAATAATTATGCCTGTATTGTTTCTGTGAAGCTTTTTGAATACATCAACGAACTTCAATAGCTGTTCTCCATCGTTCGTCCAAATTACAATGACGCCATCTAAGTACCGCTTATAAAAGGCGGGTTGCATTGGATATGTTAAGAAAAACCTGAATTCAATCTTGTGCATAAATATATTGGCGTAGTTCGGTGCCTTTCTCGTTCCAGTCGCCATTGCATTTGTTTGAAGAAAATATGGGTAGTGGAATTTAAGGCTGTTTTATTCGAGGACAATCCTACGTAGAGTCTCAAGGACTATTGGCCGCAGAGACCAGGTTTTAGCTTCTTTTTTTATAGGTTTTAACAACAGCCGGAATGTCATCATCATGCGGTAGGTTTGTGTATAGCGACGCCAAGTAATATGTAACGAGAACAGCACCTTCCGTTATTGTAAGATTTTTAGTTTCTCTCAAGAAGTGATTTATGTCAAGCAAGTCGCAGGCCAATGGTCAACAAAACACTCTGCCAGAAAAGGGCTGTCGATTCAGCGGCGGGCAAGTGCGTTGAACAATGACGGACTGGTGGCACGAGCGCAAGGAATACGTGGATGGTAGCGACGCTGGCACATCTGTGGCGTGTGCTGAAGGGAAAGGCCCTAGACTTGAGCAGCACTGATCAGAACCGCTGCGTCGTCGAATGTCATGCGGAAAGTGCTGATCGGCTTCAAGCTTTTTAGCGCTCTAACCAGAGATGGTCGGCAGCAAGTTGGTATCCGCAGGAGGCTTGGGCTGACCAGACCATGAAACGCCACGTACGTGGCTACGTGACCACCTATGGCAGCTGCCTCAGCAGATTTTGGGAGCCAGTCGGCATGCTGGTCATATGTTTGTGTGGCTGGTGGGTCATAATCAGATCGCTCCACGATGGGCATTACTGGAGCGTCGTCTGCAATCGTTGCCATGTTGGTAGTAGCTTTGCTGCTGGCGTGGATTGTGGCCACTGGCTCGGTTATTGTGCCGCCTGTAGTGTAAGAGAACAATAGGTGGCACCAGTATGGGTGTGGCATACAGGGTCAGTAGGTGCTCAATTCTTGCTCATAAATGTGTGTACAGGCGTCAACCGCTCAACTTTGATTTGATTTGATTTGAAACCAAAGACTGGTCTTCGGATGGCTTATGCGGCGACACATACGTGGAGTCGTTTGTCGTAGGACGGTCACCTACCTAGTTGTTGTGGCATAGCGCTGAACGTAATGCGGTCAAGGGGAACCACAAGAAAGGCTTGATCAGCATTGGTGAAAAAGCACTTTCTTTGTGGTCAATCCCTTGTCTGAGTTGGCGCTGAGTGTCGCAAAACCGAAGGATGGCGTCCAGTCATCCGCCATATGGGTGGGGGCTCCAAAAGAAATAGGTAAGGCGTCGTTTGAGGTCAGATGGAAGAACATACTCCAGGGCCTCAAAAATGAATTCTTGGAGCCACATGCTGTTGAACTTTAAGGCAACCTCGAACTCTTCGAACCATGACTCGATGTCAAAGGTGCGAAACGGTGATAGAGGCGGGCCCAAATGCGGCTGCAAGGCTTCTGCTAGCTGCAACATTACTGTGAAGTTCAGTGGCAGCGAAGCAGAGCCATTATCTTGTCCATTGGTCCGTTGTTGCACAATGTTGAGGAAAAAGAGACTAGATGGCAGCTCTTAAGGCCGTTCCGTAGTCGCGGCTTTTATTAGGGACGCGGGCTTAGGCGAAGTCGCAGCTGCAGCGTCCAGCCAGGCCAAGAGCTAGGCCGTCTGATGTGCGTGGCTCCCACCTCACGTGCCACGCAGCTGTGCCTTCTTCAGCGCGCAGCTGTGCCTTCTTCAGCGCGCAGCTAATCAAGACTGTAGCGTTGCTACATGTCCAACGTTTGCCCTTTTCTCGCTTTGACGGACGTTAGCGCCACCAAGAGTTCAACGCGGAATGTTAGTTGCAAGTAATGATAGTTGGAGCACGTGTCATTTCGCCAAAAAAAATTTATCAACCTCTCTACCTGCCAGGCACAACGAATAAACTCAATTGGCTGGTCCGTTTTGACCATGTTCCTGTCATGGCTAGCTCTCTCACACGTCCGCTAAATTGATTTCCGTTTGCTCATCTCGGCAACGAATAATTGCATGCCATATTTCCGGCATCTTACGTGTTAAAATTCGCAGCTTGAGCCCGAAAGAATAGATGCAATGAAAAAGCAAAGCAAACGCACGTTTTTGATGTTCGGAAAGTTGCACAATAAGTTATTCAGTATTGTGATAATGTAGTTTATCTTCCGATTCAATTGTTTTCATACAGCATAAATTGCATAATAATCGTATGCGGTGTTGACGTAGTGGAGGGGCTTTTGGAAATTCTCATCATCTGGTGTTCTTAACGTGCACTAACGTTGCACATTACACGGCCCTCTACCATTTCACCTCCGTCGAAATGCGACCTCAGAAGCCGGATTTGAACCCGCGATCTTCAGGTTAGCCACCGACAACCTTAGACACTGATCCACCTATGAGAAGGCCAGCGTGAATCAGACTTTTCTGCCACTTTGGTGTCCGCCTTGCACTTGAGTTCATGTTCCGCTTTATATGTGCTGTTGGAGCGTAAGATCTGTGCTAAACCTGACTGAGAAAGGACACGAGAAGCTATATTTGTTCATTCTTATAAGCCAAAAGCACTAATTGTCATCTCGTTGCACAAACAACTAACACTTTGAAGGCAAAAAATTAACCGCAGCACCCCGTTTCCGGCTTATTTATTGTGCAGCTTTTCCCGACGCCCTAAAGCTTGTTTGGTCTACTTTTGCAATGTATCTTTTTTTGCAGTGGAAGCTGTGATTTCAAACTCTAAGGGCGCTTTGTGTATCATGCGTAAACGTTCATTGCCTAGATAAGTATGCGAACACAGATTTATTGGGCATGCGTGAGAGCGTAGCCATGACACAGACGTAGCAAAAACGGACATGGTTTAGTGACTGTATTCAACCAGCCGTTCAGACAGAAGTGAAGAAGAAATTTACTAGCTAATCGCACGTGTCCTACATCTATCGTTAGTTGCAACAAAAATACTACGTTCAACGCTTGGTGGCGCTGACATCAGTCAAACCGAGGGCAAGCCATGCGTTGGTTCATTCGGGTTTTTGGTGCTTATGGCTGTACGTCATGTGCTTTTGCCAGGATGATTGCATTTAAACGTTACAGACAGCGCAAAGGTCACTTCGCTCGATGCAGAGGCCTCGTTTGCGAAATAAGCGCGCTGTGTGAACGCAGTTAAATAACGATTGTGACACTTGTCAATTTGCGATCATCGTGTGTGTGTTGTTTTTGTACGTCCTTTGTGCTTGACCAGCGCGCTTCATGTTAAGATGTTCTTGTCGTTCTTCTTGTGACATAGCGATTTGTTACTGTCTTATTCATTCCTTCGTCTTTGCTTCAAATCTGTTACTTTTTCTGTTTCACAATGTTTCAGAAGTACCACATATTTTTCCTTTGTGTTACCAGTTTGTGCTGAGCATTTTTTTCTATATGGCCGCTATCGCTGTCAAATCAGTGCGCCAAAAATAACAAATTTTTTACAAGAGATACGCCTCGTTGTTTATATAAGCCACACTTTTTTTTACCTGTTGTCACAATTTAAATTCCGTTTTGTGTGTGTGTCTGTGTGTGTGTGCGTGTGCGTGTGCGTCTGTTTAGTAAAATGTCAGCCTGTTGTTTTTTTTAAATACAGAACCAGTGTTTTGAGTGCTTTATATTTACCAGTACAAAAATGTATATCGTGTGCATATAGTGAATCTGTTACCTAACACACAATATAAGCATTTAGGCCTTGAGCTTCAACAATTTGGCTTGTATTAACGCGATAGCGTTAACGAGCTCCTCTCGCAGAAGTTCCGGTGTCGGCATTGGCGTCGTTGGCTGTAAGCGAAAACATCATCATGCTATGCGTAATTAAAACTTGAGAACAATGAAAATAAAATATATAAATAATAAAAATCCTGCAGCAGACTGGGGACCAAACTACGGTTTTTCAGGTTGAGACGGGATCGAACCCGGGTCGTTTGCGTGGCAACCTGACGTTTTACCACACGGCCACACCACTTCTTTTTCTTTTATTTATTAAATTATCACCAGTGAAGTACACAGAACATACTTCATCAGAAGTTAGGCAAACACACACAAGCGTCAAGAACGGAAAGCCACTCTGGAATGGGGTCAAAAGCCTCAACACTGCGCACTTGAGCAGCTGCTTCTCGGAAGACAGATCTCGTCGACCATGGTGGCTCGGCCTGTCTATCAATCACGCGACTTTTCCACAGTGAATAAAGTCCCAGCAACATAAACAGGTCATAAGGAGTATTATCTGTCAAACTTTTTTTAGAAGGTCCCAAAAATAAAAAGCGTCACGACAATGAACAAAGCAATGCTCTATAGTCTATCGTTGATTGTAGCGTCTACAATTCACTGTCCAGGGTACTCATATTTATTTTTCCTTCAGCCACAATTTCACTGCAGCGTGAGAGTGTGCAGTTTAAAGAAAATTGTTTTTGCTTAAGGAGATATCCACATTCTACGTACACGAAATAATATATCTCTGCGAAATCAGAGGAAAGAACTTCCTCTGCTTGATAATACAGTGAAAGCAGCTTTCATGCTTCACAAGCACACACGTCCTGCATATATGTTTCAAGATGCAACATGAAATACTGCAGTACTACAGCGTGGTCAACGGACGCCAGAACATGTGGGCACCATAGTGGCTCCGTGGTTGAAAGCCAGAACTCCACTACTAAAGACACACACGCGACTGCATCTATTCCATCAAGGCCACGTAGTAGGTGCATAAACATTTCGAACAGGCCATGTCATCTACCCAGATGCGATGGCAGCATTTAGGCGTGGTCGAGCATCAATTGAGAACGTAGTCGACCTGGTCACTTACGTCCAACACGAGAAAGGCCGTAAGCGTCTCTGCGCATTTTTGTTTCTAGAAGTCAAAGGGGCGTATGACAACGTTACGGTTGAAGCTGTTCTCACCGCTTTCGAAGATATAGGAGTAGGTGGCTGGATATATCGCGGGATACGTAGTTATTTGTCAATGCGATCCTTCTTTGTGAGCACTGAAGACGGTCCAACCTCTCCACATTACAGCCACTGTGGCGCTCCCCAGGGTGGCGTACTCAGCCCTGTGCTGTTCAATCTTACGTATTATGTCTCAATGAGCACCTCCCAAGCGCGGTCAGGCTATCAATGTACGCAGATGATATCTGCGTTGGGGCATCGGCTGTAACGCGCCTGCATTTACGAGAGGGAATTCAAAAAGTTGCCACTGAAACATTACGCTACTTCCGAAATTGAGGCTTGAAAATTTCTTTCGACAAATGCGGCCTCGTAGCTTTTGCACGAAAGCCTATGGAAATATACACTATAAACAACAATGGTCAAATTTTACCACACGTTCGATCGCAGAAGTTTTAGGGCGTCATAATTGACAGTAATCTATCAAGGAGCGATCACGTTTCGTACATGAAGAAACGGTTAATGGACATCTGTAATATACTGAATTTCTTTGCAGGGAAGACTTGGGGAATGTCTCCCAGTGCAATGCTACAGCTGTACAGAGTACTTTTCTCGGTTTCCTGCGGTACAGTTTACCGGTGTTGACCAATGCAAGCAAAACAAGCCTTCGAACGCTACAGAGTGTTCAGTCCCAGGCACACCGGATTTGCCTCGGCTTGCCTCATAGTGCTTCGACAATGGCTACTATAGCTATCACCGGTGACCACCTCATCACGACACATATCGACGTTGAGGCACTCAGGACACATATAAGGCATATTGCTTGGACACCCTGCCACCACCTAGCCTCTTTGCCAGCAGACAGACCACGTTCGTCATTTTGCCTAACGGTCACCACATATCGCAATTCTTCGCCAACATGCTTCACACCCGCTGCAAGGCCTTCGACTCCTCCGCGGTGCCTGACTCAGGCTAACATCAGGCTAACTATACCTGGCATTCAGAAAAACGCAGATATGTTGTCACCTGCTCTTAGACAGCTTGCTCTGCTCTTGTTATACGAGATGTATCAAGGCAGTATACACGTATACATCGAAGGCTCTGTTTTACAGAAGAGTTCAATGGCTTCATTTGTTATACCGATAAAAGACACGACAAGAAAATTCAAGACCTCCCACCTTACGACATCAACGGGAGCAGAGCTCACAGCTCTTCGTGCCGCATTGCAATTCATCAGCAATCAACAGCCAAAAAATGGACAATTTTCAGTGACTCAAAGGCGGCACTGCAATCCCTTCTATCACCTTTACGCCACGGCCCGTACGAACAGCTGGTATTTGAGATTGCAGAAAACACTCACCAGTTCGTAGAGAAAGGACATAAAATAGCCTTTCAATGGCTGCCAAGTCATTGTGGAGTAATTGGCAATGAACGGGCCGATCGAGCTGCCCGTTCTACTCAGGCTGAAAGCGATGAATTATAAATTCCGCTTTCCAGAACTGATGCTGCACGGAAACTCCGCATGCTTGCTCGCAAGCGCACCACGTCACAATGGAACGAGTTTCATTTCATCCATGCACGGTTAGGTACTTTAGACCCAACTCGCCGTCTTCGAATTCCTCCGGAATTACGCCGACGAGACGCTACTCTGCTGTGCAGATTATGGTTGAGCGTCGCATTTACCAATGCGTACGCGTTCCGCATAGGGATGGCTGACACTGCTGCATGCGACCATTGTGGCAGTGATGAGCCAACTTGGTACATTCTGTGTGAATGCCCACAATACTGCTCGCAGAGACAGTCACTCTGCAATGCACTAGATGAAGTGGACAACCAGCCTCTTTCAGAAGAGAGAATCCTGCGCTGCCGACACGACTTTATGTCGCAGAAAAAGGCTGTGAAGGCGCTCCTGCCCTTCTTGCGTTCAACCGGCCTTTCCAAACGACTGTTATCGGAACTCCCTGAATGTGTGCGCATGTGGTTTTGTTTTCTAATTTATTTTATATCTCTCTATAACTATCCTCTTTCCTACCATTTTCCCAACCCCCGTACAGAGTAGCAAACCAGTTCGTCTAGATAACCTCCCTGTCTCTTCCATTTATTTATTTCTCTCTCTCTCTCTCCTTTTGCACTAAGTGTTTCAAGTGCGCACTAAAACCAGGATGTCGCTATGGCGTTCAACTACAAGAAGCGAAGATTTTGGGTCCCCAAATTTTTGTTGTATATATACAGGACGGGCCCAATTTCTATAAGTCACGGAATGATGGACGGAACAACATTTTCGGCTACTCGTGAAATGATGTTACACGTCAAGATATGATTTGCAAGATTGAAGGAACTAACACTGCCTTCTGCAATATGGCAAAATGCAATATTCAAATTTAAAAGAATTCAGGCGTATTTCGATAGCTAGACAAAACTAAATCAGTGCAAGCAAGCTCGAACCAATGAACATCCCGTTAGAGACGTTATCCAGCGAAAATTTTGTGTTCGTTTTTGAGTAGTCCTAATGCAAGGCAGTGCCTTTGTTCCTTGAACTACTGGAATTAAAATTTAATTTATTATTTGCGGACGTTTAATTTTGAGCTAATATTTGACACTTCCCACTCGCTTATAGCCGTTTCACTTTTTGTCACTGTAGAAAGAAATATAGGGCACCCGAAACATTGAGCCTGGATCTACTGGATGTCACCTCGCTCAGCAGCTTCCTCGACGTGCACGTCGTGATGTCAAAGTACCAAACAATTCCAATGACAATAAATGACAGAACAAATGCAGAAAGAACCAAGAGACACTTTCTGAAATTTTCTCAAAATATCCTGTGCACTCACAATGTGTGTATAATGAGGTGAATGGAGAAACCAAAGTGTAAATGACGAAATTTTAATAGTTTATCACTCTCAAAATATATTTTCGCAGCTGCAGGCACCCAACATTGCCTCGCCATTATCAAATGAAACGAAGCAAGAAGCCCTGCGTATAATGTTGCATTAACCGTTCTTTCTCGGCTTCAAAATGCGACCACATTTTTACTTCTTTTTTTGTCCCACTGATTAGAAAATATTCAAAGTAGCATATAAGGACCCACTTCGAAGCGTTTAGCAAGTGACAGGAATTCTATACCAAAAATTTATGGCTGGCTTAGCGTCTCTTAGATATGCGTTACGATGAGCCTTTATTTTAGACGGCGTTTGAACAATTCGGCACCCGCGATAAATGTTCTTTCCCATAGCGTAGTATCGCTTAGTAATGTAGATATGAACTTTGTTTATATAAATGGGTACAATGTTATTTATAAATTACACAAAAAGAAGGCATCCTTGTGCTACCTGCAGCGTTTCCTTTATTGTGGCAGAAGGTATGGTCAGAAGAGTACAAAAAGGCTAGGGCCGCAATTACATAAATACAATAATAAAATTTTAAGAAGTGCAAATAAGGACTCGAGTCAAATATAGTTCAGTTCCTTCCTGCAAATAGTCCGTAGCCACTTCGAAATATTTGATAGGCGGCCACTGGTAATCACTGCAATGCGATGAAATCTGACTAAATTAGCAGGTGAAACCGTAACCGTTGTAACACACAGCCCGTCTACCTTTTAAATGAAAACTTCCTTGCATGAAGACATTGTTTCCTCACACTTATCATCGAAGTGTATTTTGAAGTATATATTTGAACTATTTACGGGGATGGCTTGAATTTACTCATTTGACTCAACCGGCTATTCCAGGTGGTGAAAATGTTCATTGTTTTAGTTTTTATAGATACTGCCGATATGTTGCTTGTACGGATATTAAGATACCTTATGCCACAATGAAGACGATGCCACAGATACCATCAAATAACTCCCTTCTATATTTCTTTATTTGACGCATTTCTTAAAACCTGTTGCTGATGTAAAGCTTCCATTAGCATGGCATTTAGTGTACGAAACAGAGTATTGTAGAATTGTATCGGGCCAGTTGGTATGAATCCATCTTGGTAGGAAGCGCAGCCACTATAACACAGGTGCTTGTGTTGTGTGTTCTGTGCAATAGTGACTGCGCTTTCTACCAAGAGTATTGTAGACATTTTCACTAGTAAAGCGCAAGTACGTTCAGTGACTATAGCCAGATGAACATCAGTCGGTCAGAGTGAATCGGTGATCTTTGTTAGGGTCATACAGCTTTTTATCGTACCGGCTTGAATTCTCATGGCCATCTCACTGCATCTCCAGAATTAATCCCAGTACAAGGAACTTTAACAACTTTCCTCATAATTTCGTAATGCAAACGAGTAAATAAACTTTCACTTCATCAAGTACCCTAGCAGTTGCAGGCTTGTACCGAACTGATTGGTCGAACTGTTCAATTGCTCGCCATTCCCATTGGTTGTTGACATGAGCAACCCTTAGTAGTTTGAACAAAAAGACAGGTTTATTAAGCAGTTTGTTACAGATTGCTCAAAATTAACGATTAATACCTTGCGTTTGCATATTATATTACCTAATTTTATTTATTTCAGTATCAATAATTAAATTCGCGGATGTGTTCTCTTAGCTCAACATTAACAGGCACAAGAATATCTTGAATTAGCATCCTCCCGTGTGATGAACTCGATGGTGTGACAATCAACTGATTGGTCTGGAACAGGCATGATGAAAAAGCTAAAGGAACACATACCAAAATGTAAGGGTTAGAACAGTAAAAAAAATCTTCCGTTTCAGCTTTGGGAACACAAAATTTTCGTTCTTACTGCTTTACCTTTTTATTTTCATACCTTTTTGTTTTTTTTTCATCATGTTCGTTTTTACCGTCGTTTATTGTTTCAAACTATAACTGGTACCTTGTGCATGCTTCTTTTTTCTTGTTAACTTAATTTCGATCTGTAGACCCTATAAGAAGGGGCATGCACCTCGGGTGCCTGTTTTGTTTCGCGAAAAAAGGTACATCATGAACATATTCCTTTCGAGACGCGCGTACTTGCTGGAAAACTCGGTGCTTGACAACCGCATTAATCAAAGAAATGTTTATCTCGTGTCATTCCCTGGTTAGTAAAGGCTGCCTGACAGGGCTTCCGTTCTTGAGTGAAGTGGCAAGTATACACCGAGCAGCCTTTGCAACAAAGTAGCGCCTATGCTTTCAGTTGCGTCTCAAGTATTTTAATATGCAGAATAAGCCTTCCGCAGTGCCGCCAGCTCTTCGGACGTTTTAATTAGGTGCTCCATTGCATATTCAACTAAACTCGCAAGTGCACAATGCATCACTGCATGCGCGCCAAGGGAGTCACAATATTTCTTTATAGTATTGACTATATACGACGTGCGTTTTCGGCACTAGTGTGCATGGTTTATGACGGCCCGCCAGAACTCACTATATACGCGTATTAGGGACAACAACAGGTGCTGCCAGCTGTCACAGGCACGATAGACGCTGCTTCAAGTGTTCCCAGTGAAGGCTACGAGACAAATAAAGAAGTGCGAGAAGTAGAGTTGATTGCTTGACTGCCTCCACGAAACAAACAATTGACAAATATGCGTGTGCCCGTGGAGTGACAAGAGATCTATGAGAGCCCTGTACCACTGTTCTCGCATTCGGCACACTATCGAGATACCTCCCTGCGCGGGCTGCGAAAGAAAATTCTGCTCAAACTAATATTGTGTATTCATGCACAGAGAAAGCAAAAGCAATTGTACAAGGTGGCGGAGGCTCAGATCCACTAAGTTTTATGAGCGATTTTATTAACAGATAACAGTGATAATAAAGCACCGCTCTTTAGAATTGCTTTATAAAAGAGAACATTTATAAAGGTTTACTTGAAGCATTTCGTGATGGTGAAATAAATTATCTGTCTCGGAAAACAAGTGAAGGCAAGATCGAACCTTTATTGGTTCTATAGTAAGCGCCTCTGTGAATGCACTGTAACGGTGTTACAGCAGAACGTCTGCAACAGTACACTTCTGTGCAGTCCCTGTTGAAGTACTTCTTGATTGAATCAAAGCTCTCTCTAGCACAAGTGAACCTGACACGTTAGACGAAATTTAACGGCAAACCCACCTCATAGTGGTTTTAGTGGTCGTGGGGTGTGTCTGCATCAGGGTGTCCATTCAGAGAACGAAATTCTTCTGTTCTAACTACGACACCACGAGTATGTCCATATCATTTGGTACATCATGTTCGTTAAGTTTGCGCCCTAATATTTATCTGCCGCAATATATTGAAATGCAGATATCTAAAAACTGGCGCTGATTTTCCGCCTCCGGAAACATCTCATTGGTCGGGGAATGCTTATACTTGGGGCTTCGTTGTTACTTGAGATTTAATTACGGCTACTATAATTAAGAGGCCTATTTTTTCAGAGTGCGATGACAACCAAAAAAAAGCTACAGCAAGGATCAGATAATGTACCACACAAAAATGTTGCACGAACTCACTGCTATGCTCGCCTACCTCACCAGGGTCGCGGTTCTTAGGTTTGAGCGGGCATGTGCACTTGCCTCAGATAACAGCGTTTTCCACCAACAGTTATTGAGGGCAGTGACTAAATTTGTGCACACTGGCAGCTGAGTTAAACTTCAACCTTTTGACGAATGAAGAATCAGTGCAGCACAAGTGACCATCAACCCAAGTAAAAGACTCCAGTAAAGCAATCTTTGTGAAAGGTGCGTTTCTGAATCTGCGCCAGCTATACAAAAAATGTGGTGAATGGGTGTTGCTGCGTCAACGTTTATTAGGCGCCACGACGACGAACGGAACGAGGAGAGTGCAGGGCATGGGTTGGATTCCCGGCTGCAGTTATTGCATTTTGAATGGAGCTAAAAATGCAAGGAACATCTGTCTGCTTCCATTAGGTGGCCGTTAAAGCACACCAGACATGAATATTAATTAAAAATCTACTTCTTCACCATTTCATATCGCAAGTTCGGTAAGTGAAATCTCAGGAATTATATCACTGCATATGTTTCAGAATATTGCTTTCCGGAAGTAGCACTCGTAACATGGCAGTGGGTTTAATGATCTGCCTTTATGTTTACTTTCCCACAGCTTCGCTGAATTAGGCTACCGAGAACGTGCCATCATTTGAGACAATCTGCTAAAACATTGTATGTATTCACTTTGTGCTCTATAGTATGGAAACTGCAATTCCTGTCGATAAGTACCCTAGTATCATTTGGTATACGTAAACTATGGAGTTAGTTCAATATCGGTAAGTTACATTTCTTCTTATTTGAAGAATAAATAAACGTTTCGCATCGCTACATGAGACTCTAATAGAAAATCGGAGCAACTACTAAAACGTTACAATAGACAGAGCGCCAATAATCCTATGTAATCATTCTGTAACCAGCATTTCGATCGCATGTTGCGCGTAAACTTTAAAGAAAACGAAAAACGCCACAACTACAACAATATTAGTGTATACTTTGGGCTGAAATGAGATATGGGACAAAACGTGACGTTTTAACTTTGTCGGCCACTGTTTCTTGAGAAGAAAGTACTTTTCTTTGTTTCTTTTTTCTAGAAATAAGTGCTGGTACTTGTCTACATTTTCTTGTGTAAAAGTTTATTTCTTTCAGCGTACGCGTGAGAAAAATTTTGAGGCTAGTGCTGATGTGCTACTGATTAATCAAAAAGGGGCGAAATTTCGTTCAATTAGAATTTCGAATCCATGCATCAAGCAACTCGGGTATCAGCACCACCAGGTAAGTGATTAGATTGTTACTTTATGCTTCTAGCTAGTAAGCGCCATAGGTATTCTTCATTTGGTGCTCGGCACTAAAGGAAAAACTTATTTGAAATTTAATATATCAGAGAAACAAAACACGACAAAGAAAATCTAATTCACATAGATAATGTCTTACTATGTGAACCGTTTACTTACACTCATATATTTTATTTTTTTGTTTAGAAGGGCTTGTATTTGCAAGAGAATATGATATAGGGCTTCCTGGCAAGAAAACGACATTAAAAAGCACTGAATGCTGTTGAGGAAAGGACCCACTCAATTCACGCTGTGGCCCCGAAGCGGTGGTCTAGTGACTAAGGTACTGGGCTGCTGACTCGCAGGTTGCGGGATTGAAACCCTGCTGCGGCGGCTGCACTTCCGATGGAGGCGCAAATGTTGTAGGCCCGTGTCCTCAAATTTGAGTGCACGTTAAAGAACCACAGGTGGTCGAAATTTCCGGAGCCCTCCACTACGGCATCTCTCATAATCATATGGTGGTTTCGGGACGTTAAACCCCACATATCAATCAATCAATCAGTCAGTCAATCAATCAATCAATTCACGCTGTGTCCAGGTTGTACTGCGTTCTCAGGGGTACTCTGAAAGAAGTGTAAAATATTGGAATAATCTCCAACTCAAGCCGTTCAGAATCCCACTTAGGAATCTAGTTTTAAATAAATGTTTTTCAAACGGAAGTTTGAAAAATAACAAGCGATAGAAAATCCGAAATTCATCACCTCAGAAGGTCCAGCTGACAAAATCAAAAGCCACGAAATTGCCGTGTGTTGCTGCTTCAAAACGGCAAAAAGAGGTGAAAAAGAGGTGTCAGAACATATCTAAATTCTAATCGTTAAATGATCCAATGTACTGCGAGCGTAGGAAAACTACAATATTAGTACCAATAAATACTAAAGGTGTTTGATTCGCACGAAGTTTTGCAGCAACAGAGCACCAGGGTCTATCTGTATTCAATACGTGGAGCGGGAGAACTCAGATTATGAGGACTGCGTCAGAGCCCACGGTGTGAATTTCAAGTGCTTTTACTTGAAAAAAAAATGAAGAAATAAAACTTTTGTCACACTAAGTCACTTTGCTTCACAGGTTGGGGCAAAATCAGACACCTGGTGCGTTTTTATTTCTGTTATTATAGCCTTTCAAACAGTCTTGACTAGATTATATTCTTGTAACACATACCTTTTACTCACAAAAGGTATAGGGAATAATGTTTTATGGTTACGGGTGAAATAAAAATATTGATTAACTTTTTGTCAAATTTTTGTCTCGTTTTGACTCAACCCTGTATGACATTTTAGGTGTTATTTGTCTACCTTTCAGGAGTACTTTTCTTTAAACCTTACCTTAATAAGATTGAAACAACACAATTTCAAGGGCACAGTTTTTTTTGTTTGTCACTTACTTCATAAAAAACAACAAAATAATTAATTCAAAGAAGGTATAGAGGACGGTAATTAAGCTGTTTTAGCTGTATTGTAGTAGCTGTGATACAGATGCTAAAAATGTCAAGTGAAAGAAAAGACAATTTAACGCCAGCAGGAACCTAACCTGCAACCTTCGGATCACGGACCTGATGATCTTAATTTATTTTATTTATTTATTCACATAATACTGCAGGCCCAGTGAAGGGCCCAAGCAGGAGGGACGCATTTACAAAGCTCGTAATAAGGACATAACTCAAACAATGAATAAGAAAGACATTTAACACTTTAACAATACAGGTCAAGATACAATATGTTCAATTGAGTCTATGCAATTTATGAATAATCCTGGTAATTGATTCCATCAATTAAGCTATGGCGTCAGCCGTGCCCTCGTTCGTAATATTGGTTATTTATGTACATGAAACTTGGAAATGTAAGTCGGCGACGCTGGCAGCCATGGCAACCCACAGCACGTTTGCCATTAATGAGCAGACAGCTGACCAATAATTCCTCGTATATTTATGGAAAGCATCAAAGGCCGAGTGTCATATAGCGGATACTGGCACAACGAGGGAAACAAGATGATTTGGAGGAGAGTGGTGGAAAACATGTTTATTGACGGTATAGCGTAATTTAACTCGTGTAAGCGAAAATCTGGTCCCTGCGTTGGTGTCGGTGTCGGCGAAGTTAATTGTGAGCGAAAAACCTTCATCTTCCGCGTGACCAAAAAATCGAGAAGGATGGAAAACAATAACTGAGAAAAAACTTCAGAGCAGAGTGGGGACCAAACCAGCGTTGCTGCGGTACGAGTGGGGATCGAACCCGGATCATCTGCGTGGCAAGCGTATGTTCTCTGATCGTGGAAAATGTGAAAATAACACCTCCGATTGTGTAAACAGTGAAAATAACTTCCTCTGCTTGGAAATGGGGAAAGTACCTTTTATGTTTCACAAACACACGTCCACTGTGTATGCTTCACAATGCAACATGAAATATTGAAGTAATAATGTGTGGTCAAGCGTTCATTGCCAAAGGGCGTAAGAATATGTCATTATCATAATGGCCCTGTGGTTGAAAATAGGTAACCCCTACAAAATTCACACAACCTACAGCACTTATTTCCTTAAAGGCCACGTAATGGGTGTATAGCAAATTCGAACAGGTTTCATTCTTTAAGTGTCGGAAATACGCAGTAGAAACGGGATGTCGCTATTGCGTTCAACTCCCAAAGGCGAAGCTCTAGGATACTTTAATATTTTGACTACGCATGTCACAGGTTTGCAATTTATGCACATAATTTGCAATAAAAAATTACATAATTACATATTCTCTCCCAAATGGGTACCGTGAGGCAATGCGATATGGCGCGAGGGTGCACACCAGGTTTGCGTCGGTTTGACGAGGTGTTTCCGTTATTGGAGAGTTTGAGAATTATGAACCCGAGCAGCTTGGGGACCCAAAAAATATGGGAACAGCCAGGGCGCATGCGCAGAACCCAAGGCGCTTATGGACTCTTGCGCTCGCGTTGTCTCAAGAAGAAAAATAAAAAAAAACTAGCATGGGCCCCCAAGGTGTTTTGGGTCACCAGCGAAACGATGCAGACGCAGCGTGGTTCATGTCGCTATATAGCCCAATTGCCGCATAATTTGAATTTTGCCCCCTGTGGCCCTCTGTAGATTTCATCAAACGCCTCATGCGGTTGGCCTAGTGCTCAAACAGTGCTCCTCCGAACGCAACAGCAGCCTACCCAACGCAGCTAGGTTACACAGCGTTTTACGTTCCCAATTTTCAAACTTGCTAATGTTTCCGCTATTGTGGCGTACTTAGTATTATCCTTTGTGTTGTGTTTATGTAGTTTTATTATTAACGTAGACACTTATTCAAACCAGTGGAAACGCAGTGCGCACTCCCGTGGTGCTCCCTATTGCCTCAAGGTTCACTTTGACGGGACATGGGGCTGTTTTTTTAGGAGTTTGCACAGTTGAAGCCCAGCCGTTCAAGATGTCTAGTGCACCGTTATCAACTGGCGTTAGATTCGCGTCATTTGTCCGCAAACATTGCAATTACTGAACGCCGATGCTTTGCTTCCATATCGGAGTTGCGTACCGCGGGTTTTGCTGACTGACACTATTTTTGAATTTGGGCGTGTCAAGCCCGCGTTTGATCTGTAGTAGTTTCCCATCGAGGCTGCAATTTTTTGTGTGAAGCGGAAGCAGCGCTCATGCCACCCCCTCAACCTCACTTCCTCGTGCTGCTCACGCGAAGAGACGGTCCTCCCAACTCCTCGATCTCACGTGAGATGGGGAGAGTTGGTGCAAGCGCAGTAAGGGTGATAATACCGCACGCACACCCGGTTGCGGAATAAACTCCGCCATAACCTGCTTCGCATCTAAAAAAGCAGTTTAGGTCAAACGTGTCGTAGAAGCCTTCAAGTTAGAAGTAAAACGGAGAGGGCGAAATGCTCTCACTTTGTATCAGGAGCCGCATAATGCTGCCCTCCGTGTCGCATGCAGCCCATGCATCTTATATATTGCTACTGAGGGCCACGGGCAATTGTTCTAGCATATCTACAAAACTGAGTCCTAAAGCTCTAGTGGAGATTAAGTGAAAATAAAATGTACAAGAAAGCGTGTGCGATCATCATCTTTTTTGACAAATGAATATCATTTGGAATACTTTCTTTTCTTTATTAAACACAAATTACGAGTAACTATACCGACTTTAATTTGAAAGATATGGACATTCAACTAGCCTTCAATTAGCCTTTGGCTAATTGTTGGACAGGTTTTTGTTATCTGTAAATGGATAGTGAAATAAAATTCGTTAAAAAAGATGGAGGTAAAATGTCACTTTTCAGAGAAATTTAGGCAATAACGGAACACACGATTTGCTTTTTCGGACACCTTCAGCAGCATGTAGACAACCATCTATATGCTACTGAAACTGCTCGTGGTTTGCGGGACTCAAGTTTACCACACAAGTAGAGTGAAGAAATACCTGTAAATTACTTCACAAATTCTACTGGTTTTGAATGAATGAACATCGTAAACTTCAAACCCATTACGCGCAAAGACGACCTTGTTTTACTGCACACAAAGCGGCTGCTGTATGGCATTATTCAGGATATTTTAGTTCGAATGCGCCGATGTAACGTTCAGAGCCAAGCGTCATTATAATGATAGGGCAAGATGTCTCGCATGCTTCAATACACCTTTTCAAAAACGCCTCCATGGGCACCGCCGTAGTCTTTTTCCGGCTGCGCAAATTGGCGTGACCCCTAAAAAATGCACTGAGAAGGCTGTGCCCTTAGCCTTTGTACTCCCGGGTGCAGCCCATAATCATAGTGTTTTTTTTCCTCCTTCAAAAAGGTGTATATGATGGTGGAATTTAGTTCTCTCTTTCCTGCCCAGACCTGAAGCGAATCACATATCTTCTTACCCACTATAATTATTCAGCAGCATTTCAATTTATTTTTCAAATTATTTATTTTATCACAACACTTAGTGATCAATGTGTGCCAACAATGGTAGAAGAAATGCCAGCTGCTAGGACCTAGGTCTCTTCCCATGGTCCTAATTAGATAACAATGCTAACCTTGCTCTAGCTCGCACTTTTTAAATTAAAATTGTAAAGCATTGAGAAACCGCGCATCTTGGCACTACGCGGAAAATTACAGTTAGTTAATTTCCCGAGTTTAGTAAGTGGGGCTGCCACCAGTTGTATCAACCCCCTCCTCCCCCTCCCCCCACCCACCCTCGTCCTCTGAAAAGAAATTGCAGAGGTGAAACAGGCACTCTTTAAAGCCAATAAGTAAACCAGCTTTATTCAACCTTTTTGTTTTAGTATAGATCTATATAGGCACAGTTCTAACAAAGTTTATATAGCTGACTTTGAGAAATTCGTCATTGTGAAAAAACTGATTGATGTTCATCATTTGCCTTCTAGGCTTCCATACAGGGGGCAAAACACTTGTTTCTAACGGCATCCGTATATTTATTTCTGGTTGATATTTTCAGCTCTCGAAAAACACTCTCCTGTGTTGGTCGTGGCAGCCGCCATCAATATATATATATATATATATATATATATATATATATATATATGTATATATATATATATATAAATATATATATAAATATCCGCCAATTTATCAAAATATATATATATATATATATATATTGATAAATTTATATATATGCAACCGTTAAACAGGCCCAGTCTAAAGTAGTCTAGAAACAAATATGACTGGAAGCAAGGAAAAAAATAACATTTGAATATTGTTAACTTCTTACATTCCTTCCAAGTTTACCAAGTTCGCAAAAAATAATTCTTACGTTTTCAGTAAGTATTTTCGCATCCTCTTGTAATCAATACGCGAATTAGACTTGATATAACCGTGTTATAGAAAGTGTACATCCACGCTATGGCATAGGAAGAAGGCACCACTCCTGAAATTTCAGTGAAAACGCTGGCGGATTCCCGGGTCGAAACCTGAAGACTGCAAACAACATTCCTTCGGCGAAAGATGAAATCCGGCGCATGGGATCAGTTTGAGCTGTGCCGTGGGACGTCCTGTGAATGTATCTTGCAATCGCATTTCGCATTTTTTAAGGTTTTGTACTTTGTTTTTTGCGCGTTTTCAAGAGTTGCGCTAAAGGCGAGATCTACAAGTAGCTCTATTTCCCCACCGAAAATAACATGCGCACATACCTGCACCAAGATGATGAAATTTTTCTTGTGGTATAGCTGCATGAGAAGCGCTGAAGTTCGGCCTTGGTGGAGGAACTCACAGTAACAATGTAAAATGTTTGAGAAGACTTGGAGAATAGCACTGTTGTTGTCTTCTCTTTACGTTCTCGGCGGCACCAAGCAATATGCTTCGTTATTGTTGCAATATTCTTTCCTTTTTGTGTATTGGCGTTACATTTGTCGGTGAGAAACTTCATACTTCGTGATCACGTAATTGAAGAAAAAACATGGAAGTATTATACCAAAGTTATTACGAAGTGTGATATACTACAAGGAAGCAGTGACTGCGAAAACTTTCTCTATCTTTGTTTGCCTGAAAAATTTGTTCTCCCCTGACATCAATCTTCAGCCACAAGCGTATATAGAAGATTCCAAAACGAAAGTAACAGAAAAAAATGCATGATATTATCTTTCAAAGACCGAGGCTGGAGCAAGTGTAATTTTATAATTTTGTGCAACGTCAATATTTTGCGCAAATATCCACGCAATGCATTTATGTTAGCTATATAAGAGTAACACTTCAGGAATGCCTAAGGAAAATAATATTTTACGAAAAATACTGGTATGTGTATACGTTTTGGTTAATTAATTTATTTTAAACTTTCAAAAATAATTTTTTTTGAAAGATTAGCGCTAGATTACACGGATTAAAGAAAGACACATAGGCGCAGAGACAAAGGTCTTCCAGCCATTGGTTTCCTAATAAAAATCTTCCCTACATACATCGCTTTTTTCGGCCTCGTGACAAGTTCCTCATACCTATGAATTAGAGAGCACCATTTCAGTCTGTCAACATTATCATTAGTTTGCCAACACATTTCGACCCTTTGGTTATTATTGTCTTTACTACGATGATTTCCTTGGTGCACTTATCTTTCTTACAGCTGGTTATGGATATTTTGAATAAATAGGCGACCAACACTGGCATTGCAATGTGTCGACAGGTGCCCATCTCTGTATTGAGCAACGTTTTGTTCATACCATCGTAAGCGATCATTCATGCAACGGTCCGTTTAGGCGACGTATTTTCCACCACATGTCAGTGGCAAACTGTACAGCTCGTTTTGCGCACATGGCACGAAAAGATTTACGTTCTTTTTCTGGCGCTCTTCCGGCTTTTCAGTGACTGAGTCGGTGAGCTTGCACCGGTGAGCTTAGTCTTGGGATGCTGAAAAAGCCACTTTTCAGGCAATTGGCCTTCTACTGTTTTCAACTCGTGCGTGGTCTTGCGTATAAATGGGATCACTGCCACGTTCGCCGTTTGTTTTCCTGAATGCAATGGCAAATTCACCGTTCAGATGGGTAACCTTCATGAGCACGTTGCTCGTAACAGAGATGAGCAGTGGCGAGGAGTATCCTGGCATGCCCAGTGGTGCTTCGTGTTCTGACAAGCTAGTGGCCACTGTGTGAACACAAGAATTCAGAACGTCATTTGCAAAGCAGAGGGTAATGATACCTCGCTTCTCCAGCTTTGACCTGGAGGAAGTGTACGCGAAAAGCGGCCTGGTAGCTCGAGGGTGACAAGAGCAACATGCATGACTTAAGAGCTTGCTTCTTCTGTTCTCGGCTTCACCTATCTGTGCGGGTGGTGATTACATCAGTGTTGCTTGTACACTTCTGCGATCAGAGTGAAGGTCACCTCTGTGGTGATAGCAACAATGCTCACTAGGTAGCGCGCTGCCACTTAACGCTTAGATGACGCTCTTGAGGTTTGTATACTTGAGGACTGAGGAAAAGCCAGAGAGGAAAACCGAAATATGGTGCGGTGCATAAAAGATGACATTGATGAAGTAGGAGAGGAGTGCGAGGTTATTATGTTAGACATAATAACCTCGCATAATAACCTCGCAGACATAATGCGCACATAGATGATATGAATAAATATACTGACCCAACAGGCAGAAACCTAATGAATATGTATGAAAGGCACGATTTATACATTTACAGCACTACCGAGAAATGCGAAGGGGAGATAACACAGGAGGTGGGAAGGCTGCAGTCGATGACGGATTACGCAATGATGTCAAATAGGATGTATGATCGGCTAAGGTTGATGAACATAGATAAATATGGGCCCAGAAACTTAGCTGGTGTTCACAAACGTATCAAGCTGATTTTTGAAAGAGGCATAAAAATGTGAAGGACGACTTATGCGTAACCACATGTTAATAACCATCCACAAAGGAGAATAGAAATAGCAACTAGAGAGATTAAGATAATAACCACGAAGGATACTAAAACAAAGTGAACGTACTCAAATCTAACTCGATTGTTTTAGCTAGAGCTTGCTAATATACGAATCAAACAGACCGAGTGAAGGAGACGCAGTCCCAAAAGCTGGTAGGTTGTGGAAGTTAGGAGAGCCGTAGTAAGACGTCAGGAAGCCTCCAAGGAACAGAGGCCTGATAAAAGGAAGGGTGAACCGGAAGATGATGTCAAAAGAGAATGGGACAACTTTTTGAGCTGCAGAACAGAAGCATCCTATCTGATCAATGAAAAGATAAGAAGAATTGAGCCCAATAAATAGCGAAAGCAAACAAAAAAATGATGTAAAGGCAGCTCCAAAGTTTCGGAACCATGTCGATTCCCTGAATAATAAGACAAGCGTGAAACAGAGGTTATAACTACAGTTCAAGGGGTTAGGCTGGAAGGGAATGAGGCAATGGATTATATTAGAACAATGATGACAGAAATATTTGAGCATCGACAAAGCGCTGCATGCACCATACCGGATTAGGATGGACCAATTAGCGCAGTGCCTTCACTGGGTCAACAAGAATGGGAAAAGGTAGAGAAGAGGGTTCCTAATTGCACGTTAACAGGCCCTCGCGGCAACACAAATATGATAATAAAGAAACTAGGCCCAACATTTGAGCGAACAGTAAGAGAGGCAGTGAGCAAAGCAATAATGGATGGGGAAAACCGTAATGAAATGAGCATAATTTACAAAAAAAGCGGGACAAAGCTTATATAAACAACTACCATCCTATAATAGTGGCTGCAGTAATTTACAGGCTGGTGATGCAGATAGTAAAAAAAAACACTACAGGCATGAGTGGAGTTTGATGGGGTGCTTGGAGAACTACAAAATGGGTTGTAATAACAAAGAAAGTTGGAGGACAATCCGTTTTAATTGATGCAGTGTATTGAAATATTGAGAAAAGGACACTGGCCTATTTGGCTGGCATTTTTTGTTATTAAGGGAGCTTACGATAGTGGAATTCAAAAAGAATTGTGGAGAATAATGAAGACACTAGATGTGGAAGATGGAATAAATAGTATCCCAAAAGATATCAATTTAAGTAACAAGGTAGTTATAAAATGGGAAGAACAGGTATCCGAACCTACAAAGGTACAATGCGGGCTTCGACAGGGATGTTCATTGTCACCTTTGTTATTTATCCTGTATCTACAGAAACTAGAAGCGAAATTTGAGGGGCGTCAACTGGGCTTCAGCCTCTCTTTTACCAAGCAAGGAAAACACGTGTAGCAGTCATTACCAGCATCGATGTTAGCAGATTATAAAGTATTATTAGCCTTCAACAAGGAAGATCTGCAAGAATTGATGGACGTCCATGGTAATTGGGGAGATAAGTTAAATTTGAAGTTCAGTGGGAGAAAATCGGCATTCATCATATTTAAGATTACAAAGGCATGAAGCTAAAGATAAAAGAAAGTCGCGCTAGCGCACTAGGAATAGTGGATAAGTACATAACTTTGGGCGTACAGATAAACAACGGGAATTAGTACCTAAGGGGGCACGAAAGATACGCAATGACTAAGGGTAACAAGAATGTAGCTGTAATGAAAATTAGGGCACTGTAGAACTACAGTAGTTGTGACGTTATGAGAGGAATTTCGAAAGGTGTCATGGTCCCGGGTTAGACGTTCAGCAATGCGTTCTTTTTCATGAAATCAGAGGTTCAAGCAAGGTTGGAAGTTGAACATGTCATGGGTAGACTTGTTATGAGAGCGCATGAGAATACGCCAAATCAGGAGTTACAGGGTGGCATTGGATGGGCATTGTTCGAGTGCATGGAAGCTTGCAGCAAAACGAACTTAAGGATCAATTGCGAAAAATGCAAGAGGAGCGTCGGGCTAGGAAAGTTTTCAGCTGTTTGTACCCAAATGATGTTGATACTAAATAGAGGAAGTGAACTCGAAAATTGTCAAGCAAGTATTTAGACAACAGCAGAATACTAAGCTAAAAAGAAACATCAGTTAAAAAGAAGGTGAAGGAAACAGGGAGAAATATGGGGAAGATTGAAATGCTTACGAAATCATCACTGCAGACCAACCGAAATTTAAAGAAGGAAATAGCAAATGAAAAGGTATACGATAATCCGTTGGGTAGTTCTGTGCTGTTCGAGCCCAGAACGCTAGTATTGTGGACCAAGACGTACCGAGCAAAATGCGAAGGCACAGACATGGTATGTAGTGCGGGTGGAGAGGAGGAGGAAAAGGCTGAACATTTCATAATGTTCTGTAAAGGGCTTCATTATATAGTCCAAGATAATGGAGCAGAATTTTTCGAAGAAGGGGGGTTTAGGGACAGTGATGGCAAAAGACTTTAAGCGGGTAGAGGTATCTAGGAGGGGGCTAACTGATTAGTGGTTACAATTAAGACTCGAGTGAAATTTAATCCTTCAGTAAGTAAGACAGTACATAACCTAATGGCCAGGTGGCGTGAGCCACCACCCATTCTACAGGGCACAGCCGGATACATTCATCAATTCATTCTTCATAGGTGGTCTATCGACCGCACTTTCACCTCCTTCAAATGAATTTGAAAGAAGGTGAAGCGGTAACTGTCTGTCTCTGAGGAGGGAACCCAAACAATGGCACATGGGAGATAGTTTGGGGGGGCGGGATATTGAAAGAGAGAAGAAAGGAGCAGGATGTCAGTGGTGTTTGTTCTGGCGGCAAAGGAACGCACTCCACTTTTCAAGGCATCTGTTTTCCGGTGAATACAAGAATGCTCACTAGAAGAGGCACCGTTGTTCATGGCGGTGCTCACGACTCTCAACACGTCCGCTTTCTTTCTCTTCGCCGGCAGGTCACGCAGTGAGCACACTTTGTCACCACTCGACCGCATGTACAACCCTCATGCCTATGCCATGGCCTCCAAGATTTAAGGGCACGCGGCATATTTCTTTCCAGGCGTCCCAATCGCTGCGCTCCCCAGCAAAACCAGTGAGTCTTGCCTTACGCGCCCAGCTACTGCTAGAGGGCGCGTTTAATGTGGGTTTCTAGTGGGTTTAATGTGGGTTTCTAATGTGGGTTTCTTCTACTTGAGTATTACGGCTTGGTGGCGCTAGCCACCACCCGATCTAAAGGGTACAGCCATATCCATTCATCCATCCATCTAGAGCGGCGGAGACCATGACAGAAAGCAGAGCGCGTTGGATTTAAGCGTGCGTAGGTTTTTTTCTCGCGTGCGAGCACGTATCACTGACATATAGTCTGGCTGCACTGAAAGCAAGTTTTTGTTTCTGTTGCTCCTTTTATTTTGGTTCATTTGACAAATATAATCATGTCAACGACCCAATTTTTTCTTTATACATTGCAGAACTGTATTATTTTGTCTTTCACAGAAGCATTCTAGCATTACACCTTTTTGGAGACGCGTATATTGGTGAAAACTGGGCTAATATTCGTCGTTGAATTAAATTGCCCTCCTGTCGTTAGAGATCGTTTTACCATTGCGAACCGATTTTATCTCGTGCCGATATATATCAGGTAGTCTACCGAACTCCACTTACGCTCTAGATTATTAGGTGCCATAATTGTGTCACTTATTATTGTGATAAATAATTTTGCCAAAACATTGTGAGAAGCTGCAACTAGCCACCCTACATTTACTCCCCACGTCCTTCACAGTCAAATTGCTTGAGTTATTATCGTCCCCTTTTTTCGTCATCTGTATTTCAATTATGCTTAAGTAGCACAATGGCAATATCTCTATCGTGTTCCTTTTCAGTAATATTGACTGTTTTCAAATCAAATGGTCGCACATGTGGCCAAACGGCGTCTTTCAGAAAGCGAAGTATTTGTCGAGGTAGACTACTGAAGAATAAAAAGTGTTAATTGTCACTGCTTGTAACGCGCAGTGTTTCATACCAAATACACAAAACTCTGAACGCGTGCGGCGTTCTTTTCCAACAAGCAAAACATCTCGATGTTTTTTCTTGCATTCCCCGACTTATTCACTGATCATCGTAGAACTCACAGTGCGAATGGGCGACCATAAGTGACAAAAGTGCCCCTGTAACCAACCCGTCATTGTCACAGAGCCGGCGATGCTCAGTCTAGACATAGTTTATAGTCTAGACCCACTCCTTGTCTCCTGCTTCTGCGACGCAACGGGAGGTAGTTGGATAGAGAAACTGGGGAAGCTTCGAGGGCGAGTGCGAAGCGTAGTACGCTTTGCGAGGGCGGCTTTCGCGCCAGACTTGACGGTGTCGGCACGTTGCGAGGGGAAAGCAAGACAGGTACTGATGCTGAGCGCCGAGTTTGGTTCTTTATTGATTGCCTGATTATATATTCTTCTCTTTCTAGTAAATCGTTTAGTTCCGAGAAACCGCTTGTCCTCTTTTCTTTTGTGTTTATTCGCGCGCTTGAACTGACGGTTATACCATGCATATCCAACCATCCCAACTTTCGATATTGTTGTTATTCATGTCTACTACCCACGGCACTAATTCTTTTCATCACCTCACTGCACCTGACCCGGCCACGCTGGCTTAAATGATTGCCGTATGCGTTTGCAAGGCGAGAACGGCATCCTGGCACATTAGCTACGGAACCTGTCTTCCCAATCTTCAAGCCTTGTGTGGATGGTTTCAACCCTTCGTGAAATATTCAAGGAGAATATGCCGGATTCTGCAGTCCGAATTACTCTGGCGAGTAAGGAGCTACAAGGACTGGTTGAAGGTGTCGTGCAGCTTGAGTCATAGAAATCGCTGGCAGCCGTTCTATAAAGGCAGGTGCCGCACTGGCAACGACACGGCCGAGTATCTCTGGCGACAAGTTCTTCCTCTACTTCCATTGACAAAACGTTGAATGCACAAGCTAAAAAAAGTGTTAACTCAGCAGCATAGCACATCCTGACAAGCACCTTGATATTCTTGGTCTTGGTACCAAGTTTTATTTCGAGCCATCAGTCAAGCGGGTGGACAAGTTGGTGTTAGCATGGACCATTTCCAGGTAAGTGGTGAAAGAGGAGCGACCCAGGTGCATTTCGGAGTGTGTGGATGTGATTGCTAATACTAAGACGAATGTACAGGGTACAGACAGAGATCGCCCAATTTGTAAATTGTTGGCACGTAACAAACTACAACTTCTTGTTGCTGAGAAAGAAGGTTTCTTTGTTGTTATGAATGAGGGCTGCTTTTCGGAGAAGGCCGTGAAAGCACTCAACAAGAACTTTGTGCCTGCAAATCGCAAGTGCTATAAGCAAAGAAAAAGGCTTGTTCTTTGCTTTCTGACATGAATTTCAAGCGGTTAGCTTTCGCGATCAAATTTGCTAAGTGATCTGAAATTGATATAATTTTTTCGGTCAAAACACACAAGCCAGACATGCTTTTCAGAGCGATTGTGTCTTAAAGAGACATGTGGCAAAACGTTGTTTCGAGATACCTGCAAAGCAATTCAGAAACCCATTCTATCTCGGATCCTTTTTGTGTCGGTAATTCCGAAGCGGTGGTACAGTTTCTGAGCACTGATAGCTCTTGCAGCTGCAGCGCTTTCAGTATAGGTATTGAGGACTTTACTATTCCAAACCTCAAGATGAGCTGATGGCAGGCGTTCAAAGCTTCATTTCACGGGATATTGATGAATTCTCTTTTTTTTGGAAGTGTGGAACTTCTGTATCTAGTTTTTAAGAATTACTTAGCCTCTACTTGAAGTCAACCTTTTTGGCTTGAAGTGGTAATCTTTGTGTCCAGAGATAAGGAATATGTATAGGCTCTTCAGTGGCTCCAATTTTAAGCTTTTTTTATTTTTATGTGCAAGTGGGCGAGCTGTCGAGCATTTTCGGCATAGTGTGGATAAGCGGCGACGTCAAAATTTTGTTTGTCGATGGCAGTTAGCAGCACTGCGTCCGGCGTTGTTTTTAGGCTGATTTTTCGTAGATAAACTTGTACGGTGTCTCTGGGCTGGTTCTTGTGTGGCTGTGTTGTATGCGAAGGTCAGATACTGAAAAATACAATCCCATGTCTTGTGCTCGATGTCTATATGTACCACCAGCATGTTCGATGTATAATGCTTGGTAGAAAACAGGACAATAAAAAACCAACGACTAGTGCGGACCGTCTACTCATCATCTATGTTTTCCACCGCCCTGTGCACATCGATCACGAATCACCAACTAACGCAACTGTCCACTTTGGCCAGCATGGCGTTGATGGTGTTCTTTAGACGCTCGGTGAGGCCATTGGTCTGCGGATGGTAGGTGGTGGTCAGGCGAGGGCTTGTGCGTCTGTTTCCTAAATCACTCGAGTTAGGTCCGTGGTAAAGGCCATATTTCTGTCGGTGATAAAAACCTCTGCAGCGTCATGATAAAAGCGCTGTCCTCATCGAACAACATCTAGCTCGGCCACACTGCCTTTTGCCAGAGCCTTTGATTCAGCGTAGCGGGTGATGTAGTCGGTAGCTACGACCACGCATTTCTTTACGGTAGTTGACATTGAGAGTGGCCTCTGTAGAACCTTCACAAATTGCTGGAATGAGCTGTTTGGTGGTGCTATTGGCTGAAGGAAGCCCATTTATCTTGTTGGTGGAGTCTAGAAGCACTGACAGCCTCGGCAGGTCTTTACGTAATGAGTGATGTCTGCGGCTGGGCACGGTCAAGAGTACTTTTCCTGCATTTTTCCGAGCATGCAGAAAACACCGAGCTGTCCAGTCATTACGTTCTCGTGTCGGGCCTGGAGCACTGCTGGTTGCATTGATGACTGCTTAGGGGCATGAGAAAGAGTTGGCTCTATGTAGCAGTTGGAAGTTTGCAGGAGTTCTTTAAGAGGATGCTGCTTCGTAAGAAAAAAGATGCCAGTCCTCGCATATAAATCTTCAGAACAACGTGGTCCTGCCCTCAAAGTATTCACAAAGCCCCTGAGTGCCGGGTTGACTTGCTCTCGTTTGGTGTATCGCTGGCCCTCATAGATTCAAAGAAGCAGTTGTCTTGCAGCGGGAGTCCATGGGGAACTATACAGAGAGTCAGCGTTAGAGTGCTTTTTTCCGGAAAAGCGAATGGCGGTAATGTCGCTTTTGTCAACTCTAAGACTCCACTATGCAAGGCGACCTGAAGGGTCCTTCAAGTTGGCAAGCTAACACAAGGCATGGTGGTCGCTTGCATCTTTGAAAGGTCTGTCATAAAGGTAGCGGTGATGCTTCAACGTAGCCCACATGATGACCGCACGGGCCTCTGTGTATGTTGGCGTTTGGTGTTTAGTGACACCACGAACGCAAGCTAACGGAGAGATTTCGATTCCCTTTTACGCCTAGCCGTGCGTGGCTGAACCGTGACCGAGAAAAAAGGATCCTGGAGGTTGAGCTGATGCCGAGCAATTGGACCTTTAAGGCCCCCCGACCAAAGCAACACACCGCTTTGGCCCCAGCTTCACGTATACGGCACCCCTGGGCTGACGCACGATGGGGAAATCGGTAGTCGCCTTTTCCTTTCTTTCACTCCTTACGTCTTTGCCTATATCTGCACTTTAGGTGTATCCTGTCTTCTTCTCTTTTCTATTTACTTTATTGTATCCTGGCGGCTAGGGTTAACCCTGTGTGGCTATTCTGCATAGAGTAAACCATATTTTGTCATAGCAATGGCTTAGTTAAGACTTGTCTACATGTTCTAGCACGCCCCCTTGTTGGGCTCCGTGGGTGGTAGGCGCCGGTGCCAAAAAACCAGAATTTTCATGGGACCTTTGAACCTTCTCTCCTCGTAACGGATCGTGCCTCCAAATTGATTTATATGTGGTGTTTAACGTCCCGAAACCACCATAAGAATATGGGAGACGAAGTAGTGGAGGGCCCGAAAATTTAGAACACCTGGGGTTCTTTAGCGTGCACCCAAATCTGAGCACACGAGCCTACAGCATTTCCGCTTTCATCGGAAATGCAGCCGCCACAGCTATGATTCGATCCCGCGACCTGCGGGTCAGCAGCCTAGTACGTTAGCCACTAGACCACTGCGGCGGGGCATGCCTCCAAAAGGGTACACACCGATGTATCAGCTCTTTTTCTTGACCAAAACATAGCAACCTTCCCAAAATTTTCTCTTGTTCATTGGGAACAACCTTCAGCAAAAGCCAGAGCAATCTCACCTTTTCTTGTGGCCAAGTGCCTAGAAGACATCAGTGAAACTGGCTATAAACTTACAAAGACGGTAAGTGGAGAAATTTTACTTGAAATAAAGGACAAGGAACAGTTCGACAAATTTGCACACTTTGTTGTTTTTGGCCATTTCCTGAATCAGTGTGTGCACACTATACAATGAACACAGCAAAGGGCGTAATATTCGATGAAGACTTGACGACACTAACCGAAAACGAACTCCTCGATGTATGAAAGGATGAGGGCCTAACACATCTGCAACGCATCACAATAAGACGCAACAACACAGAAAGTTCAACAAAACACTTAATACTCACTTTCAACTCATTCATTCTACGTCCAATCGAAACCGGCTCTGTAATACTTCTTGTGCGAGCATATATTTTGAATCAGAGATGTTGTTTCTAATGTCAGCAATTGAGACACGTATCTCAGACGTGCCGAGCTCAGCTAACTTGCACTAAGTGCGCCAACAAATGGTCACGGTACCGATGAATGCAAAAACGATGAGGTTCTGTGTGCACACTGCAAAAGTACTCATCCTGCATACTCCAGACTATGCCCAGCCAATTATGAAAGAAAATGAAATTACCAGTATGAAAGTTAACAAAAATATCACATTTCGTGAAGCACGACACCTAGTCTCACATTCATTTTTCGCACTAAGAACATGTTTCACTGAAGTGGTGGAACGAGGAGTGGCACCGCAATGGCCCTTGGTGGATACCTGGCCCAAGCCTAGCATGCCCACACTCTAAAAAAAGGGATCGAACCTGTTTCTTACTTGGCGCTGCGACTTCGGATTCTCGACTTCTCTCATTCGGATCTTTACCCGTCGCGCCCTCTCGCGACAAGAATTCAAAAGTAACGTTTATCTTTCAGTCTTCAAGTTTCTCCTCAACCACGCGGGCTTGCCCACGTGCATGCGCTCGCCGAGCCTAGGCGGCCACGGCCAGTCGCGAGCGATTACTTTTACCTAACACTGATTCAAGCAATGCAGCAGTGACGTTTATTTTTTGTTTTATTTGTGTAAAGTAAAAGCCTTTCTTTTTTATTGCTGAGAAATGACACAATGCTCCGCACACTTCCGTGTGTTTTGTGTTGTTTCATATTACCGTTTGGTCAGGAATAGAAGGAGCTCGGCTTCCCTAATCAGTCTTGCTTTATCAATTGCCTCAGACTATACCCAAATAATGAGTTTTTTTACTGTCGAAATACTTGGTAAGCAAACGGATTATTGGTTTCGCACGGCACCAATAGCGTTTATGAATTCGATGAGGCATCACACCTAAAAAAGCATCACACCTAATTTCTCAACATTGTAGGAAACGTGCTACCACTGCACAGTCCAAGCATGAAAGCACAATATTACACAATTGGTGGAGTTATACCTGTTTTATACGTGGAGTTACAAAGGTGTTCTTTGCGCTTTCCCCCAATCGAATGTGGCCGCCGTGGCCGGGAGTCGAGCCTGCGTCCTCCAGTATTGTCACACGACACTCAACAAGGCTATGCTACCATGGCAGGTGAAAGCAAGAAGAGAAAGTGGCTGCGAAGTTTCACCGAGCGCTAATTTGCTGAACTGAATTACAATATTCAGAAACGTTTTAAACATCATCATAACTACACTTTCGTGAAAAGCAAACCAATGACTTGTGTCAGTTTAACCAAATTCTCAATCACATGCGTTTTGAATTGTCCATGCCAGCATTGAGAGGTAGGACGCAATTATACACACGTGCACTATGCCGTTTCGTCCACATGAATTTCTTTTGTCGTGAGAAACTCAACACAAAATGCACGTCTAGTGACAGCTTTGCACAGCAAATAAGTACTAACACTCTCACTCATCTTTGTGAAAAGAGTATTGCAAGTCCAGAGTATCCACCAGAGCCACAGCACTAACAACACAAGTGTGGCGCGCACAATCACTGCATGTTGACACGCGAGGCGAATGGTGAGACGCATATCAAGCAGAGAAGTATTTAGGCACAGCATGCTATATCATTATAGTAAATTTGCGCACTGCAGAGCTAGTTCCTCTGCTCTAGTAATCAAGCTGCCACGACGCCAACAGCCACTGCCATCACACACGAAAGAACTTTGGCGGGTGCGAGGTCATCTCTTATTTCTCTCCCACGACCCGCGTTGTAACCTACGTATAGACGTCAGATTCTCTCCAGGTGGCGCGGCGAAAAATGCTGCCACCAGAGCTCCCAGCATCACACCGGTCTTAAATGGGTAGTGCACAGAAGCCGGGCGTAAGTGAACGTTCATAGACCCTCCTTTTTCTTTGGTTTTTAGGCATGGTTTTCTGAAAATCAAGGGCCTGGCAAGCTTATTTCTTCAATCCAACCTCGATTCATAAAAGTAGGAAGCTTATGAAAACAAAATGTGGTCACATTGCAAAAAATGCTTCGTTTATTTCGGTGTTCTTCAACTGGAAATTTAAGTGCAAGTGAGCATCGCATGACATTGAGTTGGAGGCAAGCATTCCGACATGCGTTCTGTACTTTTAATCAGGTCCTGGTTAAATGCAGGCTATATCTAGGAAACTATACAGAAGAAATGTTCTGTTTACTGACTATATCTAGCTCTTTTGTCAGGACTTGATTAAGAACACAACGCTTAAATGCGGTAAACTTGGGTATACACATAATGCCAAAGCGATGACATGCACGCACAAACATTCTGTGCGACCAGTGGTACGAAGCTCACTTTATCCGGAACAATTGGCCCTGGTGATTTTCGCTTTGCAGTTGTATTCCCCATCAATTTCTCTCATCTTGTTCATTGAAATTTTTTATTACACTTGCTGGAATACTCTGTGCAGGGTTGTCTTCTGTTTGTATATACTGCTGATGATGACGCGTGCTTATCCACTTTTTGAGTGTACAACAGAGGGCAAGGTCGATGCATCCCAGATAGCTCTGGTAACTGCGAAAACAAACGATGAAAAAAACCAAGCCCCTGATCATGTTCGCCATCATTTTTTCATTTACGTGTATGACGTACGTGTTCGCATTTCCTAGTTAAAGCCGTTACCTAAAGACCCTTCAAAGCCCTGCGTGTAGAATTCTGTGTGGTGGCGACAACTTCCCATTATCGGTGGTTGCGAGTGTGCGATGTATATCGTGGGCCTCCTCTGTCTTGTGTTGCACGCCGCGCACCACGGTGAGAGGGTCTGTTAAGCTTTATAATCAATGTTGCCACGGTTCTCCGTCAAGGCTACTCAAAGCAATACCAATAACTTTATCATACTTACTCAAGCGAACGGCTGTGAGAACGTGAATAATACGCTTACCCGACACGTTCGTAACGGCCTGTATTTAGCACTCTCGACATTCTGCTTTGCAAAAGCTGCAGAAATCAACAAAAGGGAAGTCTTTTACGTCCGTGCCATTTCACAACACAACAGTAGCGCACTCTGGGGTTTTATTTGTAGAGCGTGGAGCTTTTGCGTCTGCTCTTCTCTTCGCCGTCATTCAGACGAGTGGACCAGCAAGCACTTCTCGGTGCTTCGGTGACGCGTCCGACTAGCGGAGAGAAACTGGTAGTTTTTTCTGAGTGTTCAATGCGCAAAGACATCTAATAATTTGCTCAATTATTGTTTTGTGTGCTGTAGTGTCCCCTGGTTGTGCAGCAAACTGTTTAAGAGAGCCAGGCTGTGCACTACTCAAAACTGCGTCGACATGTGGGTCTGCATGTTCGCAAAACTCCAGAGTCTGACGTTTATACACTGCTAAGACGGTCATTACTACATCAAAAACATTATCATTGAAGGTCTCACGGCGTACTGTGTTTGTGGCTAGCGTTCACACTTTTGGTAAGCACGCAAACACAATATAAGCAAAGGTTAACATGAAATAACTAATTGAGGTTCACGGGACCACAGGAAACCTCCCACGACGGAGACCAAGTGTGGCCTGCATGCTGCGCCCTCTCCTAGTAACAAGTGGAAGAATAAAAATGGCGTCACCTCCGAAATGGCAAGGGCACGGAAAGCGTTCGCCATCTCGGAGGATTCAAGGAAAAAAAAATACCAGTGGCAGTGGTCGAGAGATGACACAGCCTTCAGAATGCTGTTGGGAATTTAAGCATTACTTGGGGCAATTGTTTTCACGAAAACAGGACGAGCACTAGTAATTACTCCGTTCATCATTATGCAGTCGTTGATAAACTTGCGACTGTCTAAGATTGAGATACAACGTATTTATGCGTGAGCATGTTGCGGTATGGCCACAATACGTAAAAAAGTTTACCAAAGCTTACTTGTCAATTGTGCCACAATGGTCAGTCCAAATTCATTGCTATATAAGCTTGTGTTCTTTCGTACTGGGGTGTGAGTAAACACTTCTAAGGGTGTGCCGCTGTAGAGAATTGTTAATTGTAGTCTTGTTCATTGAGTTCACTCTCTATGTATACTATATGTACTTGTGTGCATGCTTAACTATATGCATTGCTTCAGCATATATTAGTCGTCCGCTGTCAGTGAGTAATCCATGAGAGGGCTGAATCGCCAACTATCCGCTAGGAAACCGTGCTGCTAGGTATGACAATGTACGTGGCCGTAGGTGAATTTTTTGGTATTGTTCAGTCCCTCCAGATGGCACCAGCTACCGCCCACTTCACGGCTGTGACGTTCCCACACCTCCAGCTACTTATATAACGTTAAACATCTATCTATCAAAACTGCACTACTGAGTCGGATTGGTTTTGCTGTGAACGAGTTTATGGTTTGGAGGCACATCTCGTGGCCTGCGGCTTTGTGAATACGTGAATAACGCCGCTACACTATGTGCATCTGCGAGAAATAAATACTGCAAGCCTAGCATGCACTCTTTAGTTGAGGATACCGCAGTATCCGTGTCTTTCAAAGTGAACGCCGTCATGCTTGCCGAACAAAACCTACTAGCTCCATCATTCTGTTTCGCAATTTTATCACCACTACAGGTTCATCTGCTTGTTTTTAAAATCATTTAGTTTGACATCAATCTCGCCGAGACCGTTTTTTACAACTGTGAAAGCCGTGTACTCCTTACCAGTGAAGAATTTATGCATTTGCTAAGCCCACTCGCTTCGCTAACCTTGGGTCAGCCATCTTAATTCTTCTACGGAGAAACATGTTTCTCCGTGGCAAAACGAGCAACGTTTCTCTATTTAAACACGAGCATTGAGGACATCGCCGTTTCTCCCTAAATATAGACAACGTCGCTACAATTTTTGAGAGTGCAGGTTAAAGCCACTCGCCCCTACTTTGGGAGCAGCCAGTGCTGCCCCACTTACAGTCAACCAGGCTACACCGATGGTTTCTACAAGACCTGGCAGCAGGCAGGGCAATGAACAGGCTAAGGAGGTCCATCAACCTCTGACTCGGTGGGGACAAAGACTTTGTATGTTAAGGTGAAGTCTACGGGACAAACACATTGCTCTGCGGAGCGGGTGTTCAGTGCCTCACAGGAAGCAATGGAGACCACTGCTAGCCAAATAGCGCATGTAGCGCCAAAGGAGCGGCAACCTTTAGTTGGCTGCACCAAAAAAAAAAACACCAATCACAGGGCCTCACAAATGTCCTCTAAAACAGTCCTTGTAGTACACGCAGCACCACCTTATGTTCAATAATAATCCACAAATAATACAATGAAATATAAAAAGTCTTCTTAGGAACTTCGATGACATACAAAAACTCCTCCACGAATTCGATTCAAAAGTGCTGTGCGTACAGGAGATACATTTAAAGTCGAAACATACCAACTTTCCCCGTCACTACGTCACTCTCCGAAAAGATCGGGATGATGATGTGGCGTCATCAGGTGGTGTGGCTATTATAGTACAAAAAAAAGTGGCGTGTTATCATATACCACTTCAAATGCCCCTTGAGCCAGTTGCCATCCGAGCGGTTTTTTAAATAAACTCACTATTTGCTCACTGTATATACCACATCATCATCAGCTCCACGAAGAATACCTAGAATAATTATTAGATGAGCTGCTAGAGTCCTATTTGATTTTTGGTAATTTGAATGCACACAATGTCATTTCGGGTGATTCTCGATGCGATGCTCGAGGACTTCTTATCGAGCAGATGCTTTTTTCTTCTAAGCTATGCCTTTTTATTATGAAAGAGCCCACGTATTTTAGCCTTGCAAACAATTCATACTCGTCTATATACCTTAGCATTTCATCGCCATCACTTCTAACCCATTTTAAACAAAATGTTCCTAAGAACCCTTACGGAAGTGATCATTTCATGATAATTTTTAGTGCGCCAAACTAGAATAATCTTATTCTTCAAGCCCATTGGTGGCTGCTTGACTTGGATCAATTCGAAACTGTTACTCACATAATGTCGGCTGAAATGTCCGGTCTGACAGTAGCGGATGCCGTGAAGGATTTTACGGTCCTTCTGGGAAATGCTGCTTCTAATTGTAATCCAGAAGCGTGTATCTCCGGCTCTAAACGACGTGTTCCCTGATGGAACAATAAATGTAGAAAGG
Organism: Rhipicephalus microplus; assembly: GCF_043290135.1. NCBI lineage: Eukaryota > Metazoa > Arthropoda > Arachnida > Ixodida > Ixodidae > Rhipicephalus > Rhipicephalus microplus. The sequence continues at coordinate 349,456,799 of NC_134710.1, read as the reverse complement.
CGTGGAACAATCAAAACAAAGCATGGCGGTTATTGCAAGATTCCTTACAGTGGAGAACCTCACAAATAAAAAAAAAACTTAAAATCTCAAGCAAGGAGGGCATGCCGGAAAGCTCGAAGAGAAAGCTGGAAAAAGTTCTTGTTAGGGATAAACTCGTATGCAGACGAAAGCAAGTGTGGAACAGGGTTCACAGGATACATGGACGAGAAACACACCGACTTTTTTTATATGCAGGGCAATATGCTGGAGGACCAAGCAAGCTTCTTGGGCGCCCATTTTGAATACGCGTCAAGCTCATTGCATTACTCTAAGCGTTTCCAGCACTATAAACCAAGAATAGAGAGACAGAAACTATAACGAAGGTGTACAAAATACTAAGAATACAATAAACGTTTCTGCCTAGCTGATTTGCAGGTATTGCTAAACTGCTGCAACAAATCATCCTCAGGTCTTGACCATGCAGCATATGAAATGTTGGTGCTCCTGCCTCTCGAAACACAGAAGACTCTCTTTACACTTTACAATGCCATATAATGTTCCGATGTAAATTCTTTCTCGTGAAAAGAGGCCATTGTGTTTTTTATCTTGAAGGAGGGTGAAGATACGTTCTCTGTTTCGAGCTACAGACCAATAGCATTCACCAAGTGCCTCTGTATGCTTTTCGAGTAAATGGTAAGCCTTTGATTAACACATTTCTCATAATCAAAGTGCCTGCTTGACCCGCACCAGTGTTATTTTTGAGAGGGACGGCTCACTACTGAACATCTCGTACAGATAGCAACACACATTAGAGGCGCTTTCATTCACGAGCAATTATTCTTCTCTGCGTTTTTAGGCATGGAGAAAGCATACGACACAACATGACGATTCGGAATACTGAGAGACCTTTCAGAACTAGGTATTCGTGGTGAAAGACTGAACTTCATTTAGAGCTACTTGTCTAACCGAACTTTCCATGTTAAACTGGGCAACGTTTTGTCACGACCGTTTCTCCAGAAAACTGGAGAACCACGAGGCGTTGTGCTTAGCTGCACGCGTTTTAAAATAAAATAAATTTCGGGGTATATGCATTCCACGAACTATGTTCAATTGGATATACATAGACGACATTCAGAGAGGCTTCAAATCAGGCAACCTTGCAGTATGCGAGAGGCAGGTTCACCTTGTTCTGAATAAGGTGTCGGAAAGGGCAGACAAAAATGGATTCTGCCTTAACCCACACAAGAGCACCTGTGTCCTGTTTTCTAAGAGGAGAGGCCTACATTGAGATCGACATATTGACCTGCAGAGCAATTGCCTTCTAGATTAACGGAGCATAAAATCTCAGGAGTCATACTAGACATGAAAGTAACATTTGTAACACACATCCAATATATCAGAAAAAAGTGGATGAAAATAATATATATTCTAAAGGTTTTTCCGCGAACTCTAGGGGCAGTGATAGAAAATGCCTCATGAGTCTATACAAGAGCCCTATACTCATTCGCAATGAATATGGAGCTGTAGCCTATCAGGCCACCGCCTTAAGCGCTTTGAAGACGTTGGATCCAGTCTATCATCTGTCCATCCACCGTTCCACAGGAGCTTTCAGGACAAGTCCAATACGAAGCCTTTTCATAGAAGAAATAGATTGATTGATAAGTGGGGTTTAGCATCCCAAAACCACCATATGAATATGAGAGACGCCGTAGTGGAGGGCTCCGGGAATTTTAATCACCTGGGGTTCTTTAACATGCACCCAAATCTGAGCACACGGGCATACAGCATTTTCACCTGCTTCGGAAACGAAGCTACGGCAGCCGTGATTCATTGCAGCGGCCTGCGGGTCAACAGCCGAGTACCTTAGCCACTAGACCACTGCGGTGGGGCTACGTAGAAGCAAACAAATGGTCGTTGGAGTAGAAAAGATCTTGTTTATCAATTATGAACTTCCTAAACGTTAGTGCAAACTACAAACATCCAACATATTAGGCTGTAAACGCGCTGTCCAGCTCTTTTTTGTTTCATAATCATGCTGCTACGAGAGAGCTATACTCTCTGCGTACGAGCTCTGGCTGAGGAAATTAGTGTCCCACTCTTTAAATACCAGCTCACGGCTCCTGTTGAACAGCTCCCGCAGTGGGAATGGCAGCCCATAAACTGTGATTTCTGTTTTATAAAACTTACGAAGCATGTCGCTGCCGCACACGTTCTCGCACACTTTTTTGCGCTTCAGCATAACTACTCTTGTCCCGAATTCTTCAAAGACGTATCCAAGTCTTATGATGGCGTATCGTACGTTGCGGTCAGCCCATCCCTGTCCGAGGCTGTCATATTGTATCCAAATGCAAGCATATTTATGGCCTAAGTATGTGCTATGTTAGTGGCGGGTAAGCATTATAAAGAATCGAACATACCTGAGCCAGTTATATACACAGACTCTTAAACGTCGTGAAAGTACTCAAAACAATAAGAACAAAAAAATTCTGTAATAATGTGTCTCTATTCACTGTTATGCACAGTTTGCTCGTCCCAGAGGAACGTTCTGGTGTATTTGTTTCATGCGAACTGAGATATCGAGGGCTATAAGATAGCTGACCGACTAGCCACATCTGTCCTTACAGACGGCTCTCATACATCCAGGGAGATTTCTGCAATAGACTTAAAGCCCTTTCTGAAGAAAACACTGAAATCACACTGGCAATATCTACGGGACACTCAAACAAAAAATAAACTGCACCTGGTCAAGCTAGAACTAGGTAACTAGTCACCAACGTGAACAACACGTCGCATAAACGTCACACTCCGTAGATTAAGAATATGGCACACTTACTGTACCCACGCACACCTTTTGTCCGGGGTTGACTCGTCTAGCTGCGATAGATGTGCTGAGCCCCTGACAGTGGTGAAATGTGGTGAGCCCCTGATATCCTTATACAATGTGCAGCACTAGATCCGTATAGAAGAAAGCATTTTTCATTACAAGCACTACATTCCTTTCCATCCTTTATTGTTTTAGGCAAAAAACCTTTCATTAAACACGAGTCACTTTTAGGGTTTTTAAAACATGTGCATACTTGCAATGTCATCTGTCCTGGTAATTCGTAGCATGGCCTCTCGAGAGAGGCTGCTGTTGTGATACGCATTCAATAGAATGCACCGGTCTTCATGCTTTTAGTCTCAAGATAATTGGTGAGGCATCCGTGCTAGTTATTCTCACAGTACAACTTATACGACTTCCCGCCACTCAATTTCATTGCAAACACTCTTGTCGATATCATTATTTTATATACTATTTAATTTTACACAAGTTATTGCATAGAGTTTTAGGCCCCAATACAGCCACCTAACACTATCATCGTTGACAAGCCCTATTTTGTTCTGGTGCTCTTCGGTCACCCGTGGCCCTTGTGCCATAAAGCACCATTCATCATTATAGCCGAGACGATGAGATGACACTCTTTTTAAAGAAGATAGTCTTTCATGGGGACCTTCGACAAAAAAGTTTTGGTCTGCCTGTACATTTGCCTGTTTGTCAGCCCTAACGATACCTCAAACGGCACCAAACGGCCAACCCCATCCGCAGCGCCCACCATCATTGCTCGAGATTTAGCGTTCATAGTTGTGCGAATGTCAATTAAAAAGCAAATATTGCGCATATCTGAGGAGCCATAACAACACGTCGTTGTTTTGTACGTCTGCCTTTATACTAGAAAAGGCCCACACAGGTAAATCTAAATACTGTAGCTCTTATCGCTCTGCGCTGACAGTGCAACGCCATGCTCAAACAATCTTTCCAACGCTTTGCTACGACGACATGGTGGTGGCACCTGCCCGACGCTTTGCGTTCTACACCTTATCACATCCGAGACAGGCGCTGATCTTTCTGCGCAGGCGCGCACGCCTTCTTTTTCGAAGATACCTGCCAGAGGATGCTCGTGTCTGTAGTGCCTTGATGCGCTCGTTCGCCTCCGCTACACGCTTGAGGCACTGTAACGCTGCGCCATTCACCGATTTTCTTGCTCAGAACATCTAATAAACGTTTTGTTCACTCTCTCCAGACGCAAGACTATATTTGGCGATATTTGACGATATTTGACGATATTTGACGATATTTGCAGTGTAACGTGCCTATTCGGAGCCAATTTTTTGTGTAATAGCTTATACCTTGGATAGAGACCGACTAACATAACGAATAATCTTTTCCTCTCTTTCAGTCTTCTGCACCAAGATGGTGCAATGTCCAACTATGACTAATCGATGTTGATTTTTTTATCGCTGTATATATATAATTGCGTAAGTGTCTGAGATTTCTGCAGGCTGTGTTTCACCTCGTGAAATTTTTTACATTTCGCTACTTCACTCCTGAATCGGACTGCGCTTTTCACGATTCGCATGAGGGGCTTGACAATTAATAAAAAGTTATAGAAGAAGCGAGTGCAATAGGCACATAAACTGAGATATTTACAAAAGACCTTCGGGTCGATGAGTGGCGGGAAGCCAGTGATGGCAGTAGTTTTCTGCGGGTCAAGGGGAACTCCAGACTTACTGACCACTTTATCAAAAAAAGAATTGTTTGTCGTATCCAGAGCGGCACTTTTCAGGTTCCACAGTAAGGCCAGATGTCGCAATTTCTTAAAGTAAATTCAATGCACCGGATGTGTTTGTCGAGGTTTGAGGCAGGCACAATAACGTCGTCAAAACGAACGAAGAAAGCCTGACACTGCAGTCCTGCCAGTACTTTATTCATAAAGCGTCGGATAGTCACATGTAGCGAGCAAAGGCCAAAGGGCATTACCATGAGCTTGAAGAGTGAGTATTGTGTTATACAATTATTCTTCCCTCAGACTCTCCCATCCAATTAGATTTGCTAAGAGCTGGTCTTGAGGTTCATTGCAGCACTAGGAAGCTTTCGGGATTAATGTGGTTGTTACTGGTAACTCTCCCTATGTAGATTTCTGCCGGTGGTACTAGGTGACCTCCAGTGGCCCAGATTTCGGGCCCTTCCCAGGTGGTCTTGACTTTTTTCAACTTCACATTTAATAGTTCAGTGTGCCCCATTACTCTTAACCTGGATCCACATAAGACTCAAATAGTAGCTGGAACTTTTTTGCAAAAAACGTTCCAGCTATACAATTGCAGCCCCGTTACACGTACTTTAGAAAATAGATGCAACAGTGCACCACAGATTTTTACTAAATTATTTCGTGAATCATCGTTCCACATAAGTATGCATGGAACACTGTTCCAAATAAAACTGCTGTTTCAGGGACTGGAACGATGATCCACGTACGAATATATAAAACTTTGTTCCAAATGAACATGCTGTTTTAGTTATTTGGATGGTGATCCACATAAAATAGTGATAGCCCTATCCGGTACACCGTTCGAGGTTCCTTCAGACCTCTCTTTTATGTAAAGCAGTGTTCTAACAGAAAATTAGGAAGCTGACCATGGTTAACGCTTCTGCAGTAATTTTGCCTTTTCATGTCAGTGAAATACCGGTCATCAGCAAAGCTGACTTGGCATGTGGCCTGTGGTGATATCAATAATCGAAAAGTGGACATTTTAGCAACAGTATGGTCTCAAACGGTTCTCCACAGCCTCCCATTAGAGCGCAGTTCTATGCAAAAGTAGGTTTGAAATACCTTTAATTGCAGAACGGCAACGTTGGCGTTGCCTGCCAGATTCGGTTCTACCCTTTAGCTGCCTCTAAGGAGAAGAGACTAATATTAAGGGTCATTTTCACATATGCCCCACTATTAAATGGTTGGTAAGAAAAAGGCCCGGACTATATGTGCAGCACTTGAAAATAAACTTGCACATACGCCATGAAAAAGAGAACAGTAAACAATGCCATATAATGGAGGTTTATTACAGGAAATGAAGTAAGTCAAATGCGCAAGTACCTATATGCCATTTACTGAGCTCACAAAATTCCACGTAAAAATAATTCAGTACTCTGAAACAAAAATCTTTGAATAACCAAAAGAAGCCTTGAAAAATACAAGTGACATATTGAAAAAAAATAGAAGTCTTGAAACCTACCACCAGCACTTTGCCTTTGTGATAAAAAAGAAGGCACAACTTTTGTGTTACAGCTTAAGATTGAATACTTTCATAATAGGCCTGATCGCTTTAGGCTTTTCATCAAAAACTTCAGCTTAAACAACATAAAGACATTGTTAAAAGCCTCACTCTTTAATACAACTGTTAGCTCAAGTCCCAAAAACTGTGCAAAAGCATAGGGGTATGACAGGTTTGAAATATAACATACAGTCAACAAGAGGATGACTGCCTTTGGAGGGGATGGTCCAGGTGGTAATGCCACAATGTTTATTTTTTTTCAGGGTATCTTGAAGTTGCCATTCTCTTTCAAAATGCCTGGCGCAGACTTGTTGCCAAGTTCTAGTGTCCTTCAAAAAAAGAGTAGCAGGAAATTTTAAATAAACAATGACGTTAAATTGTGGTGTTTGTGGTGCTCTTCGTTTTATAAAACTGATCGATTTCACCATGATTTCTTGGCTTCTTTTCAGTCAAAGCAGCAAAAGATGCTAGTGAGCCCAAAACTCTGTGAGCATGGCACATCAACGATTGCTTAGTGTAAAAAGAATCGCAGCTTCATACCCGAAAAAATCCATACGCTTTCCAATTGAAGGACGTGAACATTAGCCAGCTTTGCCAGTCTTGAGAGATGTTCAGTTACCACACAACATATTTACCTTTGTGCACTTTATACTTGAAGCACCTTCACACAAAAATAAATGTGGTCCTTACACCAATATGTGCTTTCTAGTTTAATGAAGCTTAACACAACTTACTGGTTAAACTCAAATAAATGAAATCTGAATTAGTCTACCTTTCTATAGGTTTTTGGGTATTTCGTACACAGAACTACAGCCCTCATGTTTTTCATCGGTCCTTTTTCATTCTAGACGTAATAAAGTGTCGCCTTAGAGTAGTAAATTATCTCAGAGCCGGCCGTCCTGGGTAGAACATAATCTTCAAGTTTCATCAGACTTCTTTAGTTCAAAATCTGTGGCATTTTGCTCATCTTGACCTCCATAGCTTCAATTGTGTATCCAAACCTTATTTCTGCTTCAAAGTCAAGCTGTAAAAAATGCACATTGACTAAAATTTTTTGGCACACTGAAAACAATAACAGGCCCGAGGATAGCTTCAAATTGCTTTTGCCGAACAATATGATAAATTAAATTGACCTTCACAAGTGCTCAAGCAGCTGAGGTGATTCTATATTCGTCTTCACTTAAAAAGATATTTGAACATTGATTAGTATGGCAATGCTTTATCAATAGTGTTAAAGGTACCAGCAAGTTTGGTAAACGACCATTCACTTTTTATCAATTATCAAATGCTACAGAGCTCTGCTGAGTAAACATAAATGAAAGCTTACAACATAAAACACCCTTAACTTTACAAAGCAGACAGACACAATTTGAAAAACACAACATGGGCGATCAAGAACACGTCAGGATTTAAGAAGTAACCGGGCAAATTACCTTGTGCACTCAAGCAGCGGCTCTCTGGAGTTGTGGTTCAAAGCATTTTTATTTTTCTAAGGTCCTTACAAAAGGAATCCGTGACCATGTATCTAATTGCCTAGAAGAAAATGCAAGCAAGAAAAAAGGAATTGTACACGTTAGCAAAGCATATATTATAAAACACGCGATGTTTATGTGCTTGCGACAAGCCACATACAGTAGCGATCATGAAAAAACACCTCTCGTTAACAATCAAAATGGCACCCAAGGTGGTCTGAATTTTCAAGGTCTTGCACTATGGCGTCTCTATTAATCACATGGTGCTTTTGGGGCGCTAAACCCCACATATCAATCAAAACAAATAAAATGACTTAGTACATTACACCCGATATTGGAAGATGTATACACATAAATGAAAATCGATAGCACAATTGAATCGAATGAAAAGCGATAGCACAGTGGCAAGCTATAGCTTAGGAAAGTTAAGATGGGGTACAACAGAGGAAGACCACAAATGAATAACATTTTCAATTCAGAATCACAATTTTTTTGGGGCGAGGGAGTTAATTTCCTCCTCCTCGACTAGCTTCAACACTAGCTAAGGAGGGAAGATGTTAGAGGTTCGGAATGGGTCGCCCCGATGACTCGAGTGCACGGTGGCAGCGCAAAGAAAGAGCCGTAATCCGGTGAAGAGACGCTTTATTGCAGCCTCAGACTACTGTCCAGGTCCAAGCCCGAACGTCCGCTCTCATTTCAGATTCAAACATCCTCTTTTCAACCCTCGGTTGAACAGAGTCTTCACAAACACCAATCACATGTTGGGACTCGCATCATCACAACCAATCGCAGAGACACCTTCATAACAGGTTCTACATTGGTAAAACCACGTTACCAATTATAACACGTAAAGGGATGGGTTCTGCGCGTGTGACACTCTCCCATGCCAGGCCGCGTTGCCTACGTCGGCCGACTTCCGTCGGCAGCCGTTCTCACGCTCGAGCCCCGTCAGTTCTCTCATTAATTGTTGCTTCGTAAAAGCCTCCCTAAGAGCAGTGAATACACCGTTGGGCTCCGTGCGCTTACCAGGTGTGCATGCGACAGCGAGGCGCCCCGACATCCTAGCAGCACTCGGTAATGACGTACAGCGGGGGAGGTTATGCTCGTCTCCCTGCCGCCACTATGTCTCAATCAGCCAAGTGGTCGCGTCCCCGCGTCATTCTCAATGGCACGCGTGCATGCCAACATTGGCTCAAACTCAGACGGTGGCGCCTGACCTGCCTCTTGCGAAACGCTTTACCGAGTAAGACTTCTCCTTTTAATCGTAAACGGGGGCGACCTTGACTGCTCCGCTCATGAACCGTGCGATTGAAGAAGTCTCTTTTTTTCCCGTGCTCGGATCTTCCGCATTCGCCTTCGCAGAACCAATGAGCTTCGTTAGTTGACGGGACGGGAGCTGGCTCTACATCAGCCGCATTATTTTCGCTACACGCAAAACGCCGGTAATAGGTGCGTCATACTAACTTCTTCCCCCTCAAAAGTGTTACTGGATACTCGATGTCCAGTAACGCGATACAAAAACAAACGAAAAAAATCGCTAAAAATAATCTCACTCTCAGTGCGTGCACATACGTGAACCAATATTCAGTTCAGTCTCCACAGGACAACTTTTTCGCCTTTCTGCGAAATAGACACAGCAACACATATACATAATGCCCTCAAATAGTCCTCCAAGGGAAAACACTCTCGTAACGCACAACACTGAATAACGCATTCAGAATGTTAAGTCCACAGCGCCAGCCAGTTCCCTTTAGCTTGTCACAGGGCACACGCACCGTGCCTAGTCCAGCGGCATCTTGTCTTTTAAACTCGCAACACCACATGGTCATTGTCCCAACATGGAAGACCCACTCCATGCGCCCTCCAGGCCCCACATGACACACTCAAAGAGAGCGACGGACGCCGCGGTATAGGTATACCTAAGTCTCAACGAATTGCACCAAGAAGAAATAATTATAAACAACTCCCTTCACAAACGCTACCTTAATAATGTACAAAATTATTCCTACACAACACATCAACTACACCTATAAGCAGTTCTACCACTTGGAGGCAAGCTCGCATCCCAACAACACAACGAAAAACGCCTGGTACAACAAAATATTTTCTCATCACGCTGGAACTATTAATCTCTTTGACCCACATAACATCACGCATAACACTTAAACGTGCGATGCAAACTCCTGTACAGTCATTCAATTCACATAAATTACCTCAGTGGCTACAGAACAACAACAAATACAACGAAAAAAAATTCAACCATATGAAGCAGACAAAACGTCACCATGCCTCTAAACAGTTACATTCGCTGAATTCAATGATCATCCGATACTCAAAACAGGATCAGCAGCCTCGCTCAGAGCGCCCTAATTACAAAAAAGTTTTGTTTCACATTCTCCTTTCAATCAACTGTGGACACCTCCCGTTGCGACTGGCATAACCTCTCACTGAAAAATGCGACTGATCGTTCACCTGCCCCTGTCCTTTGGGAGAGGCAACCTCTCATGGCTGTTTGCAATGCGTTTGTAGCCGAACAAAATGCTTTGCTGGGGTTGGTTTCCGTAAACTCAGAAAACAATGCCAAGCCCTCAAGCTCAATCAACCGCTACCTAAGTCTCTACGTTGCACGGCAGCGTGTTCAACACTCTCAAACCGCCGTAACTGACAAATAGCCGACTTTGTACTAAGAGCCTTTCACCATGTCACCACTCTTCGGTAACACGCCATACCTAAACACTAAAAAATGACAACGCAAAACTTGTCACTAAAATAACCTCTCGTCACGTAAGATAACTGCATTATACCTTAAAAACAACGCGAACCAAAGTTACTTTCAACAAATCTGGTAGTTTAATTCTCCAAAGAACTTACGGCTCCATTTTACACTTCAGTCGGGCACGCGATGTTCCTAATCTAGGGACTTTTCCTCTTGAACAGGCAACACGCAAGACGTAGAACCCCCTCGTTCTACCACCGAAACCCAATGCTAGCCACTTTCTAACGCACATTCTCGTTTTCTTTTCTGGGCAGTTACCATAGCAAGAGTTGTCGATCGCTGACACTTCGTCTCGGCTCGACTTTGACACCACAGACTGGCGGGGCTGTTTCCCATGCAATTTCTCCCTGTGATACAGTAACCGTCCATCAATTCCTCTCACATGCGATCCCTCTTTCACCTGACGCCGCGCATCGGCAAGTGACTCATCGCGTTCCTCTTCCCCGTCGCGATAATTTCCATGAAATGGACCAAGCCGCTCACTGTCCACATTACATTCCGCAGCCGAATGGCAACTTCTTAACAGCGCCTTCTCTACAAGTGACACAGACTTAGTCGTTTGCGGCTCCCTGCTCGGTCTTCCGGTCTCTCCACTGCCCACTGCACAGTGTTAGCGCTAGGGCTAAAACCTCGAGACAAATGCTTTGGCTCCCTCAATAATGAATACTGCTGTGGTTTAATTTCCCCTTTTACACGGCTGATCTCTCTCTTATTACCATCATTTAGATCACGCAGTAGCTTTTGTCGGTGATGACAAGGACACTCATAATCAGCGGGACAGAGCAGTACCGACATACTCGTATTCAACTGATCGGTCACTGCGCATCGCAATTTCACAGGCTGAGCAGCGCTTCCCGACGAGTTTGGAAGAGCTAGACGTACGTACAGCAGGCGTGCGGTAACACCATGCCCAAAAGCGTCAGTTAGCCTTATTATGCCACTGCTCTCAGCAAAATCTCAGCGGATACTTCATTCACCCGTATCACCGTTATATCCGCACCTGAATCAACTCACGCGAAACATGGTTTGTCCTCCACGAAAATATCAAGACGCGGGTTTCTCATGAGTGAGTTTTTCATTACGGCAGGGTGTCGTGACGATGTAGCTCGGCTCTCAAATGACCGCTCATTCTGGGCAGCTACGCAAGAAACTTCTGCTTTATTAGCAGCTGTGTAACGTGAGAGCTCGAAATCTCTTTCGAAGTGACCCTGCCGTCCGCATTGAAAACATACTCCTGAACTAGGGCAGAAATTAGCACTAGCTGATGGTTTGGCTGGTGACCTATAATTAGAATTTACTGGCCCATCATTGCGGTAGCACTCTGCCTGTCGCTGCCGAGGCTTTCTTCAAAATCGGCTAAATCGGCTTTCATCGAAATTCCCTGCCGCTAACGTATTAGGAGCAATCCGTGAGCCAAGCAGCACCCTGGAAATGAACCACAATTGCCGGAAGGTCTCACAACGACGCTTAGCAGCAGCGGATAGAGCCGTTGGAGCCGTGATCCAAACCCCCTTTATAATCACAACACAACACGACGAACCACCGGCATTGACGTGCTTATCAATGTCCACCACGTCGTCAGTCTCGCCGACACTGGAGCAGAACTCTGTCATTGGTAGATCATTTGCCATGGAGTTGAAGAAAGTCAAGACCACAGGGGAAGGAACCGAAATCTGGAGCGCTAAAGGCCATGTAGTAGCACCGGAGAAATCTACACAGGGAAGTCACCACTCACAACCATACAACAATACTAATCACTAATCCCGCAATCCTCACACAATATATATATATATATATATATATATATATATATATATATATATATATATATATAATAAAGGTGAAAAAGTGTATACCAAAGGGCTCGTTTTTTCTTGTTTTGACAAAATAATAATGAGATCTATCGGACAATAATGCCAAGGAATGTATAGGGGAATTTATTAAAACCAATGTGTTGTAAATAAGGAGAAAAGTGGGTGAAAAATTAACTTACCATGAGCCGGACTTGAACCTACGACCTTCGAATAACGCGTGCGATGCTCTACCACTGAGCTATCAAAGCTTTTTTTTTGTTACTGAGCTATCAAAGCGGCCATTCCCCCACCCACTTCATTGGGTTTTATTGTGAATTGAAACGTGGGAGTTTCAGTCAGTGCCACCTGTAGTCATGGCGGCGAATGTGACACACTCTTTGAGCCTGTATGACGGCACGTATATATATATATATACGACGTAAGAAGATTGTGAAGGGCGGTGTAAGCTGATGAAGAAGTGCAATGAAAAAAACACATGGTGTATGAGCCAGGCCATGTCTCCTAGGTATCTTAGCATCACACAAGCCCAAAGGATGAAGACGTGGCAGCCACCTCATCAAGCGGCCATGTTCATTGAAGACATCACAAAACGCACTTGCCGAATGTGGACCACAAAAGCCGAGGAAGAAAAAGTAAGAATGAAATAAACACGTGGTGTGGGAGCCAGGCGACGTCTCCAACATATAGCGTCACATATATACCAAGTTAACGCAGAATGCTGAGTCGACGTAATTTAAATATAACGATTGTGAGGCAACGCTAGACGGTAAATTAAAACATTGCACCGGCGTTTATATACTTATGTTGCAATAACACAGTGTTTTTAATGTTGCAACAACATTCAAAGAATGACATTGTCCTAACGTGTTGTTTTTAACGAGGCAGCAACATTCAAAATATCACGTTGCCCCAACGAGATGGCAATAATGTGGCAACAACAATCAAATAATCCCATTGCATATAAGTTGTATACAGATATCAAGTCCATGCTTAACAGCGAACGTAAAGACAACATGGAGGTCAGAATTGCCGAAACATTCAATTGCACACTTGGCAACATTTTAAACTTCGTGTACTCATTTGATTAATGGCTGACAGGGGCTAGTTAGTGTGGTTGAGTGAGAAATGGAACAAGCATGAAAAATACAGAGAACAGTTCAGCCAATGTTCTTCACACACTAATTCTTTTATGAATCTGATTTCTTTACACAGCTGCACTCTATGTTTTTATTTATTTATTTGTTTGACAAAGCACGATTGCCGTATAGCAGGAGATAAAAAACACCTTCGTGAGTCGCCTGACTAGGCCTCTATACCTCCGCACCGTATATGTTCTTCACAAGAATGACTACGTTGGCAAAAATAAAACACAAGAACAAAATCACATGGTGGAGACCACTGCGTCGCCTTCTTACGTCTATGGCTAAATACACTAAACACAGTGAATTCATATGTGAGAAAGATATGTGCAAGAGCAGGCCTTTTACGACCCCAAATTTTCAGGCTACAAAAAGCCTGCTGTAGGTAGGCTACAACTTAACATGTATGCCTGCAGAATTGAAAAAAAAATACGTGTCTATTTTGTATATTACTGTGTGGTTGTGAACATAGCATGGGAACAATTACATTATGAATTGAGCAAGCAGTAGTTAAATCAAACTGTGCCTCCATTATGAACCATCACCACAATCATGTTTTAAAAAGTGCTTTCAGAATAAACACACAAGAAACAGATCTACTAAAACGGGACCTACATGCTTTCATGATGCAAGGCAACAGCCACAACAAACCCTACGATTGGCAAGAGTTATGGAAGTTGAACCAATAGGAATCATGGAGCTAGAAAAACAGCTGTTTCACAGGTACCTTACTCTTGAGGAACATAAAACGCAATGCAATGGTTTAATAAAACGATGCAAACAGAAAAATCAGTAGCGGGATATATCAATAAAGTAAAATCACTGTCGAAAGACAGAGAGAGAGAGAGATATGCTGTGAAAAAAGGCAGGGAGGTTCACCGGAAAGCAAGTATCTGGTTTGCTACCCTGCACTTGGGAGGGAGACAGAAAGGTAAGGAAAATAGAATGAGAGAGAAAAATAGAGCAGGAGGTAGCGAAAACACACTTGCACTAGACTGTCACTAACGATCGACGAGGTGGATCCATCGCTGAAATTTTAGAAGGACGGTCGAACTCGCAATAAATGTATAGACAGGCTGAGCTTTCGGACAAACAAAAGGGTGCCGATTCTGGTTCAAAACTGCCTTGACAACTGTTTGCAGTACTCAAGTATCTGGTAGTGTCTCTGACTGATGAAAATTCAATAGAGCAGCTATTTCACGTGATCTGCTTTTATAGCTTTGTTGTGATTTCACATCGTCACGAAAGCATTTCATGTCTTGTTATTAGCAACATGTAAGTAAACATCGGCCAAAAGTTAAGCAATCATAAAAAGTGTGTTATTCTTTCACTGCAAAATCTATCCGTAACGGCACACGCAGCAAACACCAGGCCTGCAGAAAACACTGTCTGCGAGTAAATATAATAATCAAATCGCACCGCGATGAAATGCCACGCTAATACAGAACGATCACTCACAACAAACACGGCTGACACCAACATAGAGAAAGAATGTCTGCTGAAAGCACTGTGTTGTTGGTAAGAAAACCTGAACTACAAATTGCAGTATCGTGAAATGGCACAGTAATCTGCAAACAGTATCACCCTCAGCAAATCTGGGACATGCTGACAAGGTGATGCCAAGCCTGCAAAACACTATGCAGCACACAAATAACACAAGACTACTGCAGTCCTCTTGAAATTTGTCCAAGCCCGACTTCAGTTTCGCTTTGAATGTGAGGCTTTTGACGGCTGGAACAAACGCACCTACCGATTGCGATTCCCTTGCCCGAGTAGGTCGAGTGAGAAGACACACCACTGAGCAAAGCTGCTAATCATATGCCATTCTTTCTTGACATGACTTCACGCAGCTTTCTATGAAGTAGATGTAGAAGTAGCACCAGGTATATGCAGCGGTGTGGACTACTAATAGATTTGGTCAACTGTAGTGTTTTTCTAGTTGGTCACAACACAACGAAGCCTTAGCTGCATTTATCAAACTGTCAACTTATAATTAAACTGAGGCTGATTTGAGCTGGAAGTCGTGTGCGAGCTGCGCCTGCTTGGTGAACGTAGTGAGCTCTGTACAGGACAATTGTGGACTATTGTCGCTAGTTCGTACAAATGGTGATTCATACCTTTAGAGGTCTGTTGTCTGATCATCTTGTCACGCGGCTGCTCATTGTTACATTCATGCACTTCTAAGATTGCGGCAGTGGGGGAAGAGCCGAGACGTTATTTAGCTTGCCGCTTTAAGCAGCGAAGGGTGCAGCGGGTATACCCTTTATTGCGTGTCGGCGTAGAGTGTTCATGAAGTGTTCATTTCTGGTTGTGGATTCACCTAAGTTAGAAGACCGAAATCTAAACTGTTGCAGATAAGGGCAACAGGTCCGCCGGCTACAGAAAGTCGGGGTATAATCGTCCGTTCAATGGATGCAGTTTCTTGACTTGCAACGGTGAAATAAAGCTGAAATCGCTGTGTGAACAGCATCCAGTTCGCCCATTAATCGCCGATCATGCACTTACGTGCTCAGACGTCTCTGCTTTCGCCCCGCTACGGTGGTCTATGTGGCTAAGGCACTCAGCTGCTGACCCGCAGGTCGCGGGATCAAATCCCGGCTGTGGCGGCTACATTTGCGATGGGATCGTAAGTGATGTAGGCCCGTGTACTCAGATTTGGGTGCACGTTAAAGAACCCCAGGTGGTCAAAATTTTCGGAGCCCACCACTACGGCGTCTCTCATAACATATGGTGGTTTTGGGACGTTAAACCCCACGAATCAATCAATCATCGATTTGTCTCTGTTGGGGACGTTAATTTGTGCAGGAAGATCCACATCAAGTGAGCACACTGATGATGCTTAGCTGTTGTATGGAGGTACTCTGCTTTTTTCACTAGAAGTTGTCGTTATCGGTCACACTTGTACGACGCTTTACGCTTGACTAAGCCACCCTAACTTGACGCCTTTGAACGAGAATTCCGAGCGAAAACACACAAAGTTAAGATGCTTCATGCTACTGTGTTACACTTATGATGACGATAAGAGTCGAAATCAACATTGCACAAGTGTCAATTTCAACCTATTTTGAAGGGGTTTTGTAACAGTAAAAAAAGACAGGTAAGGCAGCATAAAAAAGTGAGAGAAAACTTGTTTGCAAAGGACCGAAATACTGTACATAGCGCTATAACTTTACAGCGCAACTGAAGTTTCAGTTACGCACTCGTCACTTGCTTTTTTTGCACCCTCATGACGGGTTTTTACCATAGTATCTACTTGCGCACATCAGATGTCTCGAAACCAAGAATGCAGTCATGATTAAAATATTATTATGATTTGCACGAAGACTATATCAAATTACCTAGGTATAAAACAAGCAATAGCCTTGAAGTTTGGCACTGACTTTAATTGTCTCGGAGGCTATACATCGTCAACATCAGGTCCCACCTTGCATCATGGGCTGTTATAGCCACGTGATAGCATTTTGCGCTCAAAATATTGGAGGGTTCCGCGTGGTTCCTTCATCAATAGTTATCAATGTGAAATTTGAGTTTAAATACAGTCTGCGTGACTGCATTTATCGGCTTTGTGTTTTTTGGTGCCCCCTTCCGTCCGTGAACAACTAAGCAAGGCGTTCGGCAGTGGCATTGGTTTCCACCTGACCACTCCTCACGCTGCATGATCGGGTAACTTGCGGGGTTTGCAGTCTTGTGTTTTGTAGCACTTTTTGTCATCGCATGTTTCGTCGCACTAATTGTGACGTAAGTCACGTTCACTGCCGGTGTCACACGGTGACACCGGCAGTGATCCTTATTTGGCTCCCGAATCGCGGTTTGACTCTTGTTTCGGGCGAACTCGATCCAGATTATTTGTACGGCTTAGCAACGACCATTCTTGATCGCGGTCAAGAAATCAGACCCGCCGTCGTTATGTTCTCGCGTTATGAGTATGGTCATGTCATACCAACTAGCCCAAACTGCCACTCTTCCAAATCAACTTTTCTGACGAGCAAAGGTGCTCGTGTGACACCGATTTAATCTACTGTATCCAACCAAAAATCTTATATGTGTAATTTTTGCATACATTCACTTTTAATATCTCACTTTATGTTGTGTACACGATGTATGCACTAAATAAAGTAACATAATATCAAATATTTTATTCTCAGAATCATTGTTAGGTTGCTCTGTGTGATTATGCCTACAAAAAATGGCCTCCGAGGCAATTAGCGCTGCACCTATGAAGCCTTCTTTGAAGAAAGTTGTCTTTGCGGTGACCACGTCGATGCGGTTTTGTGTTCATGTAGCCAGCTATGTTCGCATGAGAACCACGTTACGTCCTACCTCACTTGTATAGCGCCTTCTAAAACCGAAATCATGACTCAGCACTGTAAAACGTTTTTCTAGGTAAATAACTGTTCCATTCACAATGAGAGTGTCATTACCTACTTATTGCAATCGAAAAAAAACGCTATGCAAATATTTTCTTTCAGTGCTCAGGCTGTGTCTATGAAAGATAATTGAGCCCTTAAATGCTCCTTTTGTTGCGTGACATGCAGGAGGGTCAGTGGCTCCAACAGGAACCTTGCATAATGATACACTCCGTGAGCACCATTGCAGTCTATGAACAGTAGTTTAAAGGTTTCTCGAAATACTTGCACGGGTTGATGGGTTAGGCCTATTTTTTGAAGACAGTGTGTTTCTTGCACATATTCGAGGTCAAAGGGTCTACTGACACATGTGTAAGCATGCTATCGTTGCACCTTTGAGAGAAAGAGAATTTTCTTTTGGTGAGATTTAGAGACGCGAGAAGTTAGGCTGCATCTTTTTCGTTTCACTTATCCTCATATTTTTATTCTGGTGCATGGTTTTATGCTTTCCTTTCTTGTATTTTTTCTGTATACAACTTACCCTTGCTGTAACTAGATGGACAAGTGAACAGACAAATATTGGTGTTCCAAGTGTTTTGTTATTGGAAAATAAAACAGTACTTACTGAAATACGCAAAGATGCATACCATCGGGGAACAAAATTTAGGGCAGAACAGAAAAGGCATAACTCGCAACGAAGTTTATTCTTGGAAGATAGGCAAAATAAATAAACATAGCAACCATGCGCGTGCACATTCACTCACATGCTAGCCAGAAAACGTGCAATAAGATTGACAACAAAAATTGATGAAAAAAGACACTAGACAAAAAAAAATTATGAGAAACGAAAATTCCCCACCACGCAGAGAAACAGATGTAACACTAACATGCGTATCTCCCTTCTTTTCAATGTAGAATGCTTTCATAATTTCACGTGCCAAGGTATCATTAACCTTTACAAGGACGGATACACTGGAAAACCTACCTAGCCTCACATTTGCAGAAACCACAATGTGCTGGCAAATATGCCAATAGTTTATTTTTCACTGGAAGTTTTTGCTACCTAATTCTGTCTTTTATGCACCGGCCCGTTTGTCTGCACATTGTGGTTGTTGCAAGTGTGAGGATAGGTTTTTCACTGCATCCTTTCTTGGAAAGAGTAATGACACCTTAGCACGCAAAATATGGAAGCATACTTCATTAAGAAGAAAAGAGATACGCATGTCAGTATTACATCTGTCGTTCTGCGTCGTACGGAATTACGTTCTTCAGAAGCTTTTTTAGTTTAGTGGCTTTTTGTCATATATGTTTTGTTCTCAATCTTATCGCGTGTACAATAAAGTGAAATACTGGGCCAGTTGGTAAAACATAATGAAAAACTGTGAAAAAACATAGTGAAAAAGAGCTGTCTTTTTTGAGCTGTTGAAGTAGATAAACGTTTACCTTCCTTTTTTGGGCAGAAATGAGGGGGGTGGAACCTTGAAGTGATAGTTTGTTGCGCATGCGCGTTGTTGTTCTTGTGCAATGAATGTTTTCTAATAAAATTTTAGATGTAAGAGAGCGTCTTTTCTGTCAAGTGCTTTTTCTTCTACCTTGTGTGCTCATATATTTCCACATTATCACTTGTTTTTTGACTAGCAAGTGTGGCGATGTGTGTGGGCAAGGTTGCTACGCTTATATATTTCACTGATTTTCCAAGAATAAAGCTAGTTGCGAGTGACGCCCTTTCTGTTATGTCTTCAATTTTCTTTCCTGACAGTATGCATCATTTTAGAATAAAGTAAGCATGTACCAATTAGCCTAACAAAATCATTTAGTAAGGTGGCGGTCCCCTTCCGGCAGCACTCGCTCTGAATTTTATTCACTATTTACTGACGTTCTACGCTCAGAATAATAATGTGAATTGTATTGCATTGGAAAGCATACATTCTGCACTTTCTAATGACAGCTAGTATTGTCACCTAGTCTGAAGCGGTTTCGCATAACACTTAAAACAGCTCAAGAATACCAGTGATTTTGCTGTACAGGCCTCCATTGCACTGGAAGTGTGGCAAACTAGTTCAACATATTGAAGTCAACTTTCCTGGGCCTCTTGATGAAGCATTATGCAAGGTTTCTAGGAAGAAACTTAGCCAGTAAAGCAATCAAAAATCATGTAGGGATTTAATCATAATTTATTAGTGATTAACTTTTTTTGTGTGGAACAACAATATTGAATGGGTTTTCACGGTACAATATACCTAATGTCAGTGTTAAGAAGTTTCGCGTTCTGACGAATAGTTCATGAATAATGACTGATGGAATTTTAAAATTTATGGATCCACTTATTCAGGCATTACAGACGAGTTGAAAAAACTGTCCAAGATGAAAATCTGAAATTTTCAAAATTGAAGCAGCAAGCCGTTCTATGCAGAGAAAATTTTCATAAGTTATTTAAAATTTAGGACAGAGCGAATTTAGGTCATTTTTTCTGCTTGCCAGGTTTGTGCACGTTTACTTTTTTTTCTATTGCAAATTCAAAATTATCGCACATTAGCAGAACCATGTCACGTTTTGTAATTACCAGTGCTCACTAACTTTGCGTAGCACTGCTTGAGTCAAAAGATTTTCAACAAATAATAAATATTGCAATCGTTTTTGGTACTGGCGTCATCTGTAAAAAGAAACATGAAGTTGTCTTGTGTAAGTTTTCATGTTAGTCAAAAGTGATGCCTCTGAACATGATTATGCCGCCAAAACACGTATGGGTTATTTCTCCAGATTTCAGACTTTAGTGTCTAGCACAGCGGGTAAATTTCATCGCTACGTCTTCAATACACAATGGGACCTCAAAAGGCTGCTGAAAAAAAAGAAAGAGACGGAGTCACAGAGAAAAAGAAGCCACATTACTGACCAAGTGGTTTGGCTATAGTGCCATGGGTTCCCGGACCTGCTTGGCGGCTCGCCTTTGTAGCCAGGGGACTGCAGAAACATTTCTGAAGTATACAGCGAACCTAAACTCGCCTTCTTTAATTGTTGAGAATTGTAGGACATTACCTGGCAGTCTTTCCTTCGCGGGGAGGTGAGGAATGTTTTGCAGTGTGTGTTCCACGTGACACTGGTTGAAGGGTAGTATAACACTGCACCTTTTTAATAGACTAGTCTGCATATGTGAAGGGGTGGCGACATGACGCCAGTCACGTTCTTTTTTTCTTGGTAGAGGAGTGGAGGTCACAAGGCCAGGCAGCCTCTATAAAAGTTGGACAGAGTGGCAACAGTTGCTAACTGAGAAGTAGCTTGAATCGTCTGCAGATCATTCCTGAAAATTGCAAAGCCTCCGAGATTCTTTTACCAGTGCATGTCGGATAACTAGAGGTTATGAACCCAGCTTCAATTTGGTGACCTTTATAGAGGTGCTTTTGAGACTTTAAAAGGACCCATTGAAAAATGTGTGGATAGTTTGCGGACAAGTTGGTGGAAAGCAAACTTGCATGTGCGCAGTAACTATATTATAAACTGTGAGTTAATGAGCCATATTTTTCTAACTGTAGCAAAAAGTGCGAATGGCTGCGTGAGCTCTATAACGGTCCCAGCCACGCGCAGCAAAACAAACGTCTAGTGTCTTGATGCCATCTGAAGTTGGAAACAATATTTTGAGTATGCCAACTTCTTGACAAAAATGTAATTGCTGGCGTATTACTTACTCTCAAATTTGGGTAACACATGTATTGAGATTATCATTGTGTCCTCGAAGATCATTGATGTGATGCCCTTTGCTTGTTGTAGTGGGCAGTGACTGGTCTAGCAGAGCGGCAGCAGGAATAAAGCTTGAACTGCACAAAATAGAGAAGACGGCCACCATTTACCTCTAGCGAAGCTAAGCTTTGGCAAATAATCTGTTTGCTCATGTACGTAATGTTCTATCTTATTTTCTAGGCCCCCGGACTTCGCTGACCACAGCGGGACATAATGCATTTACTCTCATTATCGGCCACCGTAGACACTCAGAAAATGAGACGTTCGCAGAAAACGCCGACACACTGAAGCGTATTTCTTCAATAAACTTCTTCAAGTGCTCACTCAGTGAAGCCACAAATGTGTGAGTCGCCTATTCCCCTGCACCTCTCAAATGACAAATGCTATACACGGACTTATTTTGCAGCTTCAACTCGTTAAGCCGAGGGTCCCAGTCAGCTAGCCTGCTGTCCAGACATTCAAGATGGTAAAAACACAAAGGGGGTGCGAGGAGGAGGAGGTAATTTGAAGTTTGAAACAAAACAACTGGAACCTTGAAAAAAGACTTTGCGTGAGTTTTCACGATAATCATATCACCTGCAAGTGCTATGAGTACTCACACAGGTGAGCACTAATGAAGCAATCATTTCGTCTGATCACTTTGTATACCACACCACTGTGCTGCTGTTCTAAAACTTGAATGAAAATATCTGAAATATCATGTGCACAAACTGATCAGATTATGACAGGTCTACCGTCGCATTCATGAAAGCCCAGTAAGTGCGCAGGTTGGGGGCCTTATTTTTGTCCCAAGAGACTCACAAGATCCCATGAGCGTTTGTCCTGGAATATTTGAACGCACAAGCAGCCATAATTTCCTGCTCCCCGGTTGACTGTTTTTTCTCGCCAAAAGATTTCTGCACTTCATGCGGTTTCCCAGTTTCTTGGGGATCTGCTCAATTTAGACCAAGCGGCGATGTCACTTGATGACATCATGATTTTAAAACTTTTGGTGACCTATGATGTCGACCAATGATTTTATTTAGCACTTGCGTAGACAGCAACAGGCACTTTTTGCGCTTGATATGGACTCTAAACTTTCTCGACCATGTGTACTGTGCTGTTTGTTTTGTAGAGGCGCGCGGATATTATCAACTTTTCGCACTGATTTGAATACTGCCTAAGATATATTAAGTAGATACCCACTTTTTGGATTTTAGGTCTGCGTGTATATGATATCATTAAATTTTTTTTCAAAGTTCAGCGGGTGCGATTTGCCTCTGTTACACAAATAAATGCGGTGCGAGCGGAACGTGTTCTATAGCTGAAAGAATTGACTATCACATGTTTCACTAAATCTGAACACTGCATTCGTGTATGTAGGTGTGACACCACCCTCTAAGTATGAATGTTGCGCTGCTCGACCTCATCTATCCCACTGTTGGCTCACCACGCTTGCACCACATCACGACCGATGTCACCCCAATCCCTAATCACATTCTTGAAGGTTCCAAGTATATATGTGAGAAAGTAAACAGAAAGTGGCACCCGATACATCTGTTCAGTGATGCATGAGGCTAGTAATGTTATGGCTGGGGAATCCCTTCCGCCGTTCGTGCTCATGAAATCACCATTTTTTCGAACACTCAAAGGCATGAAAATGGGACTTTGTGTAATAATAGCCATGAAGTAGTAAAAGATTGTTTTCCGGGTAGCTTCAGTATGCAGCGACATAATTATCAAGCGGACCATGCGCAACACTCGCAGTATATGTGTTGAAGGGTCTACTGTTACAGGGTGTTGCGACTCCGGGTCCCGCAGGTCTCAGTTCGGTAGCGCGCCCCCATCCTAGGAAACATCGTCGAACAAGTCAGATGAGGCGCTCGTAAAAGCGACAACAATTTATTTACAAGGTTAGTAACTGAGAAGGAGAACGAGAAGTCAAGAACTGTACATGAGAACTGTTGAACTGTAGAACTTTAAATAAACGAAAGACTTCGGCCTATATAGCGCCTCATTGCCAACCCTGGGCACATTGTCCGAGGCTTCCGCCAATAGGGCGCTCCATGGTCTAGAAGCTCCACCCACGAAGGAGAGAAAAGACCTCACTCAATGCATGTGGAGAGGGCACAGACTACACCATGCCCAAATATGGTCAAAAACGCACTGCACCGCCGTTTTCGCACACGTCACCAAGTTTCGTACACGTCCGATGATCTTGGTTTCCAAGACTCTTCTAGCAGCTGGGTGAGGTTCGAAAAACCGGCTGCCAGTACACGTGGCAAATTCGCCTGACTATTTGGGTAGGACAATGTAGCGGTGGGCCAGCATATCGTCAAAATATACCATCCCATTCAGACGCTTCCACGAAGAAAGGGGGGGAGGAGGAGTAGTCAACTAATCCCTCGTTGCGGAGGCCGGCTGTGGCAAGGGCTGCAGCAGATAATAAATTATCCTTTTTTCACCCCCACAGTCCATTCCTGGTTGTTTGCTAGAAGCAGTGGCTTAGCTGCACATATCCGGGGGCTCCATTGTCCTCGCAAGATGCAGCCACAACCAAGTTGGCTTTAGCTTGCAGCCTGAACTGCAAATACCATGCTGGTTCTGAGATTTCCAATTCCAGGGTGACCTTAAAAATGGCCGAGCTGCCTCCTTGTCTGTCTCGAAAGCTTTGCACGCAGCAAACACAATGGCCTTTCTTGAGTCGAGCTCACAATGGCCTCTCTTGGCTCGTGCGCTTTCTCTGCGCGAACCAGTCCCGAACCCCTTGTTCAGCTTTTGCCAAGAGGAAATTAATCCGTCTTGACGGCACACCCTAGCTTGGAATGCGTCGAAATATTTTCGTCCTGTTCACAAAGGCCGAAATTTTTCAATAATGATGGTGGTCGTAACAGTCTATCGCATGGTGGGGTGAAGATCCCGATGGGCTGAGGTTTGCGGCCACAGTTCGGAAAGATTAGCGCTGACGTCTGGTCTGGTGAAGACTATCCTTGATGAAGTAGTGCCACCTGCTTCATTTTGGCTCAAGAGACATCACCTACGCATAAGAAACACAACCACTCACCTAGTGAGCGCCAGACAGTTCCGTTAAACCCAACCAGGCATACTTACCCTTTTACAACTAATTGAAAGAATTACACTAGTTATTCTAAATTTCTCTCCTACGTTTGAGTGAAACAGAATAACAGTACTGGAAGCAAACCCAACCTGAAACCTTCAATAGTGGTGTCTTCAATGTACTTACCATGAGTTCAACGAACTCTTAAACGCAACAAAACAACAAAACCTAATCAATCGTCTTCGCCTAGGTCAGGAAAAAAAATATTTCAGAACTCTCGAGAAAGCTATTCGCGTCAGGGACAGCGACTTAAACACTCAGCGTTGCCATGGGGTATCCCTCTTTTTGAAACGTATGTCGAAGGTATACTGTTGCAAAACGAGGCTTCAACGCAGCAGGCGGCCATTCTTAGAGAACAAAGGCAATAACCCTGAGAGGACAATGCTGCACCTCGATAAAGCTCACTTGGTAATCTAGTAAGCTAGTTTTCCTAGCTGCCTTTACGACTCTTTTTCACTACCTAAACAGGACCCCTGTGAAACAACAAAAAGCTCAGAACGAAGAATTCTCGCATGACTTCCATTTACGCACAACGAAGAACTTAAGTCTTCGCGTGAGTTCTCTGCGGACGCTATAACCCAAGCTCAAATGCTACAATTATTCACGTCTCTAGTTGGACACACCTTCACAGACTCAAATCTTTCAGATTAGAATCATCTGCATCCTATAATTTGTCGAAATCTTGCTCTAACCTCGATTTTTGGTAACGCGTAACGCTCCGCTTAAGCTATCGCACGATACCTAAGCATTCTATCAAAACCAAAAGAACGGAACTAAACCTTGCGTAATAGTCTTGTTCGGTTAATAATACTTTATAATGCTAGCCCCTTGGATAAAGAACGCGCCGGGCCCTTCAGGTGCGTTAGCTCCATTCGCACCTATGGAGCGCTGTAACATTTTTCGACCAAAGGTACGCTTCCATACCATCTAAAAATATTCTAACTGCATGCTTCTTTGTACATGTTTACAAAAACAACAACATACCACGTTTGGCATGAACCCTTTGAAACCAGTCCTTTTTTATACCTTACTGACAAAATAAAACTTTACTTTAAAGGAATAAAACTGGAACAGTAGTCAAATGATTTCCTTCCAGAATTTCTGGGTCGCATTCTGTGAAAAGCTTGCAGCTGACCTTCACGCTTTCAGCCTTGCAGGTGGCGGTCGTGTTCTCTGCCGCTTTTGCGATCGCCAGAGGCCACAATTAGCGCGAACTCCTAGGCCAACTTTGCTATCTCGCATCATTCGTGCTTTTGAGCGGCTTTCTTCGTAACACCGAAGACTCCCAAAGTGCGGGTGAAACACTCGCCATTGTCTTTTGGGGTTTGATTCTACCCTGAATTTAGAACCAGAAGCCTTTCTTTTAGCAACCTGTAGACGTAGTTGTCGACGCAAACCTGTTCTTATCAACGGCGCTTTCCTTCTTGGGAACGCGTGTCCCTTTCCACTACTCTTCTCTCGCCAGTTTCGCCTGACAGTACGCCTCAAAGGAAAGTTTGTAGAATTGCCGGATGGCCAACCGTTCCGTGTCCGCTGCGGCGTGCCCTCTGCCTCAAGCTTTTGTGGTGCCGCACGTCCCCGCATTCTTCTTTTGCAGTGACACTTATGTACAACCTTTCTTTGGTTGTTACAAACTTCCTTGGCTGCTTCATCGGGAACCCTATATGTTCAGGTGTGCCTGTGCACCACCCTTTCTGCCGCCTTTGCCCTTCGGTTTCCCAGCTCTATTGCTCTGACGGGCTGACTTATCTGCGCTCCCCTCACAAAACCAGACTCTGGGCCCTCCACAGATCTGAACTCTTCGAAATTCGCGTCCTCAATTTGCGGGTAGATTTTATCGTCCGGCCGATCCTTTACGTGTCGCTGCACAAGGCATGTCTCTAACACTGCAAAAGCTCTGTTCATGCTGCTGGGCTTAGACTTTTCCTCGAAACGATTCTCCACCAACATTGCGCCTGTTTGTACACCTACGACAGCCTCGCAATGTACTTTGTCACCCTCTGAGGTATTTCCTACGCTATTTGTAGGAGATACTTTCAACAGTAGCTCGCCCTCGCTGGCAGTATGGTCGGGTTTAGTAGCAATATGACTTCACTACAGTTAGGACTACTTTCGTCGTCCTTTCTTTCAACCTCGAAAAGGTCATTTTCCTGCTGAGGCTCGAGCGTGGTCTCCAGCTCATCAATCTGCTCAATGATCCCACCAGGGGGATTGGAACCAGCCTCGGTCTCACATGGAACACCTTTTGGACTTGCTACAGTTTGCATACCAGCCACCGTCCCGCTCTCTACATGCACTACATTCGCACCATCGGAGAGTCGCGTACTTTCCCTAGGCGCTATTTTCCTAACAACGAACTGTTGCTCTTTTCTCTCCGCCGAAGGATCACTTTGCATGTCGCACTGATAGAGACACGTACCTTTCTCGGGCGGTACCTCGCAAACAGCGGCTTCCACGGTGACTTCACACTGCACCGTACTCGCCACTTCACCGCACGTTTTGGGCTTTACACATACTTCACACATACACGACGGACGAAAATCTTGATGCAGTTCCCGAATGCAATTATTCGACCTTTGTATTCTTTCAGAAATGGCCTGCATCGTAGCTTCGTGTGCACGTATCTTTTCGGCTTCTTCTGCCTCTTCTCTTTGGGCTTCTGCCTGTTTTCTCTGTTGAATGCTCTCGACATACTCTGAGAGGTCCTCATCGCTTGTCCCTGTCCCGACGATCCGCTCGATCCGTTCTGTTTTGTTGTGGGAGTCCGACACATCCAGTTTAACTCCTCTGCGATCACTAGCAATACGGGTTTTCACAGGGCTTTCAGATTCATGACTGCTTCCAGTACCGTTCTCTGTTCTACAAATGATTCCTGTCTTGCAGATAAATAATCCTGACAACAACGACAGCCCTAGTTTTTTGCCTTGGCTCAAGTTACCTGTTAACTTAGTCTGAAAAGCTTCCGTAAGCTTTTACTTAGAATCCTGTTCTGTCACGGTTAACCTTGGCGTCACCCAAACATTATAGCTTAAACAAGCTATCTCACAATTATATGCCTGACGCAATTTATCTGTTACCCATATGACTAAAACAGCCCTGTCACCGTTAACCTTGCCGTCACCCACCGGCTATATCTTGAATAAGCTATCTCACAATTATCTGCCCGACGCAAGTAATGTGTTAACCTGATGAATAAAATAGCTCTGTCACTGCTAACTTTGCCGTCACCCACAGACTATAGCTAAAACAAACTATCTCACAATCTGCCTGACGCCAGTTACACAATGACCAAAAAAAGCTATTCTCCCTACCAGCTTTTACTCACACATTAGTAAATGCCTGGTGAAGTTTAACAGAGAAAGTCGGCACTCACCCGGCTCGCAGTAATGCCTCCAGCGTCCCGCATCTCAGCAGTGCCTTCCGGTTGCCTTTCGCAGTCGATGACCTCATGTCATCCCAGAAGTGCCGTTCGGCTGCCTCTCAAGTCGATGAGCTCGAAGCATCCGACCGTTGTCGTCCATCTCCTCTCGAAGTCAATGGCATCGTAGCATCTGACTGCTATCGTCGAGTCGTTGCTACCTGGGTTGACGTTATCTCTCCGCTGAATCCAGTGGTTGCGACCTGGGTTGACGCTATCCTACCGCTGCCATTCAGTTGTTGTGACTCCGGGTCCCACGGGTCTCAGTTCGGTAGCGCGCCCCCGTCCGAGGACCCATCGTCGAAAAAGTCAGATGAGGCGGTCGTAAAAACGACAACAATTTATTTACATAGTTAGTAACTGAGAAGGAGAACGAGAAGTCAAGAACAGCACATGAGAGCTGTTGAACTGTAGAACTTCAAATACACGAAAGTCTTCGGCTTATATAGCGCCTCGTTGCCAACCCTGGGCACATTGTCCACGGCTTCCGCCAATAGGACACTCCATGGTCTAGGTGCTCAACCCATCAAGGAGAGAAAAGACACCACACAATGCATGTGGAGAGGGTACAGTCTACACCATGCCGAAATATGGTCACAAACGCACTGCACCCACGTTTTCGCACAAGTCACCAAGTTTCGCGCACGTCCGATGATCTTGGTTTTCAAGATTCTTCTAGCAGCTGGGTGAGGTTCGAAAAACCGGCTGCCAGTACAGGTGTCAAACTTGCCTGACTGTTTGGGTAGGAAAATGTAGCGTTGGGCCAGCATATCGTCAAAATATGCCACCCAATTCTGCTGCTCCCATGGAGAAAGGGGGGGAGGAGCAGTAGTCAACTAATCCCTCGTCGCCGAGGCGGGCTCCAGCTAGGGCTGCAGGAGATAATGCATTATCCTTTTCTTCACCCCCACATTCCATTCTTGGTTGTTTGCTAGAAGCTGTGGCTTAGCTGCACTGATTCCCGGGCTCCGCTTGTCCTCGCAAGATGCATTCACAACCAATTTGGTTTTAGCTTGCAGCCTGAACTGCAAATACCATGCTGGTTCCGAGAATTCCAATTCCTCGATGACCTCGAAAGTGGCCCAGCTGCCTCCTTGTCTGCCTCGAAAGCTTTGCTCGCAGCAAACACAATGGCCTTTCTTGAGTCGAGCTCACAATGGCCTCTCTTGGCTCGTGCGTTTTCTCTGCGCGAACCAGTCCCGAACCCCTTGTTCAGCTTTTGCCGAGAGGAAATTAATCCGTCTTGAGGGCGCACCCTTGCTTGGAATGCGTCGATCGAAATCTTTTGATCTCATTCACAAAGACCGAAAAACTTCAATAATGATGATGGTCGTAACAAGAGCATGCCTGAGCACGTGTAATCTGCTTTGGTATTTTTTTACAAACTGCCATATCTAGTGGCCACGTGGTCAAGTTGTGTAGGTGTCATTTACTATCTCCTGAAACGGGTATGCGAACCTCGCCAGTTGTCCCTCGTGCTTCTCAATTCACGACATTCCCCCTGTAGGGTTCCTAGAGCAAATATGAATAGCACCAGCAGTGAATAATGCTACCGGCTGGAGATTAAAGCCCCGAAAAGGGGGCCATCTTAGCACTTCTGTTGAAGGAAGAGTGCACGATGTAAAGTAGAGGTGGAAAAAGGGAAGTAGCAGGACAGGAAGCTTACATTTGCCGAAGAGACATCTGACATCATGCCCACCAAGGTGCTACCTCACAAAGACTGGTGTGCAGCTGCGGCCTGCTAGCATTGCTTCAAAAATACAGGCAGATCTTCAGAAACAATGAAAGTAAATGGTTTATCGGAACAGAAGCTGCGCTCGAGTGGAATTTTGATGCTTTCGTCTTTTTCGTGCTTTTGTGTGTGCTTTAAGCCCCGACAAAGGCATGAAAGAGTGATGCATATTAGAGTAGTTTGACTGTCTGAGAGACGGTATGTTTTAAACGAAATTAGGTAAAATGCAGGTATTTTGTTGCTTTGCATGGGCCAAAATATTGCTCACATAAGTTGCACCAGCATAATGAAGGCTAGGCATTGTACGTGAATTGCCATGTTTTGTCGTGAATTTGCAGCTTAAGTTGATTTTCAAGGGAATGCCTCTGCAAAGCTAATGATACAGCTTCTTCATGCCGAGAACGTACAAAAACTTTTAATCTTATACGACAAAGTGTAGAGCGAAAAACCAAACTTTTCCTAATATAAAAATTGGGTAATTTTACTTGGGGCAAATGCTTGAAATTGGGTCAAGTTTGTTTTGATGCTTTCAATTTAGAAGGATCAATCTGATAAAGTGAGCAGCACTCGCTGAGCTAACTACTAACAGAAAAGTTGGTAGTCAACCGCTGCACTTCTTCAATTAAGACAAGTGGTGTAGCCAAATAGAAGAGACGCATCGATCACAATTTCCAAGAAAACAGTTCACTGGCAATAGCATAATTATGGGATGGTACAATATCGGTAGTCAACGCATGGCATGAATTTTGAGAAGCAAGGTTTATTTTGCCTGAGGAGAAAATATGTACGCAAAGATAGAAAGCAAGTCCATAAATATTTGATTTTGTTCAAATAAACAATTTTTTTCTCTGGAATAGTTTGAACATAAGTCGAATTAACATGAAAATGAACTGAGCTCCTTAGTGATAGTAATATTTAACCCAACTTTACAAAACAAATTATAACAAATCTACACAGACATTCCGCCTTCTATGTGATTGGCATCCTCAGTGTGCACTCGCACTAAGTGTGTGGAGGTGACCGAATTCACTGATTGTCTCGTATGTGTATACTCATCCGGATGGAGGCCACGATAGTTGTTGCACGCTGGCTGGTCACGATGGTCTAAGCAAGACTCGAAAAGATTTCTCTTCCCTATCTTTTGTTCCCGAGCCAGCGTCATTGAATTATGGAAGTCGAAGGCATGCCCCATTTTCAAGAAGTGTTTGATGAGCTTTGTCTGAGAATGCGTGCTTTTTGTGATGTCCCCTTTGTGTTCTTTAAAACTCGTTGACCACTTCCTGCCAGTTTTTCAATATAAGTGGTGTCGCAGCCGCTGCACAGGAACTTCCAAACATCCCTGTTTTGATCGTTCGAAGGAGGGTTGTCTTAGGGCTTGAAGAGCATGTTTACCAAGGTAAAATGAGGCTTGAAAATTGTTATAATTCCCAGTGGAAAAAGTGCTATTCAAACAGAGTCTGAAAAACCTTCAACGTATGGTACAGAAACAATGGGTATTGTGTTTTCTCGCTGCACACTCCTTGTTCCCTTTTGCATGTGTTTCTGGGTGTCGTTTATAAACCTGTTCATATAATGACTTCGTTACGATTCACCAACCACGTTTTCCATCTATATGACTGCAAGTGCTGATCAGTGATGTATGTGACTCCACATGCATGGGTGAAATAGGCAGGAAGCGACCAACAGGCCTCAAAGAGCACAAAGGAGACATTCCAAAGCCACTCATGCCACGCTATATAAGACAAAACTCGTCCAACACTTTTCGACGACAGGACATGCATTCAACTTCAGTGATGAGACAACGCTAGCTCGGGAACAAAAGTGGGGCAAGATAAAAATTCTCTAGTCGTGATTCATTAGTGTGACAAGTTGGTGCGCGACAACAACCGCGGCCGTGTACAAAGCGACATACGAGACAAGCAGCAAACTGTGTAAACTCCGCTTATTTGGTGCCAGGGCATTCTGAGAATGCCAGCTGCATATTTGGCAAAACGCCTATCTAGTTTCTGCTACATTTTGCTGTAACAAGTAGGAGCCCATATTTTTAATCATAAAATGGCCTGTGTTTTTGAACATTTTTACAACTGCTCCTTAGTTAAAGCTGTGCTGCATACTGTGTTGCACCAAAACGATGCTGATAATTTATATTGATGTTTGGATGATTTTTTTTAAATTTTGTTTAGGCACTTATGCACGTGCCTTAAGAAGAAAATGAGGAGGACAATTTCATTCTAATTTACTACCAATGCGGCTGATGAGGAGTGAGAGTAAAGAATACTACGCTATGAGTGCCATCTGTTTGCTATGCACCAGATTATATAGCAGTTTTAGACTACTAATAATTTTTTGTGAGTCATTTATATAATATATACCTCAACGAACATTGCCACCCTGGAAATAACTAAGAAGATTGATTATGTTTGAGCTTAAGAACTGAAATAAGACCGTAAATAGGTTAGAAATGTTGATTTTTTGCTATCATGTATGAGTAAGGAGTCGATAATTCAGCTCAGTACAGCTCCACAAATTTCATCTCTGCACTATTTAATTTTCTCCACTGCAGTGTTTTTTCGTTGCTGGATTGTTACATAGCTTTCTGTCAGTCTTGGCACAGCTTTCAAAGGATGTTCAGACAGATTTTGTCAGCCAATTTTCTGCCTTTTTTAACAACGTGTTCTCATATATATATTTTGTTTGCTTGATAAGCTACTAATATCAGTCTAATCACTTCCTCTTCATAATGCAGGCCCTCATTTCCAACCGTTTACCTTGCATCATGGCTTGTTCTATGGTTGTCAGAGCCATCACCCTACAATTGCTGTTTTCCGACATCGTCTACAGTGTACCAATCCTGGACGTATCCTGACCTGGCGAGCTTGTTCTCTCAAGTAGAACCACATTGGTAAAGTTTCGATCAAATACTAGCGACATCCACTTGCTGCTCAGTTTGCATATGTGAGCTCCACTGGGCATGCGAACTGTTGTGGCGGTATGGCTGTTAGTTGCTTCTCTGATGACGATGTAGGTTGGTGTCCATTTGTCATTATACTCTAAAAGATTGCATTTACTGCGCCTGCTGCTGTTCCTGTGCCCTTAAGTATGATTGTATATGTATTCTTAGTTGACATTTCTGGTTCTAATTTTTTGTTAGAAATAGGGTACTCGGTTATAATACTTGTTCTGAATACCTTCGATAAATCAATTTCTTTCCTAACAACTTCCACAAACAAGTTGGAGTACTTTGCCACTTTTCCAATGATGCGCATAACCACTCACTACAAATTATCAACTTGGAAGCTGCATGTACTGCGTATCCAAAAAAGTTGAAATGCTAAAATTAGTGTGCACACACAGCACAAGAATACATAAATAAAAATACTAGACAGTTAAGCAGAGCAGTGCATAACATTATAAATTTATCTTGGGCTCACCTCTAGATAAAAATAATAAAATTATGACTGATTGAACAAGAATATTTGTGTCAAGGCAATTTAATCATCCAATGAACAAAAGCACCACCACTTGGTAATGAACTGAGCAGAAAATTATTGCATGCCTTGTGTATTTGTTTTGTGATCAATATTTCTCACTTGGTTGTGGCTGGGTGGTCACTGTTTTTCGCGAATGACCGTGAGCAGTTGCTACACTGATGGCGTTTGGCTTTTTGTGACCGGGTGTCAGCTACCTTACCTTTCAAAGGCGTATTTTTTATGGAAGCAATTGGTCACATTTAATGAGCCGCTTTTCGCTAAATGCGTGCCAGGCAGTAATCATGAAGTTCTGTTGCTTTCCAACTGATAAGCTGCTCTTGATGTGCAACATGTTTCGCTACACGGATATTAGCAGGTTTTTCTGTTTAGGTAAAAACTTCTTGTTTTAATCCTTTTAAGCTATGTCAAAACAAGCTGTGTCTGAGTGGGATGTGCCAGTTTTTCAATGCTGCTATATTGTCTCTCTTCATGAAATCAAGACATAGACATTCAACAGCAGTGGCAACCGTCATTGTATACAATGCATGCATCACTGTTGGAAAATTACCGACAAGGCACTGGCTGTCTATGGTATTCATGCCCTCCTATGTATTTAACACATAAAATTTTCGCCAGTGTCTTCTCCCTTGGCTGTTCATGTTTCCCCTGATATTGTAAGTACTATAGATAAAAGCTTTTTTCGTCAAGCTTTTGCTAAGGTTGTATAAAAAAGTTGTGTTTTCATTTTGCACCTGTATTTGTTTTTTACGACCAGCAGTGGACATAGTATGAAAGAAACTTGCAACAAGCCTTGTTCATATTCAATAATGAATTCTTAAATTGTGTTTTTAACACTCCCATTTATATCCTGCCCTGTCACAACGACAAATAAATAAGAAGTAACCCTCGCAATAAATATCTTCTTTTTTTCTTTCTTAGAGCATTCAGGTACATCGGCATGTTCTTTCCTGCCTAAGCTGTGTGACTGCATGTCCTCATGGTTGCTCCTATTCAGCACATAAAAGCACTGCACCTTCAACACGTGTTGACTTACTGTAGTCATTGCTTACAGAGAGCAATACCACATTTTTAATGCTCTAAAATTTCAGTAT
Organism: Rhipicephalus microplus; assembly: GCF_043290135.1. Classification (NCBI taxonomy): domain Eukaryota; kingdom Metazoa; phylum Arthropoda; class Arachnida; order Ixodida; family Ixodidae; genus Rhipicephalus; species Rhipicephalus microplus. Next base: position 349,422,622 of record NC_134710.1, on the reverse strand, counting down.
GTGTATCACATGTGTTGGAAGCTTCGGGATACTATTAGTGTGTTTTTGGTCTTACGGACATGCACAAGTGTGTTTTGAAATTCTTAAGGCTTGGCTGTTTCAACACCACTTGTTTATGCATGTACAAATGCGTTTATAAATAGCTGTTAGGATACAGTTTTTTTGCAAAGACAATAATAATGCAATTTTCCACACCATACCAGGATTTTTTCCTAGCCAGAAGCTTCGGGGCGGTTTTCGCAACAAGTCAATTTGTCTTTTATTAATAACGCACACACAGTAGTATATACTTTCTGCGCACTTCGCATGAAAGTCAACACGTCACACAGCAATGTTGACATCACGTTGCTAGTTTGTTGTCATTGCGTTGCTGGTATGTTGCGAAAAAATTGTCTTGATGTTGGAAAATGTTATCCTGGACTCGCCGTACCCTCCTGAATGTTACAAGCAACGTTATCTTGTGATCAAACAAGGACGTTAAGCGCTTTTCGGCATTGTTACTAACTGACATCTGGCGCTTCCATTACACGTTAGGATAACATTCTGCGTTACTTGGGTATATATGATAGCGATGCATTTATCAAAGGACACGTTTACTGAAAATTCACTCTTTCGTAAACACATTTGTTCATTGCGCGCTTGGTTATGCCAATGATATGTCCGAGACCACGTCGGTGAGACCTGGCTTTCGCCCTTTGATGATGATACGTGGGGTTTAACGTCCCAAAACCACCATATGATTATGAGAGACGCATTGCCTTTTCGCTGAGTAATATTTTCGTAATTATGCACGCTCGTCACCCCTATATAAGCATACACTTGAGCTGCCTATATTTTGGTCATTCGTTTTGCAAATCAAGTGCACTCCTGTACACGGTGATGAAGATTGTGCGCTGTTGTCTACAACAAAAGAGGCCTATGCTTGGCTGGGTGGAGTGAGTGTTGTCGCCTTCACAGCTCAATATACGGACGACCCCGTTTATTAGCAACCACAGCTTCACGTTTTTCGCACTTCTTTTCTGCCGCCACCACGTGAGGCTTTGGGTGCAGCGGGTTCCCTTGTTTCCGCACCCGTGCATCGGAAATCAATTGCTTCGCGCTGCGTAGCATCACTGAGGTGATTCTGCCTCGTTCACCGACCGCTTGCAAACATCAGACTCTGCTGGCGACGTGTTTCATCTTAATCTAGGCCACGTGCACAAAAACAACCACCTCGGGGGACAAGAAATCGGAGCTCTGGGACGCGGGCGACAAATGACACCGCTTTGTGGCACTGCTGCCCGCCCTGAGGCAAATATTGTCTCCAAATGGGCGGCCGTTGGCGGGTGCCTTAAGTGACCCTAGAGCCATCTGAAACAACGTGTTTTCATTCTTTTGCCGTTGCCATCAGTTCTTCCGCATTTCCTGATAAAACAGTCTTAGTACAGTGCCTGGTCAATATATAAAAGAAGGATTGGCGATTATACTCTGTGTAACGTTGTTTCATAATACTAGCAGGGCGACCAACGATGAGGAGTGAAAGCCCTGCCACAACCAGTCTTTAGTCTTTCACCTTCTAATTTTATTTCCCAAGTGGCAGCAGCACCAATTCTTCTCTCTCCATCAATGCAACCTATACAGCAGGTTACATGAAAGGGGTAAGACGTTAGATTCGTATAACTAAATTGAAATATTTACACTCCTGATGAAACACATAATGCTTGCTGTGCCCAACATAAACTCCTCCAGCATACCCTAAAACTGCGTTCGTTACAAAGCGTTCTTGAATAACCCTGGTGTATTTGAAGTCGTCAGTAGGTGCACGTGCCTTTTTAGGAGTGTGTGAATGCATGTTCCTATATACACGACTGTCATTGGTTAGAATATGTGAACTCTTACAAACAGCAGCTTGCGCCAGAACATCTGCTTATTAAATGGCTTTTTTCATTACTGTCAGTTATATGTCGGCAAACTCACTAATGAGTGGACTCACTCTGATTGAAGCGTGCGTCGGAGTGTGAGGGAGTTCGGCAGAGTTGTACTTAGGTTACGCACAAAGACAGGAAGGCCTGCTTAACCCTGCTTGCCCGATGAAAAGACTCCTGAATTATTTTTTATTTAAAAGTGCTCGAAGGCCCGAGAGCAATACAGAGGAGGGTGATGCCATTAAGAATGAAAAAGAGTGAACAGCTACATTGAATTAAAACCATACAAAGAACAACCTATACCGAAATCATACATTCTAGATATAACAGGGCCGTTTTGCGAGTAAAAAAAAATAAAAGTCCTTATGAAGCAGTTTTAGCGATGTGACTCAATTGCATGGAGTTTGAGCAAACCCTTTAAATGTTGGTTCGGCGCCATGTCTACTGATTTTTTCTTTAGATTGCATAGTACTCCGCTTTCTCGGGACTGGTACGATCACGCTGAGGCGACACTGGTGTCTACACTTTTAATCCCGACATTTTTGGATTTGGCTTAAAAGTCATCATTTCAAGCAGCAAAATGCGTCATTGTTTTGAATGGTCTATACCAAGCTTTGACCCTACGGTTCAACACGCCGGACAGCTCTCATCAGCGCGCTCCTATGCGCGTTTCGGTTTTTTTGTGTGTGAATGTTTAGCATGATACTCATACGACTCTGCATCATTATCCAGGAGGTAAAGCAGTCTCTGACCACGAACCACGACAAGATTTTTTTCGCCGGCTCCGAAAGATACATTGCCGAAAATTTATGGAGCCTCCCATTATGACGACCCTGACAACCGTATCTCGGTTTTGCAACGTAAAACGCCACCTATATTGCCTTCAGTACCTTCGCTAAAGCATGAAATTGACAAAACACAAAATTAGGATTTGTATTATTCCAAAGACTAATACAAATTAACCTCGGTAATTATAACTCAAAATTTGGTAAGTCTGCGTTCGAGAGAATCCTAAGCGAAAAATAAATTTAGCTATTGAGTTCGAGTGAGCTCCATTTATTTTGCCAGCCTACGCCCTCACTATAAGACATTTTAGGATGTCTTTCAGTGTATTTAGTATTAGACGATCAAAATCATGCCTATCCTGAACGTACCTCTCCACCTTTCATGCTCATGTTAAAGGGTTTTTCAAGAGCAGTTTTTTGTGCGCGGTTGCTTAGTGAAACGGTGACTGTATTGGTGACTTGCGATTTGATTGTGTCCAACTTTTAAGTATAAGCTCACCATTCTAATATTTCCGTTTGTAGAAAGAGTGCACATTTAGGAGTTCGTAATTATCTATCATAAAACGTGCTCATCATAAAAACTCGTTTGAAACTCGCCCTGTTAAATCATTGTCTTGATTTTAGTATGGGCTGTCATTCCTTTTTGCCGTAAATAGTGGCAAGGTCCCCAGAAGTTTCAGCGCATAGCTCAAGATGGTATTACTCATAATTTTTTCCTTTCCTCGCGTGTTTTAAGCTGACCAAGCATCATTTCACAAAAATACTGCCATTTTTCTGATCGTCGAAAAGTAGCGTACTATAAGTACAAAAAATGCCTTCGTTTTTATTTTTTGATTTTGTTCGTCTTGCATGTGGTGCACGTCAAATGATATCCCGCTTTTGTGGATCACGGGCCCTAGGAGTCGTTTTGGCGTTGAATATTTTATGATCAATGAGTATTGTTTCTATAAAAGCACACTTGCGCACAAAACTCTGTTTAGCCACTATTGAGCTTTTGCGACGCACAATAGTGTTTAGCGTCATGCGACTTCAGTTCTTGCTCCCACGCGTATTGAAAGCATAAAAATTTAGAAGTTTTTCAAGAGTAAATGTAATCATTCATATATTGTGAAATTATTTGCACAAAAGAACGAGCGCAGGAAAACTTTCTCTTTCGCAATATGTAAAACGGAGAGCTCTTTAAATTTCATCAGTGTGCGTATCCAGCTGTTGCACCAGAGTTTCGTCATCACATGATCAAGATGGGCCATAACTCCAAAACGTTTCAAAGTTGCAGTATACCTTCCATGCGGCATGTAGCGTTTCAAGGCAGCAGTATGTTGAAATAAACTATTTTTGTTTTCCCTACTCGAGCCTACTAAACTATATTGTTTCAATCAAGCGATCTGTAAACTGCGCTCAGCTGCTACGTCATAAAAGACGAACATGTGCGTAACGTACAGCGCAATAAAGAGAAAGGCGTTCTACCTACTAGTCTCCGCAGAAGCCTAACTGAAGGCGTACTGATGCTGTGTTTGATATAGGTATATTATAGAAACACTTAATTCTGGTGCACGCAGGCTTCTTCTTTTACATCTGCTTCAGCAAGTATACTCTTTAGAGAAACAAATATTTTTTTGTTCCTAGTGGCGTCCCCTAAAGAATATGTCAAAGGCAGCCTGAACAAGCTTCCGTCACTTCCACGGCTTCGACATGCTTGCACTTTTTGACGTGTCTGACCCCTGAAACTAGGCAAAGACTCATTTTTCTGTTGATCAAAGTTTCTTTAAAACTTCTTCTTTCTTGGTAACGGAGGAATGCTTTCTCTATTCAATTTGTTTTTCTCAAGTTTATAAATTGGGTCAAATAGCAATTCACCTAGTTTCATATTATTAGCAGTGACTGACATACAGCAAATGAACAAAAATTAACTCACCATACCAATGGTGAGAAAAATCCAATTTCTAGAAGCATTTTTGATCAATTCCGGTGATGCAGGTGCTCATGACATGAGCAAAAAGCCCAGATACACAGCCGCTTGATCTCCCCCATGCCGAGTCATCTTCCTAAAAAATGGTTTGCTTGAAAAGAAAAGTTGGCCAGCATACCACGACGGGAGGTGAGGGTGCTTTATATCGGTGATGTAAATACCCTTGCACCTGCTTACAATACGTCGCGTGAAGGTGTATTCCAACTCATCTTCCATATTTTGTGACAGTCGTACCCTGCCTTCCTGCGGTCAGCATGCGACGCCACTTAGTTTTTTCAGACTGGTTATAGGTTTAAAAGTTCGTGCATTTTATCAAAAAAGTCACAGCTTTGCCCAGAGACGAAGAAATGAACGCGATAGCAACATATTGGAAGGTCACATGAAAAATGTCAAGCAAATCAAAACGCGCCCCGCGTTTGTCAAGCAGCAGTGACGCACAAAACGTACTGGCAAATACCGATGAACGCGAATAAGAGTTTCAGTTGTTACTTCGCTGGGTCAGAAAAGTGCACTTTTTTCGCAAACGGAGATTGTCCAACGATTTCAGTGACTTTTGTGCGCCTGGTAACCACAAGAGAATTGTTTCGGTGAACGCCCAAGGCCAGCCGAACATACCATTTTTCCCACTGCGAGATAAGCGCACGCTTGAGGTCCACCCTGCCCCTTCCTACTGGGCAGAGCACACGAAAAAGACGAGAGCGCCCACGGCCCCGTCATGACGATGTGGCGACGCGCTCTCAGTGCGTCATGTTCCTGGTAATGCTGAAAACACAACCGTCATCCCCGAGATGCCCGTTACCAGTGGTAAGTAGCAGATATAGTAGGCTTGCTTTTTGAACACTAAAGAAAGCGCTCTTTTGTTACTCAGAGGCCAACACTTCACACTCACAATTCAGAGGTCCCACGTTCGATACCGCGTACCTGAACCGTTTTGGCGGGATTTCTCTTTTTATTGTGTTTTTATATATATAGATACGTATACATATATGGTGAGTTATGGCAATGTTGACGCCAGCGGCAAAATCCAGCCGAAATTGTGCATAATATTGCTACCGCAATAAAAGCATCTTAAAATTTAGGAATAACTGGGTGGATTTCTTGGGAGCTCACTAGACAACTTAATGAGACATTTTCAGACGCCCCTTTTTCTCTTGTCAAATCTTTCAATATTTCGGCAATTACGTCCATATTTCTATAATTTTAAAGCTTCTAAATTGTAATGTGACAGTATTCAGAGTCATTACTGATAATGGTGCGATTTTCATTAAACCTACGTATATGTCCTAGAAATAAATACACAACGACGCAAAAATAGGTGCACTGAGCATACCTTTATAAATAAAATAAACATTCAGCTCAGCTATTTAGTTCACACTGAGTTTGGGGTCACTGCGTTTCAGTAAATCGCTAAAACATTTATAATGCAAAGTTGAGTTGTCGTACGACCGAGAGTAGAAAGGGGATCATGCGCTTTCTCGTCACTTCAATCACACAGCCACACTCGCGACGTGCATCTAATGGAACGAAATTATGAAGAACCGTCTACGCCTAAAAATTAATGGTTAGGCTAGTCGTACAATCTTATTAACTGAATCTGACATATTACCAGAATAGTATTAGACATAGCATCTCGTAATGCACAGCACTGGTATACAGCGTTCATTTACCACACATGTGGTGGTTTTATTCTCGTTTCTTTGTAAGAACTAAGAAAAATGTAGTTTTTTGCTACTGACATTGTCGATGGGCCTCCTCAAACTATTTTTTCGCCAGTGTGCCTATGTCACCAATTAAACCTCGCAACTATATTGCGGCTCAAATCTACCTATACAGCCCACTATCATCAGTATATATAAGTAAATTTAGATGTTGCTCTGCTTCAATTACCTTGTAAAAACGCTCAATTGTAGAAAATGAGTAATATAGATACAATGCTAACCTTCGTTCCTATTAGTGATAAATTATATCGCGGGTTCTACGCGCTATAACTACCATATTATCAAGAGCCAGGCCAAAATTGAAGGCTTGAAAAATTCGCAATCATCTGGTGTTATTTAACATGCAGTGGAATCAGTACACGAGCTTTAACCACCAGGGCCATAATAGTAGTCTTCTTTCCTGTGTACGTACCACGTATTCCTTGCTCGATGTATCGACCAGTCATTGGCCACTAATGCGGCTAAAGTGACTGGAGCCTGCTTCATGAGTGCTTCTGGAAGTGAAGCATTATAAATCCTGATCACAAACACTTCAAACAACCAGCTCACATGGCTCATGGTGGCTGAAGGCCGAGAGCGTTAAGGGAGACGTCTGCGTGGCCAATGGCTAGCACCATAACCGACGTGGTGGTGCTCTTTCAGGTGGAGAGAAGCATTAGTTGGCCCGTATGCTAGGGGGAGACTGAGCCGTGCTATGTAATTTACAGTATTTCTGTTAACACGAAAATGTCTTATGCCGGGATCCATGAAGACTTCAGAGACGAATTTCCGTCATGGATGTGACGTTGCATATTTAGCGCTACCCATTGGCAAAAAACATTCAAGGAAAGGTTTTCTTACTGGACGTCGAATCTCTGACCTCTTGGGAAAAGATGAGAGGTTTCCAGTGCTCTACCCGCTAAGCTATTAAAAAATTGCGAGGTTAGGTACCAACACGCCTTACATCTTTCACACATTATCTTGTTCCGTGCTCTATGTTGGTGAAACTAGACTATGCCGCCGTCTTTGAGAGCTCAAGAAAAGTAAAGTGGCATGACACAGTTGAAATAGGGCGTCCGAGATCCCGCGCCTGCGCACAGTCTTGCAAACCATGTTTAAAGCTTCTCGATAGCGGTAAAAAATACTGACAGAGCGAGCACTGAAGTGTCACCGACGTAGATATGTTATAGAAAAAAAAAATACTTACTTTAAGAACGGGCACTCCCATCGGGCCCTGTGGCCTAAGTGCCGCGCTGCTTTCAGCGCCACAAGCGGCTGGTGAGACCTGTTCATTTCTTCAGCATAAATAAAAGAACAAACGTTTTTTTCTTTCGATGCTGGGCTTTGAACCATTTTCTCAAGCTCGTAAAGCGATTGTGTTTACCACTAGGCAACACACCCATGCATCCACTAAAAGAACACATGTTGAGTACATCTAAACCAATCTAAAAGACATGAATGTGTACCCTTTGTGCATAAAAAATAATGAAAGACAACAATTTCGTGTCACACTTTACTGATTTTTGTCGTAATGCATAAACGTTCTGAGCAGGACATGATCTAAAGCCGATATTGCGAAGTGTACAAATTGACAAACTTTTTTTCTTCAAAAAAAATGTCTTGCCAAACTTGGGTCTCCAAGGTCTTTTTGAGGCGGCTGTTATATGTCTTGACTAACAATTAGAAACGGGTATGCCGTCTGTCGATCGATTGGACCCTTCCTTGCTCGGCCGCAAAAGGCTCGAGGGGCCACTCTTTACGAAAATATAGTTCTCTGTGATTATTTGCTTTGCCTTTCGCTTCGAGTTAGGGCATGACAGCTCCTTGTTAGGGCATGACAGCTCCATGACAGCTCCTTGACAGTCGTGCAGCTTCCACGTGCACCAACGATGTGTCGCCGCTGACCACATAAGAGTGAGAGCACCACATTTTTCATAAAAGCTGCTACAGTAAGGACTGTACGTAGGTGACAATGTCGACGGGCGAATGTCGTGCCTTGGTGGAGCGAAACAGGCCAGCTGGACAAGGAACACTAGCGCACGTTTGCAGTTCACGTGCGAATGGCGGCGTCACGCGCTGCTGAAGTGCGGTATGCATGAATGCTTGCGTAGGTTTTGGGAGCGTGCCGCTACTCTGTCTGTACATATCTTACGTGCTTTGAAGATGTGCATATTGAATTGCAGTGCATATGGCATATTGAATTGAGTTGCAGTTTAGCATGTGCTTGTCGATGTCATCATTGTACGCGATTGACAATACGCTGTGTCCAGAAGTATATTAAACACTTCAGTTGCCACCCTGAATAAATAGTGAAAACTGTTGGCAATCGTCACCATAGAGATGTGCCCCTAGCTGTTAATGTGCATGTGTACACGTAAAACAGTGATATAGCTGTGAAATACCAATAGAAACTGTAATAGCTGCCATATGTCCCTACATAATAAGCACAACTTTAATGAAGACACGTTTCACTTTCCTGTAATACCTATTCTTATGACTGATGAATGAGCCAGAATTTTGGGTGTAGCCATATGTAAGCGGTGCTAATTAGGGCAGCGGCTAGCATTCTTGTAACGTTTGAGTTGATTTTACAATAAAGGATCATAGGTAGCAGTTAGGCAGTTTTGGCGAGACTGCTAAATATATAAAGTTTTTTGTTCTTTTTTAGTTGTGTGCTTCATTGCATTGCGGCTCTTCGCATTTCTGTCTTCCGCTTATGAAAATGGCAACGTCTTGTAGGTGTACTGTATGATTCCCCGAGGCAACATGAGGACGCAACCTGTATGTCTCTCACATGTCGCGACTTGGCCGCAGCTTTTATGTCGCCTCAAAATGTCTGTCCTTTCTGTTTACCATTTGTTATTGTCCTGTATGTCTCTCAACTGTCGTAATTTGGCCGCCGCTTTTCTGTCACCTCAAAGTCTCTGTCCAGGATGTGTCCTGTAAGTAGCCACCTTTTATGCCGACAAGAATTTAGGCCATTTGCACTGTGTGCACAGGGCGGCATAATACGGCTACTGTAACTGAAATGTGCATAGACATGTACACAAAACTCTGTAAAATTATTAATTTATTATCGTTTATTCTAGAGTTTAGAGCATTTTGCAGACAATATTCAAACAGGCAATGTAAATTTGTCGGCGGATGAAGCAAAATACGATTAACTATAAAAAATGTATGCGGCCTTACAGACCATAAAACAAGGAACAATCACAACTTCACAACTAACTCAGAATATATTCGACAGTCATCAAATATTGCAAAAATTCAGGAATGTGATGAACAACATCAACACACACTACCCAGAGCTGCTGAGGGATACGTGCTTGGTGAAATAATAAATATTGCAGTAAATTAGGAATGTTACAAACACAACATTGCAGTACTAGTAGAGATGCCTGGTTAACAGCAAACTGCTCTACTTAACATGCAACACTGTAAGTGAGACTACAGCACACACGTCACCTCCTTCATGTCACCCTCTACTGCTGAGCTGAAGGCCGCAGAATCAAATCCTGGCTGTGGCCGCAATTTCCATCAAAGAAGAAATGGTTGAGACCTGTCTGCTTAGACAAGAGTGCATTTAGAAGAACCCTATGTGGTGAAAATTTCTGAAGCCCTTCACTATGGCACCCCTTTTAATTAAGGAACGAAACTTGAGGCAAAATGCCTATTTTTCTGGAGTCCGTTTTGAGCCTCTCTAAGAAATAAACACGAGCTAAGAGATGGGAAACATTTTAATAACATATTTACTGTGCTTATAAGTGCCTATTTCGAGCTTCGTGCCTATATGAGCTTTTCAGTGCGTAAAAATGCTTTTCCACGTTCGTCGAGCAAACGTTTTGCCTAAATGAGCTCTTCATATGGAGGAAAACAAGAAGCACTTGGTGTGGCTATATTAACGAACACGTGCATAGCGCGGTAGTGTTTTTCCTTGATGTTTTTAACTACTGGTAAGGCGTGATTATGGTTCGACGTAGAATCGACACGCGCATACACTGTGTTATATCGACGAAAACAGATCATAAGTCGACACACTGCCAAAGCCAACGTATATATAGAATCGGCAAATGTGCTCCCACCAATGTGACGTTTGCCAGCGCTCCGATACCATCGCACTTTAAATGCGCTTTTACGTGAGCGGGGCTTGTACCCCAGTGAGGATGAGCGAGGATGAGCGAGGAAAGCACCTATAGCGCTAGCACGCCTTCTTAAAAGGTTTGCGTCGCTTAGTTCGAGAGTAGTGCAGCATGGTTCCTTAAGCGTGGCTAGAGTGTATACTGTAGCGAAGCGAGGGAAGGCTAACGCTAGTGTATCCCCTGCCCCTTGAAGATATCCATCACTAGGTATGAATGTAGTGCACCTCGGCGGTTCCGTTTGCAAGGCTAGAGTACAGTGTACCTAGAACGAATGCTAATCAGGCGAAAGTGAGCTAGCCTAGCGCTGCCGACTACAGGCTACACATAAGTTTTGTTGGTATTAATGTTTTTATTGAATACCATGTTTTTCATGAAAGTCTGCCGAGCAATGCAGAAAAACGAGAAGTTGTAAAACTACCTTCTCAGGCAATGAACGAGTGGATCACAGCGCTACTTCGTCGATCGGGAAGCCAGAGAAAAGAAATTGGAAAGGTCATAATATTTTGAATTTAATGTCCACTCTGAAGCACGCATAGGCATAAAGCTTCTAAAGCTAGTTATGCAACTGCCAATTTATTTAAATAACCCCTGACTTTGCGCGAATAACATGTATTTTGTAGTCATTCCACGGGCACACAAATTAATGTTGTTATTTTTATGTCCACATCTGTGAATTCGCATGCACAGTACTCGCATGTACATAATAAACAGAATGCAGCAATATGTGAAAGCTTCACTGACACATGCCACTTTCAACTTTATCGATTATACTGCAGAGTAATGCACAATTTAAACTTGTCGAGGGACGTCAAGCAATAGAGGTACGCACTAAGTGGTGGAAGTATGCATCAAAGAAAGGATCGCTATCGCGTTCAACGCTTAAAGGGAAAGCTTAAGGATGCCCATTTTTTTTCGAACACGAAGGAAAGTTCGCCTCATCTCCAATAGGCTCGTCGCTGACAGGGTTGGCTTAAAAGCTTGAATCTGCCCTGGAAAGAATCCCAGATTGTATGTGCTAAAGCAGGCGTCTAATGTTTAAAGTGATGCTAATACAAATGTTCTGAATGCAATTAAAGCCTTGAAAGTGCTAGACCACAAGTATGCTACACTACCTACAGCGAACGTCAAGCGTTCTTTTTCGCCTAAAAGCAAATGCTGACTAAAGTCAAGCACAATTCAAGACCAAAAATTTCGAGATGATGCTGGTTTGTTTATTATTTCATGGTCTTTCCCACAATGTCAAATTCGCTCAGCCTTTACCCAAATCTGTTCAAAATGATTATGCTTCTTTCTATTTCTTTTCATGGAAAATATAAATTTAGCAGTTAGCTTTTTTAAAGCACAGAATTTGCCTGCTGTCTCTGCTAGAAGGTGAATATTTGTCCTCTGCGCGCTACTGAAGAAATTATGAATTGAGTCTATAAATGCCTAAAGAACAGTTTTTACCACTTATTTATGTAATAATGGCAGTTTTGGGGCCTATCATGGGCACCTAAAACGTCATTTTTCATGCCGAAAGTTTCAGTATTTACTGATAATCATATCGTGGTTTTAATACAAACTCAGCAAATATTGTACTGATTACACTTCACGGAAAATAAAGCAAGCAGATGTAGATGAAAAACTTTACCTTTCAGCCCCCTCCCCAATCCTCGGACTCAAGCTACAATATTCCAGAATGCCTTCTATCATTTATCATTAACAATGTTCAACATGAGTATGAAACACTGTGAAATATCACACATGAATGGGTATTGGCAAAAATATGTATGATTAAGTACGACAGTAAGAAATCACCTAATTGCACCTATGAAGTGAACTTTCCGAAGACAATAAAATAACTATGGTGGCGTAATAAAAAAAATTCAGTGAAGGTTACAGTGAAAATAAAATAAGTAATGTGCTAATTTTTGTTACAACACAAAAGGTGCTTTTTTTAAATTGCTTATGTGCAGAAGGCATCAATTAAAACCTGACATGGGAGTCTGAAGAACCACTCACTCAGTAGATGTTAAAAAAACTAAATATGCATTAAAGAGCTTAGTAAGTTGCATTGACACATTCAAAAATGTGCTTTGTGATTGAACTGAAATTCAGCTCCAAGAGCAGAAAAAACACTTTGCCAGATACGTTGTATCCAGAGGGACACAAAAAAGAAAATAATGCTGTCAGTTGCCCAATAAACTAAGAATATTAAAATTTTAGCTACTGAAAGAAGCGGGTATGTCTGCGTTGGAAAAAGTTTTTGAGCATGTTTATGTTTCTAGATAACCCGTTCCAAAGTTTAAATTTGCTTCTCATGAATACGCATGCAAGGCAGTGAAGATCAGCAAAATATTACTCTCTGGTGGGACGAGGAGCCAATTCTTGCTTTCGCCACCCAAAAGTAAAAGGGTAACCGTTATTATAATGATCACCCGTGCCTTCGACCAATAGTCAGAATAAATGCATCTATCACATCCAGATGTCTGTCCTAGTTCTCACTGCCCTGGATACATACTGATGCAAGCTGCAAGTAAAGTTTCCAGCAGGACTTATGAGCACGAGCATGCTAGAATTTTTACAAGCGAACCTATGTAGAACTGGACTTAGTGAAATATTTAAAACATACGTGACCGCTTGCAGCAGTCATTAATAGGTTCAATAATTATTCTCACTCAATGACACCGCTGACAATGAGAAATATTGTCTCACATTGCGTCCCTTTGGATACATTGCTGTTATTTTGAACATCCTGAACATGAGTGCTACTTGAATTCAGCTAACATTTAGTTCTATGAAGTTGCCTTTTCACAGAAAACAGAAACCTTGTGCAGCTGCTGTGCACCCGCAGCGAAGTTTTTCACGAGTCAGGATTTATGACCGGCTAGTCCGGACGTCTTCCACACTCTTTGTACGACGAGCACGTATAGACTGCAATAGAAACAAAAGAACAATTCAGTGAAATGTGTCGGTTAGGAAAGCTTCATTTGGCAGCTCTTTATAACGATCATGAAAAATGTGTCTTAAAAGAGCAAAATGTACAAAAACGAACATGTTACAAAAAAAAAACTTCCTCAATGTTCTTGGTGAACACAGCTGCAACTCTAAAAAGGAATATGAAATTTCCACATTTCAGGTGTGTCACTAATATGCTTGAATAGCGCTCCTGCATAGTGCGCATACATGCTAATTTAGTGATACGGCAGCACATACATGACGGTATGCTGTTTTAACAAATATTCTTTGCAACAAACATATAAAATAATTTATGTATTCTATGTCGAACGCAGCTAATGTAGCTTTGTTTCGGCTGCTTACACTGAGACGATTATACCTATATTATCAAAAATGGGTTTCACTAAAACTACTGTTGCTGCTAAATAATGGTCATTAGTATCAATAATTCTGGTTGGCTAAATAGGCAGTACTCCTCACATACCACTCATCATAGGTTGTCTTATGAATGTATGAAAAAAAGTGGAAATGCTAAGACATAGAAGGCATTCCTATTGAACTACATACCATTCGAAAAAGCATGCAAGCTTCTGCAAGAATCTCCGGTAACCAGAATAATCCAAAGTATTGGCCGTGATTTAGCAATACAAAATAAACGTTATATGAGACTGATTTCCAACGTTGTATAATTGTTTCAATGCAAACAGCTTAGGAACATTCAGTTTATATTTATGATTCTCAGATAAATACACTGTCAAAATTTTATTTTAACAGCAACACATGCATGCCTTCTGCATGCATATTGTTATGTGTAGCAATATCGCGAGTTTTGAGTGATAAATAAAATATTCATTTTTGAAAACACAAGAGGTCTCTTCTACAACTGTAGCACAAGCCTAGAGAATTTACCTATGCTTGTCATTTGATGTGAAAGCAATAAACAACACGCTGACCACGATTGAACACAAATTATAGCACGACGTTTTTGCCTCCGTACAGCACCATTGCTCACAAGTTACAAACATTTTGCTTTTATTCGTGGTCAGTGTGTGGTTTTTAATTATTTTCATGTCTGTTCCTGCTCAGTTGGGTGTAAGTTAGTCATTTATTAGAAAATTTCATTGGAGGTGGTGGTCTAAACTGTTCTCATTGTTTGTACATATAAAAATGTTCAGCAAAGTTTGAACCCGAAGGTTGGAAGGGGCGCACACAATAATTAAAAAACTAAAACGAACAAACAAAATCCAAGCGCAGTGAAAACAAGCTGAATAAAGTAAAATGTGCTCAACCGCATGGACTAATGAATGAAATATGGCTCACACAGTTAAGATACAGCGATCAGGCCGCAGTTAGCCAAGAAAGATTATTTCGAAAATACAGTTCTAGTTGAACGAATTGCTCAGAATTCACGAGTTCTGGCCGAATCAGGCAATCTATGTGTCGGGTGCATGCTCTAAGCTTGCATTGAACTAAACAGGCAGCCTGACCAGCTAAACGTAAGTACAAGCTTTGCGAGCCCTACCCAAGACGAAGCAACATGCTGCACGTGAACACTCAACTCGAGTAACACGGTAGTTCAAAGATAAGTGCCGGCACGGACCCATACACGTGCATACGGTCAGCTACCTACCAAAATTCATGATAGCAAGTAAAAAAATGACGTTCAGCATATGAAACTGTTTTAGGCAGGTTCACTTCTATGGCACACAAAATGAACAGTCGTGAAAAAAAGCAACAAACAGGTCCAAGCATACGCGCCCTACACGTGATGAACGCTTACCCCCGTATTCACAAACGCTCCTTGACTCGACGTTCAACCTTCATTTGACAGAGTTGAGCAGCGCGCCACCACTCGGCTGAAAATGAAGCTGCGCTACTCAAGCATTGCAGCAGATTATCCCTGATATGTAGTGACTTATTGTTCTTAGAGATGGCGCTCCCATCGGCTTTTCCAAGTGAAGGTAAAGCGTTGAGTGAGGGACATTCTCGAATAGGGGGTTAGAGCTAACAAACGCGGTCTTCTCCCAAGAAATATTTAACCAAAATAGTAGTCTATCGCCAGCTGGGCCTCCTTCTCACACCACTGCCGATGGGGGCGGGCGCCACCATAACTCTGCTGAAATCTGCCGCCGAATTCCCACTGTGTACACGTACACAGTGAACCATGCTTCAATTAAAAGAAAAAGCTCACCCGCGCTTAACTTCCCACAAATTTACCTTCATCCTAATGAAACGATACACAAGAACAGGTTCACTACGTTAACGAACTTTGCTTATCGTGCAAGTGTTACGAAAAACGTAGCATGGCATCGTTAGGACGTACTCGGTGTTAACAAAGCGCTGACAGCAGGAATGTGGTACATACCTGGCGAGTGATTCACAACACGACGCAACACGTCCTCGCTTGAGTATAGCTCAGTTTCGTAATAAGTAGCGCCAACAGAACACAAAAAAACACAGAGCGCAAGCACACCCCAAAACATGGCAAAAATTGACGCATAACTCACCCTACAAGGCACCCCACAGCCCCAACCAGCACAAATATAATACCTAGAAATGTTTTGCTAATGTCCTGAACAGGCGCTTTCTCAGGCGGCGGTGGAGAAACCGATTTCTATGCACCGCGATAAGGCGCTGCCTGTTGCTGGTGCGTTGGTAAGGGGCGGGAGAGGTTGACGACGGGCTGCAGCTGGCGGCAGTGAAACTGCGTCCTAGTCGCATAACACCATCCCGAAACACTCATTTCAACCGTAGACATTATCACTAATTATATTCGCGGCAGGGATACAAGAAAATAAATATAATTTTTACTAACCATACAGCTTACTACAGATGCACAAACTAGGAGTTCGACGTATATACTGTTCCGCGCCCACGCAATTTAACTGTCTTGCCAAGCCATCATCCTCAAAATTCAATATTTTAACTGTGATTTCGCCCCCCCCCCCCCCTCCAGGCGGATGTTTGAGCTGACAAAGGCGGGAATGGGATGGTAAACAAGGAACTGCCAGATTGATGAAGTACCAACGAAAAAAATGATATACGATGCACGTGTATTTTTCCTACTTAGAGCTGTCTGTACTAATTGTTATTTTGGGAAACGTACCTGCTTTATTGTGATTTTTTACGCACGCAGAAAGCAGCTGCGAAAAATTCTTTGAAAATCAGCGTGTCAGTTGCTTTGAAGACCAGTATGTCTAATCTGGATCGTACGTGGAAGGGGAGTAAGACAGCCACCTTCACTAGTTGAAGGGTGAGGGGAGGTCCTGTTGATATTCGGCACTCGAACTTTGGTGGTTGCTGCAATTTATTTCTGAGCTGCCTCTTGAGGCGTTCCTACTGTGCCCGCGTGCAACTGCAAATCTGTCTAGCCGCTTCAACGTATCATACGGCTAAAAAAAAAGAGAACTTGTTTCGTGCCCTTATGGAAAGGCCGATACAAATCCTGAGAAGAAAAGGTGTCCTTATTCAGAGCTCCCACGGACCCAGTACGCTTGCAAGGGTGGGCACAAAACATCAAGGAAGGAGACAAAGAGCTTGGCGAGACGTGTGTGGCGTGTTCGCGACATTTCGGTGACCGCTATGGCAACGTTCAAGTGCGTGATCAACGGCGAGTTGTAGTAAGTAAGAGCGAACGACCAGCATTTTCATTGTTATTCAAGCTTGTGAACTTGAACCAATCGGTTGCACAGTACATAAGCGAGGGCTCACTGGAGATGTGATAATTTTTTATGCACACACCAGGCTGTAATTTTTCACAATGTCACTGAATATATAACATGGCCTCAAAACGGGACAAAAAAAAACCGAAATTGTGGCGGTGCCAGCAACCATGGTTTAAACCTCACTCAAAATTTTCAGTTTTCGTTTTAAGTGTCATTGCAAATAGGGGCACCGAGAAATCAAAAGTGGCATCCAGCTGTTGCTTGTTTTTTTCCTTTTTCATGTTATAGTATATACAATCGATGTGTCGCAGCTTCCTGATATGTTCAAATTTATTTTACATGTGTGCATAGGTTTCAATTTATTGTGGGCTGATGCTCAATTTTAAATAATTATTTATGATCTAATGTTTATTTCATTGAGATATACCACTCTTTTTTTTCACTGTTCACCTACATTCTGCATCAAAACACTTGTCTTCGCTTGTTTTTTTGCTTGTTGTATTTTAATTCAAGTGCCGTAAATATCTATGGATATTGATGTCTTCGTACTCAAACGCAACTGTGTGGAAGCGACTGATAAAAAAACCAGGACTCACGCCCTGGTTTTCCTACATCTTCGTTCCATACGCGCTATATATCCCTTTTGTATGTGCTTTTTAGATGAAGATAACCTTGTGGCATACTCTGCAAATCTGTTTTCTTTCTTTTCTTTACAATTTATTCGCACCCTGTGTGACAAGCACAGTGAGGTTGTAGTACCACGAAGTTTCGCTTCAACGAGAAACAACTGAGAGCGCGAACTCCGACACGTAAATGCCGCGCACTAGCGAGCAGTTGCGCCTTCTGGCGGCTCTATTCTAAAAACTTTCAGCTTCTGTGCTTCGTTCACGACAGTGGGAAAATCTTTAGAGCCACTACAAAGGCTGGTGCACACCGACGACTTGCAGCGGTCGCGCGACATTCGCGACTGGCGACCGAAAAGTGACTGAAGTTCACCCCTGCAGAGACTGCATGCGAGTGACCAGTGGTGCAATTATGTACAAATTTCCAATCTGAATGGAAGCGTTCCATCGGTGACGTCAAAAAGTAGGTGGTCAGCAGCGGTCATGAGAACGAGGCGAAGCGAACAGCCAATGAGGGAAATGTAGGCCTGCGTCATCATTATGACATCGGCTTGTGGACCGTATAGCGAAGATAAAAGTGTTTGTAACATGTTGAAAAATGTTTAAATAATATTGCTCATTCTGATAATGAGTTGGCACTAGTTTTCAAACATTGATCAGGGAATGCGGCACAATTCAAACAGTTTTTTCTCGTTATTGTTTTGAAATGACGCTACATTTAGTGGGACGGTAAGTAGTGGCGCTACGTAATGCCTCGTTTCAAGCAGTTACTGTTCTCATATCTCCACCACTATTCAAACCTAAACGGCGAAACGGCGCAACTTTCGAAGTCGTTGGCTGAGTCGAGTGCAATCAAAGCGGTGGGCAACGGCAGCAGTAGCCAACAGCAGCAACGCCTCATCCGCGTTTCCGAGGCTCAGCGAGCGCTGGTGCTTGCCTTTATGGACGAACATTCCCAGCTTGCGGCGAAAGCCATAGAGCTGCGGCATGGCGTCACCGTCGCCGACCGGCGGCGGCTGTGGCAGAAGCTCTGTGATGCGCTGAACCATGAAGGGTCTGCGCAGAAGTGGGAGGCCTGCTGACGCAGGCAGGTGCACTAGGCCCGCCGTGACGCCGCCGCCGTAAGAGAGGCAAAAACGTGAGTGACCGTCAAATAGCACGGGCAATTTGTTCTTTGACACTGGTGTATATTTTCAGGGGCACAGGAGGGTGTTGGCTACCTGGCTTCCGTGGCCAGGTTCTACAGTTGACTGGGAAGACACGCTTTAGTGGCGTCTATGGCCCCGCCTATCAAGAGATAAGCACTCTGCCGCCACAGTATCACGGGTTCCTGAGCAGTGCCATGACAGAGCTTGATATCTGAAGGGGTGCCTATAGTGGAATTTCGCTAAACGGGTAGATAGCACAGAAACAATAATTCAAAAGCAGGTAGGTTTTTCAACAAAAATCTCAGTTTGCAGCCCTCGAGGTACAAGGGGCATTTCTTTATCACAACCGACACGCAATGCCTGCGGGCATGCACTAAAATGATCATACGTGGTGTCATGGACCACTGAATAGCTTCAGAACATTTTCACAGATGTTTAGTACGTAAGATTGTAAAATATCCAGAGTAACGAATACCAACTTTCTGAAAGATCGTGTTTGCGACACTTTCCAGCAGGCGGATGTTCCCACTGCTGGGGTGGAAATGGTGGTGGAGGCCACTGAAGCGGCTGCAGATGGCAGTGACACAGTAACACGCAAGCATCTGAGGACGTAGTGCTTTATTGAGCGCAGGACTGAAGCCTTGAGCAGGGCGACAAGCGCTCAAGGTGAGTAGACCCTTTGTTTACATTCTACATAAAGGGCGTAAACATTCTTCATGCTCTAATATGATGACTGAAACCAACTTGTGCTCTAAATAAGAACTATGCATTGTATTCAGGGCACGGTATCGGATATCTGCAATGGCAAACTGCCGGGCAAAAGGTTGGTTAGCGCTGAAAAGGGCTGTTTGATGCTGATAGATGCATTTGAGGAGATAAATGAAGAGTAGTTCCAGCAAATGTTTGTTGATCCGCACGAAAAGGGCATAGCTTGTACACAAACGTTCACACTTTCAAAGGATGCCTTCAGGTCAGTGGATCTTCAAGTGAGGGGAAATTGTTGTACCCGTTGTAATTCTTGGCTGCAGCAGCTTCCCACCACGAGATGGTTAAGCGTTTAGCGGCAGCTCACTTAAACATTTCCACCATGATGATTCATCTCAGGTGTTGCGGGGGATGAAAACATCAACCACCCGCATCACTTCTGCAGCACGACGTATGGCAACAGCACAGGAGAAGGCGGCAGCGGCGCAGGAGGGCGTCCTGCAGGCGGTCCAGTCTTCGGCATGGGCCATGGCTGAGGGCCTTCTCTGCGAGAAAGGGATGGGTATTTTAGTTTAATTTTTCTTCATGTGTTCAATGTTTTTACTTGTCATCATTCGTTACTGATTTGTCAGTTTCAATATGTTTTGGTGCTGCTGTTCATGTTCGGTTTTATCTGCTTCGGGAGCGTTATACACGGTTGAGTTTGTTTTTTTGCCATGTTTTCAATATTTTAACTTTTTGTCATTCATTATTGGTTTAGTGGCTTTGATATGTTTACGTTTCGCTGTTCACGTTTTATTCTATATGTTCTTTGTTTGCATTTAGTACATATTACTAGAGTCAGATTAGCATTTACTTTGTGCAAGGAGCACATCATCTTTCATGTTCGATATATGCATTTCTCAATTTATATTCGAGCAGCTCCAGTGGCAGTGTTCTTTCCCCACATTTCGAAGGTGTCTAGTCAATCACACGGAGAGCAAGTGCGTATAGTCGACATTTTACGTAAATGTTTCTGGCACTGTGATATTTTTATTGCCCCACTGTGTTTTCTAGCTCGCTGCACTTTTGATGCCCCATTACCACATAGTGTAGAAATGTCATATCTTTTTGCCTCCTAATGTTTCACAGCTCACTGTGATATATGTTCATTTCAGCACAATGGGGCTAAGGTACGATGACTACATTCTGAGTCCTTTTGAGAGCCCTAAGCTAGTAAGTGGTCATGTCGCGCAGTTGCAGAAATAAAATTGGTCATCATCACAGCAACATGCCAGCGATTGACTTTATCTAGTTTTCAGTGTAAAGGACTCGTTGCGGGAATAAATTTTGAACGTGGTATGATGGTATGTGAGCCGCGAGATTGCTGAGCCGAATATTCATGCTATATG
Organism: Rhipicephalus microplus; assembly: GCF_043290135.1. NCBI lineage: Eukaryota > Metazoa > Arthropoda > Arachnida > Ixodida > Ixodidae > Rhipicephalus > Rhipicephalus microplus. The sequence goes on along the minus strand of NC_134710.1, from coordinate 349,401,659 downwards.
CAATCAAAACAACTCGCTTGTTGTTTGCTGTCTTGAATAACATATTTTTTATCATTGCAACATGACTGCAGTCGAGAATTCAAATGTTATTTCAACATATACACAGTGTTTAGAACAATGAACGAAAAACTAGCACAAGTTGAGGAGCACTATTGTTTGTCTAGTCTGGCGTGCACAATTGAATGCTTGTAGTCAGTGACTATGAGAAGTGACGGACTCATGTATCATGTATTCATGCAACATATTAATAATGGTATTGCAATTTTCGCCCGCTCTGGAGAAAGAAATTGTGTGACGTTGCTGCATTGTTCACACAATTTTTTGATGGCAACATAAAGCACGGAGTGCCACTTATATATGCTTGCACCAATCTAGTCTGTTGTGACTGTGATCACTGATAGGGAAAAGGGTGTTTCTGTTGCATATTTTATGTGACATTCAAAGAAAATGCAGCATTTTCACATTGCCACCTTGCTTCATATTGAAGCACGAGTAACTACTTTGTGTTTTCAAGTGTGGCAAACACAGCCCTGTCATGCCAAGATGCACTGTAATCAGTATGAATAAATTATGTGTGTGATATGAAAACATGAAACTCAATGCTCCTGTGTACTTTAAAAAAGGCCCACGACAGCCCTGCACTGCTGCTTTCATCTAAGCAGCACGTTGAACGGTGTGAGCATATGGTTCTCTTCTGACTTCTCATCTTCAGCTGGCGACATGAACACATAATACTCGTCCAAGGTCCAGTAACCCGCATGCAACGCAATGTTGTGGAGAGCAACGCAAGCATAGATAATTTGCGCGGCCCGATCATGATTGTAGAGCATTGCTCGAAAGTGCTGCAAGCGGCGGAACTTGCTCTTCAATACTCCGATACATCTTTCCACACCATTGCGCACGGATGCGTGCTTCTTAATGTATCGGCCTTCGGAGGTGTTGCGTCGTTGACTGCAAGGTACCGGAATTAGAAGCCATGGCTCAAGAGGATACAATGCGTCTCCTGCAATAGAAAAATAAAAGCTGAGTTCCCGGCCCCAATTAGTACGCGATAATACTTACCAAACAGATATTCGTTAGGCTGCAGATGTGCAGCTAGATGTGCACGCTGTTGGTTGTGTTCCCACACCCAGGAGTCGTGTTACGAACCTGGGAATCATGGGTTCATGACAAGAACGCGCAGTCACGCGTTGCACACCTGCGATGAGGAGCAACATAAAATGGGACTGCACTTACGCTCCAAATAAATCCCTCTTTTCAAGGAATATGCAGGGAACAATGAGTACTGGTAGTCATTGGTACAAGAAGCTTCACTTAGAAGGAAACACAGAGTGTGGCAACTGAGGAGGGGAGAGGGGGCAATGACCCCTTCTCTGCTGTACACATGGATACGACTTCCACTAAATGATCGATAAGTGAAAACCTAAGCCTTGCTCTTGGGAACGAACCCTCGTAAATGCCAAAGCCAGCTCATGCAATTGTGATAGTAAGCACTTTCGTGTTTGAAATACTTACCTGTGAAGTATATAGTTCTGCTACGTCTGCGGCCCATATTCTTGATTACTTCCATAATGCGCAACTCAATTGCACATGCACGCCAGTACAAAAAGTACAAAAATGGCAACTGGCTCCCGCACAAAACACTTGAAACTTATGATTACCGAGGTTTTGTGAGCCACCAACTAGCTCGCACCCTGTTCTCCACAGGCACTCTTTTATTCGTTGCATTATTAGATTTTTTAGCTGGGCTTCACAACTGAACAAATGCTCCGACGGGCGAGTAAGAAAGGATCCTAATGGTACTTACGATCATGACGTTCAGAGCATAATAGCCCTCTCTGAATATGAAGCTCGCCGTGTCGGCCAGTATGAATCCCTCTGGCTTGCGAATGGTGACCAACGTGTCATCGACACACGCCAGCACGCCTTGGATGCAACCGCGTAGCACAAACTCCGACTTTGCCTCATCCTTAGCAGCTGTTGTCAGTGGGAAGTCCACCAGCTATTTCCTAGCAGCCATGGTGATGATGGCCTGCGTCACCTCGTGGATAGTGTTGCTCACGGCCGGCTGAGACTTGCCGATGTGCACCTCGCGACCAACGCTACTCGAAAAGCAACCAGTGGCGAAAAATCGCAGCGCACACAATACTTTCCTCTCTGTGTAAAAACCACCGGCTCGCTGAAATCTGATGAGAGGGACAAGTTTGTCGCACAAGCTACGCACTGTTCGTTCGAACAGGCGAGAACATTATGGAGGCGGAAATGTTGTAGGCCCGTGTGCTCAGATTTGGGTGCACGTTAAAGAACCCCAGGTGGTCGAAATTTCCGGAGCCCTCCACTACGGCGTCTCTCATAATCATATAGTGGTTTTGGGACGTTAAACCCCACATATCAATCAATCAATCAAATCAGGCGAGAACATTGCCGGACTCCTTCTTCAGTGAACTTTTCAAATGCATCTTTTAACGTCGCTTCGTCGTCTCAGATCGGCTGTAGCTGCCCCGCAGGCGAGACGAAAAACCGTGGCAGTGGGAACCGCCATGTTGTCTTAGTGCCCGGATGCTGAAAAGTCGCGAAGCATTTACAATTCAATCCAATCCATGCCACCTTGCAGCCATTTAAATCCATCCGGTTCCTCTCGGACGGTCTTTCCGACCGTTCTTGCGCCTTCGTTTAAAAACCAGAGAAAAACAGTCACGTGACACCTCGGCCCACGTCACTTAGAACGTCAAAAAATTCGTCACGGCTTGAATAGGCCAATCGCGTAGACTCAATTGAACAGACCGCCTTCGACCAGATTTGAAATTTGTACATAATTGCACCACAGAAGTTGCAAAACTAGAGAGTCGCGTCCGGATCTCGTTATCAGCAAGCACTCCGGAGACCGGTGCCTATCAGCTGATCACCGCCAGCTGAGTGAACGGAGCGAACCGAGTGCGCCGCACTCATTAGGGAGCTTTAGAATAGCGCACCTCGAGCCCTTGCGGTGTGGTCGCTGCCACTGCGCATGCGTCGTAACCCGAGTCGGCGTTCGCCTTCGCGGACCGCACGTGAAAATTCCGAGATTGCGTGCGGTGTTGGCGGCCCGCAAGCGCTGGTTTCTAGGCTACGGGTGGTGATGGCGGCCCGCATGTGGCCTGCAAGCTCTGGTTTTGATGCTACGGTGTCACTGCAATCGTGCGTTGCGGATCGCAGCAGGGCAAACGCTATTCTAAAACTCATACGGTGCCCGCTACGCCCGCAACGCCTGCAGCACTTGCAAACGGTATTCTAAAACTCCCTAGAGTGTTTGTCTATTCTCGCAGAGCGTTGAAAAAAACAAACAAACAAAATTGAGCTTTGCTGATTGGTTGCAGCAGCTTTGCGACTGCAGTCGCCCGGCTGAAAAATCGGCCAGGAAGCGACTAGCCAAAGAAGTTACTTTGCGACCATTTGCGACCGTTCGCGGCTATTGCGACCAGTCGCAAATGGTCGCGCGACCGCTGCTGGTCCCTGGTGTGTGCCAGCCTTAACTCAAGTATTATGGTTACAGCCACGCAGAGGTAGATCGCATTTGCGCACTAAAAATTGTGTTATTGCATTCAAATATTAACGTACGTAACTATATGGTATACAAAATCTTAGAGCAAAAAATATTTCTTTTTGAATTAAGGCGCACGAAATTTGAAACGTTATTAAAATTTGAAAAGATAGACATGTCTGAAACACGTTTCAGCTGACGGTAACTGATTAAACAGAAAAGCGGAAGCTGCCACTTGCTTCGAGCTGTGAATCAATACTGCGTAAAAAAGAAACATTTGAACTTTCAAGGATGGCAGCAACAATGAGTGAGAGCTATATAAAAAGGAGATCAACAATGGAAAGGAAGCGAGTACGTCTAGGTAAATTATTTTCGCGGCTGAATGGTTGGCCGGCACGACGCCATGCTAAGTTTATATTTGTGGGTTTCTCTCACCAGCCAAAGTCATTGTGGGTCTTTGAAGCGGCACCTTACGTTTTTAATGGATGTTAGAGTTAATCATGCTCGCAAATGAAGCGAAAAACTGGCAGGAATATAACTGAAGTTACAATAAAAGGAACTCAAAACGAGCGATGGTAGACGATTCTCGTCGTGAGTCCGAAGTCCCCACCGAACATTTTACCAACTTCATTACTTCCAGGTAAGTAACATTGAAAAAAGAGCATGGTTCTGAACTTTGCGTGTTTGTTTGTTGTAGCTTAGCATGAACAAATGGTTGTCACGAAGTTCCAACCTAAAACGAACTTTGGAAGAGCACAGACGCACGAGAAAAACGTTTTCTGTTTTTAAATTCATTTTGCGTTGCTTTTTTAAATATAAATCTTGGCTCCAAGACTTGTTTTTTTCTTGATGTGAGCATATTGCACGCCATATTCCCACAAATAATGTCCTGCCCTCGCATGCGAAGGTGAAAGAGTGAATGTGAACCTGTTTATCACTTGTAGGCAGCTTCATTAAACCACCGCGGCATGATATCTCTCCTAATGTGCCCTGGCTAGCTCAGCCAGAACACGTCGTAACGTTTTGCCATCTAGTCAAGCGAATTTATCTGATTTACGCAGTGACACATTGAGCAGTGACCACAAGCGCACAAGCAGATGACAAAAGCGGGCTCCAGTGCTGGAGCGGGCTCGCAGTGGCTGCTCCAGCGTCGAAGTTTGACCATGGTTCTTTAGGCGGTGCTGTCGCGACTTTCGCAGCCCATCCCCGCGGTTACACAAGTGCGGCAAGGAAAGCAGCCGAGTTTCCTCTCCTCTCAATTTTTACTCCGTGGGTCTGGTGGGTCTCGTCAAAAGGAGCTGGCCACACAACCGGACTAGTTCATCCCATCTTGCCGGGAGGAAGGCGCATTTTTCGGGAGATATTTACTTAAGTTACGTACATTAGAGTATGGTTCCTTCTTGACAAACTCTTGTCGAAGAGGTCTCTCCTAAACACTGCACCAAAAAGCTCACAAAGCAGCCCGTGAGGGCTGATTATCAACAGTCCCGTTTTGCCAGACCCGTGGGTGAGGGTAAAGGCAGCAAATTAGAGTGCCCGATCTCTGGACATACACCACTTTCGATGAGGCAGCCCGCACCCATCCACGTCAGCGTTCTTGACAGGGTGCAGAGTCACCACACTTCAACTGTGGTGCCACAGTGTGCCCTCGCCGACTTGACCTTTGACAAGGTAATTAGGGCAATGGGTCTGACGCTTGGAAGGACGCATCAAAAGGACCGCAGCGATGCCATTGCTCCTTCACGCAAAGTCGTCGCGACCAGAAGCCATTGTGGTCGATCCCGATGTCGGACTGCATGGACTCTTAAGCGCGAGACAGACGTGCGATTTTCAGTGCGATGCAGCGTGTGGTTTGAAGATGCGGCAGCCGGAGTGGTGACGTTTCGTGACGTATCATTGCATCGCACCGCAGCATAGCCGGTGGGGTGAGCATCAAAGCGGTCAGATATTTTCGTCACCGCATCGCACCGCCACATGGCAGCAGCCAATCACAGCGCGAGCAGACGAGAGACGTCACGCCGCTAGTGGCGCCATCTTCGTGTAGCCGCTTCCATCACCCGGGATATAGGCCAGTTCAAACGACTCGATGGAGCGGTACAAGCGTGGATTTGCTCACATTGCTGACTGCAGCGGCGTGACCAATTGATTGATATGCGGGGTTTAACGTCCCAAAACCACCATATGATTATGAGAGACGCCGTAGTGGAGGGCTCCGGAAATTTTGACCACCTGGGGTTCTTTAACGTGCACCCAAATCTGAGCACACGGGCCTACAACATTTCCGCCTCCATCGGAAATGCACGCGCCGCAGCCGGGATTCGAACCCGCGACGTGCGGGTCAGCAGCCGAGTACCTTAGCCACTAGACCACTGCGGCGGGGCGCGGCGTGACCAAAAAACGGGCACATTTTCCTGGTGACGTGATATTATTTCGTATTGAAAAAAAGCGCGTCTTATCGGAAAAAAATGGATGGTGGGCATGGTGTAAGTCACCACCCACCATTATAGTGAATTAATGTAGTGGGTGAATAGTGGGAAACGCCTACCAAGCCGTATGGTGGGATATGGTGGGTTCTGTAATGCCGGCAACGCTTGAGCGCGAAATGGCGTCGGAATCACCTTGACGAGCTGCCACAAAAAATAAAAAAAAGAATTCTATAAAAACGGTACAAAAAAATAGCTGTCCCATAGAAAGGAAAACAAGGTGGCACGGAGGATCGAACGAGCAACCTGCGGATTCCCATTCGGAGACACTAACCACTGCGCCATACCAACTTTTTTTTCTGTGGTATTTATTAAAGTATTTGGGCAATAAAGACGAAATCAAGTGAACAAAAGTACAATCAAATCGCGAAAGTAAGCGCTCAAGCGTTACTCATAAAAACTAAATGGCTAACACAGCGTGAGTTCCTCACATGGAGAGTTCTTCACATCGTGTTTTACAAACAAAAAAGGGTGAGGTCAAACAGTTCTCTAAGACGAAGTACCAGTCCGGTCTAAAGTCTAGCTCGCCGTAAATGTTTTTTAGGTGGATAGCCATTTGAATGAAGTGTGCGCTTGAAGAGGTGATGGGCTCTGTATTGCGGTGTTGCAATCGTGTCTTCCACAAGCTGTGCATACCCATGAGGAAAAACATATCATATGGTACTTCATCAAGCGCTGCTGGTAGAAGATAACGTATTGTGTGAGAATCAATGACGGAACGTTTTTTCAGTGCTCGCTGAAGGACATCCCAAAACAGTATGGCATCTTTGCAGCTAACAAAGCAATGTTCAATTGTTTCCGGCACATCACATAGGCCGCAGTTAACAGACGGAATGAAAATACCCTTTCTTTCTAACCATGTGTTTACCGCCAATGTTTCAGAGTGGAGTTTATAGAATAATGTTTTTAATTCGGTGGAATGTACATTTTTCGCACTCGCTTCAACACATTGTGGCCTGGAAGTATGGAGTACAGTGATCGGTACAATGGAGGTGGGAAGAGTGTACTCAGTAGGTCAATATACAGCACCTTGCGCGATACTGTGTACAGGTATTCTACAGAAAAGCGAGCTTTAAGAAACTGAACAGTGAGGTAAACGTCCTGCATGAATCACCACAAGCATGGGCGTTTGGAGAAGTTCGATGAAACAATTAAATTTGGTAAGCAATCAAAAAGTGTAACCTGCAAGAAAGAACGGATTACAGGATGGGAATTGTCTCGAAAAAAGAAGAATCGGGACGCCATTTGCCATAGATAAAGGTGTTTTAGTCCTAACCCACCCTCACTAACTGGCTTGAATATATTATCACGACGCATGGGCTCAAAAGTTGAAGACCATACGAAAGTAGTGAAAATCTGATGAAAGCGTTGTATATAGAATCTTGCGCAATGAATAAGTTGCAATACATAGTAAAGCTTTGCCGCTAAGAAAGTATTGCAAGCTTCAGCTCTCCCAAATATTGAAAGTCGATAGGGAACAAATGTCTGGGCCGGTCGTTCAAGCTTAGGGACGCGTTCCTTCCATTAATGCGCACTGAAACTATATGCATGCAATGGTACAACGAGGTATGTTGTAGGAGTTCTTGTCCAATTAATCCCTGCAAAGTTATTCGGTGTGCTACCCCACAAGCCAAACCACAATCCTAAACTTTTAGAGGCATTTAGAAGAGCTCCTGATACTACACCAAACAGTTCAATAGTATATACCAAATTTTCGGCACTTGGTTTATCTGTGCAAAAGAATGCGACATCGTCTGCATAAGCCAATACTTTAACCTCACTGCCTAATATACTAAAGTCATGAATGCAACTCGACTGTATTATGCTTAAGCACAGTGGTTCTAGATAAAGTGCAAATAAAAGAGGTGACACCGGGCATCCCTGTTTTACAGAAGAGCGAGTAGACACTGGCTTGTAGAGGTGATCATTAACTATCAGACGAGTTGAGCATTCAATATTCCATAGTTTAACGCCTTTAAGAACAACTTTGCCAACATTAGCTTGTTCCAGAAGAGAAAAAAGGAAGGAATGACGAACACGAACAAAAGCTTTTGCAAGGTCTACCTGTAGCATTGCAAGATGTTTTTGAGAGCCATGACAGTATTGAAGCACTGTTCGAGCGACATGTATACTCGTTTGTATGGATCAACCTCTGATCCCACATGTCTGATGAGACCCAATGAGGACCTACATAGCAAATTGCAACCTATTCGCTTATACTTTAGCGGAAATTTTGTAGTCCAAGTTTGACAGTGATATTGGTCTGTAGCCCTCGACAAAGCGAAGTTTTTCCTTGTCAGTTGTTTTCGGTATTATTACAGTGTGACTTTTGAAAAAAGATTGTGGGAGGTTATCCATGTCATAACTCACCTCAAAAATATTCAGCATTAGAGAAGCAAGTGTTTTCTTGAAAGCTTTGTAAAATTCGCCGGAGATGACATAAGGGCTCGGTGTTTTCAATAAAGTCAAGTTGATGATTGCTTGCTCGATTTCCTGTATAGTAATGGGCCCCTTAATGACTGCACAATCATTGTCCTTCAAGGGGTTCACAAGAGAAACAAAACTAGCCTTGAGGTGAGCGTCAAGATCATCACAGGGAGAGCTAAATAAACTGTTATATTACATTTCGGAAGCAAAAGTAATGTCTCCGTTATCTTTTATGAGCACATCATTAAAGTACAAGTCTGGAATAACTTTAGAAATTGCATGGCGTTGCTCACCAAGTAAAGCTTGGTGCACCGGTTGCTCAGAATTTAAAGTGCGCTGGTTCCGAGATCTAATACGTGCCCCTTGGTAGCGAGCAGGATCATATCTGTGTAGTTGGCACTTAATATTCTCAGTGTCTTTGATGTAGTCTCCCGGCATTTCGCATTCCAACTCATAAAGATTGCAAAGACTTTTAGCAAGTATCTTTTCAACATTCTTTTTATAGAAAGACTTAACAGCCCCAATTTTTAAAGCTATAGTACGAACTTCTTGTTTTAAAAGCTCCCAAGCAGCGAAGATATGAAAACCAATCGAAAAAGATTGCCTCAATGCCGTCTGGACGCGATTCATGAATTCTTAATCACAGAGGAGCTTTGCATTCACTTTCTAAAGGGCCCACTGGGGGCGAAATTGTTTGTGACGATTTTCACCAATTTGCGCTATGACAATACCATGGTCTGAGAATGATACAGCTTCGGTGCTGCAGGACATTTTACGAGATAGGAGTGATGAGGACACGTAAATCCGGTCAAGGCGAGCATGAGAACTTCCTTGTACTCTTGTACATGCTGTTGCCCAATTCGAGACCCCGATGTCAATTAGTCCTGCATTATCTACAATACCGGATTAAAGCTCACCACTCCTGTCTCTCTTTCCAGGCGAATTATAACGATCAATAGCTTCACATACGCAGTTGAAGTTTCCCATAAGTTCCGTGCATCTGTCGACGTCAATTAAATTACGCACTTTTTCAAATAACTCAAGTCGCTTCGGAACCTCAATAAACGCATAAAGATTGATTATTCTCGATGGCACTCCTTGCAACAAAAAATCACTGCATATATACCTGCCCTCTTCATCAACAGTAGTGCAGAATGCTGAACAGGGTAGGCTCTTTCTTAGAAACAGCCAACAGCCCGCAGATAAACTTTTAGCATGTGAGACACACACATTAAACTGAGACAGAAAAGGCCGCAGGGCCTTTTCGGTCTCTTCCTCGCTCTCAATCTTTGTCTCTTGGATGGCGACAAAGTCGAGACGCTTCCGATTGAGAAGTCTACAGAGCTGTGCCTGTTTGTGTGAAGACCTAAGGCCGCGTACGTTCAAGGTAGCAAACATGAGTCGCTCAGACTGCGCCATGGTGACTACCTTCCAATGCGCTTATCGTCCCACTTGATCACTCCCAAGAGTTGGCGCTGAGGCTTCCCGTAAACCCCCACTAGGCCTCCTAGATCGGGATCGGCGGCACTTCCCCTTTGGCATGGACTTTCGGCGACGGCGTGACTCCCTAGTCACTGACGCTAGGTCACTCCCTTTGCTTGAATCCGAGCTCGACGATGCGCGACGTTTTGGTATTGCTGCATTCATAGAGATCTGCATATCATCTTCCGACACTGCACCATGATGAAAAAGCTGCTGCGGAGCTGCAGCACAAGCAGATGAAGAATTTTCTGCGGCATCCAGCCCAGAGTCTCTGTCTTGTACTGGTGGTTCTTCGGCATCTTTATGGGTCAGCGCAACAGCACTCTTCATAGGAACTCCTACTTGTGCTAGGGGTTGTGCGTAGTCGTTTTGGGTAAGCTACTTGCATGATTCACTTGGCTCTTTGCACGCAGAGGTTTCAACTGTGTCAACAGCGAGTGACTTTTTTTCCTTTTCTGGATTCCTTGTGGTAGAGCCTGCAGCATATGAAACTGACGGAGTGTCTCCCGTTGCGTCCAAAACATCGGTTGCATCCATAAAATGCTCTTGTGGGTTATCATCTGGCTGTTGTGTGTGCTGTCGCAGCTTTTTGGCGTATGTCATAACACAATCCTCAGCCGAATGACCGAAGCGTCGACAGTGGTCACACCGAGGGGTCCTGCAGTTTCGACGGCGTCATACCAACATTAGCTTGGTTGTGTGGTAAATAGTTAGTTGCATACAAACTTACGGTTCAACTTCGGTTATGTTTGTCGTATACATGACATAAACGAGATTCACACCTGCTACTAAAAATTGCACATTTATTAAACACAAGCAACTGCTGCCTGTAACGATTGCCACTGTGTTGATGGCACCAGTGCTATTTTTTTTACAATCCACAACTGCAAGAAAAAAACCAAGTGAACTGGGGAGCAGCAACAGTTTACCGGCGGGGTCTGCCAAGTTTAATATTAGTTTCGCGCTTGTTCTAAAGGGTGACATCTGCTCACGCTTTATGAGGCTTCTAGGCTCATTTCATAGATACGCCCGCCTAATTTATTTGATTAAGTATTGGGATGCCTTTCGCGCAATGTAGAGGGCGGTCGTGCCAGCGCAATGCTGTAGCTCTTTCGCTAAAGCAACAACTACATAACGGCTTGGCCAAAACGAATGCAGTGTGCCGGAAACATTACGCTATCATATTGGTTCCCAAAGCATACGAATTGCCACGTCTGAGTTCTCGCACAAAAGCCAGAGAAGTGCCGGCGAGTGCGACCGACGGCTGTCGTTGAGAAGAGACGTACGTTTTCTGAGAGTGCTTGAATCGCGTCGCATTGATGTTTGTTGCTTCTTGAGCAGACACCATAAACAATGAAAGATGCTTCATTTAGGTTAATTGATGCCATGCCTGCGCTGTATTGTCATTCTCAATCGTCGCAATCGTGTAGTCTGAAACCCTGAAGCACGGATAACACAATTGTACGGGCTCGGTCGGTAGGCCCAACCTTTCGAGGAAATCATGGTGGTAGAACATGTAGTGTACAGATCCCAGCTTGGTACACTATATAAATTGCCCGCCAATATAAGCCCACCCATCATCTGTTTACTGCTTTCCAGCATTATCGGAATGGTGGGCAGAGCTTCTCAGCTTGGTACACCATGTGGCCCACCATAACAAGCAGCACCCATCATCTGCTTAGTGCTTCCCAGCATTATCGCAATAGTGGGAAGAGTTTCTCAGCTTGGTACACAATGTGGCCCACCATAATAAGCACCACCCACCATATGCTTAGAGCTTCCCAGCATTATCACAATGGTGTACAGAGTGTCCTATTATTGCCCACTATCTAGCCTCTGCTTTCCACCATCATTTCCACTTTACCCATCATCTGTACACCGTACCACCCAGTATGTCCCGACATATCCACCATATTTTTCACTACGTTCCACCATATCCATCACAATTCCCACCATGCCCACTATTATTTCTACTACGCCCAGCGTGTTTTCCAGTATCCACCATGGCAATTTTTTCAATAGGGCGCGATGTTTAAAGTTCGCCATTCTTGCACGACAACGCCCGTTTTGAAACCGTTAGCGAGACCGGAAATTGTGAGCAGCGATGCAAAATCATTTCGCAGACAAACACGGCTGCCAGCGTTTCTGCGCTGGCTCGCTTAGCTTTCACCTTTGCTTTTCACATCGATGGCACTGAGAAAGTGATAGTATATGCAAACGCATTACATACGAGTGCAAAGACTAATAGTGTTGTCAAAAAGAAGCGCTCGATGACGATCTCAGGTGTGAACGGCGTAGGCGATGGCCGCCGCCCGCCATGCTAGGCCTACTTGTGGTAGTCATGAATATACAACTGTTACCGCTGTAGTGACGTGCTTGTGATTGACGAAGACGTTTTATTCATTATTTTTTATGGAACGAGGCGTAGCTGTGCAATGTTGTTTGTTTTGAGCTTCATTACGAGGATACAAATTCGTCCGACCACGCATGCCGAGGCGCCGCATGGGGGTGGAGCCAGCCGATGATAGCTCCTTCGCCCCCGTGTGTCCCAAACGTCGCATGCAGCACGCCACATCATGCGATACCCCGCACTGCATCGCACGCAAAATCCCGCGTCTGTCTCGCGCTTTGTTTCCTCGCTTGGACTGTCCATGCCCATGACTGCAGCACCATAGGGAGCCCCATTCGCGGGGATGAGGTGACCTCCTTCATCATCTAGTCGCCACATGTAAACTTGAGGAACAGCACCAAAACAGAACCACGAAAAATCAAGCGCATGGCAATTCCCTACCAAGAACCACGAGGCTTCGATCCACTCATGATAGTCTTTTCCCATATTCCATTGTTAATACGGTGTAAGGTAAGGACTAAGGGTAAGGACTTCTTTGAAATAGTAGTGTTAGCTGACATTTCGTACAACCATCAGATCACCCGTCTCCGACTCCTGTCTGCGCCATTGTCCCGGCCTTTGCGGGAGGAAATTTTCGTCACTGCGAACGGTTAGCTGAAGTCAGCTTAAGAGCCCAGCTATAGACTATTGCTGGTTGAGTGATAGAAGTACATGCTATATAAAATTTCCTGTGATACATAATATCATCAACTATAAAAATACTAAGCCTTGCTCTTGTTTATTTTGCACTAACTATTTTTTAATGTTTTCAATATGTGTTCTCGTTGTCCCGACTTTTATGGAGCGACGAATAAAGAAGTTACCCTCTTGAGTTTTGTGTAGAATAACGCCGGCGTGGTCCATAAAATTTTGCGGTTGTGCTCTACTAAAACGCCATGCGGAAGTCGTGCTGAATCGTTTATGCATGCTTTCCGAAAGAGGAAAGCTTTTCCACAAAAATAGTGATTCTGGACGAAAATAAAGTTCGCAAATATTTACTTTCACTTTCTGAGTACAGCAGGCGTTTTTAACACGCGCCCCGCAGGTCGCATACAGGCCACATTTTTTGTTCTTTTAATAAATATGTACCTTGAGTACACAGGCATGACTGGTCTGAAGCATTGTTTTCATGTGGCACCTCATGTGGTCGCTAAGTGTTTTAGAATAATCCAGAAATAAAAACTACATTGCTGAATCATCGTCCAGATATAAGTCTACTAGGCGACCGTCATTCACATGTAAAAATCATGGTACCATATGTGCTTAGAAATCACTCGTGCAAGAGATAAGCGCAATTTTTTTAAATGGTAGCTTAGCTGAGCAGCGTGCAACCTCCCTCTCACCTGGCCTATTTCTGTCATGTCCCAGCACTTGCGGGACGAAACTGCGATAGTGCAGCCCACTTGCTGAGGCAGGTGTGAGACCACTGCTCTACAATAGAGATGTAGTGAGTGCATGATGCGCGCGGTCACCACGACGGAGTATGCACCGACAAGCTTCTTGAGGGAAAGGCGATCCCTCAAAACAAACTATGTGCATCTTTAAGCGGAGGATTTGCACCAATATATAGAGTATAACATTCAAACTATACCCCCAATGAAGCGATCACAGAGCCGCATCATCGGAACATTAGGAACTTCTTACTAAAGAAACACTTGTTCTCTGGACGTTGTCAAAGCACTGCAAAAATCGTTTCTTAAAACTTTATAAATTGAACCTATGGCAACAAGATCGTGCCGTCAGCAAAACTTTTTATGTGTTTTTAGGTTGTTGGACGTTTTAATGTCATTAAAACTCCGGAGGCATCGCACTCTACGTTATTATTCTCTTCAGCGAGCAATTTCCACCCTTTTTTTTAATCCGGTTCACTCAATGGGGGTGACTAGAAGAAGGATGAGAATATGCCCCACCATTTTTTTACCGTGGTTCCTAGCGTTTCCTTTCGAGTGAGGGGAACTTGCCAGAGTCCATAACATTAGAACATTTTTAGATCAAAGCTTTGAATCATAGGCTTAACGAATACCCTTAGAAGGACAAGCAGTCTAGAAGGTGAAGCATGGAGCATAGTTTACCGCGATGACGAACAGGTATCGCATGACACCGTTCACTGGCGTAGTTCTCCAAATGACATCAGTGGACAAGTACCCGCATAAGCTAGGAGTCGCAATAATTATAAAGAAGTTATGCACCAAGTCGCTTCCAAGCACTGTAAAATTAAAATATAGAGAATGCAAATGAATGTTTTATTGCTCTTCACTTTTTTTAGCCTTCAATCTTTTTGGTGGCGATATCCTGTCTATAACGCAAAAAGACGTAGCAACTTTCCGACAAGAATACATGCGGCTCCATAGAAAAACAAGTGTACATGGTTAACTTGCATGTAGGAGTGAATCAACTCAATATTGGAACCTATACGGAGGTGGGACGCGTATGGGCCAGCTGGAAGAAGCAGGGCATAGTTAGCCGGCCAGCGTGCATGGTCAATTAGGACAGTTTTTATTTTACAGTGAAAGCTGTTATGACATCACACTTCGGGTGATGTGCAGTTGTCTGCTGCTGCCGCCGCTGCCGTTGTCCATAACCACACTGTGCGAAATTAAAAAAAAAGAACCTTGCACCAATGACATACTGGGCCCCAAACCTTGGTCCACTGGGTGCCAATTAATCGTTCTACCACTGAGCTACACCAGTGCTTCAGACTTGCCAGTCAATTGTTTTCGTAATAAGCTACACCTGTGCTTCAGACTTGTTGGCAAACTTGCCTTAGGCAGGCTGGATGTTAGGTTGCAATTGCGTTATTATTACCTATACAGTGTTTTGAAACAGCGAAAGAACAACCAGTTGTCGCACAATGCCAATAGCGTAACAAGTGTTCTCCAATGCTTCAACCCATTACAAAAGCTTGTTCTTGTTCTCCTATTAACTGTGGCGAATACCCACTTCAGCCACAGTTCCCCATCGTCGTCAGCCACTGCATGATCAATTGGCACAAAATTTCATGCAAGTGCTTAGCGGATGCGACGCTTCTAAGAAGAATGACGAAAAATAGCATAGCGAATGTGAGCCTACTACATAAAATTTTTATTTTTGATGCTGTAGTGTGTATCGACCAAGTGTTCTTGAAGTAGAGACCCAATAGGTGTTTCGAAAGACTCTGAAAAGCCACTCTTCTAGCTTTAACTGTGACTGTGCTGCGCCTTCCGCACAGGCCTGGCGTCTTTTCAATTCATCAGATAACCCACAGCACCCAAAAGAGTTAAAGAAGAGGGGTTACATAAGTGAAAGAAATACAAATATATTTGGACACATAATACAACTTCAATCACGCTAATATTATAAATTTGTTCACTCATACATATATCTCCGTTTACCATCATTGGGTTGCAGAACTGAATCGAGTACATCAACATTCCCACTATGCACTTTTTTTTCAGTTAACCCATTACACTGTTTATTCTTCTATCAAAAAATAAATACCGTACATAGTCGTTTTACCTGGCTATTCTTGGCTTTTGCAACTATAGCCAGAACATTTTCAAGTGTACTGGGGTTTGTATATGCAAATTTACTTATTATTTGTATTTTATACAGTAAAAGAATAAACAAATTTACAATTTGTTTATAGCAGTGGTCAGAAATACAGTGCCATCCTTGCTCAGCCTTTACAGCAGTCTAGCTCTGCCTCCTTCCATATCACCCCAAGCATGTCTTTATAATTTCGTAAGAGGAGCACTGAAGCTTACCTCTGTGGAGTCCAACTTGACACAACCGTATTCTACGATTGAACTGATACAAGTAGCTTATGTGATACGTATTAACATCACATGCAGGTTTCTACTAATGAAGCTCTAAGCCCTACCAGCTTTGGCTATGAGTGTCCACACGTGATTTCCACGAATATCCAGATATTAGTAGTGCACCTAGGTACTTCTACGTACTATTTTGTTTCATTTGTGCATTGTTAAGCCGATACCATGTCTGAAATGGTGTCATACGTTTAGAAATAAGGGAGATACACAATTTGCTGTATTAAAGTTCATTTTAATTTTAACTTTACCCCAGGTATTGATGAGTGAGATTTCATTCGCAAGTTCTAAAGCATCACTTTGATTAGGAATTTTGGTGTACACAACGCATTCATCTGTAAGCAACCGCATAGAAGATAAATTTTCTGCAGATATATAATTGTCAAATATAAAAAAACAATAGTGGACTCAGAACCGAGCCCTATTAGACCTCTGAGGGAATATCTGCATTTTCGAAACGTTTTATATCCAGAAATTCATTGTCTTCTTTATCAAATTTAGCACACTTTTTGTTTAAAAGCAGCTTTATTACTGTTCAAGATGGTGTGTGTAAACAGTAGGAAGGAATGTGAAACCGTGTCATAAGGTTTCTGGAAATCTGGAAACACACTGTCAATATGTCTTTTAGTATCTAAGCTCAATGTTATGTCATGATAAGACTTTACTAGTTGTGTTGTGCGAAATAACCCTTTACAAAATCCATGCTGTTCATTCAGTACTACCTCAAGCTTGTTTAAATGATTCATTATTTTTTCACATACAATATGTTTGAGTATTTTACACTTGATAGACGTAAGTAGTATTGGTTCATAGTTACCAGAACACTTTTTGAAACCACCTTTACGTAATGGTACAACATGTCCAATTTTTCAGTCTTGTGGTTAGAAAGATACATTGCGCTAAAATTTCTGGAAACTTGCATACAGGTATATTTATTGGGACCTGACAAATGTTTAACTTCACGCGGCGAAACTCCATTGGAACCACTTGATTGATTGAGTGATATGTAGAGTTAAACGTCCCAAAACCCGCATATGAATACGAGACGCCTTAGTGGAGTGCTCCGGAAATTTGGACCACCTGGAGTTCTTTAACATGCACTCAAATCTAAGCACATGGGCTTACAGCATTTTCATCTCCATCGAAAATTCAGCCGCTGTAGCAGGTATGCGATCCCACGACCTGAGGGTCAGGAGCCTATTGATATTTGTCATCAATATTCTTCAATAGTTTTTGAAATTGATTGAACACTAAGCTCAAAAGAAGCATGGGTGAAATGTTCATATTAGATGGATGATGATCACAGCAGTGTTTGAGTAAAAATGCCACTTAGAAAATGTTTTTAGGCTTGCAGATTTATTCGGGTCACATGTTTTAACGTAATGTTAACATTTACCTCGTGTTACCAAAGGAACCTCAGCCGTACTGTTTAAAGTACTACAAAAAAATTTTACTATTTGATTTCTTTTTGTCGTGTAGCTTTGTGATGTAGTAATTTTTATATTTTTGAATCTCTAGCTTGTAATCACTGGTAATCAGCTTCTGATTTACAAAGCGATAATTAGTATGCATTTTTAAAACGCTGAATACCCTCTTTGTTTTGCTTATAGGTTTTAATATGCGTTTAGTTACCCGTGGCTGTTTTGAATTTTCAGCCGTGAAGAATGCTCATTGGAAATATTGCCTAATAACTTGAATTACATATAAAACTTGTCCCACAAATGCATATCGAGTTTTAGGAGAGGCTTTAGAAATAAAGGAGTATTTAAGAATATTCTCACAAATTGCAAACTAGTCACCCCTCTCAAAAAACCAGATCCTTCGACTCTAAGGTAACTTTGCACAGATGTTTTCCTTTCGAAAAAAAAAACATTTGCAAGCTGGTCACTGAATATCGGAATGGCCATAACATTACTTACGAAATTTGTCAAGTTACAAGATAACAATTCGAACACAACGCAATGGCGAGTACGTGTGGTCACGTATTGCGTCAAACAAAACGTGTCAACATTATTATTCATTGCAAAACTCATACAACTACTCACACATATACAAAAATTATTACACCAAGCCGGGCAGATTAAAAACGCACCCGGGAATCACCTTATGCGCAGATGTTTTAGAAAGAAGTTCATGGGATATTTGCACAGCGCCAACATCTAAACTCCATGAGCAATAAACCACTTTGACCAAAAACGAGAAGCTGCGCGACAGGATTACTCTGCACAATACAGACTGTAATGCATCGCACTCAAAATCTTTTCCTTATGACTGAACAAGAACGAACTGCAAAAAATATAAAACCACCTATAGTGGACCTATCTTTGCGATATACTACGTAACTTTGTCAAAACACGTCACTATCAAAAATCTCATGCTTCAACCTTAGTGAGACAAAAAGTTAAGAGCTGACACTCAAAGAAATCTGCCCTCGGAAGTCTGTCATGACTACGTAAAAAACTAGCTAACGTGGTTGCATGTGCGAGTTGGTACATTAATCACATAAAACAGTGCCAATAACAAGGGACAAAAAGACAAAGAGACAGATGGCAGCGCTGACCAAAAACAAGATTTATTTGCTGTATTTGATGTATTTGATGAACGTTGTAAGTTACTGCTGCTGTCTGTCTCCATCTGTTTTTGTACCTTTTTATTGGCGATGTTTTTATGCGAGTAAAAAAAAACAGTGCTCTCACCAAACGCCAGAGGAGACGAGAGCGAAAAACAAAAAGTAGTTATCATCAATCTAATGGAATGTAATTTTTACAAAATAATAATAAATGCCAATATTTGGCATGTTCTTTACACATAAAAACAATTCATTCAACGCATCTTACGTGGTTATTTTCGTTAAGCCGCACCGTTCTAAACAGCATCTTCGATTCGCGCCGATTACAGTTACCCGCCATAACACCATGCGATAAGCCCAAGCATGGCAGTGGGAAGGTTTCGTGGACGTCGGCTGCTTCAGAGTTTCCGTTTGCGAGAAAGTAGGCGTGGCACGTTTTCAAGTGAACCTTGTTGAATGACATGTTGTTCGGCTAGTTGGGTCATTGATTCAGAAAAAGGTTACAAGTGCGCGAATGAGACATCATGCAATAAACACAAACACGCCCAATTACAGTGTGCTTCGTGCGAAACGTGTTTCTATGTCTCTTACGTGGTGTCTTACTCGCGCAGTTGTAACCTTGTTCTAAAACCTGTGACAACACTCAAGTTCGCTAAAAACAGTTTGCGGCTGTAAGCGGTGGCAGGACACGAGCGTTATGCAACATATGCAGTATATCAAAGCATTCTTGTGTGATGCTCTTTTTATTTTGTGCTTTCTATATGCTCAGCCTCTACCTTGCCTCGGAATATAGACATTGTGGACACTCTGTTTCTTGTCTTTTTTATTGATGTACAGATTTACCATAGTGGTATTTATAGCTCGTAAAGAGACAAGAAACGAATGACAGAAGAATACAAACGAGCGCTTTGTCTTTCCTACGTCTCCGTTTCCTCTCTCTATCGTTTCTTTCCTGTTTACGTGCTCTAAATACCACTATAATAACGTAATTCGCCTGAATTTGCCCAATTCATGCATCTCTTTCTATTAAAACTTAGTAGAAATAAACGTTACGCCGTGAAAAACAGATGGTAAAAATTTTTGAAGGCATGACATCTCTCATAACTATTTCCTAATTTTTCGGTGCAAAATCTCTCTTTTTTATATTATTTGTACTATTCTTATTAAATTGAGGTGTTTTAAAGCGGCGCTCTTTTATATTGTTACGAGTAACGTTTAATTAATCTATTTAGAACGCACAGAATTCGACGAGCAAGATGGTGCTAGTTCAGCATCAAACGAAAACTCACTTCGTCCTATAACCCTCGGCGGTAGAAGCACCGTCCCGGTGCTAAATCTACGCAGATGATGTCTAAGTGGGTAATAGGGCTATAACCGAGCCACGTGAACAGTGTCGCTCAGAGCTGACGATGACTTTGTTGGATCAGTTGGATCAATCTCGTACGTGACGTCTGTCACTTGGCGAACGATACGGAATGGTCCCGTGTAGGGTGACAACATTTTTTCAGACGCCGAGTAGGTGACCAAAGGAGCACGAGACAACCCAGGGAAAATATGCACGTCCCTATGCTGAGAATTATAGAGCTGTTGTCGGTGCATCTGCGAAGCCTGTATACGGTTATAGGCGACTTGGCGTGCGTGGTCGGCTCGGGCAATGGCTTCCTCGGCATATTCAGTGGTCGCAGGTAGCAAAGTGTCTAAGGGTACAGTTGGGTCCCAGCCATATAAGAGATAGAAGGGCGAATAGCCGGCAGTGTTGTGGCGAGATGAATTGTAGGCGAACGTCACATACGGCAAATGAATGTTCCAATCCTACTGGTCTGGCGCAACGTATTTGGCAAGCATATCTGTTAGGGTCCTGTGGAGGCGCTCCGTGAGGTCATTTCACTAGGGATGGTACGAAGTAGTAAACTTGTGCTTGGTATGGCAAGACCGCAGGATTTCATGAAGGACGGCTGATAAGAACGTGTGGCCATTGTCGGTGAAAGGTTGGCGGGGAGCACCGTGCACTAGTATTATGTCGTACAGGAGAAAGTCCGCTACGTCGGTAGCGCAACTGGTCGGGAGTGCTCGTGTGATTGCGTACCACGTCGCGTAGTCTGAGGTAACAACACTATTTTTATTTCCTGCTGCGGAGATTGGAAAAGGGTCCAACAGGTCGAGACCAACTCGAAAGAAAGGTTCAGTGGGAACGTTGATCGGCTGAAGGTAGCCGGCCGGGAGGGCAGACGGCGTTTTGCAACGCTGACAGGGCTCACAAGCGGCGACATAGCGTCGAACAGAGCGTGCAATTCCAGGACAAAAAAAAACAACATCGCGCCCGATAGTATGTGCGAGAAACGCCCAAATGGACAGTCATGAGAGCATCATAAAGTTGAGGCAGGACAATTGAACGCAGGTGCGTTGGGATGACAGGAAGTAAGTCTGATCCGAAGGAATCAAGTTTACGACGATATAGGATCCCGTCTTTCACCAAAAACATTCGTAGGGATGGGTCACTAGGCATTGTCTGCAGTTTGTGAATGATGGATCGTGAAGAAGCACCCCGACGCTGCTCTTTGCCAATGTTCAACAGCTGCGACACGGAAAAAACATCCGTGATAGCGTCAGTATTGGTTGCATCATCAACAGGGTAGCGGGATAAACGATCTGCATTCTGATGTAATCGCCCTGTTTTATACATTACAGAGAACGTGTATTCTTGAAGGCGTAAGGCCCAACGAGTGAGACGTCCTGTGGGGTCCTTAAGGGAGGCTAGCCAGCAGATCCCGTGATGATCCGTGACAACACGGAATGAGCGCCCGTACAGGTATGGACGAAACTTGGCGACTGCCCAATCAAGGGCGAAGCACTCGCGCTCCGTGATGGAATAGTTGCGCTCGGCTCGAGATAGCAGTCGAGTTGCATATGCTATAACACGGTCGTTTCCCCGTTGTTGCTGCAATAGCACAGCTCCTATGCCGTGTCCACTGGTGTCCGTGTGAACCTCGGTTGGGTCTAATGGATCAAAATGAGCCAAGATTGGTGGCGTTGTAAGCAGTGTCGTAAGTTGGGAACACGATGACGCTTGGTCATTGCCGCAGAGAAACGAGGTGACTTTCTTCAAGAGGTCTGTGAGGGGGTGTGCAATGGTCGCAAAGTTCTTAACAAAGCGTCTGAAATATGAGCACAACCCCACAAACTGCGGACATCCTTTGTGGTCCTTGGAACGGGAAAGTTTGTGACTGCGCGAATTTTCTTTGGGTCTGGACGAACGCCTTGAGCATCGACAAGGTGACCGAGCACGGAAATTTGACGCCAAGCGAAGTGGCACTTGGAGGCGTTAAGTTGCCGTTAGTTGCCGTCAATAGTTGAAAAATAAGTAGCACCGTACAGCCAGT
Source organism: Rhipicephalus microplus (assembly GCF_043290135.1). Lineage (NCBI taxonomy): Eukaryota > Metazoa > Arthropoda > Arachnida > Ixodida > Ixodidae > Rhipicephalus > Rhipicephalus microplus. Next base: position 349,379,603 of record NC_134710.1, on the reverse strand, counting down.
CGAGGGCGTGGTCAATGCGAGGTAAAGGATAAACGTCTTCTTTGTAATTTTGTGGAGGTGACAGTAATCGACACAAAAGCGCCACGTTCCATACTTCTTTTTAACAAGGACGACTAGTCAAATCCAGGGGCTTCAGAAAGGCTCTATATTGTTTTTCGCAAACATTTTGCCGACCTCATGTTGTAATATTGCACGCTCCGACGCATAGACATGGTAGGGGCGTCGGTGAATGAGACTTGCATAGCCAGTATTTATGCGGTGGGTGACAACGGTCGTTTGGCTTAAAGAGTTGCTGGCAAAGTCGAAAATACAACGATAGCCCTCAAGAACGTGGCAAAGCGCTGCACCTTCCTCAGACGTGAGGTCCGATGACACCATTTGCTCAATGTCGGCGCCCCAAGAACGTGATGGAGTGAAACCACTGACTGAGCTTCAGCAATTGTCAACTCTGAAGGGCTCGACATGGTCATCTTGGAGAGCGGTGATTTTGGGTGGTGAGAGAGAAGTTAACCAGTGTAAGGAAGGTGCGGTTTCGCGCAATAATCAGATTCATATGCAGCACAGAAGCCCCATGCGGAAGCATTACGGCAGGAATCGAGGCCACCATGTAATCCCTATCAGGTACTGGCGGCGTAGAGGATAAGTCGACATGTGTGACAGAGTTAGGCGGGAGTTGCGTGAAATCAATGCAGCAGAGGCTGGTTTGCGGTGGGCTAGTCGGGTCGGAAAAAAGAGAGGTAAATTGAGATGGAGAGAGCCTGCTGAACAATCTATGAGGGCAGAGAAAATCCATACCGAGAATGAGTTCATGAGGGCAATGTTCGTTAACGGCGAAAAGAACGACAGTGCTTCTCTCCCCAATAGACACTCGCGCAGAGCACATGCCATGAATTGCGGCAGTTCCTCCATTGGCTACTCGTACAGCTCAGATGAGGGTGGGCGTGACAACTTTTTTAAGTCAGCGGCGAAGGTTAGCACTCATAGTGGACACATGCGCGCCAGTATCTATCAATGCATTGACACGAACATTGTTGACAGTAACTTCTAAAAGGTTCAGGTTCGTTGTTAACGTTAATTGAGGCATTCTTACAAAGGTAGTCAACGCAGCTCCACCTCCAGAAGCTGCACTGCCTAGTTTTTGCAGTCGGAGGAGCTGCGAATAGGTCGGGGACGCAGCATGGCGTTGTGGGGGCGACCGGGACTTACGACGAGCAGTGGACGGTGACCAGTTGTAGCGAGGTCTGCTCAGAGGTGCTGAAGGAGCGAAAAAAGTGGTCGGCGTTGATGGAGAAAGTGATGGGGACGACTGGCAGACAAAAGTGGCGTGATACTGAGATGCCTAATGGGGCGGTGGAGCCCAGCGGCTGTGGCAGTGACGTGCGATATGACCAACACGTCTACTGTTAAAACATATGGGCCTGTCATCAAGGGTACACCATTGGAACGGATTGCGCTGTATGCGAGGAGCAGAAGGGGGAGGACAAGAAGGCTCAGCAGAGTATACGGCAGAAACAGGATGTAGGCCGACATTCGATAGCTCTTGGCAAAAGATGGCTTGTATCAAAGAGATCATGGTCGGGGAAGGTGCAGGCGTTGGTATTGGCTTGGCTACCGGTTGTGCTGCCTCGACCTCTCGATGAATGATGCGTGTGAGGTGTCACATCGAGGGGCCTGGTGGAAAAAGTCGTCACACGAAGAAGTGGCCGCTGTGATCAGAAGGCGCACGATGCTTTGGGCTTCGCGCCGGGCTATAGCTTGTTCGAGACGTCGGCACTCTTTAAGGATGGTGTCGATGTTCGAGAAGTTGTTAAACACCAGCAGGTTGAAAGCATCGCCGGCAATGCTTTTCAAGATGTGGTTAACCTTTTCGTCTTTCGACATGCACTGGTCGGCCTTGGAACAAAGGAACAAGACGTCAAGAATGTAGGTGACCTAGAATTCGGTAGAAGACTGGGCCCGTGTGGCAAGAGTCTTCTTCGCAGCGAGCTGACGACCAGATAAATCGCCAAACAGGTCTCGTATTTTTTTTTGAAGAGATCCCAGCTCGTCATGTAAGCTTTGTGGCTTTCAAACCATGTTCGCGGAGGGCCGTCTAGGTAGAAAAGCACGTTGTGGAGCATGAGCGAGGGATCCCAGCGGTGAGTAGCACAGACGCGCTGGTAGCAGTTTAGCCAAGTGTCAAGATCGATCGTATCATCACCGGAGAAAGCTCCGGATCCCGGAGGTGTGGAAGTGTGACGTAAGTGGTGGCTTGGACTGATGAGGGCGGCGTAGAGGAAATACCAGCAGTCGAAGCAGTCGAACGGTCGCCGATGGTGTGACCGCTGCGCGTCTCCATCGTGGTACGGGGTCGTCCACCTCCACCAACATGATTACGAGTAACTTATTTAATAATGTGTTTAGAACGCACACAACTCGACAAACAAGATGGCGCCAGTCCAGCATCAAACGAAAACTCACTTCGTCCTTTTCTTTCATGCAGCCGTGTTTAGCGGCTGTTATGTATCAATATAACAGGAGAGTAGTCACGATAAGTCAAGTGGTAATGGCGGAACCAGCCTGCGTACCCAGCCAACCAAACGCCGTCTTCTTCACTGACTGAGTGATACCTTCTGCCTTTCTGAGTGGCACGCATCTTTTTCACTACATTTTCCTCCCCTCCGGAAAATAGCCATCCTTGCGATTCATGGGCAGGAGACAATAGAGGGATGGTAATACGGTTTTAGGCGGTCTATTTGGACGGTCTCACGTCCACGGCGTCGTTGATCATGCGGCTGCTCAAGCGGCTCTACGATTTAATTGACGGGTGATGTTTGTTTAACCACACGGTAAGGGCCGTTGTACTTGTACATCAGTTTCGTTGAGAGCCCAGGGCTGATTCAATAGATGCGAAGCCAGACAAGGTCATCTGACGCATAAGAAGCCGGAGGCGTCGGGCTATCGCAGTGGTGTTGCTGGCGTTGCTGCTCAGCACTTGTGAGGGAGCGGGCAAGCTGTCGACGCTCTTCCACGTATTTAGCAGCTTGTGACATTGTCGTCGACTCAGCAACATCCGGGCGGTAAGGAAGGATGGTGTCTTGAGTGCAAGAGGGCTCGCGACCTTAACGAAGGAAGTATGGAGAGAAACTAGAGGTTGTCTGAAGAGCAGTATTATGTGCTTATGTTACAAAAGGGAGAAAGATGTCCCAGTAGAAGTGAGCGGTTGCGACGTACATTGACAGCATAATTCCTAATGTACGGTTGAATCGTTCTGTAATGCCATTAGTTTAAGGATGATATGCGGTGGTGCAGCGATGAATGACTTGGCATTCCTTGAAAAGCGATTCGACGGCGTCCGACACAAACACAGGCCCTCGGTCACCCAGGAGTTCATGTAGTGCACCGTGACGTAAAATGATCCGATTCAAAATAAAACGACCGACGTCACTTGCTGACGCAGAAGAGAGTGGTGAAGTTTCTGCGTGCGCGTAAGGTGATCAATAGCGACGATTACCCAGCGATTTTCAGCCGGTGTAATCGAAAGAGGTCCATACAGATCAATACCAACACGGTCTGATGGTCGGGAAGGACTAGGTAAGGGTTGTAGTAGATCTGGAGAATGTGGAGTGGGATTCTTCCGGCGCTTGCAAGCGAGACAGGAACGTACGTAGCAACGAACGAACCGATACATTACACGCCAGTAGTAGTGGTGGGACAGGCGGGTGTAGGTTTATAACACTCCAGCATGGGCGCATTGTGGGTCGGCGCGAATGCACATATGTCTGAGCGGAGATGTCTGGGAAGAACTAGGAGCCATTGGCGTCCGTCGGAGAGATAATTCCGTCTTTATAGCAAACCATCTCTGATAACGAAGTGCTGTATTTGACGGCACGTGCCTCTAAGGATGTTTTTCGAGGGAGTTCGACTCAACAAGTTAATAAGTGAAGCGATCCAAGGACCTTTTCGTTGCTCATGTAGCATGTCGCTGACACTAATTGCACATACATCGGGGGCGGACGAACCCGGCGACTTTTTACTACATCGTATAGGTCATAGGGACAAAGCGTCTGCGTCGGAATGTTTTCGCCCAGATTGGTAAACGACGTGAATGTCGTACTCTTGTATCTGAAGTGCCCAACGGGCGAGCCAGTCGGTGAGACCTTTTAACGAGGAGAGCCAACATAATGCATGATGACCTGTAACCACGCTCAATGGGTGCCGGAAAAGATAGGGTCGAAACTTGCCTATGGCCCATATCATGACTACACACTCTTTTTCAATGACTGAATAGTTCGCTTCTGCTTCTGTGAGTGGACGGCTGGCGTAAGAGATGACGTACTCATCAAATCCAGGCCTACGCTGGGGGAGCACAGCACCGAGACCAACTCCACTAGCATCCGTGTGTATTTCCGTCGGGACAAGAGGATCAAAATGTCGCAGTATTGGAGGTGACGTAAGAAGGTGCCGGAGTGTGGCGAATGCATCTTCACGAGCTGACGACCAACTAGAAAGGTCGCTGTTGCCGGCAAGAAGGTCAGTCAAGGGCGATATGATGGAGGCGATTTTGCGAGAAAAACGACGAAAATATCAACATAAACCGAGGAAGCTGCGAAGTTTTTTTAAGGTCGACTTAGGAAATTCGGCAACGGCACGGAGTTTCGTTCATCCGAAAGAATGCCATCTCTAGATAGAACATGGCCCAAAATTAGTAGTTTTTAAGCACCGATGCAACACTTCTTCAAGTTGAGCTGTAGACCGGTGGAAGTAGGCAAGTAAGCACTGTCTCGTGGCGCTGCAGAACGAAAGCCGTCTTGGGGCGATCAGCCTTAGCCATGGGAACCTGCCAATAACCTGAGCGCAGATCCAATGACGAGAACTCCGCGCCTTGTAAGCAGTCAAAGGCATCGTCTATGCGAGGTAGGGCGTAAACATCTTTGCGCGTGAGCTTATTCAACCAGCGGTAGACGACGCAGAATCTTATTGAGCCATCCTTTTTCTTGACTAGAACAACTGGAGAGGCCCACGGGCTGTTAGAGGGCTCAATAACGCCACGCTTGAACATGTCGTCAACTTGTTCCAAGATTATACGACGCTCAGATGCCGATACCCGATACGGACGCTGACGTAAAGGAGCGTGAAGGCCAGTGTCTATTTGGTGAGATACTGTGGAAGCACGGCCCAAAGTCAGGTGCTGGTGGTTGAAGCTGGCGCGGAAGCGCTCGAGGAAGGCGGTGATGTCGGCGTGCTCCTGGGCCGTAAGGTTGGTGTCGATGCAGAGCGAAATTGCCTCGGTGAATAATGGGGAAGAGGGTGACGCGCAGCAATCAACAGCGTTCATATGTAGTGTAGATGAGTGGTGAGGAACTACACGTGCACTCGAGAGATCAATGTCATCAACAAAGCGCAGGCATTCTCCGCACAGTAAATTGGAAGGCGAATGAAACGTATTTGAAACATAAATTGCACTTGATCCGTCGTGAAAGTTCAGAACGGCGAAAGGGATCAGGAAGCACTTGCGGCAGACAGCGGTTTCAAAAGGCGTAAAAAGAACATTGAGCCATTAGAGACGTCACAGGAAAGCGGAACTAGGGCGGATGAGAACGGGGGTATCGAAGTGTCGGTGGCATCGAAAACTTGTGCAGGTGAAAGGGGCGAGTCGACTGAGTAAGCGTCGCATAACGTCGAGAACTCCACTTCGGCACGAGCACAGTCGATGACTGCATGATGAGAGCAGAGAAAGCCCCAGCCTAATATAATGTCATGGAAACAATGCGGGAGCACTACAAACTCGACGACATAAGCATCGTCAGCAATAGCGACACGTGTTGTGCATGCAGAAAAAGGGTGAATTCGTTGCTCGCTCGCAGTGCTGAAACTGAAGTAGAGTCATTGTGACTTTTTTTAGTCAACGGCAAAGTTTTTCAGTCATTACAGACACTGCGGTGCCAGTAACCACCAATGAAAAAAACAGGTATACCTTCAACGGAGACAGCAAGGACGTTGGACGGTGAAAAACAAGGTCTTGTGGAGTTCGAAAGATCCGCAGTTCTTGCCCCTGGAACTGTGGCTTCTAGTTTTCCTCAGGGACAGGGCAAGATTGACGTTGCATAGGGGAAAGGGAATGGCGTTGAGGTGGAGGCAACCGGTGTCTGTTGAAGTTCCGGCGAGGTGAAAATAAGTCCATTGTGACAGGCTCGCGAGATACAGCCGGCTCAAGTGGTGGAGGGAAATCGTAATTGTTGGGCCGGACGTCGTCACGCAGGAAAAACTCACGCCGTCGACAAAACCACGCCACATGACCCGCAATTCTACAGGCTAAGTATATGGGGTGGTTTTCTTGAGTGCGCCAAGGGTTCTGAAAGCGTGGTGATGATGGTCGGGAGAAAGGACGGGCAGCATGGTACATAGGATCAGTCGGTACGACTAAAGGGCGCGTGGACGTATGCATTTGCGACAAAGAAACGTGGGCGTTCGCGACAGGTGGACGTCGGGTTCCGTTCAGTGCTCTGGCATAGATCAGTGGAGCAGCCACAGGTGGTGCGTGAGCTGTTGGTAGCGTCTCAGATACTTGCTCCTTAGCTACTCGCTGTATTGATGGCGCTAATGTAGATGGGGCACCTTCAGAGGTATAAAGCACGAGGAACAACTGGCGTGCGACCTCCTCTCGTACAAATTGCTTGATGTCGAGAAGCAAAATGGTGTGGTCTACAGCAGTGCCAGCCGACGTTAAAGCGGAGATTGTTGCACATGGCGTGCTGGAACGACGAGTGGTGTCACACTGTTTTCAGATCTCATCATAGCTCTGACAAAGTTGGACCACTTCCGCTACCATTTGTGGGCTCTTGGCGACAAGCGTCTGAAATGCGTCGTCAGTCACGCCTTTCAAGATGTATTTGATCTTCTCGGATTCTGTCTTGGCCTAGTTGACATGCCGGCAAAGGTCGACTGCATCTTCGATAAAACTGACGTAATTTTCACCATTGTACAGAGCCCTAGTACGCAAGCGCTGTTCGGCCCATAGTTTGCGAAGCGCTGGACGGCCAAACAAGTCCGCAAACGCCGTTCGGAAGGCCGACCAGGTGGCAAGGTCTCTCTCATGATTACGGTACCACATACTGGCGACGTCGGTGAAATAAAATTGGACGACAGTAAGCTTGTGTGCATCGTCTCACTTGTTGTGCTTGCTCACCCAGTCGTATTCGCCGAGCCAGTCATCCACTTCCTTGTCATCGGTTCCACTGAAGGCAGGTGAATCGCGCTGCCGAAATGAACCGAGACAAACAGGAGCTGCAGTAGTTAGAGCCGAGGCAGCCGCCTGCTGATCGTCGACCTGCAGCACTGCCGTCTGCAAAACAAAGGTTGTATCCTCATAACATTCTTTGTCAAGTTATTCTGAATATTTCTCACAATCTTCTCAAGACTATAATGCTATAAATGTAATTTGGCTGCTTATGTAAAGTTTGTAGTGAGCATTTGTCAGTATTAGTCAACTTTTCCTGAATAAATACATTGCGTTTAAATTTTTTGCTTTTCTGTCAACACTTTCTATTGAGTTTCGTAAAGAGATTGTCCGTAAGCTTTTCAATATTTTCTGGCGTCGCAATCAGCATTCTTTGACAATCATAACAAAACATCGACTTACTACTGTCCGTATAAACTGCCGTGTGCCTTGAACAATTTAAAGAACTTGATATTCAACCTTTGTGAAATTCGATCAAAAGAGGTTGGTATTCCAGCTTGTCACGCACAAGTCTTGGGACTAGGAATGAACTATAGATCAACTGCTTATGCTGGTGGCTATTAGTCTCGGTGGAAATAGGAATGGAAGCACTTGGTGACATTTCTTCAAACCACACACTCAAGAATTTTCTTTTCAAAGCGTAACTCATTTTATATTTTATCAATGAGACACTATAATTGCAGTGGCGTTCAAGAAGTTGATGCTTGTCAGCAAAAAGTCAACATCTTTTTCATGACAAAAAGTCACGAAAGTTACAAATGAAATAAAATAAAATTTTCAGTTCTGAATGAGAAAACAAACCAAGCCGTTTGCATGGCGAGTAGGTGTTCTACCACACAAGCCCGCGTCTGCTTGAAAATACTTTGAAAACGACTTCCTCTTCTTGAAAATGCAGTAAAAGTATACAGGCTTCATAAAGGTGTAACCACCACCACCTCAGCGCAACATGTAATATCGCAGTAATACTGCATGGTACAAGCATATTGATACGAAACAGCGGCTAAACACGGCTGCAAGAAAGAGGAGGACGAAGTGGGTTTTTCCGTTGGATGCCGGTCTGACGCCATCTTGCTCGTCGAGTTCTCTGCGCTGTAAATAGCTCATTAAACAAGTTACTCGTAACATCTTTGGTGGAGGTGGACGACCCCGTACCTCGATGGAGACGCGCAGCGGTCGCATAATCGGCGACCTTTCGACTGCTTCGACTGCTGGTACTTCCTCTACGCCGCCCTCATCAGTCCAAGCCACCATCTACGTCACAATACCGCGCCTCCGCGATCCCGGCACTTTCTCCAGTGATGGTACGATCGATCTCGACACTTGGCTGAAGCGCTACGATCGCGTCATTGCTACTCACCGATGGGATCCTACGCTCATGCTCGCCAACGTGCTTTTCTACCTGGACGGCACTCCCCGAACATGGTTTGAAAGCCACGAAGCAGAGATAACGAGCTGGGATCTCTTCAAAGAAAAGATACGTGACCTGTTTGGCGATTCATCTGGTCGTCAGCTCGCTGCGAAGAAGACTCTTGCCACACGGGCCCAGTCTTCTACCGAATCGTACGTCTCTTACATTTTGACGTCTTGGCCCTTTGTTCCAAGGCCGACCAGTCCATGTCGGAAGACGAAAAGGTTAACCACGTCTTGAAAGGCATTGCTGACGATGCTTTCAACCTGCTGGTTTTTAACAACGTCTCGAGCATCGACACAATCCTTAAAGAATGCCGACGTCTCGAACAAGCTAAAGCCCGCCGCGTAGCCCAAAGCATCGTGCGCCTTCCGAACACAGCGGCCACTTCTTCGTGTGACGACGCCTTCCATCAGGCCCCTCGATGTGATAAGCTTACACGCATCATCCGTCGAGAGGTCGAGGCAGCACATCCGGTAGCCACGACATTACGAGACGCCTGCGCCTTCCCCAACCACGATCTCTTTAATACAAGCGGTCGTTCGTCAAGAGCTATCGAATGTCGGCCTAAATCCTGTTCCTACCGTATACTCTGCTGAGCCTTCTTATAGTACCCCTTCTGCACCTCGCATACAACGCAATCCGTCCGATTGGCGTACTCTTGATGACAGGCCAATATGTTTCAACTGTCGACGCGTTGGCCATATCGCTCGTCACTGCCGCAGCCGCTGGGCTCCACCATCCCATTATGCACCTCAGTGTCACACCACTTTTGCTCGCCAGGCGTCCCCACCGCTTTCTCCATCAACGCCGGCCACATTTTCCGCTCCTACAGCACCTCTGAGCAGACCTCGCTACGACCGGTCACCGTCCCCTGCTCGTCGTCAGTCCCGGTCGCCCCCACAAAGCCGCGCTGCCTCCCCGACCTATTCGCAGCATCTCCGACCGGAAAACTAGGCCTTGCAGCTTCTGGAGGTGGAGCTGCGTTGACGACCTTCGTAAGAAATCTTCGATTAACATTAACAATGAACCGGAACCTTTTGGACGTTACTGTCGACAATGTTCGTGTCAATGCATTGATAGATACTGGCGCGCATGTGTCCATTATCAGTGCTAATCTTCACCGCCGACTTAGAAAAGTTGTCACGCCCGCCCTCAACCGAGCTGTACGAGTCGCCGATGGAGGAACTGCTGCAATTCTTGGCATGTGCTCTGCGCGAGTGTCTATTGGGGAGAGAAGCACTGTCGTTCTTTTCGCCGTTATCGAACATTGCCCTCATGAACTCATACTCAGTATGGATTTTCTAGCCACGCGCTCTGCCCTCATAGACTGTTCAGCTGGTTCTCTCCATCTCGATTTACCCCTCTTTTCCGACCCGACCAGCCCTCCGCAAACCAGCCTCTGCTGCATTGATTTCACGCGCCTCCCTCCTAACTCTGTCACACATGTCGACTTATCCTCCACGCCGCCAGTACCTGATGGTGATTACATGGTGGCCCCGATTCCTGTAGTGATGCTTACGCATGGGGTTGCTGTGCCGCATATGATTCTGACGATTAAGAGAAACCGCACCTTCCTTCCACTGGTCAACTTTTCACTCACCACCCAAGTTCTGCCACAGGGTATCTCCCTGGCAAAAATTACTGCTCTCCAAGATGACCATGTCGAGCCCTTCAGAGTTGACGATTGCTGCAGCTCAGTCAGTGGTTCCACTCCATCACGTTCTTGGGGCGCCCACATCGAGCGAATGGTGTCATCGGACCTTACGTCTGAGCAAGCTGCAGCGCTTTGCCACGTTCTTAAGGGCTATCGTAGCATTTTCGACTTTGCCAGCAACTCTTTTGACCAAACGACCATTGTCACCCATCGCATAAATACTGGCCTGGTTGGATGCTGGTCTGACGCCATCCTGCTCGTCGGGTTCTCTGCGCTGTAAATAGCTCATTAAACAAGTTACTCGTAACTTTATATTGCCATTGGAGGTCGGAACGACTTCGTGGTTTACAGCCAGCCAGCTATTCCAAAACTTACACACGTTACTGCGTGTATTCTTTGAAAACCACGTAGGTGCTTATATCAAGTGCAAAAACGAATCACGCACATTATTTCTCGTGGTTTAAAGTATGCGACTATTTACACAAAATGCAGCCGTATGTAAATGCTTCACTGACACAAGCCACTTTCAACTTTATCTATTACTCTGTAGTAATCCACATTTTAAACTTTTAGGGTAACATAATACCTTGAAATTGATCCACCAAGTGGATGAAGTATGCACTAGGGACAAGTTCCCCGTATTGTGTTCAACTTTTAAAAGTTGAGCTCAAATGTTTCTGATTTTTAAAACATTGGAGTGGCCTATTGTAGATCAGTCGAGTATAATTTTTCAACTTGCATAAAATTATGTACGTTGCTCATGGATTGAAACATGACATCGCCTTTTTTGTAATCAGGGGTATGCATGGCGTACCAGCTGGGGGGCAGGGAGGGGTTCAACTGAGAAAACTTAGGAGGGCTGAGACCCCCCCCCCCTTTTTCGGCAGTGGTCACTATCGGTTTCATGCCGCAGAAACCAACTGATGCTAAGTTTTTCTTCACCAGCGTAATCCCTCGTTTATAGTGTTAAGGGAAAATTGAAATGTTACGACGCAACGTTACAATATAGTGACATTTTCCCCCAGTTTGCTGTGACGATTTTTCTTGTAGGCTTTTTTTGCGGTAACGGCCACGTATGCGGTGCTTTCGTGCCTTTTACTGTAGCATTGCAGAGCAGGCTAGCGCTGAACAGGGGCCCTATCGCATCCAAGGCGAAAATTATTCCCAATACTTGCTGGAATATAGGACCTGGAAATTTTTCCAGCCTTGGAATTCTAGCTAAGAATTGAAAAGTCCTTCACCCTGGAAAATCCGCTACGCTCCATAATTCAGCAGGGATTGAAGGTATTCCTAGCTAGCATTGGAAAACTTTCAAGCCTGCAAACATTTCAAGGTTTCACGTTTTCTTTTATTATTTATTTATTTTTACATACTGAAGCCCGTCATGGGCTATGGCAGCAGTGGCGATAATATGCCAGGTTCCATAACTAGGCAGGAAATGTAAATACTCACAGCTGTGATTGGAAACAATTGCAGTTAGGAATGAAAAACTTTCCAGTCTGGAAAAATTTCCAGCTTCCGTAATTCAGCAGGAAGTAGAAATATTTCAGCTGGGAATGGAAATAATTCCAGCTGGGAAAAGAAGCATTTTAAGCAGGAAAGGGCTTGTTTCAAGACTTGAAAGAATATCCAGATTTTCACCTCACTGTGATTGCTTACGTATTAGCCTACAGGACATGTTCATACAGATCACTGAACGCAGACAGAGAAAGCGTTTTTGAAACCTAAAAACATTTATTTGAACACTTGTGGCAAGAGCTGGAACATATCTCGAGATGTGCAATGAGTTCCTTGCATCCTTTTATACCACTTGAAGAATACATTCATGCACAGTGAGCGCATAATAAAACCACAATGAGATATAAAACGCTAATCTGGTAAAGATATAACTTCACCAACCCAAATGAACAGAAAGAACACAACTTTGCAAAGCAGTACAATACACCTTTATTATACACCCAAACAACAGCAGCGTGTAAAACAAAGATCTTTTTAGAAAAGATCTGATGGACATTGCAGTTTAAACTGCAGGTGCTAAGCAACAATTATTTTTTATCGACCTTAAACTACTCCGAGTGAACGTCACATTAATTCACGCACACATATCTTTTACTGGAGATTGTTGTAAATACGCGTGCACGCAATCGGCACAAGTATTGAACGGCACATGGATATTGGTGACAAACTCTTTCTGCCAAAATCAGCCTCTAATGCACTCTTGCGTATAAAAACATTGCGTACATATATTCCGGACAAACTTGCACTTATACTTTAAATATATAGGTGCAGAACTTGCCTACTAAGATAAAACCACAGTTGACTTAACTCATATCCGTCGATTGATGCTCAATCCAACACATTGCACACAGTTCAGCAGTAAAAATCACTAAAACATGCCAGTATCACTCGTAGCTTTTTCCAGAGATAAAAGTGAATTAGTTCATACAACCACCCCATGGGTACTTTGAAAGGAAAATCCCTAGACTAGCATACACGCACATGTGCAAATTGCTCTATGACTAGCCGCCATTTGTGGTACGCACCTGGGGTCATGCTGCGGTGGGTAATAATGATTTATTCAGTGTACTCCACCACTGTAGCTGATGATGTAACATTAAGAAGAATATTACTTTTCTTATGCACTATGAATAAGAAAGAATGAGCTAATATTTAAAAATAGAGTGAAAAAGCACTAACAGATGATACGACAGTAGTGCTGATTATGCTACTGAGCTGAGATATCAACGAAAATCGCGACAGAGCATCGTTGGTCGTGGTTCGTGGCTATGTCATTGAAGAGAGCATGCTAGCAAAGCTTACGAATATCAGATCGTGGTAGTCATTGGTGATTTTAAAAGCAAGGCTCCTTTTCACAAGGAAGAAATTGGTATTGTTTAAAAACTAGCTCTAGGTGCAGGGGCTGAATTAGCAACCGAGCAAGCACCTCGTTGAACGTTTACTGTTGCAAAAGTTTGCAACACCATGGTGGCCGGGTGCACAATTATAAGGTCAAATAACAGTAAGTTCGGCCCCAGCCCTGCAAATTATCATTTTGCTTGGAGTTCCCTGCTGTAAGGGGCACCTAAAATCACAGTGGCAAAATGTGTCCACTGTGCTGCACAATCATGGTTGCCAGCAGGATTTTGTATTTGGGGGGGGGGGGTGTAGCAAATTCGTGTTGCACCACTGACGAGGGAGGGGGAGAGCGTTAGCGTAGCTTGGGTGGGTGCAAATGATGTGTATTGAGGGGGTGCCAGTGCCCTTTTTCCATGCCCTTGCCGACGCCCACGCATGCATGTGATCGATATTCTGAGTCATCCTCAAGTTCACAACATGCATTGGCGAAAGGTCAATTTTCATTGCGTTTAGAATGAAAATTTTGAATTTCGGTGTTCGATTTGCAACGCGTGCGACTTTCGGTAGCGAAAATCTGGAAAAAAGCTCGTGTTAAATTCGAGTAAACACGTTATACATTTAATCTATCAAGTGTATGTACAGCAGTTTTTTGTGTGGCTCGAAGTTTTTTTCCACGTTACCACTTTTAAACAGGAAGACTTCATAATAATCGAGCAAATAATTTCCCAACTGAAAACGAAAAAAAGTTCCAGCTGAAAATATAACTTCCAAATGAGAACTACAAAACTTCAATCTAAAATGAAAATGATCACTGACTGGAAAGCCATTTCCAGCATGAACTTTCCAGTCCCAGTTGAAAAGTTCTATTTCAAACTGGAAGTGGCCTTTCAGATCGTAATTATTTCCAATTTCAGCCTGGGAATACAATTCCCAGCCTAGGCTAGGTTTTATTTCAAGCAAGAAATTCTAGCTGGGAATGAGAAATTCGCCACCTGAATAGGAATTTCCAGCTAAAATCAAGGCTGAGAACCAGCTGGGAATTTTCATCCTATTTTCCTTTGTGATTACATCACTTGTTCAGGCTTTTATTCGGCCATAAAAGACTGATGCAGGTACGAATGGAAACAAGCAAACTTTTTGTTGACCGGTCAAAGGATTTGCTGCTTCCGAAAAGTAATTTACTTCAATAAAAAACGAATTGCATCAACGCTGCTCTATCGAAGGTGCTGTGAGCTGATGAGTGTCACAAATCTTTTTTAATGTTTACTTCTTGCTGCTCTAGAAGCGCCAGGAAAAGAAAGCTTTCAACTTTAATCTTCGATAGACCTGATAAGCCTGGCTTAGGGTACCTTGGAGTGGTGGTGGGAGTTTGCCTAGCATCGACGGATAAAGCTATGGACTCCAGCACATTGGGAAACTCCGCTTTTAAGCTTGCCCCGCAACTTGACCAGAAAGAAGGTAAAACATTTTTTTTACCGCTATGGAGGCTTAAGTAGAGTCTCGCGCTAGTTTTTTGGTTGGTTTTCATTGAACTTTATTTGTCTTTTACATAATAAAATAGAACTGAGACAGCAAAGAAGTAGAGGTGCAGTGTTCCTTATTTTCTCTCTTCCTCAGCAAGGGTGGGCTCACATAGATGCACAAGCCACTAAACGCCGTTATGCTGCAGAGTGAAAGTATTTTATTATCCGACTATAAGTACATCACCCCAAGTGCTATAAGTAGCCGCTGTTAATGTCATCGGCAGTTAGCCTTTTTGAATTACACTTTGAAGGTTATGCTCTCCGGCTTCTGCAAAAAAGTGTAGGTATTCATCAGCACTTGAATTCGCATGTTTTCGTGCATGCTGTGTAATAAGTACCACAATATTTTATAGATTCATGACGTCATGTACTAAGCAGGCGATTTTGTGGCACCCAGGAAATTTTAAATATTGAAGCACCAATGACAAGCAATATGTCCTATGGTAAATAAGTTCATTTTATTATTTTTTTGCGTGGTCGTGCATGAATGGTCGTACACGAGGAATGATTCTCGGTTTATTTGTTGCCTTGCGTAACGAGTTGGTGCTGTGTGCATGATACACAATATTTAGGCCAATCTCATACAGCTAACGAGCACTTCGATAAGAAGCAACGATTGGTAATTGAACCTGGGAGTGCATACGCAGTATTTATCTTCTTGTTATAAATTTCGATTTGTTGCACTGTAAGCATACTCACTTTGCATCGACTTTATGACTCCCTTTGCAAAGTCAAGACCTTGCGTAGTCAAGACCTTGCGTATGGCAGTCAAGACCTTGCGTTGCATGACTGCTATACGGAGTGCTTGGGGGTAATTCTTGCTAAGATCTTCAATTTTATTGTTTGCATTCATCGGACTAACGCTGCTGAGGCCACATTTTTTAGAAGTTTTCTCGTTTATATCACTGACGACTGTTGTCATCGCTTTATACGTACAAACGTTGAGGCGCATAGCCGCTTACCCGCATACTGCAGCCAGTGGTATTCCTTTGTATGACACACATGACTGAACGAAAGAGCTTCATGACGTCCATGACATGGTTCTCACGTTTATTATGACAGAAGCTGACACATATTCTCAAACCATCGAGCCCCCCTATGCCGATGTTGGTTTATACTAAAGTGAGGAGGCAACTACGAAAGCAGCAAGACGCAGTTGGCCAGATAGGTATATTAATAGATAGAAATGCTCAAACAAAATTGGTTCGTCAAAGAATGCATTGGTTAAAAATAGTCATTGAATGATACAAATATATACTATTGGAGAGGCTGTCATTAACATTATTGTATTCATATGAAAAGTTGTGAGGTAATGAATAAAAAGCGTCTCTATTTAAACTATAACATGCATGACACCCATATATGTGCTGTCGCAGTGCATACTGTTTAAAAATTAACTTCCTGTCTCTTTTTATACGTTATTTAGTAACGCCCTCTGTGCTTGAAATACACGTGAAAACGCAAGTGCATTCATGAAATTGTCTCTCTCAATATATATTATATAAATATATATATATACATATATATATATATATATATAATTATATATATATATATTGTAAGCACAATATTGACAACGTTTGGCCTTCATCTTCTTCATCTGTATATAATCATCATCACAAAAAACGTCGTCTTCATACGAAGGGTTGATCAGGTGATTCGGCCTGATACACGCCGTCGAGACTCCAACGCTGCTACTGTCTTACAGAGTGGTGGAAGTACTTTGATCCCCAAGTCTTCAATGACGTCACGTTCCCCTGGAGATTCGTTCGGGTCGCCACTTGCTTCCCCCGTCCGCTGTCATGGCTCAAGAACCGCTGCCCGGAACATCCAGCATCCCTGTCCAACAAACCATTCCTGCTTGGATTGTCAACGCCTGGCCGCGTGACCCACCCATCTTCCGTGGTCTTCCACACGACGACGTCGAGGCATGGCTAAAAGAATACGACATGACCAGTGTTTTCAACCAATGGGATGAGCCTAAAAAACTTCGTCACGTCGCCTTCTATCTGTCTGATGTCGCAAAAACGTGGTTTTTGAACCACGAGAGCAGCTTCCCAGATTGGCCGACTTTTGCTCAACAAGTCCGTAGGATTTTTGGAAAACCGAACATCCATTCTGAAGTGTCAAAACAAAAGCTCGATGGGCGTGCCCAACTTCCCGGGGAGACGTACACTTCGTACATTTAAGACGTCGTTGCCCTTTGCCACCGCGTGAACTCGGCGATGACAGAAGCTGATTGTGTTCGCCACATTATCAAAGGGATAGGCCACGTCGCGTTTAACGCTCTGGCTGTTAAAAACTCCACCACCGTTGAGGACGTCATAACGACATGTCAGCATCTTGATGAACTCCAAGGTATTCGATTGCACCCAGACTACCCAGATGCCAGTGACAGCCGGCCTTCCTCGGATGCGGATTTGCGCGCGCTGATTCGCTTTTGATTCGCGAGGAAATTCAAGCGCAAGGGTTGTCATGTGCACCCACCCCTCGTCCTCACTCTCAATCTGCTGGTCTGCGCGACATCATAAAGAGGAGCTCTCATCCGTGGCTGGCGCTCTCCCTTCGAACACTACGGCGCCACCAACGCCACCCATGACGTATGCGCAAGTCGCTACCATGCCACCTGCCTTGGTTCAGCACGCGCATTCTGTTCCTGCGCCGTCCAACGTAGCAGCATTTGCACCACACTCGCCTGTCCCAGCGCCAGTACCAGCGTCTATGACAGCTCCAGCACACTACGCCCCCTGGCGCTCGCCTCGCCCAATAATTTACTATTGTGGCATTCGGGGCCATATTCCACGATTTTGCCGCAAGCGCCAACAGGACGAACGCCGAGGCTACGATGTTTACGAAAGGAATTTGGAGCCATCCCCGAACTAGTACCAGCGATGCCCTACGACACGTTCCTTCTCTCCGACTTCTAGACTCGCCGCACCTCGCCCCTGCTACCCCGGACGCCGCCGGTCCCCTTCACTTCTACGACGCTCAACATCTCCTCTGAGACCAGCTGTACCTACTTCTGACTACCACTCGGAAAACTAGCTGGTGCAGTTTTTGGAGGGAAAGCTGCATCGCTCGAACAAACACCAAGACCTCCAGAGGGCCCAGCCAACTTGTTATTAGTGTATGCGGAAGGGGTACCAGTTCAGGCATTGGTGGACACGAGGGCTGCTATTTCTGTTATTCATGCGGATTTGTGCACTCGTCTACGTAATGTTACCACACCTTATACTGGCACTCTCTTACGTAGCGCAAATTACTCGCAGATACGGCCATCAGCACAGTGCACCGTTAAAGTTTTCATTGGTGGGATTCGGCAACATATTTAGTTTGCCGTGCTGGATTCTTGTGCTTTTATGCTTATTTTAGGATGTGACTTTTTTTCTGATGTTGCTGCTTCCATCTCTTGTCGAAAACGACTCATACATATGCGAGAGACGGATGATATTTCCCCGAAATTATCACGTGACCGGCTACGAACAGCCAATGACTTCCTTGTGCCACCTAACCACGAGCACGTTATCACGGTTATGTCTGACTCCATTGACCACGGTGACGTCCTAGTCAGTCCATCAGCCCGTTGTCTATTCAGAGGGATTGCACTTTCATCGAGTCTTGTCCGCTTATCCAACGGCGCCGCATTTCTCGCACTACTGAATATCACCAATGAGCCGATTCTGCTGACCAAGGGCACTGTTGTTTTTTCCAGCGTGGACACACAACCTATATCTGCAGTGGCTTCGGGACCAGTCTGGTGGAATCAGGTTCAATACCAACAGATGCTCCTCCCACTACGGCTCTCGTCAATATCATCAGCACGGATCTCACTTCCCCGCAAGCAGACGAACTACTGGCGTTGTTGTCTAAGCATAAAGTTTCTTTCGACGTACACTCCACTGCTCTAAGCCAGACTTCTGCGGTGGCTCATCGCATACACACTGACGGAACTTCTATTGTCCGTCGTCGACCATACCGTGTTTCTGCCAGCGAACGCGAGATCATCCACAAGCACGTTGCTGATATGCTCAAGCAAAACATCATCCGCTCCTCCTCAAGCCCTTGGTCGTCACCTGTCGTTCTCGTAAGAAAAAAAGATGGTTTGGTGCGATTCTACGTTGACTACCGCGCATTAAACAAAGTAACGAGAAAATACGTATATCCCTTGCCTCGCATTGATGATGCCTTAGATTTCTTACAAGAAGCGGAATATTTTTCGAGCCTTGACTTGCGCTCCGGTTATTGGCAAATTCCAATGCACGAGGTTGACACGAAAAAAACTGCCTTTGCCACAGCCGATGGGCTTTACGAATTTAACGTCATGCCTTTCGGCCTCTGCAAGGCGCCAGCAACGTTTGAACGACTGATAGACACTGTATTGCGGGGCCTTAAGTGGAAAACATTCTTATGTTACCTTGACGACATCGTCATAATTTCTTCAACATTCGAACAGCACTTGCAGCGCATGGATGAAGTTCTGACATGTCTCGCAGCTGCTGGCCTTCAGCTCAACACCAAGAGGTGCCACTTTGCTAGCAAAAGTATTAAAGTACTTGGACATTTCGTCAGCAAAGATGGAATCCGGCCTGATCCCGACAAGATTACCGCCGTTCCTAACTTTCCGGTGCCTCAACGCGTCAAAGAGCTCCGAAGCTTTCTTGGCCTTGCGTCGTACTTCCGGCGCTTTATACGAGACTTCGCCACCATTGCTGCGCCATTTCACCAACTCCTTTTTTCGGGAGCGTCATACGTATGGTCGGACGAATGCCAAATGGCTTTCGACACCTTCAAACGTGCCCTCACGTCGGAGCCAGTGCTTTGTCATTTCGATAATGCCGCACCCACTCTCCTCCATACTGATACCAGCGGACACGGACTCAGCGCAGTACTTCTGCAACGAACAGAGCGTTATGACGAACGTGTGATCGCATACGCAAGTAGCACCCTCACAGCAGCAGAGAAAAACTACACCATCACCGAGCAGGAGTGTCTCGCTGTTGTCTGGGCCATCTAGAAGTTTCGACCATATCTTCACGGCCACCACTTTACCGTCGTTACTGACCGCCACGCTTTGTGCTGGCTGTCGATGTTGAAGAATTTGTCTGGGCGTCTCGGTCGCTGGATACTTCTCCTCCAAGAATACGAGTTTAACGTTATCTACAAATCCGGCAAAAAACACAACGATGCCGATGCCCTTACCGCTGTCCTTTACAACCCTCATCAGGCACTCCTGGCCTGTCGCCAACTGTGAGTGAACCCATCAAAGTGTCTCCTTCAGTTCATTCACTCGCCGCTGTCGATTTTCTTTCTACCTTCAACAACGACACGTTTGCATCCCACCAACGCAGCGACACTTACTGTCGCTCTATAATGCAGCGCCTTCAAGACTCCTCTCGTCCTCCCAACGCTCGTGCCCATCGACAGCTGCGGAATTTCAAGACTGAAAACTCGATCCTTTACCGCTTTGTCTTCCACCCCGAAGGATAGCGCTGGGTTACTGTTGCTCCTCGTTCCCTAAGGGCGCAGATTTTGGAGGCGTTTCACGATGACCCCAAGGCTGGTCATCTCGGTTTTCAAAAAACCTATGAACGCATCTGCAGTCGCTTTGCCTGGCCTGGCCTTTCCAACTGCGTAGCGCGATAT
This sequence comes from Rhipicephalus microplus, assembly GCF_043290135.1. Classification (NCBI taxonomy): domain Eukaryota; kingdom Metazoa; phylum Arthropoda; class Arachnida; order Ixodida; family Ixodidae; genus Rhipicephalus; species Rhipicephalus microplus. The sequence continues at coordinate 349,359,297 of NC_134710.1, read as the reverse complement.
GTGGCGTCATGCTCGCTATGCCAACGCCGCAAGCGACCCACTTCCTCCCCGGCCGGTCTTATACAACCTCTTCCGTGTCCTGACGCTCCCTTCGATGTCATTGGCATTGACCTCTACGGACTGCTACCAATATCAGCTGGCGGCAAGCGCTGGATTGTCACAGCAGCTGACCACTTAACAAGGTACGCCGAAGCAGCTGCACTTCCTTCAGAATCAGCAGAGGACATTGCCACATTTTTTTCTGGAGGCAATCTTTCTAAGACATGGTGCACCACGCTTCTAATTGAGTGATCGCGGCAAGGCGTTTCTCTTGAAACTACTCGAACAAGTCCTCCACGCATGTAATACAATTCATAAGACGACATCCAGCTACCATCCCCAGACTAACGGCCTCACAGAGCACTTCCATCGAACTTTGACCGTCATGATATCTATGTATATCAACGCCGACCACACCAACTGGGATACCATCCTGCCATACGTGACTTTTGCGTACAATACCGCTACGCAGCGCACCACGGGCTATTCCCCAATCTTTCTCGTCTATGGGCGTCAACCAACATCTCCACTCGACATCTCCTTTTTTGACGTCTCTGTGAACTCGTCATCGTCATCGAAGAAGCACTTAATCTCTGACCTGGCCGATTGTAGCCGACGCGCCCACCTCAATACACAGGCTTGCCAACAAGAGTGGAAGACTCGCTACGATGGCGTCCACCGCGTAGTTCACTTCAATAGTGGAGACGAAGTACTGTTGTGGACCCCAACGTGGGTTCCCGGCCTGTGTGATAAGTTTCACTCACGTTTCATCGGCCCCTAAGCTATAGTCGAGCAGACGTCTCCTGTTAACTATCGAGTAACCCCTGTTGTCATGCCTCCCGACGGCCGTTTTCGTGGTATGGAGGTTGTTCACGTGTCGCGCTTAAAACCATTCGTGCGCCGTACACCACCGTCATAAACAGTGGCCTAATTGGCTGCTTCCGCACGAGGGAAAAATTAGTGTAAGCACACTATTGACAACGTTTGACCTTCATCTTCTTCATCTGTATATATTCATCATCACGAAAAACGTCGTCGTCGTTCGAAGGGTTGATCAGGCGATTTGGCCTAATAAACGCCATCGAGACTCCAACGCTGCTACTGTCTTACTATATATATATATATAAGAAAAATTACGCGAACCCGATGAGAGAATACAAAAAGCAATAATAAAAACTTTTGTTAGTTCAGCACTGTATATTTTCACTAACGTTTCATGTGATGGAGAAGACTTTGTCAGAATAATCAGTACAATGGGGTAGGTTTCCCCACAAGCACGCCTAAATTAGATATGTTCGTTGAAATCGTCAATAGAAAGATTGACAAATAAAAACACGGTCACACACGTGCCACATAGATTCATGCACTCACATTTGTTTGCGTGACAGTGAAGTCACATTACAAAGAATAAGATAGATTGCACACGCAGTTGATATGGCATTACACAGTAGTGACGTGACTGTAATAGTTTGAACATCACTTTGAGGAGAAAAAAGGGGATTACGTTATACATACACCTAACGTAATTTTTGTACATGAATGCGTTATACCACAAACAGTTTGAGATCGCAAACAGTAAATCGGCACTCACCACATACCTTATCTTCAGATCAATTCTTATTTTGTTATTAGCTTCCCCTCAACCGCCCTTTAAACAAGTTAAGGGTAATACAGCAAGACGCTCAAAAACAAGCCGCAAAAAAAACTAATGCAGCTTCACCACACAGACACTGATCACAATACAGCGCAGTACGTCGTCACGAAGTCTGGTACGATAGATATGAAGAATAATGGGCCATTACCAAAGTAACCTCAGAAGAAAGATGCACAATATTAGAACCAAAGCTGCCTATCTCAAGGAGAACAAGATTATGCTAGATTGTGTTAAGCGGGAACACCAATACCAGATGAGACGGTGTTAAACCTAAATATTAGGTAAGACTTGCGGGCCAACCGATTGTGATGCGAACGAAAGCCTCTCAAGTATAGTGGCCCGAATGTTTTTAAAGGATTGTCCAGGTAACAGAATGTGTTTTGATAATGGTAGGCTAGGAAGCTGATTCGAATGTGATCTATACTGACTGTCTCAAAATAGCGCAATCGGAATGATGTTCTCGTTTGGCCATTCTACTGTTATTTCCAGACGGTATGTTCATGCATACATATGATGTTAAAACTATCGCAATTTAACAAACCTCGAATGTTAAGGGTGAAGTCTGAAAACGTGCTAATAACTTTCTCTGTCATTTGCATATGTGCGCACACTTTCCAACAGTCTTTGTTGCAAAGTGCACATTAAGGTATTTTATGCTTATTCACTTTTAATGACGTTAATAAATCCCGGAGATTCATAGCTCATCGGTATACCACGCGAGGTGGTGCAGGAAAAAACACTCTTTAGATATAATTTTGTGCTAGAATAATATAGTGGCACCTTATTCGGGAATGTACCTTTGGTGCTGAGGCTTAGTGCGTTTGTACAAGATTGGTGCTATTATGATTTTTGACCAAACGCTTCCCGCTTAGAATTTCCGCTCTATCTAGTTTATCTGCTTTATCTATAGCGTCTTCAATTGAAGCTGATAGATAATATCGCATTGTGAGAAAAGTTATAAGCTGTTCTCAATTAGCATTGGAATCTTCGAAATTGGAGCACAGGCGTTGAAAGTGGTGGGCCTGTCTGCAAGGAATCACGGTCTTGCAACATCGTACATGACTGTTCTAGAAGTTTAGAAACAAATTTTCAATCTTAGGTTAGCGGTATAGTTTAGTAAGCAGTTTTTCTTGGCATATGGACACAGTGACGTCTAGAAAGTTTACTGAAAGCGACGAGCGATTATGTGACCTGCGGCACATACCCGCATAACAGTCGCACATATCCACCCCTGTCTATGTGCCACTGTTTTTAGCACAATAGCGTTAAGAGCTTATTCGCAGAAATTCCGGTGGTGAATTTGTTGGTTGTGAGCAAAAATTCTTCTTTTCGCGGCCGAGAAGTCGAAAAAGATTTAAATGAAATAAAAAAAATTCGGGGTGTGAGTGGGAAAAGAACCCACGTTATTGCATGGCAGGCGGGTGCCCAACCACACTGCCACATTCCACTGCTCAGAATGGCAGTGAAAATAACTTCTATGCTTTACAAACGCATGCATTCGGTGTACAGGTTTCAAAATACAACATGAAATACTGCCATAATATGTGTGGTAGAAGAGTACATTGTCAATGCGTGTCAGAACATTGGATTATTATCACTTAATTGTTTAACGCCAGCAATCCACTACAAAGAACTTTGCTCCGGAGGCGAAGAAATAAATGCGATAGCAACAAATTACAACGTCACGCGAAGAATAGAAAGCCGATTTAAATGTGCCGGGCATTATGCACGCACGAATGATGCATAAAACGTTATCACAGGTACACATGAATGCGAATAATTGTCTTAGTTGTTAGTTCGGTGTGTGAGAAAAGGGTGCTCTTTTCGCTAACACAGACTGTGCGGCGAGTGCAGAAACTTTTCTGCGCACAGTAACTACGAAAAAATTGTTCCGGTAAAGCCAAAGTCATAAAATTGTTGTCACCGCGAGATAACCAAGCGGACGAGTAAGCGTCCACTCCCGTCGCACCCACCGCAGGCAAAATACGTGTGAGAGAGTACGCGTGAGTGCGCGTCTCCGTGTCGTGACAATCTCGCGAAGCGCAGTCATTGCACCATCTCACTGGTAATGCTGAGAACAGGATAGTTCCCGCGAATATGTCCGTCAACAGCGGTAAGTGGTAGATAGAAATACTTTGCCCTTTCAACGTCGAAGGAAGTGCTCCTCGTGGCACAGTGGCTAACGCAACGCACTCTGAAGCAAGAGAGTGGCCATTTGATTGCGAGAACGTATTTGTCTGGATTTGTTTCTTGCGTTTTGAAGTATATAGATACGTATATATACGGTAAATGACGGCGGTCATTGATGTTCACACTGACACGAAAGACGGCTGCGAAATCCTGCCAAGAGTGTTTATAAAATTTGCTATCGCACTAAAAGCCGCATAAGGTGGCGCCTTTTAAGGCCACGTAGTGGGTGCATAGCAAGTGCGAAATATTGTCACGGGGTCGTGACGTGGCCGAAGACAGGAGACTTCGTGTTGCAATTTAACTGTTTATTTGGGTGAACCTGTGCCCAGTAAACGGAAAGTCCAATTACAGAAGCAGTCTCGCACAGATAGCAGTCTCGGACTGATAGCGGCGAACGGAGCGTCGGCCTTCGATCAACAACTGACAAGCGGCGAAGCGCGTCGGCATTTATACTCTTGCCGTCGAATGTTCTAGCGTTATCGCTGGCGGTGGCGTAGCTTCCAGAACAATCTGTACCGTTCGCACAGTGGGCGTAATCTTATCGAAATGATCTACTACAGTCCGGAACCTTCTAGAAAACTGCAGGCGCGGTTTGCGCTGAGAATCATGCGGTGTTTTCGGACGATAACAAAAACTTGGGAAATGAAACGTGGCATTGCCCCCCTCTGAAAAAAGGCATCGTCCCGATGCTTTAACTAAAGATGAAAGTACAATAATAATGCAAGAAAGTACAATGAATAAATTACAATACAACAATAAAAAAAACACTAGTTCAGTTTGTTAACGCGCATGAAACGGCTTGAGGCGTGCGACATGCACGACTTCAGGTCGCGATCGGCGTCGTTGAGAGTTCGTGATGCCGTCGGGGACAACCTCGTAATCAAGTGGGCCGAGCCGTCGAACCACCTTGTACGGTCCGAAGTACCGTCGCAGAAGCTTTTCACTTAGTCCACGTCGGCGTATCGGCGTCCACACCCAAACACGTTCACCGGGCTGGTATTCCACGAAGCGTCGTCGAAGGTTGTAACGGTGGCTGTCGGTCGTCTGTTGATTTTTGATACGGAGACGCGCAAGTTGTCGGGCTTCTTCGGCGCGTTGAAGGTACTCGCTCACATCGAGGTTTTCTTCGTCGGTGACGTTGGGTAACATGGCATCGAGCGTCGTTGCCGGGCTCCTTCCGTAGACCAATTTGTATGGCGATATCTGCGTCGTCTCCTGCACCGCCGTGTTGTATGCGAAGGTCACATACGGAAGAATGGCGTCCCACGTCTCGTGTTCGACATAGACGTACATTGACCGCATGTCGGCGATCGTCTTGTTAAGCCGCTCGGTGAGGCCGTTGGTCTGTGGGTGGTACGCTGTCGTCCGGCGGTGGTTTGTTTGGCTGTATGCCAAGATCGCTTGAGTTGTGTCAGCAGTGAATGCCGTTCCTCTGTCGGTGATAAGGACCTCCGGGGCGCCGTGACGTAAGACGATATTTTCGACGAAGAACTTAGCTACCTCGGATGCACTGCCTTGTGGCAGGGCTTTTGTCTCGGCGTAGCGGGTGAGGTAGTCGGTAGCTACCACGATCCACTTGTTTCCGAAAGCCGACGTCGGGAACGGCCCCAGTAGGTCCATACCAATCTGCTGGAAAGGTCGGCAAGGTGGATCTATTGGCTGCAGAAGTCCCGCTGGCCTTGTCGGCGGTGTCTTGCGTCGCTGACAGTCCCGGCATGCCCTCACATAACGAGTGACGTCGGTGGTAAGACGCGGCCAGTAGTACCTTTCTTGTATCCTCGCGAGCGTGCGAGAAACACCGAGGTGCCCTGCCGTTGGATCGTCGTGCAGGGCCTGCAGGAGTTCTGGACGCAGAGCTGAAGGCACCACAAGGAGGTACTTAGCCCGAAGCGGTGAAAAGTTTTTCTTTTGTAGAAGACCGTTTCGTAGAAAAAACGACGCAAGTGCGCGCTTGAATACCTTCGGGACTTCGGCGGTCCTGCCTTCGAGGTATTCTATTAGGGCCTTAAGTTCCGGGTCGGCCCGCTGTCGTTCAGCGAAGTCGTCGGTAGTGATCGTTCCCAAGAAGTAGTCGTCATCCGGGTCGTCGGGTAGCGGTTGGTCGAGAGGCGCACGAGAGAGACAGTCGGCGTCGGAGTGTTTTTTGCCGGACTTGTAAATGACAGTAATGTCATATTCTTGAAGTCTCAGGCTCCATCGTGCGAGGCGACCTGAAGGGTCCTTCAAAGTGGCTAGCCAACACAAGGCGTGGTGGTCGCTCACAACTTTGAAGGGCCGGCCGTAGAGGTATGGGCGAAATTTTGACGTAGCCCAGATGATGGCGAGGCACTCCTTTTTTGTTGTGGAATAATTTGCTTCTGCTTTGGATAGCGATCGGCTGGCGTAACTAATAACCCTTTCAAGTCCGTCAGCCCTCTGCACAAGAACGGCGCCAAGACCTACGCTGCTTGCGTCAGTATGTATTTCTGTCTCGGCGAATTCGTCGAAATGGGCAAGTAACGGAGGCGTCTGGAGGCGATGTTTAAGCTCCTGGAAAGCGTGTTCCTGTGGCGTTTCCCACTTGAACTCCACGTCGGCCTTGGTAAGGTTAGTGAGAGGATCGGCGATGCGGGCGAAGTTTTTCACGAACCGCCTATAATAGGCGCACAGGCCCAGAAATCGGCGCACGGCTTTCTTGTCAGTGGGCGGCGGGAAGTCGGCGATGGCGGCTGTTTTCCGTGGATCGGGACGAACTCCAGACTTGCTGATAACGTGCCCCAGAAACAAGAGCTCTTCATACGCAAATCTGCACTTTTCTGGCTTCAGTGTGAGTCTGGAAGCCTTGATGGCTTGAAGTACAGTTTCAAGGCGCCGAAGATGCTCGTCGAAACTCGAGGAAAACACGACGACGTCGTCCAAGTACACAAGGCAAGTCTGCCACTTCAATCCTGCCAGTACTGTATCCATAACGCGTTGAAAAGTTGCAGGCGCTGAGCAAAGGCCGAAGGGCATCACCTTAAACTCGAAGAGGCCGTCCGGTGTTATAAACGCCGTCTTCTCTCGGTCTCTTTCGTCGACTTCGATTTGCCAATAGCCAGTCTTGAGGTCCATTGACGAAAAGTACTTGGCGTTATGGAGCCGATCAAGTGCGTCGTCTATTCGTGGGAGAGGATACACGTCCTTTCTTGTGATTTTGTTCAGGCGGCGATAATCGACGCAGAAACGTAGGGTCCCGTCCTTTTTCTTGACTAACACCACGGGGGATGCCCATGGGCTCTTGGACGGCTGGATAATGTCATCCCGCAGCATTTCATCAACTTGTCTTTTCATGGCCTCACGTTCTCGCGTCGAAACCCTGTACGGACTCTGACGGAGTGGTCTGACATTTTCTTCGGTTATGATGCGATGTTTCGTGATTGGGGTCTGCCGAATTTTCGATGACGACGAAAAGCAATCTTCGTATTGCAGTAGCAGGGCCTTGAGCTGTTCTTGCTTATCGTTCGGAAGTCTGGGATTGACGTCGAAAGCTATGGGAGGGGCTTGGTTTCTCTGAGCAGGTTCCGCAGAATCGGCGAGGGCGAAAGCACTGGTGGCTTCGACAATTTCTTCGATGTATGCGACCGTTGTTCCTTTGTTCACATGTTTGTACTCATTGCTGAAATTCGTCAGCATAACCGTTGCTTTGCCTCCCCGCAGCTCTGCAATTCCTCTTGCGACTCAAATATTTCGGGTGACCAACAGATGCTGACTGCCTTCAACGACGCCTTTGAAGTCAGGTGATTCAGGAGCGCCGACTGAAATAATGACGCTTGAGCGAGGCGGAATGGTGACTTGTTCTTCCAGCACATTCAAGGCATGATGTCCAGACGGCGTGCGCGGCGGTAGTGCTTCTTCTGTGGATAACGTTATCGACTTTGTTTTTAGGTTTATGACAGCACCATGGAGGCATAAGAAGTCCATGCCAAGGATGACATCTCTCGAGAAACGCTGTAGGACTATGAAGTCTGTAGGATAAATACGGCCGTTAATGGTGACTCTCGCTGTGCAGATTCCTGCAGGCGTTACGAGATGACCTCCGGCTGTGCGGATTTCAGGGCCTTTCCAAGCTGTCCTAACTTTCCTTAACTTCGCGGCGAACGACCCACTGATGACAGAATAGTCGGCTCCAGTATCGACGAGAGCGGTCACACTGTGGCCGTCGATAAGAACGTCGAGGTCGCTAGTTCGCCGTCTCGCATTACAGTTAGGGCGTGGCGTCGGGTCACGGCTGCGTCGGCTTGTTCCGCTGCTTCCATGTTGCGTCGTCAGGCCACCTTCAGTAAGTGAGCTTTCGCCGTCAGGGCTTTGCCTGGTTGGCGTGGTGTTCGGAAAACTCCGTCGCGGCGTCGTTGTCGTCGGAGGATCTTCGGTAGTTCGTCGCACAGCAACCGCACCTCCACCGGTTGCTGCCCTTAGTTTCCCGGATACGGGCTAGGAGACCGGCCCCGCGTTGGGCCAGAGTACTGTCGGTGGTGCGGTGACGTGCGGCGGCTGGGCGACGGCGAACGCGAAGGGCTTCGTGGTGTCCACCGAGTTCACGTGGTCGTTCTCCTGGCTGCGGACGTGGTGCATCGATGGCGAAGCCACGCAGTCCCATCTGTCGGTACTGGCAACGGCGGTAAGTGTGCCCGGCCTCGCCGCAGTGGTAGCACAGTGGGCGGTGGTCAGGGGTGCGCCAAACGTCGGTTTTCCTTGGTGCACTGCGCTGGCCCGCTGGTGAACGGTAGGTCGTCGGTGGGGGTGGTGGCGGCGGTGGTGTCTGGCGACGGAAGTGCGACGGGGCGGCGTTTTGGCGTGGACGGGGAGGAGCGTTGTGGCGCACTGCAGCAGCGTAGCTCATAGTTTCTGGCTCGGGCAGCGGTGTATGGGGAATTCGAAGTGATTGCCGAACTTCTTCTCGCACAATGTCGGCGATCGAATCCACTTGAGGTTGCGCCGATGGCAAAAGTTTGCGCAGCTCTTCCCGCACGATTGCTCGGATCGTTTCACGCAGGTTTTCGGAGTCACTGGTTTGAGCAGCAGTGCATTCTGGAGTCAGGCGACGATTATACTGTCTGGTGCGCATGTCAAGGGTTTTTTCGATGGTGGTCGCCTCGGATACAAATTCTTGGACGGTGTTCGGTGGATTCCTCATTAGTCCTGCGAAGAGCTCCTGTTTGACCCCTCGCATGAGGAAACGAACTTTCTTCTCCTCAGGCATGTCTGGGTCAGCGTGACGAAATAGGCGGGTCATCTCCTCTTTGAAAATTCCAACCTTCTCATTCGGTAGCTGAACCCGGGTCTCTAGTTGAGCAGCGGCCCTTTCTTTGCGAGCTACGCTCGCGAACGTTTGCAGAAATGCGCCGCAGAAGACATCCCACGTTCGGAGCGTGGACTCACGATTCTCTAGCCAGGTCCTTGCGGTGTCTTCCAGGTAGAAGTACACACGCCGGAGCTTTTCTTCGTTGTCCCAGTGGTTGAGGACGGCCACACGGTCGTATGTTTCTAACCAGGACTCCGGGTCTTCGAACGATGACCCATGGAAAATTGGTGGTTCCCTGGGTTGATGCATGACCATCGTGGGCAAGGGATGCGGCGATTGTCATTGTCGCTGCAGTCGCGGTCATGGCCTTGGTCTTCCGCGCCTTGTCTTCCAGAATCCCGTACTCCGGTGGTAGCCCTTGCTGTCGGCGGCTTGTTCGCTGCTCCTGGTTGGCGTCGGTGTCTTCTCCGCGACGTGGGCTGGGTTCACGGCTTGACGGGGGCGTGCGGTACATGAACGAAGCAGCACCTCCACCAGATGTCACGGAATTGTGACGTGGCCAAAGACGGAAAACTTAGTGTAGGGATTTAACTGTTTACTGGGCACAGGTTCGCCCAAATAAACAGTTAAATCCCTACACTAAGTTTTCCGTCTTTGGCCACGTCACAATTCCGTGACATCTGAATGCCACGTTTCATTTCCCAAGTTTTTGTTATCGTCCGAAAACACCGCATGATTCTCAGCGCAAACCGCGCCTGCAGTTTTCTAGAAGGTTCCGGACTGTAGTAGATCATTTCGATAAGATTACGCCCACTGTGCGAACGGTACAGATTGTTCTGGACCGTTCGCACAGTGGGCGAACGGTCCAGAACAATCTGTACCGTAAAAACAAAAACTTGGGAAATGAAACGTGGCAATATTTATACAGTATGTGTTTGAAGTGCGCTCTAGGAACAGAATATAGCTGTCGCATTCAACTAATAAAGGCGAAGCTTAAAGGTTCCCCAATCTTAGGAAAATCTTTGACGACGTCCGCAACAAGAGTGTGACACTATTCGAGTAATTACCAGTGATTTGTATTCATCAAACCATTTCACCAACCCGTAAATTTCCCCTTCTCATACCCATAACCCGGGGCTTACCCCATGTTAAGGGGGTGATTGAGAGAGCACCGAACGTTAAGCAATTAGTTAGGTACATAGATAGATAAATTGATAGTAGATAGTTAGATGTGAAAATAAGTTTTATGATTGATTGATTGGTTGATACCCAGATAGACGCTCAAAGTACCTACAGTAACACACTGTAGGTACTTTGGTGGGTTTCCCAACTGGGAAACCCACCAGTGTGTGTTTGGTATGGTATGGTGTGATCTCGTGCTGACACCAAAATACTACGGTGTGTTCTGGTTGATATATTAGCGTGCTGTGCTGTGTTCTAATGGGAATACCATCACATCAGGGGTTTTCTGGTGGATTCTGTACTGGTGCCACAGTCTACCCAGTGTGGTACGGCTTAGTGGGAAGGCCGACCCAGCGTGGTGTGTTCTGGTGGGAATTTCTACTTCTACTTTTCTACTTTTTCTACTTCTGGCTACTAGATTTTCTACTTATGGCTACCGGCGAGCGGCCAGAGCCAGACAGAGCACGCTCATTTTTCTCGGGCTGCTCCTTCCCCCTTGCGGCGCACTTCTGGTTGGCGTTCGTTTTTCTCGGGTTGGACGGTTCTGGCAACCCGCGAGGAGCCCGAGGGTCGCTAGACGCTTCCAGGACAATTTAGTCATGGAAGCTTTCTGGAAGGTTTTGGGAAGGTTTCGGGATAGCAGACGCCGAAAAGGTGCGTTGCGCACTCGGTGCCACCTTTGTGAGGACAAGATGGACTGCAATGTGGGCGCTTGAGCACTGCGCCTTCGCTTGTCATTATTCGGGGCGTTACCTTCGAAAGCCTGTTCCGCCTAGCAAGATGAAAGGATTACGAGTGGCTGCAAGTGTTTGAATCTACTGTTCATCGCTTTTGTTATGTTTCCCGTGAAGCTACCTCCTATGCACAACGCGGTGAACTGTTGCCTGTCGACTATGTCGTGCTTATGCCTTAAAAGTTATGTACGTACTACACGTTCGTGCGCACGCATGAAGACAACTTGGCGTTATTTTTTTTCTTTTTCGTAGTAGTCGCTTCTGCAGCTGTGCCTTTTTTCCGTGCACTTAGCGAAGATGATGGTGATCGAACCAGCTCACTCCGTCGTATGTTTGCGTACGTAAACCTCTTAGAACCTCTGTCCTGGCTACTCGATTTATCTTCGATGGTGATAAAAGGCCCTAGATCGCGACAGTTGGTGATGCTCACTGGTCGCGAACGGCGTGCGAACCCATTTGTATTTATGAGCCTGCATAAGTGGTATGGTATTATACGATTACGCGCGAGAGAAAAAAAAACGGATAATGAATTGAGCAATGAGTATATCATTTCGTTGCCCATTTCATCGTTGGCTTTGTCTTTTTTCACCTCTTCGTAATAATGCAGCGCAGTATGTTCTGTGACCTGGTACGTCAAATCAAAGCTAATACACATGACATTTGTTAAGTGCTACTTAGGACTTGAAAACAGGCGAAGGCAAGTTCTAAAATCGGTCGAGAACATGTAATGCAAATGTTTATTTTGTATACGACGCGCACTCGTGGTACCAATACCTGCGCATATCACAAACTTTAGACAAAAACATAAATTACTCAACGTGTGTTTGCGACGTATAATACACGATGGCTGAGCAGGTATGTATCCTCAAACTCTTTTGGGGACACGATCACTTTCGCGTGACTTCATGTGGTGTTGTGCAGTGACTGATACATGTACGAAACACACGTGAGCTTGTTAATCCGTCAGCGTGGCGGCAGCTTACCTTGCATCGTTCGCGAGGCGGCATGCGCCAGCTCACTGTTTCTTTTGCGGACGCGGCGAGTGATCGTGCGAGCGTACGAAGTCGTGCCCCAAATGCGTATGCTCGAGGATAATATTTCCGCTTTTTGGCGAGCTTAGCTACGTATTTCTAAGGGGACGATGCAGAAAAACCAACATACGCGCGGCACATTGTTTTGTTAGCTGCCATGACGGTAGAGTTTGCTTACGTTTACGCTGGCTGTCCCAGCGTTCAATTTTGCGATCTTCGGGAAGCTTCGGGTTGTCTCGGGTATCCCACACACGTGACCACGACGGTATTTCCTGTCCAGACCAGAACTACCTGACTGACCCTCTGGCTAACTCTGGCTAGCTATGGCTGCCAAAAATCTGCCAGAGGCCTAAAATTGAAGAGCCCCACTGGTGCGGTGTATTCATGTGGGGTTTCTTCTGGTGGCCTCAAGAAATATAATTGGAGCTTGGAACTTGGACTAACATGTTTATTCAACCGAATGCACTCAAACTGACATTCGCGAATATTTTGCTGAACCAGATTAACTCGGACTCAAACTCACTACTACACAACTCAGCCGGTCTATTTCAGACTCATGGTTCAATCTGTCTGAATGAGTTGACTCAAGAGTGTGTTGACTTATATTCAGCTTTTACAACTATGGTGTCAATGCTCTTTAGTTTCCCTGGCATTCAATGTTAATACTCGCAAAACTGGAACCAGAATTTATGTATAACAAAAGTTAGTGTGATTTTAAAGATTTTGTTGCCCTGAAAGCCCTTGACAAACGAATACTAAAGTCATCTTGGCCCGTACAGCTTATCATTCAAATAGCAATTATACAGACAGTCTGGGCAAGTTTTCGCCCTCGCCAACACCGTTATTCAGGTATATCTACCTACATATATATATAAAAGGGGAAGGATGCACTAGCCTCCTTTTTCTGCGGAGCGAACTACGCCTCTCCAGCCGAACTCGTCTGCGCAAGCACTTATCTCGCCGGCGACAAAGGTCGGGGGGAGGTGGTGGTGCTTAGGGCTGTCGTGCTACTGCGGCAACGATAAGCGCGTGCTTTATGTCCCCAAAGCAGGTGGGAGCTTCTAGGGGCTGGACCCTCAACACAAACGGTGCCAAGTTTACACATAGAGTGACCATAATCTCGTACACCGGCGTTTCGTATAAATACGTGAGGTTGTAACTAAATGATTTGACTGCCGGCTTCATTTTGTATATCAGCGCCGTCACTTCGCACGAGCCTTGTTGTGGCCATCTACTGTGGCCGCTCCGCAGGACACTTGGTTACATGGCAAGCACATGTTTACAACTAATAGTTATACTTTCAAAACACACTGCTAAAAACTATACATTTTCTGGCACCAAACTCTTATTAGAAGTGCAAGTCCAGTATTCACTGCACTTTTTCTTCATACTCTTCACCTGTACATAGTCCTCACGACTGTGAGCATCTTCGGCAGAAGATTGGTCTGGCGGCTCTACTGAATAAACGTTTTCGAGACCAGGATATCGCTGCTGTCTTGCAGATTGGTGGAGGCTTCTATGGATCCTCAAGTCCTCTCTGACATCGAGATCACCTAGACCTTCGTTAGGGTCACCGGTGGCTACGTTTGTCTGCTGTCATGGCTCAAGAGATGCTGCCTTGACCTTCTGGCAGCCCCGCCCGATCAGCCATCTCTGCATGGACTGTCACTGCCCGGCAGCGGGATATACTTACTTTCATCGGCCTCCCACGTGACGATGTCGAAGTTTGGTTGAAGGAGTATGACTTGGCGAGGAGAAGGACACAACGACTACCGTGCGCTGAACAAACTAACCCGAAAAGACGAATACCCATTGCGTCGCATTGATGATGCTTTAGATTCATTGAAAAAAGCAGAGTAGGCTACAGCTTAAATTGCAATCAAGTTACTGGCAAATTTTGAAGCACGAAAATAAGAATAAAAAAACTGCAATTGCGACACTCGAAGATTTTAGCGAATTTAACCTAATACCCATCCACCTTTGCAACGCCCCAGCAACCTCAGAGCGAATGAGCGTCAAGTGGCAGGCATGATTGCATTACCTTGACGACATCGTGATATTTTCTTCGACATTTGAGCAACACTTGCAATGCCTGGACGAAGTTCTAAAATATCTCGCTTCTGCTGCTCTCCAGATGAATACCAAAAAGTGCCACTTCTCAAGCACAAATATTAAAGTACTTGGACCTCTCCTCGGCAAATATGGCATTCGGCCTGATCCCGACAAAATTGCGGCCGCTTTTGGCTTCTCGACGCCTCACCGCTCCAAATAGCTCTGCAGGTTTCTTGGTCTGGCTTCTTACCAGACCAAGAAAATGACCAAGTTGCGCTTTATACGCAACTTGGCCACTATTGCCACCCCGCTTCACCAGGTACTTTCTTCAGTAACATCATACGTTCTGTCCGACGAGTGCCAATCGGCTTTTGAAACCTTGAAGTGTGACGTTACGGCCGAGCCGGTGCTTTGTCATTTCGATGAAGCGGCACCCAGGCTTTTCCCTACTGCTGCCAGTTTTCATGGAATCGGTGCTATTTTTTTGCAACGACACGGCTGTTCTAGTGAAGGAGTTATCAAATACACAAGTAGGACGCCAACACCAGCCGAGAAAAACTACTCCATCACTGAGCAGGAGTGCCTCGCCGTCGTCTGGGCCGTTCAGAAGTTTACACCAAATCTCCGCAGCCGCCACCTAACCGTCATGACTGACCACAAAAGTTTATGCTGGTTGTCCACGTTAGAGAATTTGTCTACACATCTCGGTCGCTTCATACATCACCTGCAACATACGACTTCGACGTCACGTACAAACGCGGCTGGAAATATAACGATGCCGATGCCCTTAGCAGTAGTCCTTTATCTCCCTAATCCAATATACCTGGCGTGTCACTATTCGTGTGCGACCCCGTCATCGCATCTTCGGCACTTCTTTCGCTCGCTGCTTTCAATGAGTGTACCTCTTTCGGCAACGAGAACTTTGCGTATCACCAACGAAGCGATAAGTACTGCCACTCTTTTAACCAACGCCTTCACGGCTCATCTCGTCCTCCCAACGCCCGCTCCCGTCACCAGTGATGGAACTTCAATATGGGGAACTCTATCCTCTACCGCTATGTCTTCCATCCTGAAGGGCAGCTCTGGAATCCCGTCACCTCTCATTCACTCAAGACAAGGATATTGGAAGTATTTCACGACGACCCCAAGGCCAGTCTTCTCGGCTTTCACAAGACATATGACAGCATCCAGAGTTGTTTTGCCTGACCTGGGTTATTCACTTTCGTGACCCGATTTGCTGTTTCAATCTCCCTTCGGAAGCGCCGCAAACGACTCACATCATCTCCAGCTGGGCCGCTACAATCTTTTTTATGTGCTTATGCATCAGTTGAAGTTATTGGTATAGACCTCTACAGGATACTGCCATTATCAGCAAGCGGAAAGCGGCACGTTATCACTGCGGTTGATCACTTGACGAGGTATGCCGAAACAGCTGCACTATTTTCAGGGTCAGTAGAAGACACTGTCACTTTTTTTTCTTAGAAGCCATCTTTCTACCACGCGGTCCTTTTGAGTGACCGCAGCAGGGCATGTCTGTCAAAACCACTGGACGACGTTCTACTCGCATGCACCACCATCCAGAAGATGACCTGCAGCTACCATCCGTAAACTCGTTGCTTAACTGAAGCTTTCATCGAACTCTTTCCGATATGACGTCTATGTACACCAACGCCGACCAAACTAACTCAAACACCATCTGGCCATTCGTAACCCTTGCGTGTAATACTGCTACGCAGTGCACCATGAGCCTTCCACCCTTCTTCCTTGTCGACGGCTGTCAACTGAAATCTCCCCTCGACGTCTCTCTCTTTTTTTTTTTGATGCCCCCATCGATCCGTCGAAGCCATAGAGTAGTAACCTAGTCTTTCGCCTTGCCGCTTGTTGCCAGCAAGCTCCTCTAAATACCGAGACAAGTCAACAGGATCGGAACACTCGGTACGAAAAGTCTCACCGCATTGTCGAGCTTCGTCCCAGAGACGCAGCGCTGCTGTGAACTCTAACTCCAGTCCCCGGCCTGTCCGAGATAATTCAGTAACGTTTTATTGGCCCCTATGGTATTGTTCAGTGACCTTCTCCAGTGACTGACTATCGCGTAACTCCGGATGCCATGCCTTCCGACAAAAGTGGCCTTGGCATGGAAGTTGTCAACTTTTCTCGCTTGATATCCTTGTGAGATGTAAACCACCATAAACAGCGGCCAGGTTGGCCACTGGCTCGCGAGGAGAAATGAAAGTGAGCACAGTATTCACTGCGTTTGGTCTTCATCCCCTTCACCTGTACATAATCATCATCACAGTGCGGACCTCCTTGATCCGTAGAGTAGTCTGGCGGCTCGCTGAATAAACCGCGTCGAAACCACGCTATTGCTGCTGTCTTGCAGAAGCAACAATTCAAAACTGCTGAAATTCATACTACTCTTTCAACGTCAATATTTAATATATTGGTGCCCTCTGTGGTCGTTCTTGATTTCTACCTTCACATATGTGTTATCAGCGACTTTCCGGTAAGCACATTGTTATCGAAATAAAACTCGCAAGAGATACATTATTCTATTACGTCCCATGAAAAATATTGTGGGCTGAGGTCAAAACAGCCCATTTTCGCATTCTATGCCTCTCATAAATGAGTAGTTTGACGGGGTGTAAACTCTCACGCATTGTAAACTCTCACCATACATATATGGTCTTCGTAAGCTTGCGCAAATGATACCACGTAATAGTAATAACATAATCCAAATATTCAACAAAACACCATGCCAATTACCCAGGTAACGCCGAATGTTGAGTCAATGTGGTTTGAATGTAACGATTGTGAGCCAACGTTAGACGGTAAATTATAACATTGCACCAACCTTTATAGTATTACGTTGCCAAAACATTTTTTAAAGTTGCAGCATTATTCAAATATTGACGTTGTCCTAACGTGTTGTTTTTAAGGAGGCAAGAACATTCAAATTATCACGTTGCCATAACATGATGGCAATATTGTGGCAACAGCAATCAAATATTGACATTGCACCAACACTGTAAATAGAAATCAAGCCCATGTTTAACAGCAAACGTAGAGACACGGAGAACATAATCGCTGAAACATCAAATAACACACATGGCAACTATTTCAACTTCGTGTACTCATTTGAATAATGACTGACAGTGGCTAGTTAGTGGGGTGGAGTAACAAACAAAAGAAGCATGAACAATACAGACAACAGTTCAGCCTATGTTCTTCCCACACTATTCCTTCTATAAATCTGTTTTTATACAGCTGCACTCTATAATTTTAGTTATTTATTTATTTTGTTTGACAATACATGATTGCCGTAGTGCAGGAGACAGAAAACACTACCATGAGTCACCTGACTAGGCCTCTATAGCTCCGCACCATACGTTCTTCTCGCAGAGTGACTGTATTGGCAAAAAAAACGATACACAAGAACACAATCTCATGGTAGAGACCACTGTGTTGCCCTCTTACGTCTGTAGCTGGATAAACTAAACACAGTGAATTCATATGTGGGAAAGATATGTGCATGAGCAAGCCTTTTAGGACCCCGTATTTCCAGGCTACAAAAAAGCCTGCTCTATGCATGCGGACTTTAAGAATAAATTGCCTTTCTAATATAATTATTAGTGTGGTGTTGTAAAAATAGCAGGGGAACCAATACCTTATGAAGCGAGCAACCAGTGGTTAAATCAAACTGTGCCTCCATTATTATGCGTCACCACAAGCATATTTGAAAGATTGCTTTCAGAATAAACACACAAGAAACACATCTACAAAAACGGGATCTACATGCTTGTATGATGCAAAGCAACAGCTACAACCAACCTTATGATTGGCAATAATTCGGGAAGTAGAACCAATAGGAACCATGCAAATAGAAAAAATCAAAACCTGTATATAGTAATAAAGTAAAATCACAGTCGAATATATATATATATATATATATATATATATATATATATATATATATATATATATATATATATATATATATATATATATATAGGAAAAAAGTGTATACCTAAGGGCTCGTTTTTCCGTGTTTTGACGCAATAGTAATGAGATCTAACAGACAATAATGCCAGGGAATGTATAATGGAAGTTATTAGAACAAATGGAATGTAAATAAGAAGAAAGAAAAGTGGGTGAAAAAATAACAAGCCGTTCCTGCTCACGGCTGGTTATTTTTTCACCCACTTTTTTTTCTTCCTATTTACATTACATTTGTCTGTTAGATCTCGTGTATATATATATATATATATATATATAATTATATAGATATGTATATATAAAACGATATATATATATATATAATTATATAGATATGTATATATAAAACGATATATATATATATATATATGTGTGTGTGTGTGTGTGTGTGTGTGTGTGTGTGTGTGTGAAGACAGACAAGAAAGTTTACTAGAAAGCAAGTATCTATCTGGTTTGCTACTCTGCACTTGGGAAGGGAGACAGAATTGTAAGGAAAACAAAATGAGAGAGAAAAAGAGAGAAGGAGGAAGCGAGTGAAAACACACACACGCTAGAATGTCACAAACGTTCGACGAGGCGAGTCGATCGTGGAAATTCCAGGAGGACGGTCGAAGTCGCAATAAATGTATAGACTTGCTGAGATTTTGGACAGAAAAGGGTGCCCATTCTAGTCCGAAACTGCCTTGACAACTGTTTGCAGTACTCAGTATCTGGTAGTCTCTGTGACTGATGAAAATGCAATATAGCAGCTATTTTACGTGCTCTGCTCCTACAGCTTTGTTGGACATTAGCATCGTCATGAAAGCACTTCATGGCTTCTCCGTGTAAGTAAACATCGGCCAAAAAATAAGCAATCATAAAAATGTGTGTTATTCTTTCACTGCCGAGTCTATCATTCACGGCACACACAGTAAACACCACTCCTGCAGAACACACTGCCTGCATCACACTGAACCTGCATCACACTGCCTGCATCTTATGCAGAACACACTGCGTGACATCAAATTGCACCGCGATGAAATGCCACGCTAATACACAAGGACGATCACTCACAACAAACAATGTAGACACCAACATAGAGAAAGCACGCCTGCTGAAAACACTTTGTTGTTCATAAAAAAAGCAAACCACAAATTGCAGTATCGTAAAAAACAGTAACCTGCAAACAATATCAACCACAGCAAATCTGGGAGACGCCAACAAAGAGATACCAAGCCTGCACAACTAACTAAGCTCACGCAAATAACACCAGACGACTGCAGTCCTTTTGCCATTTGCCCAAGACTCAGCTTCAGCTTCCCTTTGACTGTAAGACTTATGTCGGCCTGAACAAATGCACCTACCAATTGCGATTCCCTTGTTCGAGTAGGTCGAGTGAGAAGACACACAACTGCGGCAAAGCTGCTAATGAAGTTCCAATATTTCTTCGCATGACTTCGCGCAGCTCTCAAGGTAGTAGACGTAGAAGTAGCACCAGGATAAGCCGCTGTCGGGGGCGACTAATACATTTGGTCAACTGCAGTTTTTCTCTAGTTGGTCACCACACAAACGGCTGAGGCATAAGTCACAGGTGTGCTCCTTTCTCGTTAGCATGCTACCGCGCACTTCATCGCTGTAAGTTCAGGCCATTACTGGTTCCACAACACCACCTTTTTTCTATGAAATTCGAGGCGTGAACGTTTGCAGTCCTAATGGAGTCTTCTTTCTTCAGTGAAGGAAGCTTCGATGCTTTCTCTCTGCAGTAGTCTCTTACTAATTTCATTTATTACTAAGTCTGCCAGCGCAGGGTACGTTTTTTAAGCAGCATGTTCGTAGTCGACAGAATAGGTATGGTAACCTGTCATCAGTTAGGCGATCTTCCCTTTCTGTTCCAGCATGATATACATGCATAAGTAGCACCAGGTTTATGCAGCTGTCTGGACGACTAATACATTTGGTCAACTGCAGTGCTTTTCTAGTTGGTCACTACACAACGAAGGCTTAGCCGCATTCATCAAGCTGTTAACTATAAAATTAGATGGAGGCTAACTTGAACTGGAAGTCATGTGCGAGCAGCCACTGCTTGGTGAACTTGGTGAGCTCCGTACATGACAATTGTGGACTATTGTCCCTAGTTCACACATATGGTGATTCATACCCAGGGAGGTCTCTTGTGTGAACATCTTGTCGTGCTGCTGCTCATTGTTACATTGATGCACTTCTAGGATTGAGGCAGGGGGGAAGAGCTGAGACGTTATTCAGCTTACCGCTTTAAGCAGCGAAGAGTGCAGTGGGTATACCCTTTGTGGCGTGTCGGCGTCGAGTGTGCATGAAGTGTTCATTTCTGGTTGTGGAGTCACCACAGTTGGAGGACAAAAATCTAAACAGTTGTAGGTAAAGGCAACAGGTCCGCCGGCTACGGGAAGTCGGAGGATCAACGTCTGTTCGATAGATGCAGTTCCTTAACTTGCAACGGTCAAATACAGCTTAAATCGCTGTGAGAACAGCATCCAGTTCGCCCACAAATTGCCGACTATGCACTTACGCGCTCACAGGTATCTGCTGTGGACGTTTCTTTGTGTAGGAAGATCCGCATCAAATGAGCTCACTGATGATGCTTTGTTGCTGAGTGGAGGTACTCTGCTTTTTTTACTAGAGGTTGTCGTTATCGGTCGCACTTGAACGACTTTTCACGCTTGAATAGGCCACCCTAATTCGACGCCTTTGACCGAGAATGCAGAGCGACAACACTTGAAAATAAGATGCTCGATGCTACTGTGTTACGAGGATGATGATGATAATAGTGAGTCAAAATGGAAACACAAGTTTCAATTTCAGCTTCATTTTAAGGTGGTTTTGTAACAGTAAAAAAAGACAGGTAAGGCAACATAAACAAGTGAGACAAAAGCAGTTTGCACAGGACCGAATTACTGTACGCACTAAAATGTCCGTAGGACAACACTACGACATAAATGAAGCTTGTTTAGCAGGAAAGTTGTTGATTGTGCACGCCTGTATATAGCAGCATGTTAAACTCGGCTGATCGAACTGCAGCCAGATTGCGTGCCGTTGGCATCGTTTTCTGTGATAAGTCATCTACGTCACCATAGGTTCACAAAAAATGTGAAACTCGCTCACACTCACTCATAAAATATAGCATGCCCTTAGCGCTCATTCGGAGAAAGACTCAACAAATGTTTCCTGAGCCGGGCTCACACAGACGAAAAGTTTGTTCAACCGGACTCACTCAGGCTCAAACTTCCCAAAATAATACTCACCCGAACTCTTTCAGACGCACACTCACAACTCAATCTTATTCTTAGACAATCATTCGACTCATGACTCATATGAGTCCACCAAGGTGTCGGTGCCCTTTAACACGAATATGTCAAGTCAATGGTGCTCTTCCTGGTGCCTTTAGATACTGTGAACAATACTGTTTAAGTAAACGATACTGTTAACCTAAATAGTATCGTTTACTTAAACAATACTGTTTATGTAAACGTTAATTTAAACAAGGCTGGTAGTAATGCGAAGGATCAGTAGATATTCCTAGGGGTTGGCAGTAAAAGCAATGGAACCACTCAACAAATATTTTTTGCACTTTGAACTCACACTCGCAAAGCTTTCTATAATTGGACTGACTCGCAAAAATTCCATTCACCCGTACTCACACCCAAGGTTCGATCTGAACCTCTTCGACTCTCGAATGAGTTTGCCGACCACGGTACGTTCTCATTGACCTCACTCATTGTCGAAATTCGTACCTGCTGGCTTCGGAACAGGTCCTGTTTCGAACACCTCAAAAAGTGCACCAAAAGATGCTCACAGCGCCGAAGCCTGTTTGAAATACCACCACAAATATATGTTCCTAAAGCATATAGTCACCTTGTGGCTACGCGTGAATATTGCACAGCAGACCCTGTTTTACAGGGCAAGTAGAGAAGTTTTCAGTGCCAAAATTAACCTTTTTCTGCTGAATTTGCGCTCATTAAAGGTGTTGGCTGTTAGGCGAGTTGGTGTTTTGACAAAAACGATCGTGAGGGCGCACCTACACACAGGAAGAGACACACAAGGATACGCGCAAAAGCTAACTGGCTTTACTCAAAGAACACGCAGATTTTTATATATCAACACCCTGCGCAGGCGCACCACCAAAACAAGTACTAAAATATAAAGCAATCCAGAAAAAAGCCTGCTTTCAGCATTTACCAACGCAATGGAAATTTCAGTTACGCACTCACCACTAGCTTTTCTTTTGCACCTTCATGATGCGTTTTCACGATGGTTTTCATGTTGCGCTCATCAGATGTCACGAAAACAAAAATGCAGTCATGGGCAAAAATGATATTACAATTTGCACGAAGAATATCTCAAATTACCTAATTATAAAACAAGCAATAGCCTTTCAGATTGGCACTGGCCTTATTTGTCTCGGAGGCTCTACATTCTCAACATTGGGTCCTGCCTTTCATCATGGGCTGTTATAGTCACGTGATAGCATTTCGCACTCAAAATATGGGAGGGTTCCGCCGTGGACCCTTCATCAGTAGTTATAGTGTGAAATTTTAGTTTATATAGTCTGCGTGGCTGCCCTTATCGGCTTTGTGTTCTGCAGGGTCCCCTTCTGTCCGTGTACACATAAGCAAGGCGTTTGGCGGCAGCAACGGCTTCCACTTGACCACTCACGCTGCATGTTTGGGTAAGTAGTGGGGTTAGCAATCTTCTCTTTTGTAGCCCTTTTTGCCATCGCATGTCTCGTCGCACTAATTGTGAAGTATCACGATCAGTGCCGGTGTCACACGGGCCCTTTCGATTGTGATTTGGCTCTCAAATTGTGGTTTCACTCTCCTTTCGGCCAAACTTGATCGAGATTAAATTGCATCACTTAGCAACGATCATTTTTGGTCGCGATCAAGAAATCAGACCCGTCGTCATTTTGTTCTTGCACTATAACTATCGTCATGTCATACCAACTAGCCGCAGCTGCCACACTTACATATCAATCCGTCTGACGAGCAGAAGTTCTCGTGTGACACCGATACAATCTACTGTATGCAACCAAAAATCATAAATGTGTCATTTTTGCGTACATTCACTTTCAATATCTCGATCTATGTAGTGTATACGATTTATGCACTAAATAAAGTAAAAATATATAAACAATTCTATTCTCAAAATCATTGTTAGATTGCTCTGTGTGATTAGGTCTACAAAAATTGGCCCTTTGAATGAGTGGCAGCTCCTTGTTTGTATAAACAACAAATTCACCGATTTTAGTCTGGCCACCATTTTTGCTGTAATCTCTTCCGTTGCGTCTATTATCAAGGCCTTCTCCGTTTGGCTCAAGTCGGCATTACTATATTTTTACAAGTTTTTTCGTTTTAAAGCATTATATATTTTACTCCAATTAGTCTGTGAGGAGAAGTATGATTCTATAATGGCAGTTCAAACAACCGCAGCCTGTAAAGCGTATTTTTATCGACGCGGTGACGTGCGGCAAAACTATTCATTTGCTTTAACCACTTGCACATAATTGAAAAGTTAACAATTGAATGCAAGTTTGTTAATAATTGTGTATTCATCTTTAAAGATTACACTTTGTCTATACGTAACCGAACTAGACACTCGTATGCTAACCACTCAAATGTTGATCATAACCTGAATGACTTATTATTTAAAAATTATTAGAGTAGAATAACCCCCTGATCGAGACTACTTGAAAGTACTATACTGTCTTCAAAGACACCTACATTCCCACTTATAGATTCGGAAATGCTTGGAACTGTTGTTTGTATGCAATAAAGTTTTCACGCTGTTTATCCTTAGGACAGCGTGCCATCTAATCCATGTAGCTCCAGCGGCATGTCATTGATTGTGTACATCATGTCTTTAACGCCAGTTACATTCTTCTGCCTTTGGTGAGTGCGGCAGCGTTTCTTTCCTTTCATCTGATCAATGAATCTGGTGGGTCAGAAAGTATCGGGGTCCATAAGCAGTACTTTAACTGCAGCATTTTCTCTCTACTTTCTTGTAGATTTTGTGAGAAACAGTGTGCATGCTAAGTGCGACAGCCGTCTTCTTTTCTTGCAGCCCTTCAGATGGTCTGGAGCTCCTTTCTCGCCTAGGCTACCTCGCATGTCTCGGCTAGAGGCAACTCGTCTTGATTTGAACCTGCAATATGAAGTCTAGACACTTACGTAGAAATTGCTTCTACCACCTTGTGTTAAAGCGATCCGCACAAAGCAGTTTGCAAAGCCATGTGCAAGACCGCCCTCTTGGTCCCTTTTCTGTGACCCAACGAGAAAGGCAGCAGTGGCTTCCATGAACGAGACTTATACCGCCAACTTGTGCACCATTTTGCAAAAAGCTGTGTTAAGAGCAAGGATTCAATTGTGAAACGTTCGGGAATATCATGTGCTGCCACAAGATACTACAGCTTGTGCTGGAAAACCTTCATACTGGGCTTGACAACCTACTCACAGTCCACAGATTCTATCAAATTAAACAGTAAATATTTATCCACATAGCAGGAGATAATACAGCACTGAAAGCTAGCAATCTGTTATTATTGTTCCTTTAAATACTGGTCAAGTGAAGGTCTCTAACAATTGATACAGTGCTTGATTCAATACTAATACCCTGCCGTTACATATACACTTTTATGACCTAGCCAGGAAAGTTAGACTCAAGTAACAGCTTGAGAAACACTTCCAAACACCTGCCGCTGACATTCAACACTTTCCCGAGAAGGATATGGCTCAAAGAAGTTCGATAGCATCCTTGACGCAGAGCAGTAGATCATTTGCACTGGCAGGTGTTTATACTTGGTTATTCTTTTCATTGATTTTTAATCCCTTGTACTTGGCCTGTGCTGAAAAAATATATTATTAAAAGGTTGATGACTTCTAGTGCTGTAAGATCATCCTTTTTGTGGATGACATTTTGGTGTTTCACAAGACAGAATCAATACGCTGGAAAAAGAATGTCGTTCCCACTTTGAAGCTTTCTTGAGATGTGCTCCAACTTCTTGAAATAGCGTAGCTGCTTCTTGAATTAGGCACGCATAAATTCTTGAACTCAAGGTGGTTTCTCAGAGAATAACACTCATATTGGTGGTAGGAATCTTGTGCTTTGAAGCCATTGCTGCTGTCGTGTTCCTGTAATCAAAAGTGGCTAAAAGGCAGAACTTGCACTTGCCTTTGCAGAATGCTCTGTGGCAAACGACTTACCTCAAACAAGGTGGATGATGCATACTCCGAGTAAACATCCCATTTTAAGAATGCGGGTTTTCCGTGAAGATGTGTTGTTGTTGGTAGCTGTGACTTTGCCTACGTATGTTATGGATTCTAGGTGCGAAAAGGAGTGGCTGGTCACATGGAAGGCCCTAGAAAGGAATAAGACAACTGTGGACGTTGCATGTACAGTGTCTCTCGCAGACTGAAGGAGGTAGGGTGAAAGTGTTGAAGTACAGGCAGTGTACTTTCTTGCTTGTGCAGATCCATCTGTTGAATTAGTTATAAAGGCCGTAGCCTTGATCACAGGCAGAAGTGTGTAACATGTTTTAAACACAATTCTTTTTCAAAAAAATAAGCCTCTAAAATTTACTTTTGTTCATTCACAGCCAGGGTCTCACTTCCTGTAGACTTGATGCCTTTAGGTAGTGCAGGAGGGCTTATTGTCAGCTACTAACACGTAGAAAGATCACGTGCTACGAACCGTGCCCACAAACACTCCCAGGTTTGCGTGCTCAGAAACACTTGATATTTTCGACAAGAAGGTCTGCGGCTAGGGGATCGAGCCACTCAAATGCCTCTCGGATGGGCTCTGCCAGTTTTTCATTTTCGCGGCTGAATAAGGACAACCACGGGATTCAAAACCATCACAGTTGTCGCCAGAGGATCACGTGATTCGTCCGATGCCAGGATATACCAGGTGGGCCTACTTTTTTTGAGCCGTGAAACTTTTTCAAGTTCCCACAATGGCGTCGCCCTAGCTATACGCCATCGCAGTGCCAACGCAGTGCCATCGACGCGCTGGCGACTAGGCGACAAGCCAGGCCCCCGGCTTGTTCGAAGCCTGCGAAATGGAGGTTGGGTAAATTGAGGGGGAGACGCTGTCTCCCGAAGAGTACAACGACACTCAAGGATGGGTTGTGGCATATGAACGACGCAAGAAGGCAAAAGACAAGAGAAACGCGGTACCAGCCATGAACGCGGGAGGTGCGTCGAAGGAGGCAGGCGTCTCAGAGACTGAAGCATTTTTGGCATCGCTGGCCAGTACCGAAAGAACCGCAACTACCAAAAGACGATTACAAGGTAGTAATACGCCAAGCAGGTGGCCTGGGCTTTACGCGACAGAGTCTAGCGCTCATACGAGACGGTGTTCTACGAGCGGCAAAAGTACAGCCTGACATTGCTGCGGAAGATACTCTCAAAATGAACCAGCGACAAAATACCATGATCATGAGCACAGCTAGTCTGGACAATGCGAAGGAATACACCAACATCAAGGAAATTAAGATTCACGACAAGAGCTACGCTACAGCCGCCTATGTAACAGCACCAGAAAACACATCCAAAGTTGTTATCCACGGAATACTGAAGTATGATAATCAATAAGACCTAGAAAAAAGGCTGGTCAATCAGAAGAACCCGACGATTCTACATGCATGATGTATGGGACTTACGGACTCAGTGGTCATTGTTTTGAAGGGTTTTTCGTGCCGTATTTCGTAAACTATCGTGGTGCCGAATATAGGTGCTTCCTATACAAGAAGCAATATGAAACATGCACTACTTGTGGACGAATTGGACATCGGGCGGATGTCTGTCTACAGCCTGACAGCAACAAATGTCGTAAATCATGGGTGCTCAATCTAACTGAAAACCACCAGTGCGATCATAGGTGCAGCCTTTGCGGGAAAGGACATCTTACAGGGGACAAAAATTGCGAAGAACGGTACAGGACCCCGTATCTTTTGAACAAAATATGGTGGGAAAAAGAACAATGACAAGGCGATGAACAAAGAGAAATGAAGATTTGTCGAACAGTAGAGCAACACAGGCATGGAGGAAGAGTATACACTAGAAAATTCAACGCAGGGGAATGGCAACGCCACCCAGGACACAACAGGACGACACAGAAATCGTTCCAGCTCTTTCCCGCGACTCGGCCAAAGAAAAAGAAAAGGGACTCAACAACAACCAATATCCGCAACCAGATCAAGGTTCACTCGTCAACACAGATCCAGGTCACGGGCCAAATCCAGGACAAGGGTGACGACATCACCTCAAGTACAGTCCCACGAGGGTCCTGACGGCGGTCGGGGCTGTCGACAAACGATGAGCTAGGTGGACGAAGTATCATAGGAGTCTCTTCGATCTGGGAGTTTGCCTGAGCTTGTGGGAAAAGGATCCAACCTAGGTCAAGAGCTAAACCATATTGAGAAAATGCCAGAGCAGCTCACCCGTGAGAACGCGAAACAGAGGAACGAAATAAAACAACTAAATGAAGAAAACACTAAACTCAGACAAAATCAGCCGCGCGAGTCAACTAGCTCTATAGCATCGCGTAGTCGAATTTTTCCTTTATGTGCCTGCACAGGAGTCAGGAGTGCATGCAGCGAAGCGAAGAGCCGAGGAAATATATTCTGTAGAAATTGAAGACCTCTCAAAACCCCTGAAAAAGAAAGTCGAGATAATGCTTGGAGAACTGGCTAAGGTAATGCAACAACAACTCACAGGATTGCAGCTACAGCTCGTAGAGATAAAACAAAGAATTGATAGTATAGAAAATCGACCAATGCTGGTGGAGAACACGCAAACAGATTTGAGGTCTATAGGAGCAGGCCCGGTGAAAACTACTACTAAACCCTACAACCAGCCAACTATGACCGAAGTATCCTAAATCGCAGGAGAAGGGACCGTTCATAGACATGGCACGACGTAACCAGCATAAAATTTGGCAGTGGAACTGTCCTGGGTATCACCGGAAACGGGGTTACTATCAACAGTTCCTCAATGGAAAGGAGGCACCAGACGTCATTGCCTTACAGGAAACTGGAGGAATGGCTAAATTGTCGAATTAAAAATCCTATGGTACCCCTGATAAAAAAAACGTCCATAACAACCCTGGTGCGGAGAATTCTCACGGTGATAGAGCATGATTCAAAAATCTGCGATGTCGATCATGTTCTTGTTGAGTTAGTTCCATCGAAAAAGAGTGGTGAAAGTCTATTCATAATAAATGTCTATAGCAGCCCTACACACAAAACCAAATTTAGGTTACTTTTTAGAAAAGCGATCAGCATTACTAAAAAGCAAGCACTGGCTATAGTAGGAGATTTCAACGCGTTGCATGCGGCATGGGGTTATGACAAAGAAAACATCAAAGGCAGAAATTTCTGGATTAACGCCCAACAGGAGGGCCTTACGTTAATAACCGACCCTCTTGTCCCAACTAAGATTGGAAACAGCGTATCCAAAGACACATCGCCTGACCTCACGTTTACTAAAAATATCATCGAACCTCATTGGCTTAACACTCAAGAAAATACGGGCAGCGACCACTATATGATTGAGACCACGTTTGAAGCAGGTCCACGTAAAAGAAGAGGCAAAGAATTAAGGATGGTTGAATGGGATAGTTTTAGAAAAATCAGAGAAAAAGAAGCATGCGATGTCATCGAAGACTTAGATGAATAGCTGGGGAACCTTGAGCAAAATATTCAAATGTGAAGTAAGATCACACCAAAAACAGAAGGACTAGAAAGCACAGACAGTAAGCTCCTACATAAGTGGGAGGCAAAAAAGAGCCCAGAAAAACGGTGGAAAACGCAAAAAAACAACAAACGCCTTAGAAAAAGAATAGTCATCCTCAATAAAGATAACGAGAAGTACGCGGAGCAACTATTAAGACAACAATGGGAGGAAAATGTGATGCAAAAGAAAAACAAACACGTTTCTTTAAAACATGGAACCTGTTAAGATGTCTGATAGACTCGGAAGCGAGCAAGACAGCACAACAACAAAACTTTATTAGACTTGTACATAAATACAAAAGCCTGGAGGAAGAACTTATTGACGAAATCGGCCATAGATACATTAAGGATACAGCCAAAGAGCAATTAAGCTCGTACAGTGGTAAAGAAATTGATTCTCTAGACCGACCCATACTAGAGGCCGAGGTACAATCGGAACTAATGAAACTGAGCACAACATCCGCCCCGGGCCCTAATGGGATCACGAATAAAACGCTCAGAAATTTAGACGACAACTCTATCACAGCCCTCACTGAATATATGGACAAGTGTTGGGAAAAAGGTAAGATACCCAGGCAACGGAAAACGGCAACAATCGTAATGATTCCCAATCCAGGCAAAAAATTAGATCTTGATAACCTGAGGCCTATTTCCCTGACATCCTGCATACAAAAGTTATTAGAGCAGGTCATCCTCACTCGCCTGTCAAATTATATGGAAGACAATGAGCTCTTTCCACATACAAAGGTAGGCTTCAGGGCAAAACTCTCTACACAGGACACTAATCTTAAAAATAAACATCAAATGATTGATCCGGGTCTAAATACACACTACACAAAGGTCATAGTTGGCCTAGATTTTAAAAAGGCATTTGATAATACATCACATAAAGCTATACGTGCCATTCTTCACGTCTTAGGGGTAGGAAAAAGAGTATACGATCATGTAAAAGACTTTTTAACTGTCCGGACTGCAAGAATAATACTAGGCGAAGAAGAATCCCAAGAGTTTAGGCAGGGCAGCAGAGGTACGCCGCAAGGCTCAGCCCTATCCCCCTTTCTTTTGAACGTGGCCATGATAGGTCTTCCTACCAGAGTGCGAAAAATTCCAGCACTCCACCATAGCCTCTATGCAGATGACATTACGTTATGGGTAGCAGAAGGCAGTGACTGATACATAAAAAAACTTTACGAACCGCAGTGAATGTTGTAGAAAAATATGCCACCCATGCCGGATTACAATGTTCACCAGAAAAATCTGAACAGCTTTTCTATAACCCGACATGTAGGGGTCGGAAAAGTATCCAAGAAAAACTTAACATTACAGTCTTTGTTGGACAAACGCAAATACCTACGGTCGAAAGCATAAGAATTCTGGGACTCCGAAACAGCTCAAACGGGCATAACGGAGAGGCGATTAGATTACTTGAAACCAGTGTGCAGCAAACTATGCGTTTACTTAAACGAATCGCAAACCGGCACTATAGTTTGATGGAAAATCGTATTCTAAGACTGGTACAGGCTTTTATCATCAGTCGTATTGTATATGTGATTCCGTACCTCAGACTGCAAGTTGCCGAGAGAAAAAGGATTCACAGAATCATTAGACGACTTTTCAAACAGGCGATCGGACTTTTAATAGTTACCTCATATGAGACATTACTTCAATTAGGGCCTCACAACACATCAGAAGAGCTTATAGAAGCTCAAAGAATCGCAAAATATGAAATACTAACAGAGTAAAACAAGCAGAGCCATACTAGAGGAACTGGGTGCAAATTATGCAAATCAATTTGGCGCCAAAAAAGATATGCCATATGAGATCAGGAAATGGTTAGCAATCTTACCGATTCCAAAGAACATGCACCCCGACCATCACAAGGGAAGGAGAGCTGAAAGAGCAAAAATTATACATAACAATGTAAAAGGTTTACCGGAAACAACATACGTAGACGCGGCCAAATACAAAAGAAATCACAACATGACTATACCAGTAGTGGACTACAAAGGAAATCATGAAGTCAGTGCTCGGTGAGAACGAGCTTTGCAGAAGAGGTGGAGGAAGCAGCTATTGCAATGGCCATAGCATTCACCTCGACTTCACTAATATTTAGCGACTCGCAGAAGGCTATGAGAAACTTTGCACGTCGGCGAATAACCCAAATAGCTCTAAGAATACAGGCTGGATGCAAAGACCAACGAACGATAGATACAGTCTGGGCACCCGCTCACTCCTCCTTACCCGGCAATGAGGCTGCACACCAGACAGCTCGAGGACTTAGACCGAGCCTCTGGATTGACCTGGTGAGCGGGGAGGACGATGAGAAATTTGAGCGGATGATCACTTACAGAGATATTACACAGTATTACAGGCTAAGCAGGAAAATTTCATCCTCCCGCACACTCGTCATTGAACAAAGGACAGGCGGTGGCGTGGCGCCTACTCCAGACTGACACGTTTCCTAGTCCGGTAACAATGAACCGCTGCGTGCCGGAACTTCATTCGGACAAGCGTAAATTTTACCACAACAGGGCGGACTTGAACCACATTTTATGGGCATGCCTGCAGGCCCCCATGAGAGGCGAATTTCCAGACGGGAGTGGATGGGATACCGCACTCCTCATCTCTGACTCTCAATTACAAGCCCGCTTAATACGGCAGGCCGAAGACGCCGCCAGGGCCCATGACATCATGGCCGTCATCTAGGTTTGGTCCTCCCTTCTCGTCTCGCATCTAAAAAGGGAGGAGGATCTTTCTGCCTATTAAATATAGTTTGTTCATCATCATCATGTCGGCAAGAGGGCAGCCGCCGCTTTAGCTAATTGATAAGAGCATCGAACGCATTATCCGAAGGCTGTAGTTTTAATCTTTGCCGGTGGAAAGTAGTTTGTTTTTCTAGCTTAATTTCTGAACATTTTTATTCTAATTGTGGTACTATAGTCAAGAAGCTACTAATGACGTCTGCTTTATTTTTCACGGGCTGACTGTCTGTTCTCATTGGAGGAATGTATATACATCTGCACTGCGTTGTAATAAATTTCAGTTAGGAGATGGTGCTGCACCTTTGTATCTTTTGTCCCTCCAATCGCATTTATCGAAGCAGCCTTTGCAGGTGAGTTAACTTGTAGGATAGATATTCCTTTAAAACTCACGGGTGCCACAGAATTGGAGGATAGCAAAGATCACTCCAATAATAAAAAAGTCAGGAGTAGGATTAAAAGTTGATAATATAAGGCCCATCTCTCTAACATCTAACATGGTGAAACTAGTAGAGAGGATCCTAAATGGCCGAGTAATTATCTGGATAACAGACAACCTAGTATTAAAAAGAACCAAATTGTTTTTCGTAGTTATTTTTGTATTGAGTGTGCCCATGGTGATTTAGAAAACGGAATGCAGCTCACTCGTAAAACAAGGCAATACACTGCTTTACTAATCCTTGCCATAGCCATGGCGTTTGACAGTGTGGAGTACTTCATTTTGTTGAGTGCGCTAACGAGATGGAATTTACCACAATATTTTATAGAGTTGATGGCAGAATTGTGAAAATTAGGAGAATAGTGATGTGTCAAGGATGGATGATCTTCATTTAAATTTAAATTAACACACGGAGTTCTCCAAGAAGCACTCTTTCTTGCAGTGGTATTTATCATTTTAATGAGTACAATTCCAACCGGACAAGAAGTTACTGCCTACAATTATGCTGATGACATCACTTTCTTTGCTGCTGAATGTGATAATTACTCACTACAACTTAACTAACAAAGATACATCATTATGTTAGAAATGTGGTTGCAGCCGATTGCATTGCCGTTTAATGTCAACAAAAGTTTGCTGTTATGTTTCCGTTTGTAGACCAAGTTTTACCTTCAATTCTTTATAAACAGTAACCAAACCAGCAAGTTACCTCTATAAATTAATTGGGAATCATTTATATTGAAAACCTTAACTGGAGCCCATACCTAGAGTATATAACTGCCAAGGCACAACGGGCCTCAGGCTTACTGCACAAGCTGTGTAACCGTAAATACAGGGTTACGGAGGCACACCTTGATAATCTTGTACAAGATGTACATGCGCCCAATCATGAAATCCCGATGCATACTAATCCCGGATGACACTGCTTATAAAACAAAACCTGTTGTTGTCTTGGAGCGAGAAGCACTGCGATTGTGACTGGGACTCCCCAGACTTGTGGTAATCATTATACAGTACCAGGAAGTGCACCTGCCTACACCAATTTGTCAATCTCGCATTTTCACAGTACAAGTATTTTTAAAATTTTGTAGCGGACCGGCATGAAGATCTCAATAAGCCTTTATCTCAGACCCAGGTGCCTTCTTTCTTGCTCATTGGCCATGGTTTCACACACCCAGATAATGTTTGTACAAAAGAAACTACAAAGTAAAGATGTGAACATTAGAAATGTAATTGACACTAATGACTCGAATTGTAATGTTATATTTCAATATGACAATATTTCCCCCAATACGCCAAGTTACAATCTCTCATATTTTGAATTAACATAATAATAAATTATTTGGAGCATTCAGAAAGAAAAAGTGCAATAGCCACAGATGCTTCAGTGGATAATCGAAATCAGGGCTAGGCACTGCCTCTGATTCGCTTGACTGATCCTTCTCAGAGCGGCTGCCTAATTTTACTGCAGTTTTTGAAGCGGAGCTCGGGGTGGTTATTTTAGGATTTCGAAAACTTCTGTCAAATCAAAACAACGCAGTCATAATGACGGATTTCCTTTCAATTTGTGCAGCTCTGACAGCTTTTGAGATGTCTTGAACTTTCTGAACATTCAGAACGTTAGTACCACAGCAGTTGAGACACCTTAGGTTACTGTGGGTTCTAGGAAACTGTGAAATAAACATAAATGAACTGACCTATTCCTTAGCACGAGCTGCGCTTGATGGCCCAATATAATCTGTACTGCCAGAAGTTGAACACATTACAGTAGTAAGATATAAAAAATCAGCAATTTGCACTGTTATGCCAGAAACAATAACTACGCGGACAAAATATAACGACCCCAAGTTTCCTCGGCGACCGCAGTAGAGTCAGTTCAGAAAGCGAAAAAGTTTTAATTACTAAAGTTCAATGCCATGTCCCCCCCCCCTAAACGTGCATCTACACATAGCTGGTGAGACGATATCACCCCTCTGTGCATTCTGCCGAGAAATGGAATCAATGCAACATTATATTTTACAATATCACCGATACGTTGTATTTAGCAAAATATTTAGAGTTATTCCATTTAGGAAAGTAGGCGCTCCATTGAAGGCAGAAGCTGTACTAAACTTTCGTGTCTCAGTTTTGGGACATTGCGACAGGGATGCTTTCAATGCCATTTGAGAATATATTCAGGCATCCAAACACATTCCATTGCAATCTCCAATCAAATAAATATTATTTTGTATTTTTGAAAAATTCTGAACGATGAGGTGAAGCAAACGCTGCTGTGTGGTAATCATCATCATCATCATCATCAACAGCCTGACTACGTTCACTGCAGGACAAAGGCCTCTCCCATGTTCCGCCACTTAACCCGGTCCTGTGCTTGCTGCTGCCAATTTATACTCGCAAACTTCTTAAACTCATCTGCCCACCTAACTTTCTGTCTCCCCCTAACCCGCTTGTCTTCTCTGGGAATCCAGCCTGTTACCCTTAACGACCAGCGGTTATCCTGTCTACGCGCTACACGCCCGGCCCATGTTCATTTCTTCTTCTTGATTTCAGCTATGATATCCTTGACCCCTGTTTGTTCCCTAATCCACTCTGCTCTCTTCTTGTCTCTTAAGGTTACACCTACCATTTTTCTTTCCATTGCTCACTGCGTCGTCCTCAATTTAGGCTGAACCCTCTTTGTTAATCTCCAGGTTTCTGCTCCGTAGCTAAGTACCGGCAAGATACAGCTGTTACATACCTTCCTCTTGAGGGATAGTGGCAATCTACCTGGCATAATTTGAGAGTGCTTGCCAAATGTGCTGCACCCCATTCTTATTCTTCTAGTTACTTCAACCACGTGGTTCGGCTCCGCAGTTATTACCTGCCCTAAGAAGCCATAGTTTTTCACAATTTGAAGTGCACTATTACCTATCTCGAAGCGCTGCTTTTTTCCGAGGTTGTTGTACATTACTTTCGTTTTCTGCAGATTCATTTTAAGACCCTCCTTTCTGCTCTCCTTGTCTATCTCCGTAATCATGAGTTGCAATTGGTCCCCTGAGTTACTCAGCAATGCAATGTCATCGGCGAAGCGCAAGTAACTAAGGTACTCTGCATTAACTCCTAACCCTAACTGTTCCCATTCTAGGTGTGGCAATCACAACACCTGAAATCTCAAAATCTCTCGAAGTAACTTCTCTGTTTTTTTCTTTTTACTACCTTTTTGAGTAGTTTTTCTGATATTAGTCATATATAATATACAAACATCTTTACACATTGTTCTAACGATCACAAAAAAGTGCACTACGCTTTCTAGGCCAATAACCCTGAGTGGGTGTGAGCCATGAGTCCAAGGAAACAGACATTGTCTCACAAGTGGTGGCTTTTGCTGTTCGGTTCGTCAGTTGTCTCACTCTACCGTTGCGTTTAATCCACTCCATACACCCCTGTAGCGTCGTTCTGATCGCCGATTGTCCCAACAGATCTCGGCAGTGTCACGAGACGAGGGCTCTGCCGCTTCAGCGCTCACGACGTCTGCCCCTACAGCACCTTGTTCCTGCTTGGTCACCACGCTGCAGAAGGATCCCCTGGTGTTCGCCAGTCTTCGTGGTGATGACGTCGACGACATGTTGAAGGAGTACGACCGCGCGAGTGCCCTCAAGCACTGGGATGACTATGCCAAGCTCACTCGCGTTTACTTTTACCTGACCGGTGTAGCGAAAACCTGGTTCTCAAACCACGAGCTGGAGTTTCTAGATTGGACCTAATTTAAACACCAGCTATGGCAGGTTTTCGCAATTGCTTTCATTTGCTCACACATTGCGAAGCAGTTAACGGAGCTTATCCAACAAAAGGGCGAGTCATACACGTCATACATTCAACATGTTCTCGCCGTTTGTCACCCAGTGATTATATCATTGACGGAGACCGACAAGGGGCACCGTCCCTCAAAGGCATTGATGCATGCAGTGGCATTCAAAGCGCTTGAGCTAAAGAACCCCTCTACTATCTCCCAAATTGTTGCAACATGTCAGCACCTTGCTGAGCTTCATCTGCTACGTCTGCCACCTGACAAATCTCATCTGAGCTCACCCGCCGACAGCGAGCTCGGGCATTGATTCTCACTATCACCCGAAAGGAACTCCAGGCACGACCTGTGCCTTCCCCACTTAAGCTCCGCACGCCATTACCCAGCAGCAGCCTCCACAGCATTGTCAGGGAATAACCTGTTGAACTGAGGTGTACGGATGGCCCCGGGCATTAACCTATACCGACGCCTTCTTATGGGCAGTTTGCGGCACTGGCGCCTTCTTCTCAGACACCATCCCACACAACATATGCATAGCTTGCGGTGTTAGTGCATTTTTTCCGACATTACCCTACACATCTCCAATTTACGGGTCTATGACTGGTTTCTCACTACGACCGTCATTTCCGCCTCCGAACTCCTGGCGGCCACCTACCTCAATTTGTATGCTAATATTGTGAAATCCGTGATCACATTGCCCGCTGCGGCCGACAACGGCAACAGCATGGAAGGTGGGGAACCACAGCTATGATGAAGACCAGCTGCCTGGTCTGATACCACGAAACAGTCGACCCTACCGACTGTACGAGCACCGCTCGCCATCTCCGCAAAGTCTTGAAGGAGCCGATTCTTCTCGTTTCTGGGGTCACCGCTTTCCGTCACTGACGCGCCACTCCTCTTCACCCCTTCGACCAGCTACCTCGCTCCGGTCCACCGCCCGAAAAACTAAAAAGTGCAGCTTTGGGAGAAAATGCTGCATCTTTCGAGATAAGACAAACTCTCTCACAGCAGCACTCAAATGTCCTGTTAAAATGTATTCAAACTGTATGAACTAAAGCATTGGTACACACAGATGCGGCGCTTTCTGCCATTAGTACTTAACTGTGTTCTTAGTTGCCTAAACTGAAGACGCCGTATACAGGCCCTGGTCTTCGGTTTGCCAATGCGGTACTTGTTCAGCCGCTCGGTGTGCGCACAGCAGGAGTTTTTATTAACAGCATCCTTCATCATATTCCGCTTCTAGTGCTGTCGTCATGTCCACACGCACTTATATTAGGTAGGGAGTTCCTTTCTTAAGCCTCGGCCGTGATATCTTGCCATCAGCGGGTAGTTCATATGACGTCTACGGAATTTCTATTTGATGAAAATATTGACTCGCTAAATGCATTTTCTTACGGTGGCCAATTGTCCCATCCCACCTGGCAACGAGACTGTCTTAACGTTAACGTCTGATACGATCATAATTGAGGATGTGATGCTTACTTCATGTGATCTCTCGATAACTGGTAGGATTATTATGGCACCTAGTTTGGTCAGGTTTAGTGACAGTGGAGCGTTGATCACTTCCCGTAATCCTGCATCTTCGCCACATCTTCTGCCTCAAGGTACCCGGTTGGCCTGCTTTTCTGACACCGAACCTCTTGCGCTGATTCCCCTTCATAACGATGCACCAGCACCACTTATTGCTAACAAAGACCATGCGACGACCACTGCGTTGTCACCATAAATCCTGACTTTTGGCGGGACAGTGCTTCTTTCGGCATCTACGCCAAACTTCTCGGGCGCACGTTTGTTGCAGAGGACGGTATCGAAAGAGATGATACTTCTATTGTACTTCGCCGATAATACCACGTGTTTGCCGTGGAGCGCAAAATTATCCAAGACAACTTCACTAACGAGCTGACATAAATGAGCTATCGTCAAGTTCTTGGTCGTCGCCCATTGTGCTGGTCGTGAAAAAGAACGGCTCGATAAAATTTCGCGTGGAATATCGGACCCTAATTAATATCATGCGCAAAGCTGTATATCCGATGCCACAAAGTGATGTTGAGCTTGAATCCCACCAGGGCGCTGAATATTTCTCAAGAAGCGATCTCCGCTTAAGGTATAAAGAAATATCTATGCACGAAGAGTACAAGGAGAAGATGGCATTTGCAACACTAGGTGGCCCATACGAGTTCAATGTAAATTCCTTCCGTCTATGCAACGCTCCGAAAACGTTTGAGCATATCATAGACACCGTTTCTCGTGGCCTCAAGAGGAAAACATGCTTAGGTTATTTGGATGATATCATAATTTTTTTCCACTTCGCAGCAGCATCTTCACCGGCCAGACGAAGTTTTTACGCATCTTTCTAACTTAGGGCTGCAACCTAATACAAAAAGGGCAGTTCGCCTAAAAAACCGTCATAGTACTAGGTCACCCATTTAGTAAAGATGCTTTTCGACTATATCCTGACAAGGTGCAGACTGCGACACATTTCCCTCAGCCCGACAATCTAAGCATTTGCGTCGTTTTTTGGTACTTGCCTCTTATCTTCGCAGCTTCTTTCGCGGCTTCGCCTCCATTGCGTCTCTACTACACAAGCTTCTGGTGTTTGAAACAGACTTATTTTGCACAACCGATTGTGACATCACTTTTAACAACTCAATGTAGCGCTGAAATCTCATCCAATGCCGTGTCACTTCGAAGAGCATGCCCCTACCTTCCTGCACGCCGACGCTAGTGGCCGTGACGTCAGTGCCGTCCTGGCACAGCGTGAAAGAACTGGTAGCGAAAGGGTGATCGCCTACGCCAGCTGCGCACTACGGATCCCAAATCAAACTACTTGATCACCGAGCAGAATTTCCTGACTGTAGTTTGTGCCGTTCGAAAATTGAGACCATAGCCTTACAGCCACCAATTTGCCGTAGTAACAGACCACTACGCGTTGTACTGATTCTCAACGTTAAATAATGTGCCTGGATGCCTTGGTCGCTGGGTCCTTTGGCTACAAGAAAACATATTTGACGTCTTCTACAGATCTAGGAAAAACACCAAGGCGATGACGCCTTTTTTTCGTTGCCCTCTACCGCTACCATCTAGCCCGAGCATGTCTCTTCTTTCCTTGTCGCGCCATGATGAGGCATCACGTCAACTAAAGTTATCGGAACTCACCCTTCAAGGGTCACTGCCTTTCACTCGATATACTCTGTTGGCCTCCTGTCACCGGCGAAATTTCTACTGCAAGCGCATTGTTTGGGGCCTCAGCAGCAAGTCAGAACCACCTAATTCCAGGCTGTGCTGACCACTCAAGTGATTCAAGATTGAAAGCAACGTCCTACACTGATACGTTTTTAATGAAAATGGGCACCGTTGGCTTCCCGTTCTTCTAAGTTTGCTTCGTGCGCAGGTTGCTGAAGCCTTTCGCAACAACCCAACAACTTGCCAGTTGGGATTTACCAAAACGTACCGCGCATTAGGAGCCGCTTTTTCTGGCATGGCCTCTCCACCTTTGTTGCAAAATACGTCTCTTATGGCGCACTATACCAAGACGAAAGCAACCATCTTCACCTCCCGCTGGCTTGTTGCAACCAATGGCATGTCCAAAAGAATCTTTCATGTAGTTAGAATAGACCTGGTGGGACATCTCCCAGTAAGAACTGCAAGATATCGATGAATCGTCACAGCGATTGACCACTTCACGCGATATGCGGAGACAACTGTTCTACGCTCCAGTTCAGCATCCGACGTAGCAACCTTCTTTCTCGTAATCATTGTCTTGGTTCACGGTGCACTCCGTGTCTTTTTAAGCGATCGCGGCAAGACTTTCCCATACAGAGTAGTTCAAGAGATGCTTAAAAATTTCGGCACACTTCACGAGACCACATCAACATGCCATCCTCAGACGAACGGTATCACAGAGCGCTATCACGAAACACTAATTAAATAATAATGTTGTATATAGGGCCGGCTCACTACAATCGGGACAAAATTTTGCCCTTTGTGACGTTCGCTCATAAAACGCTTAAGGCAAAAGCATGCGCAGTCTCGTTCCCTCTCAGTCCTCAAAGACAGCCTTGCACGGGCTATACGCTCATCCAGAGATCGCTATTTTAAGACGCTACTGCCCAACTTTATAAAAACTGACCCGACAAAATTCTGGAACTACATTGGTGACAGAAAGAAACCTCTCACCGAAATGGCAATTGATAGCGTCATTGTAACCGATCAAAGAAAGATTGCTGATCATCTTAATGCGTATTTTCAAAGTTTGTTTTCCGGCTCTAGTGTTTATGTTCCAAACTGTAGAGTGTTCGACCCATGCGAAGTCTCTTTCGTGTATTATTTTGGTGTTTTTTCGATGCTTCTGAATCTTAATTCTATAAAGTCCTGTGGACCTGATAATCTCCCAAATATGTTCCTAAGAAGATACGCCGAACATGTCGTTAAATTCCTGCATGAAATCTTCCGTGTTTCATTGTTGTCATCAAAGCTACCATGTGACTGGAAAGCCGCACGCATAAGTCCTGTATTTAAGAAAGGTGATCGCTTGTCGCCTTAAAATTACCGACCCATATCCTTGACCTCACCCTGCTGCAAATTAATAGAACACATAATGGCTACACAAAAAATTTTTTGACTCAACATTCAATCCTGACCAATTTTCAACACGGCTTTAGAAAGGGATATTCGACAGTGACGCAACTAGTTACAATAATCCACTCATTTGCACTTAACCTGAATAACAATAGGCAAACTGACATAATATTTTTGGATTTCAGTAAGGCATTCGACAGGGTTCAACACGACAAATTGATCTTGAAAACTTAAACGTATTGGCCTTCCCGAAATCCTTGTAAACTGGATTGCTGACTATCTAAATAACCGTGAACAGTTTGTTGCTATTAATGACCAGCGTTCGCAGTCTCTACAGGTCACATCAGGTGTACCCCAAGGAAGCGTCCTAGGGCCATTGCTTTTTCTTCTATACATAAATGATATTGTAAATGTCATAACCCCTTCTGTACAAATTAGATTATTTGCAGACGATTGTGTTTTGTTCCGGGTTATTAACTCTTTAGATGATCAAAATGAACTTAACTCAAACCTTCATAATATTCATCTGTGGTGCAATGAGTGGGGAATCATCCTTAATGGAGAAAAGAGTGTCTGCATGCGTTTGACACGTAAGAAAGTTCCAATAAATGCTACGTACCAGCTTGGGTCTTCAACTCTTAGAGAGGTTACAAGCTACAAATATTTGGGCCTAACTATAACTAGCAATTTGTCCTGGAACATGCATGTAGACAACATATGTTCAGCTGCCTTTCGGAAACTTGGTTTTCTAAGACATAAACTGCGTACCTGTCCTGCCAATGTAAAGCTTCTTAGTTATTATTCTTTTATACGACCTAAACTGGAATACGCCAGCATTGTATGGGACCCTTACACTAAGCTTAATATTAACAAACTTGAGCGGGTTCAAAGGAAAGCTGTTCGGTTTATATATTCAAAATACTTACCGTCGGATTCACCTTTCGCGCTGATGTCTGCAAACGACATTCAGACCCTTGAATCCCGCAGACGCGAACAACGGCTGGATTTCCTTCAATTATTACTTAATCAAAAACTCGCAATCGATTCATCGCCTCACTTATCTTTTCTGTCAACAAGGAACACACGACATCATCATCCCAATTTGCTAACCCCATTTTTTGCGAGAACCGATGCCTTTATGTATTCTTTTTTTCCGCGAACAGTGTCGGACTGGAACAAGTTATGCGAACCTCATTCATTGTAACGTATGTGTAACGTATTGTAAAGTATGAGGTATGTAATGTATTGTCGTTGTTTGGCGTAAGTTACTACTTGTGTTGTGGAACATAGTGTAATGTAGTGTTGTAGAACCGGGTGTGTTGTTGCTTTGCATATTGAAGTTTATTGTAGTGTATAGAGCGAAGCGTGATGTTGTTACATAACGAAGTGTATTGTAGCGTGTAAAACAAAGCGTGTTTTTTGTAAGATGTACGTCATTA
The DNA here is from genome assembly GCF_043290135.1 of Rhipicephalus microplus. Lineage (NCBI taxonomy): Eukaryota > Metazoa > Arthropoda > Arachnida > Ixodida > Ixodidae > Rhipicephalus > Rhipicephalus microplus. Next base: position 349,317,422 of record NC_134710.1, on the reverse strand, counting down.
CGCCTGTGGTATACGTGACGTGCCCTTCCTGCTTGGACCACTCAGTGTCCGCAGTGTGTATTAAATAAAATAAATAAATAACGCCGCCAACCAACGCACTACTGGGTACTCACTCTTTTACCTTGTTTACGGTCGTTCTAAGAAATTCACGATCAACGCTCTCTTCTTCCGCACTCCTACCGTCGCTTCGACTACAGACGACCAGCTTGTTTCGAAACTTCAAAACGGTCAGCAACTTGCTCGGCTTAACACCGAAGCAAGTCAATACGATTGCAAGCAGTGGTACGACATCTCTCATCGTTACGTGTCCTTTCGTCATGGCGACGAAGTCCTCCTTTGGACGCCTATTCGTGTTCTCAGATTATATGAAAAGTTTCAGTCGTGATTATTTCGTCGCTACAATATTAAAGAAGAAACCTCCCCTGTGAACTATCGTATCACTCCTGTTGACATTTATCCTGATAGTCGCTACTATGGTTCGTAAATAGTCAATGTTTCGATTGATATGTGGGGTTTAACGTCCCAAAACCACCATATGATTATGAGAGACGCCGTAGTAAATAGCTTCCGAAACTTTGACTACCTGGGGTTCTTTAACGTGCACTCACATCTGTGCACACGGGCCTACAACATTTACGCCTCCATAATAGTCAATGTTTTCCGTCTAAAGACGTTTGCTCAACGTCTCTGATAAGTCTATGTTGCCGCTAGGCTGGCCACTTTGTGACGCGGCCGAATCTGTGTAAACACTATTCACACTTTGAGCAATATTCATATTATTCGTCTTCTCACCTGCAAATATTTATCATGTCCCCTTTGGTCTAGGCAGAAGGGCTTTGGCTCGAGTGTCAGTAAAGAAGAGTTTGGGAGGCCTGAAAATTATTTATATATATATATATATATATATATATATATATATATATATATATATACATATATATATATATTGAAAATGTCCTCCGATCCTGTGGAATACTAAGAAGTAGAGGACGGCCAGAACGAATACGTATCATGTTGCCTTGATTTCAGCCGGGAACTCATAGAGATGTAAGCTGGAGACGGGCCCTGATGAATGTCGGTTTTCGTTCAGCCCATCCTATATATATACTGTTGCGGTTCCTTGTTAACAGAACACCGAGACGTCCAGCCCATACAACAACGACCCATATAATGCAACACGCAAAAGGAAAGAAATAAACACGTCTTCTCCGGCCAAACGTCTCGATCCATAACACTGTTGAAGCGCACATTGGCACCGTTGTCTCCTCAGTTTGGCCACGGCATTTGCTCCCCCTAAAAGATCATGGCCTCAATGCTATAGCCGAACCACTAGTGCATACTGTCGCTTTCTGCAAGCAAGAGTGCTTCGCAGAATGACTCCAATACATGCAGTTTAATGAGCACTCTTTGCACAAGTTCAGACCGATGCTGGCAACGCCTTCTACAGTGTGGACTATCAAGGATGACCTGAGTGCTGTGACGACTTTGTCATCGCAGCACTCGGTAATGTCCGAAGTATCTCCTGAGTAACTTTTTGAATAGTCCCCATCTTCGTACAGACACCCTGTTTCCGGCTTCTTACGTTACAGGTACATGACGTACATTAGAGCGAGCTGTGTCGTACATTTCTGTTCATAAATTCGCACACTTGCGAGCTGCCAGGCTCTCTCGACGGCTTGAGTGAACGCGTCGAACTCGTTTTGTTGTCATTGCATTCGTGTGACCGCATTGCATCCAACATATGTCTTACTTTTCTTCCGTGAACAAGGCTGAATGGGGTCATCCATATGGTGTCTTGTTTAGCAGTATTATATGCAAAGGTTATATAGAGTAGAATCTCATCCCATTTTTCGTGCTCGATGTCCACATACATTCAAAGCAAGTCTTCCAGGCTTTTCTTCAGACACTCGACAACCCGTCGGTTTGTGTATGGTAGGCTGTAGACTTACGATGAATTTTTCCACTGAGCACAAACACACGATCTAATAGTGCAGCTGTCGATGTGGTTCCTCGACCTGTTATAACAATCTATGACCTTTCGTGTCTAAACACAATGTTTTCTAAAAGGTTGAGGCCACCCCCTCTGCTAAGTATCTCTGGTCGGCTTTTGTCTCGGAGTAGCAAGTAAGGTGGTTGGTCGCCACTGTAACCCAGCTGTTACAAGCACTAGAGCTAAGAAGTTGGCCCAGGATGTGAATTCTGAACTGGTCAAATGGCGTTGGCGGAACCTGGTTTCCTTAGAGGTGACTTGCGCCCCTTACAATCGAGGCAGGTCCGAACGTGATGTTTCGCGGCAGTGGTCCGCCTATAGCAAGTAATACCCTTCCGTACTCTGTGCAGGGTGCGGGTGTAGCCTGAATGTTGAGAGATGGCCTCTTTGCGACATGGTTGCAATACTTCCGAATGAAGAGCGGTAAGGACGACAGGCAGGTAGGTGGACCCGTATGACGAGAAGTTAATTTTGTAAAGACAATGTTTCGCAAACAAAATGACGATGTTCCTCTTTCAAAGAATTTGGGTGCGTTTGTCTTCATCTTCAAAAATATTTTTACAAGGCAAGTATATTAGGATCGTCATGTTGTTTGTCTGCGACAGCTGATGAGTTGAGGATTTCAATGAATGCTGTTTCTTTTTCGAGAGAAGCAGTCGACAATACAGGTGATTGAAACAGGCAGTCGGCGTCCATGTGTGCTTTTGCCAACTTGTACATCATCGTTATATTGAACTCCTGTAGTCTTTCCGGGCGTTAGCGCTCCATCGCGCTAACACCCGGTAACATCTACGAGACGAGTTAACCAATGCACAGAAGCGAAGAGTGGTCACTGATAACCTTGAATGGGCGCGCATAGAAGTATGGACGAAATATCATAACTCGCATGACACGGTGAGGTATTATTTTTCAGCTGTCAAAAAATTTGTTTCCGTGCAGGACAGTGTTCTGCTTGCGTAGGCGATCACTTTTTTCTCGTTGTTCTGGCGCTGCACCAGCACAGCGCAGAGATCAATATTGCTGGCGTCACCATGGAGCATTGCGGTGGCTGACTCATCAAAATAAGCAAGAAAAGGTGTGTGTAGATGTAGCCGCAAGTCATTGAAACCCGCTTCTTGTTCATCCTCCCAAACAAATATAACGTTATCTTTTGTGAGGTGACTTAAAGGTGACGCAATGCATGCAAAATTTGGGATATTGCCGATAATGCGCGCAGAGGCCAGATATGGCCTCACTGCCGTTTTATCTGAAGATAAAAGAAACTGTGTGACGGTGACAACTTTCTCAGGGTCTGGACGAACTTCTCAGTAACTGGCGATATGGCCTAGAAATTTTAGTTTAGAAAGTCTAACCGCTCTAAAAAAGCACCAGAAACTGTTAAACGTGTTCGTCGAATGTTGCTGGTTACGCAATGACGTCTTCAAGGTATACTCGGCAGATTCTCTCTTTAATCTCAGAGAAGCCGGCAATCTTGAGGCGCTGAAAAGTAGCAGTAGGAAAAGTAGTAGAGGAATGATAAGACCTTAAAATTGTACAATCAGTTGGGTGTCACGAAAGTGGTTTTTTCACGATCCTTGAGATCGAATTTCATTCGCCAATGTCCACTCTTACAATCCGTTGAAGTGAAGTAACGTGCGAGTGAAAGATCCATATGAGAAAGTGGGTACACGTCCTTTTTGCCACTTGATTTACGTTGCGAAAGTTCACACAGAAACGCAGGCTGCCATAATTTTTCTTTGGCAGAACAATTGATGTCCAGGGGCTCTTCGACCATTCCATCACGTCGTCTTCAAGCATTTTGAATACCTGGTGGTCTATCACTTTTCGTTCGTTTTCAGCCACACGATACAGATTTTGAGAGGTCCGTCTGGCTGTATGTTCTGCGATGATTCGGTGCTCGATCAGTAATGTGCGGCCAACTTTCGAGGTTGACACAAAACAGTCGTGGAACCCTGCTAGCAGACAATGAGGCATTCCCAAGTTTTCTTAGTTAACATTAGGCTAACGTCAACGATTGGTGCTAGGACATCTGGATCTTGTATAGGCGTTGCTTGGAGTGCTGAAAAGTCGTCATGAGCGTCTGCTACTTCGTCAAAATATGCCAACTTTGAGCACTTTTGAAAGTACTAGTGCTCTGGGGCAAAATTGGTCAACAGCAAGTTCATGTGGCTGTCTGAGCTATAGACTAGTACTCGTGCAACTAAAATTTCATGGGTGAAAACAGCGAAGTTAGTTGGTCTTCGCCATCATCACCGTCGATTAATATGTCATATGCTACTGAAACACGGGTACACGATATATGCGGCATAACTATATCGTCCTAATTGAGACAAAAGGTTTTGCGCTCTGATGATGAAGAATTAATTATTCAGGTGAGTTCTCTTTGAAAATAAAACCACGCAGTCCGAGATGTAGACTACAGCACCAAGCTCTTTGAGAAAGACCATTCCTATAAATAAATCATCGCATAACTATGGGACAACGATGGAACTCGTGACGAATTAAGAATCTCCTAAGCTGACTCTTGCAGTGCATTTTTCAGTAAGAAGCTGCAATTCACGACCCACTGTTACTATGTGTGGTCATATCCTCAGTGTATTGCCTTTTTAAGACATGCAGTGACATCTTGAAATAATATGAAAAATTAGCACTTGTATGGACAAAGACCGTCACATACTCTCTATCAATGAGTACATAGAGGTCGGCACTCATCATGTCGTCGCTGATAATATTTGCTGGCCTCTGGTCGTTTTATAGCTTTAGTGCTGGGGAGTTTTTACCGGCTTGTGGTGGTTTGAAACTTTTTTTCCGAGAGGCTGCCGCCTCTACTTTCGCTCTCATCAGCAGGTCGACATTGTTCAACTAAGGTCTTGTAAAGTGCTTTGATTTGATGACTTTAGTGAAGGGGGTGAAGAGTCTGACCAGTGGCTGAAGTTGGCCTGGTGATCGGGATGCGATTCGTAATTTAGAGAACGCGTTATCTGAGGTCCTGCAAAACTAGCGTCGTTATACCCTGACTGAGACAGGCGAAATGGTGTGTCACAGTACCAGCAATAGTGAGCTATAAGAATTGAAACTCTACAATTTGAGGAGAAGGGTTGCCGATCCACATTGCACTAAGCGTTTGTTCTCAAAATCGTGGGCGTTCCATATTGTCCTCTTTGGGTGGTGAGTACAGCGTGACAAGTCATGACTGGTGACATGAAAACATCGGAGCCATGGGTGGTCTCATGTTCTCTAGCAGTGGTCGCGACGAAGGCGCGAGTGTTATTGTTTGGTAGTACGACGTCATAGACGTGGCGGGTGGTGGATGGCGGACAGCAACGCGTAACTCATTTGATGCTGCTCGTGACCGATATCAGCTGCGGATAAAGCATGCCTAAATTCTGGACGAATGACTTCGGCAAGTGGGGTCACTCGTGTAGCCACTGTCGTAGTCCAAACTTCTGAAGATCGCCTCGAACAATAAATCTGATCAGGTCATGAAGGCAGCTCTGATTCACCAGAGTCATTGAAGTGCGTTGAATGGAGTGGTAGTGAACCACCGGTCATACGGCCTTGATCTTTGGTTCAGAGCATTCTATATGGAAATGACTTCTGTTATAAATTCGGCCATGGTAGGTAGGATATTGCGCACAAATCCCACGAACAGTTATTCATTTACACCGCGCATAGAATGGCGCTACTTCTTTTCCTCGGACATGTTGGGATCGGTCTGGCGACACAGGCTTGTCATGTCCGCAGCAAACATTGCCGCAGTTTTGTTCAGCTTTTGAACTCTAAACTCCAGCAACTCCTGAGCACCCTCTCGACAATCGGCGTTAGCAAAGGTGTGAATAAGCTGCTTTCAAAATTAATGATCCCATGACAATATATGGCCTTCTCGATTCTCCAGCCACGTTTGAGCGCTGCCATTCAGAGTGAAGTACGTACGGGCAAGCTTCCATTGAGCATTTTACTGCTTGATGTCAGCAACGTGATCTTAATGCTCAATCCAATATTTATTGTCTTCTTGTAGGTCGCACTGAAGCGATGAGATACACTTAGCTGAAGAAGATGTACCGGGGCCGGATTGCGTGCAGAGCTGGCGTCTACAACCTGTGGCTGGCTGGCGTTGGCCATTGGCAGAGATACAAAATCCCTGGTACATGATTCGTCCAAGGAGGGTAGCTCTGAAGAAAACCTTACAAAGTAAATATTTACACTCTTAAAGGTGCAAAAGAGTGTTTTCAGGATTGACACACTTTTTGAATAGTTCGACACCTTTTTTCTGCATGTACAGCATGTACAACTTGGGAGAAGGGTGTAATAAGAAGGAAAGTGTTAATTTGTCTTCCACGAGGGTGGTAATAGAAGACCCGAAGAATGCAGACCCATAACTGCATCATTAGCTGCTGGGAATAATGTCCCAAATCTGTCATATGAATGAGAGTGACTCCTTAGTAGTGGGCTTCGGAAAATGAGAACAATTGGGGTTATTTAACGTGCATCTAACTACACAGGCCTCAAACAATTTTGCCTTCACCGCAAAAGTGTCCGCCATGCACGGCTGGTACTCGATCCTTCAACTTCCGCGCTAACAGCTGAGCATCCTAACCACCAGTCCACTGAAGTGGGTGGTGCACGTGTAAGCATTACACTGCATTTATACTCGCATATTGAGATCACGCAGGTTACAATATCATAGAAATCACAAAAACAAGAAAATAGTCCCGGCATTAGCTCTTTTTCCCGGACACTCTAAGAACCATTGAGAAAGTGCAGAAGAAAGTCAGTTTTTTGCACCTCATGATTTGAATGGGTTTGATTGATTGATATGTGTGGTTTAACGTTCGAAAACCACCATAGGATTATGAGAGACGCCAAAGTGGAGGGCTCCGGAAATTTCGACCACTTGGGTTCTCCCTTTCGGCCCTGGCGGTGTCAATTGACACCACACGAGAAATGATAATGCCACGCCGAGAAATCGAAACAAAAACTCGCAATGTTTTGCCCAATATGAAGTCTCGGCGCACCTACTGCCATAGACATCAGTATTTTTGTGTTTTCTTGAGCACCGAATTGACAACGAAGAAGAAGCAGCGGCGACATCATGGCGAACGCGAAGCCGGGTGAGTTCCGATTTTCTGCAATTGTAGCTACGTAATTCTTTTGGATTATGCGCCAAGTTTTTTGTATGTTGTGCCTTAGTAGTACGTTAGTTCGAAGACGTTTGAGTTTTTTTGTTTGCATGTGCAGCATTTATGCAGTGGCATGCTTTTGTCATGTACGATTTTGACACCATCAGGGCTCAACGGTTGCAAATGGCGGTGTCCGAGTTGGTTGTGGTGCGTGTTTTTGACGAGCGATATCTGAACTAATGCTGACGCGGTATGTTAATTAACCTGTTTTTTTATGTTCGCAGGTACAGGTATACCTGTGACTTCGTTGTATTCGTGTCACCGAACGCGTTCCACACGGCTACAAGCAACAACGGACGCGCTGTTTGAGGAGCTCGACAGCGGCAACCTATCCGACGTAGACGGGGAATTCGATGAATCAGACGATGAGAGTGTGGTGTCTTGTGCTCCTGATGAAGATCCAGTGGAGGGCGACACTGAAAGCTCCGATGACGAGAGTGCACTGAACACATCTGGCGGCTGGAGACAAAAATTATTCAAGGCGCTAGACTTTTTTTTTTTTTGACAGCTACTTTACGTCCCTGCCACTGCTCCGTGTGATGCTGGGTAAAAAAATATTTGCTGCCGGCACTATAAGATCGAACAGGTGTGAAAAGTGCCTCTAGAAGACTGAAAAAGAACTGAAAAAAAGCGGCCGCGGTTCTTCAGACTGCGTGGTCAGCGCTGATGGAAAAATAGGGCGATAACAAGGTGGAGGGATAGCAGGACTGCGACCCTTGCGTCCAACTTTATTGCTATTGAGGACGAAGATAGCGTTCGTCGTTGGAACAAAGTGGAAAAGTGTTACGTGGACGTGAAGCGACCAGCAGCCATCAATGCATACAACCACAGCATGGGCGGTGTCGATAAAGTAGACTTCCTGATTGCCCTTTATCGGACTACCATTCGCTCCCGAATGTGGACGTTGAGAATGACGTTTCATATTATCAACCTCGCGGTGGTGAACGCCTGGCTTGAGTACAGACGTGATGCTGACAAACAGAACCTCCCTAAGCAGCTTGACCTGCTCGACTTCACTCAAAGAGTCATTGAGGGCCTGTCAGCAGCTGGGTCGAAGCCAGTGGCACGTAAAAGGGGAAGGCCTTCACTGTCACCATTGCAGGTTTCAAAACACCCGAGGATGGCAGAAAACAGACCTATCGAGGATCTAAGGTTTGATCAGCTGGTACATTTCCCACTTCACGACGAAACTAGGGAAAGAAGATGCAAGATGGGAGGCTTCACAGGAAGAACCCGCCTAATGTGCGAGAAATGCAAGGTTCACCTGTGCATAACAAAGTCAAGAAATTGTTTCAGGGCTTTCCATATGCGTGTATAACATCTCTTTTTCATCTATTTGATCACTTCGGCGATTTTGAATTGCCCAATGTCTTTTTCAATAAAGCTGCCACATATTTCACTTTGCAACCATTGAGCCCTGATGTACGTTTTTGACACCATACTTCTATCTCCGTAACCAGTGACGCTATGAAGTTGAAATTTTATGGAGGTGTTATTTTTGTTCTGACCATGAAAAAAATGCATTGCAAAAAATCTGCAACTAAAACAAAAAAGTCAGGGTGGAAAAGTCAGGGTTGTTAGGGTGCGAGCTAAATGCCGACATTCTTCCGCATACCGCGCGGCTTCGGAAACTGGTGTGCCTTCGGATGAGTCGGGTCGGGAGGAGAGAATGGTGTCGATTGGAGATTATGGTTCTCGACCATAAAGTTGATTGATATGTGGGGTTTAACGTGCCAAAACCACCATATGATTATGAGAGACGCCGTAGTGGAGGGCTCCGGAAATTTTGACCGCCTGGGGTTCTTTAACGTGCACCCAAATCTGAGCACACGGGCCTACAATATTTCCGCCTATATCGGAAATGCCGCCGCCGCAGCCGGGATTCCAACCCACGACCTGCGGGTCAGCAGCGGAAAACCTTAGCCACTAGACCACCGTAGTGGGGTGATCGACATTGGTTTACCGCTTTATATTTTTCACAATAAATGTCAATAAATGTACGGTCTACTGCCACAAGGGACTGACTGCACATGCTCGAAGTTCGAAGAAATTGAAAAAAAGCTTCAATTTATTACAAAAGCCTTGCTCGGTCCGAGCGCTTCCGAGCGCTTGTCGTTCTGACAAGCTTTTCAAAAGCGAGACATGTTCGGTCGAAAAAGTAAACAGGTGCTCCATCCTCCAGTGATGGCGGGAACACTGGGAAGTGATTTTTAGGCAAAAAGTAAACGTCAGATAATAGCACGGTGAGCGCACGCAGTTCCTTTGGGAAGGGGAGGAGAGCATCAAAGATGGGACAAAAAGAGGAAGGAGAGCGGCAACAGCATATACGTTTTACCGCACCATTACGTCTGACATGTCTACGTGCGGGAGCACTTGCGAGACTCGCGTATCGGTTGCAGCCAAGGACACGACAGGGATTTACGCAGAACCTCTGCGCTTCGCTGCGCAGAAGAGAAGAACTCGGCGGCTCGCTGTATAATCAAGCCCTAGAAACTGTCAAGTTCTAGCAATGACCATAGGGGGCAAAAATACTTACTGCCATGAATTTCATCATGTGCGTGTATAGTGGAACTACTCAGTCCTTTTTTAGCAGTCGGATTAGTTGGTGTGCATTTCGCCTGTCAGGAGCGCTCAACGCGGCAATTTTTTTTATTTCAGGACGTATCAAAAGACCATTAAAGAGTAGTTACCACGTAGTTTTTTTATGAAAACTGAGAAAAAAAATTTTGGTTTACGTTTACTAATACTAAAAAGTGGTGGGTCTTTGAATTTATGTATTCAGATTATCCTTATTCTCGTAAAGAAGGAGGTCTTGGCATCAATTGCGTTTCTGGCAGTCAATTTTTTCAATTTGTACCGTGGTTAGCCGTAGTCTTGTTTATCTATTGGCATTTAAAAGCTCCGTTTTGATTCAGCTTTGATACATCAATGCGAGTTTGTGTATCAGACTGTACGTGCCGCTACGGCGAAGCGAACGTGTCTAAAGCCTGTGAAACACGTCAGCTGCTGTGCTTCACCGAAGTCCGTATGCGCAGCCCCCAGCGTAAAAATTCAACGCCTGCAAATTGCTAGGAGACTGCCTACAAAAACGAAGAATTATGCTCAATTTGGGCGTGCACGCGAGTGAGTTAGAATGCGCCGCTTTGCATCGAAACATGGCTATTTTTTGCGTGGGCTACAGTTTTTACAATCTAATAAGGTTTTTCGACTTGTACATCTAATGAGATGGACATGTTGTGAATGTCTTGTATTATTTACTTTGTTGTCACATTTGCTAAAAATATCTTTACTTCTAAGTTTTGTAACACAAATCACATAATTACAGCATATTTTTTCCTGTTTTTGCTCAAAATCAGGCTGCTGCACTATGTGCTCATATATTCAAGGCGCGATAGTGCCAAGTGAACCTTGAGTACGTATACGCGTCTGTACAATTTTCGTAAGTTCACGATCAAGGACATTACATTTGCATGAACCACGTAGTTGATTCAGTTGGGCAATAACCTAGCTTTGTCCTTTAAAGAACATGAATACAATAAATTCTTTAAAATGCTATTCACAAGAGAAAATCCTAATGACAGTCTTTTATTTTATTTATTTTTTATATATTTACAAGATACTGCAGGCATGAAGCCCAAGCAGGAATGGTACAGGCAGTAAGCAATTAAGCCAACACACTAAGCCAAAAACGGCCGAAATGGGAGCAACGGCTGTTTTTACTCCTTCAGACCGACTGTTACTCTCCGAAAAGACCAAGCAGAACAAGATGGCCGACTTGTTCGAGAATGGGGGAGCAACTGTACTCATCTTAAGTTTGTAAGAGAGCAACGGAAAGAGGAACCGCTGTAAATGCTCTCGTCCCACAATGGTTACTCCCCGGCAGGACACCGCACACAAATATGCATGCCGCCCACATTGATATTCATGGGCCAGATTATTGTTTGTTCTGTGTGCCAAACTTCACCAACCCAAAACAGTGATTTATTTTAGCATCCGCAGATGATAAGATAGCAGCGCTGGCTGAACAAAGAAGGCCTGAGAACAGCTACGGCAAGTACCTAACACACGCAGCAGCAAAATGAAGAGTTGGCACGTCAAAGCGGACCGAACGCCGGAACACGTGCAAAACAACGATAAAAAAAAGTCTAGACACGCCGTTCATCCGCGAAGGAAGGGCGTCAAAGTCGATCAAGCACCAAAACACGTGCATAAGAGGCCCCCCCCCCCTCCCCGATATATCGGAGAAGAAAAAAAAAGCTGATCCAAACGCGTTTTTCATCAGCTGTACACTTAGTAGCACGCTTCACCGTGTAGTTTGAGGGCGGAATTACAAATCTGCGCCATCTGCACCCACACGACAAGTGTGGCGCTAGTGTAGCAAGCAACGTAATTTACAAAGTAATTTTTATTCAGTGTTTATGTTTACTAGCACTAAATAAAAATTACACTGAATTTTTTATATTTAATTATGAGTTTTAGTGTACCTCAGTTTTTTTTATAAGTGTATTAGGAGAACACGCTGAAAGCATTGCGCTGACGCCTGTGCTGCCACTGTTCGACGTTTTTTTTTGGCACAACTAGGTTCGCGTTTGCACTACTCATATTCTTATGGCCTGTGTGGTCGGCGAGCACATGGACATGCGAGCTTGTGAGCTATGTTTTGATCGTGTGTGTGTGTCCCAGGTTTGCGTTTCTACTTATTCGTGATGAAGGTTAGTGTATATTTATCTTTATGGAGCGCGAAGTAGTTGTGGATTTTGCTGCTGAGTGGAACAAACACATCGTAAACACGTCTTCAGCTATCTGCAAGCCTGTTTGCTCGTCGGACAAAGGACTGTGCATGCATCAGCGTGCAGGTAAGTGGCATTTGCAGCAACATTTAACACTCTTACAATACATTGTTGAGTGGTTGCGCTATTAAAAGAGAAATGATTTGCTCTTTCTTATTTACCGTATCCATTGCTAGCCGTATCGGACTAAATTACCTCTATAATTACCGCCTGCATACCCTCTTGCTTCCCCTGTCACCACTGCAGTGCCAGTGTACTTTTGCAGTTAAATGTTCATTTCCGCAACACTACCTCGCTTGAAAAAACATTGGGGTGGGGTTGTAGCTGCCTTTATACTGGCACTTTTCTACCATTGGTTTGATGTAACGTTAACGGCTGAGTGTTGGGGCCTTGGGCTGCATTATTTAGAGCTGTAAAGTGTATGTAAATCAGTAAGTGAACAAATCATTGTCGCATGACTTCACTGGAATAGCCAGGCGGTTGCGGAGAAAATTTTTTTAGGCCGGGTGTAGGGAGCCCATAATGGCGACCATATTCGCTTGCCCGGCCTCCAATTCAGATAAGCGGACCTCCCCCCCCTCCCCGCACGCCTAAAAAAAATCTGCCTGCATCACTGCGTCGCTTGCTTCACCTCTGCGCTGAACGTACTATTTTATAAGCGCACCATCAAGCGAGCAGTTTACATATGGACAGAACAATTGGAGGAGCAATGACCCAAATCTTTAAGATTTCTTCAGTGATGCAAAACCTTCGCAAAACTGAATATTGTAAAAGGCAATCATAAATGCTGTATGTTCTCGTTAGCGTTGTCATTATTCTGCATCATGAAATCTTTATGCGCTGTGAAAACTTGGCATGCCGTTGAAGTCACATATCGACGTTAATACCAATCGACGAAAATTTCGACAATCTCAGTAACGCCGTTTCGGATTTGCCGCATGCACATAATTATGCTGATTCCCACTTCACTGTTCTTAACCTGACTTCACTGCTACCAAATGAAACAATATTTGATGCATGTCTTTTACTACTTTTTTTCAGGGATATGACACAACTTTGGTTATACTGCAGATAAAGATGCTCCCAACGATGCTAAAGTACAGAAAGCAAGTGAATTTTGGTAAGTGCAGACTTTTTGTACTACGTATATGAAAGCATCGCTTTTTAGGGGCAAACTGTGCATGTGTTGGCCAGAGAATAGTTCATCATGCCACATGGTTACACTTGCACTGACAATTTGACATGGCTCCGCTGGCTCGTGTGCGTGCTCACACTGTTACCGTTAAGATAAAATGCTTATGTTTTCATTGCAGGGATTGCTGTTTGTACTAGAAAACCAACTGCCAAGATTTGTTTACGCTGGTGCTCCTAAAAGTACGCTTTCCCTATTTACATGGATTTTGGCTTGCACAAAGCATAACACTTGGGTCTAGATTCACAAAGCTGTCCATGCGCAGGTTTTCATAACAGCGTTTCTTGACTTGCCTTTACCCTGTTTTCTGCAGATGTTTCGTGGGTTTAAAAGTGCCACAGTATGTTGACCTCCCCTACTCTGAAAAATTCGTGTTCAAAGTTCTGCAAGAGTGGGCTTAACTTTCTTGTGCACCTCCTTGCTGTTCCAAGATCCTGAAGTGTTATGCTCTTACTAGAGGTGGCAGTGCTTCTAATGTCTGTATTTCCATCACACTGACCAAGTATGCGATCTTGGCTTGACTGGTAGCACATCCTCAACAAATGTCTTTGTGGCACATGTAGAAGGCAGTACAAAATAAATAGGCAGACATTCACACCGGGAGCTAACTTCTAATAATGTTTTTTTTTTGAAACCACGGTGCGCTTATTCCAATTTGTCTAACAAAGCAGTAACCTGTTTGGCTGTGAACCAACAAGACGTTGAACTAATAAAAGCTTCATATCTTGTTGCTCTCAGATATATATGTATTGGCAAGCTATCTGTGACACTGTCCAACAAAGAATCAGAATATCTGTGCATGCCTTAAGATATATTGCTTCGTTCACATATCTCGTGGCTGTGACTCGTCAACCGAGTGAACAAATGGACCCTAGTTTACTAAATTTAAAGCATTTTTTAAGGTATCACGGTCTACATTTATTTGTCTATAGTTTTGTCCAGCCGTTTGTGTCAGTTACAAAGAAATATACTGAAGATTATCATGTAGTTTCTGCAAATGGTTGCTTTCAAGCAGGCTTTGCATGCTTGGCTTGTGCCTACAGGTATTGCGCAATTCCAGACGCAGCAGCGTATGATAGAACAGTAGAATGGAGAGCAACTATGTGCACGAGCTAAATAAGTATTTTAACATGAGCGGACCGTACATGTTATTTGCCACACACATGATCTCACTTAGAATGCCCATTGGTGAATGGGCTCATAGAAATGTCACTCAGCTGTGTATAGGAAACAAGTTAACTTAACCTAAGGGTATCTTTAACTGCTACAAATATGCCTTGTTGAGCTGCTGCACATTTTCTTCCAGAATATTGCTGTCTGAGACATCATGTGAAAAGCGTCTACCACATCAGCATTTATATGACTTGCCAAGTAATGTTTTGCCGAACCTTCTTTTTTTTCACATTTAGTTTTGCAGTAGACATCCTAGAATGTAAGCGCTGCTGGAGTGTGTGTGACTCATTGTTATGTATTGATTCTGGCATGTTTAACCTCACACTTCTATTTTTTTTCTTGCAGCAACGAGATGCTTCCCATATGCCTGCGGTGACATTCCGCTGCGCTAGCCTGATGTAAACACCAGCTGCGAAACTTGAATTCTTCAGAATTGGAGAAGTTGCCCTGCTCTCACCAATGATGACATAGACTGTCCCACGCTAGAAATTCAAGATTGTTTTTCCACAGATGACGCAGAAAACCTTTGATGTACTATGGTGCTTGTTTAGTGCTGGCTGTGGTGTGGCGAAGTCTACTTTTACGTGTGCTCACACGTCGCCTCATAAAAAGAACAATAAAGCATTTGTTTTCCTTTCAATATTGTCCACTTTTTGTGTTAGAAGCACCCAAGCAGTGCTCTTCCAAGAAGCTCTCGCCACGTGTTAAGCGTGTGACAAGCATACTCGAGATAAATAGTCATTTCCCCAAGGAGTAAGAAGCATGTGCAGTTGATTTTCAGAGAGTAACTGCGAACACGTGGTAGGAACGGTAAAGAGTAACTGTTGCTCTTAGAAGGGCAACTGGAGGGAGTAATGGTTGGTCTGCAGGGAGCAACTGGTGGGAGTAACTGTTGGTTCGCAGGGAGGAACTGGAGGGAGTAACTGTTCATCTCCCGAAGGAGGAACTTAAAGGAGAGCAACGGTTCGTCCCTCTGCAGTTACTCCTTTTAGGGGAGTAATGGGAGTGGCAATGCATTGGCTCCCTGAAAGGTGCAACCTCTATACCCCTGTTGCTCCCTTCTGGCTTAGAGTGAAGGATCACACAGCATACAATAATCCAATCATCACACACATACAACAATAATGCAACCATGCTTATCATACGAGCAATGAATTAAGTGGGATTGTGAGAATCGCATTTTTATTTATTTTTTATCAAAAGAAAATGAAATCAACAATGCACTGAAAGTAAGCAATCAACAAAAAGGATCAGTGGATATTAAAATTGCAAATCATTATTACATCCTCAGGAAAACATGTGCGTCCATAGAATCTGTCGACAGCAGGGCGGCAAACGGTTCATTTTTCAACTCACAGATTGTGCGCGGGAAAAACGAAAATTTGAAGAGATTAGTTTTGGCGAAATACGGAGTTAAAGTAAGGGAGTGTGAATGACGACCGCGCCGTGTTTCCAGGCGACTAATGTAGGGGCTGTGATCGAATAAGAGCTTCCGGTTAACTAATTGGTGAAGTAATTTTAGCCTAAATGATTTACGTCGGGATTCTAATGTTGGGATACCATGTCTTTCCATTAGGGCAGAAACGGAGTCTGTTAAGCCGTACATACCATAAATAAAGCGGACGGCCCTTCTTTGAATTCTTTCGAGAGAGTCCATACTGGTTTTAGTGTGAGGATCCCAAATAACGCAGGCATATTCAAGTTTCGGTTTAATTATATAAGTATATGCTAGGTATTTAACCTCAGAGGGAGCGTTTTTGAGTTTGTGTCGTAATAAACAAAGTTTACGGAAAGCGGCAGCACCTATGTTAGTAATGTGTGAGTTCCAACTTAAGGTACTGGTTAATGTTACGCCAAGCCAAGATATTTGTGTTCATCTTGCTTAAGCGGTTGGTCACAAGTACAATAAGAGAATTCCAGGGGGTGTTTCTTTCTAATCATTCGGAGGTAAACTGTTTTGTCATGGTTTAATTGCATGTTAGAAGTTTTACTCCAAGAAGCAACGTTTTCTAACGCCGAGTTTAACGCAAGTTGGTCTTCGATGCTATTAGTTTCATGAAGAAGTATAGTCATCTGCAAAAAGACGTATTTGGACCGGATTATTTATAACGTTAACAATGCCATTACAAAAATAAGGAAAAGTAAAGGGCCTAGCACACTTCCCTGCAGTACGCCAAATGTAACAGGGAGAGCGTCAGAAGTGCTTCCATTAATGTCGACGTACTGTCTACGGTTACTTAAATAGGCAGTTAGCCAAGAGACGATAAACGCTGGAAGCCCGATTTCAACTAATTTATCAATTAATTTTTCGTGCGATACGCGATCGAACGCCTTACTAAAATCTAAAAGTATGAGGTCAATCTGTCCCCCTTATCAAGAACTGAAGAAGCGTGGTGAACAACTGTAAGTAGTTGAGTGACGGTCGAAAATCCCTTGCGAAACCCGTGTTGAAATGGGGAAATGATTTGATGGGTATCTAAAAATTGATGGGTATCTAAAAACAACTGGTTCAAGTAACTTACAGGCGGATGATAACATAGATATGGGTCTGTAGCTGGGTTATGTCCAAGCCACCTTTTTTTATGCACAGTGTTGCCATATACATTCTTCTTAGTCATGCTTCATAAATCTGTTCAAACTTCGACCACAGTAACCAGGACTGTTTTTTCTCTGAGCACCCTCTTATGACCGTTGTCAGTAGGCGCCGTGCCGTCGCTGAGAAGCGTAGCCGGGAAGCACTCCCACGCCTGGAACCCCAGTTCTTTCGGCACCAGAGTCCAGAGATGACGAGGGAGCGGCGCTCTTTTAATCCTCAAACAAGTAGCCGACTGGCCGGCTGCCTATGCCCGCCAGGTATTGTCCCTGCTAGCCGGAGGATGAGAGGTTGTGTCGCCACGACGTTGTATGCCGTTTCAGAGAGGACAACAAAGACAGCGTCTTCCTTGGAAGAAACTGGCCGCCGCCACCAATTGCTCTGCTAATTGAGCGGACAGATTGGCAGACCGTTTGATTTCGGCTGTCCGGAGTTAGGGACCCCTCGACCAGTGGCACACACACGACGAGGAAGAGCCCCTCTGGCGCCACCTTGCAGTGCAGTGATCACGACTCAATATTGGATGTTCACGTGGGCCGTGCATGCTCGTACCTTTCGCCTGTTGTATGTGTGTGATTGGTGTTCCAGTCAAGAAGAAGGAGCCCGACAGGGCTTATAACGACGCCGCTGAGTGCGGGACGTCGCTCTGAACCATGTAACGGTTCAACCACCACGTTCGTGGTTTGTGAACTCCTAATCTCAATGTTGTAAATAAGTGTAAATAGTGCCATAAACCTGTTTGTTTTTCGTATCCCCTTTTTGTCAGCGTTCGTTTTCTCAACCCGAAACTACGCCACGCTACCACAAAAGACCGGGCAGACCCCGGTCTGTAACAACGGATAAACAGTGCTGAGATCAGCAACAACTGAGGAGAACAGCGCCGAGAGCCGCAACAACAGGTGGCAGCGGTGGGATCCTCAACAACCCAAACCCGGCCTCCTAGGAAGTGCTCATATCAATGTGCGCTTCGATGCTTGATTGCTAAACCTACCTCAAGTCAGCGGAGAATGTGTCATCACTGAAAGGAAGCTGATGGGCCAAAACCCTCGCAAGGTATGGTTCAAAAAACTTTATTTACTGAACCTATTTTTGTTTTTCTATTTTTGTCCTACCTTCCTCATCAAGATTCATCTTTTTTGTTTTTTCTTCTCAGAAAACTGGACAAAAAGAGATCAATAATTTTGAAGCTATCCACATGAAATTGTAAGAAGCTGAACAGTTGCCATTGTTTTAACGCCAAGTGCCACCAATATACCAGGCGGACAAATGGAAGCCCTATACTGAAAAACAGTAATGTACGGTTTCCTCAAGCTGTACAAAATTGGCTACGAAGGTTGTTGTTTCTTGACTTATGAATTAGCCAGTTTAAAAAAAGTATTGAGGCTTCGAATTTCTGGGACAGTGCATGTGCTAGGGTACACATGCTGCACTTTACTCTACAGGTCAACCCTTGCACTGAGTATCACAAATCAATAGGTAAGAATTGGGCCTGTAGTAGTGTGTATTTAGGAGCACTTCTTTTTTGCAATGAATATAGATTCCCGTGAATGTAAACACTGTTGCAAGGCAGTGGTAGGTACAGCTACAGCAGTGCTGAAACAAAGTTACTGATGCTGCGTGCATGTTGGGAGTGACGTTGTCAAAGCTTTAAATGTAAAAACTCGTCCCTTCATTAGGCGAGACATGTTTTGCGGAGGTAGCGACCGCAAAGCCGAATTATGAGAGTAAAATGACTCGAACAATAAGGATAGGGTGGATCACATTTGGCAAGTATTCTCAAATCATTATTGGTAATCTGTTACTAACCCTCAAAAGAGAGGTGTATAACAGCTGCATCTTGCCGAAATTTACCTACGGAGCAGAAACCTGAAGGCTTACAAGCAGCGTTCAGCTTAAATTGAAAACGACGCAGGAAGCAATACAAAAGAAAATGATAGGTGTAGCTTTAGCAGACAAAAAGAGAGCAGAGTGGGCAGGAAACAAACTAGTGTTAGAATATCAGAGTGAGAATCAAGAAGAGGAAATGAACATGGGCTATGCACTTAGCGCATAGGACGGATAAACGCTCGGCATGAAGGATAAATGACTGCATTCTCGGAGAAGGCAAAGGCACGAAGAGGAAACAAAGTTGGGAGGGCCTATGAGATTATAATAAGTATTCAAAACATGTTTTTTACAGGCCAGAGTTGACATTATGAAAATGAAAAATAATCAGTAATTTCCATTCACTTGCATTTCTTTTACTGTGACTCCAGGACAATCGTTTGCAGCTTGCGCAAGGGCTCCAGTTCAGCATCTAAAATGTTATCTGCCGAGAAATGATGCTGCTCAATCGCTTTACACCTAGAGTAAACTCAGTTTGGTTTGATTTTGCAAAATATTGTGATCTCTTTGGATAGACCTTTTCAAGCAGTAACCAACACTAGAGGTTCCAGGTTTGAATTAACCATTGTGGATACTAATCTGTTCAAACTATCGAGAGATTTTTCTGGTCGAAATACACTGTGGTTTGCCCTTTTATTACACCGAGCTTGAATAACTACCTTTGCTGTAATAATAATTGTTTTATGTAAAAGACCTTACACATGACAACAAAACTTTAAAGGTATGCTCGTTTTTAACGGAATAATATCTGAGTGCACAAAGTAGGTATATTCCAAGTTTGCAAGTGTTTGTACGTGTTGATAATTTGAATCTGTAGTAAGAGCTGTTACCTTGATATTGTTGTGAAATATGTAGACAAAAGACTATTTTTGTATGATACTCCTGTTAAACATTATGGGGACCATTAGAGAGTAGTGAAGAATGAAAATGTATATTCAGCTTGTGCCATCGGTCATTGTTTGAATAGCGTATTTAATGACTATGCATCATTGGCATTCACAAAAAACTACTTTATTCATCTGTCAATGCAAAGCATAAAAACTTTGAGGGTTATTAAAAAGTAAGGGTTGTTTGCTTCAAAGCAACTAAATATTTATTAGCAAAAGTTTATTGGTGGGCTCAGTTTACAAACACCTACTTGACTTTTCTACAGAAGGAGTAATATTTCTACGCACTTTTTGTGCCGTCGCAGTAGTTTCTTAGGTTAATCTGCATAAAACAGCGCCACCTAGTAATTAAACCGGTTGCGAATCGTGATCTTGAATTTCTCGAAATTTTCAAATCGTACCCCTAGTCAGTTTCAAGTGGAAGAAGAGTAAGTAGTCACATGATCCTGGCACAGGACAGCAGGGCTTGCCATCTGTGTTTTTCACCAAAATATTTCATCGTCCCATTGGTTCAGACTGTGGTGCAAGAATGTGCGTTGTCATGATGATGATGATGATGAGTGGTTTTTAATGGCGCAAGGACCAATTGATGGCCGAAGAGCACCATTGTAATAGACTAGAATGTGAACAATGATATGATACATGGCTGTAGAGGGGCCTTAAAATTCCTCACGCTAACGCAGGTTAAAACATGGAAGTAATAAAACCATGACAGTGGCGTGAGATATGTGCAGTTAAAGTGCATGCCAGAATGTCATGATAAAAAAACCATGATAGAGATGTAGTCACCGCAACCACGTCCACGGTACAGAGGTTATGCTGCGGATGACCTCAAAATATAGGGTGAAAGCTATGAACATCTTTTAAAAACTTGAAAAGCGATTACACTTCAAAAAAGCGGATCCCTACCAATCCCTACTGAAAGCGGATCCCTACCCAAGGTGTAGCGAGAGCTGCTTTCGTTGGGCAGTAAAAAGTGCTTTTGAAAGACGATAGTCTTTTTGAGGACCTTCCACGCAACACCTTTGGTCTGTCTGTCTGTATACTTGTCTGTTTGTCCATCGTTACCATGAAATGGGTACTCAGCACCAGCCGATACGCCAAATGGCCGCCCCCACCCACAGCGGCCACCAATGTTTCTCAAGAATAAGCGTTCATACCTGTGTGATTGTCAATTAAAAAGCAATTAGAGCGCATATCTGGGGCACCATAACAACACGTTTATACTTTGCATCTTCGTCCTTTGCTAGAGAAAACATACATTAGTAGTTCTATGGAGCGTAGCTCTTATGACGCTGCGCTGACCATGCAACGCTTGCACGAAGAAGAGAGTGTTTCCAACGCTTTGCTAAGACGACACGGTGGTGGCGCCTACCCGTCGCCTTGCGTTCTAAACTCTATCACCATTGAGACGGGTGCTCACGCCCGTCTCGGGGTCACGCGCTTTGTTTTCCAAAAATAACTGCCAGATGGCGCTCATGTGTCACGTGTGACATGACTTGATGCGCTCGTTTGCCTCCGCTGCACGCTCGAGTACCCTAACGCAGCGTCTTCATAATACCATTTTCCGATTTTTTTAGAAGAACATAAATTAACTGTTTTGTTCACTCTCTCCACACGCAAGACTATCTTATCGTCTTTCGATGACATTTGCAGATTAAATGCAGATACGGGGCCAATTTTTTCTTTGAGCATCCAGCTCGTTGCACTGGACGAGAATGTGATGTGGGGAACTGTAAGTGGTTCTCCATATCTTTCACAATATGATGGATTGCCGGTAGATAGAAGATATGAATGTGTGGAGAGAGTATGTCCTGTTCTAAGCCTTGTTAGTGTTAATTATGTGTGTCGTGATTCCGATAGTGGTGGCCAATTACCTAGTTGGGGCCTAATAGCATGGAGTTCATTGTCTGTGTGTCTATCCCACGTGCTCTGCCAATACTCCCTGAGCTGTCGCAATAGAAACGGTTTCAAGTCATGTGCAGGGGTTGGTATTCATGCATTGGAAGTAGTGTCGTTGGCGGAAGCAGCCAGCTTGTCGGCCAAAACGTTACCGTTTATCTCGCTGTGCCGTTGCACCCAGCAGACAACAACATGCTGTTTTTTGATGTGTACAGTGTGCACAGAAGTGTGTAAATTGACACCAGCACGGAGTTCTTGTGTGTTTTAGGAGTTTTCAGGGCTTTGACCACACTTAGGAAATCTGTGTATATTACTGCTTTTTGTAATTTTACCTGTTTGATGTGTTTTACGACCGCCAGTATTGTGTAAGCTTCTCCTGTGAAAATGCTTTCATCGGGATGAAAAACGCCGGCCTCGAAAAAGGATTGGCCTACCTCTGCATATGACGCAGAATTGTTGGACTTTTAGGCATCGGTAAAGAACTCAGGGAAAGTGCATTTATGTTGTAGTTCTATGAAGTGTGTATGCATGTGTGCAAGTGGTGCGTGGTTTGTGACTTGAACAAAAGAGACATCACAGTCTATGAGCTGCCACCGCCACGGTGGCAGATATGCTGCACGAGCCAACAAACTGTTTCAAGAAGATGCACACCAGTGTCTTCGGCCAGGCCCCTTACATGTATCGAGTAGGGCTGCCGCAACGCAGGACGGTTCTCGAACAAGATCGAACAAGACAAATCATTACTTCTGAAATGAGAGGGGTGTTTCTTGTCTGCCTTCACCTTCAGAAAGTACGAAAAAGACAGGTAACATCTTTGTTGGTGGAGCGACCATTCATTCAAATCCACGTTCAGGCTCTCCACAGGGCTAGTTCTAAAAGCATCCGTTGAAAGGCGAATTCGTAGATGGTGGACAGGGTCGAGAATCTTCAACGCCAATCATCTTGCCGACTGGTAGATAAGAGCACCATAATCTAGGCGTGTGCGCACGAAGCTTTTATATAAATTGATCAGGCACTTCTTTTCACTGCCCCACGTAGTGCGTGACAATACTTTCAAAATATTCGTTGCTTTCAGGCACCTCTTATTTAAAGCCTTGATGTGTCGGATGAAGAGTAGTTTTGTGTCTAATGTTAGTCCGAGGCACTTGTGCTTTGTATTCACTGGCAGAGGTTGACCATGCAGGTCAACGTCGGGATCAGGATGGAGGCCCCTCTTTCGGCAGAAAAAGACGCAAGAGCTTTTTTGTGCGTTGCGTATAAAACCATTTTCGTTTGCCCATTATTATACCTTGCACAACCCTCATTGAACTTGACGGTGGCACATTGAGATGTTGCACGAATTCTAACCAATCTGTACATCATCGACATATATGCTGTAGAATTATTTTGTCGGAGAGACAGGTGCAAGGAATTCATTTAAACTATGAAAAGTGTGCAGCTCAAAACACCTCCTTTCGGCGCTCCTGTTTCTTGGACAAATACTCGAGATAAGACAGTGCAAACTCGAACACGAATTGTACAGCTGGACAGGAAGCTCTTGATAATTGTCAGAATTCTGCCCTGCACACCTAAATGCGACAGGCATCGCAATATGCCAAAGCACAGTGTAGTGCTTGTCGTGTGCCTTTTCCGTATCTAGTAAAACAGAAAGAAAAAAATTGCTTATGAATAAAAGCGTCGCCAATTTGTGCCTCAATAGGGACAAGGTGGTCAGTGGTAGACCGAAAATTTCAAATCGTACACTGGTATGAGTCAAGTAGGCCATTAGTTTCAAGAAAGTGCATCAGGAGCCTGTTAATCATTTTCTCAAAGACCTTGCAAAGACATCTTGTTAACGCTATTGCCCTGTAGTTGGAATCTGAGGCCAGGTCCTTGCCTTGTTTTAGAATTGTGATAACAATAGCTTCTTTCCAGGCAGAGGGTAGCTCACTGGAAGGCCACATCGCATTATACAGAGAGAGGAGAGCTTTCTGAGTAACAGTGGGTAGGCCATATGCCACATGGTTTGGGCCTGGGTTAGATTTATTGCACCAGGTAAGTGAGGCTTGTAGTTTAGCCAAACAGAAAGGTTCATTGTATGTCTCATATATTGTGGGCTTGTGCTCTGATTTATGTTTTTCTATTTTCGTTTTGTATCGTCGGAACGCTTCACTATAAGGTGACGAGCTGGAGACGTGTTCAAAGTGCGCTCCAAGAGATTTAGCCTGGTCCTCCAAACTCTTCCCTGGTGAGTTCACCAGGCGAAGTGAATGTGCTTTATTCCCTGCCACCTTACCTTCCATGTTCCAGATTGTCATCTCATCTATGTATGAATTATTGCCTGATAAAACTTTGTGCCAACTTTCCCTTCTCGCCTGTCGGCGCATTCTCCTTCCTTGCAACTTGACGTTCTTAAAGTTTACAGATTCTCGGCCGTTGGGGAATCTCTAAGCAACTTCCATTCCTTATTTTGTTTTTTTTTGTGCATCACGGCACTCATTATTTCACCATGGGACTCGTCATTTGTCTGACGGTCTACATTTTCTGGGAATACTTTTTGTTGCTGCATCAACCAAGAAAGCTCTAAAGAGGCTTACAGCATCCTCTATGCATAACGCCGCCATGTCAGTTAAATTTACTAGAGTCATTTTTTTTGAAAATTTTCCCCATCAGCTTTGTCGGTGAGCCATTTGAGAACCTGTGCAGGTCATGTATTTGTTATTGATATGCTGATAACGATAGGAAAATGGTCACTACCTTATGAATTATTATAGACTTCCTAATTAAGTAGAGGGAGCAGTGATGGGGATGTTAAGCTGAGGTCGAATGTTGAGTACGTAATGTTAGCGATGCTGTAATATGTTGGCTGTCTCCAATTCAGGAGGCACCCACCAAACGAAAAAAGGAACTGTTCAATCAGGCGATCTCGCGCATCGAAGCAAGAGCCACCCCAGAGGCTACCATGTGCATTAAATTTCCCTAGGACAATGTAGGGGTCTGCAAGTTCGTCTATGAGGGACTGGGGCTCAAGCTTTTCGAGATGGTGTTGAGGAGGTATGTATAGAGAGCAGTTGGTGACGAGCTTATTTAAAAGCACTCTTCGAAAAGCCACCACCTCAAGGGATAGTTGTAGTGATAGGTGTGTGCATGACATTCCTTTATTGACTATAATGGCAACACCACCGGATGACACATTGGCATCATTCCGGTCTTTTCAAAAGCTAACGTAATTGCGTAGAAAGTCAGTGTGTTTTGGTTTTAAGTATGTTCCTTGCACACACAGCACGTTTGGTGTATGTTAGTGTAAGAGCTCCTGGATATCGTCGAGGTTTTTCAGCACTCCTTTGACGTTCCACTATAGTATTTGTGTCATTTTAGTGTTGTGTGGTGCTGTGTGTACAGAAGTGTTGCCTTAGGTTACAGGGCCTTTTGGGGGCCCTGTGATCCGGGTTTTTTTCTTTCTTGGTGCGCTCCGAAGATTTGCGCCTATCCTTCGGCGTTTGAGGCGCCGGAGGAGTCCTACTTGTATTCATCACCTTTTGTGAGGCGGTGGATGGTGCCTGCTCGGAAGGCACGTTCACGGAACATTCGGACCTAGTGGCGCTTGCAGTGGTCTGATGTTGAGCAGGCACGCGTGTCTCTCGGCCCTTTTTCTGGTGGCGAAGCAGTACACGCTGCTCCAGCCGGGGGTGCTGGTGGCCCGACTGCGGCCACACTCTGTGTGACATTCGTGGTTGCAGAAAGGTGTGTCGCGGCGCCCCGGCGCGTCACATCTGCAAAGGAGGCATACGAGAGATTGTGCAGTGAAAAACGTTTACGTGCCTCTTAAAATGACAAATTGAGTTTGACATTGAGTTCTACTATTTGTTTCTCCTTTTTTCCAAGTGGGGCATGATCGTGACTAGCAGGGTGATTTCCTTTACAGTTCGAACAATTGGTGGCTTCTGAGGTGCAGTCGTCCGATATGTGTTGAGTAAATGCACACTTTGTGCAAGTGGCTCGCCCTCTGCAACTTTTCGATCCGGGCCGGAAACGTTGACACGTGAAACATCGATGAGAATTGGGGAGATATGGTCTCACACGGAGCTTACAGTAGTCTGTTTCAATTGATTTCAGTAAGTCACTAGTACCGAACGTAACAATTATGTGTTTGGTGGGTGTTTCTTGTCTCGTCGTGTAATAATTTTCTGTACCTTGACTATATTCTGGTCTTGCCAGCCTTCCAATCGTTCACTTTCTGAGAGTTGGAGAAGGTCATCATCAAAAATTACGCCGAAGACAGTGCTCATTGTCCTGTGTAGGCCCACGAAAACAGGGGTTTCTCCAAACGCTGCAAGTTTAGACAGCTTCTCAAATTCGTCTTTGTCACGAACCTGCAGAGTTCCTTACTTCCCATCTTCGTGACTTTATAGCCTTCACCTATTGCTTCGGTAAGAGTTTTCGTCACAAGAAAAGGTGAAACAGTGCGAACTGTCTTCTTTCCGCTCTGGCTATGAATACCATGGTACTTTGGAAAGGTTGGTTTTGGTGTGTTGAGCATGAATGTGTTTTCGGTGCACCACCTTTTCAGGGAGCGATTAGGAAGGGGGGGAAGCATTTGCCATAAATTGGCAATAAAGTTCGGCACGAGTGCAAGCCGCCCACCACCGAGCCCAACAAGGGGACGTGGCAGGAGACGCTGGGCAAGTCCTGTCGACGCCAGCTGTAGAGCGCTGCCATAACGTAATATGGAATAGCCAAGACTGGGTGTCGACACAAGGTTAACCCTTGCTGCCAGAAAATTTGGAAGTAAATGGAAAAGAGAAGATGACAGGACAGATAAAAAGTGAGAGATAAAGACGAAGTTGTGGACAGAGAGATATTGGAAAAGGTGACTGCTGGTTTCCCCTTGGTTGGTCAGCCCAGGGGTGCCATCTACGTGAAGCCGGAGCCAAAGGGGTGTGTTGCCTCCGTCGCGGGCCTTAGATGTCCAAGCACCCAGCGTCAGCTCAACTCCCAGGATTCCCCTTTCGCTGGACACGGCTCAGCCATGCATGGTTGGGCGTGGGAGGGAGTCGAAACCCCTCCGTTAGCTTGGGTCCGTGGTGTCGCTACAAACCAAACGCCTGCGTACGCAGACTCCCCTGTTGGGGATGCACGTTGTTATGTCAGAGGACGATGATTCTGGATGAAATTTCGTGATGTCAACAATGTTTATCTAACTTTATATTTTAGTGAGTGTTTCACAGAATACGTCACCTGTAACTGTGGCCCATATTTTATGAAGTGAAAGACTAAAAATGTCCTTTTTGACTCGGAAAGTGGCAGCAATCATTTTTAACTGGCGTAAGCTAGTTGCTTGAATATTTTTTTTGCTTTTTGTGTAAAGGAGTGGTGACACCACTTTGTTGTTTTTGTGATTGCGTGCACTATCAATCGTCATCACCTGTGCAACATTGGGGGAAAACAAATCATCCCTGCCTTATTGGTAGCAGGCCCAAAACGCCCGTCCACTTGATGTACTTTGGTAATTGAGTTGGTGTATAAGCATTTTTTTGTACCCAACTTGAACAAGCTTTGTGATATTCAGATATATCAGGTAGAATTTCGCGAATTGTAGGAGGCTAACAAGAGCAACTTTGTCTTACAGACTACTAACATTTTGTTGTAAATCTAGTGCAAAAGCTAGACCACTAGAACAGTTTGATTGGTCTGGATGCTTGCCGTGGTGCTCCACTCCTTGTCGTACACATTTGTGCCGGCATTTTGGAAGTCTCAACATCGTGTTCTAACACTTGTTCCACTCCTCACAGTTGGTCCATAAACTAGGCACACGAAACCAAAAACTGGAAAAGACAGTGATTATTTTGCATGTAAAAATGTAAGTACAGCTTGCACTTCACAACAGGTGAGAGCAAAAATATTCGCCAACATTTTTTCCCGACAAGCAGATGACTATTGATCCAGAACAATCACTTAGGTTCTTTCGCGGACAAGTATCAGATTGTACTATGCATATAAATGTTCATTCAAACGATCAAATATTGAAATATTAGAACATTATCTTTTATTTTTGAATGACTATTGTAGAAAATTTTATTATAGAGATATTACTGCAATGATTACTCTCTGCCCTTTCTTTCCATCATTGCTACTGTGACTTTCGGCATTTTTGAGCTGTCTAGCGTTAGTACTGTTGCATATTTGCCTATTAACTACATATATATAATTGCAGAGTATTGTGAGTGCTGGCCACTGGCGTATATTTTTTCCCCAAACGAGTGCTTTCGGGACACCAACGGACATCCTCTATTTCGTGTGTCAGCTGATCAACAATCGGCGAGAAAAGGCAAATATAGCTCATTCTCTAATTTTGTCATCCGTGGCAACTTTCACAAGAATTTCGACTTGCTGAAATGTTTGACTAAGGCCGTCATTGTTGAACGTGACTATCTGAGCATGCGGCTCAACTCTTTTCTGGTACGGAATGATCGCTAGTTCTGAACCTTTAAGAGCGGACATCGCTTTTCATGGATTAGGCATTTGTAGCACAGGTGTGTTAGTGAGATGCATACTTTTATTTGTTCAACAGCGGCGCTTGTTTCGTAGAGACTTGGGTGTGTTATCGGCCTTCAGTGTTCTGGAAGTTGGAACTTTCTTTGATCTTTTCTATTGCTGTATACACATAGCGTGCACAAAGAGAATCGTTTAAGCTCCTACCGTGCTGTAATAAAACGATTGGCTGCTCCTGCGAAATATTTGAGTTTATCAAGTGATTTATTCCTAGAATCAGTTCATTGCTCGCACTAAAAATTTTCGCGAGCGAGACCAAAACAGCACCGATAAGCATTTTCTAATGTAGTCATATATTTCTAGTTATCCAGCACTGGAACTGAAAAGGAGGGTTTATTTTTTAGAGTAATTTTTCTTATTGTTCTCTGAAGAACGAATATTAGAAAGTAGCCAAGGTTCTCAGCGCACATTACTATCCACTTGCTTCCAATTTTCTTCTTTGTTTTGATTTAAATAAAAGTTATTTGGATATAAACTACTGATAGGAACATATAGCTGTTGGTAAAAGGGAAAGTGCGTGATTGTGAGGAGAAAGGCAGATGCTTAACTCACATCTCCTAAATTTGGAAGCAATGAGTGAAATGGGAAAGAAAGAGCGAAGTACTTAGACATGTGTGCTGTGGGAAGGAGGTACAGGTGAGCGTGCCTTTAGTTGGCCTGGCCATGCGTACTGCACACCACGGCGATTGTAGCTTCTAAACGCGTCGTAAGTGCAGGTCTGAGATAACTTTTACCCTCGTGTGCTGTGTCGCTACACGCGCTTAGCTTGCGGTCGTGTAATAGCACAGCAGCTGGATTTGATTTGGAGCAAGAGGCAGCACTTATGAGCTCGATCGTCTGTGTCAGTGTCGTGAACACAGTGATTACGAATGTTCGTGATAATACAATTTCATGTCTTCGTATTTAGCCTAAGCCCAAATGTAGTTTACGAATCGTGTTTGTTGACAATTTAAAAACGACTGAATACAACATCATGCTATGTAGATATAGCCTAGCTTCTCTGAAGTAATTTTTTATAAAGAGGCTTTTCTTCTGGCTCCCCTTATTTTGTGGGATACGCTATATATACTTTTTTCCAGAAGTTCAGTGCAGCAAAGCGAAGGCTACACGACCCTCGAACACAGGTTGTTGCGAAGCGAGATGTAGTGCCCTATATGCATAGCCCGTTGTTTGTCCTCGTGACTTTAGCAAGCAGTCTCGTCCAAGGATTTTTCTCTGTAGGCTACTCTTTGTGTAGTAGCTGTGGTCTATATGACGACTTTGTCGCATTTCCTATAGAAAACAATTTTGTGGATCCCTGATACTCAAGAAAAAGTTCTTGCTTGTACTTGTTACAACATGCAAATGACGAAAAAATAACGTTGTTGTGGCTCATATGTGTTGTTTATTTACTTATAAAGCACGAATTAATGGCACTACACTGTCCAAACTTTTATGAGCAGTGCACCCAGCCCAAGCGTTCACAGGGCCGCGGAGGACCCAGTCTTGGGTTGTGATTAGTCCGTGGTGGCAGATTTGGTCACTCCTACTAAAATGGCGGCGCCTGGTTCGCCTGTGTGATATCGTTCCCGGATCCGCTTTTACGACAAGGGAGTGAAGCAGATTGCTCTAAGTGTCTTCGAGACATTGCGTAAAGAGGGCGGCAGAAGTGCAAGCATCAGCTCTCTCATTAAGAAAGCAGCTGCGTTCACCAACGTCAGCGATCATGCGCTGTACAAGTGGGTAGCGTAGCACGATAAGCACGGAGAAGTACTTTCATCCAAGACGCTGTCTCGTAGTGGCAAGGGCCGTGATAGAGAGTACCTGCTGGACGACTTCGACTATGGTGTGTGGCGCAAAGTCATGCACGGTTCCTTTAAACGGCGGCAAATTCCGACGGTGCACAAGCTCACCGGATACTTCAAAGAAGATGACGCCCTGCCGCCTATGTCCGCGACAACTATTCATAGGATGCTGCACAAGGTAGGCATCCGCTGTAAGAAGCGTTCCCGAAATTCACTCCTGATAGAGGCCGCTCAAATCATCCACTGGCAACGCAAGTACTAGCGCCAAATTAAGAAGGCTCAACGCCAGGGACGACCTAGATTCTACGCTGATGAAACCTGAGTGAACCCAGGGCACACTGTAATTGGTTGGTGGGTCGACGAGACCATTAAACCAGCTGAGCACGCCAAGAAAGCCAACCTGATGACAGGCCCGCCTAACCCCAGTGGTAAAGGAGGTCGCCTCATTATTACTTACGGTGGCAACGAGGACGGCTTCATCACAACTGCCAGTAAAGTGTTTCAAGCCAGAAAGAGAACAGGTGAATATCATGATGAAATGGATGGCGCCCACTACGAAAAGTGGTTTAAAAAGCTACTGCCAAGTTTGCTGCCACAAAGTGCCAATGTGCTTGATAATGCACCTTATTATTCTGTGAAGCTTGAAAAGGTACCCAACATGAGTACGTAGAAAAAAGACATTCAGGTCTGGCTCTCTCTACAGGGTGTGTCCTGGAGCAGTGACATCGTGAAGGCAGAACTGATGAAGCTTGTTCAAGCCGTAAGTACGGGGGATAATAGGTATCACGTCGAGTGCAATGCTAATGAAGCTAGTCACACCGTCTTACGATAATTGCCATACCACTCTGAGCTCAGCCCAGTTGAGCTCGTGTGGAGTGATGTTAAATGTTATTTTGCAAAAGCCGATACACACTTCAAGACGGAAGGCCCCGATGTTCTTGTTTGGAAAGGCATAGAGCAAGTCACTGAACAAAAATGAAAAAAATTGCGTGAGCCACGTATTAGAAGTGGAGAATCACATGATGAAAATTTATCGCATCATTATTGATGTCGAAGTCGAAGTGGCTTTGAAAAGAGGAAAGATGAGATAAGCGCTGTTCTGTTACTGCCTTTCTTGATGAGGGCGCCACCACAGATTAGCGCAGGGATAGGGGGAATTGTAATTAAAGAGACAGAAGAGAAAAGGTAAGAGAAGGGTAGTGAAAAGCATTTGATCACTCGTCTCGCGCACGCGATGTCAGTGATAACAACAACGAGTCAAGTCGTAGTGACCTTGGATGCTGACACGACGAGCAGCGATGAAAGCAGCATGAATGAAGATGATGATCAGCCTTTCCGTTGACTGGTCCCTGAGGACAGTTCCATAAATATTGTGATATTGCAGCCATCTGCTTATCAGACATGTCCCATGCAACCACATTGGCAACTGGCACAATGAAGCCTAGCACATAACCGTCAAACTGCCATCACAGTGTTTTACTGCAATTGAATGCAAAAAAAAACAAATTTGGAAAACTTACTCACCGAAGCCTCAGGCAATGTGGTGCACCCTACTTCGAAGCCCATTCTTGTCGCCACTGTATTCTTCGTGTGTGGCATTGCACTTCAATGAGATCACTCATCTGTGCTCATATGCACCGTTTTCCTAGCGACACCATGCCAGTGTTGCCTTCGCGGCAATATTTTGAGGACTATACTTTGGGAGACTCCGAATATTTTGGGAGACTCCAACTATAGCTAAACCTCGTTCTCATGCATGATATTTCAATAAGTAGGGTACTTGGCTATGGGCTCGTCTAAAAATATTGGGTGTTTTGGAAGCAAGATATCAACAAGTATTTAAAGAAAACGGTTTGAGGGCTCTTCGGGCTGCAACAAATGCCAGCTGTGTTCTTTGCTCCGTTCACACGGAAAGCTCAAGCTCCAGTCAAACGTAATCACGTGGCGTCATACATGCATTGCCCGCACTTGAGTGTTATTCATTTACACACATATTTAAAACAGGGAAACCTGAATTGTGGCACACGCCGCAATCACTGCCTCTGTGGCTCACCTTTACCCTTGAGCGACAAACACTGATACTTCAAATGTCCGCCTAATAAGTGGCTGACCAACCCAATAGCTTGCATGCTTAATAAATAATATTGCTATAAATATTTCAAAAGCCTTATCTGCGATAGTTGATCACGCTGTGGTTAAGCTAGATACGAATTGCTTAACGTAGGATGTGTTGTTGCAGGCTCATACAATACGGCCCTACTTGCAACCGTGTCGACTACCAGCTTTAATTTGTCATGCTTGATTATCACCGATTGTCGCGGCCCATAAAGCACCGAATGGCCAGCTAAGCAAGCAGAAATTAGAATCGGGTGGCCAAGAAATAGTAAGTGTTATAATGCATATGACATTACTCTAACAGACTGCTTGAGGCTCCCATATGATACGCAAATGTCGAGATTTATACCTTAAGGGCAAGTCTGCTTTATGGTAAAAACTTGACTAGTTCTACAGCTCGAGGGAAGATTTTTCATGCATAGTTGCTAGTGAAAATTTGTCTGCGCTGATTTCGTTTTGAGGCATATATTACCAGGTGGATGGATGCTAAGTACAATATTTGTGTGAACGTCGTGAGCTTACCAGAAACGCGCGTTACACAGGTTTCTACTGGTCAATACAATGTGTAACTGAAGGTCTGACATAATGTCTGCACTCACATTGGAGCACAAACATTACCAGTGTGCTTTAAGGTGTGATGATGCAACTTTCACACATAATTTTCTTAAGCTTGTTCTCCCGGGGTCTATCAACGCTGAATTTAGCTTGGTGTATCATAGGAATACAAATAAGGGTAATTAGACTACAGTAAAAGTGGTAAGATTGAAACCACAATTGAAGTTGACCGCGCATGACTTCTCTATCATACGTGTGCCTATGTAATGTGCATTGCTTTGTTGTAAAATTAGATGGCGAGCACATCAAGCACAATAAATGTTGCACCCACCCTACGCCAGCATAGTTCCAAGACCTCTCTTGGCTCCATGATTGCAAATCTGATTGCCACGCGGTACGCTCGAATCCTGTGCTTGTTGAAGTCTTGATTTTCATCTTTGCATTGATAGTATTTATGATGCTGGTGTCAGTTTCACTTATTTCTCATCATAAGACTACAATGTCTTTCCTTATTGTTCCTGGGTAAATAATAACTATCAATCACACGTGGCTCACACCTGCAGTACAGCGGACCATGATTTGCGGGTTTGTGTGACCAGCGCCTGGAGCACTGGGTGTGACGACACACGCGATAGGATTGACCCGCTGTTAAAGTCGTGATCAGTGCGATGCCGGAAATATATAGATAGATAGATAGATAGATAGATAGATAGATGTATAGATAGATAGATAGATAGATAGATAGATAGATAGATAGATAGATAGATAGATAGATAGATAGATAGATAGATAGATAGATAGATAGATAGATAGATAGATAGATAGATAGGTACGCTTGAGGTACCTGCATTTTGCAAAGACATTCTTAGCAAGTAAAATAGTGGAATTTGAGCTTGGCTTCTCTGATTTTAACTGTGTGTGTGACAACAAGTGAACATAACTCGTCAGAAAATTTTGGTGTCTAACACCTTTGTAGAAAAGACCCGTTGTCCAGTCGCCGACAAATCATGAAAGCTTTACAGTGGAAGACTATGCACTAAATGATTTTCAAGTGTGTTTGCACCGAGAAAAAATGTGCTCATCACTTCGCGGGAGGTTTTTACGTAGGGCCTCCGACCAAATACACAATAACGTGGGCTCTTCGATTGATGAGGAAAAACTGGTTGTTTAGTTATTCGCTCAAAGGCGATAATGTTTTGCGTCACGAACCCCTTTAAAGCGGCAACGTTACTTTCTCATTTCGCTTTCTTTTTATCTTTCGCAAAATGTTTCTTGCAGAATGCGAATTTCACGAGAACGTTTTGTGTAATCTCAGCTCAATTACGTTGTCCTCCCAGTGCCTATAGAGCGGCAACGTTGCCAGTGTTGCTGTTCTACCACTGTGCGTTGGCCGTCATTGACAATTCGACGCGTATGCAGATAAAGGTATGAATCTGAGGAATCTGAACATCGACCTTCCTTTCAGCATGCTTGAAGTTTCTGCCGAGAAATGAAAGCTGGCAAGTGATTGGGAAGGCAATACTAACAGAGCACGAATACGTTGTCGCGTTCTACAGTTCCTATCACCACCCCCAAGAAAGTGGGCGAGTGGTGTGGCCTCACAATATTTTAAACTAGCGGTAGTAAAAAGTGTGAAAAAAAAAGGTTCACTCAGGAAGCAATGAAAAACGAAGGTGGTGTCGTTCAACTAAGCGTTCTTATAAGAAGTGAAAAGAAAATATTCAGTGCTTGTTTCTTCCTAATGAGAGAGAAAGAGAGAGAGAACTCTGTTGGAAAGCAGAGAATTTAGCCAGCATATGTGAATCACTGAATTGCTACAAAAGTTATCTTAGGATTTGATACTTCCTTATCATTTACTGTCATTCAGCCTTGACTGAAACATGCTACTGTTTAAAGTTGCATGCGGGCTCAACAAGTTCACATGTTTTTGGCTTCTGTGTAGAACCAAAAACACGAGAGCACCAACACTGGTGGCAATGGAGGAATAATATAAACATGCCGGGCTTTACAGGAATTGTGATGCTGCCTCAATCTCACATTAAGGCACCACCCCATCTGCCCCACATATACTTGGTTACATGACAAGGGAATCCAATAAATAGGGCTGAAGTAGCGAGACACGTAGCTACGAACTTGTTTTGAAAAGCAACCAAACTCTGAAACAGCTAGCTTATGTTTACGCAGTGGTCCATCTTCCGAGCACAGTTTGCTCAACGTGTTTTGCGCTGAGACCAAATTTCAATTCATTGCAGTGTTTTAGAACTCTTTTAAGGCTGTGAGTGAATCATACATGTATGAAAAGAGATAATACTAATATTTGGGGTTTACTTCTCAGAAGCAAGATATGATTATGCGAGACGCTGCAGTGGTGGCCGCCGGAAATATTTTACCAAGTTTTTTTACGCCAACTGACATCACACAGCCCACGGCCTCTACCATTTTGCCTCCAGCTAATCGTGACCACACTAAACGGGATTGAAGCCGTGACCTTAAGACCCACCTCCGAGCACCATGACCACAGCTCCACCGTGGTGGAGTCATCACCAGCCTCTCCCAATTGACAGAGATTATCTTTGGAAAACCAGCTTCCGTTTATTGCTACACCTTGCCACTGCAACTGTGTGCCACCAATGGGTGCAGGCTTCGGTCATCACAGTTGTAAAGCAGGAAGGGGTGAAAACATTTTAAATGCGCATTGTTTTTAGTCCCCCGATGTATATCTTTGACGCCGGTGGCGCCATTCACACACCCACTTCGCATGATCACGTCTCTTGCCAGCCCAAGACGACAGCCGCAGAACTGGCACTCCAGGAGCCATTAAACGGCAAGACACCACCACGCGTTCAGCAAGCCTAGAATTCGAAGTTGGGGTTTGCACCACCATTCTCCTCTCGCTCTAACGCATGTGGTGGGCGCCCTGCCGCGGTGGTCTAATGTCTAAGGTACTCGGTTGCTGACCCGCAGGTCGCGGAATCAAATCCCGGCTGCGGCGGCTGCATTTCCGAAGGAGGCGGAAATGTAGGCCCATGTGCTCAGATTTTGGTGCACGGTGAAGAACCCCTGGTGGTCAAAATTTCCGGTATCCTCCACTACAGTGTCTCTCATAGCGATGTGGTGGTTATGGGATGTTAAACCCCACATATCAATGAAATCAATCAAGGAGGCGGTGTGCATATAGATGGCGGAGCGCACGTTCGGAATTCAGTTGTGGGCATCTTTACTTGGCTGTCGCTTGATTTGACGCTTTGCTTGGCTGGAGTAGATGCAATGGAAGCAAGAGTACCTTCAAGCAATAAAGGGCACAACCAACCTCAGCGTACCACCACTCGTTCAAGGCTACGGTCTCCTTGATTGAATAATTAGAAATAATGAATAAGAAATAAAAATTGAGCATTCTCAAAATACACCAAATTACGAAATATTTACGCAATACTCCCACCAATCTCCGATTCATGTACTCAAGTTTCTCCCGTGGGAAGATGCGAGTGGCTTTTTTGTTGTATAACTGTGTGACCTAAAAAAATGACTAACCAATCTTTGTTTTCACTGCCAGCAAACATAAATATGGTTTCCGTGCTGGTGGTGCCGATGCACCAACAACAAGTTCATGCAAACGCGAGAAGGCAAGGGCGGACCGTGACATGGAACTTTGGTTTTTTTATCACTCGATGTAAGCAACCTTCTTCCTCTTCCTGCCCGCTACTGGTGTAAACACTACCCTTAAAAGCAAGGAACTGTTAAAAAAAATCTAGACGTAAAATTTAGGTTAAGGCAACTTTGCTGAAAACTTCTCAAAATTTCGGGTGGTGTTGGTGTTACGAGCGTTATTATAAAATAAAACCATAAATACGTTAACATAAAGAAAAAGTTTAGTAGTAAGCGTTTCAAGAACGGTAACTAGAAGGCTTGAAACTTTACTCAGGAATATATTGCTCAGAACAGGAGCAACCTAGACTTTATGCATATTCTAGCCTTTTGAAGAAAGACCACATCGATGAAGGTTATTTCTTCCTGTGTGCATCGTCTTGTTTTTCACCCTGCTTACTACTAAGTACCTATAAGGACTGGCGAAGCTAACGGCACTTCTCTTGAAGGCATTATGTTGATGCGCCGAGGTTGTTTTGCTTATTTTTGCGTCTATTCGTTCCTTGCCGTTATTCCTTGTATATGTGTGTGCGTGTATGCGTGCGTGTGCGTGCGCGCGCACGTGCGTGTGTATGTGTACGTGTGTGTGCACCTGTGTGTTCACAATGCACATGCGATGCTCTGCCTACCGGCTGCACAGGTTGGTATATATATTTTCGCATTATTAAACCACTACTTTTTACGATCACTTGTATCAATACTTGTCGAGCAACAGTGTTTGACATGATCGCAAGCAGCGACTCCTCCAGCAGACACTCTGAATGTTACGGCACGCGTGCTTAGCAAAAATATGGTCTAATTTTTAAATAAAAGATAAAATGAACGAGTTTTCACCATTTCATTCTGACGCATGTCCATTTTGAGTCAGTTTTATTGCTTCTTGATTTAAATTGTTTTCGTCTAAAGAAGTTAACCAATTATTTGAGTTCCTGACATTCGTCAAAGCAACACATCCAATATTTTGCGTGTTTATGTATTCTGATCTTCCAATTTCTATTATTGCCTTATATTATTTTATAATACTGATACTACTTCATAATACTGAACTCAAATGAAGTTATGATGACTATATGAATAAAACATAAAGGTTGGACAATATGTGAATATTTTTTACGCATAAATTGACATGAAGAACGCTTTTATTATTGATGAAATTCGCGAGGTTACCAAACAATTTAACAAAAATGCACGCAGACAAGAAAAGGCAAAAGAGAAGTAAGAACAATTTGAAACAACTTTTCCACGTTCTGAAGAAACAAGATTATGCCTATACTGATTCATGCAGTGCTGATCCCAGAAGTGAAAATAGAGTCAGCTCGTGATGCAGAAAACGCCTTCACTCACCTAATAAATAGTCCATAGAAGCACATCAACATACCAACCGTCGTAACATGCATATGTATTAGTACAGCGCAAAATAAGATATTCATGGCCAGAAATTAGGTGCGGCAGCCCTATTTATGGGCACATTTTTTGCTCCTGGTATGCACTTTAAAAGCTCTTCAAATCCCATTTTACTTGACCGGACTAACTGCCCAAATGAACCAAACGCCAAGTTATCGCCATTATAAAGAAAAAAACAATTAGCAACACTCTGTTTGATCAATGCACTTTAATTTTTTTCTTGAATCAAACGTAAATCATGTTAATTTTTCGCATAAGAACAGCGAAAATAGTTGCATTTTTTTTAATCGGTGACTACACTCACGATGTGAACGCGGCTTAGAACCTCGTGTCTTAAGCCGGAAGGCACTCTGAACCCACTCTTTATTGCGCACCAAAGACGTGATTGCGGATGAAGAACACGTCTAAGAGAAAGCCCTTAGCCATTAGGGCTGTCCACGAACACCGTTTTTTCTGCTATGTGTCGTGTATTTCTGGCTCCTCGTTCTAGGCACTCTCCAAGGATCATTCCAAATATTAGCAATAAGAACGCGTTCACGAGAGTTTGATGAGACTGAACAATACATATGCTGGCCGAGTTCAGAGAACACATCCGAATTATCCAATTTACGAATAAATCCGTGTCGGATTAGCGAGTCTTTGCAGTATAGCTATGCACAAGGTTGAAGATTGCTTATTGTTATTTTTATTGAATATTCTTAGCTCTCACTCCTCTATAGCGCTGGAGGGTGACTGACAACCAAGCAACAGTAGTTTTACACCGAAGCACGGAAAAAGATTGTGACACGCACAGTGAACGCTTGCTGTTTATGGAGCGTCAGGGCGCGAGAGCTTTCCAAAAAGTAGAAATACAATCGGGTTCAAAACAGAGCACAGAGCGCTCACTGGTCGTAGTCTTAAGAAGCCTCTTGAGCTCGCAGAGGTCAGTCCATAGTTCTAACGTGGCTTCGAGATTCCCCTCAGAAGCATGGAATAATTAGTGCACGACTCCCAAGATGTCTTTGAAGTGCTCCGAATTCGAGGGCTCCTTTGAAGCAGAAACTACGTGGTGCTTACAAATAAAGAAAACGCGCGCCAATGCGTGTGTTGCCAAGCAAACAAAAAAAAGGATAGGAATAACAAGCCTGACAGTCTGGTCGTTTCCGGAAAGCGGGTGCTTTTTTGGTAATGGTCCAAGTGTCGTTTTGCGTCAGCCGATATCTGAAGAGATACCCAAGCCTCTTTGGGTTTACTATAGAAGTAAAAGCCATCGTATATATCTCTAAAAAAGACGACCGAGGTCATTTCTTACATGGCAAGGGCCAAGTTCCTGTCATTATGGAAATTATTTTAGTTCGACAGCGACAAGATAGCCAGGCGAGTGTTACAAAAATTTTCATTTTTTTACTCTTTGTGTTAAATTTTTTGCATATTCTAATATTCTCAGTTTTGGAGTTCATGCTTGAGGCTACATTCTGAAAAATTGTTCGTGGTTTTCGGTTGTATTTTTTTTTCGCTGAGAGAAACAAACATAGCAGAGGTTGGATAATATTGAGGTTTAAATTTGTCCTACGCCGATCAATCTGCGCACTTGTCGAACGTCAGACAAATTGAAAAGTGAAAAAGAAAAACGCTCTTTGAAACAATATTTCTCGTGAAGATTTTTATTACTGAGTGCTTTATTACAATTGTGACAACTTAACTTTACAGTATATCCTGCTCAGATAGCCTAACCATGCATCTAGCAACTTACATTATTTTCCAAGAACCTGCTGTCATTGAATAAACTAAATATACATGGTCTGAAATTATGCTGCAGTTGTCCATGTTGCTGCCTAATTCCCAAATTATGTTTACACGTGTCAAAGGAAAGGCACCTTTTTTGTCGCAGGTCTGTTGCCACTGCCACCAAAATGGTATAGACCACATTACGCTGTTCTCAGTAGGGCATTGACTCAATATTAAAATAAAACGTTCAAAACATGTTACCCTGAAATCTCGTTCAAATAATCACTCACAAACCTTACGGTTTATATCCGGCGCAAATACGCTAAACAATCTTTCTAGAGCTAATTCTGAAGGCGGCTGAAATCAGGGTGTCCAATTTTCGTATTAGAGACTGCGGACTGTTTCAAACCTTTATTTTGCTGTTTTGTCAAAACTTAATTTCTGTTGCTGGTTATGCTTTTTTGTGCTTTGGTATTATAATCGTATTGTATATTGAACTTTAACATTAGTTAAAGCTTTTGAACAATGATGCACACTGTTCCGACCCCTTGAAATGATTTTTAGCAAGATAGTTTTGTAAATACTTTGAGAAGATGCAAGAGCAACGAAGTTGTTTGTTCTGTCTAACTACATTTGGAAATTTCTCTCTTGACACAGCCATTTTCATATAGCAATATCATCCGATACTTTTGATACCATAGGGTGCCCCGCCGCGGTGGTCTAGTGGCTAAGGTACTCGGCTGCTGACCCGCAGGGCGCGGGTTCGAATCCCGGCTGCGGCGGCTGCATTTCCGATGGAGGCGGAAATGTTGTAGGCCCGTGTGCTCAGATTTGGGTGCACGTTAAAGAACCCCAGGTGGTCTAAATTTCCGGAGCCCTCCACTACGGCGTCTCTCATAATCATATAGTGGTTTTGGGACGTTAAACCCCACATATCAATCAATTTGATACCATAGGAGCTATTGGCGTGGGTCAAACGGCGATGTGGACATGAATGATAGGTTTGGCGATGCCACTTTCTTTTCGTGACAGTATTTTTGGGACGTGTTTCAGCATGGTGAGTTACGCGTGACTAATGATGGTGGGGAACATAGGAAAAACGTATTCAAGCAATGAGTCAAAACACGCACCACACACCAGCACATGCTCGAGGAAGTCTGGTGACATAATATCGGATGGTTGCCGATGCACAGTCATGCAGGAATCGCTGATGCACGCAACAGATGTTAGAAAACTGACCGGGGAACTACAGAGCACCACAAGTGCCATCCACGTGGGTACCTCAAAATATTATCGCCCAACTGTCGCTCAAATCTTGCCGAGGCTTCCAGAAAATGCTTGTCTGGTGCATACCTAACCAACTCGCCAAAGGCATTGACAGCACCATAATAGCTATGATCCTGGCGGAAAATGCGTGTGTGTTTGTTGCCTGATTTTCATTAGCTATTGCAGCCCGGTGGTATCGAATGGATTCGCGTTTTGGTTCACTGGAACTCTGAAGGAGTTCTCGGAGGGGGGATGTTTCTTCAATTAAAATTGAAATAAACGTACAGAGTGGGCATATAAATACACGTCTGGAGGTTCCAAAGTGGTAACTGTCGAGGAGACTTCCAAACATAGAATAAATGGTGGTTACAGGAACGTCTACAAACAGCGATTAACACATTGCATGCAATATTTAGTACGTCAGTAGGCAAGCAGAACAATAATGCTTAATAAAAATATGATCATGAAAATCTCAATGACGAATAGAGCACTTGAAAAAGCAAACTGGAGTAAAGTAGAAATATATATTTGCATAAATTCCGACAAAGGTAAATGGCAAGTTAAACCAACAACGGAAAGACGCATCAACATAAGGCAAAGTTTAGGCACTTGCCAATTGGCAAGAGGACATTGGAAAAATATTTCTAGGAAAAAAAAAACAGCGCCAGGCCTGCGCGGAAGGCGCAAAACAGTCAAAGCGGAAGCTAAAAAAAGTGGCCTTGGGAGCCTTTTTTAAACACTCATTGGGTAATTGCTCGGACTACACTTTCTTGGTATTACGGCAGTATTAATAATAATGCCTGGGCAGTAGGACGCCATTTGGAATGCTATTTTTTGTCATTCTTCAGAAGCCTGGCATTCGCTACACACTTCCTAGGAATTTCGTGCCAATTGTTTATGCAGTGGCTCACGACGGTGAGGAATTCTACCAGAAGTTGGTATTTGCCACAGTTAATAGGAGGTATCAAGCATGGGTTGGAGCAGTGGACGACCCACTCGTTACGCTATTGTCATTGTGTGATGCCTGGTTGTACTTTTGTTGTTCTATAACGCTTTATTACTCATATAAACGCGATTCTTTTCTCGACAGCAAGCCTCCCTACGGAAAGTTTCCAATAACGACACAAGCACCAGACTTTTGAAGGTTCGTTGGGCTGCATGAAATAGTGTGTTACGCATGTGTGCTGCGAGCATAATTTTGAAATGATTAATTGTACACGTATATCTGACTGCATTTGACTGCATTATTTCCATGCATTTAAGACCGAAAGCTCCGGTGTGGCTCAGTGATAGAATGGTGGGTTGGCACGCAGCGGGCTTGGGTTCGAAGCCCTCTTTTCTTGGTACCAGTTTATTTTTCCTATTTCGTATCATAGTGGTTACTGACACCAGCGGTGGCAACGGCGCCGGCAAAAAACTACGGAGCCACGCGTGACCCGAGTTGGGGCCTCATAACAGCTTTTGCTGTAAAAAGCGTGATTAATTCAATGCGTGCGACAAAGTGGTAACAGAATGTTTGTTTAGTTCTTCGTGTCCATGATAAGAATGAAGCTGATTGGATATCCGATGGTAAAGAGTTCGAAATTTAAATGGTGAAAATGCAAAAGGAAATCTCCCATATTTCGTTCTAACGTTAGAAAGAAGTACATTAGGTTACTAAAAAGTAGGGTACTGTGGATAAATTGAGACATGAGGCAAAACGCGACATTTTGACCTTGCCGGACTTTGTAGCTAATAGAGCAAGTACTTTTAACGCGACAGCGTTAGAGGGCTTCTTTCTCGAAAATTCCGGCTTCGGCATAGGCGTTGTTGGTTGTGAGCAAAACATTATTTTATGCATGGCCGCAAAATTGAGAACGATGGAAATAAAATTAGTAATTGATACAAAACTTTGGGTCACAGCCGCCACCAAATCAGGGCCGTTTGGCTCTCGGTGGGGATCAAAACTGGGTTGCTTGCTTGGCAAGCAAACTTTCTGCCACTCGCCCACGTGTATGCTTTCGAGTACAATGCAAACAAATTTCTTGGCTTGGAGATGCAGTGAAAGTAGCTTTCATACTTTAAAGCACATGCGTTCTGTAAACATGTTTCACAATGCAACATGATATCTTGCAGTAAAAATGCGTAGTACAGGGGCCCACTCCCAGCCGGCGCCAGAACACGTGATTATTATAATGGTTCCGGTAAATGCTGGTCAATCACTACAAAAGGCACTTAAGGCACTGTCCCTATTTCCTTAGTCCACGTAGTGGGTGCATAAGAAGTTCGTAAAGGGTTTGTGCACTAAGTGCTTTATGTACGCACTAGGAACAGGATATCGCTATCGCGTGGAACTCCTAAAGGGGAAGGGTCCCTTAATTTCGTTTTGTTTGCCTTTTCCCGCGATACGTGATAGTACTTGGCTTTTTTTGCGTGTAAAATTTGATGATAGCTTTCAGTGTTCACGCGGGAAAATTTACGTGGTGATTGATGGTTTGTTAGTGACCCATTCGAAAAGGAGTGAATTTTTCTTAACCCAATTTTCGCGTCCATGCATGCGCTACTCTGGCGTCAGACTAAAGGGCCATTTAAAATGGTCTATTTAGTGTGCTCAAGAATTACGTCGCGTTTATTAGCATAGTTTCCTTAGCTCATCAACTTGCACGCCTGGTCTTTTTAAGGTTTGGCGTAATTAGGTCGGCATTACCAATAATTGGCGTAGTTAGCTTGGTCATAGCACATCCCGGCCTAACTTGCGAAGTTTTCCATCAAACAAAAATTCACTGCATATCTACAAATAAATGATGATGAGTGGAAGCTAGAAACCGAATTATACAAACATAGAGGCCTAAAAAACCTGAATAAGAGACAAGGCCGAGAAAGAAATAGACAGAGTAAATGAAAAATATACAGTGTACTCTTACTTTTAGACACGTCGGTTCAACAAATGTTTCAAAATAATGCAATTTTAGAAAATCCTCGGTGAATTTCACTTCCATTCCAAGCTAAAGTCTTTCACTTAACCGAGCTTCAAAATAGTGAAGATTTCATTTGAAGACACTAGATACACGGACAAGGGCTCATTTTTAAAATCAATTCAAGTAAGTTTTTTGCTCTGCAGCACTGGTGCATAACCGATACGCACCACCCACAAGTTATCCAGATGGCCCACTCATCGGGGTGGTGCCACATTGATAGTGCATACAGCGCCAGCGAGGCAAATTGCCCATGCGGGTGACGAAAACAGGCCACTTGAGCATCAGTTCCTTTATATGTTTACCTCATCGGAATACTTAGGCCATCTTCATTTCGGCTAACAAAAGTGCAGTTCGTGCGTCATGCGTCCACTTTCCTGCAAGTTCGCTGAAGCGAGAGTGGTTGTCTCTACCAAATAGCGTATAAAATTTTCAGCGTCAGGACAGCGGCTACAGGCAAGGAGACGTTGCGAAAATTACGCAGTGTCTCTGAATGCCTTTGTATCATTTTGCGCTATAACGGCATCTTTTCAAAGTAAAACTATTGAACTGATTTCTAAATGCTTGTATTTCAAACTTCTGACTTGATTCCGGCATTACTCAGTAATGCTGCATATTTCATTGAACATTCAGTTAAGTG
This sequence comes from Rhipicephalus microplus, assembly GCF_043290135.1. Classification (NCBI taxonomy): domain Eukaryota; kingdom Metazoa; phylum Arthropoda; class Arachnida; order Ixodida; family Ixodidae; genus Rhipicephalus; species Rhipicephalus microplus. The sequence goes on along the minus strand of NC_134710.1, from coordinate 349,273,230 downwards.
ATCTATACGCTGAGGTATGCTGACACTCATTCAAGTGATAGTTGCTGCTAGAAAGAAATAGACACAACAAGCTACAAAAAAACAGAGAGAATAATAAAAGACGAATCAAAATAGAGAGCGAAACAAATGTAGAGAAAGAGAGAAAGAACAAGGAAGCGAGAATTACAGACAAAAAACAAAAATGAAGAAAGAGGAAGTATAGTAGAAACAGCAATAAATAGAAACAAATAGGTGCAGAGAGATAGGCAGAAATAAAAATATATAAACAGAGAAAAAATGTGAAGAACGGGAATTTCAAAAAAGTAAATAAATACAACAAACAATGCAAGTTACGCTTTTTTCTTATGCTGGCTTTCCTAATGAGAAGCTGCCTAATTTATTTTTTACCAGACCTTCGGCGTTTGACAGGGCCTGACGTAAAAATGCATTACCGTTAAAAGAATAAAAGCACCAGACTGCATTGGACAAAGTTACTTGGTGATTTACTTTGGCTTTTTGTCACTCGACGGGCCGGCTGTAATTCGGAGCGCGTTGAGCATGTAGCGACTTATGGTAAATGAAGTGATATAAAACTGCCATAGACAAGATTGGCCGTGACGAAATGAGCGTCTTTCAATGGGTTTTGAATATCCGTTCAACCAACTGTATCGGTAGAACTTTTCCACTAGTTCTCAGCCAATGTGCTGCTTCAAGAATATCTACAATTCTGCATTAAGGAGACTCCTGAAATCCGCCCTTCATAGGGATACTCAAAGACCACCGCAAGGCTTGAAAAATAGGGGTGTAATCCTTCTGCTCTCTATATTGTGAAGACGTCCCATTTTTATATACCCCTCGTATTTACTTACTTTGAGTCTTTTTCTCATGCTCCTAGTTTATCCTGTTCCTTAACTAAAATCTGCACACCCTTTCTGGTACCTTTTCAGTGGTGGAGAACGAGCAACTGCTGACAGGTAAGTACCACCTAAATGACTGCAGAGGCAGAAGTACAGCGGCCATTTTTATTTTAACATAAATAAAACTGTAAGAATGGCTATAAAAACAGCACCCAAGCACTCCGTACAAATGGTTAACCTAGCGATAGCCGAAACATGTGACCCCAGTGTTTAGCCGTGGGTTCAACCCGGCGTGGCACTGAGGCCTTTCAGAAATATTGCTTACGTATTCGGACTTCGTAATGAGGTTAACACCCGTTTTCTTTTATATACCAGTGTTTACTTCGCATGCCACACATGATCCCACCCTTGATGACAGTCATGAAGGAGTATAAAGTGCGGTTAAAATGCATACCCAACGCGTTATTCACAATGGTTTTTCTCAAACCCTAAGTGGTGGCAGACGATGGATCCGAAGACCATGTGCCGCTTCAGAAACTCCCGCCAAAAACGGCTGTTTGCCCTAGTGAACGCACTTCCGCAATCACCACACTCACGCCGCAATGCCACTTGTTCAGCTTAGGCCCTTCGCCATGTCGCCTATAGGCAGAAAGAAATCAGCAGCAATTTCCCATGTTCAAGAACCACAAATTTGTTGTTCGGCGTGGCGTTGTTGCAAGCGTTTGGCGTCACGAGCTAACTCGATGACATGGATCGCAGGATTCGCCCACCACCAGCGCTCGAATTCCTGTTCGCTAATTAGAGCGGCTTGCTAGGGAGGCTGGCGCAAAATTGGTACGCAGTTGCTGACGGCACTACGCCTGCTGCACCTGTTTTTAAGCCAGGACTGCACCATCAACCCTGGCAATGCGTGCTTTCTCACATTTCAATGTCGGCACTCCTCCAGAGTTGTCCATGGGATAGCCATGTGGAAGGTTTCAGGAGAAACTCATGCATGCCTGCTCAGCGCCACGGCTGCGACGAGATAGACGACGTCACTAATACGCAACTAGTGGCGCGATTGCTTGGGTAAGACACTGAGGATGACTATTGACTTAGAATGACTGAGTAAGACACTGAAAATGCATATTGCTGACAGTAGCGTGGGGCGAGTCGGACGAACTTCGTTCTGTTATAATCGATTTTATTGCAATAGAAATTATATGGACAATCTCGGCTGGACTTTGCCAACGGCGTCGGCATCGATGTCATGCACCGTATATGTATACGTATCTATATAGATGAAAACGCAAGAAAGAAAAAAAAACAGAAAATACTCCAGTACGCGAAATCGAACGTGAGATCTCTGCGTTATGAAAGCGAGGCGTTAACTGCTCAGCCACCCCGGAGCACAACTCTTACCCTTGAAACGGCAAGCTACTTATACCTACTATTTACCGCTGCTCACGAACCTCTCGGGGGGGGGGGGGGAATTGTGTTTCCAGCAATAAGAACAAGATGTCGCATCGAGCGCGCGTCACGACATTGCGCGGCGGTGCCCTCTGTAATCTCCTACGCGTACTTTTCCCGGCTTAGAGAAGGGGAGTGACGCTCCCTCGCGTGCCCTTATCTCGCGGTAGTGAGGAAGAGAAGGTCCTACACCTTGGCTAGCCGCGGGCTTTACGTGGAACGACTCTGCTGTAGTTACCGGGTGCACACACTTCACTGTAATCAATGCAGTCTCCGTTTCCAAAAAGCGCGCGCCTTTCAGGCACAGCAAAGGAGCAAATGAGACGCTTATTCGCGCTCATCCTTACCTGTGGGTACGTTATGTGCGTCATCTGCACCTGAGGAACACGGAGCATTTTTCGATCTGCTTCCCATCCTGCGCGTGAGCTTTCAATTTGTTGCTATTGCGCTTGTTGCTCTGCCTTTCTGGCAAAGCTGTGATTTTTCATTGAGACCATTTTAACTAACTGCGAAAAGAACAAACATGGGTAAGAAATTTCAAATAGACAGTTGAAGGTCACATTGCTAAACGTCCGATTAAACAGCTTCAAACTTTGCCTGATAATTATAAGTGTTTTTCTGCCAACTGGAAATTCCTTTAAAATACGAACAAAAATATCGCGTGACAAACTAACTCGCGAGCCTATGCGCGCCGTGATTTTGATGCACCGTAACCTTCCACGTACGAACAATACGCTTCCTTCGCACCTGTTTGAGGCAGTTATAAGCAGTCACGGCGGTTATCCCTTTTTTGGCTGATAGCGAAGCGTGTTCATCGCAAAGCCACCACCATCGTTGCGCCTTTGTCGAGACAGCACAATCGGGCAAACTGGTCATTCGTACGGGGAATGTTAAAAAGCCCTAGAATCATCGCGCGCGTTGGCGCACCAAAGGGCTTGTCATTTAGTATTTCTTTGCATTTCGCTGGAATGCGCCGTTAATAAGAAAACTGCAAAATTAACATATACAAAGATCAAAGCTGTGTAATGAGATGCTTTCAAAACCAATGAACAACTTTTTTATTGGTATGTCCGGCCTAAATTGTTGCTTAAAGACTAATTCATAAAGGTAGCATAAGTAGGCAATAAATCACAACAGAAAAATATCCTGAATAGGGATATATATATATATATATATATATATATATATATATATATATATATATATATATCTTCGTTTGAAGCAAGGTTAGTATGAAAGTAAATAGACTTTCACATAACTGTGTATTCAGCCGCGTTTCGACAGAAACGCCATCCTTTTTATTTATTTTTTTATTTATACAAACTGCAGCCCTATTCAGGGCTATCGCAGGAATGGGACGTTATATAATACTAGGCAACTGAGAAAAAATACAAACAAATAATACAAATTGTGAAGCAAGTACACTCGTAACAAAGCAAAAGTAAAAATGAAGTTGATTACGCGTCAGTAACATATTCATCGACAGCAACTATGAAGTCGGTTAGTGGTATGGAGCGAATGCTACCAGGCAGGGAATTCCACAGTTCTATCGCACGCGGGAAAAGCTGTATTTAAAGGTATTAGTACGAGCAAAGGAAGGTGTTACATTCAAAGCGTGGGAACTGCGGGTAACACTATCGTCAGTAAATGTGATGAGGTTACCTTGACAAAGGCCGGAGGAGGAGTTAATAATTCCGTATAAAAATTTTAAAGCTTCGTTTTGGTATCGCGAGAGTTGCGATGGGATGTCTAATAATTGAAGGGCTGTGGTCGGCGAGAAGTTGCGGCTATAGTTATGAAAGATGAAACAGATAGATTTTCGCTGAATGTTATCTAGCAACCTTATTTCACAGTGTTTGTAAGAGAGCCAAACTACGGATGCATATTCTGGAACAGGGCGAATGAGTGATTTATATAAAAGCAGTTTAGTATCTCGAGGGGCGTTAGGTAAAGTGCAGCGCAAATAACCTAATTTTTTTAGCGCTTTACGACATACATGATCAATGTGGCTAGTCCATGAGAGGTGTTCGGTTAAAATTACTCCTAAATATTTGTACTGTGAAACTCTATTGAGCTGGGTGCCACCTAGAAAATAGTCAAAAGACAAGGGGCTGCGCCTATTGGTAAAAGACATTGCGACTGTTTTAGTGCAGTTAACGTTCATTTGCCACGTGTCACACCAGTTGCTAAAAGACGTGAGTGATTGCGCGAGATGGTAATGATCGTCAATGGAGTTGATAGTTTCATAGAGGACGCAATCCTCTGCGTAGAGGCTTATTTTAGATGAGATGCTATGAGGTAAATCATTAATGAAAAGTAAAAATAATAAAGGGCCTAGAACGGATCCCTGAGGAACACCGGATGTGATGTCAATGGGCGATGAATCTGTCGAGCTGAAAGAAACAAATTGTGAGCGCGAATGAAGAAAACTAGCTATCCAAGAAACAAGGCGAGGGTTATCGAGAATGGGGTTTAGTTTAAACAATAGCTTAGAATGAATGACGGAATCAAAAGCTTTGGAGAAATCGATGAAAATGTCATCTATTTGGTTACCTAGGTCTAAGTTATAAGCAACGTCATGCATGAAATCGACTAATTGTGTTACAGTGCTATATCCGCAACGGAAACCATATTGAGCTGATGATAGGATATTATTAGAGTCAAGGAATTCGATTATACGTTTGTGAATGATGTGTTCTAAAATCTTGCAAGAATAAGGTGTAAGAGATATTGGTCTGTAATTAGAAAGAAGTTGTTGATCGCCTGATTTTTGCAAGGGAAATACTTTGGCAGATTTCCATGATCGTGGTACTACACCAGAGTCTAAGGATTTTTGAAAAATTAAGGTAAGGTATTTTGCTGTTCACAAACAGTATCGTGAGAGAAAAGAATTGTTAATGCCATCGGAACCGGTACATTTTTTAGTATCAAGTTTCAGCATAAGGTTTAAGACACCATCCCATCTAATTGCGTTATTTTCTAGTTTATTATTCTGAGCACATACCTAAACTCCGGAACTGCATAGTTATCGAGGGTGAAAACAGATTGGAAGTATGAGTTGAAAGCATTCAAAATGACATCAGGGTCGTTGGTTATAGCATCGTTAATCTTAAAACAGGTACTGCCAGTCGTACTAGGCGATACTGACGTCCAGAACGTTCGAGGATTTGATTTTAGTAGTTGAGGAAGTTGCACTGAAAAATAGAAATCTTTAGCATTTTTAGTAATAGTGCGAAGTTCATCCTTAGCTTTTTCAAAGGAGGCGCGAGCCTCGGGATTAGATTGTTTAATTTTACGCAGCCTGCTAATTCGTCAGATAGGTGCAAGATATCGCGGTTAATCCAAGGAAGTTTATTGTTTATCTTTTTTGTTTTCAGTGGTACATGGCAAGTTATGCATGACCTCACTAGCGACTCAAAGTAGTCGACAAGCACGTCAATATGACACTCGGTACTGAGCGACACAAAATGATCAAGATTATCTGCCAGGGTGTCAACAATAGCCGTATCATCAGCCTTAGAAAAATCATGAAATGCGGTATATCTGAAACGTTCATGTGGAATGGGACAGTGAATGTGCACGAGGACTGCATCATGATCAGAGATACCTTCTAAGATCTCGTATGTGACACCTAAATGAGCAAGACTGTTACTAACAAACACTAAATCAAGAATAGAGTTCTGCCGAGTATTTTCATGAACTAGTTGTATTCGGTTATGTGACAAGGAAAATGTAACTAGATCCCTACAGACAGGGGCACTAGAAGCCAAATACGTAAGTGAAGGCCAGTGAATGCCGGTGATGTTGAAGTCACCTAGAAGTATCAAATTCGAACTATCCAGGTGATGCTCATGTATGAAATGTGAAAGATCGTCGAACAGATTGTTAGGGCCATCAGGAGGGCGATAAATACCACATATGGTTAAAGTCTGCTTATTTATTATTAGCTTGCACCAAACTGATTCAACGTAAGGGGGACCAGATAGAGCCTTAAAACTAAAATCTGAGCGTAGAAGCAAGGCGACACCACCCCTTTTCTATTCTGGCGATCACAACGAAGAGCAAGGTAACCAGGAGGCGTGAATTAAGAATCAGGAATTTCATCGTGAAGCCATGTTTTCGTGATGCATATAACATGAGGAGAACATGAAGAAACTAACGAAAAAAACTGGAGAAGTTTGTTAGTAATGCTTTTGGCAATAACGTTCAAAAGCGCAAGATCGGAGGCGGGTTGATAGGACGGTCAAGGCAGTGATGCAGATGAGTTAGTCGTTCTGGCATTGCTGTCAGAACCACGAGCAATTATTAGTCTGTTTGAGGGGCCATCCCAATTATACCAAACGTTATCAATAAATAAATGATCAAATTTCATCTTGATAATTGATCCGTTATTACGATGCTCAGCTGAAGCGTCCCATAGCTTTTTACGCACGGCGCGTACTTTCGAGGAAAAGTCTTCGGACAGTTTATATCAGTGTTTTTCAACTTGTAAGCATTCTTTAGCATTAAAAGTTTGTCACTGAAATCTAGCGATTTCAGAATGACAGGCCGAGAACGTCCAGGACGTGTTCTACCTAATCTATGGGAACGTTCAACACACGGACAATCAACGGCAAGCCTGTTGAACACGTTCACTAACTTGAAATGCAGTGTGTCACGATTCTCATGCTTATCTTCTGGTATACCATGAATAATGATGTTCCTTCGCGAATGGTTTTCAAGATCATCAAATTTAGCCGTTATGTCGGGCACTGTGCGTTTTAAGCAAACAAGTTCGGAACGAAGCTGCTCGGAATCTTGCTCAGTCAGATCTTTGGAGCATGTGTTTTCGAGAGCAGTCAGACACAGTTCCAAGGCGTCAAAACGTGTCTTCACAGTATTTTTAATGTCGCATATGTCTTGCGATAAATTTTTCTGGCAAGCAACTAAATCGGAAAGAACCTTCACGAGGGAAGTGTTACCACAATCGGAGACTGCCAGCTCAACTGACGACTCAAGAGCGCTTAGGGAATATTCACGTGACTCGTAAGGTTTACTCAATTTTGAAGCAGCCACTTTCTTTGGGCCTGGGTTAAGCTCAACGTCCCCGCTCAGAAGTAGGCGACTGAGGCAATCAACGACATGGGAACAGTAGCACAAAAGACCAATACGCGAATAACCATGTGGGCAACACAGCAGCAGCAAGAATCAATCATCAGACCGGATACAGTTCGAGTTGTCGAGGTAGCATACCTGTGCAAACAAGAAGATGCATTTAGGCAACATGCCGAGGCTGCTGCTGCTGCTGCTGCTGCTGCTGCTGCTGCTGCTGCATTGCCCACTGCCGAAATGTGCACACGACTGGGCTTTTATACTGGTGATGCCTGACGTCACCGATGTGGTGGCGTCACTTAGCGGAGCTGCGATGATTGTAGCGTCCATGGGCGGGCGCAATATACCAGCTGTGTCAAGCAAACACGCCGAGAAACCAAGCCGATGTCGCTCTTCGCTGAGGGGGCTGTCCCACAGCAAACCACCGGTGATCACCACGTGTGCGTCCGAACTAGAGATCGCCGGGCACGGGACCCGAGCGGCGAGGCCAGCAATAAAATTCAGGAGCTGTGCAAACAAGAAGATGAATTTAGGCAACATGCCAAGGCTGCTGCTGCTGCTGCTGCATTGCCCACTGCCGAGATGTGTAAACGACCGGGCTTTCATACTGGTGATGCCTGACGTCACCGATGTGGTGGCGTCACTTAGCGGAGCTGCGATGATTGTAGCGTCCATGGGCGTGCGCAAGATCCCAGCTGTGTCAAGCAAACACGCCGAGAAACCAAGCCGATGTCGCTCTTCGCTGAGGGGGCTGTCTCACAGCAAACCACCGGTGATCGCCACGTGTGCGTCCGAACTAGAGATCCCCGGGCACCGGACACGAGCGGCGAGGCCGGCAATGAAATTCAGGAGCTGTGCAAACAAGAAGATGCATTGAGGCAACATGCCGAGGCTGTTGCTGCTGCTGCTGCATTACCCACATTGCTGCTGCATTGCCACATTCAATGAATAATAACATTTACAAATTTGCAGATTTTCTGTGTCTTCTTATAGCATGTTTAGACAGGAGGGAAGAGAAGCGAAGGGAAAGGTGACCGTAAAAGGAAAGGTGAAAAAAGTAAAAAGAAGAGAAAAAGCCAATAGGAAAGAATAAAGAAATAAACGAAAAAGAAGAAGAACAGAGGAAAACACGGCAGAACTTTGAAGAGGCGGCTTCTCAATAGAGTAAGGCGGACGTAAATACTGTAGCTCTAAAGGAGCCACGCCATCATCGACAACAATACTTCTCACGCACCCACCCGTCCCTCAAATGAACAGTGTGATGACCCGCATTTAGTATTGCACCTTCCACCGCAATTCATTCATATGTGAGATTTAACGTCCCAAAACCACCATATGAGTATAAAAGACGTCGTAGTAGAGTGCTCCGAAAATTTTGACCACCTGCGGTTTTAACGTGCACCCAAATTTGAGCACACGGGCCTACAGCGTTTTCATCGCCGACTTAATCGCTTCGAGTGCATGTGAATAGCCCCGCAAGATATGAAAAAAAAAAACCGGTAATGCGGCATCATCTTCAGTATTCATTATATGCAATGGCTCCTGTCCCTAAAGCAAAAGAAAAGACGACAAAAAAGAAAAAAAGTAAAGAGAAGCGTGTACGACATGCGAGACCGCTAATCTGTGTGTGACGGCTGTGCTTGAAGCGGCAAACCAATACTATATTGTCAGATGCCTACGTTATCGCTGTGTCATGGGTAATAGTAATGTTGAATAGAAGCCTATAGGGGCAGAAGAGGGATCATAGAGAATCGTTTGCGTCTTTTAGAGATCGTGACGCTGACGAGGTGCTTGGGTGCTTATTTATTCAGTTTTTTATCGTGTCACTTTGTAGATAAAGTAAGATTTGCGTCGTCCCTGTTATTTAATTGTTCGACAGTCTTTGTTTTTTAGTATATTTTTCCTTTTTTCTTTTTCTGCCAGTATATATGATCATTTGCCAAGCTCCGTAAACACAGTGTGTTATAATCAACTTTCAATGCGTCTTAACTTCAAAGAAATTATTGTGTTTCTATTCGATCGTCTGTGGTATAAATGACATGCCTTCTTTCAAGATCACTTTTTTGAGTGAATCCAATTAGCATTTGGCTAGGGATTTAGATGCATCTTTCACACTTTTTTATTTAGTAAACTATTTTTCTGTCACTAAAATATTCAATTCAATACGTGTTCCCTTTTTCTGGAAGTCCTTGGTGCGGGAGCAGAATAGTCTGAATCTGTGTGCTAGGGAATGGGAAATACTGGTCTTGCAGTGTCGCGGGTGGCAGCTTTTGAAGAGCAGGTATTGTTGCCTGTCCGTAGGTTTTCTTTATACGCTAGTTACCAACTCACCATCGTCTATATGAATAAGTACATCACGGAAGCTTATTTCTGTGTTACAGTAGGAGTGTGTCAAATAAGGGTTTGGATGCGCTTGCCTCTATGAACTTGAGGAACTTGTTTTCTGAATGTGTCCCTATCATGAATATGTCGTCTAGGTACCGTTTATAGATGAAAGGTTTTATAACACAAAATGAAAGAAAATTGGACACGATAAGGTGCATGAGTACGTTAGCGTAGTTTTGAGCTATTCTTCTACCCAATGCCGTGCCGCTGATTTGAAGGTAGTACTGATTGTTAAATTCACAGCTGTTCAATTGGAATCCAATAAATATGTCAATTACTTTTTTTGCATTGATATGTGTCAGGGTTGTGAGTGTTATACGATTCAACAAGTGGCCTTAAACCATCGTCATGCGAGAAATTTTTGCAAAAAAACTAGCACACACTGTTACCAAAAATGCACCGTCTGGAACTTTCACTTCAGATATTTCCAGAAGGAAGAGGTTTCAGTCACGCAAGGACACGTGCGTGGGTAGTATGTCTCTGATTAAAGAGTCAATATAACTAAAAATAGGTTCAGTTAACTTTCCAGTGCCTGATATAATGAGTCTGGCTGAGTTTTCTCTTTATGAATCTTCGGAAGTATGTAAGAATGACCTGCCACCCCGAAGGTAGCGTAACAAGCGCCCTTACAAGCGTCGATTGAATAGCGCCTTCACACGTGAGTTTCTATAGGGTTGTTACAGTTATCCCTTTGTGCTCGGTGGTAGGGTACGTGTCGAGGTGTTTGTAGATTTGTTTGTCATTTAGTAGTCGCGTCCTTTTTTCAATGTAGTTTATCTAATGAGAACAAAAATTGCGTCTTTTTCGTCTCCTGGTTTAATACCGAGATCTTCACGGTTGCTCAACGAGAGCAGTGATTTTCTTCTTTTCCTCCATATGATATTCATACTTCATTTTTTCATCTTCTCTGCATGTATGACATCTTTCTGAACCATGTCTATATAGAGATCCAAATGTCGATTTCTGTTGTCGCCTGGGGTCCATTGCCGTCAGATTACTCCACGAAAAAGTGGGTTATCTCTTTAGGGTTTCTCAAAGAAATATTCTCTCAATCGTAAGTTTCATGCGAAGTCATCTATATAGGCCTTTGGAAGCGTGAATTATTTGTACTTTCTATTGCTTGGACCGAATGTAAGTCCACATGATAGTACACTCAGTTCTTCTTTGCTAAGTTCTTGATCTGAAAGGTTGCCAACGGTCGATTCTTTGGGCTGTGGTGGCGAATCTTCCTGAACTCGAGGTGGGTTGATAACTTTCATAAAAGAAACAGTGGGTATAGCATGTAGTGAAACATTGTCTTGTGCAGATTAGTTTCTACAAAGCTTTTCTATTTCCTCCAGTTTTTGCGCTAAAATGAGTCAACCTCTGTGGCCTCCCACTCCGAAACAGGATAGTTTTTTGTTGCATACTACTGCTCGTCTGTCAGTGTCCTCAGAGTCTGTTTACAGTGTTCAATTGTGACCTCAGTTAGCTCCCGTGTGGCGTGATCTTGAATTTTGTTCCTCTGTTTCATCTCCCCTTTGGCAAAACTATCCATCGATGGTGTTAACAACAAGCGCAGCCCCTTCGGAGCCGTAACTGCCAGTGCATATCCTTCGAGGCTACGCACGTGAAGTTCGTGCCCTTGTTCGTTTGGCAACAACTTTTTTAGGTTGAAGAAACTTTGCACCTGTTATATGGCCTAATTCATCTGAAGCGGACAGTGTTTGCCTATTTGCACAGCCAGTATGTCACTTTACACAGACGCGGCGAGTTGAGGTGCAGGGTACCTGGAGGTTGTACCTGCTTTGGGGTGGAACTCCATCCCGCCGTGCGGCCGTTGCACCCCGGGACGAGGTGACTTGTAGACGACTGCTGTTGGTTGCTGCTGGTTGCTGGTTGCTTTTACCTAATGCTCGCAGCTGGTTTTTGCTACTTAAATACGTTTGATTCTGGCTGCTGTTTGCTGAGGACGTTGCTGGACGTGGTTGTTGACTCGTATTAACTTACGTCGCCTTTTTTTTGGTGTGTCTACTAGAATGCGTCAACAGCAATGGCACGCGTTATGGTGGTCGCGAACTCCAGGACGGACGTTTAGACGAGATCTGCTGGCCTGTAGGGGGGACGATGGCTCTTTCCGGAGCTCCTTAGTTATTTTTCTTACCTTCGCTGGCAAGACCGGTGATCACCGGGGAGGTCACTCTGAAATGGCTGGGAGTAGGATGGTGTTTCCCGAAGCTCGTATGCCTGCGACTGTGGAGCGTGGTCCAGCTTGTTAAAGATGTAGGACCACAGTAAATCGAATAGTAGGTTGTAAATGTTCCATGCAAAGAGGGAAACTCCGGCGAATTTCGGATCTGGACCATCGGCCGTGAGCACGGTTCATGGCGTTAGCGAGTCGATCCCGCCAGCTATCATACAAGACACCATCAAAAAAGCAGAAAATCTACACTGCCAGTCACTTCTAAACCAGCAGAAAAATGCCAACCTGCACCTCAACAAAAAATAATGAAAGTTATTAGCAATTACGTTTCACGAGCAACCCATCTAATGTAAACAAGGTAAAAAAACAATTTAACATATTAGAACCGAGCCTGCGACTGTCTAAAATTCTCACTTCGTGAGTGGTATACAGCTGGCCCAAAAGTATGAATGATGATGTTTGCTGTTAGGGGGCGAGAGGGCCATTTCATGGCCATAGAGCACCAGTTCATTTTACTAGAAATATGGGCATTGATTCTGATAAGCGACTGTATAATGGCTACAAATTCCTCGCGCTAAGGTGGGTAAAACATAGAAGTAATAAAAGCATGACCATGCGGTGAAAGGTGTGTGATATTAGCGGATGACAAAAGTTTCCGATAATAAAAACGATGGTAGACATGTATAGCATTAGCACAAGTGCCTCACTCGTTGATACCCTTGCGTCCAAGAGCCGTGAGGCAAGTGCTTTGTTGAGTGTAGCCACTGCAGCGGAGACCTCTCTGGAGAGGTCGTGCTGTGGAATGCCCGGGTATATGATATTATAAGTACAAATTTCACTTTAAATTCTAACAATGATTTATGTGTCAAAAGTGGTTCCCTACCGATAAACATTTCAGGATGGAGTGGTATCTGTTGTCGGTAGCGTACCAGAAAGTGTTGTCTTCTCAGCGTGTCTAGATCTTTATACTGGAATAGAATGTGAAGTACGATGAGTGATTCTCCACATCTATCACAGAAAGGTGGATCGCCCCCAGAGAAAAGAAATGAGTGTGTTGTGTGTGTATCTCAGGTTCTTAACCTTGTAATTATTACTTCTGTGCGGCGTAATTTCGATACTGGCGGCCAATGACCAAGTTGCGGCTTGATGACATGCAATTTATTACCTGTGTGTATAGCCCATGTCTACTGCCAATAGCCCCTGAGCCTTTGTTTTAGAAAAGGTTTCAAATCGAGTGGAGGATCTCGTATTGATGTATTGGAAACGGTTTTGTTGGCGGATTCAGCTAGGTGGTCCACCACAAAATTGCCTTGAGTTTAGCAGCGTTCTGGCACCAAGCAGACTACAACATGCTGCTTTGATGACTAGACTGTGCATAAGAGCGAATAAAGCGAGACAAGGACAGAGTTGTGTGCTTTTTAGGAGTTTGGAGAGCTTTTACTACACTTAGACAATCTGCATATATTTTTCTTTCGGTATTTCTATTCGTTTAGTGTGTTTAACGGCCGCAAGTATCGCATAAGCTTTGACGGTGAAAATACTTGAATCAAAGTGCAGAACGCCGGCTTCCGAAAATGATGCGCGACGGCTGCGTACGAGACAGAAGTGTCAAAATTTGAAGCATCCGTAAAGCACTCAGGACATGTGCATTTTTGTTGTAGTTCTAAGAAGTATGTCTGTATATGTGCAATTGGTGCATCTTTCGTAACCTCACGTCGCAACCTATCGCCTGCCATTGCCACGGTGGCAGGCATAGTGCGATGCCATAAAACGGTGTTAAAGTGGGACACTGGTTTCTTTGGCTAGGCTCCTCACTCGGAGTGAGTAGGGCTGTCTCATAGAAGGCAGTTTCTTAAACACAGCAAGGCTTGACATTTCATTACTTTTGGAATGTGTTGGATGATCCTTGTCTGCATTTACATAATAATATTTAAAAGATATGTAACATCTCTGTAGGTGAAGCGACTATTCGTTTAATTTCACGTACAGGCTTTCCACGGGGCTAGTGCTGAAAGCACCCCTAGAGAGACGGATGCCTAGACGATGAACAGGGTCAACCATTTATAGGGCAGTAGGTGTCATACATTGATATGCTATGACGCCATAGTTTATGCGGGTACGTATGAAGATTTTAAACTAATTCATTGAACACTTCTTGTCACTTCCCCACGTACTTCTTGAGAACGCTTTTAGAACACTCATAGCTTTCACGCACTTGTTTTTTAAATATTACATGTGTGGAATGAAGGTCAGCTTGCTGTCCAAGATTAGGCCTAAGACTTTGTGTTCTGTATTAACGAAAAGACGTTGCCCATTCGGTTAAATGTCGGGTTCGAAATGAATGCCACTCTTCCTGGAGAACAAGACATATGTGCTCTTGTGTGCATTCATCTGTAACCTGTTTTCTACTGCCGAATTGAATACTTTGTTCAAACCAAGCTGAACCTGCCACTCTCACATGGCCAGATTACTAGATTTGAAACGAAGCTGAGCGTCGCCAACATATGTACAATAAAAAATGTTGTGAGGAATGGACAAGCACAAAGAATCCATTTTGATAGTAAAAAGTGTGCAACTAAGCACACAACCTTGCGGCACGCCTGTTTCTTAGACAAATGTTTGGGAAAAAATGCTGCCCACTCGAACTCGGAATGTCCGATATGACAAGTAACTTTTGATTAGGTTAAACATTCTTCCGCGCACGCCAAGGGGAGACAGGTCTCTTAATATTGCAAAGCGCCATGTTGTATTATATGCCATTTCAATGTCGAGGAACACAGAAAGGATGTATTGCTTGTGAACGAAAGCATCTCTGATCTGTGCTTCGATACAAACAAGGTGGTCGGTGCTGGATCTACCCTCTCGAAACCGGCACTGAAATGGGTCGAGCAAATTGTTTCAAGGAAATGTGCAAGTCGGCAGTTTAAACGTTTTTAGAAAAGTTTGCACAAGCAGCTTGTAAGTGCAATAGGCCTCTTACTAGAAACTGAATAAGGGTGCTAGCCCTCTTTCAAAATGGGAAGAATAGCCTCTTTCAAGGAAGTAGAGATAGCGCCAGAAAACCAGATAGCATTGTACATACAAAGTAAGATTTTTTAGCGTTTGGATTGGCAGGCTCTTTCATCGTACACCACTCGATCAGAACCTGGGGCGGAAACATTACAGGAGTTTAGTGATGTCTGGAGCTCAGCCAAGCCGAAAGCCTGGTTGTATGCTTCGTGTTTTGTACATTTGTGTTCTAGTTACTGCTTCCCAATTTTTGTTATAATTTTTGAAAAGCGTCGGTATAGTTTGAAGAGCTGGACACTCGTTCGAAGTGTTCGCCTCATCTTCCAGGCTGTCACCCTGTGTGTTTACGAGTGCGAGTGAGTGTACTTGTCTTCTTGCTACCCTAATAACCATGTTCCAGACTTCAGTCTCATGTATATACGAATTGATTCCTGTAAAAAACTCGTCCCAACTTTCCCTTCTGGACTGGCGACGCGTTCTTCTGCCTTGAGATAGAATTTTCTTGCAGCTGTCAAGGTTTTCCGCTTTTGGTGAGTTCCGCAGCAACCTCCATGCCCTGTTCTGTCCTTTTCACGCATTTCGACATTCAGTGTTCCACTACGGCACGCGTCGCTCTCTGGGGAGTCCAGATGGCTGCGGGATGCCCTTGGCTGCTGCGTCACTAAGAAAAGCTGTGAAGTATTGCGCAGCTTCAACTATGCCTAAATCACATATGTCAGTCCAACCTAAGTGAGTAATGTAATAAAATTGCTCCCAGTCAGCTTTGTTTACGAGCCATTTGGGAATATGTGCAGGACATTCGTATAATGTTGGTGTACTCAAAGGAAAGGAAAGTGGTCACTTGCATATGAATTATTTATTACTTTCCATTTCAGTAGTTGTAGAAGTGGAGGAGATACGATACTGAGGGCTATAGACGAGTATGTTTTGTTGGTGATGTTATAGTACGTTGGTTCCTTCCTATTTAACAGCCAGGCACCAGAAGAGAAGAGGAACTGTTCAACGAGATGACCTCGTGCCTCAAAGCAAGAATCACCCCACAGACCCCTATGTGCGTTCAGGTCCCCAAGGACCAGATAAGGTTCAGGTAGTTTGTCTATTAATGACTTGAATTCGCGTTTTTCAAGGCGGTGGTGCTGAGATATGTACAAAGAGCAGACGGTGACGAGTTTGTTTAGAATAACTGCTCGGACAGCCACCGCCTCGAGGGAAGTTTGAAGGGGTTATTGTGTACATGCTATCCTTTGACTAAATATACCAGCTACACCACCGGATGAAGGCATGTCATCATCTCTATCATTTCGGAAGATTACGTAGCTACGTAAAAATTCTTGTGTGTTCGTTTTTAGTGTGTCTCTTGTGATTGTGTTCGTGGAGGAGTTCTTGTAAGTCATCAAGGTTTAGATGAAGGCCTCGGATATTTCACTGTAATATTTCTGTCTGCATATTAAAAAGGGATGGTGCTGTGTGTACACACACTATCCTGTGTTGGAGTGAACTTTTTAATTCAGAAAGCAGAACGGTTGTCCGGCCCCAATATTGGCTCTTTATTTTTTGGCGCGCTCCAAGGAGCCGTGCTGCTGTTTCGGCACCAAGGGTACCGTTGTATCCATTGCCTCCTCGGAGGCACTGAAGTCCTGAACGTGCGAGCTGGTAGTTCAAATTTTAGGCCTTGCCTGGTTATGTAAAGCCTTGAAACCAGAGGACCCTGGAGTCTCCGGTCTAGATTTCCTAGGAGGCAGAGGAGACTGAACTACTGTCACCTTGGGGGCAGGCGCCACCGTAGATGGCTCGCTCTGCGCCCGTCGAAGGAGTGGCGAGGGCTGGTGCAGCGTTGCCCCCTGCCGCACCGCTTCAGCATATGTGGGCCCATAAAATGGCGACACTCTTCTTCTTGCTTCTTTGAATGTGATGGTTTCTTTATTCTTCAATGTGATGATTTCTTTTTTCTCAAAATGAACACGACCGTGAGTATGCGACATGAGTTCCGCCACAGTTCACACAGCTCGATTGTTCTTCGCGGTTGTCAGAATTGTGACCTCACACTCCACATGGTGCACAAGTTTGTTGACCACTACCGCTTTGTGAGCCGTGATGATACCTCTGGCATTTACAACAATGACGTGGGTCAGGTATATATGGCCTGATGGCAGTTTTTGTGTGCCCAGTTTGAATAGTTTCTTGCAGATTGCTGGAAGCAAACGTAAGTATTAGGTGTTTTGTTAGTGTTTACTCGCTGTTCTTTCTGTTGATGATCCTTTAAAAATTGGTCACAATCTGACTCTTTTACCTCTCCAGAAGTTCCGCCTTGGTCAGGCCAAGAAATCAGCGTCAGATACCACTCCACGAATTGTGTTCATTGATCTCGGTGGTGTTACAGTGATCGGAGTGTCACCAAAACTTGAAAGATTGTGTAACTTCTCAAACTGTTCTTTTTCTCGAACTTCGAGGAGGAGGTTTCCACTTGCTATCTTAGTAACATTGTACCCGGCCCCAAGAGTTTCTGTGATACACCTGGTTACTACAAAGGGGGATACAGTTCTGGCTTGCTTGCCACTTTTCTCACAATGTATGACATGAAAATGGGGGAAGTTTTCATTTGAACGGTAGAAAAAACTTAAGTCATCGGTGCATACGCGCTTTAAGTTGGTATGATTCCTTAATATAGAAAAAGCTCTATGCATGCCTGCTGAATTTTCTTCAGAAGCATTGGCGGCAACCCACCATGGAGCCTAACGAGGGGACGCTGAAAGTTTGCGGATGCTGAAACCTGGAGACGCAAGTCATACATTGCTACTACAACCCAATGCGCCTAGACTAAGGTACCCTGCTTGCACAGGGTTAACCCTAGCCACCAGGAAGTTTCGAATTAAATGAAAGAAAGTAGAAGAAAGGACAGATAAAATGTGAAAGATAAAGACGAAAATGTAGAGAGAGAGAGAGAGAGAGTTAGGCAAAGGCGACCGCCGATTTCTCCTGGGTGAGTCAGCCCAGGGGTGCGGTCTACGTGAAGCCGGCGCCGAAGGGGTGTGTTGTCTCTGCTGGGGGGCTTGAAGGTTCAATTACCCAGCGTCAGCTCAACCCCCAGGACCCTTTTTTCTTCGACACGGCAAAGCTGTGCACGAGTAGACGTGGAAGGAAGTCTAAACTCCCCTGCGAGCTCGGGCTTGAGGTGTCGCTACGCACTAAACGTCTACTTACGCAGACGTCCTTGCGGGTGCCCAAAAGTATGAAGGATTATTTATAAATTCAAACATAGGCATAAAACCTCAAAAAGGGTGTCACGCGTGTGCAAAAGCACATTAAAAATGCAAACAATACAGACAACGAAAGTGGCTGAAACAACCGACTGAAATTTCTAGCACAGGATAAGTGGTGCAGCAGACTGTGATGGAGACGTCATATACCTTCTGAAATGTGGGGCATGTAACATGCAATACATGGGCCAAACAAACATTCTATTTAGAATTAGATTCAACAACCATCGGGCACATGTACGTTATCTTTCAGGCCTTTCACTTTCGAAACACAGCACATTTAAAAATCATAACTTTGATGACATCAGGTTTACACAATTGGAAAACATTTTTTGAACTATCAGAAAACAGGAACAAGGAGAATGTTCATCTACAAATTCAGCACGATGAGAAACGGAATAAATTAACATCACCCTGTCAGCCTGACGTTAACAGAGGACGCATATACCTATATACTGAGTCCTCTGCCCCTAGCCTCCGATTGCGACAATGATACCACCTATCACAGCTGTAAGCTTATGCATGTGGCTATATAGAATTGGTTTGCCGCTTCAACCACAGTCGGCCCGAACAGATAAGTAGTCTCGAATGTCGAACAGCGTTGTTTCTTTTTCTCTTTCTTTTTTTACACACCTTTCTGTTTCCCTTACTGAGAGGAGCCAATGCATGTGATAAGTATTGATTACGGTGCCACATTAGTGGCTTTTTCACATTTTCGTGCTCCGGTGATATGCACTCAAAGCGCTTAATCCCCGCCCCCCCCCACCCCCAATGAACCGTAAACTTCAAAGGTGCACAAGCCACCAGTGGATTGCACGGCAAGGTGCAATACTAAACTCGGGTCGTCATACTGTTTACTTCGGGGAAGGATGGATTTGTGGGGTTTATTGTTGACGATGATGGCGTGGCTCCGTCACTACTACAATGTTCAGGTTTGCCTTACTCTCTTGAGATACCATCTCTTCCTAACTCCATCGTTTTTTTCTTTCTTCTACTTGTTTTCTTTTTCTTTGTTCTATTTCCTATTTCTTCCTTTTTTGCTGGTTTTTTCTTTTTAATGTTTTGTTCATTTATCCTTTCTGTGTCTTTTCCTCTTGAACGTAATTTGGGCCTTCCTCACTGGCCATACGTTTCCTGTGTGCGTGCGCGTCCTGTCAGCTGCGGCGTCCCACAGGGCAAAGTAGTCGGCCCTTATTAGTTTATTTTGTACTCGCGCCACTCACCAAGTGCCTTCCAGAAACGGCAATTGTCCCTGTGCGCTCGGTGATGTACGCTGACGACGTCGCCTTTTATGTGCGTTGGCCGACCCGTAAGAGCCCAGCACTGCACGCCTGCAAGCAGGAGGTCCTCTAGTGTATGGTCCCCTTCGTTAGAACTAGCGTCCTCACCATCTCACCGCGGAAAACAGAGGCCCTCGTCGTTCACCGTAGCTCTCAGGCCTGACGACGTTTTCCATGCCTTAAGCTAGAAGGTGCGCGGATAGTTAGGCGCAATGACATCCGTTTGCTCGGCCTCACAGTAGGCAATCGCATTCGATTGCTTCCGGTGGAGCGTTGCGTACGCCAGATGATTCATGGCGTGAATTTGGCCCTGCACCGTCTACTACGCCGTGCCAACGGCTGCTCCGCTGCCTTTGCCTGCACTATATACGAGTAGAAGGCCTTATATATTGTGCATTACGCACTGCGGACTGCATCCTGTAAGCACCACAGTGGCGACTGATGGAACAAGGCCACCGCCACGCCTTCCGTTTGTATCGCGAGTGCCTCATAGCTCTCGTGTGGCCGAAACACTCGCGGAAGCTCACACGTGGTCTGTGTCGCTCACGGCCAACCTGCGCGCACTTCGCCACTTGAAGCATCTCCACAGAGCTGCCAAAGCTGGCTCCCTGATTTCGCGGTTACGTGCTGTGCAAATTTGTGGGTCGGCCGACACTTGGACGTCTAGGACGGCGTTGTGGCTGACGATCTTGCAAACTTTTCGCGTTGGCCGCCCCCTCAATGGCGAGCACCTCTTCGAGCTAACCTGCACTTGCCGGGAGTCTGATTGAAGCGCAGCACCCCGCTCAGTGCCATGACGCAGGATGTGGCGGTGCCAATGTACGGGGAACTGGCCGGGAGGACGCAAGTGTTCACTGATGGGTTCTTCCTGTTTGAACGCTAATCTGCGGCCGTCTGCCGAGTTCCCTCAACATTGGCATGGAGCGACAGTGCCCCTTGCTGTACTGTGCATCCTCAACAACAGCTGAGCTAGCCGGTCATTTGTTGGCTGCCGATATCCTACACGAGGCAAAGCCTGCCTTAAGCAAGCTCACGAGGGACGAACATAGCCCACTCTTGAGTCAGCCCGCAGCACGCAGTCTATTTGCCCTTCAAAAGCATGGCTGTGACATGGTGCTTCAGTGGCTCCCTTCACACGCTGGCATCACGGGGAACGAGCCTCCGGACAAACTTGCCAAACGCGCACACTCCAGCAAGACCCCGCTAACGTATACGCAAGCTCCTTCAACTCGGCACACAGCATCCTTCACCAGGAGTTAGCGGACGAGCATCCTGATGCTCGCTCGGGTTGCGGCTAGACGCCTCCCTCTTCTTATGCTAGTGACTGTCTCACCCGCCACAATCGAAGGCTCCTCCTAGCCCTGAGCACCAGCTCCGTGTGGCCAGCGGAACGCAAGCATCGTCTGTGCGGCGAAATCTCATGGAACTGCGCTGATTGGTGCGCGGTGGCAACATTGCCCCACCTCTTGTGTGAGCTTCCTGCTCTCGAGGATGCGTGCTAGCAGCTTGTGAAGAAATACTGCTTTGCCGGACAGACATTTGCGCCCTGCAAGGCACCCAACATTCCACGGGCTACGAAACCCATAACCGATCTGCCCTTGTGGCCTTACTCGAGTTTCTTGAGGACACTATTTTGACCACGCGACTTATATAAGCCTCTCGCCACAGTGAATCGTGTCCTCCTCCCATCAAGCAAGCTTTCTTTTTAGTTTCTCCTAATTTATTACCCCCCATCCGCCCTTGCCATTTTACCTTACTCTTTTCTCTTCACTCCCACTGTCTCTTCAGTCCTCATACAACTGTGAATGTATCTGTTGAGGTGTCCTCACACGAGACGATTATCGTGAACTCCACACCCCACTTTCTTGCCCCGCCGCGCTGGTCTACTGGCTAAGGTTCTCGGCTGCTGACCCGCAGGTCGCGGGATCAAATCCCGGCTGCGGCGGCTGCGTTTCCGATGGAGGTGGAAACGTTGTAGGCCCGTGTGCTCAGATTTGGGCGCACGTTAAAGAACCCCAGGTGGTCAAAATTTCCGGAGCCCTCCACTACGGCGTCTCTCATAATCATATGGTGGTTTTGGGACGTTAAACCCCACATATCAATCAATAAATCAGCCCCACTTTTTTACCTTTCCGCCTTTTTTTCTTTTTTGTAAAAAATCACCCCGCCCCCTTGCCTCCTGTCTCAACAAGCTATAAGATGACGGAAAAATCTGCATGTATTTTTGTGCCTTGAAAAAGACGGGGCTCTCGTTGAAACGTCGAGTAATAAGCAGTTATGGGAAAGAACGTCCACTTTTATAAATATATATATATATATATATATATATATATATATGCGCAAGCTTACTGAAATGCATTGATGTTACTACAAGCATTCTTTGTAAAACACACTATAGAAATTTAGACTGCCTCAGTGGTTATAAAATAAATACAAATGTGTGTAATCTTCGATAGCGTAAGCATCTCGTGCATATCCCCTGGAGGCTCAGTGAATCGATACAAGAACTGTGCTTGGTATATGTGTGTGTGGACAAACAGTTTAGATGGAAAACCTACAGTAGCCATGGCAGTGCGAATGTATCATGCAAGATGCCGACATATATACGTTTCAACAACTTGATTTGCAATTAAACTTGGCATAGTGAAACCATTTGGGTTCAGCCTCACGTAGTCCATTCCAAACCTTCTGTATATACACAAAAACCGTGCTACTGTGTTATGCATCATTTCCACCTCATGAGAAATCTTTTTTTCAAACCTCCCTTGTGTAAATATATACCTGCATAGAGTAAAATCCAAAAACCTATATCAGAACACAAGTTTTTGTTCGATTTAAAACACAAATATTTATTAAAAAATTCAATACTTGATTTTTACCACACAGCCGCGTAAAAACACAATAGCACACTGTATGTGGCTTCGCCTTTACGAAATAAAGTATTAAACTGGTACGTTGTAAAAAGTAAATCCATGACACACCTAAAACAAGAAAAAAAGTACCAAGGCGGTGGTAAGTCAAGAACGTGAGGCTTTTTCCAAAAATGTTTAGAAACTTTGTAACAAAAGACAGCATTGTTTTCAGCAAGGCAAGGAAAAATGGTTCAAGTACAACAAACGTGTTGAAAGTTGTGGGCGTATTGCCGAACAACAACCAGTCTGCACACATCGCTGCAAACGCATCCTCCATAGATGACAGTAAAGGATTTCGAATGGTGCACTTTGACAAACAATAGAACGCTACCTGAGACTTATTCCATTTCCACTCATGAGTTTGTCACCAATTTCTTCAAAATTTTAGTCCCTGTTGGCGATTTCTGTTGGCAACACTACAAGCTTTCACTTGACTGTTCTCATAGGAAACACTCGGGCCTTTGTCCCACAGTCTGTTAACGCATTGGTGAGGTGCTTCTTTGATGACAGAGCAATCACATTAAGGCCCGTATTCACGAATGCTGCTTCACTCAAGGGCTCCCCACGACTTGACGAAGTCAAGGCGGAGCTTTCTCCTCAACTCAAGGAGCCGCTGCGTTTCATAAACTCTCCTTCACACTTCCTTCACCAAGGGAAGCCTTGGAAATGCTCCCTTCACTTGAGTGAACAGCATGTGCGGAGAAAAGCGCCTGATAACAAGCGCATTCGTAATTGTGGTTAAGAATTGCCTATCTCTATATATTAGGAGAACGCTTTTCTTAGTTATTCGTTTTATAAATTGGCATTGCAGCAAAATACATGCGTTTAGAGTGTTAGCGTTGTTTGCCAAAGCCTTGTGTCGGTAGAGCTAGCGAAAGCCCCACTTCAAGGCTGGAAACAGTCGCACCCAGGCAGCTGAATGAACAGCTGATGGTGTTTCGTCTGCTGCTGAACGTGTCTACGCGCTTAGTTTATTTTGTCTCGTATGCATCTAATAATTGCAGTTTATATTTATGGTAGTGTCTGCGTATGTGTCGTTTGAGATTTGTTGCTTTGTTTACTTTCCCTTTGCTGAGAGCATTCTGATCACTATTTAGCCACCGAATGGGTAACGTGGTGGAGTGAGTAATATTTACCATATATCATATTGCATTGGCATGCTCTTAGAATTCACCCCCGTATTGTGTACAAGGATTAGTCTTACGTAAATTTGTTCTCGCTACGGGAGTATATGTACAGTTCGTAATTTCAGGGGCCTCTGCATTGTTTATTTTTATTATTTACTGCGAATTTTAATGTAGCACTTTCGTAGTTGTTCCTCTGCGTATCATAGAAAATTTATAATACAATGCTCACAACTGCTATTCAAAGCTATACCGGGGTAGCGTTAAAAAGTAGGCATTTTATACTCGTGGCTGAGCGTTCAAACTAGACCACTACGCAAGTTAAGAAAAACGATCGTGTGCCTTTCTTTAGCAATTGGCAAAAAATGCATTTTAGAGTTGTTGTTTTCTTCAATTAGCAGCATATATTTACGGTTAACAGGGAATGTTGTGTGTCTGTGTTTATGTGTCAATTTTAACATTTCAAACTTCCAGGGATGCCTGAGTGATCAGTTATTATATTTTTCATTGTTCTTCTAGTTTCCCTATATTTGTGGATGCACTTATTTGACAGATTCGAATAGACGTAACTTTCAATCTGCGTAGCTTCCATCTTCGAGTTCACAAAGTGGCAACGTTCTGAATATTTTTCCAGTCTCCATCTACTAGCTCAGCAGCACATTTGTTCGTGCACGAATGACATTCGTACTAATGTTTTGGCTTTTATTTGCAGAATATAATTGCTAGGGATACCTGTTCAAAGGATCACGGTCTCTCTGCTGCATTCCAAAGCCTCAGCACTACATATTTTACAGGAGATGTATTATTTTTTTTGAAATCTTAAAATTGAAGCAGCGTCTGACATTTGGCGCTGTTCTGTTTAAAAAACGACCCTGTGGGTTCTCTCAAAGTTGGAGAAAGTGTCGTTAAGAAGTAGCTTGTTTTACTTTTCTGATTTATTGAAGACCAGGGCAACAAAGCGATGAGAAATGCTCAAGAGTATTGCAGTCATCGCGGATACATCTGGTCAAAACGTTGTAAATAAAATATCCGCCATTTCTGCATCACTAGCACGTCTGCCCATTAGAACCAAGCCATCTCAGTTCCGTAGAAGCGGAGTGGTGCTGCGTTATATAAAAAAATTTTGATTTTTGTAGAACTGATTTCCTGTAGAATCAGAGAAGTGGTTTTTTCAGTCTGTCTCATCATGAAAAGACAAACACGAGGATAATTATGTATTGATAAATATACGAAATAGAAGTTGTTAATTGCAATTGAACTTTTTTCACATGTGGATGATGAAGAGCAACCTGGCAAACACAAGAATGCAACTGCAAAGTGTTCATCAATCAAACGTATGGAACCTACACATATTAAAAATAAACTACGAGTTTGGAGGGCATTATAAGTTAGATCGAGAGAATAGACACCTTAGCGTGCCTAATGCAGTACAGCTGCACGCATTCACTGCAGTTTTTGTGCTTTTGTATACAGTCGTGCAAGCTCTGCAATGCATAGCTAATGCGGCACATTTTAGGAGACATTTCCTCTGTGATCTGTCGGCAGCTGGTCCCCTGCACAAAAGAAGCAAGAAATTATATTAGAAAAACGTAATAGCTCGGAAAGCAAAGCCGCATTTTTCTTCACTGGTGGCGGTGCACAAATTCATTAGTATTTTTTGCGTTCAAAAACAGACATGGTTGAAGCATTGAGCTTTGACTATTTCGGCACATGTTTGGCTGAGGCCCTTGGGCATCTGACAAGGCATATGGTTATATATCTTTCATTTTTAATTGCAAGAATCGGTGCTATAGCGAAGAATTTTTCTTCGGGGGGGGGGTTAATTATAAAAAAAAACAATCACATTATGTATCTACCGTATTTCTAATTCCTATGTTTGCGCTTTCATACGACACTCGACACAGTTGGCAGCGTTGTCAAAAATACGGCGCTCCAAGTCAATCATGACAGAGTGTAATTCATATGTTGGTTCGAGAGGTGGCTCTATGTTTGTAAAAATACGAGTAAATTACGAATTATATTTTAATTTTCGCTCCGTAAGCACTTGATATATTTTGATCTGTTTATTTTTATTGGGTTTGCTTATTTTCAGACGCGACGAACGGTATTGGATTAAAACTAGCCCCCACTTTTTTGTGTTTTGTTATGGTCACTGATTTCTGTGAGTTGGTGTCACATTTCACTCTTTAATTGTTTATGCAACGTGTATAAGAATATGTACTTCCGTCCATAAATAATTCATTGAACTAATGACTGAAATAGTCAATCTGAACCTTTATTTTTCCTTCGCAATAGTCGCTTGAGAACTTGTAATAATAGTAGGGTTCTGTGTTTTCTTTTTGAATACCGTGGTGTCGCAGCTAGACTACTTGTAATGGGTACAGGAGGTGACTCTAGACAAGCTGCGTCGATTCTTTTACATTTACTATTTGTAAGCTTTCCTTGTACTTGAAGTCAAGCTTTTTCATCATCTTCTGCATCAGCGTTGTGAACACTTTTGGTAGCTTCTCATCCTATTTGAAAACTTCATCAATGTGGCAATCAAGGAAGTTTCGCCTTTAAAAAAAACCATGCATCATCGTCCGCAAAATGATTAGGTCAAAATCATCCAGCTGTTTTGTCCGATCCTTTTCGTTCCCGCAAGAAGCCCTTTTTGGTGGTAGAATTTTCTTCTCCGTCACTGTTTTCCGCGATAGAACATTCGCACACTCACCTGGGTCAGTTTTCAGGCTCTCTTTTTAAGTGCGTCAACACTTCGATGGTCCCCGCACTCAACGTGAATCCCTTCAAAAACGTTTAGAGCCAGCTTTTTCAGCAGCCTTGAAAAATCGCACGCATTAGAAGGATGACTCACTGAATGCACAGCTACCGAGGCATCTTGAGCAGACACAACCGACTCGAGGGACGTCATGTTTCTAAAAAGCGACGTATTCTCAGTTCACAACAAATTTAAGCAAAGATACATCCATGTGGCCTTTCTCTAATAACTTCACCAATGAAAAAAACACCCGGCACTCTTTGAAAAAGTTAATCCTGACAATGTTGTCTATTTCTGTGATTGTAGCTAGCAAAATAAAAATACATTGCTAAAATATTTAAGGGACGTCTTGTTGTGCCCATACAGCCCTGATTAGACTCCTGAGATCTACTAATGGCTTCACTGCCCAGAGCTTGTGAAATGAAGTATTGAAACAGTCATTACACGACCAGAATAATGCTTGCAGGAGCAAGTTTTTGTTCGCAGTGTAGCGCAGACCTCTTTACAATAAAATGTGAAAGAAACAGTGACTGCAACCTTGAAAAACAACTCCTGTTACACAAGCCAAAGCTAGCCTCCATGCCTTCAAGCAAGCATCCAGCATTCTCTTCTATGCAGGCAGAAGAAGTTTGTTGAGATTAGGCTGGCAAAAAATGTTGAGCTTATTAGGACTCACCCAACAAATATGAAATTCATGCCACCGGCAACACCAAACTAACACCTTTGATCAATACTGAGATGAAGCGTGAACCGTAGTACATCAAAATATGTGGAAATTGACTAGGTATAAAAGTAATCGGCTATAAGGCTGCTAGTAATGCTGAATATGAGTACATAAGAGATATAGGTTGGCTATGAGTGGCGTTGTTCACAAAGACTCGCTAAAGAAATGTATTTCCCATTAGAGTTCACTCGGAGTGAAGCTCACTAACAATTGTTTCTCATACGGATTCACTCAGCCCCAGCCTGATGGCCCGATGTGGTCCTAAGCAAGGCAACTCATTGATGAGTTTTGCCGACCAGTGAGTATTAGTGAACTTGGGTTATTGTGTTAAGGCAAGAAAATTTTAGGGAAAGGAACGAAAATGTAACCGGTTACCTTCCTGTTATTTCACAGCTACTTTTCTTCAGCTGCTTTGAGCGCTGTAATCAGTTACATTTTAAAGAAATAATCGCAATTTTAGCCGGTCACTTATTTTCTGTAACGTGTGCGAGTCTGCTTATCCTCGAATTTATTATTCAGATATATTCTGTTGTCAGTGAAAACAAAAGAAGAGGAAAAAAAAACGGTCACACACGGAGGTTCATCACTTCTTATGCGGACTCGCTATATTCAGCAGAACTGAGGAGCCAAGGTAAACAATAAGTTACAACACAGCTGTTATGCTAGAAGTTGTTTGTGCCTCTCAATCACCACCCAAGCACTTTGTATACATGATCGACAATAGAAGCTGAAATGTGGGTCTCCATTAGCCATGTAGAATGTAGCAAAGATAAATTTAGGTAGATCTGAGAGGATAAAAGTGTAGCCAAGCCAGCACCAAAAAACAGCAAGACGCCAATTAGCAGTCTGCTGTGGCTCAGCCTCGCTTGACTTAGCGTAAATTGTGCAATACAGAAGAAGAGTAAAAAAGAAAATGAATAGAAGAAAGAAGCAGGCACAGCCTAAAATCTGCTTTTAAATTTAGTAATGCCAATTGCTCCGATGTGCCTTGCAATTTAAAACTTGACGAATTAACTAGAGATTCACTCTGATGCTCAGAGCACGTATTAAAAAAGGGCGTATTACGCCATACACTTTTGCAAATGAATATTCTGGCAATCGCAATGCAGGAGATTTCATTAACGAAGTAGGCCTAACAATGAAAAAATTCAGCTACGGAATAGCAGTTTTGTCAATTCTGCCCCAAAACAAACACTATGCAAAGATGCGCTTACACTCTGAAGAAAACATACATAGTGGTTCTGAAAACCACGCAGCATGAAGTTTTCGGTCTCCCCCCTCCCTCACTTTAAAAGAAAACGCACACATTTCTCTTACAATTTCGTAAAGTGTTTTTATTATGTATAATATCATTTGTTTTTGGGATTTAACATCCAAAAACTACCACATGATTACGAGAAACACCGTAGTGGAGGTCGCGAAAAATTTCTACCACCTTGATTTCTTTAACATACACCTAAATCTAATGTAGGTGTATGTTACACCTACATTACACCTAAATCTAATGTCCAATGTAGGAACACTGAGTGCCGAAATGCGCGAAAGGAGCAGAACAGGGCATGGAGGTTGCTTCGGAACTCACCGACAGCCGAAATTGTTGGCAACTTTAAGGAAATTAGGTCTCAAGGCAGGAGAACGCGTCGGCAGGCCACAAGAGAAAGCTGGTAGAAGTTCAGAAATTTATTCATACACACAGGAGGCTAAAGTCTCGAACATGGTTGGTAGAATCGCAGGAAGACAAGTACACTCACTCTCACTCGAAAACGCACATGGTGACAGCATGGAAGATCAGGCGAACTTCCTGGGCGCACACTTTGAACAGGTGTCTAGCTCGTCACACTAAACTTATGCTTTCCAAAAGTACAAAATCACAATAGAAAAGCAGAAACTCGAAAACAAATTCACTAGATGCGAGGCATACAACCAAGCTTTCAGCCTAACTGAGCTCCAAACATTACTATACTCTTGCAGTAAATCCGCCCCTGGTTCCGACCATGTGCTGCATGAAATGTTAAAAAACCCCCCAACTGATACGCAAAAAATTACTATATTTGTACAATGCTATCTGGTTTTCTGGCACTATGCATGCTTCCTGGAAAGAGGCTATTATTATTCCCACTTTGAAAGAGGGCAAGGACTCTTCTTCAGTTTCGAGTTATAGGCCTATTGCACCTACAAGCTCCTTGTGCAAATTTTTTGATAAAATATTAAACTGCCAACTTGTATATTTCCTTGAAAAAACAATTTGCTCCACCCATTCCAGCGTGGATTTCGAAAGGTTAGATCTACAAAAAACCACCTTGTTCGTATCGAGGCACAGATCAGAGACGCTTTTGTCCACAAACAATACTTCCGCTCTGTGTTCCTCGATATTGAAAAGGCTTATGATACAACATGGCGCTTTGGAAAATTAAGAGATCTGTCCCACCTTGGCGTGTGTGCCAGGATGCTTATTATAATCGAAAGTTACTTGTCAAACCAGACATTCCGTGTCTGAGTGGGCAGCGGTCTTTCCCAAACATCCGTTCAAGATACAGCAGCCCCGCAAGGTGGTGTACTCTGCTGCACAATTTTTATTATCAAAATGAACTCTTTTCGCTTGTCTATCCCTCATAATATCTTTTACTCCACATACATCGACGACGTCCAGTTTGGTTTTAGGTGTTATAATCTGGCCTTGTGTGAGCGGCAGGTTCAGCTCTGTCTGAACAAAGTTTCCAATTGGGCAGAAGAAAATGGGTTCCGGCTGAATGCAAAGAGAAGTACGTGTGTCTTGTTTTCCAAGAAGAGAGGCCTTCATTCTGAACCTGATATTCAACTGCATGGGCAACGTCTTGCTGGTAAAACTTAACATAAAGTTTAGGCATGGTATTGGACACAAAGCTAAGCTTTATACCGCATATAAAGTGTTTAAAAACAAGTGCATAAAAGCCATAAATGTTATAAAAGTGTTGTCACACACTACATAGAAAAACGACAAGAAATGTTTATTGAATTTATATAAAAACCTCAACGAACCCGCCTAGAATATGGGGAAATGGTATATCAGTCTGCAACACCTTCTGCCCTAAAATGCTTGATCCTGTTTATCATCTAGGCATCCGCCTTTCTACGGGTGCTTTTCGCACTACTCGGTGGAAAGCCTGTACGTGGAAGCGAACGAATGGTCACTCCACCTACAGAGATGGTACATGTCTTTAAAATATTACCTTAACGTAAACGCAGACAAGAATCACCCATCACATTCCACAATTATTGACATGTCAAGCCTTGCTGTGTTTAAAAAACGGCCGTTGATGAGACAGCCCAACTCACTCCGTGTGAGGGGCCTATCGAAGAAAACTGGTGTGCCACTTGAATACCGTTTGATGGCTCCAGCAGTATGCCTGCCAACATGGCAATGACAGGCGATAGATTGCGACGTGTTTTTCTTAGAGATTATGAAGTATGCACCAATTGCGCATATCCAGACATACTTCTTCGAACAACAGAAATACACGTGTCCTGCCTACGTTCTTTACGGGTGCTTCCAAGTCTGACACTTTGGTCTCGTACGCAGCCGTTGGCCCATCGTTTTCGGAAGCCGGCGTTCTGCTCTTTGATTCAAGTATCTTCACCGGTGAAGCTTATGCGATACTTGCGGCAGTTGAACAAATTAAACGAATAAAAATACAGAAGGCAATTATATATACAGATTCCCTAGTACCGTAAAAGCTCTCAAAACTCTTAAAAAGCACAAAAACTGCGTCCTTGTCTCGCTTTCTTCGCTTTTATGCGCAGTCTAGTTATCTAAGCAGCATGTTGTAGTCTGCTAGGTGCCAAGACACTGCGAAACTCATGGCAGCATTCTGGGATACCACCTAGCTAGATCCGCCAACAAATTCGCTTCCAAAACATCGATACCAGTTCCTCCACTCGACTTGAAATCTTTTCTAAAACGAAAGCTTAGTGAATGTTGGCAGAACCAATGAAACACACACACATAGGTAATAAATTGCATGTCATCAAGCCGCGACTTCGCCCTTGGCTGCCAGTATCAAAATCACGCCACACATAAGTAATCCTTACAAGGTTAACAACAGGACATACACAAACAACACATTCATTTCTTTTGTCTGGGGCGATTCACCTTTGTGTGATGGATGTGGAGAAGCACTCACCTTACTTCACATTCTAATCCAGTGAAGATAATTAGAGACACTGAGAGGACAACACTTTCCGTTACCCTAGCGAAAACAGATATCACTTCATCCTGCAATGTTCGTCGGTAGGGAAACACTTTTTACACATAAATTGTTTAGATTTTTTTAGAGAAGTTCATACATTTCATATCATATACCCGGGTGTTCCATAGCGCGAACTCTCCAGAGAGGTCTCCGCTACGGTGGCTACACTGAACAAAGCACTTGCCTCATGGCCCTTGGACGCAAGGGTGTGAACGATTGAGGCACTTGTGCTAATGCCATACAAGTTCACGATCATTTTTATTATCACAAACTTTTGTCACCCATGAACACCACACACTTTTCACGGCATGGTCATGATTTTATTAAGTCTATGTTTTTACCCACCTTAGTTAGCTCAAGGAATTTTATGGCGCTCATACAGCCGCTTATCACAACCATTGTCCATATCGCTAGTGAGATCAAGTTGCGCTCTTTGGCCATGAATTGGCCCTTGCGCCGAAAAACATAAAACACCATCATCATGAAAATGCTAGCTCCACGGCCCTGAATCAATCTCACGACTTACGGGTCAGTAGCCGAGTGCCATAGCCACTAGGCAACCGTGGCCGGTCTAAGTGTTTTTATTAGGTACACCTATGTCGTTGGTGACCTTAATCCTACCAGGATAATTCTCCAAGGCCTGAATAATGCAATATAAGCAGCGGTTAACGCACAGTCAACCAGGTTTTTTGCGATTTTTCACCGAGCTAGCAATCATTTGCGCTCTATTGAGCTAGGTAGCCCATCTCTCATCTCGAAATCAAAAAGCTTTCATCTAAAGACCTTCGCTTCCGAATAGCATACAGGTTTAATGGGCCGTTTGAACAAAAGATCACGGTCCATTAAATTTGTAGATCCTTACACTAACCCTTGTTAGTCGAAAAAATAATTCTTTTCCATAGTTTCACGAGATACATGATTCGATGCAATATTTTATACCGTGAACCCGCAGTGTCTGAGTTTGAAGAGGGGCATTTTTTGTCTTTCGTAAGTCTTGAAATTTCGCTCGCTGTTCTCTTTTTCTATACACTTATCTGTATGCATGTCTTTCGCAAAGAATTTCAGAAATGCAATAGTACGCTAATTACTGCATTGTTTGCCCCAAGTTCGTGAATAGATCACGTTTTAGTGTCAAAGCAGTTTATTGTACATGGCAATTCGATATTTGGTCGAAGAAAAAAAAAAGAGTAGACTTTGTTATGAAAACTAGTACTAGCGGCTGCTGCTTTTCATTTCACGCTCTGCCGGCGGCAGCAGTAAGCAGCTTTGCGACAAGAGTTGCCACGCGTTTCTTGCTTGCCTTGATTACTGGAAATAGAGGCAAGTGCCATATTGTCGCACATGTTCCATTATGCAATCAATGACACAAAAAAGTTTTGTAAGCGAACTCTAAGCGGTAAGCACGCAGTTGCAAACGCACAATATTAACGGGAAAGTTCAGGTTCCCATGATATTTTTTGCTCAGTGATTTCGGTACAGTTTAATCTTCTATATTTTCGACACTGGAAGAGCACAGCATTTTTTGAAAAAAAACACACATTTGTTCTGCATATGAACCATCTGCTTTTCACGTGCTGTCATAACACCCGCCTTGTTTTGACTAGAAGACCAGCGAGCAATGTTCCCGATAGCCTCACTTACTTTCACCTTGAGTGTTCTCAAGTTTTTTATCATACCTGTTGCATGAGCAGTATCGTCTACCGCACACCGTAAGTTGATTACCTTTGTTTTTCCGCATAGCCCCCATGTACTATTGTCATCTAGATAACAATTTCTTCGTACATGTTTCTCGTGTATTTAAGTAAATATGTCAGAGTGTCCCTCATGTATTCGCCTCAGTCGACTCGAAGGCGAAGGCTATCTACTTTTTCTTCTAAGTTGATGTGTTATTGCTCCCAGGCCGCTCTTCAAAAGCCTTCTGCAATTAGCGTTGTTTTGCCATGCCTCCAGGATCTGAGGCATCAAAAGCTCACTGCACCTCACTTTCTTTTACATTGCCTAGGGGTTCAGCAACTGTATACTAAACAACGATGCGATGTGATTTCAGACAAGGGCGGCTTATTCTGTGAGCCGCAGTGACCTCAAAATTTGCATGCGGTGATATGTAGACATCACCACGTCCTCATAGCTTTTTAGATCATTCTTGTTACCGCCACCACCAGGGCTCGGTGACGTGGGGTGGCTGTCAGCTGCCGCGTTTCAAAAGTCATATCTAGGAATTTCGCCTAATTATGGAGAAACAGTAGAGCTTTGCCGGACAACCCTCGAAGTAGGAGGAAAAGGAGATGTTGAGTAGAAGAAATGACGCTGCTTTTGACGCACTATACTCAGCACGGTTACGTTTGATAAAGGTACATATTTCCACAAATTTTGTACGTATCAAATAAAAGCTATTTATTGACCTTTGCATTATTAACCTTTACTAAAATGCTGATGTTTTCTTAAGTGAGCCTCACTGCGATGGTCTAGTGGGGAAAATAATCGGCTACTGATCCGCGGGTTGTGGCATCGAATCTAGGCTACCCAGGCTGCATTTTCAATGTAGGCAAAAATGCTGTTGGCCCGTGTGCTCAGATTCGGGGCACGTGAAAAAACTCTAGGTGGTGGAAATTCTGGTACCCTCCACTACGGCGTCTCTCATAATCATATGGTAATTTTGGGACAGCAAACTTCACATATAAATTAATCAACCACTTTTAAATAACAGGTTGAACAAATAACCCTTAGTAGCTGTCCACAATATCTAACGTTCTCACGTGAAAATACAGGGTATATAGTACAGTACACTGCATACTCTTCACAAAAAGTGGCTTGCATCAGATTTTATACAGTCACTGCTCTGAGCCTCTTCTTTTCTTCGCTCTTCTTTGTTCGATGCCTTCCAGGAGGTTACACTCATCGAATGCATTGATCAGTTAGGTGCGCCACAGAAACAAAAGCATAGATGTCTACTTTTTCGCACTTCTTGCTTCACGTGGCTCGTATTTTTCTTTCTTTCACACAGCCTTAGCGATTTTATTTTACCGTTTATAATATTAGGCTTATAAATTTGAACCTTTGCGTAATACGGTACATGGAAAGCACTTCTGAAAATAAAACACACGTGCTGGTGCATTGTGATACCTCAAGTACACACCTGCTTACACAACGCGAGAATTGCAGTGACCGAGACCAAAACACGTCACTTTCACTCATTAGAAGAGGGAGGCAAAAAACATTCACGTATTCGAGGCCACTTGCACTTAGCACGCACAACAGTAATAATGGCTCAACAACAATTACTAATGCAATGCGGTCAGCACATCAGTATCAATAAAGACGTGAGATATTATAACAGTGTAATTATGTACGTGTAGTACTATGCTCCCTTTGTTCAACTTCTTAGCAGCTGAAACAGTAGTTTGGTGTGATTTTCTTCCCCCTGATGCACTTCCATCAACTGTGGAATTCGTGCTTATTCGACTACGAGTTATGTGATAATAAAACCAGCTGTAGATTTCTTACAGGGTTACCTCTCATTTTGTACTCTAAGAAATGTGAGATCGGCAAAGAAAAACTGGGGTATAGACAAAACAGGAAGTTAACCAAGCAGAGAGGTTGCTAAAGACATTAAAAAGCTGCCCAGACAAGTGCCAATACTCCTATCGGTAAAGAATAGAAAAATTGTTATACAAACCACTCTCTATGTGCGGCATTAGATCAGTTTTACGTATTATTCTCACAAAACAGAAAGATATATTGGAAATGGTAACGACGTTGCCGTCAGTGCGCCCCCCCCCCCCCCCCGCGGTCATCAAATCGCTGCAGTGCAGCTTTCCAAGCAACGTAGTGCTCTCCTCTCGGTTTCACGCCTCTTTCTCTATACCTTTATTCCTACCCTTTTATTCCCTTCTCACCCCTATTCCTCGTGAGCTATTGTTGAGGTGTCGCTCACTGAAGCAGACAGTTATGGGGCTCACTTTTCTTTTCCTTTCTCACTTAGAACCACTTAGAGAGAGTTTCTCCTTCGTCTCTTTCACTCTTACCACATCCGGTGCACCTGCTCTACTTTCGACTCTCTGGTTGACAGAATAAAGTAGACGTTGTTACTAAAAAAGACGTGTCTGTCTCGTACAACCTGGCTCTACAAAGTGGTGACCCGAAGTCCTTCGCATCTCTGCCGAAGTATTGTGAAGTCACGCATACCAATGACATGCACGTAATCACAGAGGCTACTAGCCCGAACGATAATGACATCTCTGCGGTCTTCCTCTGAGTATCAGCTTACTGGGACCGCAAACCTTTGATCTGGTTCATTCAAGCCGAGTCACAATTGGTGCTTTCTTGCGCGCGCACGGAACAACGCACTTACCATCTCGTTTTGTGGGCGCTGTAACCTGCTGCTACTGAAGAAGTGTCTGATCAGAAGCATCTGACCACGCCATACGTCACTCTCAAAGCTGCTCTGCTGGAGTGAACGACGGCATCACAGCCTTCCCGCAAACAGCAGTTGCTCTCCATGGAGGATCTAGGCGACCGCCAGCACAACCAGCTTCTTCGTCATTTCCGTCAACTCTTGAGCAGCAACACCACCATTACTGACGAGAACTTCTTGCGAGAACTGTTTCCGTGGTGCCTCCCTGGCAATGTGCAAATAGTACTAGCCACTGCGTCCACGTTGAACCTCAACAGTTTGGCCAGCCTGGCGCACCAGGTCATGTAGGTGGCCACGCCATTTGTGTGCAACGTCACGCCTTCTTTCAACAACGTGAGTGTCACTTTAAAAACACCATCTGACCTAGCTTCTCCCATTGACGCACTTTGCGATCACCTAGAACAACTGCTTTGTGTCGTGGAGCGCCATTACATTACTCCGCGTCACCGAATCTGCCGCCGAAGCTGCCCGCGTTATGGACGTGCACAACGCTCTTGGTCCACCACGCTACCTGGGATATGCTATTATTTAATTACAACATACTGCGGTCTTCAAAAGACCAAGCAGGAGAGGCACAAAAATTAAGTGGAAAACACACGTAGGCGTGACAGATGAACGATGTGCACAAAATACAGAAGATAAGTACATTATACAGAGATATATAGATGAGCTTAAACACAGGTTAATACGACCTTCAGAACAACGGAGATGGGTCTGTCTCCCTATTACACATTCCCAATTGCGATAAGCAGTAAAGTAAGTCGAGTACAGACAACAGTACAGACAATATGGCAGGCTCAAAATGGCAAATAGACGGAGGTGTGAAAATCACTTCAGGCAGTGAATTCCATACCGATGCTCTACGTGGGAAAAACGAATTCTTGAACAGGTTTGCGTGGGCTCGACACGGAAGCAAATTGTGCGCGTGCCGATATCTCGTGGGGTGCGATTGAAATGGCTGAATGTATACCAATGCAATTACCTTTGTGAAACCAGTATAGAGAGCAAACAGCAGTTTCAGCCTATCGATTTTTCGTCTATCATCCAGGGTTGAAATGCTATTCGCCAGCATGAGAGAAGTTGGTGAGTCGGTGGTCCTATATTTGTTGAAAATGAAGCGTATAGCGCGTCTTTGCACCATTTCAAGCCAGTACTTATCTTTTTTAAGGAAAGGATCCCATACGACAGAAGCGTATTGCAGTTTAGGAAGTGTTATCATTTTTAAGGCCAGTATTTTACATAGTTGGTGACGCTTTGAGTTTATGCCTTAAAAAGGCTAACTTGCGTGCGGTAGATGCACAGATGTTTTCTATGTGCTTTGACCACGACAGAGTATTGGTGAACGTAATCCCGAGGTATTTGTACTGGCTTTTTTCTACCACTGGTGCGCCGTTTAATGAATAGGAAAACTGAAAGGGTTGTTTTTTCTTCGTTACACGAAGTAGAACTGTTTTGTCAGCGTTCAAGCTCATACCCCAGGTAGTGCACCACTGACCGATTCCCGTCAAGCTGCTGTTTAACACGACTTGGTTATCGGTGCCCGTGACTTCCTTGGAAATAAGACAGTCGTCTGCAAACAATTTTATGGAAACTCATGGATCAATAGAAGATGTTATGGTATTGATGTAAATAATAAAAAAAGAAAAAGAAGAGACAGAAAAAAAAGAGAGAACCGGTCCCAAAACACTGCCCTGTGGAACACCAGGTGTCACACCAAGTCTTTCAGATAATCACCCGTCGACTTCCACAAACTGTGCTCTGTTTCTTAAATATGATTTGATTCAGTTAATTATAAACGCAGGAAGGCCCAAAGAAGAAAGCTTAGTGAGTAGTTTATCACAGGGTACGCAATCAAAGGCTTTACTGAAGTCAAGAAAGACTAAATCTATTTTTCTGGATGAATCTATAGCTTGTGCGATTTCATGAGTGGTTGTAACAAGTTGAGTAGTGGTAGAAAAGCCTTCGTGGAACCCATGTTGGAACTCGGAAAGGACGCTGTTTGTTTCCAGAAATTTGTTAATTAAAGAGGCGATTATGTGTTCCAAAATTTTGCAGCAGGTTGATGTTAGTGAGATGGGTTGATAGTTTTTCATTTTCAAGCTATTTCCTTTTTTTAAAGACAGCCACAACGCGAGCTGGGCGCCAATCATCAGACAAGACTGAGTGGCGCAAGCATAAACAAAAGATGGCGGTCAAAATGTGTGATATCGGCTCGGCATAACGGCGCAAAAAAGCATTTGGAACTAGGTCTGGTCCTTCTGGCGGCTTCTAGCAGAAGTGCAAGAACGCCTTCGAAAGATATAAATTCAGGATCGATATCAGTCACATTAGTGAAGAGCCCGTTTGTTTCAGTCTGGGGAGAGAAGACCGAATGGAAATACTTGTTCATTGTATTAGCAATGGTCTTCGGTTGGGTTATAAAGACGTTGTTTTGTTCAGTTTGTTCCAAGCGTTTTTTACTGCCGCCCAGAAAGCGCAAGAACTTTTGCGGTTGTGTTTTTATAAAATTTGGCAACGTGGTGAAAAAATGTTTCTTTCTGGCTGTAGATAAACTTGCTGAAAGCTGTGTTTTAAGACTCTGAATGAGTTCAGTT
Source organism: Rhipicephalus microplus (assembly GCF_043290135.1). Lineage (NCBI taxonomy): Eukaryota > Metazoa > Arthropoda > Arachnida > Ixodida > Ixodidae > Rhipicephalus > Rhipicephalus microplus. The sequence goes on along the minus strand of NC_134710.1, from coordinate 349,234,989 downwards.
CTAGGTGGTTTTGTTTTCTTTGCCCGTTTCAGTTTTCGCTTTAAATGAACAATATTCCTGTCTACCCAGGGACTAGCTCAGTTTGTTTTGATGTTTTTACGAGGAACATAGGCACGAGTACAATCGAGGACCACCCTCTTAAATTCAAGCCATAGTGAGAGGGGATTTTCATTTGATACGTTGTCGGCAAACGCCTAAAGCTTGTCTAAGATTGCCTGGTCGTCAGCATGGGCAAAGTTACTAATAACTTTTGCCTTGGGTTACGCGTTTGTAGCACAGTTTTCAAAGGAACAAGTAATAAAAACGAGCTTATGGCCCGATATACCTCTTCTATGCAAACATCATGCTGTAACGTAGCTTTGCTTATAAAAAACGAGATCCGAAATTGTGCCACCATCAACAGACGGACGGGTGCCCTCCTTTACCACTTGGTCCAAGTCACATGCCATCATTATATCAAGAAGTGGGTTACCCTCTGTTTGGGAAAGGTGGTCAATCGTCCAGTTGATAGATCGGAGGTTAAAATCACCCGCCATAATAATCTTGCCCAGATTTGTTGCTGTCATATAATTCAAAAGCATTGTTAAAAACTTGGGTGGGGAAGACGGTGGCTTGTATACCGCGCAAACTGTAAACACATGATCCCAGAAAGTTACTTGCAAAAAGGGGCTTTCATGAGAATAAATCGGCGGAAGCAGAGTGACTGAGAACAATTTTTTTATTATGACAGCAACTCCTCCTCCCCAAGAAGAGTGGTCGCGACGAAATATTTGGTGCGAGTGAGGTACAATACAGTCGTCACTGACACCATCGTGTAACAATGTTTCACTTATGACCGTCAGATGGGGATCATATTTGTACAAGAGACTTTCTAACTCAGCAGTTTTTTGTTTGCTGTGCTTCGGGCATTAATATTTAAGATCCTTAGCTGTTTTGGTGCACCGCAAGCTTCCCGTCAAGGCTCGGCAGATTTGACTTTGTTCGCAGATGCCATGTGCGCAGTACCCGGAAAGGGTTTAACACAAGTATGGAGTGCTCAACGCAATGCGCTGTTGCCTAGTATCATCCCAGGTATAACTTACACCATCGATCTTCAGCTTATCATAGATTAGCGAGACGCTTTTGCCATTTGTCTTGTTGGCTTTCGTGGATTGCCATAACAGTGTGCGCTTGCGTAGTGTGGATTGACTGAAATCATTTTGGATGAATATATTAGTACATTTGCGTTTGCTGGCACTACGTAGGATAGCTTCCTTCTCTAGGAAATTCTTGAAATATACGATGACTGCTCTATTTCTAACTCGCTTCCCGAGACAGTGAATTCTTGCAACGGATGTGCTTGGTTGTTTGAGAGTTTTCGCGAACACATTATCGATGACTTTCGCACGCAACACTTCTTCGCTTTCATCAGCCTGGTCCTTAGTACCATAGACAACAAGATTGGACCATCGACTGCGGTCTTTAAGGTCAGTTATTTTTCTCATCTGTTGCTCAATAACATTCTCAAAAGGAAGTACTTCATCCTGTAGTGTCTGAATTTGCGAAGATATTTCGCGTAAATCGTGTAATGCCTTATCCAGTTCGATCCAACAATGATTTAACAAAGTGACAGCATTTTCGGTGTTTGTCAGCCTACTTCGAATACCAGAAAGCTCTGTTAAAACTGATGACCGACCCTTCATTAGTTACTCAAACATTTCCTCAACTGTTGGACCAGGATTTTCTTCTACATCATTGCAGACGGCAAGTTTACAGGCATGAAAACAACTATACGCAATGAGAACACATGTCCGTGGGCATGTCAGAACAAGGAGTGTACGATCGTCACTGCGTACTTTAGAATAGGTTGAACTAACCTGGACAGTGAACAAGAATTGCTTGGTTATCAGCATGTTCCCTGCCGCTTCGTCGTGCTCACAGAAGAAGAAATGCTGTGGGCCGACCTTTATAGCCAGCAGTGGTGTTGTACCGGTCGAGAGTAGGTCACGAGGTCCAATCAGATGTAGAGCCGTTGGTGACCATTTCTGGCAGAACACGCTGTCGTATCTTGCGTCATGCACAGGAAACGCTTGACATGTGCTGTTTGAGATGACTAGCAAGAAAGCCTGGACAGTGAACAAGAATTGCTTGGTTATCGGCATGTTCCCTGCCGCTTCGCCATGCCCACTGAAGAAGAAATGCTGTGGGCCGTCAATTATAGCCAGCAGTGGTGTTGTCCCGGTCGAGAGTAGGTCACGAGGTCCAATCAGATGTAGAACCATTGGTGACCAGTTCTGGCAGAATACGCTGTCGTATCTTGCGTCATGCATAGGAAACGCTTGACGCGTGCTGGTTGAGATGACTAGCAGGAAAGCCTGGACAGTGAACAAGAATTGCTTGGTTATCGGCATGTTCCCTGCCGCTTCGCCGTGTAAGTTACCATCGCTGTTTTGAACAGGACGCGTGTCATTGCCTCCGACCTTGCTCGGGACAGGAAAACAGGCCTGCCAATTACGGACGGCGATCACTGGTCAAGGCCAACTCAAAAGTCGTCTGTTTCACGTCATGGACAAAAACACAGACCAGAAGTACCGCTTGGACACTGGTGCAGAGGTGAGTGTTATTCCTGCTCAAAACTCGGACCGAACAATACTCCCGATCTCCTACCTGAAAGCTGTCAATAGTAGCAAGATCCCCGCATAGACATTGTAGTCGCTCACTCTGAACCTAGTTGCGCCTTGTGTTTAATTGGGTTTTCTTTATCGCTGACATACGCCCTGCCCTCATTGGTGCCGGCTTCCTAAACCACCATGGACTGCTGATCGATGTGAAACGGCGACGCCTGCTACACAGGTTTACACTGCTCTCTGTCCATGGTGTTTTTTCCCATGACTCAAACGTAATCACCCCAACTAAAACAGTGGCCGATGACCATTTCGCAGAACTTCTTGGATAATTCTAAAACATAACGCAACCACCTGCCTGGACAAAACACGTGCAACATTATGTCCGCCACCATATCATCACTACTGGTCCATCTGTTTTCGCTTGCCCATGGCGAGTTGCTCCTGATAAGCTCAAAGTAGCCAGGGCTGAGGTTGAACACATATTGAAACTTAGAATAATACGACCATCATCGGGCAGCTGGCTGTCTTCTGTCCGCCTCGTCCTTAAAAAGTGAGGTGGCTGGAGACCCCGTGGAGACTACCGTTCTCTGAACGCAAAAACTATTCCCGACCGGTATCCTCTGCCTAGCATTCAAGATTTCACAACTCTACAAGGCACAAGAGTGTTCTCTAAGATCGGCTTAGTGAAAGCCTTTCACTTAATTTCTGTTGCTGCAGAAGAAGTTCCGAAGACAGCAATTACCAGCCCATTCGGCCTTTTTGAGTTTCTGAGAAAGCCATTCGACATCCGCAATGCTACACAAATGTCCCAGTGGTTCATCAATACGGTCAAACATGGTCTGCCGTTTGTGTTCGCCTACGCCGACGACCTGCTGGTGGCAAGCTCATCCCATGAGGAGCACTTGCAACATCTCCGTCAACTTTTCGAGCGCCTGTCGGCCAATGGAATCGTTGTGAAAACTGAAAAAATCAGTTCGGAGTGGCATCTTTTGATTTTCTAGGTCATCGCTTAGACATTAGTGGAATTAGCCCCCTTCCTGACAAAGTGCAAGCAAGCGTCCAGTTCCCCAAGCCTACATGTGTAACCAAGCTGCACCAGATTTTAGGGCTTGTAAATTTCTACCGCCGATTTATTAGAAACTGTGCTACGCTGATGCAGCTCCTCTACAATTTGTCTGTGGGAAACCCTAGGAAACTTCACTCTTATGGAACACTATGGCGGAAGAAGCTTTCAACTCCATCAAGAACGCTTTGGCTGAAGCCACACTGCTAACGCACAACAATCCAGTTACTCCTTGTCGCTCTTGACGGATGCATCCTGTTATGCACTTGGGACTGTACTTTAGCAAAAAGTGTATGATCAGTGGCAGCCCCTTCCCTTTTTATCTAAGCGTAGGACCTCTGCCCAAAGAAACTAGATCGTTGTCGGCCGTGAGTTGCTCGCCATAATTCTCGCCGAGTGCCATTTTCGACACCTACTTGAAGGCCGCTCTTTCACAATTTTCACTGATCACAAACCTGTCACCTATTTAATCGGCTCGTCGGACTCACTATACACACCGCGTGGGGTGCACCAGCTCGCCTTCCTCTCAGAGTTTGCAAGTGATATACGCTACATCAGCGGTGTTGGCAGAACTGTAGCTGACGCTCTTAATGGCGTGAATGCCATCACCGCAGTCTCTCCAAAACCTCTACCTCAGCATCTTTTTCATTCAAACTGCAGGATTTATCAGCAGTCCAATCAAGACACTGAGCTTGGACACCTGCACGAAGAGTCCACATATATTTAGGTCGAACCCGTCACTTTTGAAGATGTGCCAATTATTTGTGACACCTCCACAGGCACACCCAGACCTTTTCTAACCAATTATTTTCGTAAGAAAATATTCGACGCCTATCCCAGCCTTTCTCATCCCGGAATTCGCTTTTACCAAACGCTTGTTTTTTCACGCTTTGTATGGCCCAGCATGAACGCCAACATCAGGGATTGGGTTCGTGAGTCTGCATCCTGTCATCATGCCAGAGTTCAACGCTACCCCATTCCTCTATCAAAGTCCTTCTTGCAAAATGACAAACGTTTCACCGTTGTGCTTATTGCCATCGATGGCCCGTTTCCCCTATGTCAAGGCTATCGCTACCTTCTGAATTCTGTAGATCATTCCACCCATTGGCCAGAAGTGACTCCTATGCCTTATATGTCTGCAGCTACCATCGCAGCGGCTTTTGTTTCTACCTGGATATCCCGATTTGGTTGTCGTACAGCGATTGTAATGGACCGGGGTCGCCAGCTCCAATCTTTTCTCTTTTCGAAGCTCCTGAAACTTCCTAATATTTCACCCCTGCGCACAGCATCATACGATGCGCAAACAAACGGCACCATCAAGAAACTCCACAGGCACCTCAAAGCAGCACTCACAGCACACAGTTGCCCCGACAAGTAGGTTGACCGCTTTCCGCTTAAGCTACTCGTAATTCAATCTTCTTTCAAAAAAGACCACTCTTGCTTCACTTCCGAGCTTGTTTATGGCACTTCTCTTCACCTGCCTGCCGATTTCTTCAAATAAAGGGGCAGTGACACTCAGCTAACAGCAACAGAGTACGTCGACCAGCTGCGCAACGTCCTTCGACACATTCGTCCGCATCCAACACGCAGCCAGCCACGTGCAGCGCACATCGCTCAGGAACTAAAAACAGCAATACACATGTTCGTGTGGTATGAACCTGTGCGCTCCTCGCTGCGACCACACTACCTCGGCTCCTTCCGTGTGTTAGAGCGCTGCCTGCTAACTTCGTCGGCCACATCAATGGGAAGCGCAATGCAATCGCGCTCGAGCGGCTCAAGCCAGTGTTCAGTGAAGCACCCGATCTTTATTGCCTCGCTGTGCCTCTCTCCGCTGGCTACGAGGGCCCCTCTTCGTCAGTGTTCCTCCCGTCACCACCACTGCGCCGCGTTCACTGAGATGACACTTGAAATGAAAATCGTTCGTCGCACCACTTTCCTCTCTAAAGCGTGAGACAGACGTGCGATTTTCTCTGCGATGCAGCGTGCGGTCTTACAATGCGAGAGCCGGAGTGGTGACGTTTCGTGACGTTTCGTGACGTATTATCGAATCGCACCGCCACATAGCCGGTGTGGCGAGCATCAAACCGGCCAGATATATTCGTCGTCGCATCGCACCGTCGCATGGCAGCAGCCAATCACGGCGCCCAGAGCGAAACGTCATGATGACGTGCCACGAAGCAGATGCACCAGCTAGTGGAGGTGCCATTTTGCCAAACTTTCATGCCAAGAAGGTAGCTCCATCAGTGCCAAAAATTTTGACAAAACCATGAGTTCTGAAGCGGCTCAATTTTCGAGTGAATTACTGATTTCACTTGTACGACATGAGCCGGTACTGTGGAATCAACGCTCGGTAATGTAACGAAATGCGGATGCACGCGCGGATACCTGGAAACGAGTCGTCAGCACGCTAGGCCTTGCTTTGACAGATGGTATGTACATGTATTTATTTCTCAAATCACTTTTTTTCTTTCGGGCACTTTTTTTGTAGTGTGAACAGCGCACGCAGCTTACGTTTTCGCGAGAGATAATTTATAAAACGCTACGTTTTATACCCACACAGCGAGAACCTTGGAACGTGACTTATGGCAAATCTGGAAAGCTATGTTTACTGGTTTGAAATTTGCAAGTGACAATAGATTAGATTACACTACGTGTAGTGATTGGGAACGAAGCGGAACGACAATGTTTTAGCGCCTATGGCTTCTTTTCATTATTTAATGAATGCCGGCGCTCATAATATGACCCCATAGAAGTGATGTGGCCAGCAAACGAGCCCACGCCTCTCAAGCCGCTATGTAGCCTCGAGTAAAGGTGCCTCCCATGAAAACCACTTTTTACACTTCTAATAAAATGTCTTGCAAACATGTTTCATGCGTCAAGTCTAACATAGCTGTTCCGATCTGAACGTCAACCAAATTGTCTTAACATCGATTATCAGTTATGTGCGTATAGTATGAAATTGTTACGCAGTACACAGCTCGTGCAATGTTTGTAGCATTGAGAGGTTAAACATTTCGACATTTTTCAACTGTGAACAATTTCCCACATTGTCCACTTTGTCATTGCAAGTATTGTAACAGCAATATTGTTGGCCGATTTTGTGCATAGTAATGTGAAGGACCTGAGTGGCAAATTTAGAAGTATTGAAAGAACAAGCAGTAAATGCATGGAATGCCACAAGTCATCTTGCCTTCATAGTTTTTTTTCTTGCTTCTCAGTCTGTCACCAATACGTCATTAAAAATGTTTCGAAAATGCGTGTATATTGTGTTTTTATTACCTTTTCTTAGCTAGAAAATGTCAGGCTGGTATATAATAAATGGGAGAATTTAAGATATACCTTCTCTAGAAAACTATGCGAATTGAAGAAAATAAGCGGACACGGGGTGGGCGAGGCAACACCAAAATCGAAGTGTTTCGACGTCCTCCTCTTTTTGAAGGACGTCACCGAGCCACATCCATAAGTCGAAGTTTAGTTTATGATTTGTAGCAAACGTTGAAGCGTTCAAAGTAGCTGACACTTTCAAATGTATTAATTGAAGCGGAAACACCTGACACCCAAACGACCCCCTTCGTTGTGGCTACAAAGTCACTGACATATACAAACAAAAAAAAATGAACACAACATTTCACTGATTATCACTTCAAGTTTATCAGTGAAGCTCGTGTACGTAGAATAAAGTGCACTTTTTGAAGTATTGTTGGGCTATAACAATGTCTACACTTTTAATATTGCATATCTTGCTTGAGTGCAGGAATATTTATGACACATCTCTGGCTCGGTGTTTCACAACTTCCCTGAGGAAGACGTCTGATACTCTTAGGTCAAGCAGCTCGAGTGATGCCGATGCTAGTGCTAATGACCTTCGCAGTGTATCTGATCGCTTGGCCACTATCTCTTTTCGGTGCGACGACATTGAGAACAGAAGGCGACGCTCGAACTTGCTTTTCTTTAACATTGCGGATGACGAAAAAGAAGACTGGGCTTTGTCCGAGCAGAAAATTGTGAAATTCTGTTCACAAAAGCTTGACATTAACTTTTCCAGCACAAATTTAGAGAGAGTGCACAGGTCAGGCAAACATGCTGACAGCAAAAAGAGGCCTATTATTGCGAAACTGACCTTCTATAAGGACAATGAGCGCATCTCGTCCGCTGCAAGAAAGCTTAAGGGGTCCAAGTTTTCTATTCGGGAAGACTTCTCTCCTGCTACGTGAGAGGCAAGAAGAAAGTTTATCAAATTCGCCAAGGCCAGAAAAAAATTCTTTAAGCTATCTGTTGACAGGTTGCGCATAGATGATGTAACATACCTGTACGACCACGCAACAAGCACGGTAGTGCGACTAGGCAGATAGCTAAGGCGTGGTACTCGCGCCTGTGAATTCAAGCAGCACCTGAGCCTCAGAATTTACCGTCACTCACCATATCATTTACAAATATTCGCAGCCTTCTGCGAAAGCTCGACCAGGTCTATTCCTTCCTTGATGACACGGGTTCTGACATAATCATCTTCACTGAGACATGGCTTCATGCAGATATTTCAGACAATGAAATTAGTCCCTTACAAAATACCTATAACATTTACCGTTGCGATCGCGTTAACAGGAGAGGTGGAGGCGTATATATAGGCATTAAAAAGGCAATCACTGATTGATTTGTGGGGTTTAACGTCCCAAAACCACGAAAAAGGCAATCACCTCTTATCTAATGGAGTCTGCTACAAATATAGAAAATGTAAGGGTTGTTTGCAGAACTCGATTTGAGAAATTATTGATTGGATTCTGCTATCGCCCTCCAGACACTAATCCATCATTTCTATGCGACTTACGAAGCACCATAACTCTTGCTGTTAAGACGTGTCCTACTGAGCTTGTTTATTTATTTGGCGAATTTCATTTTCCCTCAATAAACTGGAAGCTGCTTTCATCGCATTGCCATGTCTCCACTGCGTTCATTGCCTTAAAATTAGATTTCAACCTAGCACAGATCATAAGCAAACCCACTCGTGACTCGAATATACTTGACTTGGTATTAACAACGGCACCAAATACTATATCAAATATAACATACATAGATGGCTTCAGCGACCACCGGTTAATACAAATGATTCTTAACGTCCCATTTTATCTCGCTGGAGCTAAAACAAAAACGATTCGCGGTTATAAAGAGGTAAGTACATTGTTATAAATGATAAATTATGTACGTTCTTTGAGAGCGTACATTTACCATCCTTTCATAATCGATCCATAGAAGACAACTGGACACTCTTCAAAAACAAGTTAGCTTCAATGGTTTGTGAACATATTTCTACAATCAAAATAACAAATGATAAACAAAATTCATGATTCAATAAATCACTTAACAGATTAAGAAATAAAAAAAAGAGATTGTACGTGGCGGCTAAACGCACGCAATCTGCTGCTTCGTAGCAAAGCTATAGAGACTTCTTGAATAGCTACTGCTCCGCGATACGCACCGCCCATGATAAGAATTCTTTTCATGATCTACCGTCACTGTTCACCACTAACGCTAAGAAGTTTTGGAAACAACTGTGCCCAGAACGTCACGATAAGAAAATCACGTTGCAAAACGACGACCACATTCCCATTCCAGATCAAGTTTGTCTTAATGCTTTTAATACTTTCTATACATCAGTTTACACCACTAAAGATTATACAAACATCCCCGATGTAGCCGATCTTGGCTATTCCTTTTTGAAGCCCATTGAAATCACTGTTGACGGAATCGCATCTATAATAAATAATCTTAAATTGTCCACGTCAGCGGGCGTTGACGAGATTAACACTCAGATACTAAAAAGTACAGCCTCACCCTCGAGTAAAATAATATGTCACAACTTTCAGCAATCACTGTCAACAGGACAGCTTCCACATGACTGGAAAATTGCAAAGGCCATCGCCGTGTTTAAAAGTGGGAATAAAAACTCACCTCAAAACTACAGACCCGTTTCTCTGACATCCATCTGCTGTAAGATGCTTGATCATATAATCGCCTCCCATATTTACAATAACTTAGAACAGAATGACTTTTTCTTCCCAAACCAACATGGATTTAGAAAGGCCCTATCATGCGAAAAACAGCTTTTGAAATTCACGACTGACCTACATCATCACTTAGATCTAAACTTGCATATTGACTGTTTTTTTCTGGATTTTTCCAAAGCTTTCGATCGTGTTGCTCACTGCCACTTAATCTCCAAACTCTCTTCTTTCTGTAGAGATTCATCAACTCTGTCATGAATACGGAACTTTCTTACTAACCGGCAGCAATTCACCATTTTTTATAATTTTTCATTCCCACTTTCATGCGTTTGTTCTGGTGTGCCGCAAGGGAGTGTTTTCGGTTCACTGCTTTTTCTTATTTATATCAATGACTCTCCAAGTAAATTATCCTCACAAGTTCGCATTTTCGCCTACGACTGTATAATTTACCGAGCAATAAATAGTACCTGTGATCACGTAATAATTCAAAATGACCTCGACCTCATCAGCAATTGGTGTAATGGTTGCCTAATGTTTTTTAATTCAAGTAAATGTAAAGTATTGTCCTTCTCTCGCAAACATTCTAACTCTGAGTTTTCTTTTTTTATTAATGGCAATTCCGTATCTAGTGTTGACTCTTTCAAATATTTAGGTGTAACCTTCACATCTAACCATTCTTGGACTACCCACATCACCAACATCCGCCGTGACGCCTCACGATCAGTAGGCTACATACGCCGCAATCTACGTAAGACTCCCACAAATATACGTGCTTTAGCTTACGTAACATTTGTTTGCCCTCAGCTAGAATTCGCTTCTACAGTTTGGTCCCCTCATTACAGCTATTTAACTAACATGCTGGAATCGATTTAGAAAGAGCCGCTAGATTCCTCTCACAAAACTACAATCATGGCGCAAGCATAACACAAAAATAAAAAAAAACTTATCACTTTCCCTTTTGAGCAGCCGACGTGATCTAAACCTCCTTTCATTATTTCACAAATACGTACATGAAACAAGCCCATTATCAATGACATTGCAAACATCTGCATTCACATCAAGGAGACTGAATAATTATCTTTCATTCACACGCATATACGGCAAAACATACATTTTTAACTCATCTGCACTCCCCCGTGTCATCCACATGTCGAACAGCCTTCCGATGAATTCATAGCTGAAAGCAATCGGAAAAAATTCAGGCACCTACTACTCACCCATTTTCAAGATTAACTGCTAGTTTTATTGATATCAAAATCGGCACCTACACATTTATTCACTACTAGTATCTCGCTTTTTTTCTCTTACTTTAAACTTATTATTTGATGCTTGGAATACTAAGATCCCATTCAGTTCTGTTGTGTATTATTCAGTGATTTTTTTTGAATAATGGAAAGTCTTTTTCACAATTTGTGCTTGTTCTTTAGCTTGTTTTGAGTCATTATCTTAATCGTATACTCATCTGATTTTCATTGCCGTTCTATTCCTATTAAAATTATTATTATTATTTTCTCATTGTTATTCCTTTTAGGACTTATATAATAATTGACAATTAGTTCATGTTACTGTTTCGTATAGAAATCGTACCAATTCGTGTACGTATTCCTTTGATGATACCCTTACACAATGTCCTGTTGAGTCTGTAAGGTATTTTGAATAAATAAATAAATAAAAGTGACCAAGTTGGCAAGCCAATTATGCCAAAAGAAAACATAAAACAGTTCCAAATATTTTGCGAACAAATTTTTTCCCTGACAAATTATGGTGGTGCACGTCATGAAATTTGTGTCTTCCCCTGCTATTTGCCCTGCCACCAACCAGTGCAAGTGATGAAAGATGCACACGATTTTTAATTTCAAATGGATGAATTTGCTGCGCAGCACACTCTATGAACTATTTGCTGTAAAACCTCAACCTGTGCTGTTGTCTTGTAATCTTGTTTATGTTATCTTGTTTTTCTATATTGCGACGTGAATTATGAAGGCCTTGCAATATTGTTTGCCAGAGTCCAACCGTTTTTATGGGATGTGTCTGCCATAACACTGGCTAACAGCCCGATATGGCAGCAATCAGACCCATCCGTAAAATATGTATATGGCTGTGTTTTTATTATTACGAGTCTTAAGGCAGAAGTTGAAAACACTCAAACTTTTTCTGCTTGTATGCTGGAGCAACTAAAATGCTGGCGTGCATCTCTCCACAGGTCAAAATAGAGCTAATAGGAACAAATAAACATCGGCCATAATAAATACTTGTGCAAATACTAATTTTCTCCACATGCGTGAATTGTGACTACAAGCTTCTAGTGTATGGAAGAAAAACAGCGCAATTTGTTCAGTGTACTTTATTGATTCATGCAGTAATTTTCAATAGAAAAGCAGCAAGGTGAAAAGAAAGACTAATCAAGGAACGAGCAACATACCACACGAAGCGCTTACCGCACTGTTTCCAGATTGAAAATTTCATCTAGTAACAAGTTCCCCTCATATACTATTCATCTGCTATTTGTTTGTCTTTCATTCGGAAATTGGTTGAATTTTCACTTGCTGAATTGGCGCCCTCATGTTTAGATTTTTACCACAGTTAGTAGCATAATAGCGATTAGAGGGGTGTTGCTGTCGGGCCTGCACACTATGATGGATCATGCCAGCATAGAGATGAGTGGCGAAACTTCAGCCGTTGCCCCCTGTGAAAGTAGGAGAGGTCTGTGTTTCGGCAACGCCACCAGTAATGGCTGCTACTACTTCCAGTAGTCATCATAATCATTTATTTCAAACAAAGGAAGGAATAAACACATGTAAAAATATACAGGAGGTGAAATAGTCATAGACTGAAATAGGACCTCCTGTGCTCGTAAGGTGGCTATTGAACATGCTGCCCTATGATTCAATGTTGTAGTTAACACGTGAATGAACACAAGCATAATAAAGTGATATGCGAGTAGTCAATGAGAAGTGCAATCGAGGTTTGATGAGCATGCGTATACCATAGGCCATTTTTTTCACGTTAGAAGCATGTAGATGAAATTTAAGGTGGCGATTAAGTTCCGTACCTAAAAATGCACAATAGCTAGCTGCGGTGACAATGCTGATATCAGGAAAAGATGAAAAATTTGTCTCATCCTAGTTGATTTGCAGGTTGTCGATTTCACATCACGTACACATTCTCAAAAGATCTTCATTTAGCCTATTTGTTAGTGCAGATATGAAGGGATCGGAAATAAAGGTCCTCATGTCAGCATATAGGATACGATTAGATGAGGGGCAAGTCATGAAAAATATAAATTGAAAAGAGACGGAAACTTAATATTGCCCCCTGTGGTACACCTATCTTAGCAGTTGCTTCTTAAAATAGCAACCAGATGTATCGATGGTTTGTTTTCTATCCTGTAAATAACTGTGGATAAGAAGCAAAGGTGGACCAGTTATTCCAATAGCTTCAAGTTTCGCTAAATTAATGGAGTGATTAATAGTGTCGAGTGCTTTCGAAAGGTCTATGAATATAGATGCTGCAAATTCACCTTAATCAGTCGCTTTTTTGAGTAACCGGTAGGTGTTAAAAGTGACATTTATTGAAAATTCGGATCAAAAGCCATACTGATAGGGGGAAAGAATACATAATATATTTATGTATATTTTGCTTCAATTTTCGAATACTTTTTGTATTGCAATATGCCTGCTTGTGACACGCTCCCATAAACACTCTGTGAAGAATTATCACTAAAAAGAAACCTTAGATAGACGGAACATCTTCCCGGGTATTCATGCCATTTGATTCATTCACTCGTTTTTGAGTTGCACTAATTGTTAAAACAGTCGTGCAAGACGAACTCGTTGTAGCAGTGGCTAGGGTGTTCTGCTGCTGCCCCAAGATCACAGGTTTGCTGCTGGCTTGGGCGGTCGCATTTTAATGGAGGCAAAACGGTAGAAGCCCATGTGCTGTGCAACATCAGTGCACGCTAGAAAACACCAGATGGTTGGAAGTTTCCTTAGCCCTCTACTACGGTGTCCCTCACAATAATATTGTTTTGGGCCGCAAAAAGTCAGATATTATTAAAATTGTTATGTAACCCCAACCGTCTGAACTGGCAACAATGAGAATTCTAGAACAGCTAGATGCTTATTTTCAGTGCGGTAATGTGTAGTAGTTAGTTCATCCATTTAAAGAAATGTATTTGTTATTACTGTGTTATTCATGGCACTAATTATGTGGCTATTTTTTTTCTCATAGAACAAGCAGTAACCTGGACGAAGATTGCACAGATACCGCTGAAGATCCATCAGCGGTTTTCGCATCACTGTTGCCTCCTCGGTGTGCCGGTGCTCTTAGCGAAAGTAATTATTACTCTGATACACCTACCTACACCATACCCGCTTCTCCTTATCCCGCTTTAGACGATCACGCTAACTTTTTCTTCCGGCCTATTTCGGCTCCACGTGTTCCCACCCTTTTAACACAACCTCCCACCTCAACACCTGTCCCATCTACTCCTTCAACACCCATCCCACTATGTAGCACGTGACGCACAACACAAACAAAGAAAACCAACAGAACAAAGCAAGCAGCCAGCTTGCTGGCTAAAGTTGGTCATGAACCTAAAGGCGAAAGAGAAAACAGAACAGAGCGATTCTTCCTTTCCTTAGCCGAGCACATAGACAAGGTGCTTGAACACCGGAGGGGGCAATGCAAAATGCACCTACTAGATGTCCTAATGCACATCGTTGGGTAAGTGCTGACCGTGTTGTCGTCCATCCAGGGGCCACCTATTTGATCAAGGCAACACTAATATAGGTGGCCAGAAAAACTGCAGACCCCTGCCAGAAGTTGTGTACATAAAATTTCTCGTTTCTTGTTTCAATTGCGTAAAGTTTTTTTTGTCTTCATGAAATGTTTAGGGCCTAAGCGGCACTTGGGCCTCATTACTTTGTGAAAAGGAAGCGATACAAAATATGTCATCATAGGTCGAGTAAACGACCGACGCGGAAGTACAGTTCTCTGTCATATGAAGCACAATATACAACTTTTCAAATTAAGGTAAAACCACTACACAAGTTAATTGCTATAGGCCATGTAGCACCCAGGACGTGTAGGTAATGCATAGGCAATAGCATTATAGTTTTTTTCAAGTTTATTATTTATTTATTTTTACAGAAAGAAGTTCATAATCTCTTTTGTTTTTCAGACAGTAGAGCAAGAGCTAAAGGCCACTTTGCCTCAAAAAGGCTGCGTGTTCAAAAAATATTATTGCAAGTTTCCAAAGAAATCGTATATTCTGCCTCTGATGAAAAGCAAGACCTATTCTGTTCAATATGCTGCCAATTGCCGTGCATCTTTGTTACCCCAAAAGTGCCTCTTCTCGTATAGACGACACAGAGGTGCATATAGTGCAATTTTATGAATGATTGGGGTTCTATAGAATATTTGGGGCTATGTTTGTGCAGGCTGTTTCATACTTAGGGGAAATCTTGAAGTGCCTGGCATCGCGATGGACTAGCGCTGCGATCGTGCACCGGAAGTAGCTCTTGCGTGCGCAGACGCTTGAACGATGTAGAGTTGAACCGCGTCGTCTGCTATGGCAGCTCCTGAATTATTTGTGCATGCGTGAGCGCCTGACTTTGAGTGGTTGCAGTGCTGGCCACATGATGATGCCACGTGCATCGAGATTTACCTAAGTGTGAGACAGCCTGTATATCCACCACTGCAGTGTCATCAATGCTCATCATACAAAAAAATAGAAAGTAGTTGTACTTTTATGCTCTGAATGAGCGAGAAAGTGGCATATTCTGTGAACACCATACGGATACTAAAATGTTGCTAAGTGGGGGCTAATGTCGGTAACAAAAGTACAGCATTTTCGTCCGGAATGAAAAGGGGCCACTTTACGTTGTAGAACAGATGCGATAGTCAAGTGGTAGTGCAGCATATAGCACCTGATTCAGTGTCTTCTGGCTTGATAAACGTTCAGGATTATTTTACATTTGCAAGTTCGTTTGACTTCACTTTGTGACTACGGTAATCAGGCAGCTTTTGGGAGCAATGTACTGTGCTGGCAGAACACTGCAAAAAATGTGACACAAGACGTGCATGACTGAATTTATTTATACAATAACAGAATCATCCCCAGTACCTTGGTTAATGTAACCAGTCACTATCAAAATTCTAAACACTCTAAACAGAAATGTTGTGGGACTCGTATGGTGAAACTCCAAACACAGAAAGTCCTCCCAGTTTCTATAGTGGTTATGCCGTATAATTACTTTTTTGTCTGCATGTAAACACGGTCAAATTAACTAGCAGTTATTACAACTAAGTACTTTATGACAGTACAAAACAATATTAAACTGGTAACAGAGCCTCAGAACGCTGCAGTTGGTCATCCTTTCCAGTGCATTCCTGCTGGTCACGCTAATCTGCTGTACTGAGCAAACGCCACTGATACAGGGAGTTCGCCTGGACTTGCCATTGCGCTGTCTGCTTGGAATGTTGTCCAATCAACGCCTAAACAAATAGGGGCAGAGTGCTGCGGCCTCTAAACAACTTCTGCTCTCCTTGTACAACCTGATCACTATCACACTTTGAAGGACCTGCTTGTGCTTTTTTGCGACTGTGCGTTTCTCAGGAAAGGTGCATCATTTTGTCAGCAACCAGTCCACATAGTAAATGGCTACCCCTTGAAAGCACAGAAGTTATGAAAGCACCCAATGACATGCATTGTCGCAGTTCTAGTGCGCTTGCAGTTTTTAGTATGGTTTCTCACTCACTCATGTATTTGGTTTCTCTATTGCTGACAACCTTTCACCCGCCACTGTTCTCAGGTTCTGTTCATGTTAGGAAAACTTCGTATATCTTTAACGAACTGTATTTCTAGATTTGATGCTTCATTTTAAACTTATTATCACCTCTCGTGAAGCTTCTAGGAAGTCATCAGCCCATCTAATTACCGTAGTCAAAGTGTGACGGCAAATTGCAAAGATTCATTGGTTGTTGACGCCCCCTATTAGGCTTCTACCTATCACACAAAATTGATAAAATCTTTTCATACATGCCATATTCTACCGAGTGTGCGTCTATTTTTGCCACAGCCAAATATGCTGTAGAGGTTCGTGATGTTTTTTTCTGCAAATGACCAGGAGCGGTAGATGCTTATTTACGGTGGCAGCACTTCAGCGTCCGCGTTTCTCCCTGGTGCACTCTTTTGGCTCTCGGTCCCAATCCCTGCGACTGCCCTGTCTTGAAAAACTATTGCCTGAATACAAAGGGCCCTAATTCCAAAGAGGGGAAACACACATCCCATTTAGCTACCTCACTGAACCTATTGAACCATTTTTGGAGATGTGCCGTCGAGGGCACGAACTTCTCTTCGTTGAAGTGCCCCGAAACCGAGCCCTATACATTCGTAGTGACAAGCTGCTAGGTAATCGGGTGGCTCCCTTTTCGTGCCTGGAGTAATGATTGTAGTGCAGCTTCCGAACACTGTAGAAGGCAATTTTTTCCGCTCTTTTCCGAAGAACGCCGCTTGCGCTGAAAGTACGTGCCTCACCGCGACTGTCACTATTGCAGTGCTCAGAGTGCCGTTCATTATACCCCTTGACACACACAAGGTGCAGTAACACTGATGCTAAAAGAACATTTTACAGGCACCTTTCTCTGTTAAGGCCGGACTTGGAGAATTTTCCGCAGTTAAGAGACCTTAATAAAATTCGTAGGCTACATTTGCATTGGTAGCTTCATAATATTGTTACAGGGATTATTTATTAAGGCATCGTCAGTTAGGATCACATTGAAATGACACTGTAAAATAACTTCTTGTTGGGCTAGTTGGTACAAAATTTATAAAAGTTTATTCGGGCGCGAATACAGGACACGATCACTCCCACATGCACACACCCAGGCATCAAACACACACAGTGCTCACTTCCATCATATTTATTCATAGGTCGATGTCTTGGATATATACAGGACACATGTGCGCACTAACACCATAGAAGGCCAAAAGCATACATTATCAATACGTACAGTTAATCAATGTCATTTCCTCATAGCGAATAACTGGAATTCGCTTAGTAACAACAATAGCGAAGGGGCGCTTACACAGTGATCTTTACTTTTTTCAATGAAAATGCCTCGAATTGATATTGTATGCGGTGGGCCTTCTATGGTGTTAGTGCGCACACGTGTACTGTATATATTCAAACCTTTTAGCTATGATTGAATCTGGTGGAAGTGAGCGCTGTGTGTGACGCCTTGGTGTGTGCGTGTGCGGGTGATCGTGTCGTGTGTTCGCGCTCGAATTAACTTTTAGAAATGACACTGCACAGAGTCCACAGAATTCTAGTCAACAGGACAACCCAGACTCAGCCCCACATAAACGTTGTCATCTGCATCATTCAGTGCCATTTCGAGGCCGGTGCCACATGTTTTTTGCCTTCTTGTGACATTACCCCGGCCTGTAAAGCACTGTCTTGGTGCCCGCTATATCTAAAAGGGCATATCACAGCTGTAGGCCTTCGGGCGAAAAACAGGCACAATGCCAGTTCTTGGTGTTGCAGTCAACGAGTTGCTTGCTACGGATATCTCATAGGTAACACGTGTCACCTGGCGCTCTACTTGGTAGGGCCTGAAATATCGTAATAGCTTTTCGCTGAAACCAACATGACGAGATGGGAACCATAATAGAATGAGAGAGCACGGTCGAAATTGAAAGCCCTCTGTTCCCAAATTCAGTGTAGTGTCTACTATCATGCAAGGAGTTTTGTTAGCTTGGGACAGTGAGAGCAGAGTGGGCGTTACCATGCGTGCAATGAGAGCTCAAGTGATGACATCTTGAACTTATGAAGTGATTGGCGTTGGCTAAACAGAAGCAGAGTATGAAAAGACAGAGAATAAAGGCCAAAAGAAAATAAAAAAAGCACCCAGCTTGGCAAAATGCGTCAAGCATGGTTGACAGACGAGCGAGGTTGTTTTAAAAAGTGGGTAAGAAAATGGTGTCATCAACCAGATAGCAAGGGCAGGTTGACCATTTAAACAGTCCAAGACACATGGTTGCCTAAACTCTGAAGACAAAGTCTTAGTGAAATCAAGTGTTTGCATCTCTCAGAGACTACGGCCATGTGGTTTCGGTCATCGGCTTTCCATCAAGGTCTTCGCGCAGCTGCTATTGCCTTTATTTTTCCCCATTATTCTCTCGTTTTTGGTACGCAATGTCGTTGGCACTCCACAATGACTTCACAGCCTTGTGTTGAAGAAACTGTAGCCAACTTTAACTTTAGTCGACTAATGGTGAATAGTGGGATTTACACAATATTTTGGCACATACCGAATTATGGTGGTGATACTTTTCAGCTGGGTCACACAGTAGAACCTATACTTTAACACCTTTGGTAAAAAATACGCCTTTTTGATGGAGGCAAAAATGCTGTAGACCCGTGTGCTCAGATCAGGGTGCACGTTAAAGAACCCCAGGTGGTCGAAATTTGCGGAGCCCATCACTACAGCGTCTCTCATAATAATGTGGTGGTTTTGGGAGTTACGCTCCACAGATCAATCAAATTACTAAAAACATATCCTCTTCACTGTGCAGCAGGTAGTGCTGCATTGGGCCCTGTGTTTACCGGACAGCAGATCTTATCCTGCCAAGGCACTTTTCCTACTTCACTGTAGAAATCACTAGCATACAGGCTCCTGACCTGCGGAGCTGCTTGGGCAAATTGCTGTGCCCGTCTACTAGCCAATCGCATTGGCGTATGTGCCAAAAGGTCACGCCAATCGCCAGACCACCACAGCCCTAAGCCATTCACAGAATCAGCAAAGCCAGGGCCACAATATCCTTCCTCATCTACAGTGCCTCTGTGCATTAGAAAGTTGTGGAAAGCACAGAGGGCGTTCACCACCTTTTCAGCTAGTTTCGGCTCTTCACCCATGAACCACGCCAAGATTCTCCACTAGGTCCCCAGAATCCGAAAGGCGTTCTCGACACACACCTATTTCATAGAGCGAAAAAGAAAAAAAACAGCATCAATGACGAGTTACCATTTCAGTCCCCATCCCATTACTTTCGGGTAAACATATACTCTCAGCTCTCTTTGTGAACGATCACCAACAGCAGTAGCAGAAAATTTGGCTCCACTTTGTGGTACCAAAATAAACACTAGGAAAAGCTGCAACTTTTTGTCGCTAGACTCCCAATAAAAAACAGGTTAGGGTTCCACATCACATCGGCTTTCTGTGATGAGGTGCAGGTACGAAGAATCACTGATGTGAGCACACATAACATGCTGCCCGTGCGCCCAAATGAAGATTCTGTCCAGCTTATGAGTGCGAAATCAGAGGAGCACTGCCACAAAACAGTAAAAGTGGACATTTTGTGGTATGCCAAAAATATGCAAAACAGTAACAGCAAATTTACACAATACCACATTTAAGGAATATTGTAAAGCACTTACTGTGAATCTGAGTGCAGAATGGAATATGTCACAACGTAAACTATATGCCATAAGCTCAGGTCGGCTGCCAAGTTTTCCCTGTATGGTTACATCACACCAAACAAAGCTTGCCCACAGCACCAAAGCAGTAACTAAATCAGTCCACAACATTGTGAAAACTACTGGACACAATTGGTAACTTTTACCTTTTGTGAGTGTTGCTACAGTCGCCACTAACTTTTATAGCTTGGTGAGGACTGCAATATTGGCAAAAAAATTCAACACACTAAAATTTGTACATGAATTAAAATTCAGTTCATTGGGAGATTACGTAATGTGCACGATGGCTCAGACACAGTTGCCCAACAACTTACATGACCATGTGCAGAATGACATCTACCAAAATTTTCCATGCTGTTTATACATGTTAAAAAATCCGCAACAGTTCACCTGCGTTGTATATCCACAAGAGTTCGCCTGTGTGGTTTATCTAGGACATTCGTTCCCTTGGTAGATATTGATACATCAAAGTGCCGCACAAGAGTAGTTCATATTAGGAGGTGGAACAGTAGCAACTAGTCCGGTAAGCAACGTTTCTTGTTACTTCAGTAGCGCTGTGTAAATGCAGCAGCAGCAGCCGTGATTCAAACCCACGACCTGTCGGTCGGCAAGCAAAACTATGGAGTGTGTGCCCTGCAATGAGTGCTTCATACAATAGGATTGTGCAACATAATTCAATATGCCTTAGAATGGTGATGTGCTCAGAGGGCATATTTTTGGGGTTGCAACATAATACTCACTCCTAGTGCTTCTAATCACACCAGGATAACTTCTACGAAGCATGCATGTAAACTGTAAAGTCATTTATAACTGTACATGCACCAACATTCCATCCCAACTTCAAGAAGAGAAAGGAACATAGGTAGATCTGTGTGAATAGAACACTTTTTGTGGTGATGCCAATTCTAATATTTCTTGATTATTTTTTAACAGTTCAAAGCGAACTTGACAAAAAAAGTTGGAGTGGATTCCTAAGCATGTTCTCTTTAAAGTTTTCTAGAGGGCACTGCTATAATGCATGTTATCAGAAAAAAGTACATGGACGTTAGCGAATACTATCATACATGCTTCAAGTATGGTATATTGTATGACAAACCAATGTGCATGTGTGTTTTGTACAGATCATGGCATCATATTCTACACATCGGAAAATCTCATGCCACCATTCAGACAGCACGCTGAATCGTACCATGTGTTCAGAACTTACAACGGCACATAAAATTCATGCGCAATAGACAATAATTTTAACAGAATAAATTGCCTGCAGAGTGCATCAGAACACTATAGATACTTACCTTGTAATTGAAGTACATACTTCCCGAGTTAGAAGAATTATACAGTATGAGCTTTCCATCAGCAGCCCCGATAGAGTTCGGAAACTGCCATGTGTGGCTGCATCCTTAAGCGATATGCAGCCATGTCTCCGTCTTTGGCTTCCAAAATGAAACAAGCAGTGATTTTATCAGTAATAGTAACATTTTTGTGGAATCAAGGCCTTGAGAGTGGCGACATTTAGGCCAGTTAACGCTTCCATTTATCGCTAAGAGGAAGGCTTAAACATCAAAAACTATCCAGAGTTTAAAACCTTAGCTTCATGTACCATGGCCCACTGTAAATTTTACCTGAGCCGCTATGCACTGTTGACCTCTTCAGGCCACTGGCAAACTAATAACCTTCCTTATGCATCTATTTCATTGAAAGGTCGTTCCTCTCCTCTTAAGAATAACTCACGAATCCTCACGATGGCTCGAAGTATGCAGAAGTGTGCTCCTTGAAGTAAGGTACAAAGCTGGGCATGCTGAACTGGACTTGTTTTTCCATTTCTGGCTACATTTGGCAAGTCATAGGGTGCTATTGATAGTTATAACACACACTTCTTGATAGTCAAAACACACGATTCTTCTTCAGTATGCTCTGCCAACTACACAGCGTAGTTCTTTCATGTCTGCAACAGCATGTTTGTATTTATTTAATGGATTTCAAGAAAGGCATTTGAAGGGTTTGACTTCTCTTTTTGTTAACAAGCGTCATTACCAAATCAAGTGCTGAGTGCACTCGAACTTAGCACTACATTTTTAGGTTATTTAAGGAATTGTCCTTTCATTTGACACAAGAAAGGAAGAAGTGAGAAATTTTCGTATTAGTACCACTTTAACAAGTCAGCGAGCTCAATAAAAGGAATGAAATAGCCTGACAAGTAGGGTAACAAAAGAATTACCTATTGCAATTGAATAAGCCCACGACAAGTAGAGCACAAATAATGATTCAGAAACAGGAACTAAGACTGAGGAAACGAAACACAGCCAACTAGCTTATGGTGATTACACATGATGATTGGTTGATATGTAGGGTTTAACTTCCCGAAACCACGATATGATTATGAGAGACGCCGAAGTGGAGGGCTCCAGAAATTTCGACCTCCTGAGGTTCTATGACGCGCACCCAAATCTGAGCACCCGGATCCTCAACACTTCGCCCCTTTCGGAAATGCAGCCACCGCAGGTGGTATTCGATCCCCCGACCTGCGGCTCAGAAGCCGAGTACTTTAGCCACTAGACCACCGTGGGGAGGCAAGTGAAAACACATATACAGCGAGCATGGCATAAAATGGGACATCACATCTTCAAGCATAACTTGCACATGCGATTGCTGAAGTGACCACATTGTGTCACAACAAGTATAACCTGTAAAGGTGGTGCTTCTGATGCATGTGTTAGTGCAACATTGAGGCACTGTTTCAGTTAGTTGGCCTTCAGAAATTGGTGATTTTTTTTGTTAAAATGTACAAGTGCATTCCACAGTTCATTACCAATGTGCGGCTGTGCAACCATTACGCATCTAAATCTCTTAATGATTCCAACTCTATGACCTACTGTACATTTCACACACCACACTGTGATATGAAAATCATTATACTGATGACATGTTTGCGATCGCCTTTGGAAGGAAACTATGGTTACAATTTTCGAATTTTCAGCACACCTTTACGATTTCATCTGCTTACAGGCATGTACATCGGCTTCAGTCTGGACCAGAGTGCCGTACGTATCTCTTGCACGGCCTCACGAGCTGTAGATATGCCCACACGAATCGATAGGGCAATATCTTGCATGTGTTAGCCATTGCATAGCCATATAAAGATTACATGTTGCCATAACAAAACTAGATTGCCACTTGAAGCAAGTATATATTCAGTATACTTATTGAATGTTGTCCTTAGGTGTAATGCAGGCTCAACTGTTGCATGAGAAGAGATAGTTTTAGGGCCAAGGGTCTCTAGCCACTGCATATTGGGTCATACATTGTATTGTACAGGTCCTTGTTTCTTTCTGTTCAACAACCGCAAAAACAAAAAAAAAGAAATAAAATAACAAGTAACAAATTTGGCTTGTGCATGCAAGTACTTTAGGGTTCAAGGCACTAAAGCTCTGCAAAGACAGGAAGTCGTACAACACTCAAGAAATGCCATTGATGAATTACACTTTAAACAAATATTGTGCCCTCCACATTCTATTCTACAGAGCTCTTTTTATGTACGTACATTCATTAGCCCGATGACCATGTGGAGTACTGACACAATATGGTAAAAGAGATTAACTGCAATAATTGTTTTTGGAACTGTTGGCAAGCTATTTCTCTTGTCATATTTTCATCACTCCAAGTAGCATAAATTATGCAAGTTGAAGTTCAAACACATAGGTGTGTAGACAAAACAATTTTCTACATAATCATATTATACTTCCGCACAACACGATGTTTTCAATAGAGGTATAAAAATTTTGCAGCTCATAGTTTGCAGCTCAAAAGTTTGCAGCTCATAGTGCATATTAAACTCACCAAAGCAAGCACACAAAGCAGAAAAAATCCTGAAGCATTCATAAAAAATTCACAGTTTATTGCACTCATACCTTCAAAACTGATGTCTTCAAAGCTACCGTTACAGTCATCAATACTTGTAGGTTTTTCATTACCCTCCAAAAATATTGATTCAGGGAGATTCTAGATGACAGAAAGCTGTTGATATTACAAGCATATCACCTTCTTTTCCCCTCTAATTGGTACAAATTTACAGAATTAGGGAGTGGGGATTTGTATTCAAACCATCATTTCATGCACGCACAATCATGTTTTTTCAGTCGATATGTCAATTGCTGATTCCCGAATCTCCTTGCTGGGCAGTGGACCTTAAAAAAAGGGTCACGTTACTTTACGCTATAAGGAACCAGTGCTGGAGTTTCTGCGACCACCCTGGCGGTTAGAGCGCGCACTTTTCAGCTGCTCCCGCAGACGAGAGTGGTGGCTGGTATAAAGGCGCAGCGTGCCCGCATCACCGTAACAAAACGAAAGGGCACTGGCGGTAATACTGCGTATTCAAGTGCAACAATATGCAAAAAGAGAGGGGATGTATAGAAGAGGAAGGACGTATAGAGAGGAGGCGGCGTTGCATCAAAATGGTCAGGTGAGCAAAATGCTGCTCTCGGTCTCCTGTATAGCGCTGTCGGGCTCGTTTTGAAACCAATTGGCGTGCGCCTGCTACTTTTATTTGACAGGGAAGACAGCCAGCAGTTGAAACTAAGGCGAAACACTCTAGTTTTAGTGACGTTTTGCCGGAAATAAAACGAGTGTAGTACTCAACGTACGGCATGTGTAATTTTTCGTCTTGCCAGCTGAGCGTTGAGTCGGGCACTTCAGGACTAACAAAGTTTCCATGCGTCCATACATCTGCCCACCACCACAAAACTCCATGTCATGCCACCACGTGAAGGAAATGATACGATAAGCAGGTAGTCTTTTTTTGTAAACAGTTGCGTGTAAAGGAAAGCTGCCTTGTCCACAAGACCTGTGCGGGGTCACGTTCACCTACTCCTTTGAGCTGTTATAAAAGATACTCTCGTGGTGACTACTCGATGCCGAGGTGCTTCTGTTTAACTTAATTTGTGCAAAATGCAGAGTTCTTGTTACGAACAATCAAAGCTTAGCTTTCTGGCGTCAGCCGATGCGGTAAGCGCTCTTCTCACTGGCTGTCTTGGCTAAGTAACATTTGAATTTATGCCTTGCTAGAGAAGTATCAATTCTCTTCAATTTTTACTCATTGTTTCGTTCGTCTAACACACAGTTTCAGCTTTTCCACTTGCCTGTCTCGGCCTAATGTGAAGGTGTCTGTTCAACTTCAATAATCACAAGGCTTTCATGTACCAAACAAGATATCATTTTAAGGTACGCTCTAGTGTGTGAATCACGATTAATCTGTGACCACTTGGGGTTTTCTATTGCGCACTTATATTTTGGTTCACGGGTGTTCTTTTTGTTTTACTGCAGATGTTGGCAACGTGGTATCGTCGCAGCATGGGCTTATAAATGGGGCATGTCAGCCAGTAGTAGCATTAGCCTAAAATCCAGCACGTAACCAGAACATGAAGGCAATGCAGTTTCCATCCCGAAACAGCACTGTCCCTTCGATACCATATGCATAGACGCACTCCGCACTTCAGGGTTTCTCTTCGTTTTTTAAGACTTTTTATGTGAGAGTAGCCTTCGAACAAAGTTGTTTTTCCAAACCACAGTTCAGTATTACTGGCGCATTGGCTTTTGGAGCTGTTCGTTCCAAAATGAAGCACAGCAGCGGCGCACGCGCGTGCTCTCCGAGTGATAAATTGCGGTCGGTCGTGTGGGCGCGAGAAGCTGAGTTGTGTCACGACTCTCCACCAGGTGCTCCTTTTCGGTGCTTCAACTATCCAGCACTGGTGTTCCATAACAACGGGTACTGCACATCGCACACAACTGCTGATAACATACAACCTTAACACGTACTGCACCCGCTGTGCGACGTTGCACATCTGTGTAACTGCAATAGGGGAGTCCAGATTTCTCATAAAAAGAAACATTTTTTTCAGGTCGTCCTTCTCGACTTCACTTAACCTAGGCACTAGGTTCAACTGCTCCAAGATTAACTCCGATCCCCTTTTGATTACGTCACTAGAACTCAAAATTTCTGCTCCCGCTTTCTCTGAAGCATTTAACAGCAGATTTACGACCGCTTGACGGTGAACGTATGGTTTCATCAAGTTACTGTGGTAAATTTTGTTCAGCCGCCTTCCTAAGTTCACTTCATAATTGGTATCAGAAAGCTTCGATATCACTTTGGTGGGCCCCTTCTAATGAACCTCAAGCTTGTTTCTTTTGGACGGCCGCAGCAGCATTACCTGACTGCCTACATAAAAAGTGTGCTTCTTCACCGATTTGTCGTAGTACTCCTTCGACAACGCTTGCGCAGCCTTCATGTGGCTTTCCACTAGATCTTTCGTTTTTCCAAGCCTATGAAGGAGGGCTAGAACATACGCAACAACATAAGGTTCCTCATCGAATCCCTCCCAGAACTCGCGTAGCATTCGCAATGGTGTTCTCAAACTTCTGCCATACACAAGCTCTGCAGGGCTACAACCAGTGCTCTCATGAGGAGCTAATCTCAAAGCAAACTTAGCGGGAGGAATACACGCTTCGCAGTCGCATTTGTGCTGGTAACAAAGAGCTTTTAGTATCCGTTTCAGAACGAAATGCATACGCTCTACCGGAATAGATTGCGAGTGATGGATCGAGCTGTGCACTACTTTTATTTCACGTTTATCCAAAAAGGTAGAGGTGAGGTAGCTGGTGCAGACACTACCATTGTCGCATTAGATTTCAGAAGGAAATCCGACGCGCGCAATAATACATAGCAGTGCATCCACGACATGAGGGGATTGAGCTCCTTAAGTGGTATTGCTTCCGGAAATTTTGTGGCTACACAGATATCCCTCAGAATGTACCGACAACTTTGCCTTGACTCTGGCAATGGCCCGACGACATCAATTACAAGGCCCCGAAAAGGTTCTGTGGTAATTGGCAAAAGCTTCATGGGTGCCTTCAACTTGTCCATGGATTTGCCCGCTCTCTGACAAGTGTCGCATGAGCGGACAAAGTCTTCGATATTCTTCCATCATTTCAGCCAATAAATATCAAGGGTAACTCTAGCTTTGATCCTCTTTATGCCGAGATGCCTGGCCCACGTGTTTTTATGCACCAGTTCCAATAGTTGCGACGATACTTCTGTGGCACCAAGAGCTGCTCATACTTGCGACCTTGCGCATTTGTGTAGCTCCGATACAGGAGCCTTACTTTCTCAAAAAGAAAAACATTCTTTTTCTTTTTTCCCAAGTTTACGCTTTCCATTAGCACTTTATTCGAGAGGTCCTCAGGCTGCTCTCGAATTAGCGTTTTCAATCAACCTCGACAGCTCACTCCAACTTTCTACTAGAGGCGAGAGCCTTGCACCTGTTACAAGCTGCCACTCTAGCGTCGCCAGCGCGAAGTCGGCGACGGGAATGACAGCAGGTTAGTTCATTCCGCACGCAAGCAGAGACAGTGAAGAGATCAGAGACGTGAGAAAACAAACTTTACTCTAGTAATATTGCAGCACATGGGGTCTAGTACAACACTTCAATACAACTAACAAAATACATCACCACTTGATACAATTAAAAAAATAGATATAAAAACAATAAATCAGCTTACAAGAGAGAACTATTACAACTACGCCAACTAACAACAATAGAACTACGGGGGATAAAGTTCGAAGATATAAACAGGTGAAGGCATACGTGTGATGACCGGCAGCGTTGCGTCCCCGACGATCGGATGCGAGCAGTCGAAGAGAGTTCCGGCACGACTGCGATGTCGGCGGTGTTGCAACGCTGGTGGCTCCGGGAGGCTAGTGCTTGCAGGTGACCTTTGGGAGGTTGAGCTAACTCGAGGCGAAGTCCCGATATCTACGTTGCAGAGGTTAATATCGCGTCACGACTAGACGAACGGCTAAGCTTAGGTGGCCAGCCGAAACAGAGCCACACTGAAAACTTCTAGAAGAGATACTTGTTGATCTGTTTCTAAACCTTGTTGGTCAGCGACTCGACTGCCTGTCAGGGCAAAATCCTGCGCTTAAATCCCCCTCGTGTACCCTCACTCTCTTCCTTGGGGACAAGAAACCTCTACATGGGTCCAATCATGCGCGTTTCATTGATGGAAACTCCGCCCCAAAAATATATTGACCTCACCCCTTTTTAATTAGCAGAGGGCCCTCAACTAGCGAGAGTGACAACCTGTTGGGGTGCTGTCATACGGCTTGGCCACCGGAGGTTTTCCCACGGTTTTCCCGTGGGAATGGTCAGACTGTTTGGCTCTCAGCTGGTGCGTCCCGTACTCTAATCCTTGTTCGGGGTACATCGCGGCCTTCCACGACCCTGCAGACGCCGCCGCAGGTACAAAGGATCAAACGTCGGCGGCGACGTTCGAAGAAGAGCACCCCAATCTGCACTTGCCGGCTCTCTTTCTTGCGCCCACCGTTCCTTCCTTTCAGCGGGGTAGTACGGCGCCCGTTAATTGCGTTGACGCTGGGTCGGAAAAATGGCTGTCCGTGACAGCACCCCTCTCGCTTTGACTCAATGGCGCCATGTCATCTCCTTCTGTTACGAAAACCGCGCCAGTCGCTTCGGTGACGGGCTGCTCGAGTGACTGCTCACATGACTCACACGGAGAATTTCCTCTTTTAAGTTCAGTCGACTCGCCGCCAAGGTCACTTGATGCTTCACCACATTGAACAAGATCAAGTTCTTGCGAAAGATTCTGCGCTTGCGATTGTGTAAGGGCCATGTTTGCTAAGCTGCAGAAGAACGATTCACCCTGCTCTTTGAGAAGCTGCTCTGAGTTGTTAGAGAAAAGATAAGAAAAACGATCGGAAAGCGCGGCAGACACAGCCCCTTCGGTACGAAGCTTACCAAACGGGCCTTCAATGACAACCATAGCGATTGGTAAGCAATCACTCTGCTCCTCGGCGACTTGCCTGATCCATGCACATTCTCCTGTGTAGTCATCCGGAGACACCAATGAAGGATGGACAACGTCCATGGTTGCCGCTGAGTCTTGAAGTGCTCGACACGTTTTCCCATTCACACTAATTTCTTGGAGATACGGCTCTAACAACCGCATGTTGTTTTCCGATTCTCGGATTGTTGCGAAAGCAAACTTTTGCTTACAGTTTATCGCGATGTGCCCTTCCTTTTGGCAGTTGTAGCCGATTAGCGGCTTCCGTGATTCAAACGCCCGTGTGGTATCAGTGCATTGTTTAGGAACTTCACTCGATTTCTCCACTTCCGTTTTCCCTTCCCCTACAATGTCCTCTGTAAGAGACGGGTCTTTCTTGAAATTGTGGTGCGGAGCGGGTTTCCGTTGATCAGGTTTTTTGAAAAGCCCTCTTTCCTTTCGTTCTTTTTAACGCGCACTGCCCTGCCATGCAACTTTCGGCGAGTATAATACTTCTCAGCTAAATCTGCTGCCTCGTTTAGCTTTACTTCACCAAGTTTGTCCAGCAGCCAAAGCTTGACATCCTCCTCAATGCAGTGGTAGAATTTCTTCAATGCAATGCGTTCCACCACTTTATCGTGATCGTCATAAACACCTTCGCCCTTGAGCCATTCAGTTAAATCGGCTTTTAGACGGAACGTGAAGTCAACGTGTGACTCATTCCTCCTTTTAGCATACCGGAACCTTTGCCTGAAAGCCTCGGGTAACAACTTATAACGTCTCAAGAGCACTTCCTTCACCTCGTCATAGCTCTCCAATGCTTCCCTCGACAAGCATGTTATTGCGTTGGACACTTCGCCAGGAAGAAGAGCTAACAGGTTCTGCGCCCAAAGAGACCGCTTCAAAGCATTTTCCTCACAAACTTGTTCAAACTTGACGAGATACTTCGTTATGTCCTCGCCTACTACGAACGGTGGCAGTTGGTCCCTAATTCTAAAACCACTAACCTGAACTGTCGGAGAAGCTACGCTCGGCGCCTGCGAACACTGCAGGATTACCAATTCTATTCGTTTGAATTCAAGGCGCTCCTGTCTCTTGGCCTCCTGACGCTCGCGACGTTCGCGCCTTTCAGCTTCTTCACGTTCGCGAACTTTTCGCCTTTCAGCTTCTTCTCGGCGTGCTTTGATATTCACCCAGACCTTATCGACTTCCTCAGCCAACACTCCTTCACCCTTCATGATCTGAAGGATCGCTTGCTTTTGTTTCGCACGGCCCAAAAAACGCCGAGTTCCTCACAAATTTTCATGAGTTCCTTCACTTTAAGGTTCTCCATCGTTCACACTAGCCTCTTGCTGTCTGCCCCTGTTAGGAACCTACTTGCCGTACCCACTATATAAGCCTACTATCAAGACGCGCAAGCAATTTTTAAACAATTTTTAACACTGCCGTGTTTACACCCTCCGCATTAACTTTGCTTTCAATGCACTTCGCCTTCGCTTGAAACAATCGAAACTCACTCTAATGCTTCACACAGCCCTTCTCTAAAGTACTATAACCTGAGCCAGAGTAGTCTGGTGAACAGAAGGGAAAACAGCTGGCACTCACCGCAGCGATGTCGCTGACGCCGGCCGATCCCGCAGCTGCCAACCACTGTTACCGAGCGCGCCTCCAACGACGTTACGAAGGGCGCCACGAACCTCGCCGCTGCCACCACTGTTACGAAAGACGGCGACCCCAACACAGTGCCGAAGGCGCCACTGCTTCGAACTCTGCCAGGAAGGTCACCAGCGGTTTGGTAGCGTAGGTTTCTAAGCTCGTGACTGCTTTTGCGCAGAGCTGATAGACGAGCGGACGAGACGACGGTGAGTTAAACAAGGTTTATGTATAGCATAGATACAGAGGCGGTACAAATTTGGCACTGGGGCTGACAGTTTAGAGACTCGAAAAGCTCAGCTCTTTTTTCTGACACGTAGGTCTACTGCTCGGGACACGCCACAGGGCTTTTTTTATGCACCAGGTAGATTTTTTGAGTAACCAAATGTCCAATCAGAAGCGCCGCTGGCCGTGAGGTCAGAATCCTCGAATGGGGTCGCCACTGGGCCACGTTATTCTCATCAAATAGGGAGCCGCTGCACGTGGCTGCACCCAAAGACGAGTGACGCCGCCACGCAGTACGTAAAACTCGCCAGACTGGAAGGCGCCTATTGCTGCAGCGGGCTCGTGGGCTCAGGTGGCTCGCTGTGCGTGCGCGACAAATCGACGCCACCGCGTGATGCCGCCGTTGAGTTGTTGCGTAAGGCGGGCTTGCGTGTTGGCCTTGACACAGATTGCCTTTTTCAGAGGCATGGACGTTCGGTGTGCACTCTCAGGCATAACAGTTCGTCCCTAGAAATCTGTTTTACTGCACATATCTCTACAACGTCCAGCTTCATTTTAAGTCTTTTAATCTGGCGATGTGTGAGCGCCAGGTTCAGCTTGGTTTGAACAGTCTCCGATTGGGCAAAAGAAAACAGGTTCCGACTAGATGTTTAGAAAATCAAGCCTGTTTTGTTCTCCAGGAAGAGAAGGAGGACTCGCTTGCTGGATTCCGTGCCGACCGGTTTTGCCTTCGCGATCTCCGGCGTCAGTGTAGCTCAGGCTGACTAGGCTCGCCCTACGCCATCTCCTGACGTCGACAAGAGCTCTCGCAAGTGGTGCTCCGTCCTCGGACTCTTTTGACCGTGTTTCCATCTTTCCTATCTCTTCTATCACCTTGATTTGTCGTCGCTCTCTCTGGCTTTCCTCATCTCTCTTTCTCTCTCTTTCTACACCGTTATTCCTATTCTTTTTATTTCTCCTCACTCCCATTCCTTGTGAGCTACTGCTGAGTTGTCACACCCTGGTGCAGACAGTTGCGGGGCTCACTTTTCTTTTCTTTTCCTTCTTCTAAACATAAACACTTCCCCCACTTCCCCAGGAAGAGAGGCATTCATTCGGAACCCGATGTTCAACAGCATGGGCAACGTCTTTTTGGTAATACTGAACACAAATTTTAAGGCATAATCTTGGACGCCAAGCTAACCTGCATACCACAGATCAAGTATCTAAAAAACAAGTGCATAAAAGCTTGAATGCACTAAAAGTGTTGTCACGCACTACGTGGGGAAGTGACAAGAAGTGTCTGAACAATTTGTATACAAGCGTCACACATACTAGCCTAGACTATGGCGCAACAGCATATCAGTCTTTGACACCTTCTTCCCTCAAAATGCTTTACCCTATTCTACATTCAGGCATCCGTCTTTCTACGGTTCCCCATGAAAAACCTGTACGTGGAATCGAACGAATGGCCGCTCCACCTACAGAGATGTTACATGTCCTTTAACTATTATCTTAATGGGAACGCAGGTAAGGAACACCCTTTACATTCCACTATTATAGATGTATCAAGTCTTGCTGTGTTTGAGAAATGGCCTTCTATAAGACAGCCCTACTCACTCCGTGGAGGGGCCTAGGGAAGGAAACCAGTGTTCTACTTGATCACCATTTGATGGCTCCAGAAGTATGCCTGCCACCATGGCAGGGGAAGGCGATAGAATGTGGCGTGTCTTTCTTGGACGTTACAAAGCACGTACCTATTGCCACTATTCAGACATATTTCCTAGAACTACAACAGAAATGCACATGTCCCGAGTTCTTTACCGATGCTTCCAAGTCCAACACTTCTGTCTCATACACAGCCGTCGTCCCATCTTTTTCGGAAGCTAGCATCCTGCACTCTCATACAAGAATTTTCACCGGTGAAGTTTATGCGATACTTGCGGCCGTTGAACACATTAGGCAAATAAGCCTACAGGAGGCAATAATATATACAGATTCCCTAAGCGCAGTAAAAGCTTAAAAATTCTTAAAGATAAAAAACCCTGTCCGTGTCTCGCTCTTTTCGCTCTTATGCACAAAATACTCAACTAAGCAGCATGTTGTAGTCTGCTAGGTGCCAGGACACCACAAAACTGAAGGCAACGTTCTGGTGGGCCACCTAGCTGGATTCGCCAATAAAACCATTTTAAATACATCGACACCAGTTCCTCCACTCGACTCTAAACCTTTCTAAAATGAAAGCTCAGGGGTTATTGGCAGAGCCAATGGGACACACACACAGGCAATAAATTGCATGTCATCAGGCTGCAACATGTACATTGTCCACCAGTATCAAAATCACACCACACAGAAGTAATACTTAACAGGTTAAGAACAGGGCATACACGCACAACACATACATTTCTTTTGACTGGGGGCGATCCACCTTTGTTTGACAGATGATGAGCAGAACTCACCGTACTTCACATTCTAATGGAGTGCAAATAACTAGACACGCGAGAATACAGCGCTTTGCATTTCGCTACCGACAGCAGATACCACTTCACCCTGCAATCTTTGTCGGTAGGGAACCACTTTTCACTCATAAATCTTTGTTGGCTTTCTTGCGTGACGTTCGCACTTTTCATATCATATAGCCGGGCATTCCGTAGCACGACCATTTCAGAGAGGTCTCCACTATGGTCGCTACACTGTGCAAAGCACTTGACTCACGGTCCTTGGATACTATCGGGTGAACGATCAAGGCACTTGTTCTAATGCCATAGATGTTCACCATGGTTTTTATTATCACAAATTTTCGTCAATCATTTGCACCACACACTATTCAAGGCATGATCTTGATTTTATCACTTCAACATTTTTACCCACCTTAGCGCGATTAATCTTAATACCTTTAACAGCCGCTAATCACAATCATTTTCCACATCTCTTGTCCCATGAACTGGCACCCTTTGACCATCAAATTGCCCTTGCGCTACAAAACACCAAACGTTATCACATTCCTTCACGAAGTGACTGCTCGAGGAGTTGTTTTGAATAAACTCGTCATCATCTGCTTCTTTTACACACCTCCACAGTGCCCCCTTAAAAAACGTGAATTCCAGCTTCTTATAGATCACTGCCAGAACCTTGCCTAGTCCTTTGGGACCTGAACGCATACACCAGTCGATAGGATGATCCTAGCTGCGTTGCACAAGGCCATTTACTCAAATTGTTTTGGTACTTTTTTCGTGCATGTCTGCTGAATAGGAAAAGACGAACGAACTGTCTCCTCGCAAACCAAACGTACTCTGTAATAGACCTCAGCAGTGCATCTCCAATTCTTATTCCCTACTTAATCGGAAAAGCGTTGCAAATACCTACAGAAGTGACCACTTTCTTATTGTTCTGTGCATATAAAGAAATGAATGTTCTCTGCAGGCCCTAAGTGAGAGACTGAGAAAGCTGATTATCAACAATTTAAAAAATATAAAATTTTAAAGTGGACTGACTTGTGTGCCCTAAGTTTATATTCAGCTGTCGACTACTTCACAACATTAATATTTGATGCTGCCAAAAACTGTATCCCTGAAACTGGACTGTCCGCCAAAGAACGCATTCATTAGTAAAACAATGATTGACGGAATGCAGAAAGAGCAAAAAAAAGCGTGGTGATTGCTTCGGAACACACCGATATTCGAGAACTGTGACCGTTCTAGTAACACAACATCTCAAGGCAGAAGAATATGCAGACAGGCGAGAAGGGAAGGCTGGGATATGTTTTTATCTGGATTCGATTCATATTCGAGAGAGGCGAGAATCTGAAACATGGTAGGTAGGCTGCCAGAACGACAATGTCGTCCACTTTCTCCACTTTCTCTAGTAAACACACGAGGCGACAGCTTGGAAGATCAAGCAAACACATCGAACAGATCTACAGCTCGTCGCACTAAACCACATAATTCTAACGATACAAAACTATGATGGAAAAAGAGAAACTAGAGCGCAAATTGACAAAACACCAAAGATACAACAAACTGTTCATGTTGGCTGAGCTAGAAACATCGATAAACTTCTCTAACAACTCGTCCCCAGAAGCGGACTATGTACCAATTGAAATGGAGAAACGCCTGTCCTATATAACTCCAAAAACCAATAACTTCCCGTATAACGCTATTTCGCTTTATGGCAAGATTCTATCAGCCTGGAAAGATGTCATTGCTCTTTCAATTCTAAAGCAAGACAAGGATCCATTCTTCGTCACCAGCTACCGTCCAATCGCACTAAGAAGGTGTCGCTGCAAACTTATTAAAACAATCATTTGCCACTGGCTTCTACATGACCTGGAATGAAAGAATCCACTCGATTCACACCAGTGTGGATTTCGTGAGAACAGGTCCACCACTGACCACGTTCTAAGCATCCAGGCACAAATCGGCGACGCTTTCGTTCATGAACACTTCTTTCGTTCAGTATTGCTGGATATGGAATAAGCATATGAATTGATAAGGCGTCTGGCATACTGCGAGACCTTTCCCACTTAGGTGACCAAAGTAAAATGCTTGCCATGGTTGATAGTTATTTGCCAAACTGCACTTTCCGTGTCCGAGTCGGGAATGTCTTGTCACGAACATTTCTCCAGGTGACTGCAGTGCCAGAAGGTGGTGTGTTGAGTTACACACTTTTTATTGTAAAAATGAATACACTGCAGGCCTACATTTCACGCAATATGTTTTATTCTACATATACAAATACAGGTATACAAATACCTTTCGTTCAGTTCCACGGCCAGTGACTAGCTGTGAAAACTGAATGCACATTTTTAGGCATAATTTTAGACATCAAATTGACAGTGGTACCCCAGATAAAAATCTCAAAAACAAATGTCTGGAAGCTATGAATGTACTAAAAGTGTTGCCGCGGACATCACAAGGCAGTTATAAAAAATGTATGATGAATTTTTACGAAAGCCGTATACGCACACGCCTAGGATATGGTGGGACTGCCTATCACGCTGTGGCGCCAAGCGTTTTGAAAATGCTTCACCCGGTCCATCAACTGGACATCCGTCTTTCTACGTCTGTTTTTTGTACTAGTTCCGTGCAGTGCCTAACGAGTGGTTTTTACATCTCGATATATGCTACCTATCTTTTGTGTACCTCGTCAAAGTGAATCTATACAACAAACACCCCTTACACTACACTATATCAATGATATGTCTAGTCCTGCCCTCTTTGACAACTGCCCTGCCATCAGACAGCCCTACGCGCTTCGTGTAAGGGGTCTAGCTTAAGAATGTGGTGTGCCACTTAGACACCGTTCAGCTGCTTCAGCTAAATATGTCCCGCCATGGCAATGCCAGCTCATAGATTGCGATTATAATTTGTTGAAGTTACCAAGCACGCACCCTTTGCAGATATACGTACACATTTGGTTGGACTCCTCATAAATACTCATGTCCCAAGTTTTTTACAAATGCTTAAAAAATTCATTCTTCAGTGTCATATGCAGTAGTTGGCCCAAACTTTACAGATGTCAGCACTCTGAATCCTACCACCGGCAAGTTTACAGCCCAAGCCTACGCGATTCTTGTGACATAAAACACATAAACACTTAAATTTACAAAGCACACTAATATGCACAGACTGCCTGAGCGTTGTAAAAGCCCTCAAAACGCTAAAAAGACGCAAAAACCCTGTACAAGTCTCGCTGTACCCACTCCTTTGCACAGTTTACTCAAATAAAAAACATATTGTAGTCTGCAGAGTGACTGCGCACCGCTAGATACAAGAAAACATGCTGGTGGACCAGCTAGCTGCACCCGCCAACAAAAACACCAATATGTCCATAGCTGTCTCTGCGCCTGACCTAAAGCCTTTCTTTAGACGAAAGGTCAAAGCTTACTGGCAGAACACTTATAACTCACGCACAAAAAATAAAAACACGTTGCCAAGCCACAACTTGGTAACTGGCCGTCAGTCTCAAAGTCATGCCATACAGAAGTTACACTTCTATGGCTCAGAATTGGACACACTTACAGTACACATTCATACCTTCTGCCCTGAAGTGACCCATCCATGTGTGAGAAATGTGGCGAACGACTGACGGTGCTTCATATTTTAATACAACGCAGTGAACTAGGCCCTATCGGAAAAAGAATCCCCCATTACTGAAGCGAAAGCAAGTGCCTCTTCACCCAGATATCTCTAATGCTAATGATCCGCTTTTTAAATTAACTCCATTCACTGTTCTCATTTGTCAATGACGTTCAGTGGTTTCACGTCATTTACCCTGGTTATCTGCAGCATGATCTCATAACAGAGAGAACTGCAGGGGTGGCTAAATTACAAAAAGGACTGGCCTCCAAGCGTTTAGGCACAAAGACTTTGAGCAGGTACGTATGCTATTGCCCCTTCCCTCATGATTTCGCTATTGCAACAGTTCTCCCCTCATTTTGAATGCACACATTATGTTTCATTCTCAAGATTTTATTACCTATATAGTTACCTCGCTTTTATGGCGAGAAATTTTAGGCCCCTTTCCAGCCGCGTAGCTACAATTATTCACACTCTTAATCGTGCCCTGGCGCTCTTTGGCCATAAATTGACCCTTGCGCCAATATACTTGACATATCATCATCAAAAGTAAAAGTATACCCGAAATCCTTCAGTTTGGCACAAGCTCTGCAAATTCTGAAAAAAAAACACCCTGTCCTTGTGTCACTTCACTCAATTATATGCACACTATACGCACTCAAGCAACATGCCGTAGTGTGCTGGGCGCCAGGGCTCCGGGAGATCCAAGGCAACGTGATGGCGGACCACCTTGCAGCATCCATCCACGATAGCACTGACAGTATACCCATATCTATCCTGGCCTTTGACCCTAAACAATTTTTCAAACGAAAGCTCAGGAATTACTGGCAGAATATCTGGGACAGACACAATCAAAACAAACCACACGTTATAAAGCCACACCTTGGAAATTAGCCGCCAGTATTAAAACTCACGTCGTGCACTGGTAACACATATGGCACTCAGGATTTGACACACACGTACACGACACAGTCATGCCTTTTGTCTGGTGGCAATCCATCATTGTGTAGCAGATGTAGTAAAGCACTAACGGTGTTTGACATTGCAATTCAGTGCAAGAATTTTCACACTATTAGAAGACAACACTTTCCAATGCTCTACCAACAACAGATACCACTTCACTCTGCGATGTTCGTTAGTAGGCAACCACTTTTCATTTTTAAATCTGTGATGGATTTTTTTCAAGAGAGGCTCACACTTTTTCTTGTAATACACTCAGGCATCGCGACCTCCTAAGAGAGATTGATGCTGTGGTGGCTACATTGGGAAGCACCTGCCTCGCGGCTCTTTAACACAAGGGCGCTGATGAGACACTTATGCAAGTGTTATCCTCACCATGATTTTATTACCAGAATCAATGGCCACTCATTCTCACTCTACATTTCACGTCACTGGTAGGATTTCATTACTTCTATTATTTACCCACCTATCGGAGAGAAATTTCAAGGCCCTTATCGAGCCACTCGTCCCGCGGGGGTGTCTGCGCAAGCAGGTGTTTAATGTGCAGTGACACCACGGACCCGAGCTAACTGAGGGGGGATTCGACTCCATCCCACGTCTAGCAATGCGTGGCTAAGCTGTGTCCGGAAAAAAGGGGGATCCGGGGGGTTGAGCCGACAACGGGTGATTAGACCCTTAAGGCCACATGGCAGAGGGAACACATCCCCTTGGCCCCGGATTCACGTAGATGGCACCCCTCGGCTGACCCAAGCAGGGGAAATCGGCAGTCACCTTTTCCGATCTCTCTCTCCCTACATCTTCGTCTTTATCTCTCACTTTTCATCTGTCCTGTCTTCTACTCTATTCTGTTTACTTTCAAACTTCCTGGCGGCTAGCGTTAACCCTGTGGAACTAGCCTACCTTGGTCTAGGCGCATTAAGTTATAGTAGCGTTGTAGGGCAGGTTTTAGCATGCACAAACTTGTAGCGTCTCCTCATTGGGCTCTGTGGTGGGTGGTTGACAACGCCTCTGAAGAAAATTAAATAGGCATGCATAGAGTTTTTCCCCTGTTAAGTTATCGTACCGCCTTAAAGCGCGTACACACCGAATAATTGGCTTTTTCAAACGACCAAATGGAAACTTCCCTCATTTTTATGTTATACACAGTGAGCAAATGGCAAGCAAGCCAGAACTGTATCCTCCTTTTTAGTAGCTAGGTGTCTTATAGAAACCCTTCGGGCTGGGTACAAAGTTACCGAAATGGCCAGCGGAGACCTCCTCCTCGAAGTTTGAGAAAAACAGTTTCAGGAAGCTACGCAATCTTTCAACGTTTGGTGACACTCCGATAACTGTAACACCACACAGATAAATGAACACAAATAGTGGAGTGGTATGTGACGCTTATTTGCTTGGCATGACTGAAGCGGAAATTCTAGAGGGATTTAAAAGCCAGAATATGACCAATGTACAAAGGATCATCATCAGAAGAGACAACCAAGAAACACAAAAAAACACGTTATACTCATGCTGGCTTCAAGTAATCTGCCAGAAACTATTATAGGTGGATACGTGAAGACATCGATCAGGCCGTACATACCGAACCCTCGTCGTTGCTCTTAATGCCAGAGGTATGGCCATAGCTCTAAGAGCTTTTGTGGTCGCCAGGCATGTGGAGGATGTGGTGTCCTACACCACGTGTCTGAAGACTGCAAAGAACCGCCACACCGTGTAAACTGGAAAAGAACCCATGCCGTATATTCACGCTCCTGCGCATACTGGAAGAAAAAAGGATATTTTAAGGAATCAAGGAAAAGGATTTCGCCATTTTATGCCCACCATATGCTGATGCTGTGCGTTAGGGCGCACTGCTGCACCAGCCCTCGTCACTCCTTCGGCCCACGCATACGGAGCCGGTGGTTGTGGCACCTGCCCCAAAGGCAGCTGTAGTCCCGATCACTCCACCTTCTCCCGAACAGAGAATGGAGACTCCAGGGTCGTCAGGTCTCAAGGCCTCACTAACCAGGTGAGGCCCAAAATTCGAACTACCAGCTCGAACATGCAGGCATCGAGTGCCTCTGAGCGGGCAATGGATACATCGGTACCAATGGTGCCAAAAACGCGGCGTGGCTTCTCGGAGTGCACCAAGAAAACAAAAAAAGCAGATAAAAAGTGCCTGGTGACGGCCTTGTTACGTGAACTCAATCTCCAGGCCTAAACAGCCACTCGCTTGTCGTACACACAGCACTATTTTAAATTCACCATGAACACTCAAACTATTATATAGAATTTCAGAGACCTTCTCAGAAAACTTGACGACGTCCAATAACTTTTACAGGAACACTCACCAAAATTGTTTTGTGTACAAGAAACACACCTAAATTCAAAACTCACCAACTTCATTCGTAAATACGTTATTTTTCGAAAAGTCTATGATGATGCCATGATATCATCCGGAGGTGTTGCCAATATAGTGAATCAAGGGAATGCACGCACACACTTCCAACTACGATCATCTCGTGAGGCACAAGGCTGTCCGAGCAGTGCTTTTCGACAAAGTGATCACACTTTGCACTGTTTACGTACCTCCGAGCTATAACCTACAAAAACATGGCTTCCAGTTCTTAATCTAATAACTTCCGAACGTTTTGTTCTCCTTGGAGAGTTTAATGCCCATAGAAAGCTATGAGGTGACTCTCGTTGCGATGCGCGAGGTCGACTGATTGAAAAGTTCCTTCTCTCGTCGAGTGCGTGTCTCCTAAATTGAAATAACCAACCTATTACAATCTCGCTAATAATACCTACTCCTCCATAGACCTAAGCATAATATCGCCGTCTTTTGTGCCTCTACTCTAGCGGAAAGTCGTGAGTAATCAGGACAGAAGTGACCACTTCCCTGTAGTTTTGAGCACAACTACAGCAACTGAGTGTCCACAACGTGTACTCAAATGGCTCATAAACACAGCCGACTGGAAACAGTTTGATATCATCGCTCGTTTAGGTTGGAGTGATATGTGTACTTTGAGCATCGATGTTGCTGTCATGCACTTCACAGCATTTTTTAATAATGCTGCAACAAAATGCATCCCACAAACAAATGGAAACCTTAAAAAACGGCAGGTGCCGTGGTGGAACTCTGAATGCCGAAACGCGCGCAAACAGCAAAACAGAGCATGGAGGTTACTTTAGAACTCACCAAAAGTCGCAAATCTTGACAGATTTAGGAAAATAAAGTCTTTAGCAGGAGAGAACGTCGAAAGGCCAGAAGAGAAAGATGGCTGAAGTATTTGTCAGGGATCAATTCATACACACAGGAGGCTAAAGTCTGGAACATGGTTGGTAGGGTAGCAGGAAGACAAGTACACACACTCCCACTCGTAAACAAACAGGTTGGTACCTTGGAAGATCAAAAAAGCACTTGTGCTCGTTCTCTTAGTCCATTGTGACCCCCTTTTTTGCGCTTTAGTTGTTTAGGAGATTGAATACAACTAGCCCGCTCCCACATGTTGGTTCAGTGAGAGGATAATTAAAATGCAGTCATCAGCGTTTACATTAAACTTTACGAGTGAAGTTGACACAACGAAATAATTTTTATAAAAATTGCTGTTTAGTTACTTCAAGAAACATGAAATCATTGAAAATGTATGTAAAAACTTAGCTAAATTTGTGCAGGTGAGCACATTTCTGTGCAAGGCCGTGTTGCAGAGACTTATGTCTTTTCTGGAGGTATTGCAGGGGACAGTTTTCTGCTTAGAGGTGATGGATAAAAAACCCTGCTAATGAAAAGAGCAAGCAATAATGTAATTCTCGAAGAACGAAAATACGGATATAAGCTGAATCACACTAATTGAGTAGGTGAGCACAGGTATCAGAAGGCAAATAATCTCAAAATATGTTACAATACAGGCAACGTTTCTCAATTTTTGCATCACTCCAGTCTGTCTTTTCTCAGTGGAATTTCTGATAAATATCAATGTAAATCAGCAAATTATATAGGTTACTCAAGGGGCATTCTATCTCCGTCATGGTAATTCGGCACAATGAGTGTGCATGCTATTACGATTCAGTGCTGCCGGCTGGAATGCAGAAGTTGACAGCATTGCTTGGTTTACTCACTGAAACGCTTCAATGATGTGCAAAAAGTTCAGAAACCGTCGTTTAAAATTATCATTGGCTAAAGCACATTATAAAACTTGGAATCAAACATTATAGGTTTACTCAAGTTGGTGCTGTGAACCACGAAGGCCAAACCAGGATTCCTCAGTGCAATGACTACAAATTAATATAAAATGAAGCTAAACATCACCAAAAAGCTGCTGCAGGTGCTTAAAAAGCATGGTGATATTTCTGCTGAACTGACCAACACTGTAGACCTACTACTTAGTGCATCATCATTCATCATTGAGAACTGAGATGGCATTTGAAGTATCACTATAAAGCAGGAAAGTACAGTATAACTGGTTGCACAGCCGTGCAATCAAGCACTGTGTTTTGTGAACATCATGGACACCTAGCAAGCCCCAGGTGATAGAAAATCATTGTCGTTGGTTTGCTAGAGCTGGAATCAGGTGCTTTAAACTGTTCAGCGCTTTGAAAGTTGTTATAGGATGAGACGAACCCTGCGGAACCTTCCGGCAGTAAGGTGGTGTTTTATGGAAATTCCGATGATACCACGTCTAGTCAGCTGGAAACACTTTTGTCGAAAAGAAATACACGTTGATACGTGCATGAAATTCTTCCTACAACTCTGTGTCAATGGCAAACTGCAGAGGCTCAAGCACATATGGAAGATGCGCAGTTGACATATCATTCAGATAGATGCAAGTTTGCATTCATATACCCGAAAAGAGTCGCATTTCAACAAACTCCAAAAGCTTACGCACAGCAACAATATAACCAGTTAAAGCTGGGCTAAAAGATTTTCTTAAATGTCGTGCATTTTAGGCAATTTCAAAGCAAAGATTATGAGAGAAAAATAAAAGACACGTGAAAGAAAATTTTAGCACAAAGGCAACCCCAAAAAGAGTTTAGAAATGTGTGACTAGCGTTGTTTTTTTTTTATAAGTCGACTTCTCACAAATAGGCACTGAAAGCACATAGTGAGGAAAAGCAGCGCACACTATTAGAAGTGAACAATAAAATATTGCTTTTTTATAACCAAAAAGAGATTTAAGGAGATCTGTCCGGTATTATAAAGCGCTTTCTCAGCAACATACGTTTCGTTCACCTCAGCGACATTGCACTCCATGTTAGAGATGAAAGATTTTTTTGTAAAGCTACTCTAGAACATAATTTGAAAGGGCTAAAGGGCCAGTAAACAGGCTCCGAATTTTTGAAAACCAAAAAACAACCTCATTATTTTTACAGCAGACTACGGGGATCACAGTTTTCTAATATTACAGTGCTGTTCGCCAAGCTGACCCCGTTTTGAAATTATTTCCGTGCCTGTTTCCCTCGCCTGAGCGATCCTCTTCATATGCGCACAGTGAGAAAAGCTCGACCATGGGCAACGTTATGCACCAATGAACTTGTCCATTGTTTCTTTGACCTACGAAATGGCGTCTTGGCTCGGAGGCGATGCAGTTCCAGCCGTGCAGTACCCATTTTCGTTTCTCTGTGCTGCCTACTGCCGTTTCGTAGAGCATCGAATTCGGGGAGAAGCGGTATTGACTTGTCACGTTGCCTGATTGGGGGCCTATTCATGACGGCTGCTTCTTTCCGGGTGACTAGCAACCATGCAAAAATTTGAAACTGGCTGAAACAGAAGTTCCAAGCCCTAAACTTCCTTATTATAGCATGTTTTCGCTAAACTTTGTGGCAGAATGCTCACAAAGCACAACTGCTATTCACAAAATTCTTGTGGCAGGATGTTCACGTAGCAAAAATGAACATATTTGTCATTATTAACAGCTACTTCTTCAACAGAGAAGGGTGACCAGTCGCAGCAGAAAAACTTGAAACCGCCTGAAACAGATTTTCTAACCTCTGTGAATTCGTAGTTCTACCGCATGGTCGCAAATCTTTTGCATGTTCACTTAACAAAATGGCACTTAATTTTCTTCAAGTAAATTTCTGCACTTCAGTGTTGTTCACTAGCCTTTTAAATGAAGTACACTAAAAACGTGCCTGTACATGCAGAAATAGCGCTCATACTCCAAAAACCAATTCTTCGACAGGCCTATAGCCAAGAACTTTTTTCAGAGAGTGGGAGGGGAGCACTTGCTGAAAGTACGACTGTTTCAGTCAAACTGCCATTTTATTGTTTCTAGCAAAATATTCTCATCTATCAAAACTTTAGGGGGTAGCTAGGGTGGCTAGTTCCCTGCCCCCTTGTGGCCACAGGCCTGCCCTTCTATTTATATCTCTAAGTGAATGAGAACTGACTAATACCCCTGTCATACGAGAAATCCAAGAAATTTGTCACACAGGAAAACTAATGCTATTTGAAGAAAACATTTTCTGTCGAATGAGTTCTCGAAGCTCACTTGAAATTGATGTAGGACCAATAAGTAGCCTCAATGCAAGGAACTAATGTGAAAATTGCTGTAAACGTATTCATTTCCAATTTATATCACTTGTAGATATCTTGTTCCTTACTAGATCAACCTATTTTTGGTTTCATGACATAATAGTGTGTGCCATTTTTTTTGTCCGTGGGACGTCATCTGTGTTTGCATTGTCATTTTTATTTCACAGCTCTGACCAGCCTTCTTGATGAAGAGGGCTCCTATAATTTTGTGTGCCATTACTGTGCCTGTACATAACTTCCGTCTCATGAAAATGAGGGGTGAATTGCTTTTTTCAGTGGGCAGCTGAACAAAAACGATAGAATTGGCATTCAATTAATTGTTATGCTGTCTCCAAGCGTTTTTAGGCATTAGGTCATTTGCAGATGTATGCAAGTCCACCGAGATTTCGTAAAGAACAACTCAACCATATGTCAAAAACTGATTATCGTGTTTCGTGCTACGTTCCATTTTTCGTGAGGTAGGACTATTTTCGCGTTCATTGTGAATGACAGGACAAACATTTCGAACATTGTTAGGCACACTGAAGACTACCTGTACGCCGTAGTGGGCACAAAGTTTTTTTAAACTTTGGGAAAGCTTGTATTTGAAGCTTGCTGCTGCCAT
The DNA here is from genome assembly GCF_043290135.1 of Rhipicephalus microplus. Lineage (NCBI taxonomy): Eukaryota > Metazoa > Arthropoda > Arachnida > Ixodida > Ixodidae > Rhipicephalus > Rhipicephalus microplus. Next base: position 349,190,005 of record NC_134710.1, on the reverse strand, counting down.
GCCCTGTTTTCGCTCATTGTGAGATTTCGATTTTATGTGAACAATAAATGTTGTGTCAAAGTTTTCGATAAGTTTTGATACGCAACACTGAACGATATCTATGCTTTTTTACGTCTCTGAAATAAATATATACGGCAAACATAGCCCAAATAACAATGTTTCCCGAAATTAATGCGCATTGGCACAATTGCCACTTTGCACACATACTTGAAAACTTTAATGAATTCAGTAAAAAGCATTCGAAGTATTTCTGGAAAAAATTGCATCCGTACAAGCAGTCTATAGAAAACACTTGAAGAAGCAAATTTTTTTCAAGGAAACCCCGTTTGATAAGACAAATTAAAAAGTTGTCTCAATCTTGATGGAAATTTTTGTCGAGAGCATTCATAACAGTGATTTCGTGGTTTCAGTTTATCATATGTCATGATTTGCTTGGTAAATGAGATGTAACGGGCCAAAATGACTCTTGCTGTGTTTTCACTTCAGTGCCTTTTATGGTTGTTTTAAGCTCATTGCGAGTACCCTACAGTACTAATTGTTTTTCTGCAGTGAAGCTTCACCCTAGAGGCCCGTTTCCAGAAGAATGTATTTTTAAATTTATCTTGTGTCGAGTGCCTGCCCGTGTGGGTTGCTGCCGTTCTTCGAAAGGGTTAATTTTAGACAGTTATAGGCTACTATTTCGCCAACAAGCATCAAAAGGTGGATACCACGGTTCCAAGATATCAATCGTTTCTTCCTGAAGAAATGCCTGGTTTAGCTGATCGTAGTTCTCATACCTAGACAGGGTTTCCTGGAGACAGGTTAAGCAAATCAAGCAGACATTTCTTATTTGAGCGTATATTTATATATATATATATATATATATATATATATATATATATATATATATATATATATATACGTAAAAGAGGTGTATAGCTAAGGGCTCAGTTTTCCGTGTTTTAACAGAATAATGTTGATGAAATCAAACAAAAATGATGCCAAGGAATGTATCGCGAAAGTATAGGGCAGATTATTAGGCCGATTTGTAAGGTAAATGTGAAGAAAGCAAAATGTGTGATAACTTGCCGTGGGCAGTAACCAAACCTGCGACCTTCGAATATTGTGTTCGATGCTCTAACACTGAACTACCACAGCCACTATCCTCCCCGCCAATTTATAGTGTATATATGTAAATTTAAACGTGGGAGTGTCAGTCAGCGCCATCTGTAGCCATGGCGACGAGCGTGGCACACTCGTTTATGAGCCTGTGTGGCGTCACGTAGCACGTGAACGTATTACGAGCTCGCGCTGACCAAAGGCCCCTCGTATAAGAGCTAAGGCACCAAAGTACGAGACCCTCGTTGATGAATAGGGAAAAGAAGTGTATACGTAAGGGCTCGTTTTTCTGTGTTTTAACACATTATTGAGATAGAAGAGACAATGTTGCCAGGGAAAGTATAGGGGAGGTTATTAGACCGAATTGTAAGGTGAATGTGAAAAAAGAAAAGTGGGTGAAAAAATAACTCGCCGTGAGAAGAAACTGAACCTACGACCTTCGAATAACGCGTTCGATGCTCTATTACTGAGCTACCACGTCGGCCATCCTCCATGCCACTTTATTGGGTATGTATGTGAATTTCTACGTGAGAAGGTCACTCAGTGCCATCTGTACCTAAGGCGGCGAGAATGGCACACTCTTTTATGAGCCTGTGTGGCGTCAAGTAGCACGTAAGCTTATTACTAGCTGGAAGCTGACCAATAGTCCTTCGTATGCAATCTAAGGTATCACGTCTGCCAGTACGAGCCTCTCGTTAATGAATAGGAAAAAGAAGTGTATACTTAAGGGCTCGTTTTACCGTTTTCAACACAATAATAACGAAATATAAGAGACAATATAGCCAAGAAAAGTATAGGGGAGGTTATACGATTGAATTGTAATGTAAATGTGAAGAAAGAAAATAATATATATATATATATAAATATATATATATACATATATATATATATATACATATATATATATATATATATATATAATGAGATATAACAGACAGTAATGCCAAGGAATGTACAGGGGAAGTTATTAACATTAATGGAATGTAAATAAGAAGAAAGAAAAGTGGATGAAAAAATTACCAACTGTAAGCAGGAATCGAACCTACGACCTTCGAATTACGCGTTCGATGCTCTAACCACTGAGCTATTACAGCGGCACTCCCTCCATCCACTTTTTTGGGTTTATCTGTGAATTTAGAAGTAGGAGCGACAGTCAGCGCCATCTATAAGCCAAACAACGAGTGTGAAAACACTCTTATGCGCATGTTTGGCGTCACGTAGCACGTGAACTTATTATGAGCGGGCAGCTGATTAATTGTCCCTCTTATACAACCTAAACACACCAAGTCTGCCAGTACGAGACCCTCGTTCAATGAAATAAGGGAAAGAAGTGTATACCTAAGGGCTCGTTTTTCCGTGTTTTTAACACAATAATAATGAGATATAACAGACAGTAATGCCAAGGAATGTACAGGGGAAGTTATTAACATTAATGGAATGTAAATAAGAAGAAAGAAAAGTGGATGAAAAAATTACCAACTGTAAGCAGGAATCGAACCTACGACCTTCGAATTACGCGTTCGATGCTCTAACCACTGAGCTATTACAGCGGCACTCCCTCCATCCACTTTTTTGGGTTTATCTGTGAATTTAGAAGTAGGAGCGACAGTCAGCGCCATCTATAAGCCAAACAACGAGTGTGAAAATACTCTTATGCGCATGTTTGGCGTCACGTAGCACGTGAACTTATTATGAGCGGGCAGCTGATTAATTGTCCCTCTTATACAACCTAAACACACCAAGTCTGCCAGTACGAGACCCTCGTTCAATGAAATAAGGGAAAGAAGTGTATACCTAAAAAACGAGCCCTTAGGTATACACTTCTTTCCCTTATTTCATTGAACGAGGGTCTCGTACTGGCAGACTTGGTGTGTTTAGGTTGTATAAGAGGGACAATTAATCAGCTGCCCGCTCATAATAAGTTCACGTGCTACGTGACGCCAAACATGCGCATAAGAGTGTTTTCACACTCGTTGTTTGGCTTATAGATGGCGCTGACTGTCGCTCCTACTTCTAAATTCACAGATAAACCCAAAAAAGTGGATGGAGGGAGTGCCGCTGTAATAGCTCAGTGGTTAGAGCATCGAACGCGTAATTCGAAGGTCGTAGGTTCGATTCCTGCTTACAGTTGGTAATTTTTTCATCCACTTTTCTTTCTTCTTATTTGCATTCCATTAATGTTAATAACTTCCCCTGTACATTCCTTGGCATTACTGTCTGTTATATCTCATTATTATTGTGTTAAAAACACGGAAAAACGAGCCCTTAGGTATACACTTCTTTCCCTTATTTCATTGAACGAGGGTCTCGTACTGGCAGACTTGGTGTGTTTAGGTTGTATAAGAGGGACAATTAATCAGCTGCCCGCTCATAATAAGTTCACGTGCTACGTGACGCCAAACATGCGCATAAGAGTGTTTTCACACTCGTTGTTTGGCTTATAGATGGCGCTGACTGTCGCTCCTACTTCTAAATTCACAGATAAACCCAAAAAAGTGGGTGGAGGGAGTGCCGCTGTAATAGCTCAGTGGTTAGAGCATCGAACGCGTAATTCGAAGGTCGTAGGTTCGATTCCTGCTTACAGTTGGTAATTTTTTCATCCACTTTTCTTTCTTCTTATTTACATTCCATTAATGTTAATAACTTCCCCTGTACATTCCTTGGCATTACTGTCTGTTATATCTCATTATTATTGTGTTAAAAACACGGAAAAACGAGCCCTTAGGTATACACTTCTTTCCCTTATTTCATTGAACGAGGGTCTCGTACTGGCAGACTTGGTGTGTTTAGGTTGTATAAGAGGGACAATTAATCAGCTGCCCGCTCATAATAAGTTCACGTGCTACGTGACGCCAAACATGCGCATAAGAGTGTTTTCACACTCGTTGTTTGGCTTATAGATGGCGCTGACTGTCGCTCCTACTTCTAAATTCACAGATAAACCCAAAAAAGTGGATGGAGGGAGTGCCGCTGTAATAGCTCAGTGGTTAGAGCATCGAACGCGTAATTCGAAGGTCGTAGGTTCGATTCCTGCTTACAGTTGGTAATTTTTTCATCCACTTTTCTTTCTTCTTATTTACATTCCATTAATGTTAATAACTTCCCCTGTACATTCCTTGGCATTACTGTCTGTTATATCTCATTATTATTGTGTTAAAAACACGGAAAAACGAGCCCTTAGGTATACACTTCTTTCCCTTATTTCATTGAACGAGGGTCTCGTACTGGCAGACTTGGTGTGTTTAGGTTGTATAAGAGGGACAATTAATCAGCTGCCCGCTCATAATAAGTTCACGTGCTACGTGACGCCAAACATGCGCATAAGAGTGTTTTCACACTCGTTGTTTGGCTTATAGATGGCGCTGACTGTCGCTCCTACTTCTAAATTCACAGATAAACCCAAAAAAGTGGATGGAGGGAGTGCCGCTGTAATAGCTCAGTGGTTAGAGCATCGAACGCGTAATTCGAAGGTCGTAGGTTCGATTCCTGCTTACAGTTGGTAATTTTTTCATCCACTTTTCTTTCTTCTTATTTACATTCCATTAATGTTAATAACTTCCCCTGTACATTCCTTGGCATTACTGTCTGTTATATCTCATTATTATTGTGTTAAAAACACGGAAAAACGAGCCCTTAGGTATACACTTCTTTCCCTTATTTCATTGAACGAGGGTCTCGTACTGGCAGACTTGGTGTGTTTAGGTTGTATAAGAGGGACAATTAATCAGCTGCCCGCTCATAATAAGTTCACGTGCTACGTGACGCCAAACATGCGCATAAGAGTGTTTTCACACTCGTTGTTTGGCTTATAGATGGCGCTGACTGTCGCTCCTACTTCTAAATTCACAGATAAACCCAAAAAAGTGGATGGAGGGAGTGCCGCTGTAATAGCTCAGTGGTTAGAGCATCGAACGCGTAATTCGAAGGTCGTAGGTTCGATTCCTGCTTACAGTTGGTAATTTTTTCATCCACTTTTCTTTCTTCTTATTTACATTCCATTAATGTTAATAACTTCCCCTGTACATTCCTTGGCATTACTGTCTGTTATATCTCATTATTATTGTGTTAAAAACACGGAAAAACGAGCCCTTAGGTATACACTTCTTTCCCTTATTTCATTGAACGAGGGTCTCGTACTGGCAGACTTGGTGTGTTTAGGTTGTATAAGAGGGACAATTAATCAGCTGCCCGCTCATAATAAGTTCACGTGCTACGTGACGCCAAACATGCGCATAAGAGTGTTTTCACACTCGTTGTTTGGCTTATAGATGGCGCTGACTGTCGCTCCTACTTCTAAATTCACAGATAAACCCAAAAAAGTGGATGGAGGGAGTGGCGCTGTAATAGCTCAGTGGTTAGAGCATCGAACGCGTAATTCGAAGGTCGTAGGTTCGATTCCTGCTTACAGTTGGTAATTTTTTCATCCACTTTTCTTTCTTCTTATTTACATTCCATTAATGTTAATAACTTCCCCTGTACATTCCTTGGCATTACTGTCTGTTATATCTCATTATTATTGTGTTAAAAACACGGAAAAACGAGCCCTTAGGTATACACTTCTTTCCCTTATATATATATATATATATATATATATATATATATATATATATTTATATATGTACAACGGGAATGGTCAGTTTCCTTGGTTTCAGCCAGTGCGTCTTGCAGTGTACAGCTAGTTCGGGCTGCATCACGGCCTTTGACGACCCTGCCGACGCCGCCGTAGGTACAAAGGATCAAACATCGGTGACTAACGTTTGAAGAAGTACACACCATTCAGTACTTCCCTGCACTAAAGGCCAGTCTTTTCATGAGCGAACGGTTCCACCGGTCAGCGGGGGAGTGCGGCGCCCGTTAATTTGCAGTTACGCCGGGTCGCAAAAATGGCAGTCTGTGACAGCATGTGTGCAAGCAAACAAACAAGTTATCTACATTCCGATCTTCTTGTTACCGTTCGCACATTCAGCTTGCTGGATAGTTTCCTCGTAATTGCGAAAGGATAGAAGGGTTGAAGCTTGAGCTAGCTGGGTTTAGTTTTTAATCGACTCTTGAAACATAGAGGGATGTTTAAACGAGGAAGTTTTTCCTTCTCGGCAACTTGCAAAATTCTGTGAGGACTTGTTCTGGGGTCACATGAAGTTCTCGATGAATGCTGAGCAGTGCTAGTCTGGTCAATCTGTCTGTCGTTGCTCATATGATTTCGAAGGTAGCTCTTCAGCCTTCTCAGTGTGGAAAAAGTCCGTTCCGGGGTCGACGTCAACACGGGTAAAGTCACCAGGATAAAAAGTAGGCTGTGGTTGTTCGGAAAAAAGTCGTGGTTGCACATCTCTAAGGCCTGTAAAGCACAAGCTGGGCGATTCTTTTCTTCGATCTGGCAGCATTTGTTCACCAACAGTGTGAACTCTGCTTCGATGACATTAGCCGAAGGAATGTCGCCAAGGTAAAACTGCACTGCATCAGCAATATCAGAAAGGTAGCCCATGCGCAGAATTTTGGCAGCAGCATGGTAAGGCCAACCACGACCTTCTTATGGGCATCGAACCGGTCTTTCAATTGATTTTCGAAGTCAGCCAGCAAAGGCTAATACACAATCCTCTGGTAGTACTCTTCGGCAGTAGCAGAAGGTACGTTGCTTCTTCGCATCTGCCTTCCAGTGATGCGTGGTAGGGCCATCTCAACATTTCTGATCTTCAGCAAAGAGAGCGACTTCAAAAAAGTCTTATTAAACTCCGTTTCCGCACTAGCCCTTTTTGTGGAAAGAACGTCTATAACACTCTTTACGTGATCGCACGCTTGAGCCAAGTCACAGTCAATTTTTTAAGAAACTTGCTAAGTGGCAGTGTCAAAGAGAAGAGGTAGCTACCGATCTGAAGCGAAACGACAAACTCGGGCTTTGTAATGGCATTGAGCAGTTGAGAAGCTTTTGATGAAGTATCAGATGACGCGGCCTCTTCTTCTAAATATTCGAGGAATTGTACAATAGGCACGTACAGTTCACGGAAACGCTGAAGTGCATCGTGACTCTCTACCCACCTTGTTTGGCAAAAGGAGAGAACTGATTTTCTTTTTTGTGTTAAATCTTCTACTTTGTCTCGCAGTGGGTTCGTCCTCAGTGGCGAAGCTCTCACAAACGTACAGGTTGAGGATACAGTTCCCAAACAGTGTGGATTGTTTGCATGCGTGAAGCAGAGCAAGGTTCAACAAGTGGGCGCTACTATGCACGTACAACGCTTTGGGCGCTGTTTGACGAATGAAGGCTTGAACACCGTTAAAGTGGCCGCTCATTGATGCCGAGCCGTCGTATCCTTGCCCACAAAGTAGGTTCAGGTCAAAGCCATGAACTCTAAGGCTGTTCAGGATTGTGCTCGCCAGCGCCTTGCCAGTGAGATCGTACACGGGAACGAAATCTACAAAATCTTCTTTAAGAATGGGCACCTCGACGTGTCGTGTCCAACGTATCTTAAACATAGGGAAATGTGGGCGGTGCAAGATATTTCAGTGGCCTCGTCAGCTAGAACTGAAAACACGAACCTGAGTTGATGTTTTCCACTATCTTTCTTTGTATGATTTTACCACAGAAGGTGATCAACTCATTTTGAATTTTTGGGCTCGTGTACAGCGCATTCGACGGAGATGTTTCCATGTGAGCTCTCAAGGCGACATCTCCACATTTTGCTCTCATTCTAAGCCGTGCGCGGAAATATCCATCATTTTTGAATGGCAGCACTTAGACATATTTATCGGACCAGAGTCGTCTGTGCCGCGAAGCGGTACTTCTTGCCTGCCACAGAAAAGGATTGTTTCTATTACTGGCAGCAAGTTCTTGCGGTTTTCTTCCGCCTGCTTTTTAAGGCCGTAGTCAAGTTGTGTTAAGATGTCATGCTGTGAGCGGGACCGAACTGCTAAAAAGTTATCCGATAGCGTTATTAGAGGTTTTTAGTTTGACGTTTTTACGCTCCGCTTAGCAGCTAAGCGGAGCGGGAACGCGAGTGCGCATGCGCCCTCCGCTAAGGCCTTAAGCGGGTTACTGGAGCGGGGAGTACGGTCCGCTTACGAGCAGCCTAAGCGGAGCGCGGTGCGTCGCTGCCGTTTTTGCAAGCGGAAGGGCGACAACCCGCGCGCCCTCTCTCGTGCGTGCACCAACTTTGCTCATTTCAAGATGGCTTCCTCCGAAGATGGCATGCTTTCCGCGAGTGCTGCAGCTTCGCCGTCACCTGCCCAGTGCAAGCCGCGAAAACACAGTTTCAACGGTGAAAAATAAAAACGCCGCCACCACACACGCATAAAATGCGCAAACAACACACAGTGAATGCTTGCAATGGATCTGGAACGGAACCTTGCTGGCTTTTGAGCGGCTACTATCAAGTCAGAGCTTGCTTCTTTGTCAAAAAAATAGGCGGTTAAAACATTAAAAGTGGATATCTAAATACTTCATGAAAAGATCATTTATACGTTATTGTTTTGCTTTGTATACGTGAAAAAAATGTTTTTTATTTTGTTTACCGACGATGAAAACGACCAGAGGGCGCTGCAACTGCGAAAGATCCGCTTCGCTGCCGGCAACGAATAACTAAAAGAGGAAAATCGGCCGCCGCTCCGCTGCGGCTTCGCGGGTGCTCCCGGAGCGGACCGTACCACAAAAACGCCAAACTAAAAACCTCTGTTGACATGGCGTGATAACTGCTAGATGCGTGGCTCTTAAAGGCGTCCATGGCTTTCTTGTAATTCGTGAACTCCTTAGTTACAAAACAGCCCAAGCACTGGTGCTCCCCTTTTCCTGCACACTCGCTTGCGAAGACTACGCAATATTTGCATAATGCTCCTTGAAGCTTCTCTGAATAAACAAACCATGGGTAACGATCTACCCAGTGAGGTTGGAACTTCAGATTCCTTTTCCCTGTGGCTGGATAATCATAGTCAGCCGGAGGGGTCCACGGATTGAGCAGCAGCTTCTCCATCGTCTCTGGATCAATTACAGTATTGCTTTTTGAAACAAACAGTCCGAAGTCGAAAATATTCGCACTCGTCGCGCAGAGAAGAGGCAAACCAGAATGTGTAGGTGCCATGCCACTCAACTTCCTTGGGCGTTGCCTAGTGGTAAACGCGTCACTTTGCCCAGCGTTGACTGTAGAACAAAGATCACTTGGAGTCGCACTGCGGCCACCATCATTTCCCGGCGGCGCATGGGTATCCTGCTTGTGTTCGTTCTCAGGTGATTCATATAAACCGGTGCATTCTCCTGAGTCGCTACAGAAGTTCGGACGCGCTTGGCTTTCCACCAGTGCTTCGGAGGGCGAAGTGCATCCTTCGAAGGAGGCGGTTCTTTTCCGTCCGCTTCATCGGTTCGAACTTTCTCTAAATAAGACGCAAGACTCCTTTGCTTCGTTGTTGCAGAGTGTCTTTTCATTTTGCTGCCGCAACCCTGTGCACGCACACAGAAGTGTCCAGTGGCTCCAAAATGACGTTTGCGACTGCTTCAACTGCCTGGCGTGAACGGTGGGCGAGTTTTTTTCCTCTCTTATCCACTTTAGAGTAGCTAGAATGTAGAAGTGTGATGAACGCGCCGGCTCTCACGTGGCGCATGTGTTTTCTGAACGCCGCTACAGCTGGTGTGCATGCAGGCCCATTATTGTACTTCAGCTGCAGCAAACTGGATTAACGCTACTTAAAGACCTTTTCACAGAAGACTCCACGGGCACTGCATACTCCCCTAATATACGTGAACCCCCAAGAATGTACTGCCGAGACATTTGCACTCCCGTAGTACAATCCAGAAAGGAGGTGTTGCTCCGTTCCTGTGAAAAAGTCACCTTTTCACAGACGGCTTCCCGGGCACCTGCATAATTCTCTCTGGGCTGCACTAATTAAATAGCCATGACCCCCGAAAAATGCACTTTGTAGGCTGTGACGTCAGCCTTTGTACTCCCGCGCGCAGCCCAGCTTGGCGGCGTTTTTTTTCTCCTGTGAAAGTTGACCGCTGGTGCCGGATTGTGTGCCGGCTGTATCCTCGCTTTGTGCGCTTTGTAGGGAGGCGCATATACCGTCTGTGTACAGAAGAGGTAGATTTCCTTGCGTGTGGTTAAGGTTGTTCGAAGTTACTTGGATATGCCAGCGTTTCAGTAGATGTCATCTTCGATGATTCGTTTCGGTGGAGAGGACTACAGTTTGAGAAAAGTTTGCCCTGCCGCCTGCGTCCTCGGAATGCAACGCTGAGTTTTTCCGCTTAGGGGTTTCGTTCCCTGGCAAATTTGCACACGCCGTGTTGGTGTTGCCGTAGCTGTCGAACTGTTTACCTTCACAGAAGTAGACGCGCTTTTCGTAGGAACCCAAAGCCGACACGTGCGGTCCGCACAGACGGATAACTTCTCCAGCGGCAATGCACAAGGAAAGCATCTGGAATCAATAAAGGAGCTGCTACGGTGTGAAAGACGAAAAAAAAGACTCGAAGGAACGCAAGGGCGAAGTGCAAAGCTGTACAAATAGGGCAGGTGCGGGAGAGGGAGCGCTGAGGTGTTCTGGTAAAAGGGTAGGTTTGAAGAAAGGAAGAAGAGGGAAGCAATGCCAGGAAAGTTGCAGTGTACCTTTGGCAGCTGGTGGTCGCTGTGAAGGCGTGTAAATATTTTAGTATCACCCGAAAAGAGAAACATCAAAAAAATTTCGGGGGGGGGGGTCAGAACCCCCTCAACCCCCCCTCCTAGTTACGGGCCTGACGCTCAGCTTGACAATGCAGCAGGTAAGTGACATAGCCAGAGAGGTGGAGGGGTTGGGGGTTGGGGTTCAATTTCTTCCCGAAATATTTCGTCCCCCCATCCCCCTGCCACTTACCCAACCCATCTTTGTTTTGTTTTTTATTGTTCACTTTGTGCTAACGTGATTTAGAAACTAAGCACTGCTACTATCACAACCTCATTTCTGGGCACTTTAACAATGAATAATGCCTGCATACGGAAAAACGTGTCCCCGTGTTTTGTGAGATTTTGGGCAGGAATCTCGGCCGGGAGTTTTTTAAGTTGGCTCGGCGACGAGACTAATGCTTAAGTAGTGGTCATATTTCTACTCGCCGGAACAGATCTCGCCGTAGTCCATCACTACGATGATTGTTAATTGGCAGAGGTTAGTTTTAATAGAAGAAGCCAGACACAGTTCCAAGGTCTGATAAGCCACGTTACAGCATATCACAGGGTGACTCTTCGCACGTGTGCTAAGATAAACTCCGGCCAGAAAATAACATTTCTGCCCTGCCGCAGTGGTCTGGTGGCTGAGGTGCTCGGCTGCTGACCCGCGGGTCGCGGGATCGAGTCCCGGCTGCGGCGGCTGCATTTTTGATGGAGGCGGAAATGTTGTGGGCCCGCGTGCTCAGATTTGGGTGCACAATAAAGAGCCCCAAGAGGTCGAGGTTTTCCGGAGCCCTCCACTGCGGCGTCTCTCGTGGTCGTGTGCTGGTTTTGGGATGTTGAACCCCACATATCAATCAATCATGAGAATAACAATTCTGTTGAACTTTCGCACGTTCTGCTAACATCTAAACACACACGCACACATGCGCTCGACAAATATTCGTTTTATACACCTAACTTGGCTTGTATGTATATACAATATATTTATACGTATCTTTACTATGCCCTAATAGCTAAAGTGAGCTCTGCACATATCTACCTATAACTTTAGCAATTTGGGTTCTAGTAGGGTCAGAGTGGTGTCTATTTGTTCGTAAAGATACAAGGAGTTCAATTGCTACAAATACTGCTATTACAAACGAAAATTTTAAATTTTAGGAGCGGAAAAGCGTGTGAATCTGTGTAAACAACTACAGTCGGACCACGTGTTTTTTACGATCGCTTGTTGCTTTGTTAATATTCTACCAGGAAACTTCTTACTTATAAAATTTAATGTCCTTAGGGTAGACCTGACGCTACTGAAGTGTGATCAGGCTAGGTTTAATAGTTCCAGAGTTATTCCACAATCAAAATTAAGCCTAATCACTAAAAAGATTAAATTGTTGATATCACCTCGCAAACGCATTTAAATTTTATCCGCTTAATATAATAATAAACCGCACCCCTTAGGCTACCAGGAGGCCCGATTCCGTACACCGTAGGCCCTTAATTAGGGTGGTAACCAGCAAAAGGCTCATTTCATTAAAACAATATTTCAAAAGGAGCTATAAACGCCACTGAAAAATAGCTAATATCTTCTTTTAAAACACAACAGTGCGGTTTTTTTCGCGTAAAAATAATATTGATAGCTTAAGGTAACCGGAAGATACAGAGTTAGAAAGAATATAACGAAAACCGCTAATAAACGAGTAGCACCCGCGTCTTCCCTCGCTCAGAGGAGTAGGGCGGCTCAGTGCTCGGGAGAAAGGTACGCCCGTCAGATCAAAGTCTTGAACCACGTGCTTTTTATCTTTTTTTTTCTAACGATCGCTTTTAACTTTGCTAATAACCTACCGGGCAACTTCTAACTCATACAGTGCAAAGCCCTAGTTGTAGACCTGTCGCCGCTCAGGTTTCATCAGGACAGGAGTAATAGTACCGGAACTATTTCGTGACCAAAATTAAGCCTTTTCACTAAAAAGATTAATTTGGTAACATCACCTCACAAACAAACTTAAATTTTGTCCGCTTAATATATTAATAAACAGCACCCAATAGGCTGATCGGAGGCCCAACTCCGTACTCTCTAGACCCTTAATTATTGGGGTAATCAGCAGAAATGTCATTTCATTATTACATTTTTATAAAAATAACCACAAACTTCACTGATACACCGCTGAAACCTACATTTAGAACATAACAATCCGGGTGCGGCGATGGCGTAGTGGTTAGAGCATCCACCTCGCATGCAAGAGGTCCGTGGTTCAAATCCCGGTGCCGCGCAGTTCCCAACCGAAAAAAAAATCCGCGTGTGGATAGAACTGCATTAAGAGGCCTGGGGTGCGGCCTCACCGGTAACCACCGCCGGGAACGCACTCCCTCACCAGAGAAGGATTGGTCACCCTGGTGCAGTATCTGGCCACTACCTCCCACATGCCTACGTCAAATAACTCACGGCCCTCAGTTCTCAGCGGCTGCGAAGCAACTGACCAAGGCGGCGATCAGATTTGCAACGCAGCAGAGGGTGCTAAGAATCTCTGGACTACAGGCCGCCATTGGAACCTGAACTTGGCAACGTTTAACGCTAGAACCTTATCTAGTGAGGGAAGTTTAGCTGTACTATTCGCGGAGCTAGAGGGTGTTAAATGGGATATATTAGGGCTCTGTGAGGTTAGGAGGACAGATGTGGCCTATACTGCAACAGAATGGGCACGTCCTTTGCTATCGGGGCTTGGCAGACAGAAGAGAACTGGGAGTGGGGTTCCTAATTCACAGAAACATAGCTGGGAACATAGAGGAATACTATAGCATTAATGAAAGGGTGGTAGGTATTGTAATTAACCTGAATAAAAGATACAAGATGAAGGTAGTACAGGCTTACGCGCCTACATCCAGCCATGATGACGCTTCAGTTGAAAGCTTCTATGAAGACGTGGAATTGGCAATGAGTAAGGTAAAAACACAGTATACTATAGTGATGGGCGACTTTAATGCAAAGGTAGGGAAGAAGCAGGCTGGAGACCAGGCAGTAGGAGATTATGGCATCGGCACTCGAAACGCCAGAGGAGAGCTACTAGTATAATTCGCAGAACGCAATAATTTGCGGATTTTGAGTACCTTCTACCGCAAACGATAAAACCGCAAGTGGACATGAAGGAGCCCTAATGGCGAAAACAAGAACGAAATAGACCTTATAATGCACACCCAGGAATAGTGCAGGATGTGGAAGTGGTTGGCAAGGTACGATGCAGTGACCATAGAATGGTACGGTCTCGAATTCACCTAGACTTGAAGAAGAAACGACAGAAACTGATACGCAAGAAGCCAATCAATGAGCTAGCACTGAGAGGGAAAGTACAGGAATTCAGAGTGTCGCTACAGAACAGGTACTCGGCTCTTAGTGAGGAAACCAACCTTAGCGTAGATACAATGAATGATAATCTGACAAGTCACATTACGGAGTGTGCAGTAGAAGTTGGACGCAGGGTAGTTAGACAGGACACTGGCAAGCTTTCCCAGGAAACGAAGAACCTAATTAAGAAGCGTCAAAGCACGAAAGTGTCAAGTACAACAGACAAAATAGAACTGGCAGAGCTCAGAGCTTTCGAAGCTGATTAATAGACGTAAAGTATGCGATGTAAGAAGGTATAACATGGAGAGAATTGAACACGCTCTGAAAAACGGAGGAGGCGTCAAAGCAGCGAAGAGAAAACTTGGGATAGGCAAAAGTCGGATGTATGCACTAAGGGACAAAGAAGGCAAAATAACTACCATCATGGATAGGATAGTTAAAATAGCGGAGGAGTTTTACAGAGATCTGTACAGTAGCCGAGACAACCATGACCCTAATACTATAAGAACTAGCAGTAACCCAGATGACACCCCAGCAGTAATGATAGAAGAAGTCAGAAAAGCTTTGGAGAGCATGCAAAGAGGCAAAGCTGCTGGTGAGGATCAGGTAACATCAAATCTGCTGAAAGATGGAGGACAGATTGTGTTAGAAAAACTAGCCACCCTGTTTACGAGGTGTCTCCTGACGGGAAGGGTACCAGAGTCTTCGAAGAACGCTAACATCATCTTAATACATAAGAAAGGAGATGACAAGGACTTGAAGAATTACAGGCCGATCAGCGACAAAAGTACTGCGGAAAACTTTTTGTTATTCTCCTTTCTACCCAGTACAGTTGCTAGAGCTTCTCTTGACTACTCCTTGCAATGTGCAGAAGCGCCACCATTAACTCGAGCCTTCTATCAGTAAAACAATACTATAGCAAAAAAAGGAAGAACACGCAAGAAATGCATATCCTACACTGCTGAATGCTATGAGGAGAAGCCCTGTATAGGATTTACGGCAGATGACATTGATTACTTGACAACGACATTTTGCAGTTCTTACATATAGCTCGGTTTTTTACCACAATTTCTGGGATTATAAAGTGCAATTAGAAAGCTAATTTACCCTTGGACTTCTCTGAAAATAAATTACCAAAAAAATGTGCATTGCTTCCTCAATACTCAAATCGGCTGCGAACAGTTACGCCCTCATAATTAAGGGTAGCGATAAAATTAGGTCAGCCTAGGGTTAGTTTTGCCTAGATACTCATGCAATAAATTGTTTTTGGGTGTGTTTCTATTGCAGCCTATGCATGCTCCTTGTGCAAACTGAGTGTGTGAGAATCCCGGACTAGCCTGTCACCAATGGTAGCTCGTAGAAAAGTTGGCTGCATATGTACAACCACTGCACAAGGCTTCTATTTCTTAAGGAAAGGGAACTCCACTGAACCACCTGGTTGCTTTATTCAAGTACCTCGCATGTTCAGAATGTTTAAAATTAAGCCCTTTGATTTTCTTTTAAAAAGTCAGTGCCGTAAGTTATGTGTGTAAAAGCCACCTTTTGAAGCCACATTTAAAAGCCAACCCGTAGCACTGGCATAGTTTCTTCCTAGAATTAAGGTGGTGCTGAGACTCAGATTGAGCAGTCAATGGCTGTATGCTCTTTGATCAGCTTAAGCCCGAGGTAGATCAAAAAAAATTTTCTGAGTCTGAGTCCAAGTGAGTCCAGTTTAGGTAAAAAATATTGGGAAGCCAGACTTAGAGTCAGCCGGAAGAGTGAAATACACTTTGTGAGTGAGGCTGAGTTAATTACTGACACATATTCTTACCTACTCGTGTACAGCTTTACCATCGGCATCATTTCAACTTCTTTTTCCCTAAATTTTAATCACAGATATCTCAATGGTGTACTACCTTGTACTTTCTTTTAATCCGAGTTGCGAGTTGAGTTGCAATTTTTATTCCGAGTTGCCAGTTGTGAGTTGAGCCACTTTTGGAACACAGTAGCCTCATTGAAAGTGAGAAAACTGGAAAGTCAGTCATAACTTGCACGAGCAGTCATTTGCGTTAGGTTTTCTTTACAAGCAAAGAGTGACAAGACAGGTATCTCCATCACAACACTGATTGCTTTTGCGTCCAACTTTATGCACTTTCTACTTCAAAGTTATCTGCTTTCACCAATAGTGCTGCACCACTGGGATTTCTTTGACGGTGACTGACAATAAGACTGTTGTAAATAGATTATTTCAAACAGCTGCTCAACAAGTATGTTATACAAACTCTAGGTTGTCTCAACTTATTCATTGAAGTGGCAGGTGTAACGGTCAAAAAACAGGAATGCTTTTTTAAGGGAGTACCGCTCTCCTCGAGTTACTGTTGAATTTCTGAAAGAGGTGCAATCTCACAGCAATGTAGTCAACACAGCAAGGCTCAAGGATTGTCAAGACCGCAAAAAAGACCAGAAACAATGGCATGACTGACAGCTGTTGCAATGGCTGTGGTGCGAAACACAGTACTTGCTGAACATAAACCACGAACACATGCTACTGTCGAGCGTTAGAAGGCATAAAATTGCGAGGTTTATTAGGAAAACCTCTCGCAAGCCTGCCGAATAATGCCCACGAACTCTTTAGCAAGCCATTTCATTATTTAGTTATGCGTATTGACTCATTGCTACGATAGACGGCACCTTTGTTTTCGCACAATGAAGCTCCTCGTAACAGCGTAGAAGGAAGTATGCAGGTGTAGCTTACTTCTTCGTGGTCCCGGTGCCAGTTTAGCATTGCCGAATGTCCGCGGAACAACAGTTGTTCGACTCACGCCACTCCTCAATTCTTTCCAGAGTTTCTCCGATCGGCAGACAATGTCTTAAGAGGGCATTTGTACACAATTCAAAAAACGCTGCAATACTCACAGCGCGTGTGCAGTAGGTGGCAGCGGCGGGTGTCATCCTCGCCAGCCGAAAAAACTTCGTAAAGTCCTTTGTCGAAATTGACGATGTCTACTGAAAGAGAACAATGTTGCGCGCAAGAGAATTCCCCACTGTAGGCAATGAGGAAACATTTCAGGAGTTAGCACTGTAGAATAGGTTCATCTGAGTGTCAAAACCACACCGATAAAGTTGTGTGTCAACACAAACAAAAGTTTGAAGCGAGAAAAAATATGGATGAAGTGCTGGATGTATAAGGTTGACTGTACCCTTCAGACCGGGAGGCAGCTCGGGCCACCTAGGAAAAAGCGCAGCATTACCTACTGCAACAATCTTAAACATGCCAAATTTTTATTACTAGAGCTGTTTCAACAGTTCTAAGTGTTAAATTTTTCTCAAGTGCAGCAAACAGCGCGAGTGGTTTGTAATTGTGTGCAATAACACTACAAGTGGAAAAAAACACAAAAGTAGATGAGGTAGCCCGTTGCCCGTCACTTTAACGACAGCACTATGTTGACGGGGCAACAGCTGTTCACGCAGAGTAATGGAATGTGATATGTTGCAGAAAATAGGCACGCATCGTTCGCGCGCCCCTTCGATTCTAATTTTTTTCGGCAGCGTGAATAATTGACCCTGCTTAGCGCTAAACTGCCAAGGCTGGGGACTGTGTATGTTGTGCGTAAATAGGTCGTGCGTAAACCACCAAACCAACTGCTATACCCTTCCATTCTGAATTGTATGCAGCAGCAGTCAAACCAACCTCCTCTGATATCAAGGCCGCAAATGTGATACGCGTTTGTGTTGCTGGCTTTTAGCTGCTAACCTAAAATTATGGGTTAGGAGTGTGCCTGCGCGCGCATGCGTGCGTGCATGTAGCGGGTAATTTTTAATCGGTGTCAAATGAAAACCACTACGTCTGCGAAGCGCCACTAATGTGATGCGTACTTATGCGGTCTTGTTTGTACAGTTTAGTGCGAATATATGGAAGAGTGGCATATATTTGTGTGTGAAGCACGTAAGTTCCAGTGAGCATCAAACGTAAAGTTCACTTCTGCTAAGCCGCATAAGTGATGCCTGTTTGTGGAAAAGGATTTGCGACCGTCAATCATACCGATAGCCTTGATATTCCTTCATGAATTGTGCGGTGTGATCATCCATGTCTGTTGATCTGACCCCGCCACGGTGGTCTAGTGATTAAGGCACTCGGCTGCTGACACGCAGACTTTTTTTGCATTATTCTACAGATACTTTAATTGTGACAATTGTATTCAAGCTAAAACAACAATTTTCTGTTGTATGACAAACTTTTGTTGCATTAGTTGTCTAACGCCTCTGTTTTCACAATTGACTACATCCGAAGACAAGCCTCTGTTGTAGCGCAAAACATTTCTTTGCAAGACAAATTCTATGTCACTGTACGTGAAATGGGTTTTTATTGTAACAACGAATTTTTCGGCAGTACTATAAACATTTGCCGTAGCACTATAGCTCTCTGTTGTAGCACAACACAAGAGAAAAGACAGCTTTCTGTTGCCGCAATAAAAAAAGCCTGACTATCTGTAGAAAATTCTGTCTTCTCAACAAAAATATGTCATGAAAATAGAAAAATAGTGTTGTCAAAACAGAAGCTTCTTTTCTCATTTTAAACTGGGTTGCACAATTCATGAAACCGGAGGTCAAGTACCTCTGATTGATTGATTTATATGTGGGGTTTAACGTCCCAAAACCACTATATTATTATGAGAGACGCCGTAGTGGAGGGCTCCGGAAATTTAGACCACCTGGGGTTCTTTAACGTGCACCCAAATCTGAGCACACGATCCTACAACATTTCCGCCTCCATCGGAAATGCAGCCGCCGCAGCCGGGATTCGAACCCGCGCCCTGCGGGTGTCAAGTACCTCTGGGTGGCAGTGCTGCGACAGGGAAGAAACACGTGCCACAACCAAGCTATCTGTTCTGAAAACCGTTGCCACAATGATAGATAAAGTGACTCTTGAGTACCAAAAAAATAACCCATCTTTAATGTATTGGGAAGAGAAATTTCATAAAAAGGTGATTGTTAAGTATTATGAAACCAACTACTTTCTTTCCGCCGGTGTCGTAGATAAGAAACAGAAGGTACTCTTGTAGAAAGAACTCGAGCAACTGGTCGTACCGAGATGCTGTGGCCAATGGTGCTTAAGCTCGCTCATGAAGGCATCCTCGCCGGCCACCAAGGAATATCTCGAGTGACTGACTGCATTCTTTATGAATTTCAAAGGCCAGGGGTTCAATCGGGAAGAAAAAGTTTGTAAAGTCCTGCGACATCTGTCAGCGGACTGTTCCACGCAATTTAGTCGGTCGGGCGCCACCAGGTACCATGCCTGTCATTGAGACCCAGTTTTCACGCGTGGGTATCGACATCTTCCAGGGTAAGAGGCACGTTCAAACCATGGTGGATTTTGCAATGAGGTATCCAGACGCCATCGCCCTCACTTCGAGTGAAAGCAAGGTCGTGGCAGAAGGACTGATGGAAATGCTATCGCGAGTTGATTTACCGCGTGAAATTGTAAGTTGCCGCTGGACAAGCTTCATTTCGTCGGTCATGAAGTATTTTAGCCGACTACTATCTATCAGGCATTTACTTACAACCCCGTACCAGCCGATAGCAGATGGGTAAGTGGAGAGATTTAACGGTGGACCTCAGTCACAGGTCCACTGTCTTTTACATCAACATGCTCAAAAAGTACGAATTCAGGAAGGGTAACGACACGTGAATGACGACAGCTCCTGCTGTAATGACAATTTATGAAATGGAAATCGAAAGCACAGAGAATTCATTACATGCCTTGCTTGCGCAAAAGCAGAATTGGAGGGATGTGGCATAGCCTCCAGGTTTGCTTGAGTAAAAAAGTTACGTCAACGAGCTTCTTTCGGGATCGAATCCCGGCAGTGGCGGCTGCATTTACGATGAAGGCAGAAATGTTGTAGGCCCTTGTGCTCAGATTTGGGTGCATAATAAAGAACCCCAGGTGGTGTAAATTTCCGGAGCCCTCCACTATGGCGTCTCTCATTATCATATCATGGTTTTGGGACGTTAAACCCTACAAATCTTATCAAAATCAACGAGCTTCTTTCTTCATACAACAACGTTTTTTTTTCTCATTTACCGGGAAATACTGATGTTAGCGAGTGCTAGTTGAAATTGACCACCGATCAGCCTATCTATGTCCGACAATACCTTATGTATTTCACTGCATGGAGGCCGTCGCGAAAAAGATCCAGTGTATTTTCTGTTTGGGCATAATAGAGAAGCCTACATCTGCGTACGAAGTGCCTATTGTGGTTGTCACGAAAAGGAATGGTTCGATGCTCCTATGCATTCATTTTCGTCAACCCAACAATGTTTTAGTTCTCGATCTGTAACCAATCTTTCGGCTTCACATAATGTTTTCACAACTTACTGGGTGCCAATACTTTTCGAAGTTTGACTTCACAAAAGTATTTTGGAAGGTGTCCACGGGCAGCATGTTTCTGTGACTCGGGCCTATACTAATTTCGTTTTATGTTTTTTGGCTTAAAACTGCACCCTCCATATTCAACCTGTTGATGAGAGAAGTCATGAGTGACATTCCTTATGTCCATTACTACTTTGATGATGTTGTTGCAGCGACTGCAATGTAGAAGGAACACGCGGTCAGGTTATGATCTTCATTTCGTAGTGTGCGTGATGCACGTTTAGCTATCCAGCCGAAGAAAAGTGAGATAGGTTCCCCTACGACTAGATGCCTTCGTCACGTTGTAGGCCAATAACAGTTACAACCCCAGAAGGAGACATCAGACCAAATTGTGTCAGTGAAACGGCTGGAAAGTATGAAAGAGCTTTGAGCGTGTCTCGAACTTTCTGGCTACTGCCGAAAATTTGTGCCCAACTAGGCCACGCTTTCCTACTGAGCTCACAAAAAAAGGAAAACATAATAAGCTTGACTGGAGGGTTACATTTCATCAGGATGCATTTCAGAAACTCAAACAAGTTATAACACACCAAGCCATATTGAAAGCTTCCAATCTCGAAAAGCCTTCTGGGTTGCGCACTGACGCATCAGCATGGAGATGTGAGTTGTCCTCCTTCAAGAACACAATGGTCAGTTCTACCTGGTGTCGTACGCCAGTAGAAAGTTGTTATCTCGTGAATTGGTCTATTCCACTATTAAGGTCTATTCCATATTAAGGTCTATGAATTAGTCTATTCCACTATTATTATTTTATGTGTACCTTTATGGTAGGCTTTTATTTTGAAATCGGACCACCAAGCACTGCAATACATCAACTCTACACAAAAAATTATTACACGAGTGCAACGCTTGAGCTTGCTCTTGATGGAATACGACTTCTGTGTAGAATACATTCGAGGCTCAGATGATGTTGGTGCAGACTATCTTAGTCTATATTATCTTAAGTCTCACTACCGAATATAATATCTTTGATTACTCATGTAAGGACACCAAGGCTGCCTAACACAAATATTCAGATACGCACTGCAAGTATCCCACCCTTCTTCCTCCACCAACTCACTGTTCTTGAACTAAGGGGAAGATGTGGTCAAAACATTATCCTGGGACGTTTGCGTTGACGTAGAAGATTGGTGTGCGCGGCCGAATTATTTGTGATCTGTGTGCGCGGCTGATTTTCTATTTAAAGGGCGTGACAACCACCAGGATGGTGATTTTAGTAAAACGATTAAGCGCGCCTATGCACCTTCTCGTGCGCGGACCTCAAGTCAAGCTTCTGGGCCACTGGGAAAGCACGGCTAACTGCAAGAAAAGAGTTTAGGATTGAAGATCAGGCCATGCCTTGACTGCTCGTTTAGACCCTCCGTTTACACAACTCGCCTCGGCGTTGAAGTTCTATAGTGCTTTCTGGAATGGGCATCGCCCCACCTCCCCCCGGGCTGGTCTGCAGCAACGTTATTTGCGGCTGGCTATTGTTCTATAGCTGGAGCGAGACACTGTCGGGGGTCTGTTCACGGCAGCGTTTCGATACGCTGTTCTCGGAGAGAGTCCAGGCAAGGCCAGGCATCGACAACCAAACTGGGATATCCCTGGCAGTTACCTGCTAAGCCGGGCAATGCCTCGGAACAGATTCCAATGGGACAGCGCGCACCACCTTCGGACGACTAGAGAGCCCGGTCAACCACGACAACCCCACTGCAAGAGTGCGACGTGACTGGCCGAACATGAACTTCCCTTGCACATGAGACCGCGAACGCGTATGCATATGTGTCACTTCATGTAGTGTGTATTCCCGTGTCCATATTTGGGTACACAAATGTTTCTCTTCGTCCTCGAGCTTTTTTTTTTTTTCGTCCGGCGAACTTGCGCCCACAGTTGGCCATACGGTGATACAATCAGGTAAACTTCATGGACAAGCAAGGCTTTTTGTGAATCGCGCATGCGTCAATACAAAACATGGAGCAGCTGTACTTTAAATGCGTTCAAAGTAGGAATCCAAAAATTTCGACTGGAAAATCAGACTTCAGTGTCAGGCCATTGGCCCATGGTGGGAAAACTACCAATAAGTACTCAAATAGCGCCATTATTCCGGTAGCTTTGATTTTTAACCACTTCTCACAATACTAAAATAGTGAGGCTGCTTTTTTTCTGTCTTGAGCTCTATTTCTCCATTGAGTTCCCCGTAAAGGTGATCTTTTATTTTCCAATGTTGAATTGAATTGCTGAGTGCAAAAAAATTAGAGATATTAAATTGTACTCCCATTTCATCGTACTACCATTACCGTTGTACAAAACAACGTACACTGATAGCCACCTGCAAAATCAGTGCAGTGACTTTCTACATACAACGAGTTCCGTGAATCATGCGACCCCCACGTAATATTCTGTTTAGTACTGATTTGGTAAAGAGTGTCCTATAAATGTCCGTGTGCCTGAACCACGGGTCGCGGGATTGAATCCTGGCAGCGGCGACCGCATTTTCGATGGAAGCCAAAGTGCTGTAGGCCCGTGTGCTCATATTTACGGGCACGTTAAAAACCCCGGGTGGTCGAAATTTCGGGAGTTCTCCGCTATGGCGTCTCCAATAATCTTATGGTGGTTTATGAGATCTCAAACCCCACATATCAATCAATGAATTGTGCGTTCATTTTCGAAACATTGTGGTGGCATTTGAGTTTTTCAGAAAACATTTTTTTGTGTTTGTGGATTATATAAAGATTAATTTTCTTGCACCTACAGTAAAAAGAATAGGTCTCAAAACAGTTTGTAGACAAAATACAAAATATTTAAAGGTATATAATTTATTGCTAAGAAAGAAATCAGCTTATAGAAAGTGTTCTTATTTAGTCGAGCAATATTGCCCATTTAAACTGACAGAACACCCTATCAAAGCAAATAAAATATACATAGTAACGGGACAAAGGGCAAAGGCGTGTTTTCTGCATTCTTTACATTTACAAGGCAGAAAACGAACTAGTACTATAATTAACACTATAATTGAAACCAGGGCTCAGAAGGCCAATAAAGCAAGCCATTCTGGTAGATATCATTATAACCTTTGTTTCTTGAAGGCCCTACCACACGAAATACCATACGTAAGATCAATGCACATGAGATAGCGGCTCCTTTTTTTGTTTCATCAAAAGGTATTTATCTTGCATATACTTTAACTTTCGAGAGTCAGTTTTCTTCGTTCTCATATGAACTACAGTGATTCACAGGGATATAAAAATGCCAAAAAAATCTCGTTGTTTGTGCAGCCGCGCAGATTATATGGCAAAAAAGATGCACAACAGAAAGCGGGAGCGCAAAACGCGAGGAAGCGGATGAACCAATGAAAAGAACACCGCTCAGGCGTTATTACTCGCTTTGTTGGGAACGCCGTCGAGTATTGGTTTTCTAGAGATTCAACAGTAAGGAACCACCTTAGGAGTGGGTAAGGAATCAATGCACATTGGTCTGAAGGAGTCCTATGCACAGTTGCCATGCATGCTCCAGCGTGAGCGCTTTGGTGTGTGCTAGGCGATGTATCTGGTTTATTCTATTTTCTTTCTCAGTACTCCTCACTGAATTCCAAAGCTTCGCATAGATTAAAAAAAAGAAAACTTGCATAGCACTTCCCAAGCTCGTATTACTCACGCTGTGTACACTTGAAGCGCGCAGCACAACCGGAGCTGTAAATATGTGAGTAAATGTATCGGAAAATTTCGGTAGAGTTATTTTCTTCATATCGACTCGCTGGCTGCTTCGTTTATCAGAGGCACCATTTATTTTTCCAGAGAAGACGACCAATAAAAGTATTTTGAAGGACAACTCCTCTTCTAATTTACAGAATAGTAGTCACTGCTATACTGACTTGAATTTGTTCAAACTAAAACCTATGATCAGTCGATAAAAATACTGCAGCTGATGCTATTCACACAATCACGCATCAATTCTTTCAGCAAAATAACTTCTTGCATGTCGTAGTTCTTTTTTATATTCTGACGAAATGATAGACATGCTTTGTGTGATCAACACACAAAGATTCTGGTTTGTCTTTTGTCACAGTAAGTTTGTGCGCTTCTCTTATGTTTACGGCGTTCGTTTAAAGTGGTTTGTTGTTTATCGAGAAGATGACTTAACTTGCTTCCCTCACTTGGGGTCAAATAAACATTATGAAACAGTATTATTTCAATATTCAATTCAAATTTTTCAGAAACTATTCCCTAGTGCTCTCGGTTACTGAAATGGCGCTTCTTTTTCACCCGGTTCAACTACTACAACTCCTAGAAAGTTTCTTAGCCAAATAAAAAAAGTATACCGGGGAGCCACGGATGACTGCTACTCAACGCAAATGGTCGCTCTAATTTTTTTCTAAAATATTTCCTGCTGTTACGCTCGTTGAACTGCGTGTACCGTACTACTTAAAAACAGTCTATAAAGAGTACGTCCATACATTACCTCACACAAGGTTTTCATCATGCACATGTCTGTATTTGTGCTGTTTTATTGACGATTGTAGTGCTGATGCGCCGATGGCATGGTTTTGTACCTACGCTTGTGGTTGGCAACGAATCAAATCTGTCGTTATTTAGCACCCATCTTGCTCACAGCGTTCTTTGTGTTCGTTTTCTTAGCTCGTAAAAGGTTGCATAAACTGTAGCCAATATTCTAGTTCATAGAAAGAGAGAAAAACTGGAGTGCGACAGGGCACTTGCTAATAGGGCGAAATAGTCGACGTTCAGTTACACACACAAAATCAACACCAAGGAAACGAAATAGCGATCTAGGACGACTGATAGTTACGTGGAGAGACGCTACTCAGAAATGTGGAGGCATAAGATATAATCTCTTCGCGCAGAACATCATGGAATAGGGATCACTGAAAGAATACTTTGTTATTAAGTTGACGTCAATTGAGAAATTAAAATGCATCAAGTAACGCGATTTCGCTTAAAAATTTAGAGGTCTTTCAAATAGGGTTATGGTTGGTTGTCGCTTATTGTAAGAGATTCCAAGTCTTTCAGTCATTTTATGAATAAAGCTGTAAGTGCTTCAACTTTTTATTTTATAAACCAAATGCTTTTCCAATATTCAAAATATCAATTTTCGTTGGGAGCACCAAGTTTGTTGTGAGCACAGTACGAAAAATAAAAACGCCAGGCCTGCGTGGAAGGCGCAGCACATTCACATCGAAAGCCAGAAGAGGGGCCTTTCAGAGCCTTTTCTAAACATCCACTTGGTAACTCTTGCAAGCACACTTGCTAGTACTCACCACGACATTAATGTTATTAATGATTTCTGGGTAGTAGACTAGCATTTGCTATGCTATCTTTTGTGATTTTTCTGAGAAGCATTGTATCCGGTGAACAACTGTAAAGAATTTTGTGCCAATTGTTCATGCAGTGGCTGACAACGATGAGAAATTATGCCTGAAGCTGGTAAGCACCACAGTGAATGGGTGATCAAAAACAAACTTTTGTAATGGGTTGGAGCATTGGACGACCCATTCGTTACGCTATTCACATTGCGTGGCGCCTCATTGTTCTTTCGCTGTTCTAAAATGCTTTATTACTCTTTTAACGCGATTTCTTTCCCGACATCAAGCCTCTCTAAGGGAACTTAGCGAACAAGTCCTAAGCACTGGCGTGGCTCTGTGGTAGAGTACTGGGCTGGCACACAGCAGCCCCGGGTTTCAGCCCCACTCTGTCGTCGGTACTAGGCGTTTTTTTTATTTCGTGATAGTAGTTACGGACACTGAGGGCAGCAGCGGTGGCGGCGGTGGACAACTACGGCGCCGTGCGTGATCCGATTTTTAATTTCATAACAGTTTTTTCTGCAACATGGGAGAGCGAAGAAAAGATGGTGCACAATTTAGAAGTTGTTTTGCTTCTTTCCGAGCGACAATGCCAAGCAGATAGCCTCGCTTCTACTTGGCACTTCTTTTGTCTTTTTTTTATCTCATACGGCTTTGTTTTCCGAGTACATGCCATTATTTTTGTAACCATAAACACCAAGTATAATTTAAAAGATGACTTGTGCAAAATTGAAGCGCAGGCGATTTTTTATTTATCTTACTTGGCAGAATATGGGATGGTAGCTTACGGTAGAGCCGGCTATTTCAACATCATGGCAGTATTTACAAGAGAAACACACAAGCAAGAAAACTTAAAAATAAAAAAACATGAATCAGAAGAACCCTGTACCTACTATACACATTAAAGGTCTTATAAAGCATGAATGAGATGAGTATCTATGCTCATAGTTTAGTTCATATTTCGGGAATACATTGTGGATAGAGTCCGTACAATTAGTGGCAAGGTGTAATAAGAAGTAAGGACACTTCATTATATTTGGGTCGCCCCGCCGCGGTGGTCTAGTGGCTAAGGTACTCGTCTGCTGACCCGCTGGTTGCGGAATCGAATCTCGGCTGCGGCGGCTGCATTTCCCATGGAGGCGAAAATGTAGGCCCTTGTGCTCAGATTTCGGTGCATGTTAAAAAACACCAGGTGGTCGAAATTTCCGGAGCCCTCCACTACGGCATCTCTGATAATCATATGGTGATTTTGGGACATTAAACCTCACATGACTATCTATCTATCTATCAGATATGGGTCCAGTGAAAAATTACCGAGGGTGCTTACTGCGCGACTTTGAATACCGAAATGTGGCAATGGCACAATTATTTTTCTAATCATAAATTGTCGCCTGTCGAGTCAATTCAAGTGAATCCTAAGTTCAGCGCATTATTGATCATATCGCGGACAATCTATAAAAATATGCTCCTCTGACGCGTCGTCATGATCGCAGTGGTCGCAGTGCGGGGACGTTCTTCTTTCTATGCGGCATAAGAAGTGAGGTGCGTATGCAACACCTAATCGTAGACGGTGCAGTAGTGTTACAAATTGTCTCTCAGTCTTTTGATTAGGTGAAAATTGGAGAGACGCATTTATTTGATACAACAATGAAGACTGTATTTTTGTCAAAACAACTGTCTTTGAATGACTTATGGCACAGTTAAGAAAGAAAATTCTTGCTTTCTGAGAAATAAACCGGCGCGGGCGTGAAATGCACATTTTTTTGCGTCCTGCAGTGGTTGATTCGTCAGCAATTTCATTTCCTATCACTGCTACGTGACTTGATACCACTGAAAACATATCTTATGGCCATCCACATAACCGATGGTATTTGTTTTTAATATTTCAAATATGAGAATATCTTCTATACTGAAATAAATATCCCTAATCATTTGCAAGGCTCCTTTGGAGTAAGAATATATTGCCCAGTTCTGGCTTTGCTGGCTTTCATCACAAGCATTGTTCGATTAATCTTGACAGAAAAAAAACCTATCTCAAAGAATTGGGAACAGCAGGAAGCCAGAGCAACGTATTCTACACAAAAACAGAGCCCATAACTAGAGACAAGAAAACAAGGAGACAGACAGCAGTACCAACTCGCCCAATCAAACACGTTTGCTATTGTACACAGCATTCTGCGACCCTTGCTGAGTGAGCAAATGCCCGAAGGTGAACAACGGATGTTACTTCCACGAAATAACTACGCAATTTGTCAGAGAATACTTTGGCTTGGAAAATCCGTGAGATAAACCATAAGAAAGTTTTTTGCTTCCGTCACAAGTGTGACATTTAGGCTCCGATTTTCCACATGTATTTGTCAAACAATGTCGAATCTTTCTGTCCCCGCAGGGGCGTCTACGTAAGCAGGTGTGTGGTGCGCAGCGACTCTACTGACCCGAGCTAACGAGAGGAGGGGGGGGGGGGTTTGACTCTCTCTCACGCCTAGCCCTGCATACGGGATCCACGTCCGGGGAAAAATGAATGCTGGGGGTCGATTCAGCGGATACCAGGGAATTGGGCTGTCAAGGCCCGCAGCAGATGCAACACACATTTTGGCTTCGGCATCACTTAGATGGCATCCCTAGGCTGACCGACCTAGGGGCAATCGGCAGTCGCCTTTTTTACCCCCCCCTCTCTCTCTCTACATCTTTGTTTTTCGCACACAATTTACCTGCCCTGTCATCTTCGATCTTCCACCCACTTCAATTTTTCCTGGCGGCGAGGGTAAACTTTGTGTGGTTGCCCAACATTGGGTAGTTTATTTGGTTATAGCGGTGATGGATGGCCGGTGACTTCAAGTGTTCTAATTGGCAGCATTCCCTTGCTGCACTTGGTGGTAGGTGGCCACCATCACCACCGAATATTACGTTTCTCGTGTGACGCACTCTTTACTCACAATATACCTGATCGCCACCCGAAAAGTGGTGCACTCAAAAGCCTTCACACTCCAGAAACTATCCAGCCAATTCGAAGTACAATGTCGTGCACAATAAACAAGTATACAAAACAGTTCAATGAACCCCATTTTTTCTTGTCTCTAAAGCAGTTAGAGAAGCCACTGCCCAAGGATACAAAATAACTAAGGTGTCAAGCGACGAGCTCCTCCTGCAGGTACGCGACAAGCTCCAATAAGGTAATCCTTCTAAACTCATAGCATTTGAGAACGTCTCCGTTTCAGTAGGCCCAAAGAGGTCGATGAATAGAGTTCGCGGTGTCCTCTCTGATCATGACCTCCTTCAACTATCTGAAAGTTGACTATCGGAAAGCTGGCAAGTTGAAAACGTAACCATGGTCCAGAGAATAAAGACACGAAGAAATGACGAAGAAATACCAACGAACCTTATATTTATCACCTTTGGTATTAGTGACTTACCCGATTCAATTGAAACTTGCTACTGTGAGCTCCATGTCAGGCCCTGTGTTCCAAATCCCCATCGATGGTTCAATTGATAGCGCTTTACACTTGGGTCACAAAGCTGCAGAGGGCGCACTACTTGCGCAAAATGTACATCCAACAAACACTGATGAGACGATTGTACTGCTGCGGCCCGCTCCGCGAATAGCGAACGAGACCATCCTGCCTACTCGCGATTGTGTCTATCCTGGAAAAAGGAAAGAAAAACATATCCGTAAGTCTAAAGCAAAATTCATTTTGTCTTTTTATGAGGTGTGCCAGAGCTTCTAAGTGATTAAGCAGCACTCTCCTTCATCTGCAGATGTGGCACGCTAGGATGCCGTGCCACTTCTTTCTGTGCCCACGAGTGTCACACCAAATGTGACGAGGCTCGAGCCATCTGCACCCAAGGCTGGAGTAGCCTGTGCTGCTATGCCTCCTGCCAAACAGGTTCAACAGACTCAGAGTCTGCCGGAGCCCAGATCCCAGCACTTTCACTTAGGTTCAAAACTTCTGTGAACGTGCCTGCTTATCAGGCACCATCTGCCACCTTGCAAGAGGTGATGTATAGAAGTACCACTCCTCCGTTGCCTCAGACGCAGGATAAGCACCTTTCTTTGAAGCGCGCCCAAAAAAGAAAAAAAACGTCGAGTTACGGGGCCCTCAAGAAGGCCTGTAGCGTAAGCTAACACTTTTTGCACACACAGCACCACACAACTCTGACGTGACGTATATAATACAGTAGAGTGTCAGAGGACTGCTGAGAAACCTTGACGGTATGCAGGAACGTTACGAAAACATACCCCAAAAGCATGACCAGACACATTTATGCGGTATGGTGGAATCGAACGACAGCTTTTTTTCTCGCCTCCACTAAAAAACATTGCGAAGCGATTGAGGGAGTTCATTTACGCTTCCTCAACTTTGCGGCAAAAACAATTTCTTGTTTCTGTTAGGAGTAATGTGCAGCTCGAGGCTTACAAACACTGCAACTTTGAATCGTTACAAACAATACACAGATGATGTGAATTGGCCGGTTTACGCGGGGGCATATGCGAAAAAGGTGCATTATAGTTGTTGCGATACGCACGTGCGCCGCAAAAATTACGTATGCTCGGTATCTGTTAGGGTAGCATCTCCCCCTGCCATCAAATTAATCGTTTTGTATTCAACGACAAACAAACCACGGCACACGCTACAATAACATGCATGCTGCAACTGCGCTGGTAGAAACAGTGGGTGCTCCAGTATTCAGCAGCACTTGCCAATGAAAATTCCAGCGCTTCCAGCTCTTCGCAGTGCGCACCAGCATCACAGCGGTTGAGCCAGCGTCCCTACCAGTGCGACACAGCTTTTTCCTAGAGCGCCCAACCAAGTACCAGTGATTACAAGCGTGTACCAGTGTCTGCAGCGTGTAGCAGTTCCAAAAAACGTAGTGGGATCACGCTGTTTTTGCAATAGGGAAGAACAGCTTTTAGCGTTAAACGTTGCCTAGTTCAGGTTCCTATGTAAGAAAGTGTCCTATATAAACAGGTAAAGCAAAGAGAGTATAGAGCATGCTCTTAAGAATGAAGAAAGCGTGAAATCGGTGAAAAGGAAACTTAGGTTAGGCAAAAAAACAGATGTATGCACTAACGGTCAATGCAGGTGAAGTAAGTGCCAATATGATTAAGATAGTCGGAGTTGCCGAGGGGCTTTACAAAGATCAGCACAGTACCCAGAACAGCCACGGCTATGATGTAGGATCTAGGTAACCCAGATTACATCTCACCATTAGGAACAGAAGAATTCAGGAAAGCCTTGAAAGAAATGCGAAGAAGCAAAGCTGCTAAAAAGGATCTGGTAACTTCAGATCTGCTCAAAGACGGAAGACAGATTGGGTTAGAAAATCTAGCCACCCTGTTTACAAAGTGTCCCCTAACGGGGAGTGTACCAGAATCTTGGAAGAATGCATACATCATCTTAACTCATGAGGATTCTGACGACGAGGACTTGAAGAATTACATGCCGCTCAGCTTGCTCTCCGTCATACACAAGGTATTTACAAAAAAAATTTCTAACAAGATTAAGACAGCATTATATTTCAATTACCCAAACGAACAAGCAGGAGCTCAAACGGGCTACTGAACAATAGACCACATTCACACTATCAGTCAAGTGATAAAGAAATGTTCACAATACGCCCAGGCACTATACATAGCCTTCATCGATTACGAGAAGGCCTTTGATTCACTACATATGTCAGCAGTCATGCAGACACTGTGGAATCATGGTATCACCGAAATATATATAAAATCCTGGAATAATGGTACACAGGATCAACTGCCGCCATATTGCTTCTCAATAGATCGACATAATACTAATAAACAAGGACGCAAAACAGGGGGATACAATCTTCCTATTGCTATTCACTGCGTGCTGTAAGCAGGTTTTCAGAGCCATAAAACGGGAAAAGTCAGGAATAAGAGTTAATGAACAGTACTCTAAGAACCTGTGCTTTGCCGATGACATTGCATTGCTGAGTTAGTCAGGGGACGAATTGTAATTCATAATTACTGAATTTGACACGAAGAGCAGAAAGGTAGAACTTAAAATATTGTTCAGAAAACAAAAGTAATGTACAATAACCCTGGAAGAGAACACCGCTTCGATATAGGTAGCACTGCACATGTGGTTGTAAAAGAGTACGTAGCTCTATAGGACCAGCAGTAATCATGGAGCCGAACCACGACATTGAAGAAACTAGAAGAATAAGGATGGGGTAGAGCACATTCAGCAGGCATTCTCAAATCATGACTGGTAGATCACCTTTATACCTTAAAAGGAAGGTATATGACAGATGCATATTTGCTGGAACTTAGCTGTGAAGCAGAATCTTGGAGGCTCACAAAGAGGGTTAAGCCTAAATTGAAGACAACGCAGGGAGCGATGGAAAGGAAAATGAAACGTGTATCCTAAAGAGGCAAGAAGAGAGTGCGTCAGGGAAAAGTTCGGGGTTAGGGATTTTATAGTTGAAATCAAAAAGAAGAAATGGATATGGGCCGGGCACGTAGTGCATAGGCAGGATAAAATCTGACCAAGAAATGTAACTGGCTGGATTCCCAGAGAAGTCAACCGGGTGTGGGGGAGTCACAAATTTAGGTGGCCAAATGAGATGATGAAGTTTGCGGGTTAAATGTGGCACCAGCAAGCGTCGGACCAAGTTGACTGGTGGAATATCCCCGCAGGGGCTTCTGCGTAAGCAGGCGTTTGGTGGGTAGCGACAACACGGACCCGACCTAACGGGGGGTTTCGACCCCCACCCACGTCTAGCCATGCGTGGCTTTTCCGTGTCCCGGGAAAAGGGGATCCTGGGGGTTTAGACGACGCTGTGTGATAGAACCTTTAAGGCTCCCCGGCAGAGGCATCACATCCATTTGGCCCTGCTTTTAAGTAGACGGCACCCCTAGCCTGGCCCACCTAGGTGAAATCGGCAGTCGCCTTTTTCTGTCTCTCCCTCCTTACATCTTCGTCTTCATCTCTCACTTTTTATTTCTCCTGTCGTGTACTTCCTTCTGTTTACTTCCAAACTCCCTGGCGGCTAGGGTTAACCCTGCGAAAATAGCCTACCTTGGCCTAGGCGCATCGCGTCATAGCAGTGTTGTCCTACATTGGCCTTGCCGCATCGAGTTATAGCAGTGTTGTACGGCTGACGTCTGCAAGCTTTCAGCATCTGCAAACTTGCAGCGTCTCCTCGTTGGGCTCCATGGTGGGTGGTCGCAAACGCTGCTGAATAAAACTAAACCTGGAATGCATAGAGCATTCCCTTTGCTTACCGATCGTACCGGCTTGAAGCGGAAATGCACCGATGACATACACTTTTTTTACAGGCCAATCGAAACATTTCTTCACATTCATGTCATTCACTGTGAGAAAATTCGAAAGCAAGGCAGGACTGTCTCTTTCTTCGTAGTTGCTAAATGACTTACCGAAACTCTTCGCGCTGAGTACAAGGTAACGCAAATGGCTAGCGCCCCGCAGGGGCGTTTGCGTAAGTAGGCATTTGGTGTGTAGCGTACACCACGGACCCGAGCTAACGGGGAGAGGAGGGTTTGGCTCCCTCCCACGCCTAGCCGTGTGTGGCTTTGCCGTGTTCGGGGAAAGCGAGATCCTGGGTGTTGAGCCGACGCCAGGTGATTGGACACTTAAGGCCCCCCGGCAGAGGCAACACACCCCTTTGGCTCCGGCTTCACATAGACAGCACCCCGGGCTGACCCACCCAGAGGAAATCGGCAGACGCCTTTTTCTACCGCTCTCCCATACGACTTTGTCTTTATCTACCACCTTTAGTCTGTCCTGTCGAGTTCTCTTCTCTGCTTACTTCCGCTTCTTTCTGGCGGCAAGGGTTAACCTTGCGTCGTCACCCCACCTTGGAATGCTTCACGTCCGGTTATAGTGGCGGTGTACTGCTCGCGTATGCAAGTAATTTTTTTATGTCTTGCAGCGTTCCCTCGTTGGGCTCAGTGGTGGGTGGCTGCCACCGCCACTGAACACGCTCCATATCTTATGGCCAAAAACTTCCAACCCTCTATTGAGCGAGCTTTCAGCTATTCGAACTAAACAAAATCAAATTTCCACGCTACCATGTTATCCACAGTGAGACACTAGCAAAACCTGTCAAAAAATTTTCACCGTTCCTAGTTCAAGGTGCCTAATAGACATACCTGGAACAGGGTATAAAACTACAAAAATGGCCAGGGGTGACCTCCTCATTGAAGTTTGAGACAAGGAACACTATGATAAACTATCCAGTTTGAAGAGTTTTGGTGATGTCACCATCACTGTTTCACAACATCAATTGACGAAGACGGTCCGAGGAGTCGTATTGCAGGATGACCTAGTTGACTTAACAGATGCCGAACTTCTCGACGGCTGAAAAGAAGAGAATGAATTAATTGTACAGAGAATCAAGATGAAGCAAAATGGCAGAGACTCCGACAATACATATAATTGTTACCTTTGGCTCCAGCATCCTTCCCGAAACACTCACAACTGGGTACACCAAGCTGCGTTTTCGACCATACATACTTAACCCCCGACGATTCTTTCAAAGTCAGAAATATGGCAACGGCTCGCAAAGTTGTCGTGGTGGACAAATTTGTGCACAATGTGGAGTTTCGGGTCACACCTCTGTTACCTGCACAGAACCGGCAGACTGCGTCAACTGTGATTGAAAACATGCCTCATACTCACGGTCATGTCAATTCTGTAAGAAAGAAAAAGAGATAATCACGTTGAAGGTGAAGGAAAACATCTCATTTAGAGAAGCAAGAAGAAGGGTCTCGCCATTCTATCACCCAAAACCATATGCTGATGCGGCGCATCCGAAGGTAGCGTCACACCAGCCCTCGCCACTGCTTCGGCCTGCGCGAAGCGAGCCGTTCGCTGTGGTGCCTGCCCCCAAGGTTGCAGTATCTCAGTCTATTCCGCCTACATACGAACAGAGATCAGAGACCCCAGGGTCTCCGGATCCCAAGGCCTCCCCTCATTAGGCGAGGCCTAAAATTCGAACAACCGGCTCACACGTGCGGGCATTCAGTGCCTCCGAGGAGGCAGTGGATACGTCGGTACATTTGGTGCCGAGGGAGCAGCGCGGCTCCTTGGAACACCACCGCAAATAAAACAGATAACGGGGCCTGGTGACGGCCCTGTTACTTAAACTCAAACTTCCCGCCTGAACAGCCACTTGCTCTTCATACACACAATGATACTTTACTTTCACAATAAACACTCAAAGTATACAATGGAACGTCAGGGGCTTTTTAAGGAATCTTGACGATGTCCAAGAACTGTTATACAATGACTCACCAAAAGAGCTGTGTGTTCAAGAAACACGCCTAAAACCAAGGTACACTAGTATTCTACGCAACTACAATATTTTTCGAAAGGACCGTGATGATGCCGTGACATCATCCAGAAGTTTATCCATTAGAGTCAATCAAAAGATCGCAAGCATGCACTTACAACTCCAAACGTTCCTTGAGGCAGTGGCTGTTCAAGCTGTTCTTTTTGACAAACTCATCACAGTTTGCACTATTTACAATCCTCCTAACTATCAACTCGAAAACACGATCTAAAATCCTTATTTGATGGACTTCCAGAACCTTACCTTCTCCTTGGAGACTTGAATGCACATAGCAAGCTGTTGGGCGAGTCTTGTGTTGAAGCACGAGGTCGACTGATTGAACAGTTTCTCCTCTCGTCAAGTGTGTGTCTCTCGAATCGAAAAGAACCACGTTATTATAATCTCGCTAACAAAACCTATTCCTTCATAGACCTAATCATAGTCTATCTGGTCATTGTGCCTCTACTCCAGTGGAAAGTCATCAGTAAGCCCTATGAAAGTGACCACTTTCCCGTAGTTTTGAGCACAATTACAGCAACTGAGTGTCCAGCACGGCTTCCGCAATGGCTCACAAACAGAGTCGACTGGAAACAGTTTTATGCTATCGCTCATTTAGGTTGGAATGATATATGTACTTTGAGCATCGATGCTGCTGTCAACTACTTCACAGCGTTTTTGATTGATGCTGCAACAAAATGCATCCCAAAAACGAATGGACACCCTGAAAAACGGCGTGTGCCATGGTGGAACTCCGAGTGCCGAAACGCGCGCAAACAGGAAAACAAAGCATAGAGGTTGCTTCGGAACTCACCGACAGCTGAAAACCTTGACAGCTTTTGGAAAACAATGTCTCGAGGCAGAAGAATGCGTCGTCGTCAGGCCAGAAAAGAAAGCTTGCAGAAGTTCTTATCAGAAATCAATTCATATGCACAAGAGGCTAAAGTCTTGAGCATGGTTGGTAGGGTAGGAGGAAAACAAGTGC
The DNA here is from genome assembly GCF_043290135.1 of Rhipicephalus microplus. NCBI lineage: Eukaryota > Metazoa > Arthropoda > Arachnida > Ixodida > Ixodidae > Rhipicephalus > Rhipicephalus microplus. The sequence continues at coordinate 349,153,957 of NC_134710.1, read as the reverse complement.
ACTCACTCTCAGTAGTGAACACACAGGGTGAAACCTTGCAAGATCAAGTGAACTTCCTTGGTGCACACTTCGAATGGGTGTCAAGTTCGTCACACTATACTAATGTTTTTTAAAAAATACAGAACAAGAATAGAAAAGCTGAAACCCGAACACAAATGTACTAGATACGAGGCATATAACCAAGCTTTCAGCTTAGCTGAGCTCCAAACATCGCTAAACTCCTGCAGTGATTCCGCCCCAGGTTCTGACCGAGTGGTGTATGAAATGTTAAAGATATACGAATCGAAACACAAAAAACTTTACTTTGCTAGTACAATGCCATCTGGTTCTCTGGCGCTATTCCTGGTTCTTGGAAAGAGGCTATTGTTATTCCCATTTTGAAACAGGCCAAGGACCCTGCTTCTGTTTCGAGTTATAGGTCTATTGCACATTCAAGCTGTTTATGCAAACTTCTCGAAAATATTGATAAACTGCCGACTTGTTCATTTCCTTTAAACGAACAATTTGCTCGACCCATTTCAGTTCGAGGTTCGAGAGGGTAGATCCACCGCCGACCCCCTTGTTCGTAACGAAGCACAGATCAGAGACGCTTTCATTCACAAACAATACTTTCTCTCTGTTTCCTCGATATCGAAAAGGCCTACGATACAGCATCACAATATACAGGTAAATACATGTCAAGCCTTACTTTGTTTGAGAAACGGCCTTCTATGAGACATGCCTACTCACTCCGTGTGAAGGGCCTTGCGAAGAAAACCGGTGGGCCACTTTAACACCGTTTGATTGCACCCGCCGTATGCCTGCCACCGTGGCAATGGCAGGTGATAGATTGCGATGTGTCTTTTTTGAGGTTACGAAGCATGCATGAATTGCACGGATCCAGATATACTTCCTAGAAGTACAACAGAAATACACATGTCCCGAATCTTTACGGATGCTTTAAAGTCCGACACTGTGTCGTACGCAACCGTCGGCCCATCTTTTTCGGAAGCTGGTGTCCTGCACTCTTATACAAGCATTTTCCCTGCGACGCTTATGCGATACTTGCGGCGGTTAAACACAATAAGCTGTAGTGAAGCAGATGAGTGCTACTCAGAAAGGCAGGGGGTATGACTCAGTTGGTGAAGAAGACGACGTTTGGTTGGCTGGGTACTCAGGCTAGTTCCGCCATTACCGCTTGACGTGTCGTGACCGCTCTCCTGTTTTATAAAAGAGTGCCACTCTAAAACGCCTCATTATAATTGGTGGAGGTGCTGGGTAACGCCTAATCCTGGAATTGCGAAACCATACGTTGCCTCCAGTTGCTACGATGTCTACGAACGACGATCAGCAGGCGGCCGACTCAGCTCCAACTACTGCAGCTCCTGTCTGTCTCGGCTCCCTTCGGCAACGCGATCCGCCTACCTTCAGTGGAACCGATGGCAAAGACGTGGAAAACTGGCTCGAAGAATACGACCGGGTGAGCAAGCACAAGTGGGACGATGCGCACAAGCTTACTGTCGTCCAATTTTATTTGACCGACGTCGCCAGTCTGTGGTGCCGTAATCACAATAGAGACCTCCCCACCTGGTCGGCCTTCCGAACGGCGTTTGCGGACTTGTTTGGCCGTCCAGCACTTTGCAAACTACGGGCCGAACAGCGCTTGAGTACTAGGGCTCAGCAGAATGGTGAGAATTACACCAGTTATACCGAAGATGTGGTCGACCTTTGCCGGCATGTCAACTCGGCCATGACAGAAGCCGAGATCAAACACATCTTGAAAGCCGTGACCGACGACGCATTTCAGATGCTTGTCGCCAAAAGCCCGCAAACGGTAGCGGAAGTGATCCAACTTTGTCAAAGCTA